>NC_082660.1:77752684-79002684 GCF_028023285.1 Balaenoptera ricei
TCTATGTAGAAGTTTTAATTTCTCTGTCAAATCTGAATGAGATCTTTGCTGGGTAGAGTAATCTTGGTTGTAGCTTTTCCCCTTTCATCATTTTAAATATGTCCTGACACTCCCTTCTGGCTTGCAGAACTACTGCTGAAAGATCAGCTGTTAACCTTATGGAGATTCCCTTGTACGTTATTTTTTGTCTTTCCCTTTCTGTTTTTAATATTTTTTCTTTGTCCTTAATTTTTGATAGTTTGACTAATATGTGCCTTGGAGTGTTTCTCCTTGGATTTATCCTGTATGGGACTCTCTGTGCTTCCTGGACTTGATTAACTCTTTCCTTTTCCTTTATTAGGGAAATTTTCAACTCTATTCTCTTCAAATATTTACTCAGTCCCTTTCTTTTTCTCTTCTGCTTCTCAGACCCCTATAATTCGAATGTTGGTGCGTTTTATGTTGTCCCAGAGGTCTCTGTGACTGTCCTCAATTCTTTTCATTCTTTTTTCTTTATTCTTTTCTGCAGTAGTTATTTCCACTATTTTATCTTCTACGTCACTTATCCATTCTTCTGCTTCAGTTTTTCTGCTATTGATTCCTTCTAGAGAATTTTAAATTTCATTTTCTGTGTTGTTCATCATTGTTTCTTTGCTCTTTAGTTCTCCTAGGTCCTAGTTTAACTTTTCTTGTACTTTCTCCATTCTATTTCCAAGATTTTTAATCATCTTTACTATCATTATTGTGAATTCTTTTTTAGGTAGACTGCCTACTTCCTCTTCATTTGTTAGGTCTGGTTGGTTTTTACCTTGCTCCTTCATCTCTTGTGTGTTTCTCTGTCTTCTCATTTTGCTTAACTTACTGTGTTTGGCATCTCCTTGTAGCAGGCTGCAAGTTCGTATTTCCCGTTGTTTTCAGTGTCTTCCCCCAGTGGCTAAGGTTGGTTCAGTGGGTTGTATAGGTTTCCTAGTGGAGGGGACTAGTCCCTGTGTTCTTGTGGATAAGGCTGGATCTTGTCTTTCTGGTGGGCAGATCCTCAGCTGATGGTGTGTTTTGGGCTGTCTGTGACCTTATTATCATTTTAAGTAGCCTCTCTGCTAATGGGTGGGGTTGTGTTCCTGTCTTGCTAGTTGTTTGGCTAAGGGTGTCCAGCACTGTAGCTTGCTGGTCATTGAGTGTAGCTGGGCCTTAGCACTGAGATGGAGATCTCTTGGGGATTTTCACCATTTGATATTATGTGGAGCTGGGAGGTCTCTGCTGGACCAGTGTCCTGAACTTGGCTCTCCCACCTCAGAGGAACAGCCCTGATGCCTGGCCAGAGCACCTGGACCCTGTCATCCAAACGGCTCAGAATAAAAGTGAGAAAAAAAGAAAGAAAGAAAGAAAATAAAATAAATTGAAATAAAGTTTTTAAAATAAAAAAAATTATTAAAAAAATTTAAATTAATAAAAAAAGAAAGAAAGAAGAGAGCAACCAAACCAAAAGACAAATCCACCAATTATAACAAGTGATAAAAACTATACTAAAAAAAAGAAAACAAAAACGGACAGACAGAACGCTAGGACAAATGGTAAAACAAATCTATACAGACAAAATCACACACAGAAGCATACACTTACACACTCAGAAAAAGAGAAAAAGGGAAAAATATATATATATTGTTGCTCCCAAAGTCCACCTCCTCCATTTGGGATGATTCATTGTCTATTCAGGTATTCCACAAATGCAGGCTATATCAAGTTGATTGTGGAGATTTAATCCACTGCTCCTGAGGCTGCTGGGAGAGATTTCCCTTTCTCTTCTTTATTTGCACAGCTCCTGGCCTTCAGCTCTGTATTTCGCCCTGCCTCTGCGTGTAGGTTGCCTGAGGGCGTCTGTTCCCGCTCAGACAGGACAGGAGTCAGGCTGGAGGGAGGGAGTGGTATGGGGTGTGCGGCAAGGCTGTGGCGGCAGAGCCCGCCGTGACCTTGCACCAGCCTGAGGTATGCCCTGTGTTCTCCAGGGAAATTGTCCCTGGATCACGGGACACCGGCAGTGTCGGACTGCACAGCCTCCCGGGAGAGGAGGTGTGGATAGTGACCTGTGCTTGCACACACGCTTCTTGGTGCAGCAGCAGCAGCAGCCTTAGCATCTCATGCCCTTCTCTGTGGTCTGCGCTGATAGCCGTGGCTCGGGCCAGTCTCTGGAGCTCCTTTAGGCGGCTCTCTTAATCCCTTCTCCTCATGCATCATGAAACAAAGAGGCAGAAAAAGTCTCTTGCCTCTTCGGTCAGCTCCAGACCTTTCTCCGGACTCTCTCCTGGCTAGCTGTGGTGCCCTAGCCCCCTTCAGGCTGTGTTCATGCAGCCAACCCCAGTCCTCTCCCTGGGATCCGACCTCCATAGCTGGAGCCTCAGCTCCCAGCCCCCACCTGCCCTGTCGGGTGAGCAGACAAGCCTCTGGGGCTGGTGAGTGCTGGCCGGCACCAATCCTCTGTGCGGGAATCTCTCTGCTTTTCCCTCCGCACCCCTGTTGTTGCGCTCTCCTCCATGGCTCCGAAGCTTCCCCACTCCACCACTCACAGTCTCCACCTGCGAAGGGGCTTCCTAGTGTGTGGAAACCTTTCCTCCTTCACAGCTCCCTCCTCGAGGTGCAGGTTCCGTCCCTGTGCTTTTGTTTTGTTTTTTCTTTTGCCCTATCCAGGTACGTGGGGAGTTTCTTGGCTTTTGGGAGGTCTGAGGTCTTCTGCCTGCATTCAGTAGGTGTTCTGTAGGTGTTCTGTAGATGTATTTCTGATGTATTTTTGGGGAGGAAGCTGATCTCCACTTCTTACTCTTCTGCTATCTTGAAGCTCCCCTCATGTTCTAGATTTAGATTTATATCTAAGCATTTCTTTTTTGGGGGATGATCGTGTAAATGGTATTGTGTATTTAATTTCAAAATTGACTTTTGATATTAATGTATGTATCTTGCATCCTTGCTATAATTGCATATTAGTTCCAGGAGGTTTTTTTGTCAATTCTTCTGGACTTTCTACATAGACAATTATGTTATCTGTGATAAAAGACAGTTTTTTATCTTCCTTCCCAACCTGTACAATTTTTATTGCTTTTTCTTGTTTTATTGTCTGAGCAAGGACTTCCAGCATGATGTTGATAAGGAGTTCTGAGAGAGGACATTCTTGCCTTGTACCTGATCTAAGTGGGAAAATTTTGAGTTTCTAACCACTAAGTATGATGTTAACTGTAATTTTTGTCATATTTAAACATTTTTTTGAGTAGCCTCCATACTGTTTCCACAGTGGCTGCACCATTTTACATTCCCATCAACATTGTACAGGGGTTCCAAATTTCTCCACATCCTCGCCACAACTTATCTTTTAAAAAATTTTTGATAATGGGAATCCTACCAGGTGTGAGATATCCCACTATGATTTTGATTTGAATTTTCCTGAATATTGGCAATGATTTATTGTATATGACATCAAAAACAGAGCAACAAAAGCAAAAATAGACAAGTGGGAATACATCAAAACTAAAAAGTTTCTGCACAGCAATGGAAACTATCAACAGAGTGAGAAAATAACTTACAAAATGGGAGAAAGTATTTGCAGGCCATATATCTGGTAGTGGGCTTACATCCAAAATGTATAACTCAATGGCAAGAAACAAAACAAAACAAGACAAAATAAACCTAATTTTAAAATAGGCAAAGGACTTGAATAGATATTTCTCCAAAGAAGACATACAGAAGGATAACAGTTATATTGAAAGATCACATTTTTTTCAGATCAGTTACATTTAACCTTAAATATCTTGGAAGGCTATGGATTCAGCTGATGTTATAATGTAGCAAAACGTGGAATTACACATTAAGTTTAGATTTTAGCAAACTTAGCCCTGTGCTGAAAGAGAAATAGTTCTTTTGCTTTCTTCATAGGAATTCCCAGGCTTTCAATTTCTGCCTTTAAATGAGAATTTAATTATTTGAGCTTGTTATTTCTTTTTCTTTAAGCTGTGCAGTGCTATCAAAAACAGCTACCCCAATCTATAGTCCTTGAATTTTTATACTATTTTATACTATTTTGTGTCACTGGAATAGTCTTGTATTCAATGAACACTTTATTCCAGTTAAATATGGATGATAAACTAACTGCATCATCACTGTGTATTGTGGTCTACCATGTTTTATGCCTGAATACAAAATGGTATTTTCACAGTCTTTATCTCTACTGTAGTCACTTAAGCAAGCCTCATTTCTCTATTTCCTCCCTTAGTGTATGTTGGAGGTATCCACATCTGATAGCTCCTTAGGTATTAGTCGTGTATTTTGGTTTAGACCACAAAAAAAATGAAATCTAGCTAACTTGAGCAGAAAATTGATTTAAATGAAAGAATAATTGAAAGCTCACGTGATCTGTGTGAGATTAAAGAACTAGATTCAGAAAATTAACAGACAACAAAGGAGGCAAGGTTCAAGAAAAACAGCAATATCAGTCTTGCTAGAGTAGGACCACCACTGTTGGACACTGCTGCTAGTGGACACACAATCTCACTGTCAATGAAACCTTAAGGCAATTTATGCCACTGTGAGCAACTCCTCAATTTATCTTGCCTTTGCATTACTACCTGAAAACCGTATATCCCAGATGGGAATATTCTGTTAGCTGGGCCTAGGAAATATGCCCATATGCTAGTCAAAAGTGATCAGGGTGACCCATTTAGTTTCTGTCTTGAGAAGTTGGATCTGCCGCATACCAAGGATACATAATGGTGAAGTACCCCAAAGTAGAAGTGGATTTGAATCCTAGATTTTCAAAAGATAAAATTAGAATAAATGCTTATCCAAGCAATCTAAGTCAATCAGTTAAAACTAAAATAAATTACAGTAGACTGAATAGCAATTTCATAATGCTGTAATCATTTTTACTTTTTCTGTATGCAAAATTCAGTTTCTCACATATCATTTTATCTTAAAATTATGTATATTTTTCTTCAAATAATTTCACAATGGAAATACTTTTTATATCTTAAAACCAAATGAAATGCCATTTTATTAATATAAAATATTAGTATACAAATTAGTTAAGGTGAACAATGTTATTAAATTACTTAGTTGAATAAAATGACAATTATAATATTCAATATAATAAATGCACATAAATTAATTTTATATCATTCAGTTTATTGGAGTTTACATATCTGGAAACTGGAGGCAGGAAGTAACAACAGAGATATCTAATGATGACTATGATTGACAGTAAGACATCTCTTGTTTATTTTCAGAAATATTCATTAAGACGAGGCAGGAGATTTATCCAGAGCTGTAAACTTGGTATGGGCAGATAGAGACACTAATAAGATATTAATGATGTTATATATTGTTAATACGACTTTTCCCTTGTGTGATAATGTATGTGTGTGTGTGTGTGTGTGTGCACACACACATGCTCAAATTTAGACCTCCAGATAGGTAGCAAAGAAATATATTAAGAAATAAAGAAGTATGTAATTTTAAAATGACAATTTTCATAAATCTCAAGACATTTAAGGCTATGCATTTTTTTGAAATATAAATTTTTCAAGATTCTTTAAAAATAAATTTATCTTAGAGAAATTATAATCTAGGCCTACAATGGCCACTAGATCAAGCTATTTCATTTCAAAGCAAAAATAATACTATGGTACTTACCTGAAGAAATTGGAAAGAAGCTGATATGGATAATTTAGGCTAATGCTATATTTTAAGACCCTGAATGATTTTTAGATTATGTCTATACTGTCCCAATTTACAAGATTCTTGGAACCTCCCTCTTACCTTTCTACTGTGTAGCCCTGCCCTAATTGGCTTATATTAGTTTTAAAATAGAAAACAGTATACAATATTTCTGGAAGGATTAAAGCAAGAAAAATAGCTCCCCAACTGTAATGCAACAGAATAGACTATAATAGCATGGGTTTTAAGTATATGGAAGGAATTTGTTAGCACAGTGTAAATTACAGGTAAAGCATAGCTTCTTGATAGGAAATAGCTGCACTGGTCATAAAAGCAGCTTGTTTTTGTAGTATAAATTTTTCAAATGATGGTTATATTGAAGTAAATGTATAATTTTCTAGGAATATATTGTTATGTAGACAATATAGCAAATAGCATTGGCTATTTAAACTATAAACATGTTTATTCGTAGTTTCATATAATTGTATTGTCTTTACTTTTTGAGCTCATATACATGGTCTTTTCTAAAATAGAAATATTTGAAATTTCACTATAATTGTGTTTAAATTTCACCTATCAGCAGTAATATCCACTCTTACAATGACTTAGAACATTGAATCACTCAATTTGTGCATATATTTTACATTAATTTTTCAAATATTATTTGATATCTATTGTATTAATGCTATTTATTATTCTCTTCCATTGCTACTAATGAAATAATTTTATATATTAAATTATGGATTAAATATATTTTATTATACCAATAAATATATTTTCTTAGAAATGTGTTTCAGCACAAGATGTAAGATCAGGTCTAGGCAACGTCTATATTAGGGAAAGTCTTTGTGCCTTTCTTCCCCTGACCAAGAACCCAGGGAGTGTGTTGCTTCTTGTATATGTGCGGTAATACCTTGGCCCCTGAAACTTACTCTGCTTATAATTTTAAACTAATATTTTCATCATTGATAACAATATCAAGTTTTACGGAAAAGGTGTTTACCAGGTCCATCACCTTGTCTGATGTTATTGACAAAGAGTCACTATTCAGTCTGTGCTTAAACATCTTCAGTGACAGAAAATTAGTCATTCCATTTGTTTTCTGTATAGAGGATTTTATGTCAAAGTGAGAAGATATCCTCATTCTTATAAATTATTTTTCTAGTTTTACTTGTTGGCAAAATATACTATAGGTTTCCTGTTTCACCAGTATGATACTTCACCAAATATTTGAAGAAAGTTCTATGTTTCCTGTGAGAAAATAACCTTAGGTTCTTTCATTGTTCCTGTAAAGCATGGGTTTCAGGCTCCTCACCATCTTAATCTTTTCTGAATCTTCTCTAGAATAACAATGTCTACCTTAAAATGTTGAATTTATAACTTAATGCAATTCTACTGATATTCTTTTGGGAAAACAGATTTCAGCCTAAGTTCTTCAAAAGTATCTTGTGGAATTAGTCTGAAACAAATGTTATGACTTTAGTGGGTGTATATCACCCTTGGAGGCAGTATATTTCACTCTTCTGGCATCATTTATATTATTAAAGAGCTAAACATGCATGAAGAACCTACTCTGTTTAATATTACTAAATACTATAAAGGATAAATCATAAAGACAGATACTTATTGTTTCCTATATGCTATAAAAAGAGAAGATGTGAAGTCAGGTAGGCTTTGTAGAAGTGGCAAAACTCGATGAATAAATACATTGAGAAAATAGAAGAAAGCATTTAATATAATGAAAATTAATACGTTCATCGAACTAGACATAATTGTTCTGGTATTTATTTCCTGTGTTTGATTTAATTATTTTGCTTTTTCTCCCTTAGTCTCTGCAGCCAGGTAGTCTCTATCTGGTGCTGGAATGGTTCCTTAGCCTGGTCAAAACAGAGGTGAAATATGCTATGCATAGGTTTAAAATAGTCCTCAAATTTCAAGGTGACAAAAATTCAGTGAAGTCTCATCTCAAAAGAAAGGGTTGCTTTGTAACTAATCAAAGAAAAAATGGTGGTCTCTAGTACTAGAATTTTATTTGGGGGGAAGAAGAACTGGAGTTTTAAAAACATTCATAAGAATAAAATATTATTCTTAGCTTCATAATGAACACTTTAATCCAGAAATGAAGTTCTGATGGTAAAAATGTTCACTCTTCTCAGATAAATATATATCTTCCACATTTGACCTTAACAATAATGAATCTCAGTGAAGTTATCCAAATTAAAATTTCTGATTGGCTGGTTTTGGTAGATTTGAAAATAAAAACATTATGTAATTTTTCTTGTTATCTTGAATGTAATAGTGTCATTAAATGTTGTTTTGATGATAATTGTCCTCGTTTTTTTTAAAACTTTCATTTTGTGGAAACACCATCAACAAAATAACTCAAGCTTATTAGTCAATAATAAGCGGCAGAGGGGCTACTAATTTTGAAACCACTATATATGACCCAAATCTGAGTTAAGATACTCCTGAATACGAACAACTCCACAATTCTGTATTTATTCATACTAATGAGTCATTTTTTACTCATAGCTTTTAAAAGTGGGAAAAACACATTTCAAAATTATTTATAAATATAAATCTCCTTTCAAATTTAGCATAGACCCACATATCGTTTTTGAATTGTGAGTGCACTTTAATTTCAGAAATGTGTTTTATGAACTCCTATTTATATTTAGTTCCTGAAAGGACCAAAAAAACCCAAAAAGAATAAAGAGATCAAAAAAAAAATGTTTTCCCTTTCGACAAGGGAGAAACTTGTCAGTTTTCCAATTCTGAAGTTGACATTGGTGATAAGAAATCTGTTGTTAATTAAACCTTTGAAGATAATTCAGTACAAAAAGTGATTTACAGTATTTTAATATGAGGCCAAATTTTATTCTTTTTGTTGGTGTTTTATAAAATTCTGACTCCTTTGAAAAATCCCTTTGTTAAACTCACCTTACAAAATATTGATTTGACTTACTCCCTTAAAATGGTTTTGTTTGTTTGCCTCTCTCTCTCTCTCTCTCTCTCTCTCTCTCTCCCCCCTCAACTGGCCATTCTTTATTTTTTTTCTTTTTTCTCATATATCTGCATTTTCTCTCATGATAATTTTATGGTGAGAAGTGGTGACATGATGGGTCAAAAAACTATTTCTACCACCCAATCCCCCACTTGCAATTCTTTCCCTTGTTTAGAAGGCATTTCTATTTAACTATGTTATACCCCAAAATCATCATGTACTTTTCACCCCAATGAATATTGTAATTTATTCTCAGACAATTTTCATGTTAATGATTTAAATCATCTTTATCATGAAAGTTGTTATTAACATGTCATCTCTTCTATTCATTACTCTCAATTCTCTGATCAATGAACTTTCATGTTATCTAAATTTCTATCCACAGCAGTATATAACAAATCGAGAGGTGTCTCAACCAGCAGTTAGGCAAGAAATGGAGAAGAGTAGTGATGAAGCTTAACATATAAGATTTGGAACAATTTAAATGATATTAAATATTCATTCAGCAATACAATAGCAAAATAAGTTTTGATTAAAATATATTAGCATGAAATTTCCACTGCACAAGACTGCTTAGAAATATTGGTAATCCCCATTGTAATAATGGTCCACAAGAGAAGATGAAAGACTACCAGTTATGCATATTTCAAAACAGAAATGAGCTAGTAAGCCATGTTAATTAAAAATGGAATGATTTTTGCTTTCAATGATGTTGCTTAGAGACAGAAAACTATAAAATTTAGCGTTTTTAAAATAACTTCATTATTATTTCTTTGTTATTCACCTATAATCAACTAAATTCTGAAAGACATTGGTAAAATGTTTTTTTTGTTTCATTTAACAAAGAAAATTATTTATCTGTAGTATGGGGAAATTGCATTTAATTTTGTTTCTCTAAAATTGTAATGTCTAACAGTAACCTCTCTATACCCTAAAATGTTTGTACTCTGGTTTCCTTAGAAATAAAAATTAGATTCACTGGGTGATAGATTGCTATATTTTCACCCATACACATTATTATAATGGTATCATCTCAAATTAAACCCCTATATACAAATACTTGTTTATTTGTATCAAGTAAAGTGATTTCCCTATTCAATACCAAAAACTTTAACAAAAGCAGTGACCTCAAAACCTTGGTAAATTTTACCAAAATATTCAAATTTCTGAATAGCAAAGTTTGTAGCTAATAGAGAACAATATGTTTGCTTAATGGTTTGAAACAAAATAGGACATATTTGACACATCCCTTTTTGTATAGATTGTCGCTAGAACTATATCCTCCTAGTAATAAAGATGTGCAGAAAGAAAGATGTGATGTGTTAGTTTCTGCTGTACAACAAAGTGAATTTGTTATACATATACATATATCCCTTCTTTTTTAGATTTCCTTCCCTTTTAGGTCACCACAGAGCACTGAGTAGAGTTCCCTGTGCTATACAATAGGTTCTCATTAGTTATCTATTTTATACATAGTAATGTATATATGTCAATGCAAATTTCCCAATTCATCCCACCTCCCTTCCCCCACCCTAGTATCCATACATCTGTTCTCTATGTCTGTGTCTCTATTCTGCTTTGCAAATAAGCTTATCTTTACCATTTTTCTAAATTCCACATATAAGTGATATTATACGATATTTGTTTTTCTCTTTCTGACTTACTTCACTCTGCATGACAGTCTCTAGATCTATCCACATCTCTTCAAATGGCACTATTTTGTTCCTTTTTATGGCTAAGTAATATTCCATTGTATATATTTACCACATCTTCTTCATCTATTCCTCTGTTGATGAACATTTAGGTTGCTTCCATGTCCTGGCTATTGTACATAGTGCTGCAATGAACATTGGGGTGCATGTGTCTTTTTGAATTATGGTATTCTTTGGGTATATGCCCAGGAGTGGGATTGCTGGGTCATGTGGTAGTTCTATTTTTAGTTTTTTTTTAAAGGACCACCATACTGTTCTCCATAGCGGCTGTATCAATTTATATTCTTACCAACAATGTAAGAGGGTTCCCTTTTCTCCACACCCTCACCAGCATTTGTTGTTTGTAGAGTTTTTGATGATGGCCATTCTGACTGGTGTGAGGTGATACCTCATTGTAGTTTTGATTTGCATTTCTCTAATAATTAGTGATTTTGAACATCTTTTCATGTGTCCATCAACAGAGGAATAGATAAAGAAGATGTGGTACATATATATGAAGGAATATTACTCAACCATAAAAAGGAATGAAATTGGGTCATTTGCAGAGACATGGATGGACCTAGAGACTATCATACAGAGTAAAGTAAGTTAGAAAGTGAAAAACAAATATCTTATATTAATGCATATATGTGGAATCTAGAAAAATTGTATAGATGATCTTATTTGCAAAGCAGAAATAGAGACACAGACTTAGAGAACAAACGTATGGCTACTAAGGGCAAAGGAGGGGGTGGGATGCATTGAGAGATTGGGATTGACATATATACACTATTGATACTATGTATAAAATAGATAACTAATGAGAACATAGTGTATCACACAGGGAGCTCTACTCAATACTCTGTGGTGACCTAAATGGGAAGGAAATCCAAAAAGAGGGGATATATATATCCCCTCTTTTTCGATTTATATATACCATATATGTATATGTATAGCTGATTCACTTTGCTGTACAGCAGAAACTAACACAACATTGTAAAGAAACTATGCTCCAATAAAAAAAAAAATTTAAATGAAAGATAAAACTACTTCATGATCCAACAAAATAAATGAGTATCTTCAACCTTACAGCAGGTCTGAAAGAATATTATATATTGTAGTTTACTGTCACAAATCTGTCAGTGATAATATATAAAAACAAAATGAGGAGGACAACACTTAGCTTTAGGTCACAATATTATTTGAAAAGATTAGGGCTATACAATCTCACTATTCCCAGTCCAAGCGGAAAAGCAAAGCTAGCTCTGAAAAAAAGAACACAGTAAACCTCGTTTTTTTAATACAAAATTAACTCAATGTCAACATCTCCTTGACATGATTTATTGAGTAATGTAGAGCACCAAAATGAGAGTATTTTGTATTAACTAAAATATAATATATTTCTTTAGGTAGATTGTTGGACATATGGATACTACCAAGAGATAGTATTTCTAATCTTAAATAAAGAAATCCATGGGTTTAACCAAACTATATCTGTTTTTTTAAGACATACGTATGGATTAAATTGTAAAAAAAAAAAGTAATATTTTTCTCTTCATTATAAATGTACTAGAAATACATATGGAAAATAAAATTTATGACATGGAAATTATAAAATAAAACTTAATCAGTGAATTTTAAGAAAAATTACACTTCCATCTTTTTCAGTGTAAGTACACTGTATTTTACTTTAGTGTCAACAATCTGTTTTAAAATATTTAATGTGATAATGAGGTAGGTTAAGAAAAGTTCATAAAGTTATGTGGTTTGGGTGATTCATTCATCCTTGTTTTGTCAAAGATGATGAGATTCCTTATTTGAGGAGTGTTTTAATGACCTCACTGTTTTTTTTTTTGCTTGAAACTATTTCCCCCTTTATTGGATAACAATGAAAACTTACCTGAAATAGATTAATTTTGTTTTGTGAGCCCTATTATCAGTTTCAGAGGAGCAGACATTTAAACTTAGAAGACATTAGAGGTAATGTCTAAATGACAGTATAGTTAAAAAAACAAACAAACAAACAAACAAAAAAACATTTGGAGCCATAAAGCTCAGATAATTTGTATAAAGTTATACAGACAATTATAACATGACCAGAGATAGAGCACACTATTTTCCCTCAGCTATATTGAGGTATAAGTCACATTAAAATAAAATTCACTTATTTTAGGTGTATGATATAATGCACTTTAACAAAAGTTTACCATTACTTAAAACCACAAAGTGTTTGACTTTGCCAAACTGTTTTTCAAAATGATGTTACCATATTAAATTCCAACCAGAAATGTATGAGAGTTCTACTTGCTTCCCCAATGTTTAGTGAAAAAAATGTTTATTTATAACTAGTGTAAGAGAAAAACCTAAAACTTTTGATATTCTTTAATTCCCATTTCTTAGACTTAAATGCATTTTAAATTATTCAGTGTGCCAGGAATAGAAATGAAGCCCAATTAGTGATGCTGTTCCTATGAAAGAAATGCAGACAGAATTGTTTATTACTACCATGATGAAGATGGTCACTTTCATCTCAGTTGGAGACAAGATAGCAATGCTAATTAGAAGTTTCTTTAAAAAGCTGCTGTTGGAGGAATGGTGGGCATTGTGATTTTTTAAATAAACTTTTTTTTATTGATAGCATATATACAGGAAAGCACACAAATAATAAGTGTATAAATCGATGAATGTTCACAAAGTGGGCATCCTTAGATTACCACTACACACACTAAAAAATAGAACATTTCTAGCTCTCCAAAAGTCGCTGTTGTTCCTCCTCCAAATTGCTACACCCCTGAAAGGTAAAGAATATCCTGAATTTTAACACTTGATGTTTGGTATTTTTTGCTTGTTTTGAACATTATATCATGGAATCATAAAGTATACATATTTTTGCCTGTTTTATTCCTTTGACATTAAGCTTGTCATATTAAGTAGTTTATTAAGTAGAGTAATAATATTCCATTAAAAGGTACCACAATTTATTTATCCATTCTTCTGTTGATGAATATTAGGGCTCTTTCTAATTCTGGTCCATTTATAGTATTACTATAAATAGTCTTTGGGTGAATTTATTTCTGATAGGTATGTACTTAAGAGTGGAATTACTGGGGCACATGGTGTGTAATAATTGTTGTGGACAGAATTGTGTACCCCCCAATTCACATGGTGATGTCTTAACCTCAGTATGACTCATTTGGAGATAGGGCCTGTGAGGAAGTGATAAAGATTAAATGAGGTCATAACAGTGGAAACCTAATCACATAGGACTGACATCCTTATAAGAAGAGAAAGCAACACCATAGCTCATTTTTTCTGCATGTGTACAGAGGTCATGTGAGCATGCAGTGAGATGTTGGTAGCTTACAAGGAAAGTTAAGAGGCCTCAGAATGAAACCTATATTGCTATACCTCGATCTTGGAATTCCCAGCCTCCAAAACTGTGAGAAATAAATTTCTATTGTTTAATCTATGGTATTTAATTATTGCAGCCCTAGCTTTCTAATATATATGATCAGATTTAGTAGATACTGCTAAAGTTTTAGAAGTGTTTGTACCAATTTATACTCTTCATCAGCAGTGCTTAAGAGTTCCAGTTGCACAGCCTTATCAAAACTTGGTATCACTTTTAATTTTTGCCATTCTGGTACATAGGTATTGGGATCTCATTGGGATTTTTATATGTATTCTCTGCTGAACAAGTGGGTAAATATTTTTGCCATTTTTTATTAGCTATTTGGAAATCCTCTTTTGTGATGTGTCTGTTGCCCATTTTTTTTAAAACTGGAATTCTGTCTTTTCTTTATTGAGTTGGAGTTCTTTATATCTTCCTCATATAAGTCTTTTGTCAAATATAAGTTTTGAAAATATCTTCCTCCTACTTTGTGGTTTTTCTTTTCACCACTTAATGATGTCTTTTGCTAAATAGAAGTTTTTGTTATTTTATTGTATTAGTTATCAATTTTTACCTTATAATCAATGATTTTTGCATCCCCTTTAAAAGGTCATTGCCTAGCCAAGTCATGAATATATTATTTTTATAATAAGTATTTTTACAATAAGTATGAACGGCTCACAGAATTTTTCAAAGCTATTTATATTTGTTATTTCCCTTTCCTCACCCCTCACTCAAACTATTTCAACCTACTGTTCCCACTAGTGTACCCAAAATGCTCTTGTCCAAATCACTTGTGATGCCCAGTTGATACTAAACCCAACAGATCTTTTTTTTCAGTCTTCAGTTTCTTTCTCTTTTTAGCAACATTTAACATAATTGTCCATTCCTCCCACTTGGAACACTCTTCTCTGACACTGTGCTTTCCTACTTTTCCTCCTAACTCTCTGAACATTTCCTCTAAGACTTTTTGGTAAGTGTGTTCAGCTATATTTGAATTTTACATGTTGACCTTCTTCAAGGCTCAGTCTTGAAATCAGATAACAAATCCTAAAAACTTTTTCTTTCTTTAGATTATTTTGGCTATTCTACGTTCATTGTTTTCCTACATAAATATTAGAGTCATCTTGTCAATGTCTTCTCAAAATCATGCTAGGATTTTGATTGGTATTGCATTGAATCTATCTATCAATTTCAGAATGCCAACATTATAAAAATATCTAGACATCCAATACACAGATATAACATCATCTCTACATTTATTAGGTCTTCTCTAATTTTATCAGCAATTTTTTTTTAGTTTGTATTACAAAGATTTTGTGCATTTTCTTGAAAATTATTACTAAATTTAAATATATTTTATACTATTGAAAATGGAACTTTAAAATTTCAGTTCTAATTGCTTGTTGCTGAAATATACAAATACACTTTTTAAGATATTTGCCTAGTGAACTCTTACCTTGTTATATTCACTTATTAATTCTAGCAGCTTTTTAATAGATTACATACTACTTTCTGTATTTACAATCATGTCTTACACAAATAAAATCCTCCTTATCCAATATGTGTGTATTTTCTCTCTTTTTATTCCTTTATTACACTGGCTGTGACCTTAGGGTCAATGTAGACTAGAAATGGTGCTTATCTACCTATCTCATAGGAAAAGCATTCGGTCTTCATCACTAGATATGATGTTAGCTATAGGTTTTTCTTCACTGCTCTTTATCAAGTTTAATATTTCTCATGCTATTTCTAGTTTCTGGAAAGTTTTCATTTGAATTTACATTTTTCAACCTTGAATATTTATTAAAACAATCATATGCTTTTTGTTCTTTAATAATATGGTATTTGACTGATTTTCACTTGATAATCTATCTTTGAATATCTCAATTAAACCTCACTTGCTTTATTCCACTCGGTAATATTATGTTACAGATATTCATCATGAGGTTATTGTTCTTCAGTTTTCTTTTTTTGAAATGTCATTTTCTGGTTTAGACATCCAGGCCATACTGGCCTCATAATGTGGGTTAGAGAGTATTCACCCCTCCTCTGTTTTCTTAAAGAGTTTCTATAAAATTGGCTTTATTTCTTCCTTAAATATTTGATACTTTATACCATTGAAGCCATTTGGGGCAAAATATTTTGTTTAGGAATATTTTAGTAAAATTTATAAATTATTTAATGATATAAAGCTGATATTTTAACATTTGATTTTGAATAGATTTGGTAACTTCTAGATTTGAAGAAATTTAAATTTAATTTCTAAGTTGTGTAGAAGTTTAATTTCTGTGTTGTCAAATTTATTTTCATACAGTTTTTTGTAATGTTATGAAAACATTTTTATCATTATGTTATGCATTTAAAATTATGTTAATGTATTTAAAATTTTTAGTAATATCATTTCATTCATGGCATCAGTAATTCATAATGTGTTTTTCCTATTTTTTTCACAAAGTCTAGATAGAAATATATCTGTTGTATTGATGCTTACAAAGAACAAACTTTGGTTTCATTGATTTTCTCTATGTTTTGTACATTATTCATATTTTTGATTTCTGCTCTTTATTATTTCCTTGTACTTATTTGCAATTTTATTTGCTCCTTTTTCTTCTTTTTTACTAGTTTATTACAGTAGAAATGTAGATAATTTATTTTGCATATTTCTTCTTTTCCACTATAAGTATTAAATCATAAATTTCCCTCTAAGCACCCCTTTTTCTACAGTCCATAACTTTTGATAGTTTTTATCTTCCTTTACTAAAAATATTTCTATTATTGCTTGTTCCCTTGAGATTTCTTTATAAATTATTCACAAGTTCATTTTTTAATGTTTAAATATCTGGGTTTTTCCTAAATATTTTATTGCTGTTGATTTCTTGTGTATTTCTGATTCAATTTTAATTTAATTCCATTGTAGTCAGAAAACATACACTTTTTAGTTTTAATTTTACAGTCTTTTAGTTTTGTTTTATCTGAAAATGTCTTCATTCATGAAGAAATTTTTTTTTTGGCTGTAGTATTCTGGGATTAAGTCTTCTTCTCTTTAGCACTTTAACAGTATTGTTTCTTTGTTTTCTGGCCTCCATTGTTTTTGATAAGAAGTCAGTGATACTTCAAATTATTGTTTCCCTTTATGTAATATGTTATTTGGTTTTTTCCCCTCTGCTTTTAAAGTTTTCTCCTAGTTTGATTTTAATGTGTTAAGGCATTATTTGTTTGTGTTTATCCTAATTGAGGTTCACTGATATTTTTGAATATAAAAATTGTTTTCATCAAATTTTTAATAGTTTATCCATTTTTTAAAATATGTATTTCCATTCTCTCCTGAGTAATTCTGAGATTACAATTACACAGATGTTAGAATTTTTGATATTTTTCCCACAAGTCCCTAAGTATATTTTTAACAATCTTTTTCTATAACTTCTCTAAACTGGATAATTTGTTTTAGTCTATTTTTATTTTAATCTCCATTCAGCTCTTAAGTCTATTCAGTGAATTTTTGATTTCAGATATCTTATGTTTCAGTGGGAGAATTTCTATTTGGTTCCACTTATGGTTTCATTTTTCTCTGCTGAGATTTCCTAATTTTTATTTACCCTAGCACATTCACCTTAACTTCATTTAGTATTGATAAAATAGTTGCTATAAAACACTCGTCAGCTAATTGCAAATTGTGGGTCATCCTGGGTTAGTCTTTGTTGATTATTTTTACTATTGAGACTGGGTAACCATGTCTTGATAATCTGTATGCTTAATAATTGTGGATTATATCTTGGACATTGAGAATATTAAGCTGTGAGGACCCTCCATTCTGTTACATTCCCTCAAAAGTATTGATATTCTTATTTGATCAGATACTTATCTCGATTGGACTTTTAGTTCACATCTACTTTTAGCTCCACTACTTTGAGCCTGTCTTGAGAATTCAGCTTTTAGTGGCTGACAAGAGATTTAAGCAGCAGTTATACACACAATTTGGGAAACCCTCTCTCCAAACCTCTACACTCCAGGATTCCCTCTCAATTTCCCATGTCAGTAGTTGCTCCAAATTCAGATCCCTTGTTCTTAGGCCCAAAAGACTGTGTGTTTTCTACTGGAGTTTTAACTGCCCTATGTGCTTGCCTTTAGGCCAAGAGCCACAAGAAATGAGAATCGCATCACATGCTATTTTCTTCTTCCAAGTGCTGACTCTTCTCAAGGATTTGTCTGCTTTTGTCTAAGTTTCAGATACTTCAGTTAAAATTTTAAATATTTTAATGTGGATTTTATAGTTCTTATATGCAAGAAGATTAACCAATATGAGATTACTAAACCATACTCATAGAATAACTCCCAAAATATGCTTTTAAGCAGAAAAGCATGTTTTATTAAAAAAGAGCATTATCAAAATTTCATAATTAAAATGATTTTAATATAATAATATCTAGCATTTATTGAGCACTTGCTATGTATCTGACATATAATGATAAGTACATTACGTGCATTGTTTTATTCATTCCTCATAACCATCGTATGAGGAAACCCTCCTGCTTTTGTAGGTAAGGGGAAATGTCTCAGATAAATTGAATAAGCTACCCAAATTCATTCATCTACTAAATACAAGAACTAGAATTGCAAATGTAGTTCTTTTGACTCCAAAATTAAAAGCTTATATATACTATGCAATACTATCCTCCTAGGTTCTACATAGTTGTAATAAATATCCTTGGGAAAATACTAGAAATTTATATAAAAGTTTTTCTATATGAGTGTTGGGATAATGAGACATTTCCTCTTCTTTAAAATATTTTGTGTATTTTCTACAATGAGTATATGTGGCTTTTACAATTGAAAGAAAGACACTTGCTTTTTTTGTACTAGAGGAGTTGGTCAAGAAAGTCACAGCTATCTAGCTGCATTTTACGGCTTTTTGTTTTTTAGATTTGCCCTAAAGTGAGATGATAATTTAAGGTTTATTTACACGAGCTTTATTTACTACATCAGATATTTTAACAGAATTTTTTAAATCTTAGACAAAGAACATAGTTTGTAATTTAAACCTTGAAACTAATGACTTGTGGTAGATTGCTTAAATTACAGGACAAGTTCTCTGAGAGGAGAAAAATAATTCCTTCTTAGGAAGCTCACTCCTCAAAAGAACTGTAATGGAGTGGTAGCTCTGTCACAGCTTCATTACTCTTGGAAATGTGTCTAAAAATTACAAATCTCTTGGTTATATTATCTTACATGTATATCCACACAACCTTAATAAGGCTATAATACTCATGGACAGAGCAGGCTATGATGTTAGCAATAAACCTATCATTGTATTCTTCTTTAAAATATAATATTGTATATTTGTAGTTATTTATGATTGAATCTTCAAGTAGTTGGTTATTTTAGGTATCACACTTGGAGCTCTCTTGGTTTGGTTCTGGGATTTAAAAATCAGTGGCTAGGGTTTACCTGGTAGTGCAGTGGTTAAGAATCCATCTGCCAATGCAGGGGACATGGGTTCAATCCCTGGTCTGGGAAGATCCCACATGCCACGGAGCAACTAATCCCATGTGCCACAACTACTGAGCCTGCGCTCTAGAGATCATGAGCCACAACTACTGAAGCCCGCATGCCACAACTACTGAAGCCCGCATGCTTAGATCCCAAGCTCCGCAACAAGAGAAGCCACTGCAATGAGAAGTCTGAGCACCACAATGAAGAGTAGCTCCCGCTCGCCGCAACTAGAGAAAGCCGCACGCAGCAATAAAGACCCAATGAAGCCAAAAATAAATAATAAATAAATAAATAAATTTATTAAAAAAAATCAGTGGCTAATTGTGCCACTTGCGGAGACACAGATGAACCTACAGACTGTCATACAGAGTGAAGTAAGTCAGAAAGAGAAAAACAAATATATCAATGCATATATGTAGAATCTAGAAAAATGGTATAGATGAACTTGTTTGCAAAGCAGAAATAGAGACACAGACGTAGAGAACAAACGTATGGATACTAAGTGGGGAAAGGGGGATGGGACGGATAAGGAGATTGGGATTGACATATATACACTACTAGGTAAAAATAGATAACTAATGAGAACAGACTATATGGCACAGGGAACTTTACTCAATGCTCTGTGGTGACCTAAATGGGAGGGAAATCCAAGGAAGAGGGGATATATGTATACATGTGGCTGATTCACTTTGCTGTACAGGAGAAACTAACAAACACAACTTTGTAAACCAACTATACTCCAATTAAAAAAACAAAAAAACAAAACAACAGCAACAACGAAATCAGTGGTTAATGTAAACACAGCAGGGCTGAATAAACTCTTACAAAGCATATTAAAGTTCTATCCCACCATGAAATGTCAGATTGTTCCTTTGGGTAATACCAAGAAAACACAATTATACACACATACATGCACATATATGCACACATATGTGTGCACACCACTCTCTCACTTTCTGATCTATAAGCAATCGTCTGTGTATGTGTGTGTGTGATTATGTGTGTGTGTGTGTGTGTGTGTGTACACACATATATTAGAGGCAGGAACAAAATATATTTTTTCCTGTGAGGGCTAACCACTATCTATAAAATTGTACAGCTTTATTTAATTTTGGTACTCTCATATATCGAGCAGGGAATGTGAGAGGATGTATGGTGAACACATGGAATACATATCTTCTTTTTTTTTCATATCTTCTTTAATAGACTACTTCTGTATAGTGGAAACCCCAAAGGAGAGCAAAAAACTTACTCTACCCAAATAATTGGGCTCCAGCTAATTAACTGTGATAGAAATACTGAAGCCAATTTTTAGTTCCAGTCCCTACTTGGACACCAGTCTTGTTGAGACTTAATAAATATAAACCAATTATATTATTTGTGCTCTGTTGATGCAGACTACTCTAAAACCTGCCAGCTGGCTCATAAAAGTATGCACACTGGTCACAGGGGGACCAAAGAGGAGAGCTGATAGTTCATTTCAAATCATCTTGAATTGTAGATAAAAAACAACCAATGCTGATTAAATTGCTTCATTTTTGTTTATGAAGAATATCATGTGAAAATGATTAGTTCATGAAAAATATGGCCTACAGTTCTTTAGAAGCATTTTTGCCTTCCCATGGCAAGCTCTCCAATTTGCAATACAACATTAAAAATACCACTTTACAATAAAACAGCAAAATAATTGCTAAAACTCTAGTGATGGTAATACCAAGAAAAATTCCATTAACTTTAACATATTTATTTGTAGCGGTTTAGCATAATAGGAAAGGTTTCCATTACCATAATACACATACTGAACAAGTGTGTCTTATACAACCTGTGTTCACAGGTTTTAAAAGATATTTTAAACCTACTCTGCTATTCAATTAAGTACCTTTATTTAATATGTGAGTTCTAATAACATACTAACATATGCCTGCTAATTTTCTCTTTCTCTGTTGGTGTCTGGCTTTCCACTCAGTGCCTACTTTTCTTGCTTTAAATTGAGCTGATGATCATTTAGAATGCCCTTCTGTAGAAATTCAGCATCTCACAGTCAGATGTTCTCATCAATTTAGCTAATTGACAGTGGCTGACTAAATTCCTTAATTACAATGAAAACATGTTACCGGAAACAAACCAAATAGAAAAGCTTTTTTAAAAAAATTCTCATTTTAAAAGTTTGTAAATATCTTCAAGGGTAGAAAATCTGATAGTTTTCATACTATTTAATCACACTACTGTTACAATAACAGTTGCGTAAGGTATATTAGAGATGTGAACAAATAATGAAAATGTTCAATGAGTAAAATAACATTTTCTTTAAAAAGGACATAGTTTTAAATGTTCCCTTCAATGACTTAGGTGTCCATTGAAACACTGGGAAATTAACATGTAGCATGTATCTGTGGCCTGGCTAAGTAATAACTACAAAAATCTGGAGAAAATATTTTTTATATAACTATCAATAAGATGTTTTCAAAATTTTCCTCAAATAGAATTTACCTTGCATCTTTTAAAAAGAGCTTCCTAATCTCTTTGTTGAAATTATTCAGTGATGAGTTAGAAAGAATTCTTGTTATAGTTGCAGCATGTCATATCTGTCTCACTTGCTGATATTGACTATCCTTTATCTCCACCACAGTGAGAAACGTGGAAATTAAATAGAATTTTTCTTGAAATTAATAGTTTGATATATGAACCTGAAAATATTCTATGTTATGCTCACAGTTTTTATGTGACTCCTCTCAAATAATATTATTTGTAAGTATAATTCTGCAATAAAAGGAAACAGGATTGATGATAAAAGGAAATGAACCTTCAGAACTTGTCATAAAATTAATCTAATATTTCACCATAAAAAGCATAAAAAATGAAATTTCTCATTTACAAGTAGAAAAAAGAAAATATTGATCATATCCATAAAAAATAAGAATATAAACTTTACTGCTATGGTATAAACTAATGAATATTATATTGATATTCAGAATCTTTTGCAAAGGCTATTTCTTAAACTGTTTGTCAAATTTCCATTTTATTTCTGTACCATCAAACGTATTGAGGGTAGCATAAATTCTGGGGTATCTTAAAGATATTTATAATTCTTTGTAGTAAAAAAATTATCTTTGTATTACAATTTTCATTGTCTCTGTACTATATTTAAAAAGGAAATCTATTTTCCACCCCCAATATAATGAAGTAGATATTATGTTACTGTGTTGGAGGGAGAAAGATATAGACATTGCTTTTCTGAAACTTCTGATTCTGAAAATATGAGAAAGAGTGAGATTTATATATATATATAAACATGAACACATATATATATCTTCTTAAACAAATACACATATAGTTAAACAAAAAGCAATAAAAATTTCTGAAACATCTGATCACTATTTATATTACTTCATTATGGAAGAAATCAAATATTATGTATTATTAAGGTATATTAAATGTATACTGGATTATTGTCCATAAGATATAAAATAGTCTCAAATGCTAATCAATGAAATAAAGAAATACCAACCCTCATTTTGTTACACCCTAACATGTCTTTCTATAGCTCAAGGCTTTAGTGGCATTTTTCCAAATATTACAGACATTTATTTTTAAATAATTATATTGTAAGAAATACATATAATAAAGCAGTTTATAAAAAAAGAGTATATGAGCTAAAAAGGAAAGAAATAATAAGGAGATAAATTATATCAAAAATATGTGTTATTTTAATTACTTTCTCTACTTCACTCAGAGAAGGAATGCATAACTGAAACCAGGGAGAGAATTAAGTTTTGTGCTTGTATTGCCAGAATTCCTGTAACAAAACTATTTCATTTTGGTCTAAAGTATATATATATTTTAAACATTTTATTGGAGTATAATTGCTTTACAATGGTGTGTGAGTTTCTGCTTTATAACAAAGTGAATCAGCTATACATATACATATATCCCCATATGTATATCCCCATATACATATATCCCCCATCCCTATCCCACCCCTCTAGGTGGTCACAAAACACCGAGCTAATCTCACTGTGCTTTGCGGCTGCTTCTCACTAGCTATCTATTTTATATCTGGTAGTATATATATGTCCATGACACTCTCTCACTTCACCCCAGCTTAGCCTTCTCCCTCCCCATGTCCTCAAGTATATTCTCTATGTCTGCGTCTTTATTCCTGTCCTGCCCTTAGGTCCTTCAGAACCTTTTTTTTTTTTTTTTTTAGATTCCATATATATGAGTTAGCATGCAGTAATTGTGTTCTCTTTCTGACTTACTTCACTCTGTATGACAGACTCTAGGTCCATCCACCTCACTACAAGGACTCAATTTCGTTACTTTTTATGGCTGAGTAATATTCCATTGTATATATGTGCCACACCTTCTTTATCCACTCATCTGTCTATGGATACTTAAGATGCTTCCATGTCCTGGCTATTGTAAATAGAGCTGCAATGACATTGTGATACATGACTCTTTTTGAATTATGGTTTTCTCAGGGTATATGCCCAGTAGTGGGATTGCTGTGGTGTATGGTAGTTCTATTTTAGTTTTGTAAGGAACCTCCATACTGTTCTCCATAGTGGCTATATCAATTTACATTCCCACCAACAGTGCAAGAGGGTTCCCTTTTCTCCACACCCTCTCCAGCATTTATTGTTTCTAGATTTTTTGATGATGGCCATTCTGACTGGTATGAGGTGATACCTCACTGTAATTTTGATTGACATTTCTCTAGTGCTTAGTGATGTTGAGCGTCCTATCATGTGTTTGTTGGCAATCGGTATATCTTCTTTGGAGAAATGTCTATTTAGGTCTTCTGCCCATTTTTGGATTGGGTTGTTTGTTTTTTGGATATTGAGCTGCATTAGCTGTGTGTATATTTTGGAGATAAATCCTTTCTCAGTTGCTTCATTTGTAAATATTTTCTCCCATTCTGAGGGTTGTCTTTTGGTCTTCTTTATGGTTTCCTTTGCTGTGCAAAAGCTTTTAAGTTTCATTAGGTCCCATTTGTTTATTTTTATTTCCATTTCTCTAGGAGGTGGGTCAACAAGGATCTTGCTGTGATTTATGTAATGGAGTGCTCTGCCTAGGTTTTCCTCTAAGAGTTTTATACTGTCTGGCTATACATTTAGGTCTTTAATCCATTTTGACTTTATTTTTGTGTATGGTGTTAGGGAGTGTTCTAATTTCATTAGTTTACATATACCTGTCCAGTTTCCCAGCGCCACTTATTGAAGAGGCTGTCTTTTCTCCATTTTATATTCTTGCCTCCTTTATCAAACATAAGGTCATAATATGTGCATGGGTTTATCTCTGGGATTTCTATCCTGTTCCATTGATCTATATTTCTGTTTTTGTGCCATTACCATACTGTCTTGATTACTGTAGATTTGTAGTACAGTCTGATGTCAGGGACCCTGCTTCCTCCAGCTCCATTTTTCTTTCTCAGGATTGCTTTGGCTATTCAAGGTCTTTTGTGTTTCCATACAAATTGTGAAATATTTTGTTCTAGTTCTATGAAAAATGCCTTTGGTAGTTTGACAGGGATTGCACTGAAATTGTAGATTTCTTTGAGTAGTAGAGTCATTTTCACAATGTTGATTCTTCCAATCCAAGAACATGTTATATCTCTCCATCTGTTTGTATCATCTTTAATTTCTTTCATCAATGTCTTATACTTTTCTGCATACAGGTCTTTTGTCTGCTTAGGTAGGTTAATTCCTAGATATTTTATTCTTTTTGTTGCAATGCTAAATGGGAGGGTTTCCTTAATTTCTGTTTCAAATATTTCAACATTAGTGTATAGGAATGCATGAGATTTCTGTTCATTAATTTTGTATCCTGCTACTTTACCAAATTCATTGATTAGCTCTGGTAGTTTTCTGGTCGTATCTTTAGGATTCTCTTTGTATAGTATCATGACATCTGCAATCAGTGACAACTGTAATTCTTCTTTTCCAATTTGGATTCATTTTATTTCTTTCTCTTCTCGGAATGTTGTGGGTAAAACTTCCAAAACTATGTTGAATAATAGTGGTGAGGGTGGACAACCTTGTCTTGTTCCTGATATTACAAGAAATGTTTTCAGTTTTTCACCATTGAGAACGATGTTGGCTGTGGGTTTGTCATATATGACCTTTATTATGTTGAGGTAAGTGCCCCCTATGCCTACTCTCTGGAGCGTTTTTATCATAAATGGGTGTTGAATTTTGTCAAACGTTTTTTCTGCATCTATTGAGATGATCATATTTTTTTATCCTTCAATTTGTTAATATGGAGTATCACATTGATTTATTTGTGTATATTGAAGAATCCTTGCATTCCTAAGATAAACCTCACTTGATCCTGGTTTATGATCCTTTTAATGTGCTGTTGGATTCTGTTTTCTAGTATTTTGTTGGGGATTTTTGCATCTATGTTCATCAGTGTTATTGGCCTGTAGTTATCTTTCTTTTTGATATCTTTGTTTGGTTTTAGTATCAGGGTGATGGTTGCCTCGTAGAATGAGTTTGGGAGTGTTCCTCCCTCTAATATATTTTGTAAGAGTTTGAGAAGGTTATGTGTTAGCTCTTCTCTAAATGTTTGATTGAATTCGCCTATGAAGGTATCTCGTCCTGGGCTTTTGTTTGTTGGAAGATTTTTAATCACAGTCTCAATTTCAGTGCTCATTATTGGTCTGTTTATATTTTCTATTTCTTCCTGGTTCCATCTTAGAAGGTTGTGTTTTTCTAAGAATTTGCCGATTTCTTCCAGGTTGTCCATTTTATTGGCATATAGTTGCTTGTAGTAATCTCTCGTGATCCTTTGTATTTCTGCAGTGTCAGTTGTTACTTCTCTTTTTTCATTTCTAATTCTATTGATTTGAATCTTCTCCCTTTTTTCTTGATGAGTCTGGCTAATGGTTTATCAATTTTGTTTATCTTCTCAAAGAACCAGCTTTTAGTTTTATTGACCTTTGCTTTTATTTCCTTCTATTTTTTTTCTTTTATTTCTGATCTGATCTTTGTGATTCCTTTCCTTCTGCTAAGTTTGGGGGGGGGGTTTTGTTTGTTTTTCTTTCTCTAGTTGCTTTAGGTGTAAGGTTAGGTTGTTTATTTTAGATTTTTCTTGTTTTTTGAGGTAGGATTGTATTGTTATAAACTTACCTTTTAGAACTGCTTTTGCTGTATCCCATAGGTTTTGGGTTGTTGTGTTTTCATTGTCACTTGTTTCTAGGTATTTTTGTGATTTCCTCTTTGATTTCTTCAGTGATCCTTTGGTTATTTAGTAGTGTATTGTTTAGCCTCCATATGTTTGTATTTTTTACAGAGTTTTTCCTGTAATTTATATGTAGTCTCATAGCATTGTGTTAGGAAAAGATACTTGATATGATTGATTTCAATATTCTTAAATTTACCAAGGCTTGATTTTTGACCAGGAATATGTTCTGTCCTGGAGAATGTTCCATAAGTACTTGAGAAGAAAGTATATTTTGTTGTTTTTGGATGGAATATCCTAGAAATATCTATTAAGTCCATCTTGTTTAATGTATCATTTAAAGCTTGTTTTACCTTATTTATTTCCTCTAAAGTATATATTCATATAAATTCTTGTATTTGGGTACCTAGTCTTTAGCCTCCTTCTTCAATGATTTATGGAAATTTACCTATAGAGCCTTCCCAGCTCAATGGATTTCTAATTTTCACTATGTTTGGGCAAAAATATCCTCAGAGCTGGAGACAATTTTAGCAGCCGCTCTTCTATTTTCTATCACATATCTTAGAACATTGCTCATAATTGTTGAGTTTCTTATTCAGTGTAATCACCAACACCATAGCTTAGTGGTCTTTTCCTTTGAGTTGTGTAGTAGAACACATGCATCAGACTCACAGGGAAATACTTAAAAATAAGATCCCTGGGCACTATCATCACCTACTGAATGTAAATCTCTGGATGTTGCTTCTCAGTAACATGCAATTTTAACAAGTTTCCTGAGTAAGAGAGAACCAGTGGAGTAGTGTTTGATCCTGCAACCTATCGAAACAAAGAGACCTGGTTCTGTATTTACTGTGTGTGGGGCCTTTTCATCCCCATATTTTCTAATGCTTTGCTTAAAGAGAAAAAAATTATATCCAGTGTTTCTCAAAGACTGATCCATTGACCCTTTGAATGTAATAGAGTTCAACACTGTGCTAGTTTGAAGTCTCATTCCTCAAAGAACTTAAAATCTAGTAGAAGAGATAAGACTAACATAAATTAACCTACAGTAGATAATAGTGTGGTATGTAAGTGTTGCATTATATGGTATAAAGCACAAATATTGTCAGTACTTTAGAGAAGAAGGCAATTAAAAATGGAAGCATAACATGGATAGTATTTGCATAGGGAGAAAAGAGGGTATTTTATCAAATGAAACTATTAACTAAAGGATGATTTTAAACAATAATAAATCTAGTTGTAGGATATCAAGGTCAGCCTAACTAGAAAGAAGTTAAATGTATAGAAAAATTAATTTGATGGATAAACGGGTAGGATCAGCTGAAAGATACAGAAAATGAAAGATGACCCAGACTTGATGTTGTAAGCAAATATGTATCTTTAATAGACAAATGTGAAAACAGATATGGCATTTTAAAATATCTGCTTGAAATTTCAAGATTAATAAGATGGGATCAGTTTGGTTCACATACCACAGAAAAAGCAATGCCATGATGTGGGTTTTAAAAAATAATATAGGAGGGGGGCAAGATGATGGAAGAGTAAGATGCGGAGATCACCTTCCATCCCACAGATACAGTAGAAATACATCTACACGTGGAACTGCTCCTACAGAACACACACTGACTGCTGGCAGAAGACATCAGACCTCCCAAAATGCAAGAAAATCCCCACGTACTTGGGTAGGGCAAAAGAAAAAAGAAATAACAGAGACAAAAGAATAGGGATGGGACCTGCACCAGTGGGAGGGAGCTGTGAAGGAGGAAAGGTTTCCACGCACTAGGAAGTCCCTTCGTCGGCAGAGACTGCGGGTGGCAGAGGGGGGCAGCTTTGGAGCCACGGAGGAGAGTGCAGCCACAGGGGTGCGGAGGGAAAAGCAGAGAGATTCCCGCACGGAGGATCGGTGCTGAGTAGCACTCACCAGCCCGAGAGGCTTGTCTGCTCAGCCGCCGGGGCAGGGGGGGCCTGGGAGCTGAGGCTCGGGCTTCGGTGCTATCCGGGAGGGAGTCCGGGAAAAAGTCTGCAGCTGCCGAGGAGGCAAGAGACTTTTTCTTGCCTCTTTGTTTCACGGCGCGCAAGGAGAGGGGATTCAGAGCGCCGCCTAAATGAACTCCAGAGACGGGCGCGAGCCGCGGCTATCAGCGCGGACCCCAGAGACGGGCAGGAGACGCTAAGGCTGCTGCTGCCGCCACGAAGAAGCCTGTGTGCAAGCACAGGTCACTCTCCACACCGCCCCTCCTGGGAGCCTGTGCAGCCTGCCACAGCCAGGGTCCCGTGATCCGGGGACAACTTCCCCGGGAGAACGCAAGGTGCGCCTCAGGCTGGTGCAACGTCACGCCGGACTCTGCCGCTGCAGGCTCACCCCGCCTCCTCCGTACCGCTCCCTCCCCCAGGCCTGAGTGAGCCAGAGCCCCCGAAGCAGCTGCTCCTTTAACCACGTCCTGTCTGGGCCGGGAACAGACGCCCTCAGGCGACCTACACGCAGAGGCTGGTCCAAATCCAAAGCTGAACCACGGGAGCTGATCGAACAAAGAAGAGAAAGGGAAATCTCTCCCAGCAGCCTCAGAAGCAGCAGATTAAAGCCCCACAAACAACCTGATGTGCCGGCATCTGTTGAATACATGAATAGACAATGAATCATCCCAAATTCAAGAGGTGGACTTTGGGAGCAGGATATATTAATTTTTCCCCTTTTCCTTTTTTTGTGAGTGTATATGTGTATGCTTCTGGGTGAGATTTTGTCTGTATAGCTTTGCTTTCACCATTAGCCCTAGGGTTAGGTCCGTCCGTGGTTTTTTTTTTTTTTTTTACTTAAAAAATTTTTTTTTCCTAATAAATGTTTTCTTAATAATTTTTTCCTTATTTTCTAATTTTAGAAATTAAAAAAAATTAATAAGTTTTTTCATTTTTTTTATTTTAAAAAATTAAAAAAAATTTTTTCTTAATAAATTTTTTTCTTAATATTTTTTTTCTTATTTTTTACTATAAAAAATAATAAATCTATTTTTTAAAATTAAAAAAAAATTTTTCTGAATACATTTATTCTTAATAAATTTTTTTCTTATTTTTTATTATAATACCTTTATTTTATTTTATTTTATCCTCTTGCTTTCTTTCTTTCTGTTTTTTTCTCCCCTTTATTCTGAGCCGTGTGGACGAAAGGCTCTTGGTGCTCCAGCCAGGCATCAGGGCTGTGCCTCTGAGGTGGGAGAGCCAACTTCAGGACACGGGTCCAAAAGAGACCTCCCAGCTCCACGTAATACCAAACAGTGAAAATCTCTCAGAGATCTCCATCTCAACATCAAGACGCAGCTTCACTCAACGACCAGCAAACAACAGTGCTGGACACCCTATGCCAAACAACTAGCAAGACAGGAACACAGCCCCATCCATTAGCAGAGAGGCTGCCTAAAATCATAATAAGGCCACAGACACCCCAAAACACACCACCAGACGAGGACATGCCCACCAGAAAGACAAGATCCAACCTCATCCACCAGACCACAGGCACTAGTCCCCTCCACCAGGAAGCCTACACAACCCACTGAACCAACCTTAGCCACTGGGGACAGATACCAAAAACAACGGGAACTACGAACCTGCAGCCTCTGAAAAGGGGACCCCAAACACAGTAAGATAAGCAAAATGAGAAGGAAAAAAACCACACAGCAGGTGAAGGAGCAGGGTCAAAACACACCAGACCTAACAAATGAAGAGGAAATAGGCAGTCTACCTGAAAAAGAATTCAGAATAATGATAGTAAAGATGATCCAAAATCTTGCAAATAGAATACACAAAATGCAAGAAACATTTAACAAGGATGTAGAAGAACTAAAGAGGAACCAAGCAATGATGAAAAATACAATAAATGAAATTAAAAATACTCTAGATGGGATAAATGGAAGAATAACTGAGGCAGAAGAACGGATAAGTGACCTGGAAGATAAAATGGTGGAAATAACTACTGCAGAGCAGAATAAAGAAAAAAGAATGAAGAGAACTGAGGACAGTCTCAGAGACCTCTGGGACAATATTAAACGCACGAACATTCGAATTATAGGTGTCCCAGAAGAAGAAGAGAAAAAGAAAGGGACTGAGAAAATATTTGAAGAGATTATAGTTGAAAACTTCCGTAATATGGGAAAGGAAATAGTTAATCAAGTCCTGGAAGCACAGAGAGTCCCATACAGGATAAATCCAAGGAGAAACACGCCAAGACACATATTAATCAAACTATCAAAAATTAAATATAAAGAAAACATATTAAAAGCAGCAAGGGAAAAACAACAAATAACACACAAGGGAATCCCCATAAGGTTAACCGCTGATCTTTCAGCAGAAACTCTGCAAGCCAGAAGGGAGTGGCAGGATATACTTAAAGTCATGAAGGAGAAAAACATACAACCAAGGTTACTCTACCCAGCAGGGATCTCATTCAGATTTGATGGAGAAATTAAAATCTTTACAGACTAGCAAAAGCTGAGAGAGTTCAGCACCACCAAACCAGCTTTACAACAAATGCTAAAGGAACTTCTCTAGGCAAGAAACACAAGAGAAGGAAAACACCTACAATAACAAACACAAAATATTTAAGAAAATGGGAATAGGAACATACATATCGATAATTACCTTGAATGTAAATGGATTAAATGCTCCCACCAAAAGACACAGACTTGCTGAATGGATACAAAAGCAAGACCCATATATATGCTGTCTACAAGAGACCCACTTCAGACCTAGAGACACATACAGACTGAAAGTGAGGGGATGGAAAATGATATTCCATGCAAATGGAAATCAAAAGAAAGCTGGAGTAGCAATTCTCATATCAGAAAAAATAGACTTTAAAATAAAGACTATTACAAGAGACAAAGAAGGACACTATATAATGATCAAGGGATCAATCCAAGAGGAAGGTATAAGAATCGTAAATATTTATGCACCCAACATAGGAGCACCTCAATACATAAGGCAAATACTAACAGCCATAAAAGGAGAAATCGACAGTAACACAATCATAGTAGGGGACTTTAACACCCCACTTTCACCAATGGACAGATCATCCAAAATGAAAATAAATAAGGAAACACAAGCTTTAAATGATACATTAAACAAGATGGACTTAATTGATATTTATAGGACATTCCACCCAAAAACAACAGAATACACATTTTTCTCAAGTGCACATGGAACATTCTCCAGGATAGATCATATTTTGGGTCACAAATCAAGCCTTGGTAAATTTAAGAAAATTGAAATCATATCAAGTATCTTTTCCGACCACAACGCTATGAGAATAGATATCAATTACAGGAAAAGATCTGTAAAAAATACAAACACATGGAGGTTACACAATACACTACTTAATAACGAAGGGATCACTGAAGAAATCAAAGGGGAAATCAAAAAATACCTAGAAACAAATGACAATGGAGACACAACAACCCAAAACCTATGGGAGGCAGCAAAAGCAGTGCTAAGAGGGAAGTTTATAGCAATACAAGCCTACCTCAAGAAACAGGAAACATCTCAAATAAACAACTTAACCTTGCACCTAAAGCAATTAGAGAAAGAAGAGCAAAAAAACCCCAAAGCTAGCAGAAGGAAAGAAATCATAAAGATCAGATCAGAAATAAATGAAAAAGAAATGAAGGAAACAATAGAAAAATCAATGAAACTAAAAGCTGGTTCTTCAAGAAGATAAACAAAATTGATAAACCATTAGCCAGACTCATCAAGAGAAAAAGGGAGAAGACTCAAATCAATAGAATTAGAAATGAAAAAGGAGGAATAACCACTGACACTGCAGAAATACAAACGATCATGAGAGATTACTACAAGCAACTCTATGCCAATAAAATGGACAACCTGGAAGAAATGGACAGATTCTTAGAAATGCACAACCTACTGAGACTGAACCAGGAAGAAATAGAAAATATGAACAGACCAATCACAAGCACTGCAATTGAAACTGTGATTAAAAATCTTCCAACAAACAAAAGCCCAGTACCAGATGGCTTTACAGGCGAATTCTATCAAACATTTAGAGAAGAGCTAACACCTATCCTTCTCAAACGCTTCCAAAATATTGCAGAGGGAGGAACACTCCCCAACTCATTCTACGAGGCCACCATCACCCTGATACCAAAACCAGACAAAGATGTCACAAAGAAAGAAAACTACAGGCCAACATCACTGATGAACATAGATGCAAAAATCCTCAACAAAATACTAGCAAACAGAATCCAACAGCACATTAAAAGGATTATACACAATGATCAAGTGGGGTTTATTCCAGGAATGCAAGGATTCTTCAATATACGCAAATCAATCAACGTGATACATCATATTAACAAATTGAAGGATAAAAAACATATGATCATCTCAATAGATGCAGAAAAATCTTTCTACAAAATTCAACACCCATTTATTATAAAATCTCTCCAGAAAGTAGGCATAGAGGGAACTTACCTCAACATAATAAAGGCCATATATGACAAACGTACAAGCAACATCATTCTCAATGGTGAAAAACTGAAACCATTTCCTCTAAGATCGGGAACAGGACAAGTTTGCCCACTCTCAACACTATTATTCAACATAGTTTCGGAAGTTATAGCCACAGCAATCAGAGAAGAAAAAGAAATAAAAGGAATCCAAATCGGAAAAGAAGAAGTAAAGCTGTCACTGTTTGCAGATGCCATACTATACATAAAGAATCCTAAAAGTGCCACCAGAAAACTACTAGAGCTAATCAATGAATTTGGTAAAGTAGCAAGATACAAAATTAATGCACAGAAATCTCTTGCATTCCTATATACTAATGATGAAAAATCTGAAAGTGAAATTAAGAAAACACTGCCTTTTACCATTGCAACAAAAAGAATAAAATATCTAGGAATAAACCTACCTAAGGAGACAAAACACCTGTATGCAGAAAATTATAGGGTACTGATGAAATAAATTAAATATGATACAAATAGATGGAGAGATATACCATGTTCTTGGATTGGAAGAATCAACATTGTGAAAATGACTCTACTACCCAAAGCAATCTACAGATTCAATGCAATCCCTATCAAACTACCACAGGCATTTTTCACAGAACTAGAACAAAAAATTTCACAATTTGTATGGAGACACAAAAGACCCCGAATAGCCAAAGCAATCTTGAGAACGAAGAATGGAGCTGGAGGAATCAGGCTCCCTGACTTCAGACTATATTACAAAGCTACAGTAATCAAGACAGTTTGGTACTGGCACAAAAACAGAAATATAGATCAATGGAACAAGATAGAAAGCCCAGAGATAAACCCATGCACATATGGTCACCTTATCTTTGATAAAGGAGGCAAGCATAGCGAGTGGAGAAAAGACAGCCTCTTCAATAAGTGGTGCTGGGAAAATTGGGCAGGTACATGTAAAAGTATGAAATTAGAACACTCCCTAACACCATACACAAAAATAAACTCAAAATGGATTAAAGACCTAAATGTAAAGCCAGACACTCTCAAACTCTTAGAGGAAAACATAGGCAGAACACTCTATTACATAAATCACAGCAAGATCCTTTTTGACCCAGCTCCTAGAGAAATGGAAATAAAAACAAAAATAAACAAATGGGACCTAATGAAACTTAAAAGCTTTGGCACAGCAAAGGAAACCATAATCAGGACCAAAAGACAACCCTCAGAATGGGAGAAAATATTTGCAAATGAAGCAACTGACAAAGGATTAATCTCCAAGATTTACAAGCAGCTCATGCAGCTCAATAACAAAAAAACAAACAACCCAATCCAAAAATGGGCAGAAGACCTAAATAGACATTTCTCCAAAGAAGATATACAGATGGCCAACAGACACATGAAAGAATGCTCAACATCATTAATCATTAGAGAAATGCAAATCAAAACTACAATGAGGCATCATCTCACACCAGTCAGAATGGCCATCATCAAAAAATCTACAAACAATAAATGCTGGAGAGGGTGTGGAGAAAAGGGAACCCTCTTGCACTGTTGGTGGGAATGTAAATTGATACAGCCACTATGGAGAACAGTATGGAGGTTCCTTAAAAAACTTAAAATAGAAATACCATACGACCCAGCAATCCCACTACTGGGCATATAATCTGAGAAAACCATAATTCAAAAAGAGTCATGTACCAAACTGTTCATTGCAGCTCTATTTACAATAGCCAGGACATGGATGCAACCTAAGTGTCCATCATCGGATCAATGGATAAAGAAGGTGTGGCACATATATACAATGGAATATTACTCAGCCATAAAAAGAAATGAAATGGAGGTATTTGTAATGAGGTGGATGGAGTTAGAGTCTGTCATACAGAGTGAAGTAAGTCAGAAAGAGAAAAACAAATACAGTATGCTAACACATATATATGGAATCTAAGGAAAAAAAAAATGTCATGAAGAACCTAGTGGCAAGATGGCAATAAAGACACAGACATACTAAAGAATGGACTTGAGGATATGGGGAGGGAGAGGGGTGAGATGTGACAGGGTGAGAGAGTGTCATGGACATATATACACTACCAAATGTAAAATAGATAGCTAGTGGGAAGCAGCCGCATAGCACAGGGAGATCAGCTCGGTGCTTTTTGACCGCCTGGGGGGGTGGGATGGGGAGTGTGGGAGGGAGGGAGATGTGGGAGGGAAGATATATGGGAACGTGTGTATATGTGTAGCTGATTCACTTTGTTATAAAGCAGAAACTAACACACCACTGTGAAGCAATTATACTTCAATAAAGATGTTTAAAAAAAAAGTTCAACTCTGTAAAAAAAATAATAATAATATAATACTATTTGAATAAAAATATGATAAAAAAATATAGAAACTTCCGTTTCTTTTCATGACAGAGTAGCTGATACCAGACTTGCCATACCAGTTGAAAGTACCATAGCATAGGACAAAAATGTTGATGCACTAAACCACTGGTAGCATAAGACTGCAATCATTTAAAGAAAGAGAATTCATGATATGAGTCTTATATTGGCAACAGCTTTCTGACTGGGAACAATTGTCAGACTGCAGTATGTGGAACTCAAACCCAAGGAGAATTTAATGGTTTTGATGAGCTCAGAAAGAAGAGAATAGAGATCTCAGCAGCTAAAGTGAAAGGAAACTATGGTGCATGCACAACAAGGAAAGGATCTGAATCAGATGGCAAAAGTCTGGAGGTTTCACATTAGTCCTTGGTGAAGGAGTGGGCTGTGAATGTTTGGGTGATACTATGTGAAGATTACAAGAGAGGAGACGCCACTCAGCTGAGAGTAAAAGAGACAGTAAGCATATGGGAAGACACTGGTACTCTATGCCAACCACAGTGAAGAGGCCTTGTTAATACCCAGGTCATCTAGCTGAAATAGCACAAAAAACCTTGCACAAGGAGTAAGGATAATGCCTTACAATAGGGCTTATTTTAGTCTTGCCTTAAAAAAGCGTAAAATCAAGCTATGCCAAGATACCTAGGGGAGACAAATTTTGGGTTTAGGTATGGCAAACTAGAAGGGCATTGGAAGCATCTTGATATTCCAAAAGTTGTAATAAAAATATAAAATGAAGCCTAAAAAATTCAAGTAGACAACCATTAAATGATTTAACTGGTAAACAAAAATCAGTGCTCTTTACAGGAAAAGAACTGAGACCAGAATCTTAAAGTGAACTATTTCATATGTCCAAAATGAAATAAAAATTTACTAAACATAATTTTATATTCATGGGTAGGAAGACTCATTATAGTCAATATGCCAGTGTTTCCCAAATTGATCTATATATTCAACTATCCCAATCAAAATCATAGCAAATTACTTTGTGAATGTTGACAAACTGATTGTAAATTTTATAGTTTTCTACATATTAGAGGAATATCCAGCACAGTTGAATGAGAAAAAAATTAGAGAACTGACACTACCTGACTTCAAGACTTATTATAAAGCTATTATAATCAAGACAGTGATCTACTGACAAAACCATAGACAAATAGAAGAACAGAATAGAATAAAGAGCCCATAAGTAAACCCATACAAATGTAGTCAACTTAATTGACAATGGAGCAAAGATAGTCTTTCAACAAATGCTGTTAGAACAACTGAACATCAACATGCAAGAAAAAAAATGTAGACACAGACCTTATCTTTCTCAAATTTAATTAAAAATGGATCCCTGACCTAAATGTAAAATGTAAAACTATAAAACTCCTAGAAGATAACATAGGAGAAAATGTAGGAGAACTTGGGTTTGGTGATGCCTTTATAGATACAACATCAAAAGCACCATCTATGAAAGAAAATTTTGGTAAATTAGACTTAAAGGAATAAAAAAAAATTTCTTTGTGAAAGCCACTGCTATGAGAATGAAAAACCAAGCAAAAGGCTGGGAGAAAATCTTTGCAAAACATACATCTGATAACGAATTATTCTTCAAAATATACAAATTCAACAATAATTTTAAAAAACAACCTATTTTTTGAAAATGGCCAAAAAAGTGACTTCAGAAATATGAGGCCTTGGACATTTCCTCCCTCCATGGATACAATGATTCTACAAGAAAATACACTTGTGAAATATCCATAAACTAATTGCAACTCTCCTGCATCCTGGCAAGATTGAAACAAGCCACACTGTAGTTGGTAGGAGAAATTGGGATTCTCTCCCACCAAGGGCCCTTCCCCTGATGCAGCACCATATGATGGGGAGAAAACCTCCGGCTCACAGCTCTTCTCTGGGGAGGGAAGGGAAGGATGAAACCACACATCTAACACTTCAATTCTTCCGGGGGCTGTCTGAAGCACTGACCTCTGTCTCATGTGCTTTGGATGGCTGACAGGACCAGCATACTATAGCTTCACAGGACTACTTAGAACAAAGAGTACAATTAGAAATAGCAAGCTAACACACACCACAGACCCACTCTTCATTTCACTACAAAATGAGTGAGTAAAACAAATGCAGCTCCCAGCTTCATCCTGGGAAGGAAAGAAAGGATCAGACCATAGGTTCAATGCTCTGATTCTGCAGGGACGCTGTTGTAAACACTAGCTAATCTCTCCTAACTTGGATTGTTGACAGGACTCAGCATAGCATATCTTTCTGGGGGTACTGAAAATAAAGAATGTGTTTTGAGATTGCCATCTCAAACACCACATTCCACAGCCACACTCCACAGGTTCAATGCAAATTAAATGGGCAGAAAAAATTCAGGTCTCAGCTTCTCCCTGGTGAAAGAAGGAAGGATTTGACCTTACATCCAATGGACTGAATATACTGGGGTCTGCCCATGGCACTAGTATCTGTTTTACCTGTCTTAGAGTGCTAACAGGACTCTGCATGTCCTAGAAGACTGGGGGTCTCTGAGAGCAAAGTTAGCAGTTTGATCTAGCACAAAGTTTTGAGGGACCAGAATGATTGGTAAGGATCCTCTCCTGCATGAATCCTGTCTATGAAGACTGAGACAGGTAGCTGTTTTGTCTAGTGCAGAGACACCAATACAAAGAATCAAGGAGAATGAATAAACAGGAAAATATGTTCCAAACAAAAGAACAAGACAAATGTCTAAGCACGAACTTTAATGAGAAGGAGGTATGTAATTTAACTCAGAGAGAATTTAAACAACCATTAAAATTTGATCAATGAGTTCATGAGAACGATGCATGAACAAAGTAAGTATTTCAACAAAGTGATAGAAAATATAAAAAGTATCAAAAAGAAATAATAGAGCTGAAGAACACTATAATTGAACTGAAAAATTTACTACATGGATTCAATGTCAGACAAGATCAGTCATGGGAAATAATCAGCAAACTCAAAGAAAGGTTATTGGAAATCATCCAGTCAGAGGAGAAAAAAGAAAAAAAGAATGCAAAAGAAAACAGAATGTTTAAGAGACTTTGGGACACCAACAAGCAGACCAGTATTCATATTATGGAATCCTAGAAGGATAATTAAGAGAGAAAAAAGCAGAAGTCTTACTGAAAGAAATACTGAATGAAAACTTCCCAAATCTGGGGAAGGAAATGGACATGCAGATCCAGTAAGTTCAACAAATGAGCAATAAAATGAACCAAAAGTATTACACATTGAGACACTTTATAATTAAACTAGCAAAAGTCAAAGACAAAGAGACAATTTTGAAAGCAGCAAGGAAAAGCAAATTGCCATGTAAAAGGACACTCTTACAAGGTTATCAGTAGACTTCTCAGCAGGAATATTGCAGGCCAGAAAGGAGTAGGATAATATATTCCAAATGCAGAAAGAAAAAAATCCAGCCAATAATACAAAACTTGGCAAAACTGTCCTTCAATAATGAAGGAGAAATACTTTTTCTGAGAAACAAATGCTGAGGGAGTTCTTAACCATTAGATTTACCTTTCCAAGAAATGCTAATGGGAGGTCTTCAAGTTTAAATAAAAGGAGGTTAAACAGCAATATGAAAACATATGAAACCATAAAACTTGTTGGTTAAGGTAAATAAATAGACAAGTAAAGTATAAAGTAATACTGTAACAGTAGTGAATAGATCACATTTAATTCTAGTATAAAAGATGAAAGTAAAAAGTTTTAAAATAACTATAAACATAAAATGGGTTAATGGATACCAAATATAAAAAGATGTACATTGTGACATCAATAACATGAAGTGTTGGAAGGGAGGAAGTAAAATTGTCAAGTTTTTGTATGTGATTGAAGTTAAGTTGATATTAGTTTGAAATAGACTGTTATAACTATAGGCTGTTTTATGAATGCTCTATGACAACTACAGGAAAAGATATATAGAAAATACTCAAAAGAAAAGTGAATCAAAACATATCAACACAATAAATCAAGACAAAAAAGGTAAAAAAAAAGGGGCAAACATTCTACAAAACAATCAAAAAGCAATTAACAAAATGGTAATAGTAAGTACATCAATAGCAGTTCTCAGATGGAAGTTTAGAGCAATACAACCTTACCTCAGGAAACAAGAAAAATCACAAATAAACAACCTAACCTTACGCCTAAAGCAACTAGAGAAAGAAGAACAAACGAAACCCAAAGTTAGTAGAAGGAAAGAAATCATAAAGATCAGAGCAGAAATAAGTGAAATAGAAATGAAGAAAACAATAGAAAAGATCAATGAAACTAAAAGATGGTTCTTTGAAAAGATAAACAAAATTGATAAGCATTTAGCCACACTCATCAAGATAAATAGGGAGAGGACTCAAATCAACAAAATGAAAAATGAAAAAGGAGAATTTACAAGGGACACCACAGAAATACAAACGATAATGAGACTACCACAAGCAACTATATGACAATAAAATGGACAACCTGGAAGAAATGGACAAATTCTTAGAAAGGTACAGTCTCCCAAGCCTGAACCAAGAAGAAATACAGAATAAGAACAGACCAATCACAAACACTGAAATTGAAATGGTGATTTAAAAACTTCCAACAAACAAAGTCCATGACCATATGGCTTCACAGGCGAATTCTATCAAATGTTTACAGAATAGTGAACACCTAGCCTTCTGAAACTATGCCAAAAAATTGCAGAGGAAGGAACACTCCCAAACTCATTCTACGAGGCCACAATCACCCTGATACAAAAACCAGATGAAGATATCACAAAAAAAGAAAATTAGAGACCAATATCATGGATGAACATAGACACAAAAATCCTCAATAAAATACTAACAATCCTAATCCAACAATACGTTAAAATGATCATGATTAAGTGGGATTTATCCCAGGGATACCAGGACTTTTCAGTATCCGCAAATCAATCAGTGTGCCACAGCACATCAAAAAAATGAAGAACAAAAACAATATGATCATCTCAATGCATGCAAAAAAATCTTCTGACAAAATGCAACACTGATTTATCATAAAAATTCTCCAGAAAGTGGGCATAGAGGGAAAAAAAAAACACAACATAATAAAGGTCGTGTATGACAAAACTTCAACTGTGAAAAGCTAAAATCATTTCCTCTAAGATCAGGAAAAAGACACGGATGTCCAATCTCATCACTTTTATTCAACAGATTTGGAAGTCTTAGCCACTGCAATGAGGGAAGAAAAAGAAATAAAAGGAATCCAAATAGTAAAAGAAGAAGTAAAACTGTCACTGTTTGCAGATGACATGATACTAAGAAAATCCTAAAGTTGTAAACAGGAAACTACTAGAACTCATCAATGAACTAGGTAAATTTGCAGGATACAAAATTAATAGACAGAAATCTGTTGCACTTCTATACACTAACAATGAAAAATCAGAAAGAGAAATTAAAGAAACAATCCCTCTTACCATCACATCAAAAAGGACAAAATACCTGGAAATAAACCTATCTGAGGAGACAAAAGACGTGTACTCTGAAAATTATAAGATGTTGATGAAAGAGAAAGAAGATGACACAAACAAGTGGAAAGATATACCATGTTCTTGGATTGCAAGAATCAATACTGCCAAAATGACTATACTATACTATACAAGGCAATCAACAGATTCAATGCAATCCCTATTAAATTACCAATGGCATTTTTCACAGAACTAGAACAAAAAAATCTTATAATTTTTATGGAGACACAAATGACCCCGAATAGCCAAAGGAATCTGAGAAAGCAAAATGAAACTGGAGGAGTCAAGCTCCCTGACTTCTGCCTATACTACAAAGCTACAGTCATCAAAACAGTATGGTACTGGCAAAAAACAGAAATATACATCAATGGAACAGGATAGAAAGCCCAGAAATAAACCCATGCTGCTATGGTCAATTAAACTATGACAAAGGAGGTAAGACTATACATTGGAGGAAAGACAGTCTCTTCAATAAATGGCGCTGGGAAAACTGTACATCTACATGTAACAAGATGAAATCAGAACATTATTTAACACCATACACAAAAATAAACTCAAAATGTATTAAAGACCTAAATGTAAGACTGGATACTATAAAACTCTCAGAGAAAAACATAGGTAGAACACTCTTTGACATAAATTGCAGCAATATATTTTCCAAGCTGTCTCCCAGAGTAAGGGAAATAAAAACAAAAATAAACAAATGGGACCTAATTAAACTCAAAACCTTTTGCACAGCAAAGGAAATCATAAACGAAATGAAAAGACAACACACAGAAAGGGCGAAAATATTTGCAAATGATGGGACTGACAAGGGATTAGTCTCCAAAATTTACAAACAGCTTATATGTCTTAGTAAAAAATGAACAAACCCAATAAAAAAATGGGCAGAAGACCTAAATAGACATTTATCCAAAGAAAACATACTGATGGCCAAGAAGCACATGAAAATATGTTCAAAATCGTTAATTAATAGAGAAATGCAAATCAAAAGTACAATGGGATATCATCTCACATCAGTCAGAATGGCTATTATCAAAAAATCAAACAATAAATGCTGGAGAGGGGGTGGAGAAAAGAGAACCCTTGTACACTGTTAGTGGGAATGTAAATTGGTACAACCATTATGGAGAACAGTATGGAGGTTCCTTAAAAAAGTAAAAATAGAGCTACCATATGATTCAGCAATCCCACTCCTGAGCATATATTTGGAAAAAAAAAAAGCATTGTTCTAAAGGATACATGCACAATTTTCATTACAGCACTGTTTACAATAGCCAAGACATGGAATCAACCTAAATGCTCATCTACAGATGAATGGATGAAGAAGATATGGTACATATATACAGTGAAATACTACTCAGCCATTAAAAGAATGAAATAATGCCATTTGCAGCAACATGGATGGACTTGCAGATTATCATATTAAGTGAAGTAAGTTAGACAGAGAAAGACAAATGTCATATGATGTTGCTTATATGTGAAATCTAAAAGAAAATTGAAAAAAAAAATAATGAACTTATTTCCAAAGCAGAAACAGACTCACATAGTTAGAGAATGAACTTATGGTTACTAGGGGGGAAGTTTGGGGGAAGGGATAGATTGGGAGTTTGGGATTGACAGGGACACACTGCTATATTTAAACTAGATAACCAACAAGGGCCTACTGTATAGCACAGGGAACTCTACTCAGTATTCTGTAATAACCTAAATGGGAAAAGAATTTGAAAAAGAATAGATAAATGTATATGTATAACTGAATCACTCTGCTGTACACCTGAAGGTAACTCAACATTGTTAATGAACTATGCTCTAATGTAAAATAAAAAATTTTTTTAAAAGTTCCCTGTTAAAAAAATATATAATGGAGAAAAGATTCCCTTCAACAGTGGTGCTAGGAAAACTGGATAGCCACATGCAAAACAATGAGATTAGAATGTTCCATCCTGCCACATACAAAAATAAACTCAAAATTGTTTAAAGACCTAAATGTAAAATCTAAAACCATAAAACTCCTAGAAGTGAACATAGAACCCCCTCTGACATTAATCATAGCAATATTTTTTGGATCCGTCTCCTAATCAAAGTAAATAAAATTAAAAATATACAAATGAGACCTAATTAAACTTAAAAACTTTTGCACAGCAAAGGAAATCATTCACAGAATTAAAAGGAAAGCTATGGAATATGAGAAATATTTATAAATGATATGACCAACAAGGGGTTAATATCCAAATTATATAAGGAGCTCTTATAACTCAGTATCAAAAAAAAATCAACCAAATCAGAAAATCGGCAGAAGATCTGAGTAGACATTTTTCCAAAGAAGACATACAGATGGTTAACAGGCACATAAAAAGTGTTCATAGTTACAAATTAGTAGAGATGGAAATCAAAACCACAATGAAAAATCACCTCACACCTGTCAGAATAAGTGTCATCAAAAAAGTCTACAAATAACAATAATTGGAGAGAATGTGGAGAAAATGGAACTGTTGTATACTATTGTTGGAAATGTAACTTGGTGCAACCATTATGAAAAACAGTATGGATGTTCCTCAAAAACTAAAAAATAGAATTACCATATGATTCAGCAATTTCACTCCTGGATATATATCAAGAAAAAAAAAAGACTATTTCAAAAAGATACATGAACCCCAATGTTCATATCAACACTATTTACAATAGCCAAGACATGGAGGCAACCCGCATGCCCATCAGCAGAAGATTGGATTAAGAAGATGTGATATATATATATATATATATATATATATATATATATATATATATCACATCATATACACACACACACACACACACACACACACACACACAACGGAATATTACTCAGCCATAAAAGGAATGAAGTTCTGCCATTTGCAGTAATATTGATGGACCTAAAGAATATTACTCTTAGTGAAATAAGTCAGAGAAAGACAAACATGCATGATATAACTTACATGTGGAATCTAAAATGTAATACAAATAAACAGACTCACATATATAGAAAACAAACTTGTGGTTGTCAATGGGGAGACTTAAGGGAGAAGGGACAAATTAGGGGTATGGGATTAACAGATACAAACTACTATATATAAAATAGGCTAGCAATAAGGATATACCGCATTGCACAGGGAATTATGGCCATTATCTTTTACTAACTTATAGCAGAGTGTAATCTGCAAAAATTCTGAATCACTATGGTGTATACCTGAAAGTAATATAATATTGTAATTGATGTATACTTCAATTATAAAAATAAATTAATATGTTAGAGTGAAAAAAAAAAGATAGCACAAGGGACCCTTATAATGATGGAACTATTCTGTATCGTAACTGTGGTGATAGCCACACAAATCTACACATGAGTAAAATTGAATAAACTAAACACACACACACATACAAACATGAACACAAACAACTACATGTAAAACTGGTGAAATCTGAATACATTTTGTGGATTATATCAGTCAATACCTACATTGAGTTATTCTACTACAGTTATGTAAGACATCACTATTGGGGGAAACTGGGTAAAAAGATAAAGGAAAACTCTGTATTATTTCTCTCAACTGTATATGAATGTACAACTATCACAAAGACAAATACATGGAGAAAAACAGACAGAAATGAGGAGAGAAATAGTCAAATCTATAATTACAGTTGTAGATTTTAACACTTCCTCTAATAACTGATAATATTTATACAATATTAGAGCAATAACAACAGAACATACATTTTGTCAAGAACACATGAATCATTTAAGAATTTGGACCTTGGGCTGGTTTACCTAAATATCCATAAATTTCAAAAGTTCAAAGTTGTAATATATCTTTTTTTTGCCCTAACATAAATAAATTAGAAACCAATCATAATAAGATGTCTAGAAAATCAAAATATATTTTAAATCATATAAAAGACTATTAAATAACCCATAACTTTTAAAGATATCATAAGGGAAATTCAAAAATATTTTGAATTTCTTGATAATGAAAACACATGTCAAAATTTGATAGATGTTTAAAGCAGCATTTAAAGGGAAATTTATAGCTTTACATGAGATATTATTATAAAAGAAGTATTACAAATATTTGATTTAAAATATTTGATTTAGAGTTCCATCATAAATATCTAAAAAAATAAGAGCAGTTAGATAGCCTCAACCACCAGAGGGCAGACAACAGAAGCAAGAAAAACTACAATCCTGCAGCCTGTGGACCAAAAACCACAGTTACAAAAAGATAGAGAAGATGAAAAGGCAGAGGGCTATGTACCAGATGAAGGAACAAGAAAAAACCCCAGAAAAACAACTAAATGAAGTGGAGATAGGCAACCTTCCAGAAAAAGAATTCAGAATAATGATAGTGAAGATGATCCAGGACCTCGGAACAAGAATGGAGGCAAAGATTGAGAAGATGCAAGAAATGTTTAACAAAGACCTAGAAGAATTAAAGAACAAACAAACAGAGATGACCAATACAATAACTGAAATGAAAACTACACTAGAAGGAATCAATAGCAGAATAACTGAGGCAGAAGAATGGATAAGTGACCTGGAAGACAGAAAGGTGGAATTCACTGCTGCGGAACAGACTAAAGAAAAAAGAATGAAAAGAAATGAAGACAGCCTAAAAGAACTCTGGGACAATATTAAACGCAACAACATTCGCATTATAGGGGTCCCAGAAGGAGAAGAGAGAGAGAAAGGACCAGAGAAAATATTTGAAGAGATTATAGTCGAAAACTTCCCTAACATGGGAAAGGAAATAGCCACCCAAGTCCAGGAAGCGCAGAGAGTCCCATACAGGATAAACCCAAGGAGAAACACGGCAAAACACATAGTAATCAAAGTGGCAAAAATTAAAGACAAAGAAAAATTATTGAAAGCAGCAAGGGAAAAACCACAAATAACATACAAGGGAACTCCCATAAGGTTAACAGCTGATTTCTCAGCAAAAACTCTGCAAGCCAGAAGGGAGTGGCATGATATACTTAAAGTGATGAAAGGGAAGAACCTACAACCAAGATTACTCTACCCAGCAAGGATCTCATTTAGATTTGATGGAGAAATCAAAAGCTTTACAGACAAGCAAAAGCTAAGAGAATTCAGCACCACCAAACCAGCTCTACAACAAGTGCTAAAGGAACTTCTCTAAGTGGGAAACACAAGAGAAGAAAAGGACCTACAAAAACAAACCCAAAACAATTAAGAAAATGGTCATAGGAACATACATATCGATAATTACCTTAAACGTGAATGGATTAAATGCCCCAACCAAAAGACATAGACTTGCTGAATGGATACAAAAACAAGACCCATATATATGCTGTCTACAAGAGACCCACTTTAGACCTAGGGACACATACAGACTGAAAGTGAGGGGATGGAAAAAGATATTCCATGCAAATGGAAATCAAAAGAAAGCTGGAGTAGCTATACTCATATCAGATAAAATAGACTTTAAAATAAAGAATGTTAAAAGAGACAAGGAAGGACACTACATAATGATCCAGGGATCAATCCATGAAGAAGATATAACAATTATAAATATATATGCACCCAACATAGGAGCACCTCAATACATAAGGCAACTGCTAACAGCTATAAAAGAGGAAATCGACAGTAACACAATCATAGTGGGGGACTTTAACACTTCACTTACATCAATGGACAGATCGTCCAAAATGAAAATAAATAAGGAAACAGAAGCTTTAAATGACACAATAGACCAGATAGATTTAATTGATATATATAGGACATTCCATCCAAAAACAGCAGATTACACGTTCTTCTCAAGTGCGCATGGAACATTCTCCAGGATAGATCACATCTTAGGTCACAAATCAAGCCTCAGTAAATTTAAGAAAATTGAAATCATATCAAGCATCTTTTCTGACCACAACGCTATGAGATTAGAAATGAATTACAGGGAACAAAACATAAAAAAGACAAACACATGGAGGCTAAACAATACGTTACTAAATAACCAAGAGATCACTGAAGAAATCAAAGAGGAAATCAAAAAATACCTAGAGACAAATGACAATGAAAACACGACGACCCAAAACCTATGGGATGCAGCAAAAGCAGTTCTAAGAGGGAAGTTTATAGCTATACAAGCCTACCTAAAGAAACAAGAAAAATCTCAAGTAAACAATCTAACCTTACACCTAAAGAAACTAGAGAAAGAAGAACAAACAAAACCCAAAGTTAGCAGAAGGAAAGAAATCATAAAGATCAGAGCAGAAATTAATGAAATAGAAACAAAGAAAACAATAGCAAAGATCAATAAAACTAAAAGTTGGTTCTTTGAGAAGATAAACAAAATTGATAAGCCATTAGCCAGACTCATCAAGAAAAAGAGGGAGAGGACTCAAATCAATAAAATCAGAAATGAAAAAGGAGAAGTTACAACAGACACCGCAGAAATACAAAGCATCCTAAGAGACTACTACAAGCAACTTTATGCCAATAAAATGGACAACCTGGAAGAAATGGACAAATTCTTAGAAAGGTATAACCTTCCAAGACTGAATCAGGAAGAAAGAGAAAATATGAACAGACCAATCACAAGTAATGAAATTGAAACTGTGATTAAAAATCTTCCAACAAACAAAAGTCCAGGACCTGATGGCTTCACAGGTGAATTCTATCAAACATTTAGAGAAGAGCTAACACCCATCCTTCTCAAACTCTTCCAAAAAATTGCAGAGGAAGGAACACTCCCAAACTCATTCTATGAGACCACCATCACCCTGATACCAAAACCAGAGAAAGACACTACCGAAAAAGAAAATTAGAGACCAATATCACTGATGAATATAGATGCAAAAATCCTCAACAAAATACTAGCAAACAGAATCCAACAACACATTAAAAGGATCATACACCACGATCAAGTGGGATTTATCCCAGGGATGCAAGGATTCTTCAATATACGCAAATCAATCAATGTGATACACCATATTAACAAACTGAAGAATAAAAACCATATGGTCATCTCAATAGATGCAGAAAAAGCTTTTGACAAAATTCAACACCCATTTCTGATAAAAACTCTCCAGAAAGTGGGCATAGAGGGAACCTACCTCAACATAATAAAGGCCATATATGACAAACCCACAGCAAACATCACTCTCAATGGTGAAAAACTGAAAGCATTTCCTCTAAGATCAGGAACGAGACAAGGATGTCCACTCTCACCACTATTATTCAACATAGTTCTGGAAGTCCTAGCCACGACAATCAGAGAAGAAAAATAAATAAAAGGAATACAAATTGGAAAGGAAGAAGTAAAACTGTCACTGTTTGCAGATGACATGATACTATACATAGAGAATCCTAAAACTGCCACCAGAAAACTGCTAGAGCTAATTAATGAATATGGTAAAGTTGCAGGATACAAAATTAATGCACAGAAATCTCTTGCATTCCTATACACTAATGATGAAAAATCTGAAAGAGAAATTATGGAAACACTCCCATTTACCATTGCAACAAAAAGAATAAAATACCTAGGAATAAACCTACCTAGGGAGACAAAAGACCTGTATGCAGAAAACTATAAGACACTGATGAAAGAAATTAAAGATGATACCAACAGATGGAGAGATATACCATGTTCTTGGATTGGAAGAATCAACATTGTGAAAATGACTATACTACCCAAAGCAATCTACAGATTCAATGCAATCCCTATCACATTACCAGTGGCATTTTTTACGGATCTAGAACAAATCATCTTAAAATTGGTGTGGAGACACAAAAGACCCCGAATAGCCAAAGCAGTCTTGAGGCAAAAAAATGGAGCTGGAGGAATCAGACTCCCAGACTTCAGGCTATACTACAAAGCTACAGTAATCAAGACAATATGGTACTGGCACAAAAACAGAAACATAGATCAATGGAACAAGATAGAAAGCCCAGAGATTAACCCATGCACCTATGGTCAACTAATCTATGACAAAGGAGGCAAAGATATACAATGGAGAAAAGACAGTCTCTTCAATAAGTGGTGCTGGGAAAACTGGACAGCTACATGTAAAAGAATGAAATTAGAATACTCCCTAACACCATACACAAAAATAAACTCAAAATGGATTAGAGACCTAAATATAAGACTGGACACTATAAAACTCTTAGAGGAAAACATAGGAAGAACACTCTTTGACATAAATCACAGCAAGATCTTTTTTGATCCACCTCCTAGAGTAATGGAAATAAAAACAAAAATAAACAAGTGGGACCTAATGAAACTTCAGAGCTTTTGCACAGCAAAGGAAACCATAAACAAGACAAAAAGACAACCCTCAGAATGGGAGAAAATATTTGCAAATGAATCAACGGACAAAGGATTAATCTCCAAAATATATAAACAGCTCATTCAGCTCAATATCAAAGAAACAAACACCCCAATCCAAAAATGGACAGAAGACCTAAACAGACATTTCTCCAAAGAAGACATACAGACGGCCACGAAGCACATGAAAAGATGCTCAACATCACTAATTATTAGAGAAATGCAAATCAAAACAACAATGAGGTATCACCTCACTCCTGTTAGAATGGGCATCATCACAAAATCTACAAACAACAAATGCTGGAGAGGGTGTGGAGAAAAGGGAACCCTCTTGCACTGTTGGTGGGAATGTAAATTGATACAGCCACTATGGAGAACAATATGGAGGTTCCTTAAAAAACTAAAAATAGAATTACCATATGACCCAGCAATCCCACTACTGGGCATATACCCAGAGAAAACCATAATTCAAAAAGACACATGCACCCGAATGTTCATTGCAGCACTATTTACAATAGCCAGGTCATGGAAGCAACCTAAATGCCCATCAACAGATGAATGGCTAAAGAAGATGTGGTACATATATACAATGGAATATTACTCAGCCATAAAAAGGAACGCAATTGAGTCATTTGTTGAGACGTGGATGGATCTAGAGACTGTCATACAGAGTGAAGTAAGTCAGAAAGAGAAAAACAAATATCGTATATTGACGCATGTATGGGGAACCTAGAAAAATGGTACGGATGAGCCGGTTTGCAGGGCAGAAGTTGAGACACAGATGTAGAGAATGGACATATGGACACCAAGGGGGGAAAACTGCGGTGAGGTGGGGATGGTGGTGTGCCGAATTGGGCGATTGGGAGTGACATGTATACACTGATGTGTATAAAATTGATGCCTAATAAGAACCTGCAGTATAAAAAAACAAACAAACCAAACCAAACCAAAACAAAACAAAACAAAAAATAAGAGCAAACTAAACTTAAAATAGTAGAAGGAAAGCAGTAATAGAGATGATAGCAGAAATCAATGAAATATACAAGAAATGAAGAAAATAATCAATGATAAATTTAGTTCTTTCAAAATGAGTATTAAATTTGGAAAAGCAATAGCATTATTCATTCATAAAGAGAAAATACATTATCAATATTAGGAATTAAATAGTATGTATCACCATGGAGTACACAATATTTAAAATGTTAATAATGGAATATTAAGAATATTATGCGAAAAGAAATTCCTAAAAAATACAACTTACAAACTGATCTAAAATGAGTAAATGACCAAAATAATATTTAAGTTTGTATAAAATTTAATTTTTAATTTTAAAATCTTTTCCAAAGTAAATTCCTGGCCTAGATGATTTCACTGATACATTTAATCAACTTATTAAGGGAGAACTATTAAAGTATTACAAAAAATGCCATCAAAACTTAAAGAAGGTTGGTACATATCACAACTCCTTTTTTGCTGTGCACACAACCTTGATATCAATACATAACAAAGACACCAGTAAAAAAGAAATCCACAGGCAAAAATTCTTTATGACCACACACACAAAAATTTGATCCAAAATTTATAAACCAAATAGAGCAACATACAAAAGGAACAAATGGTCATATGCCAAAGAAGTGTTTATTCTGGAAATTCAAGTTGGGACAAGTAAAATCCAACAAATGAAAAGCCATTTATAAAATTCACCATATAAACAGATTCAAGGAAGGAAACCAAACGCAAAAGAATGAAACTGGACCTCTATTTAACACCATTCACAAAAACTAACTGAAAGTGGACTACATAATTAAACATAAGACCTGAAACCATAAAACTCTTAGAAGAAGATACAGGTGGTTAACTCCTAGACATAGTCTTAGATTTGACACCAGAAGAAAAGTCAACAAAAGGAAAACTAAACAAGTGAGACTAGATCAAATGAAAAAAATTATGCACAACAAAGGAAATAATCAGCTAGACAAAAGGCAATCTAATAAATGGGAGAAAATATTTGCAAATCATGTATTTGATAAGGGGTTAATATTAAGATTATATAAAGAGCTCGTAAAACTCAACAGAAAACAGATAAACAAATAATCCAATTAAAAAATAGGCAGAGGATCTGAATAGTAAATTTTCCAAAGAAGACATACAAATGACAACCAGGTACATGAAAAGGTGTTCAACATCACTAATCATCAAGGAAATACAAACCAATATCACAATGAGATACCATTTCAAACCTGTTTGAATGGTTATTCTCAAAAAGGCAATATATAGGGGGAGGAGTCAAGATGGTGGAATAGGAGGGGCTGGAATTGGTCACTCCTCACAAGTGCATGAAGAATACATCTACAGGGACTTTCCTGGTGGTACAGTGGTTAAGAATCTGCCTGCCAATTCAGGGGATATGGGTTTGATACTTGGTCCGGGAAGATCCCACATGCCATGGAGCAACTAAACCCATGCACCACAACTACTGAGCCTGTGCTCTAGAGCCCGCGCACCACAACTACTGAAGCCCATGTGCCTAGAGCCCATGCTCTGCAACAAGAAGAGCCACCACAATGAGAAACCTGCACACCACAACGAAGAGTAGCCACTGCTCACCACAACTAGAGTAAATCTGCACCCAACAACGAAGACCCAATGCAGCCAAAAATAAATAAATAAATTTTTTTAAAAGTATACATCTACAAATGGAACAATTCTTTCGTAAAGAACCTGCTGAACATTAGTCAAAAACTTTGGAGACCTAAAAGGAAAAGAAAAATCCTGTCACAACTGGGTAGGACAAAAGAAGAAAAAAAGAGGAATCTAAAAAGGGACCAGCAACTCTGGTGGGAAGCTGAAGGTATGGTGAGGTCCCTGAACTCAGAAAAACTCCCTCATGGTGGGGAAATCAGCTGGGGCAGAGAAGGACCTACAGGGGATCAAAGGAGAATTCAGCAGACGATCTGTGGAAGGCAGGACACAGTAGGAACTGCACACATGGTCTACACGGCAGCTCTGTGCATTCATTCCAGCTTGAGTCATGAGTCGCCTGTTGCAAAGGGGGTCTGGCTGTTGGAAAGTGTGGTTTGGAGTGGAGACCCGAGAAGGGGACTGATGTTGGCTGTGAAAAGATAGCCTGAAGGGACAGGAGTAAGGGACTCCACCACCAGGAATGTCTGAGGAAAAGGCTCAGAACACCATAGAAGCAAGGCATCATTGTTGAGTGACATGCAAGTGGTGGAGCAGCCACTGCAACCCCTTTCCCCACCCACCAGCTTCTTCAGCCTCCATGGGCACTGAGAGGGACTCCCATCTGAGTTGGCATGCCTGCCCCTCAGACCAGAGTCTCTTCTGCCCACATGGGTTCCAGGGACTTGAGCACCACCCATCCCAAAGCTGCCTTGGGGAAGAGTACTTGGTACCCCTGCCTGGGGTGAGACTCTACCGATGCTGGCAGGGGCTGAGTGCTAAAGTGTGGGGTTGGGAGAACAGATCTGGGGAGAGGAGTGCTGTTAGAAGTGTGGATACAGCAGTGGGAATGGGAATGAGGGGATGCACAGATAGGAATGTCCCTAGAGGAAGTGTGGTCTACCTGGAAAGCAAGGTACCATTGTTGAGAGGCGTGCAGGGGGTGGGACCGCCACCCAACCCACACTCCTGCTCCTGCCTTTGCAGGCACTGGGAGGGACTCCCACCAGAGCGAGTGCACCCCAGTCTGTTGCAAATGCCTGCAGCTCCCTGCCGCCACAGGCAACTTGCACACAACACAATTGTGGCTGCCATATCTCTCCCCAGCCTGATTGAGTAAATGTGCCTCAAGCAACCACTGCTTTTGTTTCCACTTGCCTGGGCAAGGAACCAATGCCTGAGGGTGGCCATATGCCAATGTGGGATCAAAACCAAAGCTGAGCTCAAGGGGCAGTGTTATTAAGGAAGAGGAATGGAAATCTTTCTGTGCAGATGAACAAGCCACGGATTAAATCCCTGACATCAGCTTGGTAAATCCTGCATGTGTGGAATACCTGAATAGACAGTGAGTGTTCCCACAATTGATACCACTGTAGCCTTTGCAGCAGTGGACTTTGGGGGCAAGTACACATGGGAGTAGGGTCAGGTCAGAGTCTGAGCTAGTCCCAAAGTGCCCACAGCAGGTCCAGAGACCTACCTAGAGGTATTGGAAGGCCTCCTGGGGAGATGGGGATTGGCTCTGTGGGAGCAGGGACACTGACAGAAGAGGCTCCAGGAAAATATTCTTAATACTATTATTCTTTTTCGTTTGTTTTGTTTTGTGCAGTTGTTGGTATTCTTGATTTTATTATTTTTTATCTTTCATTTTTTAATTTTTTAATATATATATCTTTAATTTTTTTACTTTTTTGTAGTTTTGTGGTTTTTTCTTGGTGTTGCTCTTTGGTTTTTATACTATTTTTTATTTTTTTGATTGCTTTTATGCATATATCTTATGTTTTCTTTCTTTTTTTTTTGTTTGCTTTCTGTTTTTATTTTACTTTCTACTTTTTGTTTTTGTTAGTTTGGTCCTTATTGAGTGTTCTCATTTTTGAATTCTTTGTTTGTTTACTGTTTCTTTTTTTTTTCTTCTTCTTCTGTGTGTGTGTGTGTCATTGCTGCTGTTTGTTTGCTGTTGTTTTTGCTATTTGTCTTGGGTTTTGATTGTCTGTATTCTCTTCTTTTCGATTCTTTTCTTTTCTTTTCTGTCTTTTTTCTCTGGCTGCACTGTGCAGCTTCCAGGCTCTTGGTTCCTGGCCAGGGGTCAGGCCTGTGCCTCTAGGGTGGAGCACTGAGTCCAGGATGATGGACCGCCAGAGAAATCCTGGGCCGTAGGAATGTTAAACAGCATGTGACCTCCCAGAAGTATCCATATCAACAAGACCCGGCCCCACACAACTGCCTTCAGGGTCCAGTGCTGAACTAGGCAAGACAGGAACACATCCCCACCCAATAGCAGACAGGCTGCCTAAAGTCGTACTAAGCTCAGAGACACCCCAAAACACACCACCTAATGTGGCCCTGCCCTTCAGAGGGAAAAGACCCAGCACCACCCACCAGAGCACAAGCACCAGTCCCTCCCTCCCAGAAGCCTACAGAAGCCCATGGATCAACCTCACTCACCAGGGGGCAGACAACAGAAACAAGAGGAACTAAGACCCTTCAGCCTGAGGAAAGGAGGCCATAAACACAGTAGGTTAGAAAAAATGAGACGGCAGGGAAATAAGTTGCAAACGAAGGACAAAGATAAAATCCCACAAGACCAAATAAATGAAGGGGAAATAGGCAATCTACCTAAAAAAGAATTCAGAGTAATGATAGTAAAGATGATCCAAGATCTCAGAAATAGAATGGAGGAATGGATTGAGAAGATACAAGAAATGTTTAATAAGAAAATAAAATGATTAAAGAAAAAAAAATCAGTGATGAGCAACACAACAACTGTAATGAAAAATACACTAGAAGGAATCAATAGCAGAATAACTGAGGCAAAAGAACGAATATGTGAGTGGGAGATAGAATGGTAGAAATAACTGCTGAAGAGCAGAATAAAGAAAAAAGAATGGTAAGAAATGAGGACAGTCTCAGAGACCTCGGGGACAACATTAAATGCACCAACATTCAAATTATAGGGGTCCCAGAAGAAGAGGAGAAAGGGAAAGGGCCTGAGGAAATATTTGAAGAGATAGCAGTTGAAAACATCCCTAACATGGGAAAGGAAAGAGTCAATCAAGTCTAGGAAGCACAGAGAGTCCCATAAAGGATAAACTCAAGGAGAAACATGCCGAGACCCATATTAATCAAACAAACAAAAATTAAATACAAAGAAAAAATATTAAAAGCAGCAAGGGAAAAGCAACAAATAAATTAAAAGGGAATCCCCATAGGGTTATCAACTGATTTTTCAGCAGAAACTCTGCAGGTCAGAAGGGAGTGGCAGGACATATCTAAAGTGATAAAAGGGAAAGAACTAAAATCAAGATTACTCTACCCAGCAAGGTTCCTTTTCAGATTCAATGGAGAAATCAAAAGTTTGATAAACAAGCAAAAGCTAAGAGAATTCAGTACCACCAAACCAGCTTTACAATAAATGCTAAAAAAAACTTCTCTAGACAGGAAGCACAAGAGAAGAAAAAGACCTACAAGAACAAATCAAAAACAATTAAGAAAATGGTAATAGGAACATACATATCAATAGTTACCTTAAATGTAAATGGATTATGTTCCAACCAAAAGACATAGACTAGCTGAATGGATACAAAAACAAGACCTTTATATATGCTGTCTACAAGAGACCCACTTCAGACCTAGGGACACATACAGACTGAAAGTGACGGGATGGATAAAGATATTCCATGCAAATGGAAATTAAAAGTAAACTGGAGTGACAATACACATATCAGACAAGATAGACTTTAAAATAAAAACTATTATAAGAGACAAGGAAGGACACAGCATAATGATCAATATATCAATCCAAGAAGAAATATAAAAATTGTAAATATTTATGCACCCAACATAGAAGCACCTCAATACATAAGGCAAATGCTAACAGCCATAAAAAGGGAAATCAACAGTAACATAATAATAATAGGGAACGTTAACACCCCACTTTCACCAATGGACACATTATCCAAACAGAAAATAAATAAGGAAACACTAGCTTTAAGTGACACAAGAGAACAAATAGACTTAATTGATGTTTCTAGGACATTCCACCTGAAAGTGGCAGAACACACTTTCTTCTCCAGTGCTCCCAGAACATTCTCCAGGATAGATCATATCTTGGGTCAAAAATCGAGCCTTGGTAAATTAGGAAAACTGAAATCATATTAAGCACCTTTTCCAATCACAATGCTATGAGATTAGAAATCAATTACAGGAAAAAACCTGTCAAAAATACAAACACATTGAGGCAAAACAGTATGCTACTAAATAACCAAGACATCACTGAAGACATTAAAGAGGAAATCAAAAATTACCTAGAAACAAATGACAACAAAAACACGATGACCCAAAACTTATGGGATGCGGCAAAAGCTGTTCTAAGAGGGAAGTTTATAGCAATACAATCCTACCTCAAGAAACAAGAAAAATCTGAAATAAACAATCTAACCTCACACCTAAAGGAACTAGAGAAGAAGAACAAACAAAACCCAAAGATAGTACAAGGAAGGAAATCATAAAGATCAGAGAAGAAATAAATGAAATAGAAACAAAGAAAACAATAGCAAATATCAATAAAACTAAAAGCTGGTTCATTGAGAACATAAACAAAATTGATACAACTTTAACCAGACTCATCAAGAGAAAATGGGAGATTACCCAAATCAATAAAATTAGAAATAAAAAATAAGGAATTAACAACTAACATCCCAGAAATACAAAGGATCATAAGGGACTACTACAAGCAACTATATGTCAAAAATATGGACAATTTGGAAGAAACTGACAAATTCTTAGAAAAGTACAACCATCCAAGACTGAACCAGGAAGAAACAGAAAATATGAACAGACTAATAATTACTAATGTAATTGAAAGTGTGATTAAAATTATTCCCACAAACATGAGTCCAGGACCAGATGGAATCACAGACGAATTCTGTCAAACATTTAGTGAAGACCTAAAACCTACCCTTTTCAAGCTCTTCCAAAAAATTGCAGAGGGTGCAACACTCCTAAACTCATTCTATAAGGCCACCATCACCCTGTTACCAAAACCAGACAAAAATATCACACAAAAAAAGAAAACTACAGGCCAATATCACTGATGAACATAGATGTAAAAATCCTCAACAAAATACTAGCAAATCGAACCCAACAAGACATTAAAAGGATCATACACAATGATCAAGTGGGATTTATCCCAGGTATACAAGGATTTTTCAATACACACAAATCAATCAATGTGATACATCATATGAACAAATTGAAGAATAGAAACCATAAAATCATCTCAATAGATGCAGAAAAAGCTTTCAACAAAATTCAACACACAGTTATGGTAAACTTTCTCAAGAATTTGGGTATAGAGGGAACCTACCTCAACATAATAAAGGCCATATATGACAAACCCACAGCAAACATTATTCTCAATGGTGAAAAACTGAAAGCATTTCCTCTAAGATCAGGAAAAAAACAGGGGAGTCCACTGTCACCACTATTATTCAACATAGCTTTGGAAGTCCTAGCCATGACAATCAGAAAAGGAAAAGAAATAAAAGGAATCCAAATTAGAAAATGAGAAGTAAAACTGTCACTTTTTGCAGATGACTTGATACTATACATAGAAAATCCTAAAGATGCCACCAGAAAACTGCTAGAGCTAATCAATGAATTTAGTAAAGTCACCGGATACAAAATTAATACACAAAAATCTTCACTCCTATACTCCAACAATGAAAGATCAGAAAGACAAATTAAGGAAAAAAATCCATTTGTCACTGAAACAAAAAGAATAAAATACCTAGAAATAAACCTACCAGAGGATGCAAAAGACTTGTATCCAGAAAACTATAAGGTTCTAGTGGAAGAAATCAAAGATGACACAAACAGATGGAGAGATATACAATTTTCATGGACTGGAAGATCAATACTGTGAAAATGAATATACTATCCAAAGCGACAAACAGATTCAATGCAATTCCTATCAAATTATCAATGTCATTTTTCACAGAACTAGAACAAAAATTTTACAATTTGTAAGAAAGCACAAAAGACCCTGAATAGCCAAAGGAATCTTGATTAAAAAAAAACAGAGCCTGAGGAATCAGGTTCCCAGACTTCAGACTGTACTACAGGGTTATGGTAATTAACACAGTATGGTACTTACACAAAAACACAAATATAGATCAATGGAATAGTATAGAAAACCCAGAGATAAACCCATGCACCTATGGTCACCTAATCTATGACAAAGTAGGCAAGACGATACAAAGGAGAAAAGACAACCTCTTCAATAAATGGTGCCGGGAAAACTGGACAGCTACATGTAAAAGAATGAAATTAGAACACTCCCTAACATCATACTCAAAAATAAACTCAAAATGGATTAAAGACCTAAATATAAGGACAGACACTAAAAAACTCTTAGAAGAAGAGAGTGTAGGAAGAACACTCTTTGACATAAATCACAGCAAGATCTTTTTTGATGCACCTCCTAGAGTAATGAAAATAAAAACAAAAATAAACACATCAGGCCTAATTAAACTTAAAAGCTTTTGCACTGCAAAGGAATACATAAACAAGATGAAAAGTCAACCCTCAGGATGGGAGAAAATATTTTCAAATGAAGGAACTGACAAGGGATTAATTTCCAAAATATACAAGCAGCTCATGCTGTTCAATAACCAAAAAAAAAACACAAATAACCTAATCCAAAAATGGGCAGAAGATCTAAATGGATATTTCTCCAAAGAACACATACAGATGGCCAACAGACACATGTAAAGATGCTCACCATCACTAATTATTAGAGAAATGAAAATCAAAAGTACAATGAGGTGTCATCTCACACCAGTCAGAATGGTCATCATCAAAAAATCTACAAACAATAAATTCTGGAGAGGGTGTGGAGAAAAGGGAACTCTCATGCACTGTTGGTGGGAATGTAAATTGATACAGCCCCTATGGAGAACAGTATGAAGGTTCCTTAAAAAACTAAAAATAGACCCACCACATGACCCAACAATCCCACTAATGGGCATAAACTCAGAGAAAACCATAATTCAAGAAGACACATGCACCCCAATATTGATTGCAGCACTATTTACAATGGCCAGGACATGGAAGCAACCTAAATGTCCATGAACAGAACAATGGATAAAGAAGATGTGGTACATATATACAATGGAATATTACTCAGCCATAAAAAGGAACCAAATTGGGTCATTTGTAGAGACGTGGATGGGCCTAGAGAGTGTCATACAGCGTGTAGTAAGTCAGAAAGAACAAAACACATATTTTATATTAACGTATATATGTGGAATCTAGAAAAATGTTATAGATGCTCTTATTTGCAAAGCAGAAATAGAGACACAGACGTAGAGAACAAATGTATGGATACCAAGGGGGAAAGTGGGCGTGGGAGGAATTGGGAGATTGAGATTGACACATATACACTATTGATACTATGTATAAAGTAGTTAACTAATGAGATTATACTGTATAGCACAGGGAGCTCTACTTAATGTACTGTGGTGACCTATGTGGTAAGGACATCCAAATAGAGGGGATATATGTTTACATATAGATGATTCATTTTTCTGTACAGTAGAAACTAATACAACACTTTAAAGAAACTATACTCTAATAAAATTTAATTTAAAAAAAAGGCAAGAAATAACACCTGTTGTCTAGGATTTGAAGAAAAGTGTATGCTTGTGCATTTTGGTGAGAATGTAAATTTGTGCAACCACTATGTACAATATTATGGTGGTTCCTCTAAAAACAAAATGTAAATTATCATATGATCCAGTAATTACACGTCTGGATATTTATCCAAAGCATATAAAAACACTAACTTGAAAAGATATATGCACCCCCATGTTCATTTCCTCACACTTGTTAGAATGACTATCATCAAGAAGACAAGAGATAACAAGTGTTAGCAAGGCTGTGGATAAAAGGGAACACCTGTGAACTTTTGGTGGGAATGCAAATTGATTCAGCCTCTATAAAAACAGGATTGTGGGTTCTCAAAAAGCTGAACATAGAATTGCCATAAGATTCAGGATTTCCATTTCTGGGTATACATCCAAAGTAAACGAAAACAGGATTTTGAAGTGGTATATGCACTCCCCTGTTTATTGCAGCACTATTCTCAATTACCAAGATATAAAAACAATCAGAGTATAACAACTGATGAATGGAAATAGAAATAAACAGATAGATAGATAGATAGATAGATAGATAGATAGATAGATGATAGATAGATAGATAGATAATTTTATTTAGCTCTGAGAAAGAAGGACATCCTGCCATTTGCAACAGCATGGATAGACTTTAAGGACATTATGCTAGTGAGATAAGTCAGAAAGAGAAAGACAATTACTGCATGGTATCACTTATATGTGGAATCTAAAGAAGCTGAACATACAGAAACAGTGAAGAATGGTAGAAACCAGTGGCTGGGGTGGCAGAATTGGGAAGATGTTGGTGGAAGGGTACAAATTTCCACCTAGAAAATAAGAGATAATGCACAGCACTGTGATTATAGATAATAATACCTTGTTATATACTTCAAAGTTTCTAAGACACTAGGTCTTAAATGTTCTCAGCACAAAAAAGAAATGGTAATTTTGGGACGTAATGGAGTTGTTGGCTAATGCTACAGTGGTAATAATGTTACGATATATAAATGTATCAAATCAACATGTTATATACCTTAAAATTACACAATGTTATACATCAATTATATTAATAAAAATGTCATAACAACATGACTGAAGAGATTAAGGATGTTGAATAGGCATCAAATAAAACTTGAGGAGTTATATCAGTGAAATGGCTGACTGTAGAAGTCCCAACACTCATAGACCCACAAAAACCTATAAGTATCACAGTTCCAGATTTCAAACAATACTACAAAACCATAGTAATAAAAACAATATGGTACTGGCATAAAGATAGATATAGTGATCAATCAAACAGAACAGAGAGCACAGATTTAAATCCCAGCATATATGGTCCACTAATATTCAAAAAGGGAGCCAAGAACATCCAATGGGAAAAAGATAGTGTCTTCAACAAGTGGTGCTGGGAAAATTGGAGAAACACATGCAGAACAATGAAATTGGACCGCTTATCTCACACCACTCACAAAATAATTAACTCAGAATGGATCAAGGGCTTAAACGTAAGACCTGATACCATAAAGCTCCTAGAAGAAAACTTAGGGGAAGAAACTTATTGATATTTGTCTTGGCAATGATATTTTGGACATGACACCAAAAGCGCAAACAACAAAAGCAAAAATCAACAAATGGGACTACATCAAACTCAAAAGCTTCTGCCCAGAGACAGGAACAGTTAACAAAATGAAAATACAACATGTAGTATGGGAGAAAATTTGTGCAGACCGTATATCAGATAAGGCGTTAATATCCAAAATATGTAAAGAACTCATATAACTCAATAACAAAATATCAACAATCTGATTTTAAAATGGGAAAAAGAAGTAAGTCGACATTTTTCCAAAGAGGACATCAAAATGACCAACAGACAGAGGAAAAGATGCTCAACATCATTAATAATCAGGGAAATGCAAATCATAACCACAATGAGAATGGCTATCATCAAGGAGACAAGGGACAACAGGTGCTGGCAAGGATAACATAAAAGACAACACTTATACACTGTTGGTGGGAATGTAAATTGGTCCAACCACTATTGAAAACCATATGGAGGTTCCTCAAAAAATTAAAAATAGATCTACCACATGATCTATCAATTTCACTTCTGGGTATATACACAAAGGAAATGAAAAGAGGATTTTGTCAAGATATATGCATCCCCATGTTTATCACAGCAATATTTACAATAGCCAAGATATTGAAATAAACCAAATACCCATCAATGGATGAATGGATAGAAAGAAGTGATACATATATACAATTATATATTATTCAACCATGAGGAAGGAGAATATCCCACCATTTGCAACAACATAAAGGAACCTTGAGCACATTATGCTAAGCAAGATTAGTCAGACTGACAAAGAAAATACTGCATGATATCACTTATATGTGGAATCTAAAAAAGTCAAAACTGTAAAAAGCAGAGTAAAGTGGTGGTACCAGGGGATTGTTGGAGGCAGAGAGGGAGGATAAGATTGATGGTGCTTAATGTACAAGCTTGTAATGGGTGGTAAATAAGCCACAGAAATCTAATGCACAGTATAATGAAAATAGAGAGTAATATTGTATTACATATAATGTGATAAACATTGTGACAACAGCAATCACGTTATAATATATAAATTGATCAAAGTAAAATGCTGTATACCTTAAGCTTACAAAATGTTACATTTTGTAACAAATTTATTCAATAAAATATTGATGTATTCATATAGATGTGTGGTTTTAATGAGATTGATTAAGCTTTAAAATTTGTGATAAACATTAGCAACACATTCATTAATAACTGAATTAATTTGAACTAAGTGTAGCCAATATTCTGAATATATGAGTCCTTATCCAAACTAAAATACACACCTTTTTTTTCTCTCTATTGAGCAGTTAAAAAGAAATATATTTTCCTTTGGAAAACAGTTGTATCCTCTCTCTCCTACAAATTATATCACTAACTTGATAAAAACAAATAAGTTCAATTAATCAATAACAAGTTATCAGGCATTAATATTATTTCCAATGATTTAACAGAGGCAAAAAGATATTTACAAAATTATTGTCTAGTTTTATGCTAACTCAAGTTGACTTTGTCTGCATAGCTCTATGGAAATTGGAATAATGAGAAATGTATGTAAAAAATTTGTGGGTGAGGTTCCAGGGCTTCTAAAAGTAACTCCAGGTCCTAAAGGAAATGAAGTCATAACCTTTAATATCTTTATTTACTAACAAGAATAAAATAGTTTTCTTTTCTTGGAGTGGCCTTATCTGGCTTTGTTATCAGGGTAATTCTGGCATCATAAAATCAGTTTGAAAATGTAGCATCCTCTTCAATTTTTGGAAGAGTTTGAGAAGGATTGGCATTAATTCTCTTTAAATGTTTGGTAGAATAAAGTATTGAAGATGTCTGATGGCAGGCTTTTGTCTTCGTTGCAAAGGTTGTGATTACTGATTCAATCTCCTCACTGGTTATAAGACTGCTCAGACTTTTTTCCTTCATGATTCAGTCTTGGTAGGTTTTCTGTTTCTTCCAGTTTATCCATTTCTTCTAGAATGTCCAAGTTGTTGTAATGTCTTCTCTTTTATAATTTTATTTACTTGAGTCTTCTCCCTTTTCTTCGTAAGTCTGGCTAAAGTTTATCAATTTTGTTTATCTTTTCAAAAAACTAAGTCTTATTTTCTTTGATATTTTCTATCGTTTTTGATTCCCTATTTTATTTATTTCTGCTCTGTTTTTTCCTTCCTTTTGTTAACTTTAGGTTTAGTTCATTCTTTTTCTATTAACTTGAGTTGTACACTTAAGTAGTTTATTTCGGATTTTTTTAAATGTAGGCATTTATTGCCATAAACTTCTCTCTTAGCACTACTTTTGCAACATCCCATAAATTTTGGTATATCTGTTTCCGTTTTCAATTATTTCAAGATGTTGACCCATTGTTCAGGATTGTGAGTTTTAATTTTGACATAACATGTGAATTTTATAGTTTTCTCCCTGTTATTTATTTCTACTCTCATCCCACTGTGTTCAGAAAAGATACTTGATATGACCTCAGTCTTCTTAAATTGTCTAAAACTTGTTTTGTGACCTAAGATCTATCCTGGAGAATGTTCCATGTGCACTTGAGAAGAATGTATATTCTGCTGCCTTTGGATGGAAACTTCTATAGATGTCTGTTAGGTTCATTTGGTCTAACTTATAGATCAAGGTCAATGTTTCTTTATTGATTTTCTGTCTGGATGATATATCCATTGTTCAAAGTGGGGGTGTTAAAGTTTCAATCTATTATTGCATTATTATCTACTGCTCCCTTCAGATGTGTTAGATTTTGCTTAATATATTTAGATGCTTCAATCACGGAGATGTGCGTGTGTATACATACATATATACATATATATATGTATATATGTATGTATACACACACACATATATTTACAATTGTTATATTCTCTTGTTTTTTGACATTATCATTATATAATGACATTATTTGTCTCATTACAGTTTTTGACTTCAAGTCTATTTTTATGATATTAAGTATAGCTTACCCCTGCTCTCTTTTGTGTTCCATTGTGTGAAATATCTTTATTGTCTATTTACTATAAGCATATGTGTGTCCTTGAAATTGAAATGAGTATCTTGTAGGCAGTATATATTTGGGTCCTGTTTTTTTTTTTAATCCACACAGCCACTTTATGCCATTTGATTGGAGACTATAATTCATTTATATTTAACATAATTATTGATAGGTAAGGAATTACTCATGCTGTCTCACTGTTTTCTGGCTATTTGTAGTTTTCTTGTTCCTTTCTCATATCTTGCTGTCTTTCTTAGTGAATTTATGAGTTTCTGTGGTGGTATGACTTGATTCAACATATGAATTTGGGGGGAATGTGAACATTCTTTCTATAATAGTCTTATAGCTTTCCCTCCCTCATTTTCTGTCTTATTGTCCGCCCTTGTATTTAGTTGTTTTTTCCAACGTGACACAGTTTAATTATCTAATCTTTTTTGGTACAATTTATAAATATTTTATTTGTGGTCACCATGAGGATTACAAAAAAAATCTTAAAATATAACAATCTATTTTAAACTGATTACAATTCAACTTCAATTTCATACAAAAATTCTACCTCTTTAGAGTGCTCCATCCCCTACACACTTTACGTTATTGATGTTACACATTACCTCTTTTCATATTATGTACTCATTAATGTAGATTTATAGGTTTTTTTTGCTTTTGTCTTTTAAACCCTTAAAAAATTAAAAGTGGAGTTATAAACCAGAAGAACAATAACACATTTTTATATTTTTCCAAATATTTACTTTTACTGATTTGAGTTACTGTCTAGTGTCCTTTTGTTTCAACTCAAAAGACATCTTTTAGCATTTCTTGTATGAGGAGTATAGTGGTAATAATGTCCCTCAGCTTTTATCTGGGAATGTCTTCATTTCTCCTTCATTCTAAAAGGTCAGTGTTGCCAAATGCAGTACTCTCAGCTGACAGATTTTTCTTTCAGTACTTTAAATATATCATCCCATTACCTTTGGCCTGCAGGATTTCTGCTGGGAAATCCCCTGATAACCTTATAAAGGCTCCCTTTTACATGAAGAGTTTTCTATTGCTGCCTTCAAGATTTTCTATTTGTCTTTGAATTTTGACAGCTTAAGTATAGTGTTTCTCAGCATGGTTCTCTTTGTTTTTATCTTACTTGGAGTTAATTGAGCTTCCTGTATTTGAATATTCATTTCTTTCCTCTAATTTGAGAAGTTTTCAGCCATTATTTCTTCAGATAATATATCTCTGTCTCTCTTATCCTTCTAGAACTCTAATAATACATATATTGATCTTCATAAGGTGTTCAATAAGTTCCTTGGACTTTGTTCATTTTTCTTCTTGTCCCTTAAACTGGATAATTACAAGTGACCTGTCTTCAAGTTTTCTGAATCTTTATTTTTTTTACATGATCTTCTGTAGAACATGTCTAGTGAATTTTTCAATTCAATTATTGTATTTTTCAGCTTCAGAATTAATGTTTGGACTTTTTAAAAATAAGTTTTTACCTTTGTTGATATTCTCATTTTGTTTATAATTTGTTTTTCTTACTTTTTCTAGTCGTGTGTCTGTGTTCTTTTTTAGCTCATTGACTTTATTTAACTCACAATTCCATTTTTCTTAAAGGTTGGTTTCTGGAGATTTATTTTGTTCATTTTAACGGGTGGATGTCCCTGTTTGTTTGTATGACTTGTGAAATTGTATTGAGATTTGAGCATTTGAAAAATCAGCCACTTCTCACAGTCTTTTTGGATTGGCTTCATCCAGATGTAGGCCTTCATTAATCACACGTTCACTAATCAGACCAGTGTAAATAGTCCTCTCAAACATTTTCTGGGGATGGATCTTCCCTAGCCCTGTGTGTGTATGCTTTCATTACAGTTCCCATGTAAACAATTCTGCTTTTAACTTTCTTGATTTTCCTAAACGTTTCACTTTGGCTTATTCTCAGAAGACTCAGATTTCTTTTGTATTCCTTTGCCCATGATATCTGCCCTCAGACACCATGAGACTACAGACCTTCTACAGCTCTACTGCACTGTGCTGCCTGTCATTGTTTTCAGTGGTCTTCAATCTGATATCCAAACCATGCCACTGTTCCCATTAGTGCTCTGAATCTGAGAGGACATTCCCTTAATAAGCCCCCAGACAAATAGAATTGCAAGTAAGTTTCAGTCTTTGTCTTCTTTCCAAGGGAGGTACCTGGAATTGGGCAGTCTCTTCTCAACCACACATGAACTGCCAAAGAAGGTGTGGAGCCATGGCAAGCAAAAGGCTATGAAATTTCGTATTGTCTTTGATATGGCTTTATTTTGAAAACTAAATGTGAAAAAGACAGGCTAAATCAATTATACTTCTAGACATGATAAGAACTTTTATTTACTATCATATGAGACTTGTTTATTTTTTTTAACATCTTTATTGGAGTATAATTGTTTTACAGTGGTGTGTTAGTTTCTGCTTTATAACAAAGTGAATCAGTTATATAAATATACATATGTTCCCATATCTCTTCCCTCTTGCATCTCCCTCCCTCCCACCCTCCCTATCCCACCCCTCTAGGTGGTCACAAAGCACCGAGCTGATCTCCCTGTGCTATGCGGCTGCTTCCCACTAGCTATCTATTTTACGTTCGGTAGTGTATATATGTCCATGCCACTCTCTCACTTTGTCACAGCTTACCCTTCCCCCTCCCCATATCCTCAAGTCATTCTCTAGTAGGTCTGTGTCTTTATTCCTGAGACTTGTTTATTTTAATGGTTCCACCAGCAAGCTTTAAACTTTAAACTTAGTCATTGCATTACATAAATTATGATTTATAATTATGAACCCAAGCATATACTTCTCATACCAAATATTTAAAAGATAATTGTAGTTACAGCTTTTGTTGATGTAAAGTACTTCGCATCCCAACTTCTCAGAAATTTTGCATGAAAAATATTTTATGTACACATGTACTTACACACTCCAAGAAGACGGAACTTATTTCCTATTCATTTTTTCTTATCTAATTATCCTGTAAAAAATGTCATGGTTGACATCTCTTTGTTTTTCTTTAAAATCTATTAAAGTTAGAAAAAAGAATGAGAATTACAAAGGACAGTAACCACAAAAATAAAAATATATTAATTCTGTACATCAAATATGTCTGATTATAATGATGGATGAAATTTCAAAAATGCATTAAGAGCTTAAAGACTCACAATCCAAAAAGCCTAATTTCCTACTGTACAGTCTCTATGGGTCTTCTGGATCTCCCAATTAATTTTTGAAATAGACAAAAGAATTGTAGAAGGCTATGGTATTTAGTGGTTATATGGCTGATAGTGAATTTTCTTAAAGGAAGTGCTTTGTTTACAGACTGAAGGTAGGTGTTTCTCTTATATCATATTCCAACCATTTTATGTCTATAAAATAACACAAAAAACAGATGAACAAAGACAAAACAGCTTTTTCTTGTTTTTAATAATTTTTTAGAAGGACACCATCCTGGGATCAAAAAAAGGCAAAAGTTCTGCAATCTCTAATTTTTGTCACTTGCCTGTTTTTTGTTTTTTTTTTTTGTGGGTAGAAAATATCATCATCAAAAGAAGTTTATACTAGGGCTTTAAAGCTCAGAATCCCATTAAGACCATATTTTCTGACTCAGCCCATATTTTACAATATTCTTTCTTTCTTCTCAACCATAATGGAGAATATAAAATTCATTAGTTCTTGAGTGTTTAAGCTTATCTTTCTAACTACATTGGCTTAAGAGTCTTTTGATCATTTCATTGTTGACTGGTAACTCCATCAAAGTAACAGGAAAGTAAGCACTTTCAATAGTACATGGTTTAATTAATAATATGTAAACTCTGATACTACTATATAGTAAGCTAATATTAACTAATTATACACTATGGGTGAAACAGTGTGAGAAAGACTCAAAGAGATCTGATGTGAACCATGATCTCAAGGAACTAAAAATAAGTTGGAGATATAAGGCATGAAAATAAGTATCTACAGTATAAGGGGGGAAGTGGTAAGTGTCCCATGTTGATTACCTATAGGGAGGGGAATAAATCTAACATCAAAAAATAGGGCTTCCCTGGTGGCATAGTGGTTGAGAATCTGCCTTCCAATGCAGGGGACATGGGTTCGACCCCTGGTCTGGGAAGATCCCACATGCCGTGGAGCAACTGGGCCAGTGAGCCAAAACTACTGAGCCTGCGCGTCTGGAGCCTGTGATCTGCAACAAGAGAGGCCGCGACAGTGAGAGGCTCACGCAACGCGATGAAGAGTGGCCCCCGCTCGCCGCAACTAGAGAAAGCCCTCGCACAGAAACGAAGACCCAACACAGCAAAAAATAAAAATAAATAAATTAAATAATTTTTTTTAAAAAAGAATAGAATTAAACTAGCAGGAGTGTACTGAAATCAGTGGCAAAACAGCATCTGAATGAAAGAGGCTGAAGTAATGGTTCTCAAACTTGAGTGTGTATAAGAGCCACCTGGGCATATTGTTAAAAATATATATCCCCAGGTCTCACACCCAGGTCTTCTGATTCAGTTGTATTGTGTTAAGACCTGAGGAACTGCATTTTTTAAAAAATCCCAGGAAATTATGAGAAACGTGATCCCTTTTAAAATAAAAGAACATATAACACCATCACAATATTACTAATAGTAGTTTCACACATTGAAGCAATTACTCTGGAAACGGCCTCGTGTTTCCGTAGCACAGTGGTTATCATATTTGCCTGACACTGGCCTTATGTTCATTATCTCATTTAATCCTCAGAATTATGCTAAAAGACAAGGACCATTACTACCTCAATTTATAAATGAGGAAAATGAGGCACAGAAAGGATAATTTATGCAAAGTTTGGAAGTCAGTAACCAGTGGAGCTGGAATTTAAATACAGGCAGGTCTATACCAGAGCACATACTTTTAATCTCTTGCCATTACTGCCTTCTTCACTGCTATTTTTCAACACCCTTTCCAAATACTGGGTACAAAATGCACTGTAACAAGCTTATGGGAATAGATATGGGTTGGACGATATCCTATGATCAGGAAACACAAATGACTTAATTCAGGCATATAGGCTATATTCCACATTTTCTGAAGACCCTTTGTGTCTGCACAGTATTATTGTATTTGCCTTTTTTGACTGAATTTACTGATCACAATCAGATATTTTACTTGTTATCAACTACCCCATACGACTAGGTAGAAAGAATTTTGAAACACTTCTCTTTATTCTCCTGTCACTTCAGTTTCTGTCAGAAGTTCAGCAGAGGTTGGCAAGAGAGTGCTGAACTATCAGGTGTGAGAGTAGCGGAGTAGCTGATTAAAGCAACTAGCCAAAATGAAATCACTTCCTGTGATGTTATAAGCAAGAGTCTAAAACTGGAGGAAGTGCAGGCTCTTCCTGTTTCATTTTTCCCAGTGGAGTGGTGCACTGGTTGATATCAGGTAGATCAGCATAGATGTGGTGGTTGTCTCACTGCTGAAGGAGCCCTGAGCAAAAGGCTTCAGGAATTTTATGGACTCTGGGGTCAAGGGAGAGGGAAGGTTAAGAGGAAAGTCTAGGAGTGGAAGATTACTGGATACTGACTGAATCGGAGTGGGGAAAATTGACTTCAAATTTTTCCCCTCATTACCCTATAAGAAGATCTATGCAGAGACACCTGAAGAGGACTTCAACACAATCCTCACATAAAGAGACCTGGAATAAATGCACCTGGGTTAAAAATGTAAATATATGAAAGAACATGACCAGCAAAGGAGGCCTGAGCCCTTGGTTGCAACTCACTTCAGAAACTACAATGCACTGACTGTACACTAAGTCTGCTATGGGGAAGGTAGCTTCCCCCATGAGGCCTGTCAGATAAAGCATTTGTAATTGCCTATGGTTAGAGCTGACAAATTACACATAGGTATTTAACCAAAAGCCAAACTCTTCAGTTTCTGCCCTTGTGTCATTTTGTCATTTTGGTGCATTCCTATTACTAGATAGTTTTAAAAATTACTTACAAAACTTTGCATAGACTAAAAATGATTGTCTTACCTAAATTCTATGGATTTACGTCTAATTTATTTGTTGTTATTGAAGGCTTGTAATAATCCATGGAAAATGGTCCCAACAGGCTATGTAAACTAGAATTGTTTGTATTGTTATTTATTCCTAGATTTTTTTTTTCTGAAAGGAATTTTTGGCTTGAAATATAAATGAATAGTTCAATTTACTTGTAAAATGCAAGCAATAATTCTTGAGTAGGTGAGAAGATGCAAATAGGGAGAAATGCTGTATTTATGATTTAGCTGTTTTGCTGTTGGTAAAACACTGTTGATCAAGAATTCTGAAAGCTACGAATAAAATGAACCTGAGTCTATACCAAGTGCTGCAGTTAAACATTGTCCAGTTATTTTACTTATCCTTACAGAGGAGATGTCATTATCATTTGCATCACTCAGTCTTCATCCTATCTGAGCAAGAGACGTATAGTTTATAGCATACATTTACAGATGCATTTGATTTAGGTGCTACATGAAAGTGGAAGTGTCAAGGTGATGTGTCTGTCTACCATTGCTGACAGTTGCATAGCAAAAAGTAGAGCATGAATTGTTTGGGTCAAAGTAATAGGAATGAAAAATCAAACAGGTGAATTATCCAAATTCCATGTACAAGTTATCTCTAAGTATAATATAGCAGAAGAAGAATTTAAATAGTGTCCCTCATATTCTTAGTAACCTGAATCATTATATAAAGTAGTAAAAATATATTGGCAGTGTATTGATTATGTGGGTAAAGAGAAGAGTAATTTTGTCTTCTTAAGTTGATTAAAAACAACCTTGGAGGTTAGAATGAGAGGAATAAATAAAATTAAAATAGGAGATAAGTGAAAAGCTGGTGATGGCCCTTTCTCATATATATATAAATAATACTTTTTAAAAGACTTGAATATTTCATATAAAGAATAATATTTCACTGTACCTAATAGAATATTATAGGAGTAGATTACCAGAACATACAGGAAGACTAAGTATGAAAAGATAACCAGCAAGCAATTATATCAATATACAATCTTATGTATCGTAAAATGCTAATATTTTAGTTTATATCATCATTTCTTTTTATACCAGGAATATTGCCCATGAGTTTGACAAAGATCAGAAGAGCCATTACCACATAGGTGGTTTCTGGAAAATTTTATGGAGTATGTGACCTGATCGCCTATCAAAAAAGCAGATCTTGCATTCCTAATAGCCTTGCAAACACAAGCTTTGGTAACCTTGTTCTTAAAGTGGATCAACACTTACAACTTCCACCAAACTGACACACTAGATAGTCATGGTTTTTGTTCTGGTAAAATGTATTGAAAAATAAGCATTTTACACAATTTGACTCTTATAATTTGCATTATGTTCTAAATTTATATTGGACTTGAGCACATAATCCTTAAGCTTACAAGTGAGAAGTTAATCACAAATTATCTATGTGAATTAAACAAATAGGAAGGCTTTTGGAAGGCTTTTTTTCGGGGGGGGGGAGGAGAATGCAAAATATTGACATTGACCTTGCTCATAAATTAATCATATAAGGAAATATTTATTATTTTATTTTTGTAATTAGTGATGACTGCTTTCTGTATGTGAAGCATAATTTCTATACACTATATATGAGTTATCTTATTTGATCCTAACAACAACCTTGTGATATAGACATAGTCACTTTCCCCATTCTAAGAGCTGAAGACACTGATGCAGAGAATGATTAGGTCAGGGTCACACAAGTGATAAGTAGGAAGTTAGGAGCCAAAAGCTGAGAATTTTATTCCAGATCCTGTGCTTTTAATTGTTACACTAAATGCAAGAGGAAATGATTGTTTCAGAAAAATGAACACTATAAAAGAACAGAAAGAGGAGAGGGATTTAGTGTGGTATATACCTTGCTTGCTGTCTTGACAGCAGTTTCTGTACATTTGAATCAAGAATAATAAAAAATAAACACAGTAGCGATGAATCACAGTTTCTCCTGCAGCAAAGAGAATTATCAAGATAAATGAATATGTAACAAAGTTTTCTGATCATTCAGAATAAACATGATCTTGTTTTTTATTTATAAATTTCAGCAAATGTGAGTTTATGTTAGTGAGTATATTATCACTGATGGTTGGATAATATTCATTGACTGGATTGCACATAGAAAAAATTTAAATCTTATGAAAGTGTTTGCACATTTTAATACTTATTTCCTCTCAAAACTTAAAAACAACTGGTCTCTTTATAAAATAAAATAATCTTCAACATTATTTTTCCTTCTGTATCAATTAGGCAAGCATGAATTTTAAATTAACTTTTTAAATTGCTGAAATCTGTAAGATTTAGAAAATATTCATTTTTCATATTGTGTAAAATATCGCTGCTAGATACTGTAGATATTTGATGCATTAGGAAGTAATACTATTTTCATTTAATTGAAAAGGTTTTAATCATTTTAAATGAATTATGCTTATTTAATATAGTTACCTAATGCAAAGACTCAACTATATTCAAGTACATGAATGCATGTTAGTAGTTGACTAGTGTCTTTTAGGTGTTTCATACAGAACAGAAATATTCAGTTTCTGTATATACAATGATGTTTCAGGCATTATGCTTCTTTTTATTTTTGAATTTTATTTTTTTATACAGCAGGTTCTTATTAATTATCTATTTTATACATATTAGTGTATATATGTCAATCCCAATCACCCAATTCATGCTACCACCACCACCCCCACCCTTTCCCCCTTTGTTGTCCATATGTTTGTTCTCTACAACTGTGTCTCTAATTTTGCCTTACAAACCGGTTCATCTGTACCATTTTTCTAGATTCCACATATATGCGTTAATATATGATATTTGCTTTTCTCTTTCTGACTTACTTCACTCTGTATGACAGTCTTAAGGTCCATCCACGTCTCTACAAATAACCCAATTTCATTCCTTTTTATGACTAATATTCCATTATATATATGTACCACATCTTCCCTATCCATTCGTCTGTCGATGGGCATCTAGGTTGCTTCCATGACCTGGCTATTGTGAATAGTGCTACAATGAACATTGGGATGCATGTGTCTTTTTGAATTATGGTTTTCTCTGGGTATATGCCCGGTAGTGGGATTGCTGGGTCATATGGTAAGTCTATTTTTAGTTTTTAAAGGAACCCCCATACTGTTCTCCATAGTGGCTGTATCAATTTACATTCCCACCAACAGTGCAAGAGGGTTCCCATTTCTCCACACCCTCTCCAGCATTTGTTGTTTGTAGATTTTCTGATGATGCCCATTGTACCCAGTGAGAGTTGATACCTCATTGTAGTTTTGATCTACACTTCTCTAATAATTAGTGATGCTGAGCAGCTTTTCATGTGCCTCTGGCCATCGGTATGTCTTCTTTGGAGATATGTCTATTTAGGTCTTCTGCCCATTTTTTGATTGGGTTGTTTGTTTTTTTTTAATATTGAGCTTCATGAACTGTTTAAATATTTTGGAAGTTAATCCTTTGTCCAATGATTCGTTTGCAAATATTTTCTCCAATTCTGAGGATAGCCTTTTCATCTTGTTTATAGTTTCCTTTGCTGTGTATTTTTTTTTTATTTTTAACATTTTTATTGGAATATAATCACTTGACAATGTTGTGTTAGTTTCTGCTGTATAACAAAGTGAATCAGCTATATGTATACATATATCCCCATATCCCCTCCCTCTTGCCCCTCCCTCCAACCCTCTCTATACCACCCCTCTAGATGGTCACAAAGCATGAAGCTGATCTCCCTGTGCTATGCAGCTGATTCCCAGTATCTATCTATTTTACAATTAGGTCCCATTTGTTTATTTTTGTTTTTATTTCCATTACTCTAGAAGGTGGGTCAAAAAATATCTTGCTGAGATTTATGTCAATGAGTGATCTTCCTATGTTTTCCACTAAGAGTTTTATAGTGTCTGGTCTTACATTTAGGTCTTTAATCCATTTTGAGTTTATTTTTGTGTATGGTGTTAGGGAGTGTTCTAATTTCATTCTTTTACATGTAGCTGTCCAGTTTTCCCAGCACCACTTATCAAAGATACTGTATTTTCTCCATTGTATATCCTTGCCTCCTTTGTCATAGATTAGTTGACCATAGGTGTGTGGGTTTATCTCTGGGCTTTCTGTCCTGTTCCATTGATCTATATGTCTGTTTTTGTTCCAGCACCATATTGTCTTGATTACTGTAGCTTTGTATTATAGTCTAAAGTCAGGGAGTCTGATTCTTCCAGCTCCATTTTTTTCCATCAAAATTGCTTTGGATATTTTGGGTCTTTTGTGTCTCCATACAAATTTTAAGATTTTTTGTTCTCATTCTGTAAAAAATGCCATTGATAATTTGATAGGGATTGCATTGAATCTATATATTGCTTTGGGTAGTATAGTCATTTTCACAATATTGATTCTTCCAATCCAATAACATGGTACATTCCTCCTTCTATTTGGGTCATCTTTGATTTCCTTCATCAGTGTCTTATAGTTTTCTGAGTGCAGGTCTTTTTCTTCCTTAGGTTTATTCCTATGTATTTTATTCTTTTTGTTGCAATGGTGAATGGGATTGTTTCCTTAATTTCTCTTTCTGATCTTTCATTGTTAGTGTATAGGAATGCAAGAGATTTCTGTGTATTAATTTTGTATCCTGCAACTTTACCAAATTCACTGATTAATTCTAGTAGCTTTCTGGTGGTATCTTTAGGATTGTCTATGTATAGTATCATGTCATCTGCAAACAGTGACAGTTTTACCTCTTCTTTTCTGATTTGTATTCCTTTTATTTCTTTTTCTTCCCTGACTGCCATGGCTAGGACTTCCAAAACTATGTTGAATAATAGTGGTGAGAGTGCACATCCTTGTCTTGTTCCTGATCTTAGGGGAAATGCCTTCAATTTTTCACCATTGAGAATGATGTTTGCAGTGGGTTTGTCATAAATGGCCTTTCTTATGTTGAGTTAGGTTCCCTCTATGCCCACTTTCTGGAGAGTTTTTTATCATAAATCGGTGTTGAATTTTGTCAAAAGCTTGTCTTGCATCTATTGAGATGATCATATGGTTTTTATTCTTCAGTTTGTTAATATGGTGTATCATATTGATTGATTTGCGTATATTGAAGAATTCTTGCATCCCTGTGAGAAAACCCACTGGATCATGGTGTATGATCCTTTTAATGTGTTGTCGGATTCTGTTTGCTAGTATTTTGTTGAAGATTTTTGCATCTATATTCATCAGTTATATTGGTCTGTAATTTTCTTTTTTTGTACTATGTTTGTCTGATTTTGGTATTGGGGTGATGGTGGCCTTGTAGAATGAGTTTGGGAGTGTTCTTTCCTCTTCAATTTTTTGGAAGAATTTGAGAAGGGTGGGTGTTAGCTCTTCTCTAAATGTTAGATAGAATTCACCTGTGAAGCCATCTGGTCCTGGACTTTTATTTGTTGGAAGATTTTTAATCACAGTTTCAATTTCAGTGCTTGTGATTGGTCTGTTCATATTTCCTATTTCTTCTTGGTTCAGTCTTGGAAGGTTATACCTTTCTAAGAATTTGTCCATTTCTTCCATGTTGTCCATTTTATTGGCATAGAGTTGTTTGTAGTAGTCTCTTAGGATGGTTTGTATTTCTGCATTGTCCATTGTAACTTCCTCTTTTTCATTTCTTATTTTATTGATTTGAGTCCTCTCCCTCTTTTTCTTGGTGAGTCTGGCTAAAGGTGTATCAATTTTTTATGTGTTCAAAGAACCAGCTTTTAATTTTACTGATATTGCTACTGTTTTCTTTGTTTATATTTCATTTATTTTTGCTCTGATCTTTATGATTTCTTTCCTTCTACTAAATTTGCGTTTTGTTTATTCTTTTTCTCTAGTTCCTTTAGGTGTAAGGCTAGATTGTTTATTTGAGATTTTTATTGTTTGTCGAGGTACGATTGTATTGCTCTAAGCTCCCTTCTTAGAACTGTTTTTGCTGCATCCCATAAGATTCGGGTCGTCGTGTTTTGTTGTCATTTGTCTCTAGGTATTTTTTTAATTTCTTCTGTGATTTCTTCACTGATCTCTTGGTTATTTAGTAAAGTATTGTTTAGCCTTCATGTGTTTGTGTTTTTTACGTTTTTCTCCCTGTAATTTATTTCTAATCTCATAGCGTTGTGGTTGGAAAAGATGCTTGATACGATTTCAAATTTCTTAAATTTACGATGGCTTGATTTGTGAGCCAAGATATGATCTATCCTGGAGAATGTTCCATGTGCACTTGAGAAGAAAGTGTAACCTACTGTTTTCGGATGCAATGTCCTATAAGTGTCCATTAAATCAATCTGTTCTATTGTTTCATTTAAAGCTTGTGTTTTCTTATTAATTTTCTGTCTGGATGATCTGTCCTTTGTTGTAAGTGAGGTGTTAATGTCCACCACTATTATTGTGTTACTGTCGATTTCCTCTTTTATAGCTGTTAGCATTTGCCTTCTGCACTGAGGTGCTCCTATGTTGGGTGCATATATATGTATAATTGTTATGTCTTCTTCTTGGATTTATCCCTTGATCATTATGTAGTGTCCTTCGTTGTCTCTTGTAACATTCTTTATTTTAAAGTCTATTTTATCTTATATGAGTATTGCTACTCCAGCTTTCTTTTGATTTCCATTTGCATGGAATACCTTTTTCCATCCCCTCACTTTCTGTCTGTATGTGTACCTAGGTCTGAAGTGGGTCTCTTATAGACAGCATATATATGGGTCTTGTTTTTGTATCCATTCGGTGAGCCTGTGTATTTTGGTTGGAGCATTTAATTCATTTACATTTAATGTAATTATAGATATGTATGTTCCTATTACCATTCTCTTAATTGTTTTGGGTTTGTTTTTGTAGGTCTTTTTCTTCTCTTGTGTTTCCCACTTAGGGAAGTTATTTTAGCATTTGTTGTAGAGCTGGTTTTGTGGTGCTGAATTCTGTTAGCTTTTGCTTGTCTGTAAAGCTGTTGATTTCTCCATCAAATCTGAATGAGATCCTTGCTTGGTACAGTAATCTTGGCTGTAGGTTCTTCCCTTTCATCACTTTAAATATATTGTGCCACTCCTTTCTGGCTTGTAGAATTTATGCTGAGAAATCAGCTGTTAAACTTATGTGAGTTCCCTTGTATGTTATTTGTCATTTTTCCCTTGCTGCCTTTAATAATTTTTCTTTGTCTTTAATTTTTGTCAGTTTGATTGCTACATGTCTCGGTGTGGTTCTCCTTGGGTTTATCTTGCCTGCGACTCTCTGCCCTTCCTGGACTTTGGTGGATATTTCCTTTCCCATGTTAGGGAAGTTTTCATCTATAATCTCTTCAAATATTTTCTTGTGTCCTTTCTCTCTCTCTTCTCCTTCTGGTCCCCTATAATGCGAATGTTGGTGCATTTAATGTTGTCCCAGTGGTCTCTTAGGCTATCTTCATTTCTTTCCATTCTTTTTTCTTTATTCTCTTCCACAGCAGTGACTTACACCATTCTCTCTGCCAGGTCACTTATCTATTCTTCTGCCTCATTTATTCTGCTATTGATTCCTTCTAGTGTATTTTTCATTTCAGTTATTGTATTGTTCATCTCTGTTTGCTTGTTCTTTAATTTTTCTAGGTGTTTGTTCTTTAATTCTTCTGGGTCTTTGTTGAACATTTCTTGCATCTTCTCGATCTTTGCCTCCATACTTTTTCTGAGGTCCTGGATCATCCTCACTATCATTATTCTGAATTATTTTTCTGGAAGTTCGCCTATCTCCACTTCACTTAATTGCTTTTCTGCAGTTTTATCTTGTTCCTTTATCTGGTACATAGACCTCTGCCTTTTCATTTTGTATATCTTTCTGTGAATGTGGTTTTCATTCTACAGGCTGTGGGACTGTAGTTTTCTTGTTTCTGCTATCTGCCCTCTGGTGGATGAGGCTATCTAAGAGGCTTGTGCAAGCTTCCTGATGGGAGGGACTGGTGGTGGGTAGAACTGGGCGTTGCTCTGGTGGGCAGGGCTCAGTAAAACTTTAATCCTCTTGTCTGCTGGTGGGTGGGGCTGAGCTCCCTCCCTGTTGGTTGGTTGGCCAGAGGTGACCCAGCACTGGAGCCACAGGCTCTTTGGTGGGGCTAATTGTGGACTCCAGGAGGGCTCATGCCATGAAGTACTTCCCAGAACTTCTCCTGCTAGTGTCTTGTCCCCATGGTGAGCCACAGCTGCCCCCCACCTCTTCAGGAGACCCTCCAACACTAACAGGTAAGTCTGGTTCAGTCTCCTATTGGGTCTCTGCTCCTTCCCCCTGGGTCCTGATGCACACACTACTTTGTGTGTGCTCTCCAAGAGTGGAGTCGTTGTTTCCCCCAGTCCTGTCAAAGTCCTGCAATCAAATCCCGCTAGCTTTCAAAGTCTGATTCCCTGAGAATTCCTCCTCCCGTTGCCAGATCCCGACTTTGGGAAGCCTGATGTTGGGCTCAGAACCTTCACTTCAGTGGGTGGACTTCTGTGGTATAATTTTTCTCCAGTTTGTGAGTCACCCACCCAGTATTTATGGGATTTGATTTTATTGTGATTGAACCCCTCCTACCATCTCACTGTGGCTTCTCCTTTGTCTTTGGATCTGGGGTATATTTTTTGGTGAGTTCCAGTGTCTTCCTGTCGATGATTGTTCATCAGTTATTTATGATTCCAGTGCTCTTGCATGAGGGAGTGAGCACACGTCCTTCTACTCTGTCATCTTGAACCAATCTCCCTCATGCATTATGCTTTTTATCCTGACATTTTTTAAAAAAGACTTCCATATTTTCATGCACTCTCCAAAGTTTTCTATGTGTCAGAAAGGAAGAGATGAAGGAAAGCTTTAAAGGAACAACTAAAGCCAGTTAATCATGCCCAGTGACCCAAATTCTGATATATATATATATATATATATATATATATATGTATAAAATCACCATAATTTTGAAAAGTCAACAATATTTACTTAATCAGTACCCTTTCCAATGGCACCTCAGCCTGATTACTTACCTTTTTATTGCTGTCCATCACTAATATAGGGTCTATGATTACATTTTTCTGCCCACCTCTACACATACCAACTTTCAAAAAGTTATCAGGAAAATAAAACAAAAAATTACATGATTAAGTTGTTTGAATTTAAATTATTTGTAATTCTCTGCTTTCTAGTTTTCCTACTAACGCACACCCCTACTTCCTTTTCACCACTCTGACAATTCCTTTGTGTGTGCTCCTTCTCTGACACTTGAACTTTCAGACTTCTCATAATTCAGTTCTACAGCCTTAATTTTCTCACCTAAACATGTTGTCCGGAGTGACCTCATCCACTCTTATTGACCCCACAAACCATATTCTCTTTAATGACTTTTATCCAATGTTCAGCCCTTTGTATCTAAACACCTTCTGGACAGATTCACTTGTATTTTCCACTGATATCTGAAACTCAACATGTCAAAACTGAATTTTAATCTTTCCTCTTACAACTCACATTTACCTACCGTATTTTTTATGCCATAGGATGAAACATTGATCATCATCTTGTTAACAAAAGCAGAAACATGGCAAAAATCTTTACTCTTCCTTCTAACTAACCTCTCACGTTTAATCAATTACTAAGTTTTTTCCATATTACCTCTTATACATTTCTCAAATGTATACCTTTTCTCCATCTCTGCTATCAGTTTCCAAGTCTTTGGAATATCTTACAACTTTATAGTAGTTTGTCTTTTTTACCATCATAGAACTTCCTTTTATGTTGCAATATAAGTAGATCAGGGTTTACTAAGTATTTTTTAATGTGAACTTTTGATTGAAATATGCCATACTTACAGAGAAGTGCACAGATCATAACCGAAAAGCTTAATGGATTTTCATATAGTTACCAGAACCTCAGATCCCGTTTGTGCTGCCTCAGTCTCTATCATCCTGGAGCAACGACTCCCCTGACTTCTAACACCACAAATTAGATTTTCATTCTTTTGAACTTAGGTAAACAGATTCATACTGTACATGTTCTTCTGTTGCTAATTATTTTTCTCAACATTTTATTCATGTGATTCATTGAGTTTGCTTAGTCTTAGTTCATTTAGTTTCCTTACTGTATCGTATTCCATGATGTGAGTATATCACAATGTTCTATCAATTCTCCTGTTGATGACCATTTGGTGTCTCCTATATTTGACTATTATGAATATGTTGCTGTAAACATTTGTATACATGCCTTTCAGTTGGGAATTTGTATACATTTCATTTGGGTATCTAACAGCACAGAATCACTGCCTACTAGGGAATGTTTATGTTCAGCTTCAGGAGATATTGACAAAAAGTTTCCCAAAATATTTGAGCAATTTACTCTCCTAAAAGCAATGTAGGGAGATTTTAGTTTCTCCATGCCATTGTCAAGACTTGATTCTGTCTTTTTCATTTAAGCTATTTTATGGATGTGTTTTGATATGGCATTGCAGGGTTTTTTTTTTTAATTGAAGTATACTTAATTTACAGTATTGTATTAGTTTCAGGTGTACAGCATAGTGATTCCATTATTTTTTTTTCTGATTATATACCATTATAGGTCATAGATTATTACAATATATTGAATATAAATATCTGTGCTATATAGTAAATCCTTGTTGCTTATTTATTTTGTGTATGGTAGATTGTACCTGTTAATCCCATATTCCTAATTTATCTCTCCCAACCCCTCCTTTTCCTCTTTGGCAACCATCAGTTTGTTTTGAATGTTTGTGAGTCTGTTTCCGTTTTATATATAGATTCATTTGTATTACTTTTTTATATTCCACCTATAAGTGATATCATATAGTATTTGTCTTTCTGTGTCTGACTTAATTCATTAAGTATAATATTCTTTAGGTCCATCCTTGTTTCTGCAAATGACAATATTTCATTTTTTTAAATGGATGAGTAATATACCACATCTTCTTAAGCCAATCATCTGTTGATGGGCACTTGGGTGGTTGCCATATCTTGGCTATTTCAAATACTGCTGCTATGAACATTGGGGTGCTTGTGCCTTTTTTCATCTTTTCCAGATATATACCCAGGAGTGAGATTGTTGGACCATAGGGTAGCTCTATTTTTAGTTTTATAAGGAACCTCCATACTCTTGTCATAGAGGCTGCACCAATTTACATTTCCACCAGCAGTGTACGAAGATTCTCTTTTCTCCACGCCATCTCCAACATTTAATATTGGTAGACTTTTTGATGATAGCTATTGTGACTAGTGTGAACAGATACCTCATTGTGGTTTGAATTTACATTTCTCATAATTAGTGATGTTGAGCATCTTTTCATGTGCCTGTTGGCCATTGGCATGTCTTCTTTGGAAAAAATGTCTATTTAGGTCTTCTGCCCATTTTTTGATTGGGTTGTTTGTTTGTTTTTATTTATTTTTTGATATTAAGTTGTATGAGATGTTTGTACATTTTGGATATTAACCTTTTGTTGGCAACATCACTTGCAAATATTTTCTCCCATTCCATATGTTGTCTTTTCACTTTGTTGATAGTTTCCTTTGCTGTGCAAAAGGTTTTAAGTCTAATTAGGTCCCATTCGTTGATTTTTGCTTTTATTTCCTTTGCCTTGAGAGACTGACCTAAGACAATATTGCTACAATTTATGGATTTTTTCACTTTCTCTTTCTGATATTTCATTATTATTGTAAAGAAATGTAACAGATTTCTGTATATTAATCTCATATCCTGCTACCTACCTGAATTCATTTATTCATTCTAATAGTTTTTTTGTGGAGAATTTAGGGTTGTCTATAAAGAGTACCATATCATCTGCAAATAGTGACAGTTTTACCTCTTTCTTTTCAATCAGCATACATCTTATTTCTTATTATTGTTTGACTGCTGTGGCTAGGTCTTCCAATACCATGTTGGATCGAAGTGGTGAGAGTGGGCATCCTCTTTTTGTTCCTGAATTTAGCAGGAAGGCTTTAAGCTTTTCACCATTAAGTATTATGTTGGCAGTGGATTTGTCATAAGTGGCTTTTACAATGTTGAGATATGTTATCTCTATACCCACTTTAGTGAGAGTTTTTATCAAGAATGGATGTTTAATTTTGTCAAAGGCTGTGTCCATTGAGATGATCATGTGGTTTTTGTCCTTTCTTCTATTAATATGGTCTATCTTATTGATTGATCTGATTATGTTGAACCATCCTTGCAACCCTGGAACGAATCCAACTTGATCATGATGTAAGATCCTTTTTATGTATTGTTGGATTCAGTTTGCTAGTATTTTTTGAGGATTTTTGCATCCATATTCATCAAAGATATTGGCCTGTTATTCTCTTTTTTTGCAGTATCTTTGTCTGGTTTTGGTATCAGGGTAATAATGGCCTCATAGAGTGAATTTGGGAGTCTTCCCAGCTCTTCAATTTTTGGAATAGTTTTAGAAGTTTAGGTATAAATTCTTCTTTCTATGTTTGGTAAAATTCCCCATTGAAACCCTCCAGTCCTGGACTTTTTTTTTAAGGGAGGGTTTTGTTTTCATTACATATTTTATTTCACTTCTATTGACTGGTCTGTTCAAATTATCTGTTTCTTCTTGACTCAGTTTTGTCAGATTGTATGTTTCTAGAAACTTGTTTATTTCTTCTAAGTTGGTCCAAGTTGTTGGCGACTAACTACTCATACTATTCTCTCACAATTTTTTTTTTTTTTTTTTGTATTTCTGTGGTATCAGTTGTTATTTCTCCTCTTTCATTTCTTATTTTGTTTATTTGGTCCTCTCTTCTTGGTAAACCTGGCTAGAGGTATGTCGATTTTGGTTTTTTTTTTTTTTTAATTTAATTTATTTATTTATTTTATTTTTGGCTGTGTTGGGTCTTCGTTTCCGTGCGAGGGCTTTCTCTAGTTGCAGCAAGTGAGGGCCACTCTTCATCGCGGTGCACGGGCCTCTCACTGTCGCGGCCTCTCTTGTTGCAGAGCACAGGCTCCAGTCGTGCAGGCTCAGTAATTGTGGCTCACGGGCTTAGTTGCTCCGTGGCATGTGGGATCTTCCCAGATCAGGGCTTGAACCCGTGTCCCCTGCATTGGCAGGCAGATTCTCAACCACTGCGCCACCAGGGAAGCCCCCTCGATTTTATCTTTTCAAAAAACCAGACTTGGTTTCATTGATCTTTTCTATGGTTTTTAAATCTCTATTTTACTTATTTCCTTTTTGATTATATTTCCTTCCTCCTTCTGACTTTGCATTTTGTTTGCTCTTCTTTTTCTAATTCTTTTATATGGTAGGTTAGGTTGTTGGTTTGAGATTTTTCTTGCTTCTTGAGAAAACTAAGAGTTTGTATTGCTATAACTTTATTCTTAGAACTGCTTTTGCTGTGTCCCATAGATTTTGTAAGGTTTCACTTTCATTTTTGTTGTCTTGAGGTGTTTTCTGATATCTTCTTTGATTTCATCATTGACATATTGGTTTTTTAGTAGCATGTTGTTTAATCTCCATGTATTCATTCTTTTCCCATTTTTCATTCTATGGTTGATTTCTAGTTTCATATTGTTGTGATGAGAAAAGATGCTTGATGTACTTTCTATTCTCTTAAATTTGTTGAAGCTCGTTTTGTGACCCAGTATGTGTTCTATCCTAGAGAACATTCCATGTAGGCTTGAAAAGGTTTTTTTGTTTTGTTTTGTTTGGTTTGGTTTGGTGTAGCATCCTGTGGATATCAATTAAGTCCAACTGGTCTATTGTTTCATTTAGGACCTCTGTTGCCTTATTGATTTTCTCTTAGGATTATCTGCCCATTGATATCAATGGGGTTTGAAGTTGCCTACTATTATTGTATTATTGTCTATTTATCCCTTAATGTCTGTCAGTATTTGTTTTATATATTTAGGTGCTCCTATATTGGGTGCGTATATATTAAAGAGTGTAATAGCCTCTTCTTGTATTGATCCCTTTATCATTATATCATGTCTGTCTTTGTTTATGAACTTTGTTTCAAAGTCTATTCTGTCTAATATGAGTATTGCTACTCCCACTTTCTTGTCATTTCCATTTGCATGTTATATCATTTTCCATTGCCTCACCTTTCAGTCTGTGTGTGTCTTTCACCCTGAAGTGTGTTTCTTTTAGGCAACATATTGTAGGTTCTTGTTTTGTTATGCAACTTGCCATTCTATGTCTTTTGATCGTAACATTTAGGCCATTGGCATTTAAAGTAACTATTGATAGGTATGTACTTACAGCCATCTTAATTCTTGCTTTCCAGTGGTTTTGTAGCTCTTCTTTGTTTATTTCTTCTTCTTTTTGTTTTTCCTTTTGTGGTTTGATCATTTTCTTTTGTAGTATGTTTGAGTTCCTTTCTTTTTGGTTTTTGTGAATCTTTTGTATGTTTTTGATTTGTGGTTATGATGGAGTTCAAGTATGTTGACCCATAATTATATATACTTACTTTACACTAATAGTGATTCAAGTTCAAATACATTCTGAAAGATCTACATTTTTATATTCCTCTCCCTAGCATTTTGTGAGTTTGATGTCCTATTTTACACCTTCATGCTTATCCTTCTACCATTTATTGTAGTTACAATCACTTTTACAGTTTTTGAAATTATTTTTTAATCTATGAACTGGATTTTTAAAATGATCTTCATTTCTTTTATACATTTGACTTTCTTATTGTTATTTTCCATTTCCTGTAGACTCTTGCCTCTTTTCTATTAGAGAAGACCCTTCAATATTTCTTTTAGGGTAGGTTTAGTATTGTTGAATTCTTTTAGTTTTTGCTTATCTGATAAATTCTTTATCTTTCTTTCTATTCTAAATTATATCTTGCTGAGTAGAGTATCCTAGGTTGCAAATTTTTCCCTTTCAGGATTTTGAATATATCATGCCACTCCCTTCTGGCCTGCAAAATTTCAGCAGAGAAATCAGCTGGTATCTTTACGGGAGTTCCCCTGTAACTTATTCTTTGTTTTTCTCTTGTTGCTTTTAGAATCTTCTTTTTATCTTTAATTATTGCCATTTTAATTATGATATATCTTGGTGTGGGTCTGTTTGGGATCATCTTGTTTGGGACCTTCTGTGCTTCCTGTACCTGGATATCTGTTTCCTTCTTTAAGTGAGAATTTTTCAGCTGTAGTTTCTTCAAATACATTTTCAACGCCCTCTCTCTCTTTTCTCCTTCTGGAAACCTTATTATGTGTAGGTTGGTGCATTTTATATTATCTCATAGATCTTCTATGTTGCTTTCATTTTTTAAAAATTTGTCTTTCTGTCTGCTGTTCTGATTGAGTGATTTCCTTTATTCAAACTTCCAGATCACTTATTTGTTTTCTTGTGTCATTTAGTCTGCTATTCATTGCCTCTAGATTGGTTTTTATCTCAACAGTAGAATTGTCTATTTTTTATTGGTTTGTCTTTATAGTTTCTAGTTCCTTGTTACAGTGATCTGCATTTCTATATATAATCAGTTAGTTAGCATATTTAATTAGCTCCTTTTTGAACTCAGGGTCTAATAGAATGAGAACCTCTGCTTTATTATTTGTTCTTTCAGGATATTTCTCTCTCTCTCTCTTTTTTTTTTTTTTTTTTTAATTGGGTGTAGTCCCACTGACTTTTCATTTAGAAAACTTTCTCTGTCTCTATGAATTTAGGAGAAACCATTATCTACTCTGTGTTGAAGGGCTGTTTCTATGTGAAAGCATCCCTTTGTAGATTGTGTCTAATGTTTTTGTTGGGGGGCTGGTTTTGGTATGGATGCCAGCCACATCTTTCCTCAGGATGTGCAGGCTGTTATCACCTTGATAGTGGGTGTGGTTGGTGTTTTAGTACCTAGACCTTGTGCAGGATGTGAGGTGGGGCTTCCTCCCTGTTCTGTGGCTTTTGCAAGCAAAATAATATTTTATTCACCATATTTTTATTCACCATATTTAGTTTTTGAAATAATAACTGATATAATACGTGTAATATATAAAATATTTAAGATGCATCACTTATGAGAATTTCTTAAGATATTGTATAATTTTAGTTGAGAGTAAAGGCTACCATATGTGTATTTTTAAAAAAAATAAGCATACATTTTCCCCAGGCAATGAAGGCAGTATGGATTTATGGATGTCTTTTTTTTTTATATAGTGAAGTAGTTAATGAACATAAATTGATTAAGATGGTACTTATTCTAGTGGATTCTCATTGCAACAACCTAAATTAGAGTAAATAAATAAAATACTTTAGAATTAATAACTTTCATAAAGATAAAAGAACAGACATTTGCTCACAAAAAGATTTTTAAGGTTACTTAACAATTAAGCAAGTGTTTTCTAAAGATCTGAGAACTGTCCATACTATCTTGATATAATTGAATTAAAAGCCTATTTACTAAAAAAAAAAAAAAAAAAAAGCCTATTTACTCTAATGAGCAGTATGATTAAATCATTTACTTACAGATCAAAGATTTTAATTATGTAAACAAGTTATACAGAAACATAAAATATTCCATTAAGCTTCACAATTAATAATGCCATGTTTATAAGTTCAAATTTTTTTATGTTTAAAATTGATTGTTACCATTTTTAAAGTTTTTATGGATTCACTAATTAAGGAAAAAATATTTAAAGCCATAAAAGTAACAAGCATGTTAAAGCTTTATTGCTTTTTTTCTTTTCCTTCTGCTATTATTTAGGATTCCAAATGGATTGTCACCAGATGTTCATTATGTGTATGAAACAATAAAGATCATTCAAAACAGAATCATAGCAGAATGTTGCATGCCACTGAGGTCCCTTAATGGAAGGAGAGAAAAACACTGCCTCTATGATGATTTAATAGTGCATTTTCAAAATAGACACCAGATTTCTCACCGTTGGAGCAGGAGAGAGTTAAACCAGGGGAAGATAATGGAATGATCCTTGTGTTAATGGATTTGAGGTAGAGTCAACAAAATGAATTCACAGTTTGCTTGCTTAATATAGATGCAAATGGTTATATGGAGAAATATTTATAAATATGTATATATATGCGGGTTATATGGCCCTGGTTTTTTGGCTAAGAGTGCCTGGAAGCAATAATATCCCAATAGTAAATAGCACACCTACAGCCATAATCTTGATTTCTAATACATTCTTGCAATAAAAGGACACATGGATTCTTATAAGATGGCTGATTTTAGGACTGGGAATGGAAATATAGATGATGATTGTGGAGCATCTTGTAGTTCCAGAGAGTAAGAAAGTGCTCAAAAATTGATGGGCATATATAAAAGGGATACAGGAGCTAACTGAAAGAGCTTCCATTGGATAAAGCTGGAACAATTTAAGCAACAAAATAAGTAAAGTGGTATTGGATTTTAACCCAAAGTGTGACATAAATAACCATGAGTTCATACTGATATAAATAAATGATTGAATAAATAAATTAATTAGAGACAGTAGGTAAATGCCCCATGCAGAAGAATTCCAAATAATTTATTTAGATATCTGCCCTCAAACAGGTGCAACTTTATTCCTCACTCTTTAAGTATGGGATGCACATAGTGATTTCTTTCCAGATTACAGTGTGGAAATGGGGGAAAAAGAGTAACTTTACAGTGGAGAAACCTGACCAACACTATTTCAAGTTAGGTTATCAAGGTCAATCTCAACAAGGAAACATCATACTGATAGCATGTACTTTTGATATCTTGTGATGAGAACAGCACTTTACCTCTAGGGTCTTCCTCCTAAAAATATATTACCTCATTTTAATTATAAGGAAAACATCAGACAAGTGCCATTTAAAGAGAATTATACAAAATATCTGAACAGTAATCCTCAAAATTATCAAGATAATCAAAAGTAATGGAAGTCTGAGATATTGTTACAGTCAAAAAGAGTCTAAGGAGACATGACTAATAGATGTAATGTGGTATCTTGGAATAGAAAAGAGACATTGGTTAAAAAAAAGAGAAAATATGAATGAAGTATGGACTTTTTAATTTATCAATTTTGGTACATTAATTGTGATAAATATACTTTACCAATGTAACATGTTAAAATAAGGAAAATTATTATGGTATATGGGAACCATACTTAGAATAATCTTATAAACCTAGAAACTTCCAGCTCTGGGAAACATTGGGCCCACCAGCAAACTGTGCCAGGATCTGATTCCACAAATCAGTGGGCCTAAATCAGCTCCAGGGCACCCTGAACCCACAGACAGCCATATCAGAATGTGACTCCAACCACCATCAGGTTGACGCCAACCCTGGGACTGACCACAGGCCACAGCCTTGACCAACATCAGTATGACACTAGCTCTAGGACACCCAGCCCCACAGCAAGTCAACTTGGGATCCAGCTCCACCCACCAGTGGGCCAGCACTATCCTCAGAACTCTCTGCCGGCAGTCAGCTCATGACAGCTCCTTCCCACCAGTGTGTCAGCAACAGGACTGGGACACCCTGGGCTGTGCAGCCAGCCCTGCCAAAACCTGGACCTTACGGCCAATGACTGGCGGCCTTCTCCCTAGGCAGAGCCTGGCAATCAACTGGGAAAGAAACCAGCCACAACCAACTCAAGACCCAGGCAGCCCATATAGATGGCACCTATAGAAAATATAGATCTGGTGTCCATAAGGGAGAGTGCTGCTGAATATTCCCTACATAAGGCCACTTCTCCAAAATCAGGAAACATAAAAAACCTACTAAATACATAGAAATAAACACAGAAAATTAGGCAAAATGAAGTGACAGAAGAATATGTACCAAATGAAGGAACAAGATAATATCCCAGAAGAAGGACTAAGAGAAGTGGAGATATGCAATAACTCTGATATAGACTACAGAGTAATGATCATAAGGATGCTCAAAGAACTTGAGAGCAGAATGAATGGAGTGAGAAAGAAGTTTCTAACAAAGAGTTAGAAAATAAATGTTAAAATAAAACAGAGTTGAATAATACAATAATTGAAATTAAAAATACATGAGGAGGAATCAGCAGTAGATTAGAAGATGCAGAGAAATTGATAAGCAAACTGGATGAAAAAGTAATAGAAATCACTCAAGCTGAAAGGAAAAAATAAAAATGAATGTAAAAATTGAGGACAGGTTAAGAGACCTCTGGGACAACATCAAGCACACTAACATTTGCATTATAGGGCTCTTAGAAGGAGAAGAGAAAGAGAAAGGGAACGAGAATATCCAAAATTGATAGGGAACACATCCTTCACACACACAAGTTTCCTGTTTTCCCTTTGTAATCCCAGTCTTTTTATCCTCCCTGGGCCTTTCCCCCTTACTCATGGGACTACTCATCTGTTCTTTCTCTATAGATTAATTTACGTTTTCTAGAATTTTATATATTGATAAATGGAATCATGCAGTACTTTCTTGAGTCTGGCTTCCATTTTGTCAGCATAATTATTTTGAAATTTATCCATAGTGTTGTCTGTATGAATAATCATTATTTTTATCCCTGAGTAGTATCCCATTATATGGATATACCACTGTTTGTTGATCCATTAACTTATTGATAGAAATTTGGGTTGTTTCCAGTTTGGGTCTATTAGAGATAAAGCTGCTATGAACAATTATGTACAAGTCATTGTATGGACATATGTTCTTTTTTCCTCTTGGGTAAATGCCTATGAGTGGAATGACTTGGTTATATGTTTGATGTGTGTTTGGCTTTTTAAGAAACTGCCAAACTCTAAAAGCAGTTGCTCACTGTATAATGTCCAACTCATAAAATGAAAGTGCAAAAGTGATGTTACCATATAACACTCCCTGGTGAAACCAGGAAAATTAGAGAACTGTTTATCAAGCTTTGACTGAAATATGGAATAATGTGAATAATATAAAATACTACTTGTAGTAAAACACTTGATATTGCTGCTGCACCTCCAATTTAGTAGTTTGCTACTCACATGAAAAAGATTTGATCTGCTAACTGAAATCTTATGATTGGTAGTCATTTAATGATGAACCAAATTATAGCTCAGGGATTACTGTGCTTTGTGTTCTTTCAATATCAATTAAAATTTATTGATGAGGACTGTTTTATGAAGCTTTTGCTAAGTACTGTTACTAATGAAGTGATATTCAACTAAAATAAAAATTTAACATTTTAATGTTTAACATGCTTTAATATATGTGAAAAGATTGAAACTGCAATGCTTGAGGAAAATATTGCAAGAGCTGTATCACAGATCAGAAGTGTGGTACCTGAAAATACATATAGTTATTCCATGCAAAATAGAGTGGAATTAGCAGTATGTAAATGTCTAACTCATTAAAAATTATTCTAATCATCATTTATACTATTTTTGACCATGTCAATTATCAGTATATTTGATCATGTCAAACTAGATCATGTAAAAGTTGATTCCAAGAAAAAAAACGTTTTCTACATAGAAAATAAAGTGACTTTCACATAATAAAATATAAAGTTTTTGTGCTCTTTCATAATTTTCAGTTTCCACCCATCTGTTGTCTAATTATTTGACACATTTCCCACAGCAGCTTAGACATATGTTTTCTGTAGATTTTTTTTGTATGAAATTACACGTGGTGAACCTGTCAATGAATGGAAGGATGAGGCAAACTTTCTGCCAGTTGATGAAGTTTTATGATTCATAGTGGAAATTTTAATTGGACACCACATCCTAAGAATAACATATAATTTCTTACATTCAGTGACTTTTTGACTATACTTAATTCCAGAGTAAATAGAGATGTGTATACTACCATTGCACAGCATCTAAGGGATTTGCATTGTATTACAATAATAATAATAATAATTCTTGGCTTCTATATCCATGGTCATTGATAGTGAAGTTTCCTTTATAAGACACCAAACTCAAATTGAAACAGGGAGGAGTCAAGATGGCAGAAGAGTAGGAAGATGTGGAGTTCATCTCTCCCCCACAAATGCATCAAGAATACATCTACAAATGGAACGATTCTTACAGAGCACTGGCTGAACACTAGCAGAGGACCTCAGACACCTAAAAGGACAAGAAAGATCCTTGCATAACTGGGGAAGAAGAAGGGAAAAGGAAGAGGAGAGGAAGCAGGAAGGGACCAGTGACCCTGGGGGGACAGATCTGAAGGAGAGGAGAGGTTCCTGCCTTGGGGAAAGCTCCCTCACTGGTGGGGAGATCATTTGGGACAGAAGGGGAGATTCAGGGGCTATCAGAGGAGAACTCAACAATTGGTCTGTGGCAGGCAGGAAAGAGTGAGACCTACACAGATGATCCATACCACACCCATGCATGCCCCAGCCTGAGACGATTGTCTACCAGTGCAGACGAGGGCTGGGTAATAGAACGTGGGTTTGGAGAGCAAACTTAAGAAGAGGACTGCTGTTGGCTGTGAGTAGACAGACAGAGGGGACAGGATTGAGGAAATTTACAACTGGGAATGCTTGTGGAGGAAACCAGGACTGACATAAAAGTGAAAAGCCATTGTTGAGTGATGCACAAGGGGCAGGGCCACCATTGCAGCTTCTCTCCACATGTGCTTGTCCCTGCCTCCCCGGGTACTAGGCAGGACACCCCCTGGGGCTGGGTCTCTCGTGCCTGAGGTGGCCAGCTCCCCCTCAAACCCCATCCCTGCCAGGGCCTGCTGTATTGTGCCCATGGCTGCTGGCTACCCTGCATGCCCTGTCCCCACTGGGGCTCTTCTGACCCCAGCTGCCACCACCTCCATGCCCCTTCCTCACAGGGACAGCATAGGGAGCAGACCTCTGTGGGTGAATCACATGCAGAGGTGGGGCTGAAACCACAGCTGAGCCACAGGGGCCCTGTAACTAAGGAAGAAAACCTGAAATCTCTCCTCGCAGTTGTGCAAACCACTAAGTAACAACCCTGTGACCTGCATTGTAAACTCAGCACCTACAGAACATCTGAATGGACCATGAGTGCAGCTGTAGACTTCGTGGGCACATACACAAAGGGGTTGGGTGAAGCCAGACTCTGAGCTTCCCCCATAGCACCCACAGTGGGACCAGATCCATGATTACTGCAATCCTGGGACCTGACTTCAATGGATCTACACTGGTGGCCTGGTGAAAACAATGTCTGAGAGACACCAGGGTCAACTGCCAGAATGCCCACAGTTAAGGTGGGGCCGAGAGCAGTGCCAACAACAGTGTAATCTGAGAGCTTGCACAACGGGTGGAAGGTGAAACAACAGAGCAAACTCACAGGTGAACAGCTCCAGAGGAGAAATACACAGTGTTTTCCCACACAGAGGGAGTGCTCCAATCTGGCCTATCTCACACAGCACATCAAAAACACAGCTAAGAAACAGATCTAGGGGTCTCTACTCCAACAACTAGGGAGTAGGCCCCACCTCTGAAAGAGAAGGGACAACCACAGAGTAAAAGGGAGGCCCTGCTCAATATCCAGTGCAGGCTCTGGTCACCACAACATCAGTCACACCTCCTATCAAGGGGATAAGGCCAAACATACACTGAGGAAAGACATGGCAGGCATCTATACTAAAAACAGCACCCATGCCAAAAAATATTAAACCCAGGCAGGCTACACAGGGACATTCCCACATAAAAATAGTCCTCCAAGACAGTCTGAGGGTCTGGCATCAAGAGGCAGAATCCCCAGAGCATTTAGTCTTGAAGGCCAATGAGGCTTGAGTGCAGGAGCTCCACAGGGCTAGGGGAAAAAGAGACTCCATTTTGGAGGGTGCACACAAGGTCTCACATGCACTGGGACTGAGCACAAAGCAGTACCTCCATAGGAACTTGGGCTACACCTACCTAGGGGTCTTGGAGGGTCTCCTGGGGAGGCAAAGGTCGACTATAGTTCCCTGTGAGGGCAAGGGCACTGGTATCAGAAGCCTGAGGGAATATTGATCAGCGAGAGCTCTCCCAGAGGTCCATATTTCGGCACAAAGACACAACCACACCTAACAACATATAGTTTCCAGTGCTGGAAAGCTTCAGGCCAAAAGACCAACAAGATTGGAACATAGCTCCACCCATCAGAAGAAAGGCTGCCTAAAGTCGTACTGAGCTCACAGCCATGGCAAAACATACCCTTTCATGTGGACCTGCTCATCAGAGGGACAAGACTCAGCTCCACCCACCAGAGACCTGTATATATGCTATCTACAAGAGACCCACTTCAGACCTAGGGACACATACAGACTGAAAGTGAGGGGATGGAAAATAGTTATTCCATGCAAATGGAGATCAAAAGAAAACTGGAGTGGCAATACACATATCAGACAAAATAAATTTAAAAATGAAGACTGTTACAAGATACAAGGAAGGACACTACATAAAGATCAAGGGATCAATCCAAGAAGAAAATATAACAACTGTAAATATTTATGCACACAAAGTAAGAGCACCTCAATATGGTAAATGCTAACAGCCATAAAATGGGAAATCTATTGTAACACAAAAATAGTGGGGGAATTTAACACCCCACTTACACCAATGGACAGATCATCCAAACGGAACATAAATAAGGAAGCACAAGCCTTAAATGACACATTAAACCAGATACACTTAATTGAAATTTATAGGACATTCCATCCAAAAGCAGCACGATACACTTTCTTCTCAAGTATACATGGAACATTCTGCAGGATAGAACACATTTTGGGCCACAAATCAAACCTTGGTAAATTTAAGAAAATTAAAATCATATCAAGCATCTTTTCAGACCACAACACTATGAGATTAGAAAACAATCAAAGGAAAAAAAAACTGTTAAAAAAACCCCACAAAAATATGGAAGCTAAACAATATGTTACTAAAACCAAGGGATCACTAAAGAAATCAAAGAGGAAATCAAAAAATACCTAGAGACAAACGACAAATAATGTGAAAATCCAAAATCTATAGAGTGCCATAAAGGGGTTCTAAAGGAGAGGTTTACAACAATAAAATCATATCTCAGGAAAAAAGAAAAATCTCAAATAAACAGCCTATCTTTACATCTAAAGCAACTAGAGAAGGAAGAACAAACAAAACCCAAAGTTAATAGAAGGAAAGGAATCATAAAGATCAGAACAGAAAGAAATGAAATAGAGAGGAAGAAAACAATAGAAAGATCAATAAAACTAAAAGATAGTTCCTTGAAATTATAAACAAAATTGATTAACCTTTAGCCAAACTCATCAAGAAAAAAATGGAGGTGACGCAAATCAATAAAATTAGAAATGAAAAAGGAGAAGTTACAACTGACACAACAGAAATATAAAGGATCATAAGAGACTACTACAAGAAACTACACACAAATAAAATGGACAACCTAGAAGAAATGGACAAATTCTTAGAAAAGTACAACTTTCCAAGACTGAACCAGGAAGAAGCAGAAAATAAGAATAGAACAATCACAAGTACTGAAACTGAAATTGTGATTAAAAAACTTCCAACAAGCAAAAGTCCATGACCAGATGCCTTCACAGGTGAATTCCATCAAACATTAAGAGAAAACACCTATCCTTCTCTAAATATTTCAAAAAATTTGAGAAGGAACACTCCCAAGCTCGTTCAATGAAGCCACCATCACCCCAAGACCAAAACCAGAGATGTCACAAAAAAGACACAGGCCAATAACACTGATGAACATAGATGCAAATCATCAAATCATCAAAAAATACTAGCAAACCGAATACAACAACATATTAAAAGGATCATACACCATGTTCAAGTGAGATTTATCCCCAGGGATGCAAGGATTCTTCAGCATACATAAATCAATCAACGTGATACACCACATTATGAAACTGAAGAATAAAAATCATATGATCATCTCAATAGATGCAGAAAAATCTTTTGTCAAATTTCAACACTTATTTACAATAAAAACTCTCCAGAGAGTGGCCATAGAGGAAACCTACTTCAACATAATAAAGGCCACATATGACAAACCCACAGCAAATGTTATTTTCAATGGTGAAAAACAGAAAGCATTGCCTCTAAAATAGGGAAGAAGACAAGGATGTCCATTCACATCACGTTTATTCAACATAGCTTTGGAAGTCCTAGCTATGGCAATCAGAAAAGCAAAATAAATAAAAGAAATCCAAATTAGGAAAGAAGAAGTAAAACTGTCACTGTTTGCAGATGACATGACACTATATGTAGAAAATTTAAGCTAAAAATGCTACCAGAAAAGTACTAGAGCTCATCAATGAATTTGGTAAAGTTGCAGGATACAATATTAATACACAGAAATCTCTTGTATTCCGATACACTAACAAGAAAACTTCAGAAATAGAAATTTAGGAAACAATCCCATTTACCATCACATCAAAAAGAATAAAACACCTAGGAATAAACAAAAGTAAGGAGGCATAAATTCTTTACTCTAAAAACTGTAAGATACTGATGAAATAAATCATAGATGACAGAAAGAGATGGAGAGACATATCATGTTCTTGGATTGGAAGAAGCAACATTCTCAAATGACTATACTACACAAAGTAATCTACAGATTCAATGCAATTCCTATTAAATTACCAATGGCATTTTTCACAGTATTAGGACAATATGTTTACAATTTGTATGGAAACACAAAAGACCCTGAATAGACAAAGCAATATTGATAAAGAAAATTGAAGCTGGAGGAGTCAGGCTCCCTGACTTCAGACTATACTATAAAGCTACAATCATCAAAACAGTATCATACTGGCACAAAAACAGAAATATAGATCAATCGAACAAAATAGAAAGTCCAGAGATAAACTCACACACCTGTGGCCACCTAATCTATGACAAAGGAGGCAAAGATATACAATGGAGAAAAGACAGTCTCTTCAATAAGTGGTGCTGGGAAAACTGGACAGCTACATGTAAAAGAATGAAATTAGAACATTCTCTAACACCATATACAAAAATAAACTCAAAATGGAATAAAGACCTAAATGTAAGTCCAGACACTGTAAAACTCTTAGGGGAAAACATAGGCAGAACACTCTGTGACATAAATCGCAGCATGATCTTTTTTGATACACCTCCTAGAGTAATGAAAATAAAAACAATAATAAACACATGTGACCAAATTAAACTTAAAAATATTTGCATGCCAAAGGAAACCATAAACAAAATGAAAAGACAACCCTCAAAATGGGAGAAAATATTGGTAAACCAAGCGACCAACAAGGGATTAATCTCCAAAATATACAAACAGCTCATGCAGCTCAATTTAAAAAAAAAAAAATCAAAAAATGGGCAGAATATCTAAATAGACATTTCTCCAAAGAAGACATGCAGATGGCTAAAAAGCACATGAAAAGATGCTCGACGTCACTAAATATTAGAGAAATGAAAATCAAAACCACAATGAGGTATCACATCACCCTGTTCAGAATGGCCATCATCAAAAAATCTACAAACAATAATTTCTGGAGAGGGTATGGAGAAAAGGGACGACTCCTACACTGTTGGTGGGAATGTAAATTGGTACAGCCACTATGGAGAGCAATATGGAGGTTCTTAAAATACTAAAAATAAAGCTGACATATGATCCAGCAATCCCACTCCTGGGCATATATCTGGATAAAACCTTAAGTGGAAAAGATACATATACCCAATATTCATTGCAGCACTATTTACAATAGCCAGGACAGGGAAGCAACCTGAATGTCCATCAATGGAGGAATGGATAAAGAAGATGTGGTACATATATACAATGGACTATTACTCTGCCGTTAAAAAGAATGAAATAATGCCATTTGCAGCAACGTGGATGGAGCTAAAGATTGTCATAATGAGTGAAGAAAGTCAGACAAAGAAAAGAAAATCATCATATGATATTGCTTATATGTGAAATCTAAAAAAATATTACAGGGCTTCCCTGGTGGTACAGTGATTGGGAATCTGCCTGCCAATACCGGGGACACGGGTTTGAGTTCTGGTCTAGGAAGATCCCACATGCCGTGGAGCAACTTGGCCCGTGTGCCACAGCTACTGAGCCTGTGCTCTAGAGCCTGCAAGCCACAACTACTGAGCTCATGTGCCACAATTATTAAAGCCCATGCGCCTAGAGCCTGTGCTGCACAATGGGAGATGCCACCGCAATGAGAAGCCTGCGCACTGCAACAAAGAGTAGCCCCCGCTCGCTGCAACTAGAGAAAGCCCGTGCACAGCAATGAAGATCCAATGCAACCAAAAAACAAAAAAATTTACAAACTAACCTGTTTACAGAACAGAAATAGAGTCATAGGTATAGAAAACAAACTTATGGTTACCAAGGGGAAAAGGGGGGGAGAGGGATAAATTGGGAGATTGGTATTGACATATACACACTACTATGTATAAAATGGATAACTAATAAGAACCTACTGTATAGCACAGGAACTCTACTCAGTACTCTGTAATGACCTATATGGGAAAATAATCTAAAAATGATTGTATATATGTGTATGTATAATTGATTCCATTTGCTGTACAGCAGAAACTAACACAACATTGTAAATCAATTATAATCCAATAAAAATTAATTTAAAAACAGAAACAAAGCTCTTATAAAACTTTAACTGAAAGATTAGTCTGAATTAGCCTAATTCAAGGAAACAAATATTGGAAAATGTGTTTCCTGCATTCCTCTCTACTTTGATGAGTATCTGTGTGAAAAATACCATGGAAATAATAGTAAAGGATAGAATTGATATTTCACCTGCATTGAGGATATTACTTTATTTTCAAGCATAAAAATTGTTTTTAAAGTCAATGTACATTTTATAATTTAAAACAAAAGTATGCCATATTTTATAGTAAGCATTTTAAGAGAATGGAGTCTTATTTATCTTTATGTTATCTATTTGGGTTTTAATGAAACTGTTTTCATTTGTTTTACTTATTTTTGGCTTTTTGTTTCTGCAATAAATTTTCTGAAAACACATAAACTATATTTCAATCATTTCCATCAGCTCTTACTATTTTTGTTTCTATTTCAAGCCAAGCATACATTATATTTCATGGGTTATTATAAGATTCAACACATTATGATTTAAATAGTGTCCTGTTGAACTAGATCAAGTGTGTGCGTCAGGCTAGTAGGTACCTTTGGGTAATGAATAAAGTACTTGTCATGTTTCCCACTTATAATATATAGAAAAACAAGCACTAAAAATTAAAACTAAGGGCATTCATGCTCAGGTAAATCCCCAACTCAAAGAATCAGTGAGGGAAAGAGCACCAAACCTGTATAAGAGGACTCTTTGAATTAGGATTTTAAAAACAATGAGCTGTGTTGACTCCCATGATTTTAATCAAATAAAATAATCTAGAAAACTACCATGAGTCATTTGTAAAAGAGATATAGTAAGTGGCAGCAGAGGACATGATAGAATCAACAGGTGCCATGGAACACCTCAAGGCAATAACAGTGAAATAAAGTCTTAGTTTAAGATTAGCTTTCTAAGAAGATGTGGTACATATATGCAATGGAATATTATTCAGCCATAAAAAAGAACAAAACTGTGCAATTTGCAGAGATGTGGATGGACTTAGAGACTGTCATACAGAGTTAAGTAAGTTAGAAAGAGAAAAACAATATCCTATAATATTGCTTATATGTGGAATCTAGAAAAATTATACAGATGAACTTATTTGCACAGCAGAAATAGAGAAACAGACATAGAGAATGGATGTATGGATACCAAGGGGGCAAGAGAGGGGTGGGATGAATTGGGAGGTTGGGATTGACATATATACACTACTATGTATAAAATTGATAACTAATGAGAACCTACTGTATAGCACAGGGAGCTCTACTCAATGCTCTTTGGTGACCTAAATGGGAAGGAAATCCAAAAAGGAAGGGATATATGTATATGTATAGCTGATTCATTTTGCTGTACAGCAGAAACTAACACAACATTGTAAAGCAACTATACACTAATAAAAATTAATTTAAAAAAAGATTAGCTTTCTAATATATCCTTTGATCAAACAAAGTTTCAGAAATACTGCTCTCAGTAAAGGGGACAGTAGTTATTGCATGGAAATAGTGACAGTTTTCTTGAGACCTCCAGACAGGCCTAACATGATTAAATCTAGGGAAAAACACAATTTGCCTCAAGCTGGCAGCTTTACCACAGGAGAAGTATTCAATACTCCTTCTTTATCTATATAAGCTATCAAATTAAGGACTAGTCCCAAGCAGTTAGTAGTGTTTTCAGTAGTGATGTCATTGCTACAACTGTCAAACAATTTATATACAAGTTGACTTATTCCAACATGAATAAAATTTCCATTTTATTAAGACAAAGTAATAACAACAGATAAAGTTAGACATCTCATAGGAGACAGAGTGACCTCCAAGTTTGCTTTTGAGTCTATAATTCCATCAAGAATAAACCAAAAGTCTTGCCCTTTGTTAACCTTATTGATTCCAGTAAAGCACACTAAATATATTAGATTGAGAGCCACCAAAACTTGATTCTAATCCTTTAAAATATATTTCATTTTAAAATCAAAAGTGGTTGTTTTGTGTAGAAATTACCTGGATTACAACTCATTTGAGAGGAAAACACTTAATGTGTCATTAATATATTCATTATTATGACTGATTTAGAGTACCTTTATTTCTACTCTGTCCTCCTCATTTTCTGAGTTCTGTTTATTCAATCAGGGAGTGTAAACCAATTTTGGATATTTATTTAATTTAGCATGTAACTCTTCCTTTTCAGGATTTTTTAAGCATTCATTTATTTTTGATATAATAATAATATAATTTATTACTTAATCTTATATGACTCATTGATTTTAAGACTCACCAGTTGTCCTTTTATACGTATACTCTTCCTTTCTTGACTTATTAAGATTTGATCAATTTCTAATTCAGTTGGAATATGTTTTTGAGTAATTATTTTTATAAAGACCATGTGAGTAATATATTTACAAAGCCTTTGCTCATTTGAGAATAGCTTTCTGTTTGTGTTTACACATAAATGTTTACTGTTGCAGAGAAACGTGAAACTATCTGACTTTGGTTCTTTTGGTTCTGACTTTCAGTTTTCTTTACTGCCTATATACTAGTAGAATTTTAATATTCACCTTTTAAAATAATTTTACAGGAATATATCTGCTTTGGGGATTTATTTTGTTAATTTTTCTTCCCAAATATAATGAACTCCCTGTTTAAAAATTAAAAAAAAATTTTTTGCAGGTGGCTCTGGGAGAGATCAGGGAAGTGATTTGATACTAGTGAATTCTAAGAGAATAAGGAGACTGCTTAGAATGCTTAATAAGATTTTCTGTGATTAGCAAGTATGGTAATTATATGTCTTTAGGTGATAAGTGCTTTATGTGCCATATGGTACCAAAACCACACCCAATCTTAGGGCAAGGAAAGCTCAAGGGGATGTGGTAATATTTTCTATTTCAAATTTAATATGGTAATCTTTAAGAACAAAGCTGACTGGTTTGATGTTTTAAGGTTGCTTAAAATGTACTAGAGTTAAACAATTGCATCAAAAAAACTGCATCAAAATGTCGTACTTTTTTACCATCATGCTAACCTCAAAATCAAAATATCTCAAAGAAAAGTATTTCATATTAGGATAGTTATTCAGAATCATAGTATCGAATTCAGCCAATATAAGCTTTTTAAGCTTGTATTTTAAACAGTTAACCCACTCTATAAGTTTAAAAAAATTCACCTTGCTTAAAGATACCTAGAATTCCTCTGATTTGAAAGGATTAAATACAACATATTGTCCTAATGAAATATGGATTTTTAAATATACAAGACAGTTTCCATAAGACTGGTATTTACATTCAATTGAAGATATTCAGATACAAAAGGTTTATTACAATGTATATCAAAGGAGGATTGAAATTGTTAGTGACAGCTATGGTAGCAGAGAAAATAAAGTCTCCAGTATTAGAGGAAGAAGCACAGATCATGGAGAATGGTGTTAATATTTCTACAGATTCTTGAGCTCTTCTGTAGAATGTAGAGTTGGAGAATCTATCCTTAATCAAAAAAGAAAAAATAAATTGCAGAAATATGTCATACTGAGGTTAGATGCACTTCAAGAGTAACTCACTATTAACCCACAATTAGGATTATGAAGGTTGCAGTAAAGCTATAAATTTATTCATATAGAATATAAGTCCCTTCCATCAACTTATGTGAACTGAGAACCATAACAGAGTAGGATGATGTAAAATTCACCTCCTCCCATGAACACATCAAAAATATATCTACATGTGGAACAATTCTCACTGAAAACTAACTGGAAACCAGCAGGAAGACTCCTGTACAACCAAGGCTATAAGATAGTTACACACGAAATTGGGTAGGAAGGAAACAGAGGCAATCAGGTCGAGGCCTGTGGCCCTGGGAGGGGATTCAGAGGAAATCGGAGATTACATGGATGGAGATCAGCCCTGGAGAGTGAGCGGTTTGAGGCACATATTGGCTGTCACAGTCTGGGTCCCAACAGAGGGCAGAGGTAAGTCAAGCCCCCTTGACTGGTTGGAGGGCTGCTGGGGCTAACAGGAGAGCTGTGGAAAGTCTATAATACACTCACTAGGATCTCAAGAGCACTGGCTTTCTCCCAAGGCAGGCCAGAGAGCACAGATTAAGTACTGCTCCAGTGGCTGCCTGGTTTCCAGCCTGAGAGGAGCAAATGCTTCAGTCCCTGCTTACCTCACATTGCAGCTCTACACTGAACTGACGGCTGGCATAAGTAGGGAGAGAGCTCAGCTGTGGGGCCCAGAGTTGACTTAGACCCAGGCAACAACTGAGCTGGGCAGGGGAAGCCATTGCAGGCACTTATACAGACAGTGCATCAGAGGTGGTCCTGATCTCTGACTGAGGTCAGATCACCAAAGGTCACAACCTGAAAAAACTTTGAGAGAACATGCGGGCCCTGCCTGCCTTATGGCATGGTGCCACAACAGAGTGGGAGTGGCAGAAGCTGAGGGGAGGGATCAGCTGTAAGGGATGAAGGAACTCAGACTCTAAGCTGCCTCTGAGCAGAACGGGGGCAGCCATTACTGACACTTACACAGATGGTGCATCAGAAGCAGCCCAGACACCTGTCTGCTGCTTGCCTGCTGCAGCCCACACCCCATCACCAGTTAAAAGCCTGCATGGCCCTTCTCGCTCCAGCACTGCTCCCCTCTGGGGTAAGTGTGCCATAGCTGGAAAAGAGAATAGCACACACATAAAGGGAACAGAGCCACCTTGGATCTGAACCTCAGGGCTTCTGCTCCAGCAACTTGAGCTCTGACACTGCCTGAAATAGGGCAGTGACAGCCACTGAGCAGAGGGGAGGCCTCACCTAATACTTGGCTCTCTCCCTAGCTTCTCCATCTCCAGCTTTACCTGCTACCAGGGTGTTACCTGTCAGCACACCTTGCAGAATGATGTGACTTGCATTGACATCAAATCTGGCTCTCCCACCAAAGGCACTGGGCACATGCACACTGTATGGAGATGCTCCCACATAAGGACACACCTTAAAGACTGCAATGGGTAACTGTTTTACCTAAATTCATAGAAACAGGGAAAGTTAAGGAAAATAAGAAGACAGAGGAACCGGTCTTAACTGAAAGAACAAGAGAAAATGCCTGAAAAATTAAATAATGAAACAGAAATGAACAATTTACAGGTTGAAGAATTCAAACTATTAGTAATAAGAATGCTCACTGAATTAGGGAAAAGAATAGATTAACACAGAATTTTAAGAATGAGGTAGGAAGTATAAAAAGAGCTGGTCAAAACTGAAGAATACAATAACAGAAATAAAAAACACACTAGAAGGAATGAATAGCAGACTAAGTGATGCAGAAAAATGCATAAATGATTTGGAAGATAAAATAATGGAAATCAACCAATCAGAACAGCAAGAAGATAAACAAAAAATTAGAAGAGTTTAAGAGATCTTTCGGATAATATGAAGGATGCCAACATTCCCATTATAGGGACACCAGAAGGAGAAGAGAGAGAGAAGAGGGTTGAAAATGTATCTGATGCAATTATGGCTGAAAATTTCCAAAAAACTGAAGAAAAAAGATTTCCAGGTATAGGAAGCAAAAAGGCTCCCAAACAAGATGAACCCAAACAGACCACACCAAGACATAATAATTAAAATGACAAAAGTTAGATAAAGAAAGAAGTCAAAAAACAACAAGAGAAAAACAAAGAGTCATATACAAGGAAAATTCCATAAGTCTATCAGCTGATTTTTCTGCAGAAACTTTGCAGGTCAGAAGGATGTGGCATGATACATTCAAAGTGCCAAACGGGGAAAAAAAAATACTTGCGACCTAGGATGCTCTAGTCAGCAAGTTTATCATTTAGGATTGAAGGAGAGATAAGGAACTTCTCAGACCAGCCAAAACTAAGAGGGTTTGGCAATATTAAGCCTACCCTAAAAGAAATGTTAAAGGTTCTTCTCTAAGTGGAAAAGAAAACACTATAACAAGAAGTAAGAATCTATAGGAAAGTACAGATTCCATCAGGAAAGGCAAATGTATAGTAAAGGCTGATAATTAACCACTTAAATAGGTAGAATGAAAATTAAACTACAAAAAATTATAAAAGCAACTATAACAACAATAAACAGTGAAGGGATAAACAAAGAGATGTGAAATATGCCATCAAAAACACAAAAGGTGATGGTCGCACAATATATACAATTTAAAGTTCAAACCCGATGGGGAGAGGGGCAAGATGGCAGAAGAGTAAGACGCGGAGATCACCTTCCTTCCCACAGATACAGTAGAAATACATCTACACGTGGAACTGCTCCTACAGAACACCCACTGAACGCTGGCAGAAGACGTCAGACCTCCCAAAAGGCAAGAAACTCCCCACGTACTTGGGTAGGGCAAAAGAAAAAAGAAATAACAGAGACAAAAGAATAGGGACGGGACCTGCACCAGTGGGAGGGAGCTGTGAAGGAGGAAAGGTTTCCACACACTAGGAAGCCCCTTCGTGGGCAGAGACTGTGGATGGCAGAGGGGGGAAGCTTCGGAGCCACGGAGGAGAGCGCAGCAACAGGGGTGCAGAGGGCAAAGCGGAGAGATTCCCGCACAGAGGATCGGTGCTGAGTGGCACTCACCAGCCCGAGAAGTTTGTATACTCAGCCGCCGGGGCGGGCAGGGGCTGGGAGCTGAGACTCGGGCTTCGGTGTTAGCCGGGAGGGAGTCCGGGATAAAGTCTGCAGCTGCCGAAGAGGCAAGAGACTTTTTCTTGCCTTTTTGTTTCGCGGCGCGCAAGGAGAGGGGATTCAGAGCGCTGCCTAGGCAAGCTCCAGAGACGGGCGTGAGCCGCGGCTAACAGCGCAGACCCCAGAGACGGGCGTGAGCCGCGGTTCTCAGAGCGGACCCCAGAGACAGGCAGGAGACGCTAGGGCTGCTGCTGCCGCCGCCAAGAAGTCTGTGTGCAAGCACAGGTCACTCTCCACACCGCCCCTCCTGGGAGCCTGTGCAGCCCGCCACTGCCAGGCTCCCCTGATCCAGGGACAACTTCGCCAGGAGAACACACAGCACGCCTCAGGCTGCAGCAACGTCACGCCAGACTCTGCCGCCGCAGGCTCGCCCTGCCTCCTCCATACCGCTCCCACCCCCCGGCCTGAGTGAGCCAGAGCCCCCGAAGCAGCTGCTCCTTTAACCCCGTCCTGTCTGGGCGGGGAACAGATGCCCTCAGGCGACCTACACGCAGAGGCGGGTACAAATCCAAAGCTGAACTCCGGGAGCTGTGCGAACAAAGAAGAGAAAGGGAAATCTCTCCCAGCAGCCTCAGAAGCAGCTGATTAAAGCTCCACAAACAACTTGATGTGCCTGCATCTGTTGAATACCTGAATAGACAACGAATCATCCCAAATTCAAGAGGTGGACTTTGGGAGCAGGATATATTAATTTTTCCCCTTTTCCTTGTTTTGTGAGTGTATATGTGTATGCTTCTGGGTGAGATTTTGTTTGTATAGCTTTGCTTTCACCATTAGTCCTAGGGTTAGGTCCGTCCGTGTTTTTTTTTTTTTTTTTAACTCAAAAAAATTTTTTTTCCTAATAAATGTTTTCTTAATAATTTTTTCCTTATTTTCTATTTTTAGAAATTAAAAAAAAATTTAATAAGTTTTCATATTTTTTATTTTAAAAAATTAAAATTTTTTTTTCTTAATAGATTTTTTCTTAATATTTTTTTTCTTATTTTTTACTATAAAAAATTAAAAAATCTATTTTTAAAAATTAAATTTTTTTTCTGAACACATTTATTCTTAATAATTGTTTTTCTTATTTTTTATTATAATAGCTTTATTTTATTTTATTTTATCCTCTTTCTTTCTTTCTTTCATTTTTTTCTCCCTTTTCTTCTGAGCCGTGTGGACGAAAGGCTCTTGGTGCTCCAGCCAGGCATCAGGGCTGTGCCTCTGAGGTGGGAGAGCCAACTTCAGGACACGGGTCCACAAGAGACCTCCCAGCTCCACGTAACACCAAACGGCGAAAATCTCTCAGAGATCTCCATCTCAACACCAAGACCCAGCTTCACTCAACGACCAGCAAGCTACACTGCTGGACACCCTATGCCAAACAACTAGCAAGACAGGAGCACAGCCCCATCCATTAGCAGAGAGGCTGTCTAAAATCATAATAAGGCCACACACACCCCAAAACACATCACCAGACGTGGACGTGCCCACCAGAAAGACAAGATCCCACCTCATCCACCAGAACACAGGCACTAGTCCCCTCCACCAGGAAGCCTACACAACCCACTGAACCAACCTAAGTCACTGGGGACAGATAACAAAAACAAGGGGAACTACGAACCTGCAGCCTGTGAAAAGGAGACCCCAAACACAGTAAGATAAGCAAAATGAGAAGACAAAAAACCACACAGCAGGTGAAGGAGCAGGGTCAAAACACACCAGAGCTAACAAATGAAGAGGAAATAGGCACTCTACCTGAAAAAGAATTCATAATAATGATAGTAAAGATGATCCAAAATCTTCGAAATAGAATAGACAAAATGCAAGAAACATTTAATAAGGATGTAGAAGAACTAAAGATGAACCAAGCAATGATGAAAAACACAATGAATGAAATTAAAAATACTCTAGACGGGATCAATAGCAGAATAACTGAGGCAGAAGAACGGATAAGTGACCTGGAAGATAAAATAGTGGAAATAACTACTGCAGAGCAGAATAAAGAAAAAAGAATGAAAAGAACTGAGGACAGTCTCAGAGACCTCTGGGACAACATTAAACGCACCAACATTCGAATTATAGGGGTCCCAGAAGAAGAAGAGAAAAAGAAAGGGACTGAGAAAATATTTGAAGAGATTATAGTTGAAAACTTCCCTAATATGGGAAAGGAAATAGTTAATCAAGTCCTGGACGCACAGAGAGTCCCATACAGGATAAATCCAAGGAGAAACACGCCAAGACAAATATTAATCAAACTATCAAAAATTAAATATAAAGAAAACATATTAAAAGCAGCAAGGGAAAAACAACCAATAACACACAAGGGAATCCCCATAAGGTTAACAGCTGATCTTTCAGCAGAAACTCGGCAAGCCAGAAGGGAGTGGCAGGATATACCTAAAGTCATGAAGGAGAAAAACCTACAACCAAGGTTACTCTACCCAGCAAGGATCTCATTCAGATTTGATGGAGAAATTAAAACCTTACAGACAAGCAAAAGCTGAGAGAGTTCAGCACCACCAAACCAGCTTTACAACAAATGCTAAAGGAACTACTCTAGGCAAGAAACACAACAGAAGAAAAACACCCACAATAACAAACATAAAATATTTAAGAAAATGGGAATAGGAACATACATATCGATAATTACCTTGAATGTAAATGGATTAAATGCTCCCACCAAAAGACACAGACTTGCTGAATGGATACAAAAGCAAGACCCATATATATGCTGTCTACAAGAGACCCACTTCAGACCTAGAGACACATACAGACTGAAAGTGAGGGGATGGAAAATGATATTCCATGCAAATGGAAATCAAAAGAAAACTGGAGTAGCAATTCTCATATCAGACAAAATAGACTTTAAAATAAAGACTATTACAAGAGACAAAGAAGAACACTATATAATGATCAAGGGATGGATCCAAGAGGAAAGTATAACAATTGTAAATATTTATGCACCCAACATAGGAGCACCTCAATACATAAGGCAAATACTAACAGCCATAAAAGGGGAAATCGACAGCAACACAATCATAGTAGGGGACTTTAACACCCCACTTTCACCAATGGACAGATCATCCAAAATGAAAATAAATAAGGAAACACAAGCTTTAAATGATACATTAAACAAGATGGACTTAATTGATATTTATAGGACATTCCACCCAAAAACAACAGAATACACATTTTTCTCAAGTGCTCATGGAACACTCTCCAGGATAGATCATATATTGGGTCACAAATCAAGCCTTGGTAAATTTAAGAAAATTGAAAGTGTATCAAGTATCTTTTCTGACCACAACGCTATGAGACTAGATATCAATTACAGGAAAACATCTGTAAAAAATACAAACACATGGAGGCTAAACAATACACTACTTAATAACGAAGTGATCGCTGAAGAAATCAAAGGGGAAATCAAAAAATACCTAGAAACAAATGACAATGGAGACACGACGACCCAAAACCTATGGGATGCAGCAAAAGCAGTTCTAAGAGGGAACTTTATAGCAATACAAGCCTATATCAAGAAACAGGAAACATCTGGAATAAACAACGTAACCTTGCACCTGAAACAATTAGAGAAAGAAGAGCAAAAAAAAACCCAAAGCCATAAAGATCAGATCAGAAATAAATGAAAAAGAAATGAAGGAAACAATAGCAAAAATCAATGAAACTAAAAGCTGGTTCTTCAAGAAGATAAACAAAATTGATAAACCATTAGCCAGACTCATCAAGAGAAAAAGGGAGAAGATTTAAATCAATAGAATTAGAAATGAAAAAGGAGAAGTAACCACTGACACTGCAGAAATACAAACGATCATGACAGATTACTACAAGGAACTCTATGCCAATAAAATGGACAACCTGGAAGAAATGGACAGATTCTTAGAAATGCAGACAATACCGAGACTGAACCATGAAGAAATAGAAAATATGAACAGATCAATCACAAGCACTGAAATTGAAACTGTGATTAAAAATCTTCCAACAAACAAAAGCCCAGGACCAGATGGCTTCAAAGGCTAATTCTATCAAACATTTAGAGAAGAGCTAACACCTATCCTTCTCAAACTCTTCCAAAATATTGCAGAGGGAGGAACACTCCCAAACTCATTCTACGAGGCCACCATCACCCTGATACCAAAACCAGACAATGATGTCGCAAAGAAAGAAAACTACATGCCAATATCACTGATGAACATAGATGCAAAAATCCTCAACAAAATACTAGCAAACAGAATCCAACAGCACATTAAAAGGATTATACACCATGATCAAGTGGGGTTTATTCCAGGAGTGCAAGGATTCTTCAATATACGCAAATCAATCAACGTGATACATCATATTAACAAATTGAAGGAGAAAAACCATATGATCATCGCAATAGATGCAGAGAAAGCTTTCGACAAAATTCAACACCCATTTATGATAAAAGCCCTGCAGAAAGTAGGCATAGAGGGAACTTTCCTCAACATAATAAAGGCCATATATGACAAACCCACAGCCAACATTGTCCTCAATGGTGAAAAACTGAAACCATTTCCACTAAGATCAGGAACAAGACAAGGTTGCCCACTCTCACCACTATTATTCAACATAGTTTTGGAAGTGTTAGCCACAGCAATCAGAGAAGACAAAGAAATAAAAGGAATCCAAATCGGAAAAGAAGAAGTAAAGCTGTCACTGTTTGCAGATGACATGATACTATACATAGAGAATCCTAAAGATGCTACCAGAAAACTCCTAGAGCTAATCAATGAATTTGGTAAAGTAGCAGGATACAAAATTAATGCACAGAAATCTCTTGCATTCCTTTATACTAATGATGAAAAATCTGAAAGTGAAATTAAGGGAACACTCCCATTTACCATTGCAACAAAAAGAATAAAATATCTAGGAATAAACCTACCTAAGGAGACAAAATACCTGTATGCAGAAAATTATAGGACACTGATGAAAGAAATTAAAGATGATACAAATAGATGGAGAGGTATACCATGTTCTTGGATGGGAAGAATCAACATTGTGAAAATGACTCTACCACCCAAAGCAATCTACAGATTCAATGCAATCCCTATCAAACTACCAATGGCATTTTTCACAGAAGTAGAACAAAAAATTTCACAATTTGTATGGAGACACAAAAGACCCCTAATAGCCAAAGCAATCTTGAGAACGAAGACTGGAGCTGGAGGAATCAGGCTCCCTGACTTCAGACTATATTACAAAGCTACAGTAATCAAGACAGTTTGGTACTGGCACAAAAACAGAAATATAGATCAATGGAACAGGATAGAAAGCCCAGAGATAACCCCACACACATATGGTCACCTTATCTTTGATAAAGGAGGCAAGCATATCCAGTGGAGAAAAGACAGCCTCTTCAATAATTGGTGCTGGGAAAATTGGACAGGTACATGTAAAAGTATGAAATTAGAACACTCCCTGACACCATACACAAAAATAAACTCAAAATGGATTCAAGACCTAAGTGTAAGGCCAGACACTATCAAACTCTTAGAGGAAAACATAGGCAGAACACTCTATGACATAAATCACAGCAAGATCCTTTTTGACCCAGCTCCTAGAGAAATGGAAATAAGAACACAAATAAACCAATGGGACCTAATGAAACTTAAAAGCTTTTGCACAGTAAAGGAAACCATAAACAAGACCAAAAGACAACCATCAGAATGGGAGAAAATATTTGCAAATGAAGCAACTGACAAAGGATTAATCTCCAAGATTTACAAGCAGCCCATGCAGCTCAATAACAAAAAAACGAACAACCCAATCCAAAAATGGGTAGAAGACCTAAATAGACATTTCTCCAAAGAAGATATACAGATGGTCAACAGACACATGAAAGAATGCTCAACATCATTAATCATTAGAGAAATGCAAATCAAATCTACAATGAGGTATCATCTCACACCAGTCAGAATGGCCATCATCAAAAAATCTACAAACAATAAATGCTGGAGAGGGTGTGGAGAAAAGGGAACACTCTTGCTCTGTTGGTGGGAATGTAAATTGATACAGCCACTATAGAGAACAGTATGGAGGTTCCTTAAAAAACTAAAAATAGAACTACCATACGACACAGCAATCCCACTACTGGGCATATACCCTGAGAAAACCATAATTCAAAAAGAGTCATGTACCAAAATGTTCATTGCAGCTCTATTTACAATAGCCAGGACATGGAAGCAACCTAAGTGTCCATCATCTGATGAATGGATGAAGAAGATGTGGCACATATATACAATGGAATATTACTCAGCCATAAAAAGAAATGAAATGGAAGTATTTGTAATGAGGTGGATGGAGTTAGAGTCTGTCCTACAGAGTGAAGTAAGTCAGAAAGAGAAAAACAAATACAGTATGCTAACACATATATATGGAATCTAAGGGAAAAAAAAAAGGCCATGAAGAACCTAGTGGCAAGACGGGAATGAAGACACAGACCTACTAAAGAATGGACTAGAGGGTATGGGGAGGAGGAGGGGTGAAATGTGACAGGATGAGAGAGTGTCATGGATATATATACACTACCAAATGTAAAATAGATAGCTAGTGGGAAGCAGCCGCATAGCACAGGGAGATCAGCATGGTGCTTTGTGACCACCTGGGGAGGTGGGATGGGGAGGGTGGGAGGGAGGAGATATGGGAACGTGTGTATATCTGTAGCTGATTTACTTTGTTATAAAGCAGAAACTAACACACCATTGTGAAGCAATTATACTTCAATATAGATGTTTAAAAAAAAACACAAAAGGTGGGGTAGAGGAGTAAAAAAATATAGATCTTTTCAAATGTGATTGAACTTAAATGACTAATAGTTTAGAACAAGTAGATATAGTTGTAAGTCAATGTATATGAGCTGCATAGTAACCATAAGTCAAAAACCTACAAAAAATACAGAAAAACTAAAAAGAGTGGAAGACAAGCACACTATTAAGGAAGATTATCAAACCATAAAGGAAGAAACAAAAAGAAGAAATTAACAGAGAAGAATTACAAAGCAACATGAAAACAAGTAATAAAATGTCAATAAGTAAATGGATAACAATAATTAATTTAAATACCAATGGGAAAAATGCTCTGATCAAAAGACAGAGGGTGGATGATTGGATAAAAAAAAAAACGACCCTTGTATGTGCTGCCTACAAGAGAAGAAAAGGAAAAAAAAATCTATCCTTCTCAAACTATTCCAAAAAAAATGGAACATGATAGAACATTCCCAAATTCATTCATCACGACCACCATTACCCTGACACCAAAACCAGAAAAAGACACACACACACACACAAAGAAAATTACAGGCCAATATATTTGATGAATATGCATGTAAAAATCTTCAACAAAATAATATCAAACAAAATGCAACAATACATAAAAAGGATCATGCAACTTGATCTAGTTGGATTTATTACAGTGACATAAGGATGGTTCAGTATTCGCAAATCAATCAATGTAATACACCACATTAACAAAAGGAAGGACAAAAATCAGATGATCATCTCAACAGATGCAGAAAAATAATTTGACTTAATTCAACATACATTCATGATAAAAAGTGTAATCAGGAACAAGACAAGGATGTACACTCTTCACACTTCTATTTAACATAGTATTGGAAGTCCCAGCCATGGCAATGGGACAAGAAAAATACTAATAAAAGACATCCAAATTGGAAGGGAAGAAGTAAAACTGTCACTATTTGAAGATGACATGATACTATATACAGAAAACCCTAAAGTCTCCACCAGAAGACTATGAGAACTAATAAATGAATTCAGTCAATTTGCAGAATACAAGATTAATATACAGAAACCTGTTGCTTTTCTATACACTAATAAGAGCTAGCAGAAAGAGAAAGTAAAAGCAAAAATAAACAACAAAAAAACTTGTTTAAATCAGCGCAAAAAGAAAAAAAAATATATAACTAGGAATAAACTTCACCAAGGAGGTGAAAGACCTATAATCTGAAAACTATAAAATGTTGATGAAAGAAATTAAAGATGATACAAATAAATCAAAATCAATCCCAATTTCTTAGAATGGAAGAATTAATGTTGTTAAATGTCCATACTACCCAAAGCAATCTACAGATTTAAGGCAATCCCTATCAAAATATCCATGACATTTTTCATAGAAGTAGAACAAATAATCCTAAAATTTATATAGAAACACAAAAGACCCTGACTTATCAAAACAATCTTGAGAAAAAAGAACATAGGTGGAGGTCATGCTCCCTGACTTCATAGTATAGTATAAAGGTGCTGTAATCATAACTGCATGCTATTGGCACAAAAGAAAGACACATATTTCAATGGAAGAGAGCAGCGAGCCTCGAAATAAACCTACACAATCATGGCCAATTAATGTATGACATAGAGCCAAGAATAGACAATGGAAAATAGAATCTCTTCAATAAGTGGTGCTGAGAAAACTGGACAGATATATGTAAAAGGATGAGATTAGAACATTTCCTTGCACAATATACAAAAATTAATTAAAAATAGATGAAAGACCTAAATGTAGGACCTGAAACCATAAAACTCCTAGAAAAGAACATAGGCAGAACACTTTTTGACATAAATCATAGCAATATATTTTTGGATCTGTCTCCTAAGACAAAAGAAATAAAAGCAAAAATAAACAAGTGGGACTTAATTAATCTTAAAATATTTTGAAAAGGAAACCACAGACAAAAAGAAAAGACCATTGACAAAAAGGAAACCATCAACAAAAGAAAAGGCAACCTACTGAATGGGAGAAAATATTTGCAAACGATATGACCAATAAGGAGTTAATATCCAAAATATATAAACAGCTCATACAAGTCAATATAAAAAATTGATTAAAATATGGGCCAAAGACCTGAATTGTCATTTTCCAAAGAAGTCATACAGATGACTAACAGGCACATGAAAAGATACCCAACATTGCTAATTACTAGCGAAATGCAAATTGAAACCACAATGAGATATCACCTCACACCTGTCAGAATTGTTATCATCAAAAAGTAACAAATGATGGCCAGGATGTAGAGAAAAGGGAACCATTGTACACTGTTTGTGGGAATGTAAGTTTTTGCAGCAACTATGGAGAAAAGTATGAAATTTCTTCAAAAAATTAAAAATAGAACTTCCATATGATACAGCAATTCTACTCTTGGGTATATATTTGAAAAACTTGTAAACATTAATTCAAAAAGATACATGCACCCCAAAGTTCAGAGCAGCATTATTTACAAGTCCATGATATGGAAACATCCCAAATGTCCATCAATAGATGAATGGATAAATAAGATGTGATTATTTATATATGTATCATATATATATAATGGAATATTACTCAGCCATTAAAAACAATGAAATTCTGCCACATGCAACAATATGGATTGACCTAGAATGTATTATGTTTAGTGAAATAAGTCAGACAGAGCATGACATATAATGTATGCTATCACTTATATGTGGAATGTAAAACATAAGTATGTATATAACAAAACAGAAACAGACCACAGGTATAGAAAACAAACTAGTGGTTACCAGTGGGGAGAGGGTAAGGGGGTGGGGCAAGAGATACCAGCTACTGTATAAAACCTAAATAAACAACAAGGATATATTGTCCACTACAGGGAAATATAGCCACTATTTTCTGATAACTTTAAATGGAGTATAATATATAAAAATATTGAATCACTATGCTGTACACCTGAAACTAATATAATACTGCAAATCAACTATATTTCAATAAAAAAGAGAAATGCTGGTAGTAGGAAGTTAGTGCATTTTACTTCATTTAACTTTTAATTATTTTGTTTTACCTATTTGTCACAGAATATAAGCACATGGAACCAAATAAGCTGAACTTTCAAAATGACTAAAGGGCAAGAGTGTATGAAGGGTGCAGGTTAACATTCAGCTGATGGTCATGATAATGATAGCCACAAATACTCATTTCTGAACATAGATCATGTTTTCTAAGAACATTAATTATATCCTCAGTATTTACAAGGAAATCACCAGTGCTACCTTTTGCAGTCCATCTCATTTTGATAAGGAGGTAATTGAGACACTGATTTTTAATTTCTGATCTGTGTGTAGAGCAAAATGAAATTCTCCTGCAATGTATTTTGCTTTACTTGCACTGATTTTATCTGTGTTTGTTTATTATTGTTATTTTATTCTCAAAAAGTTTTCTTTTATTGGAAGATTTTTTAAAACTATTTTATTTTAAAATTCTTAATTATAAATTCACAGGAAGTTGCAAAGATAGTATAAAGTCACCATGTACTTTTCACTCAGTTTTCCCAGTGGTTACATCTTGCATAATTATAGTGCAATATCAAAATCAGGAAGTGGACATTAGACAATATATTTATACAATTCTATGTCAATTTACTACACGTGTAGGTATGTGTAACTAGCATAGCAATCAAGATACAGTACTTTTATCTCACCACAAAGGTATCTGTCATGTTACTCCTTTATTATTCACCCACCTTCTTCCCCCTACCCCCAAACCCTTACAACTGCTAATCTGTTCACCATATCTATAACTTTGTTATTTTGAGAAAGTTATATACATGATATCATGTATAATATGGCATTATGAGATTGGCTTATTTTGTGGTGATCTGTTCCATTGATCTTTATGTTTATCCCTTGACTAGTACCACACAGTTTTGATTATTAGTACCTCAAAAGAGGCCTTAAAGACCTTTAGAGAGATTCCTCCCAGTTTATTCTTCTTATTTGAAATTGATTAGGATATTCTAAATTACTGTCTTTCCAAATACATTTTAGAATAATTTTGTTTACAAAAATCTTGTTTAGATTTTCATATGAATTACATTAGATATACTTATAACTTTGAACTGACATCTTTAGGTGTTGAGTATTTACATCCATGAATACAGTATATCTCTCTATTTTATAAAAGATGTTCTTTGATTTATTCTTATTCTCTAAAGTGATATTCTCCTTTGTTCTTTAGCCTTGTTAGATTTCCTCATTTTCTCCCTTTCTAATTTACTGAATACCTGAATAGGGGAAATATAGTTCTTCTTGACACTTTAACAAAATAGACAAAGAAAGAAGACTAAGACTTTATACATACGTGCAACAAATAGCTAATCACTTTGAAAAAAAATCTTGATTTTGCAACTAGCTAGAGTAACAGACAGTCAAAATGAATCTAGGCAAATAATACCATTATCCCACAATGTAGTCCAGATATTTCACCATCACCATAGAAATGTATACTAAAATATTCAGAGGAACCAGAGAGATCATTCATTTAAGAAGTTTACAAATGTCAGTTCCTGATCTGGGAAACTTTCAAATGAAGGGTTTTTTTTAGTGTGAGTTTTTAATTTTACATTTTAATTGTTGTAAAATATACAAAACATAGTATTTATCATTTTAACCATTCATAAATATACAATTCAGTGGCATTAAACACATTTTCAATGTTTTGCAACCATCACCATCGTTTATACCTCAATTTTTTTATCATCCTCAACAAAAGTTCTGTGTCCATTAAATAATAAATAACATTATCTGCCTCCAACAACCTCTGGTAAACTCTATTCTACTTTTTGTCTCTATGAATTTGCCTTTTCTAGGTACCTCATATAAGTATAATCATACAATATTTGTCATTATATGACTGGGTTATTTCACTTAGTGCGATGTTTTAAAGGGTCATACACAGTGTAGCATGTACTAAAATATCATTCCTTTTTATGGCCGAGTTATATTCTGTTCTGTGAATATACCACTTGCGTTTATCCATTCAGCTGTTTATGGACACTTGGGTTCTTTCCATCTTGTGGCTATTGTGAATAATGCTGCTATGTACATGAGTGTACAAGTATCAGTTTAAGTCCTTGATTTCAATTATTTTTTATATATACCCAGGAGAGGAATTTCTGGGTCATATAATGGTACTATGTTTAAACTTTTTAAAAACTTCCACACTCTTTTTTCCAGTGGTCTCACCGACTTACATTTCCACCAGCAATGAACAAGAGTTCTGATTTCTCCGCATCCTCATCAATACTTGTCATTTTCTCTTTTTATTATACCCATCCTAGTACGTTTGAAGTGTTATTTCATTGTGGTTTTGATTTGCATTTCCCTTAAAACTAATAATGTTAAGCATCTTTTCATGTCTTTATTGTCCATTTGTATATATTTGGTGTCTGTCTATTCAAGTGTCTATTCAAGTCCTTTGCCCGTTTTTGAATCAGATTGCTTCTTAGTTGTTAAACTGTAGGGATTATTTATATATTGTGGATGTTATTCCTTAATCAGATACATAATTTGCCAATATTTTATCCCATTCAGTAGGTTATCCTTTTGTTTCTTGATATAATCTTTTCATACACAAAAGTTCTTAATTGTGAAGATCAATTTATCTTGTTTTTCTTTCTTTCCTGTGCTTTTGGTGTAGCATTCATAAAGTTAGCCATATCCAATGTCATAAAGATTTTTTGCATTGATTTATTCTAAGAGTTTTATAGGTTTAACTCTTAAGTTTGTCTTTGATTCATTTTGTTAATTTTTGTGTATTGAGTAAGATAAAGTTCTATCTTCATTTTTTGGCATGTGAATATAGTTTTTCCAGTACAGTTTGTTGAAAGCACTGTCCTTTCACCATTGAATAGTCTTAACACCCTTCTCAAAAATTAATTCATCATTTCTATGAGAGTTTGTTTCTAGCCTCTCTATTCTATTGGTCTGTATGTCTGTCATTACACCAGTACCATATTGTTTTAATTACTGTAAAATTACAGGAAGTTTTGGAGTTTGGTAGTGTGACTACTCTAACTTTATTCTTCATTTTTAAGATTTTATAGGCTATTCGGGATCTCTTGATCCAATATGAATTTGAGGATTGGTTTTTTCATTTATGTGAAAAAGCTGTTGAAATTTAATAGGGATTGCATGATATCTGTAGATTGCTTTGAGTAGTATGGACATCTTAACAATGTTAAGTCATCCTATTCATGAAACAAAATGTCTTTCCATTTATTTAGGTTTTTTTATTTCTTTCATCAGTGTTTCATAGATATTAAAGCAGCACTCTTTCACCTCATTGACTAGATTTAATGCCAAATATTTTATTCTTTTAGATGCTATTGTAAATAACACTGATTTCTTTTTTTTAAATTGAAGTATAGTTAATTTATAATATTGTGTTATTTTCAGGTGTACAGCAAAGTGATTAAGATATATATATATATTTCAGATTATTTTCCGTTATAGGTCATGGCAAGATATTGAATATAGTTCCCTGTGCTATACAGTAAATCTTTATTGCTTACCTATTTTATGTATGGTAGTTTGTATCTGTTAATCCCATATTTCTAATTTATCCCTCCCACCCCCTTCTTTTCCCCTTCTGCAACTATAAGTTTGCCTTCTATGTCTGTGAGTCTGTTTCTGTTTTGTATATAGATTCATTTGTATTATTTTTTTAGATTCCACATATAAATGATATCATATATTTGTATTTCTCTGTCTGACTTACTTCACTTAGTATAATATGCTCAAGTCCATCCATATTGCCACAAATGGCAATATTTCATTCTTTTTTAAGGCTGAGTAATATCCAACTGTGTATATATATATATATATATATATATATATATATATATATATATATATATATATATATATATATACCACATCTTCTTAAGCCAACCATCTGTTGATGGGCTCTTGGGTTGTTTCTATGTCTTGGCTATTGTAAATAGTGTTGCTATGAATATAGGGGTGTATGTATCTTTTTGAATTATAGTTTTCTCCAGATATATGCCCAGGAGTGGAATCACTGGATCATATGGTAACTCTATTTTTAGTTTCTTAAGGAACCTCCTTACTGTTCTCAGTAGTGACTGCACCAATTTACATTCCCACCAACAGGGTAGGAGATTTCCTCTTCTACACACCTTCTTCAACATTTATTATTTGTAAACTTTTGATGATAGCCATTCTGACCAGTGTGAGGTGATACCTCATTATGGTTTTGATTTTCATTTCTCTAGTCATTAGTGATGTTAAGTACCTTTTCATGTGCTTGTTGGCCATCTGTATGGCTTCTTTGGATACATGTCTATTTAGGTCGTCTGTCTATTTTTTGATTGGGCTGTTTGTTCATTCAGTATTGAGTTGTATGAGCTGTGAAACTGATTTCTTAATTTATTTTTCAGATTGTTCACTGCTAGTTTGAAGAAACACAACTGATTTTTGAGTGTGGATCAGGTACACTGCAACTTCAGTGAATTCATTTATTAGTGCTACTCTCTTTCTTGTGGATTCTTTGGGAATTTCTTTTTTTTTAATTGGAATATAATTGCTTTACAATGTTGTGTTAGTTTCTGCTGTACAGCGAAGTGAATCACCTATATGTATACATATATCCCCTCCCTTGTGAACCTCCATTCCCCGCCATCTCACCCATCTAGGTCATCACAGAGCGCTAAGCTGAGTTCTCTGTACAATACAGCAGGTTCCCACTAGCTATCTATTTTATACATAGTAGTGTATTTATGTCAAACCTAATCACCCAATTCATCCCACCCTCACCTTCTCCGTGTCAACACATCCGTTCTCTATGTCTGCCTTTCTATTCCTGCCTTGCAATTAGGTTCATCTCTACCATTTTTCTAGATTCCACACATACGTGTTCATATACGATATTTGTTTTTCTCTTTCTGACTTACTTCGCTCTGTATGACAGACTCTAGGTCCATTCACATCTCTACAAATGACTCAATTTCATTTCTTTTCATGGCTGAGTAATATTCCATTATATATATGTACCACATCTTCTTTATCCATTCATCCATTTATGGACATTTAGGTTGTTTCCCTTTCCTGGCTATTGTAAATAGTGCTGCAATGAACATTTTGGTGCATGAATCTTTTTAATTATGGTTTTCTCAGGGTATATGCTCAGTAGTGGGATTGTTGGGTCATATGGTAGTTCTATTTTTAGTTTTTTTAAGGAACCTCCATACTGTTCTCCATAGTGACAATATCAATTTACATTCCCGCAAACAGTGCAAGAGAGTTCCCTTTTCTCCACACCCTCACCAGCATTTATTGTTTGTAGATATTTTGATGATGGCCATTCTCACCGGTGTGAGGTGATACCTCACTGTAGCTTTGATTTGCAATTCTCTAGTAATTAGTGATGTTAAGTTCCCTTTCATGTGCTTGTTGGCCATCTGTATGGCTTCTTTGGATAAATGTCTGTTTAGGTCGTCTGTCCATTTTTTGATTGGGCTGTTTGTTCATTCAGTATTGAGTTGTATGATCTGTGAAACTGATTTCTTTATTTTTCAGATTGTGCACTGCTAGTTTGTAGAAATACAACTGATTTTTGAGTGTGGATCAGGTACCCTGCAACTTCGGTGAACTCATTTATTAGTGCTAATCTCTTGTGGATTCTTTTGGAATTTCTATATATAAGATTATCTCATCTGAGAATGAAGTTATACCAGTTCCTTGCTAATTTGTATGCATTTCAATTCTTTTTTGTCTAATACCTCTGGTTATAACCTCCAGTATAATGTTGAATGGCAGCAATAAAAGCATATATCCTTGTCTTGTTCCTTATCTTAGGGGTACATTTTCAGTCTTTCATCATTGAGCATAATATTAACTATGGGCTTTTTTAATGTATAAATTCTTTTATCACATTGATGAATTTTCTTTCAATTCATAGTTTTCTGAGAATTATTTACCATGAAAGAGTGTTGGATTTTGTTGAATATATTTTCTGAATCAATTATGATGATCATATGATTCCTCCCTTTTTCTACTAAATTAAGATATTCCATTAATTTTCTTATGTTAAACAAAGCCTGCATTCCTGGGAGAGATCCCACTTTGTCAAAGTAAATAATTCTTTTTAATATGCTATTGGGTTACATTTGTTAATATTTTGTCGAGGATTTTTGTCTCTATATTCATAAGGGATACTGGCCTGTGATTTTATTTTCTTGTGATGTTTTTGTATGGTTTTGGTATCGGACTAATGCTAGCCACCTAGAATGAGTTATGAAAAGTTCCCTCCTGCTCATTTTTTGCAAGAAATTGAGAAGATTTGTGTTAATCTTTGCATAATTCCCCAATAAAGTCATCTGGTCCAGGACTTTACTGGGAATATTTTGATTATTAATTCAGTATTTTCACTTGTTACAGGTATGATGAAATTTTCTTTTTATTTTTGAGTCAATTTATATAATTTGTGTGTTTAGAGAAATTTGTCTATTTCATCTAGGTTATCTAATTTATTGGCCAAGAATTTTTCATATTATTCTCTTACAAATATTTTTATCTCCATATGGTCTTGAGTAATGCTGTCTTCCATTTTGCATTTTAGTTATTTACATTTTCTCCTGTTAGTCTAGCTAAAAGTTTGTCAATTTTGTTGATCTTTTCAAAGAACAAAATTTTACAATCATTAATTTTTCTCTATAATTTTTCTATTCTCTATTTCGTTTTTCTTCATACTAATATTTATTATTACACTCCTTCTAATAGATTTGAGATTAACTTGCTCTTCTTTTTGTAGTTCTTTAAGGGATAAGGTTAGATTGGTGATTTGAGATCTTTCTTCTTTCCTAACATAGGCATTTAAAGGCATACATTTTCCTCTAAGCACTGCTTTTATTGCGTACTGTAAGTTTTGATACGTTTTCTTTTCATTGCCTTTAAATATATTCTAATTTCTCTTGTGATTTCTTCTAGAACACACTGTTTTATTGAAGAGTATGCTGTTTAATCTTCACAGAATTGTAAATTTTCCATTTTTATTCTATTATGGATTTCTTTCTTTTTTTAACATCTTTATTGGAGTATAATTGCTTTACAATGGTGTGTTAGTTAATGCTTTATAACAAAGTTAATCAGTTATACATATACATATGTCCCATATCTCTTCGCTCTTGCATCTCCCTCCCTCCCACCCTCCCTATCCCACCCCTCTAGGTGGTCACAAAGCACCGAGCTGATCTCCCTCTGCTATGCAGCTGCTTCCCACTAGCTATCTATTTTACGTTTGGTAGTGTATATATGTCCATACCACTCTCTCACTTTCTCACAGCTTACCCTTCCCCCTCCCCATAAACTCAAGTCCATTCTCTAGTAGGTCTGTGTCTTTATTCCCGTCTTGCCCCAGGTTCTTCATAACCTTTTTTTTTTCTTCTGAGATTCCATATATATGTGTTAGCATTCAGTATTTGTTTTTCTCTTTCTGACTTACTTCACTCTGTAGGACAGACTCTGGGTCCATCCACCTCCCTGCAAATAACTCAATTTCATTTCTTTTTATGGCTGAGTAATATTCCATTGTATATATGTGCCACATCTTCTTTATCCATTCATCCAATGATGGACACTTAGGTTCCTTCCATGTCCTGGCTATTGTAAATAGAGCTGCAATGAATATTTTGGCACATGGCTCTTTTTAATTATGGTTTTCTCAGGGTATATGTCCAGTAGTGGGATTGCTGAGTCGTATGGTAGTTCTACTTTTAGTATTTTAAGGAACCTCCATACTGTTCTCCATAGTGACTGTATCAATTTACATTCCCACCAACAGTGCAAGAGGGTTCCCTTTCCTCCACACCCTCTCCAAAATTTATTGTTTGTAGACTTCTTGATGATGGCCATTCTGACCGGTGTGAGGTGATACCTCACTGTAATTTTGATTTGCCTTTTTCTAATGATTAGTGATGTTGAGAATTCTTTCATGTATTTGTTGGAAATCTGTATATCTTCTTTGGAGAGATGTCTATTTAGTTCTTCTGCCCATTTTTGGATTGGGTTATTTGCTTTTTTGGTATTGAGCTGCATGAGCTGCTTGCATATTTTGGAGATTAGTCCTTTGTCAGTTACTTCATTTGCAAATATTTTCTCCCACTCTGAGGGTTGCCTTTGGTCTTGTTTATGGTTTCCTTTGCTGTGCAAAATCTTTTAAGTTTCATTAGATTCTATTTGTTTATTTTTGGTTTTATTTCCATTTCTCTAGGAGGTGGGTCCAAAAGGATCTTGCTGTGATGTACGTCATAAAGAGTTCTGCCTATGTTTTCCTCTAAGAGTTTGGGCTTACATTTAGGTCTTTACTCCATTTTGAGTTTATTTCTGCATATGGTGGAAGGGAGCGCTCTAATTTTATTCTTTTACATGTAGCTGTCCAATTTTCCCAGCAACACTTATTGAAGAGGCTGTCTTTTCTCCATTTTATATTCTTGCCTCCTTTATCAATGATAAGGTGACTATATGTGCGTGGGTTTACCTCTCGAGTTTCTATCCTGTTCCATTGATCTATATTTCTTTTTTTGTGCCATTACCATCCTGTCTTGATTACTGTAGCTTTGTAGTATAGTCTGAAGTCCTGGTTCCTGATACCTCAAGCTCTGTTTTTCTTTCTCAAGATTGCTTTGGCTATTCGGGGTCTTTTGTGTTTCCATACAAATTGTGAAATTGTTTCCTAGTTCTGTGAAAAATGCCATTGGTAATTTGATAGGGATTGCACTGATTCTGAGACTGCTTTGGGTAGTATAGTCATTTTCACAATGTTGGTTCTTCCAATCCAAGGACATGGTATATCTCTCCATCTGTTTGTATCATCTTTAATTTCTTTCATCAGTGTCTTATAATTTTCTGCATACACGTCTTTTGATTCCTTAGGTTTATTCCTAGGTATTTTATTTTTTATGTTGCAGTGGTGAAGGGGAGGGTTTTCTTAATTTCTCTTTCAGATATTTCATCATAAGTGTATAGAAATGCAAGTGGTTTCTGTGAATTAATTTTGTATCCTGCTATTTTACCAAATTCATTGAGTAGCTCTACCAGTTTTCTGGTAGCATCTTTAGGATTCTCTATGTATAGTATCGTGTCATCTGCAAACATTGACTGATTGCTTCTTCTTTTCTGGTTTGGATTCCTTTTATTTATTTTTCTTCTCTGACTGCTGTGGCTAAAACTTCCAAAACCGTGTTTAATAATAGTGGTGAGAGTGGGCAACCTTGTCTCGTTCCTGATCTTAGTGGAAATGGTTTCAGTTTTTCACCATTGAGAACGATGCTGGATGAGGGTTTGTCATATATGGCCTTTATTATGTTGAGGAAAGTTCCCTCTATCCCTACTTTCTGCAGGGTTTTTATCATAAATGGGTGTTGAACTTTGTCAAAAGCTTTTTCTGCATCTATTCAGATGATCATATTGTTTTTCTCCCTCCATTTGGTAATGTGGTTTATCACATTGATTGATTAGTGTATAATGGAGAATCCTTGCATTCCGGGGATAAACCCCACTTGATCATGGTGTATGATCCTTTTAATTTGCTGTTGGATTCTGTTTGCTAGTATTTGGTTGAGGATTTTTGCATCTATGTTCATCAGTGATATTGGCCTGTAGTTTTCTTTTTTGTGTGACATCTTTGTCTGGTTTTGGTGTCTGGGTGATGGTGGCCTCATAGAATGAGTTTGGGAGTGTTCCTCTCTCTGCTATATTTTGGAAGAGTTTGAGAAGGATAGGTGTTAGATCTTCTCTAAATGTCTGATAGTATTCACCTGTGAAGCAGTCTGATCATGGGGTTTTTATTGCTGAAAGATTTTTATTCACAGTTTCAATTTCAGTGCTTGTGATTGGTCTGTTTATATTTTCTATTTCTTCCTGGTTCAGTCTCAGAAGGTTGTGCTTTTCTAAGATTCTTCCATTTCTCCCAGGTTGTCCTTTTTATTGGCATATAGTTGCTTGTAGTAATATCTCATGATCCTTTGTATTTCTGTAGTGTCAGTTGTTACTACACGTTTTACATTTCTAATTGTGTTTTAGTCTTCTTCCTTTTTTCTTGATGAGTCTTGCTAATGGTTTATCAATTTTGTTTATCTTCTCAAAGAACCAGTTTTAGTTTCATTGATCTTTGCTACTGTTTCCTTCATTTCTTTTTCATTTATTTCTGATCTGAATTTTATGATTTCTTTCCTTCTGCTAATTTGTTTTTTTGTTCTTCTCTCTCTAATTGCTTTATGTTTAAGGTTAGGTGTGTAGGTGTGGTTTTTTTTTGTTTGTTTTTTTTTTTGTTTTGAAATTTTTTCTTGTTTATTGATGTAAGATTGTATTGCTATAAACTTCATCTTATAACTGCTTTCACTGAATCCCATAGGTTTTGCATCATCGTCTTTTCATTGTCATTTGTTTCTAGGTATTTTTTGATTTCCTCTTTGATTTCTTCAGTGATCTCTTCGTTATTTAGTATTGTATATTTTAGCCTTCATATGTTTGTGTTTTTTACAGTTTTTTTTTTTCCTGTAATTGAAATGTAGTCTCATAGCACTGTGGTCAGAAAAGTTACTTGATATGATTTCAATTTTCTTAAATTTACCAAGGCTTGATTTGTGACACAAGATGTGATCTATCCTGGAGAATGTTCCATGAACACTTGAAAAGAAAAGCTATTCTATTGTTTTTGGATGGAATGTCCTATAAATATCAGTTAAGTCTATTTTGTGTAAGGTGTCATTTAAAGCTTGTGTTTCCTTATTTATTTCCATTTTGCATGAACTGTCCATTGGTGAATGTGGGGTGTTAAAGTCCCCTACTATTATTGTGTTAATGTCGATTTCCCCTTTTATGGCTGTTAGCATTTGCCTTTTTTATTGAGGTGCTCCTATGTTGGGTGCATAAATATTTACAATTTTTATATCTTCTTCTTGGATTAATTCGTTTACCGTTATGTATTTTCCTTCTTTGTCTCTGTAATATTCTTTATTTTAAAGCCAGTTTTGTCTGATATAAGACTTCTACTCCAACATTCTTTCGATTTCCAGTTGCATTGAATATCTTTATCCATCCCCCTCACTTTCAATCTGTATGTGTCCCTATGTCTGAAGTGGGTTTCTTGTAGACAGTATATATCTGGGTCTTTTTTTGTATCCATGCAGCCAGTCTATGTCTTCTGTTTTGATCATTTAATCCATTTACATTTAAGGTAATTATCGATAAGTATGTTCCTATTACCGTTTTCTTAATTGTTTTCTGTTTGTTCTTGTAAGTCTTTTCCTTCTCTTGTGTTACCTGCCTAGAGAATTTCCTTTAGCATTTGTTGTAGAGCTGGTTTGGTGGTGCTGAATTCTCTGAGATTTTGCTTGTCTGTAAAGGCTTTAATATCTCTGTTGAATCTCAATGAGATCCTTGCTGGGTAGAGTAATCATTGTTGTAGGTTTTTCCCTTTCATCACTTTAAATATGTCCTGCCACTCCCTTCTGGCTTGCAGATTTCCTGCTGAAAGATGAGCTGTTAACCTTATGGGGATTCCCTTGTACGTTATTTGTTGCTTTCCCTTGTGGCTTTTAATATTTTTTCTTTGTATTTAATTTTTTATAGTTTGGTTAATATGTGTCTTGGCATGTTTCTCCTTGGATTCATCCTGCATGGGCCTCTGCACTGCCTGGACTTGACTGAGTATTTCCTTTCCCATGTTAGGGGAGTTTTCATCTATAATCTCTTCAAATATTTTCTCAGACACTTTCTTTTTCTCTTCTTCTTCTGGTACCCCCATAATTCGAATGTTGGTGTGTTAAATGTTGTCCCAGAAGTCTCTGAGACTACCCTCAATTCTTTTCATTCTTTTTTCTTTATTCTGCTCTGTGGTAGTTATTTCCACTATTTTATCTTCCAGGTCACTTATCCATTCTTCTGCCTCAGTTATTCTGCTATTGATTCCTTCTAGAGAATTTTTAATTTCATTTATCATGTTGTTAATCATTGTTTGTTTGCTCTTTAATTCTTCTATGACCTTGTTAAACGTTTGTTGTATTTTCTCCATTCTTTTACAAGATTTTGGATCTTGTTTATTACCTTTACTCTGAATTGTTTTTCAGGGATACTGACTATTTGCTCTTCTGTTTTTTGTTTTGGTAGGTTTTTACTTTGCTCCTTCATCTGCTGTGTATTTCTCTGTCTTATCATTTTGCTTAACTTACTGTGTTTGGGATCTCCTTTTCACAGCCTGCAGGTTCATCATTCCCATTGTTTTTGGTGTCTGCCCCCAGTGGGTAATGTTGGTTCAGTGGGTTGTGTAGGCTTCCTGGTGGAGGGGACTGGTGCCTGTTTCTGGTGGATGAGGCTGGATCTTGGCTTTCTGGTGGGCAGGACCGCATCTGGTGGTGTGTTTTGGGGTGTCTGTGAACTTATTCTGATTTTAGGCAGCCTCTCTGCTAATGGGTGGTGTTGTGTTCCTGTCTTGCTAGTTGTTTGGCATGGGATGCCACGCACTTGAGCTTGCTGTTCCTTTAGTGGAGCTGGGTCTTAGCTTTGAGTGAGAGATCTCTGTGAGAGGTCTTGTCAATTGATGTTACTTGGGGCTAGGAGGTCTCTGGTGGTCCAGTGTCCTGAACTTGGCTCTCCTACCTCTGAGGCTCAGGCCTGACACCCGACCAGATCACGAAGACCCTGTCAGCCACACAAGTCAGAAAAAAAGGGAGAACAAAAGAAAGCAATATGAAATAAAATAAAGTTATAAAAATAAAAAATAAAAAATTATTAAAATTAAAAAATTAAAAATTAATTAAGAAAAGGAATGCTACTAAATCAATATACAAATCCCCTAATGATGACAAATGCTAAAAACTATACTAAGATAAACATAAAAATCAGAAATTATTCAGTCACATCCAGCAAACCCCAAGTCTCCATTTACTCCCAAAGTCCACAGCCTCAGTTTTAGGATGATTAATTGTCTATTCAGGTCTTCCACAGATGCAGTGTACATCAAGTTGATTGTGGAGATTTAATCCTCTGCTCCTGAGGCTGCAAGGAGAAATTTCACTCTCTCTTCTTTGTTCACACAGCTCCTGGGGTTTAGCATTGGATTTGGCCCCACTTCTGCATGTAGGTCGCCCTCTGGCGTCTCTTCTTCGCCCAGAGAGGAGAGGGTTAAAGGAGCAGCTTATTGGGCTCTGGCTCGCTCAGGAAGGGGAGTGGGAGGGGTTTAGAATGCGGGGCAAGCTTTCAGTGGCAGAGGCCATCATGATGTTGCAACAGCTTGAGTCATGCCGTGTGTTCTCCCGGGAAGTTGTCCCTGGGTCACGGGACCCTGGCAGTGGCGGGCTGCACAGGCTCCCAGGAGGGGAGGTGTGGATAGTTACCTGTGCTTGCACACAGGCTTCTTGGTGGCTGCAGCAGCAGCCTCAGCATTTCATGCCTGTCTCTGGTGTCTGCGCTGATAACTGCAGCTCACGCCGATCTCTGAAGCTCATTTAGGTGATATTCTGAATCTCCTTTCCTTGCTCAACCTGAAACAATGGTCTCTTGACTCTTAGGCAGTTCCAAACTTTTTCTCGGACTCCCTCTTGGTTAGCTGTGGTGCACTAGCCCCTTTTAGGTTGTGTTTATGCAGCCAATCTCAGTCCTCTCCCTGAGATCTGAATTCCGAATCCAGGGCCTCAGCTCCCAGCCCTCACCTGCCCCAGCAGCTGAGCAGACAATAATCTCAGGCTGCTGAGTGCTGGTCGACAGTGTTCCTCTGTGTGAGAATCTCTCTGCTCTTCCCTCTGCACCCTTGTTGCTGCACTCTCCTCCGTGGCTCCAAAGCTTCACACCCATCCCTCATTTCCTGCACCCATCCCTCATTTCCTCCAGTGAAGGGACTTCCTAGTTTGTGGAATCTTTTCCTCCTTCCCAGCTCCCTCTCAGAGGTGCAGGTCCCTTCCGTATTCTTTTGTCTCTGTTTTTTCTTTTTTCTGTTGCTCTACACATGTATGTGGGGAGTATCTTGTCTTTGGGAAGTCTGACGTTTTCTGCCAGCATTCAGTAGGTGTTCTGTGGGAGTTGTTCCACATGTAGATGTATTTTTATGTATTTGTGGGGAGGAAGGTGATCTCCACATCTTACTCCTCTGCCATCTTGAAGGTCCTCCTACCATACTGTCTTAATTACTGTAACCCCGTAGTATAGTTTGAAGTCAGGGAGCCGGATTCTTTCAGCTCCTTCTTTCTTTCTCAAGATTGCTTTTGCTATTCAGGGTCTTTTGTGTTTCCATACAAATTATAAATATTTTTGGTCTAATTCTGTGAAAAATGCCTTTGATAATTTGCTACAGATTGCACTGAATCTGTATATTGCTTTACGTAGTATAGTCATTTTCAAAATATTGATTCTTCTTATCCAAGAACATGGTATATATCTCCATCTTTTTGTGTCATCTTTGATATTTTCATCATTTTCTTATAGTTTTCTGAATACAGTTTTTTGCTTCCTTAGGTAGGTTTATTCCTAGGTATTTTATTCTTTTGGTTGCAATGGTAAATGGAATTGTTTCCTTAGTTTATCTTTCTGTTCTTTCATTGTTGCTGTACAGGAATGCAAGAGATATTCGTGTATTAATTTTGTATCATGCAACTGTACTAAATTCATTGATGAGTTCTAGCAGATTTCTGGTGGCATTTTTATGATTGTCTATGTGCAGTTTCATGTCATTTGCAAACAGTGGCAGGTTTACTTTCCTTTTCCAGTTTGGAGTCATTTCATTTATTTTCTTTCTCTGATTGCTGTGGCTAGGACTTCCATAACTATGTTGAATAATTGGGGCGAGGGTGGATATCCTTGTCTTGTTCCTGCTCTTAGAGGAAGTGCTTTCAGTTTTTCAACATTTGTAATGATATTTGCTGTGGGTTGGTCATATATGGCCTTTTTTATGTTGACGTAGGTTCGCTCTATGCTCACTTTCTGCAGAGTTTTTATCATAAATGGGTGTAGAACTTTTTTTTAACATCCTTATTGGAGTATAATTGCTTTACAATGGTGTGTTAGTTTCTGGTTTACAACAAAGTGAGTCATTTATACATACATATATGTTCGCATATCTCTTCCCTCTTGCGTCTCTGTCCTTTCCACCCTCCGTATCGCACCCCTCTAGGTGGTCACAAGCCACCGAGCTGATCTCCCTGTGCTATGAGGCTGCTTACCACTAGCTATCTATTTTACGTTTGGTAGTGTATATATGTCCATGCCACTCTCTCACTTTGTCACAGCTTACCCTTCCCCCACCCCACATCCTCAAGTCCATTTTCTAGTAGGTCTGTGTCTTTATTCCCGTCTTACCCATAGGTTCTTCATAACTTTTTTTTTCTTAGATTCCATATATATATGTTAGCCTATGGTATTTGTTTTTCCCTTTCTGACTTACTTCACTCTGTATGACATACTCTAACTCCATCCAGATCACTACAAATAACTCAATTTCGTTTCTTTTTATGGCAGAGTAATATTCCATTGTATATATGTGCCACATCATCTTTATCCTTTCATATGTTGAAGGACACTTAGGTTGCTTCCATGTCCTGGCTATTGTAAATATAGCTACATTGAACATTTTGGTACATGACTCTTTTTCAAATATGGTTTTCTCAGAGTATATGCCCAGTAGTGGGATTACTGGGTCGTATGGTAGTTCTATTTTTAGTTTTTTAAGGAACCTCCATACTGTTCTCCATAGTGGCTGTATCAATTTACATTCCCACCAACAGTGCAAGAGTGTTCCCTTTTCTCCACACCCTCTCCAGCATTTATTGTTTCTATGTTTTTTGATGATCGCCTTTCTGACCGGTTTGAGATGATATCTTATTGTAGTTTTGATTTGCATTTCTCTAATGATTAATGATGTTGAGCATTCTTTCATGTGTTTGTTGGCAATCTGTATATCTTCTTTGGAGTAATGTCTATTTAGGTCTTCTGCCCATTTTTGGATTGGGTTGTTTCTTTCTTTGTTATTGAGCTGCATAAGCTGCTTCTAAATTTTGGAGATTAATCCTTTGTCAATTGCTTCATTTACAAATATTTTCTCCCATTCTGAGGGTTGTCTTTTGGTCTTGTTTATGGTTTCCTTTGCTGTGCAAAAGCTTTTAAGTTTCATCAGGTTCCATTTGTTTATTTTTGTTTTTATTTCCATTTCTCTGGGAGGTGGGTCAAAAAGGATCTTGCTGTGATTTATGTCATAGAGTGTTCTGCCTATGTTTTCCTCTAAGAGTTTGATAGTGTCTGGCCTTACATTTAGGTCTTTAATATATTTTGAGTTTATTTTTGTTTATGGTGTTAGGGAGTGTTCTAATTTTATACTTTTACATGTACCTGTCCAGTTTTCCCAGCACCACATATTGAAGAGGGTATCTTTTCTCCACTGTACATTCTTGCCTCCTTTATCAAAGATAAGGTGACTGTATGTGTGTGGGATTATCTCTGGGCTTTCTATCCTGTTCCATTGATGTATATTTCTGATTTTGTGCCAGTACCATACTGTCTTGATTACTGTAGCTTTGTAGTATAGTCTGAAGTCAGGGAGCCTGATTCTTCCAGCTCCAGTTTTCATTCTCAAGATTGCTTTGGATATTCGGGGTCTTTTGTATTTCCATACAAATTGTGAAATTTTTTGTTCTAGTTCTGTGAAAAATGCCAGTGGTAGTTTGATAGGGATTGCATTGAATCTGTAGATTGCTTTGGGTAGTAGAGTCATTTTCACAATGTTGATTCTTCCCATCCAAGAACATGGTATATCTCTCCATCTATTTTTATCATCTTTAATTTCTTTCATCAGTGTCTTATAATTTTCTGCATACAGGTCTTTTGTCTCCTTAGGTAGGTTTATTCCTAGATATTTTGTTGCAATGGTAAATGGGAGTGTTTTCTTAATTTCACTTTCAGATTTTTCACTAGTGTATAGGAATGCCAGAGATTTCTGTGCATTAATTTTGTATCCTGCTACTTTACCAAATTCATTGATTAGCTCTAGTACTTTTCTGGTAGCATCTTTAGGATTCTCTATGTATAGTATCATGTCATCTGCAAACAGTGACAGCTTTATTTCTTCTTTTCTGATTTGAATTCCTTTTATTTCTTTTTCTTCTCTTATTGCTGTGGCTAAAACTTCCAAAACTGTGTTGAATAATAGTGGTGAGAGTGGGCAACCTTGTCTTGTTCCTGATCTTAGTGGAAATGGTTTCAGTTTTTCACCATTGAGGATGATGCTGGCTGTGGGTTCATAATATATGGCCTTTATTATGTTGAGGAAAGTTCCCTCTATGCCTACATTCTGCAGGGCTTTTACCATAATTGGGTGTTGAATTTTGTCAAAAGCATTCTCTGCATCTATTGAGATGATCATGTGGTTTTTCTCCCTCAATTTGTTAATATGGTGTATCACGTTGATTGATTTGCATATACTGAAGAATCCTTGCATTCCTGGAATAAACCCCACTTGATCATGGTGTATGATCCTGTTAATGTGCTATTGGAGTCTGTTTGCTAGTATTTTGTTGAGGATTTTTGCATCTATGTTCATCAGTGATATTGGCCTGTAGTTTTCTTTCTTTGTGACATCTTTGCCTGGTTTTGGTATCAGGGTGATGGTGGCCTCATAGAATGAGTTTGGGAGTGTTCCTCTCTCTGCTATATTTTGGAAGAGTTTGAGAAGGATAGGTGTTAGCTCTTCTCTAAATGTTTGATAGAATTCACCTGTGAAACCATCTGGTCCTGGGGTTTTGTTTGTTGCAAGATTTTTAATCACAATTTCAATTTCAGTGCTTGTGATTGGTCTGTTCATATTTTCTATTTCTTCCTGGTTCAGTCTCGGCAGGTTGTGCATTTCTAAGAATTTGACCATTTCTTCCAAGTTGTCCATTTTATTGGCATAGTGTTGCTTGTACTAATCTCTCATGATCTTTTGTATTTCTGCAGAGTCAGTTGTTACTTTTCCTTTTTCATTTCTAATTCTATTGTTTTGAGTCTTCTCCCTTTCTTCTTGATGAGTCTGGCTAATGGTTTATCAATTTTGTTTATCTTCTCGAAGAACCAGCTTTTAGTTTTATTGATCTTTGCCATAGTTTCCTTCATTTCTTTTTCATTTATTTCTGATCTGATGTTTATGATTTCTATCCTTCTACCAACTTTGGGGTTTTTTTATTCTTCTTTCTCTAATTGCTTTAGGTGCAAGGTTAGGTTGTTTATTTGAGATGTTTCCTGTTTCTTAAGGTAGGCTTGTATTGCTATAAACTTCCCTCTTAGAACAGCTTTTCCTACATCCCATAGGTTTTGGTTCGTCGTGTTTTCATTGACATTTGTTTCTAGGTATGTTTTGATTTCCTCTTTGATTTCTTCAGTGATCTCTTGGTTATTAAGTAGTGTATTGTTTAGCCTCTATGTGTTTGTATTTTTTACAGATCTTTTCCTGTAATTGATATCTAGTCTCATAGCGTTGTGGTCGGAAAAGATACTTGATACGATTTCAATTTTCTTAAATTTACCAAGGCTTGATTTGTGACACAAGATGTGATCTATCCTGGAGAATGTTCAATGAGCACTTGAGAAAAATATGTATTCTGTTGTTTTTGATGGAATATCCTATAAATATCAATTAAGTCCATCCCGTTTAATGTATCCTTTAAAGCTTGTGTTTCCTTATTTATTTTCATTTGGATAATCTGTCCATTGGTGAAAGTGGGGTGCTAAATTCCCCTACTCTGATTGTGTCACTGTCGATTTCCTATTCTATGGCTGTTAGTATTTGCCTTATGTATTGAGGTTCTCCTATGTTGGGTACATAAATATTTAAAATTTTTATATCTTCTTCTTGGATAGATCCCTTGATCATTATGTAGTGTCCTTCTTTGTCTCTTGTAATAGTCTTTATTTTAAAGTCTATTTTGTCTGATAGGAGAATAGCTACTGCAGCTTTCTTTTGATTTCCATTTGCATGGAATATCTTTTTCCATCCCCTCACTTTCAGTCTGTATGTGTCTCTCGGTCTGAAGTGGGTCTCTTGTAGACAGCATATATATGGGTCTTGTTTTTGTATCCATTCAGCCAGTCTGTGTCTTTTGGTGGGAGCATTGAATCCATTTACATTTAAGGTAAATATCGATATGTATGTTCATATACCCATTTTTTAATTGTTTTGGGTTTGTTATTGTAGGTCTTTTCCCACTCTGGTGTTTCTTGCCTAGAGAAGTTCCTTTAGCATTTGTTGTAAAGCTGGTTTGGTGGTGTTGAACTCTCTCAGCTTTTGCTTGTCTGTAAAGGTTTTAATTTCTCCATGAAATCTGAATGAGATTCTTGCTGAGTAGAGTAATCTTGGTTGTAGGTTTTACTCCTTCATCACTTGAAATATGTCCTGCCACTCCCTTCTGGCTTGCAGAGTTTCTGCTGAAAGATCAGCTGTTAACCTTATGGGGATTCCCTTGTGTGTTTTTTGTTGTTTTTCTCTTGCTGCTTTTAATATGTTTCTTTGTATTTAATTTTTTTAGTTTGATTAATATGTGTCTTGGCGTGTTTCTCCTTGGATTTATCCTGTACGGGACTCTCTGTGCTTCCTGGACTTGATTAACTATTTCCTTTCCCATATTATTTAATTTTTCAACTATAATCTCTTCAAATATTTTCTCAGTCCCTTTCTTTTTCTCTTCTTCTTCTGGGACCCCTATAATTCGAATGTTGGTGTGTTTAATGTTGTCCCAGAGGTCTCTGAGACTGTCCTCAGTTCTTTTCATTCTTTTTTCTTTATTCTGCCCTGTAGTAGTTATTTCCACTATTTTGTCTTCCAGGTCACTTATCCGTTCTTCTGCCTCAGTTATTCTGCTATTGATCCCTTCTAGAGAATGTTTAATTTTATTTATTGTGTTGTTCATCTCTGTTTGTTTGCTCTTTAGTTCTTCTAGGTCCTTCTTAAAAGTTTCTTTATTTTCTCCATCCTACTTCCAAGATTTTGTGTCATGTTTACTATCATTATTCTGAATTCTTTTTCAGGTAGACTGCCTATTTCCTCTTCATGTGTTAGGTCTGTTGGGTTTTTACCTTGCTCCTTCATCTGCTGTATGTTTCTCTGTTTTCTCATTTTGCTTAACTTACTGTGTTTGGGGTCTCCTTTTCACAGGCTGCAGGTTCATAGTTCTCATTGTTTTTAGTGTCTGTCCCCAGTGGCTAAGTTTGGTTCAGCGGGTTGTGTAGGCTTCCTGGTGGAGGGGACTAGTGCCTGTGGTCTGGTGGATGAGGCTGGATGTCATCTTTCTGGTGGGCAGGTCCACGTCTTGTGGTGTGTCTTGGGGTGTCTGTGGCCTTATTATGATTTTAGGCAGCCTCTCTGCTGATGGATGGGGCTGTGTTCCTGTCTTGCTAGTTGTTTAGCATAGGGTGTCCAGCACTGTAGCCTGCTGGTCGTTGAGTGAAGCTTGGTCTTTGTGTTGAGATGGAGATCTCTGGGACATTTTATCCCTTTGATATTCCGTGGAGCTGGGAGGTGTCTTGTGGACCATTGTCCTGAAGTTGGCTCTCCCACCTAAGAGGCACAGCACTGACTCCTGGCTGGAGCACCAGGAGACTTTCATCCACACGGCTCAGAATAAAAGGGAGAAAAAATAGAGAGAAAAAAAGAGGATAAAATAAAATAAAACAAATAAAGTAGATAAAATAAAATAAAGTTATTAAAATAAAAAATAATTATTATGAAAAAAATTTTAAAAAGTAAAAAAAAAAAAGAATAAAAGAATGATGGACAGAATCCTAGGACAAATGGTGAAAGCAAACCTATACAGACAAAATCTCACACAGAATGATACACATACACACTCACAAAAATAGCAAAAGGGGAAAAAATATATCTTACTCCCAAAGTCCACCTCCTAAATTTGGGATGATTCATTTTCTATTTAGGTATTCCACAGATGCAGGTACATCAAGTTGTTTGTGGAGCTTTAATCCGCTTCTTCTGAGGCTGCTGGGAGAAATTTCCCTTTCTCTTCTTTGTTCACACAGCTCCCGGGGTTCAGCTTTGGATTTAGACCCGCCTCTGCGTGTAGGTCTCCTGTGGGTGTCTGTTCTTCACTCACACAGGACGGGGTTAAAGGAGCAGCTGACTAGGGGGCTCTGGCTCACTCAGGCCGGGGGGAGGGAGGGGTATGGATGCGGGGTGAGCCTGCGGTTGCAGAGGCCTGCGTGATGTTGCACCAGCCTGATGAATGCCATGCCTTCTCCTGGGGAAGTTGTCGCTGGATCACAGGACCCTGGCAGTGGCGGGCTGCACAGGCTCCCGGGAGGGGAAGTGTGGATAGTGACCTGTGCTCACACACAGGCTTCTTGGTGGTGGCAGCAACAGCCTTAGCTTCTCATGCCCGTCTCTGGATCTCCTTTAAGTGGTGCTCTTAATCCCCTCTCCTCGTGCACCAGGAAACAAAGAGGGAAGAAAAAGTCTCTTGCCTCTTCGGCAGCTCCAGACCTTTTCCCGGACACCCTCTCGGCTAGCCGTGGTGCACTAGCCTCCTTCAGGTTGTGTTCACGCAGCCAACCCCAGTCCTCTCCCTGCAATCCCACTGAAGCCAGAGCCTCAGCTCCCAGTCCCCGCCCACCCCGGCGGGTGAGCAGACAAGCCTCTCGGGCTGGTGAGTGCTGGTTGGCACCGATCCTCCATGCAGGAATCTCTCTGCTTTGCCCTCCACACCGCTGTTGCTGTGCTCTCCTCCATGGCTCCGAAGCTCCCCCCTCCGCCACCCACAGTCTCCGCCAGTGAAGTGGCTTCCTAGTGTGTGGACACCTTTCTTCCTTCACAGCTCCCTCCCACTGGTGCAGGTCCCGTCCCTATTCTTTTGTCTGTGTTGTTTCTTTTTTCTTTACCCTATCCAGGTACGTGGGGAGTTTCTTGCCTTTTGGGAGGTCTGAGGTCTTCTGCCAGCGTTCAGTGGGTGTTCTATAGGAGCAGTTCCATGTGTAGATGTATTTCTGATGTATCTGTGGGGAGGAAGTTGATCTCCACATCTTACTCTTTCGCCATCTTCTCCTGGTCCATGGGTGTAGAATTTTGTCAAAAGCTTTTTCTGCATCTATTGAGATGATCATATGGTCTTTATTCTTCATTTTGATAATATGGTGTATCACATTAATTGATTTGCATATATTGAAGAATCCTTGCATCCCTGGGATAAATCCCACTTGATCATGGTTTTTGATCCTTTTAATGTGTTTTTGGGTTATGTTTGCTGGTATTTTTTGAGGATTTTGCATCTATGTTCTTCAGTGATGTTGGCCTGTAATTGTCTTTTTTTGTGATACCTTTGTCTGGTTTGGTATCAGGGTGATGGTGGCCTCATAGAGTGAATTTGGGAGTGCTCCTCACTCTGCAATTTTTTGAAAGAGTTTTATAATGATAAGTGTTAGCTCTTTAAATGTTTTATTGAATTCACCTGTGAAGCCATCTGGTCCTGGACTTTTGTTTGTTGGAAGATTTTTAAACACAGTTTCAATTTCAGTGCTTGTGATTGGTCTTTCATATTTTCTATTTCTTCCTGATTCAGTCTTGGAAGGTTATACCTTTCTAAGTATTCGTCTATTTCTTCCAGGTTGTCCATTTTATTGGCAATAGTTTCTTATAGTAGTCTCTTATGGTCCTTTGTATTTCTGCAGTGTCATTTGTAATTTTTTTTCATTTCTAATTTTATTGATTTGAGTAATCTCCCCCCCTATTTTTTCCTTGATGAGTCTGCCTAAATGTTTATCAATTTTGTTTATATTCTCAAAGAATCAGCTTTTAATTTCATTGATGTTTGCTATTGTTTTCTTCTCTTCTATTTCATTTATTTCTGCTGTAATCTTTATGGTTTCTTTCCTTGTATTAACTTTGGGTTTTTTTCTTCTTTTTTCTCTAATTGCTTTAGGTGTACAGTTAGGCTGTTTATTTGAGATTTTTCTTGTTTCTTGAGATAGGATTTTATTGCTCTAAACTTCCCTTCTAGAAATGTTTTTACTGCATGCTATAGGTTTTGGGTCATCGTGTTTAGGTTGTCATTTGCCTCTAGATATTTTCTAATTTCCTCAGTGATCTATTGGTTATTTAGAAGCATATTGTTTAGCCTCCATATGTTTGTGTTTTTTTACAGTTTTTTTTTCTGTAAATTATTTCTCATCTCCTGGTGTTTCGGTCAGAAGAAAGATTCTTTTTTTTTTTTTAAGTATTTGTTTATTTATTTATGGCTGTGTTGGGTCTTCGTTTCTGTGCGAGGGCTTTCTCTAGTTGTGGCAAGCGGGGGCCACTCTTCATCGCAGTGCGCAGGCCTCTCACTATCGTGGCCTTTCTTGTTGCGGAGCACAGGCTCCAGACGCGCAGGCTCAGTAATTGTGGCTCACGGGCCTAGCTGCTCCACGGCATGTGGGATCCTTCCAGACCAGGGCTTGAACCCGTGTCCCCTGCATTGGCAGGCAGACTCCCAACCACTGCACCACCAGGGAAGCCCAGAAGAAAGATTCTTGATACGATTTTAATTTTCTTAAATTTTCCAAGGCTTGAATTGTGACCCATGGTGTGATCTATCTTGGAGAATGTTCTCTGTGCACTTGAGAAGAAACTGTATTCTGCTGCTTTTAGGTGGAATGTCCTATAAATATCAATTAAGTCTATCTTGTCTAATGTGTCATTTTAAGGTTTTTCTTTCCTTATTAATTTTCATTCTGGATGATTTGTCTATTGGTGTAATTGGGGTGTTAAAGTCCTCCACTTTTATTGTGTTACTGTCTATTTCCACTTTTCTGGCTGATGGCATTTGTCTTACATATTGAGGTGCTCCTATGTTTGGTTCACAAATATTTACAGTTATTATATCTTCTTTCGGGATTGATCCCTTGATTATTATGTATTATCCTTCCATGTCTCTTGTTACAGTCTTTATTTTAAAGTCTATTTTGTCTGAAATTAGTATTGCTACCCCAGATTTCTTTTGATTTCCATTTGCATGGAATATGTTTTTCCATCCCCTCACTTTCAGTCTGTGTGTGTCCCTAGGTCTGAATTTGTTCTGTTGTAGACAGCATATATACAGTTCTTGTTTTTGTATTCATTTAGCCAGTCTGTGTCTTTTGCTTGGAGCTTTTAACCCATTTACATTTAAGGTAATTATCAATATGTATGTTTCTATTTTCATTTTTGTAATTGTTTTTGGTTTGCTTTTGTATGTCTTTTTCTTCTCTTGTGTTTCCCACCTAGAGTATTTCCTTTATCATTTGTTGTAAGGCTCGTTTGGTGGTGCTGAATTCTCTTAGCTTTTTCTTGTCTATAAAACTTTTGATTTTCCATCGAATCTGAATGATATCCTTGCTTGGTAGAATAATCTCGGTTGTGCATTTTTCCCTTTCATCACTTTAAATATATCCTTCCACTCCCTTCTGTCCTCCAGAGTTTCTGCTGAAAACTCAGGTGATAAACTTATGGGGATTCCCTTATATGTTATTTGTTGCTTTTCCCTTGCTGCTTTTAATATTTTTTCTTTGTCTTTGATATTTTTTCAATTTGATTACTATGTGTCTCATCATCTTCCTCCTTGTGTTTATCCTGCCTGAGACTCTCTGAGTTTCCTGGAGTTGGGCAACTGTTTCCTTTCCCATGATAGTGAAGTTTTCAACTATAATGTCTTCAAATATTTTCTCAGACCCTTTATATTTCTCTTCATCTTCAGGTACCCCATAATCTGTATGTTGGTGTTTTTAATGTCCCAGACATCTCTGAGACTGTCCTCTTTTCTTTTCATTCTTTTTTTCTTTATTCTGCTCTGAAGCAGTGATTTCCACTGTTTTATATTCTAGCTCACTTATCCATTCTTCTGCCTCAGTTATTCTGCTATGGATTCCTTGTAGTGTATTTTTTATTTTAGTTATTGTGTTGTTCATCACCATTTGTTCTTTAAATCTTCTATCTTCTTGTTAAACAGTTCTTGTATCTTCTTGATCCACGCCTACATTCTATTTCCAAAATCTTCGACTATATTTACTCTCATTACTCTCAATTATTTTAGGTAGATTTCCCATTTCCTCTTCATTTATTTTGTCTTCTGGGTTTTTACCTTGCTCTTTCCTCTGTAACATATTTCTCTGATGTCACATTTTGTTCAACTTACTGTGTTTGTGGTCTCCTTCCCACAGTCTGCAGAGTTGTAGTTCTTCTTGCTTCTGTTGTCTGCCCCCTCGTGTGTGAGGTTGGTCCAGTGGATTGTGTTGGCTTCATGGTGGGCGGGGCTGGTGCCTGTTCTCTAGTGGGTGGAGATGAGTCTTTTCCCTCTGATGGGCAGGGCTGCAACATTTGTGTGTTTTGGGGTTTCTGTGACCTTAGTAAGACTTTAGTCAGCCTGTCTGCTCATGGGTTGGGCTGGGTTCCTGCCTTTCTTGTTGTTTGACCTGAGGCATTCAGCACTGGAGTCTGAAGACAGTTGGGTGGGGCCAGGTCTTGGTGTCGAGATGGAGACCTCCAGGGAAGCTCATGCCAATTAATATTCCCTGGGGCCAGGAATTCTCTGGCAGACCAGTGTCCTGGACTCTCACCCTGGGAGCTCAATCCCAATCCCTGTCTGGGAAACCAACAACCTGCAAGCTGTGCAATGTGGCAGAAAAAAAAAAAAAAACAAGGAAAAGAAAAACAGACAAACAAAACTCAAGACAGAGAGCAAAAGCAAAAACAAACAACAAAAACAACAACACACACAAAAAAGGAAAGAAACAAACAGTATCCAAGACAAATGATAAAAAAACAGACAAATAAACAAAGAAAACAATCCAAAAAAGAACGCAAAATCGGAAACAAACAATAAAAACAAAACTAACAAAAACAAAAAACAATACAAAAACAGAAAGCAAACTAAAAAAATGCAAAGAAAACAAAACAGAGAAATGATCCAAAGATTTAAGAAGATAAAAACAAAACAAAACACAGAAATAAAAGCACAAAACAACAAAAAAGTATAATAAAATAGAAAAAATATATGTTTAAATTTTTTAATTAAAAAAATAAATTAAATAATTAAATTAAAATAATTTAAAAAGTAAAACAACAACAGCAGAATAAATTTAAAAAAATATTTTCCAGGGTCCTCTGCTCTCAGTGTCCTTGCCCCAACATTGATCCACAGCCAACCCCTGCCTCCCCAGTATGCCCTCCAATTACTCTAGGTAGGTCTCTTGATACACTGTGGGCACTGTGGAGGCAGCTCAAATGCTGACCTGGCCCAACTCCCACGTGTACTTGCGCCCAAAATCCCCAGTTGCTAAAGCTAGATTTCTATCAGTTGTGCTAGCAATTGTTGTCCATTCAGATATTCCACAAATGCAGGGTTTACCAAGCCAATCATGGAGATTTAATCCACAGCTTGTGCAGTTGCACAGAGAGATTTCTGTTCATCTTCTTTAGTAGCATAACTCCTGGGGCTCAGCTTTGGTTTTGGCCCCATGTCTCTGTGTGGGCCACCCTCAGGCATCTGTTCCCTGCCTTGTTGAGAGGGGGTGAAAGCAGTGGCTGACTGGGGCACACTTTCTCACTCAGGTTGGGTAGGGATAAGGTGGCCACAACTGGGGCATGCACACTTGCTGCAATGGGATCCCACCTTAGTGCCCGTGGCAGCAGAGACTGGCAGGAAGATGCAAAAGACTGGGGCTCACTAAGCTCTGGTTAGATTCCTTCCCAGTGCCTGTGGAATCAGGGCCTGGCATGTGGGGAGAGAGTCCATAATGGCGGCCCCACCCCTTGTGCACCACTCAACAATGGTGCCTCATTTCCAAGGCAGACCACGCTTCCTCCAGGAGCATTCTCAGCCACAGAGCCCCTCACTCCCATACCCTCAGTTTGTCTCCATACAGCCAACAGCAGTCCTCCTCCTGGGTCTGTGCTCCTAACCCCATGCTTTAGCATTAAGCCTCCACCAGCATTGGCAGATTCCCATCTCAGGCTGGGGTGCCCAGGGCTGATTCCCAAGGAGACTTTGGCAGGGGTGGCACTCAGGACCTTGGAGCCTGCACAGTCAGAGGAGGCCTTGGCTTGAGTGGGCAGGCATACCTACTCAGATGGGTGCCACTCTCAGTGCCCAGAGGCAGGGGCTGGTGGGTGGGGAAGGGGGTTGCAATGGCAGCCCCATCCCTTGCATGTCACTCACCAATGGTACTTTGTTTCTATGGTGGCCCAGTCTTCTACCACAAAATTTCCCATTTGTGGAGCTCCTTTCTCCTGTAACTTCAGGCTGTCTCTTCACAGCCAACAGCTGTCCCCTGCCTTGGTCCACTCTCCAACTCCCACTTTCCAGCACCCAGCTCCCCTCTGCAACAGGAGACACACATCTCAGCCTTGGGTGCACAGGGCTGTGGCACATACCATGTGTGCAGATCTTACTCTTCCTTTCCTTCCACAGACCGGTTGCTGCGTCCAATCCCCTGAAGCTCCTTCTCTGCCCATGTTTTCCCCTCTGTGAAGGGGCTTCTCTGAGTGTGGGAACCTCTTCTCACCTTCAGTTCCCTGCCAAGGGTGCTGGTCCCTTCCCATTTCCTCTTTTCTTTTTTTCTTTCTTTCATTCTACCCTGTTACGTTGGAATTTTTCTTGACCTTTTAGGTGTCTGAGGTCTTCCACTAGTGTTCAGCAGGTGCTCTGTGACAATTGTTCCAATTGTAGATGTATTCTTTTTTTTTTTTTTCAAGTCTACAGAAGGTTTTCAGTTTTATTTTGTTTTATTTTAAATGTATGGTAAGTGAAAAAAAAAAAACAACCATAAACTGCTACAGAGGTTTCTAAGGCAGCATCACATGTGCAAAGATTTTTGTGTTTTATCCCACTTGTTGCCTCTCCAGGACCTAGGGCAGTGTCTGACTCATCAATACATCTTTGGTGAATGAATGAATGAATGAAGCCTAAAGAGAAAGAGCTGTTTTTTAATGGAAATTATTGCTTATTGGAGTGGATGTCATCTCCTTCCTTGAGAATCTTTAAAAACAGGTTGAATTCTCATTTACCTTAAAAATTATAGAATCTGACACTGGAAGGAGCCTTTGAAATCATCAGTTTAATCTCCTCATTTGGTTTCATTCATTCACTTCACAGATGAGGAAAATGAAGGCCAGAGAGGCTAAACAACCCACCATAGGTCACACAGCAATTTCATGGCAGACCCTACAGTGACTCCAAGTCTTCATTCCTGACACTTTCTAAAAGAGCAATGATGTTCAAAGTTTTTGGCTGTGACTTACAGTAAGAAATACATTGTGACCCAGTACACATCCACACAATTACACACACACAACACTAAAAAGAGTTTCGTGAAACAATACTCACCTTCTCCATGTAATAACGTACCCTGGTCTACTGTCTACTCTATTTCATTTTTTAAATAATATTCTGATCACAACTCACTAAATTAATTTCAAAACTTAAAATTTTAAAACATTATGTAGATGTATTATTGATGTACTTGTAAGGAGAGGTGAATTCCACCTCCTCCTATTCCGCCATCTTGACTCCTCCCCTTTGTTATTGATTTCTAACTTTGTCATGTTATAGTTGAAGAGGATTCTTTGCATCATATCTATCTTTCAGATATCTATTGAGACTTGTTTTGTGGCCTAATATATAGTCTATCTTGGAGAATGTCCCGTGTGCACTTGAGAAGAAGGTGTATTCTGCTGTTGTTGGGTGGGGTATTCGACATAGTTCTGTTAGGTCCAGTTGTTTTACTCTGTTGTTCATGAACTCTATTTCCTTACTTACCTTCTGTATGGTTAATATGCTTATTAATCTTTCCTGTCTAAGGCCTCACCAGAATTGCCTTTAATGTCCATATTGTTGCCAACATCCTGTTCAATTCTACCTAGGCTTTTTCTACATTTAAAATTCTTGAATCCTCTACCTATTACCCAGGACCAAAGCCACTTCCACATTTTTAAGTATTTTTAAAATAGCGCACCTCTTTCTGGTACTAAAATGTGCATTATTTTACTAAGACTGCTATAAGAAGTTATTACAGACTGGGTGGCTTAAATGACAGAAATATATTTTCTCATATTTCTGAAGACTAGAAGCTCAGCATTACATGTTGTCAGGGTTGGTGTCTTCTGAGGTCTCTCTCCTTGGTTTGTAAATGACCATCTTGTCCCTGTGTCTTCCTATGGTCTTTCCTCTGCATATGTCTCTGTCCAAATTTCCTCTAGTTCTTTGGACACCAGTCATATTGGATTAGGGCTAACCCTAATGACTTCATTGCATCTTAATTACCTTTTTTAATTCAATTCAGTCACATTCTGAGGTACTGAGATTTAGGATCTACCATATGAATTTGTGGTGGGACAACTTAACCCATAACACTTATCTTCTGTCTAGTTGACCTGTCCATTAATAAAAATAGAGTATTGAAGTCTCTCAAACTATTATTGTAGAACTATCTATTTATTCCTTCGATTCTGTCAATTTTCTTTACATATTTAAGGGTCTGTTATTTGGTGCATAAATATATGTAATTGTTATATCTTCTTCCTATATGGAGTTTTTATTAATATATAATTTCCTTATTGGTGCATATAAATTTTTTATTTAAAGTCTATTTATAAGCTCTCTTTTGGTTCCTAGAATATCTTTTTTCATCCTTTCTTTCAATCTGTTTGTCTTTGGATCTAAAATATGTCTCTCATAGACAGCACTTAGTTTGATCATTTTTTTTAACCCATTCTGCCAATCTCTGTATTTTAGAGAGTTTAATTCATTTACATTAATTATTCATGTGGGGAATTTCTGACATTTTACTTTATTACTGTTAATTTTATAAATGCCTTATAGCTTTTTTGTCCTTTATTTCCACCTTTACTGCCCTTTTTCTGTGCTCAGTCAATGTTTTTGTTGTAAACATTTTTATTCCATTATTATTTCCTTATGTGTATATTCTATAGATATTTTATTTATTGTACCATGGAGATTACTGTTAACATCCTAAAGTTGATAAAATCTAATTTGAAATTTACCAACTTAATTTTTAAATCATATAAAAATTACACTCCCATACATCTTTTTCTACCTCCTTTCTGTTATTGATGTCACAGATTATATCTTGATACATTTTATGCCCAATTACATAGACTGTAATTGCCTTTTTAGATATTCAAGTTTTAATTTAAGTAGAAAATAAAAAAGTTACAAACCAAAATTACAATAACACTAACTTTTATAAGTGCATGTGTATTTACTTTTACCAGAAATCTTTATTTCTTCATACAGTTTACCATCTAGCTTTGCTTTTATTTCACCATGGACTCTTTAGCTTTTCCTGTAGAACATGTCTAGTGGTAACAAACTCCCTCTGTTTTTATCTGAGAATGTTTTAATATCTTGCTAACTTTGAAGGACATTTTACCAGATATGGAATTACCAGTTGACAGATTTTTTTTTCAGCACTTTAAATATATCACACTTTCTGCTCTTCAAGTTTTCTGATGGGAAATTTGCTGATAATCTTATTGAGGATCTCTTGTATGTGACAAGTTGCTTTTCTCTCACTGCTTTCAAGATTCTCTTTGTATTTGGTTTTTTGACAGTGTGATTATAATGCACATTGGGGTGGGTCTATTTCACTTTATTCAACTTGGAGCTTATTGAGATTTTTGGATTTGTAAATTAATATTATCATTTTTTTTGCTTTTTTTCAGCCATTATTTCTTCAAATATTCTTTCTCACTCTTTCTTTCCTCTCCTGGGATCTCCACAATGCACATGTTGGTTCACTTGATGGCTCTGTTCAACTTTTATTCATTATTTTTTTTCTCTCTGTTACTAAGACTCAATCATTTTATACTTCTATTTTCAAGTTCACTATTTCTTCTGCTTGTTCAAATTTATTTTTGAACCTCTCTATTTTTCATATCAGTTATTGTATTTTCAGGTTCAGGATTTCATTTTGGTTCTTTTTTATAATTGACATCACTTTAATGATCTTCTCATTTTGTACATACATTATTTTCCTGTCATGTCCATAGTTTCCTTTAGCTCTTTGAACCACTTGGTGAAAGATGTTTTAAAGTCTTTAATAAGTCCAATGTTTGGGTTTTCTCAGATATATTTTCTGTCAATTAATTTCATTCCTTTGAATGCACCATATTTCCCTGTTTTGTTTTACTGCTTGTAATTTTCTTGTTGGAGTCTGAATCTTTGAATCATATAATGTGGTAACACTAAAAAATAAGCTTCTCCCCCTCCTCAGAGTTTATTGTTTTATGGTTATTATTATTGTTGTTTTTGTATTTGTTGTAAGTTTTATCTGTTCCATGGATCAGCCTTAAGTGAATACTTCAGGTTTTCTCACGTCTTTTCTGAGCCCTCATCTTTACATGTGCATATATGTTGGCTTCCTAATTTCCCCTGTATATGTGTGTTTTTTAAATAAATCTCAACACAGTGCCCTGATATTTTCAATGTGACATCCTTATGTCTGCCATGGATCTAGTTTGCTGCACCAGAAATTTTGGTTACTGTCCCTAGAGCGCCCTGTCATTGGAATGGCTGGTTGGGCATGTACAGATTCTAGTGTACTGATTACGAAAATATAGTGAAATTAATTGAAACTTACCAAACAAACTTCCTCCAGAAGCTGCAAGCATCCAAATAAACTATTTCCAAAATAAACTTGGAAAGCTTCCATCAGCACAACTGATGTCAATGTGGAGAGGTGGATTCCTGGTGCTTCCTATTCTCCCTCTCTCAAATGGAATGTTAGCAACATTCCAAACAAAAGAGATAAAAATATAAGAAAATTTTCATAAAACAACATATCTTTAATTTGGAGGAATATCCTTTACTCTGAAAATTTTGTTCTTTTCTATTTAAAACTTTATTATGAGAAATTTCAAGAACAAAGAACAATATAGAAGATAATATAATGAACTTGCATCAACACTTTGACATATACTAGAATCATCAACATTTTACCACTCTTGCTTCATATATCCATTTTTCTCCTTTTTAAAATTTAAGTATTTTTAACTCCCAGATAGTATCTCATTTTACCCCTACATACTTTATACTTCAATTTGAATTTCTAAAAAGAACAGATATTTACTACATAACCACAATACCATTATCACACTAAAGTTTATAGTAATTCCTCAATCACACAGAGATTTGATACATATTAACTCATATTAATCAATTTCATACATAAGAAATTTTCACCATTTGTCTCAAAATTTGCTTTTTGCAATTGATTTATTCAAATCATGATCCAAGCAAGTTCTAAAATTTATTTGTTATATGTCACCTCTTTTATTCTAGAATAATGTCTTCTTAGTTTAAATTTTTATTAATAGATTTTATTTTTTAGAGCAATTTTAAATGTACACAAAAATTGAGCAGAAAGTACAGAGGAGAGTTCCTTCCTTAAATTTTCATTTTTTGAAGTTGGAGAAATTAGGTCAATTAATCTATACAATGCCCTACATTCTGGATGTGTCTCTTTGCTGTCTTCTGCTGTCATTTAACTTATTCTGTAGCCCCTATAACTCTTGTAAAGCTGAAGTGATTTCTAAATTATTAATTAGATTAAGAATATTTCATTAGGTTAGAATACTATATAGATGCCTATGTTTATTTCATATTGCATTGCATCAGAAGGCATATCTAGGTGTCCCAATATTAGTACCGTTAAGATTGTTCTATGGATTTGTTTGTGACAGCCTGACTCCACCTTTGTAAAGTCCCCCAATTAACCTTCCAGTTAATTATTTTAATCATTGATAATTTTTGTCTAAATTAATTGTTTTTTTAGGGTGTACAAAAAGTTTGTTTCTAATTCTATAATTCCTTGCATATTCATTAGCTGTAATCTTGGGGGAAAATCCTTTTCTTCATTAACTAGCACTATGTGGGTGCATCAAAACACAGAAATGAGAGGATAAGAATTAGTTCTTTCTCTTTGCCAGTATTTAGAAAATAATTTGAAATTCTAACTTCCATGAATGTTAAACAATGGGTTGTTTTGATTTTGTACTCTCTCTCTTGTATAAAATTGTGCCCATTTATCACCCTTTTGTATTTTTCTGGGACTGGGCTCCTGAGCTCTTGCCTCATGTCAGATTACAAGGAAACTTAAGCAATTCCTGCTTGAACCCCTGCTATATTTGTATTTTGTGCTGTTTTTCCATACAATGCCCACAAAACTGTATAAGCCACCCAGAACTAAAGAACAAAATAAGAAGAGATGGTTACTTTCTTTCTTATCCCTCAAGTCAGCTCCTGTATCTGGGTATTGTAGAAGGAGAAGAAACACATGAATTTTTATGGTCCAGCTAAATTGAAATTTATCCAATTTATCCAAATTAAATCTCACTCACCCCTTGGTAAAGCAGCTTGGATTCTAAAAGGATGAAGTGTTATTTGTGTGGACCAACTCTGTATTAGTAAAAAGTGATGAGTAACAACTAATAACAAACAGATTATCATTGTTGAGTACTTTATACCAGGGGTCCCCAACCCACGGGCCATGGACCGTTATCGGTCCTCGGCCTGTTGGGAACTGGGACGCACAGCAGGAGGTGAGCAGTGAGCAAACGAAGCTTCATCTGCTGCTCCCCATCACTCAAATTACTGCCTGAACTATCCCCATCCCCCACTTCTGTGGAAAAATTGTCGTCCATGAATCCAGTCACTGTTGCCAAAAATGTTGGGGACCACTGCTTTATACCAACTTCATGACACAAATATTAAATGACAAACAGTAGAACTTTGGAGTTAGCCAAAAGGACAATCTGGAGAAATTTTTTCCTGTCCAAAATATGAACATTCTTGAGATGATCCTCTTGACTGTTTGTGATATTGTGAAATGTTAAGAAATATATATTTTTGTCTTCATCCTTGGCTCCTCACCAAGCTCCTAAAGCCTTTGTAATTCCCTCAATTATTTAGGTTCTAGGAGCATCTTTTGTTCTACACTTTGGTCTTTGAACCCAGTTCCTGACGCTGAGCTGCTTAATCCCTTGTAATTTCCATGGTAATATGAACATCTTTTCTTCTTGAGGTGACTGTAGTGGGCTCTCTATAGCTTCAGAATGGGGAATGATCACCAGAAGGACAAAGCCATAATTAATAACAACTTTTTATAAGCACTTTAACTTAAAAAATAAGCACAGATCTTTCCTTTTTCCCCCCACTAAACAGTATGCTATATTACAAACAGGACACTAGGATAGAGATCTTCTTGTGGTTAATAAATAGATTTTAACCATTGTAATAGTTTATTTACTAATTTTCTGTTTAAAATACAATGATGAATGAGTTAATAAATGCAATCAAAATAGGCTTTTTTCTAGGTTTTCTAATCCCTTCTTCTACATCTTCAGGCAATTTTTTTTTTATGTCAGTAACTTAAATCTATGTCCCAAATTGCATATGGGTATATGTTATGAACATCAGTTTATTAGTATTCTTATAAGTTGAAAATACACATGAAAAGTTGTGGTGACTCAGGGAAACTTTATAATGGATATATTTTCTTTTTTTTAACATCTTTATTGAGGTATAATTGCTTTCCATTGTTGTGTTAGTTGCTGCTGTATAACAAAGTGAATCAACTATACATATACATATATCCCCATATCCCTTCCCTCTTGTGTCTCCCTCCCACCCTCCCTATCCCACCCCTCTAGGTGGTCACAAAGCACCGAGCTGATTTCCCTGTGCTATGCAGCTGCTTCTCACTAGCTATCTATTTTATTTGGTAGTGTATATATGTCCATGCCACTCTCTCACTTCGTCTCAGCTTACCCTTCCCCCTCCCCATGTCCTCAAGTCCATTCTCTATGTCTGCATCTTTATTCCTGTCCTGCCCTTACGTTCTTCAGAAACATTTTTTTTTTCCTTTTAGATTCCATATATATGTGTTAGCATACAGTATTTGTTTGTCTCTTTCTGACTTACTTCACTCTGTATAGGTTTATTTTCAAATGCACTACTTAAAATTCTACATTACAAATACTGGAATCTAATATTGACTTTGAACCATGGCAATTACTCCACATTGTTTTACTCACATTGTTTTGCTTAATTAAATGTTTTTTTTCTTGCATAGGCCTATCATAATTCCAAACATTTTTCAAGCCCATGTCAGTTTTTACTCCTCTATGATTTCCATACCCCATAATCCAACCTGTACTATAGAATTTAACACTAAAGTATATTATGCACGTGTTTACTAATTTTCCTTGTAATTTAGTCTAACCACTTTATCTACATTGTAAGTTCTCTGGAGTCTCAATATCTCACAATTCTATTACTGAAAAGGACTTAGGTGATTTGTATTTGTAAACCAAAATATTTTACTAAAAGTTATCTTTTCTAAAGTGGCATTCATTTATCATTTTCAACGTAAGATTGGAGAAATCACTTTCCCTATAATGTTCATTTATAGGTCAGGCCTAAAGCTCATGTAATCACCCATGGGCCACTTATGAGAATTGATGATATATTAAGTAAAAAATAACATATACATTTAAAAGAGTAGAAATAATGCAAGGCATAGTAGCTTTCCAGAAATAATTCTGGAAAATAATAGCAGTATTTGAGCAAAAAGCTTCAGTCTCTTAGATATTATTATCTGTTGGTCTATTTCTATTGATTGCTTTTTATCCTGTTTAGAGGTAATGTTTTCCTTATTTTTAGTATAGCTAGTAAATTTTGATTGGATGCTGGACATTGTGAATGTTACACTGTTCTGTGTCTAGATATTGTTGCCTTCCTTTCAAGAACCTTAGGTTTTCTTCTGGGAGATAGTTAAATTGCAGTATAGTTTAACCCATCCAAAGCTTGTTTTTAAGATTTTTAGAGTAATAATAGAATAGCCTTTACTCTGGTTATACTTTGGCCCTATTACAAAAGCATGACCCTGGTAGGATCTCTACTGAATGTCCTGAGTGATCACTGAGTACTCTCCACTCTGAATAGTGGGTACATGAAAAATCCCTGGACCTATGTCAGCTCTAGGAACCATAAAACTCATAGCTTCTAAATTGTTTTGTGCCCAGTTTTGTGGGATATTACCCTACACATTTTATCATAGTATTCAGTAAATGTTCAAAGGGAAACTCTATATAGATTTGTGGAGATTCTTTTCTGCATATCTTCCTCTTTTCTGTATCTCTGTTCTATAATACCCTGTAATATCAGACATTTTGAACTCTGATCTCTCTCTCTTTCCCAGACTCAGCAAGACTGCTATTCTCTACTTACAATAGACTTCTGGGCTATGTGGTACAGAATATGCCTCCAGGAAGAAATCCAGAGCAATAATAAGTCCCAATTCATTTGTTTTCATCCCTCTAGGTATCACAATACTGTACTCCTTATTGTCTAATGTATGAACACGTGACTCATATATGCTGTGCAGTATTCCAGTTGTTTAAGGTAAGAGGGTATATTCAGTTCCTCTTTCTTCATCATGGTCAAAGCTGCAAATCTCCCATTTGGAGGGGATTTGACTAAAATTATACTCAGAGGGATATTCGTGGATTTATGCTCTTAAAAAACAAACAAAAATTAAAATTAAAGAAATGAAGAACCCAAGCCAAGAAATTAAAAATAAGACAATAAAAACAATAAACCCCAAAGCTGGTTATTCAAACATATAAATAAAATATTGGATTTTTAAAAACTAGCTAGCATGAATATAATTAAAAGGGAGACTTAGAGTAGGTATAGAGGAAACATACCTCAATATAATAAAGGACATATATGACAAACCCACAGCTAAGATCATACTCAATACTGAAAAGATGAAAGCTTTTCCTTTAAGATCAGGAACAAGACAAGGATGCCCACTCTCACCACTTTTATTCAACATAATATTGGAAGTCTAGCCAGAGTAATTAAGCAAGAAAAAGAAAAGAAATAAAAGGCACCCAAATTGGAAAGAAAGAAGTAAAATTGTCATTATTTGCAGATGACATGATACTATATATAGAAAATCCTAAAGATTCCACCAAAAAACTGTTAGAACTAATAAATGAATTTGATAAAGCCACATGATAAAACTCAATATACAGAATTCTGTGGCATTTCTTTACACTAACAACAAACTATCAGAAAGAGAAATTAAGAAAACAATCAATTTACAATTGTATCATAAAGAATAAAATGCCTAGGAATGAATTTACCCAAGGAGGTGAAAGACCTTTTAACTGAAAACTATAAGACACTGATGAAAAAATGGAAGAACACAAAAATAAATGGAAAGATATTCCATGTTCATGGACTGGAAGAATTAATATTATTAAAATGTCCATACTACCCAAAGCAATCTACAGATTCAGTGCAATCACTATCAAAATTCCAATTGCATATTTCTAAAATTTGCATGAACCACAAAAGATCATGAATAGCCAAAATAATCTTGAGAACGGAAAACAAAGCTGGAGTTATCACACTCCCTGATTTCAAACTATATTACAAAGCTATAGTACTCAAAACAATATGGTACTGACACACAAAGAGACACACAGAAAAATGGAACAGAACTGAGAGTCCAGAAATAAACCTATACCTATAAGGACAATTAATTTATTGCAAATGAGCAAAGAATATACAATGGGGAAAGGATAGTCTCTTCAATAAATGGTGTTGGGAAAACTGGACAGTCACATGCAAAGAATGAAACTACACCACTATCTTACACCATACCAAAAATTTAACTCAAAATGTATTAAAGACTTGAATGTAAGACCTGAAGCCATAAAATTGCAGAAGAGGACATAGGCATAACCACATTCACGTCAGTCTTAGAGATGTTTTTGTGGATCTGACTCCAAAGGCAAGGGAAACAAAAGAAAAAATAAACAACTAAGACTACATCAAACTAAAAAGTTTTTGCACAGTGAAGGAAACCATCATCAAACCAAGAAACTAACCTACTGAATGGGAAAAGATATTTGCAAATCATATGTCCAATAAGGGATAATATACAAAATATATAAAGTATGTGAAATATGTTAAGAACTCATACAATCCAACAACAAAACAACAAATAACCTGATTAAGAAAATGGGAAGAGGATCTGAATAGACAATTTTCCAAAGAAAACATAGAGATGGACAATAGACACAGTAAAAGTTGTTCAACATCACTAATTATTAGAGAAACACAAATCAAAACCACAGTGAGGTATCATCTAACACCTGTTAGAATGGTTGTTATTGAAAAGACAAGAAATAAATGCTGGAGAGAATGTGGAAAAAAGGGAACCCTCATACACTGTTGGTGAGACTGTAAGTTGGTGCAGCTACTTTGGAAAATGGTATGGAGATTCCTCAAAAAACTAAGAATAGTACTACCATATGACCCAGCTATTCCATTTCTGGGCATTTATCCATAAAACATGAAAATGCTAATTCAAAACGATGATGTATGCACACCTATGTTCATTGAAATATTATTTACAATAGCCAAGATAAGGAAACAACATAAGTGTCCATTGATGGTGAAATGGAAAAAGAAAATGTGATACACACACACACACACACACACACAAACAATGGGATACTAATCAGCCATAAAAATGAATGAAATCCTGTCATTTGCTACAATGTGAATGCAACTTGAAGGCGTTATTCTATGTAAAATAAGTCAGAGGGAGAAAGACAAACTCTGTATATAAAATCTAAAAAAAAAAAAAAAATCCAAAAATGACAAAAAAAAAATAAAACAAAAAAAACTCATTGACACAGAGAAGCGATTAGTGGTTACCAGAGGAGAAGGGGTTTGAAGATGGGTAAAATGAGTAAAGAGGGTCAGCTGTATGGTGATGGATAATAACTAAATTTGTGGTGGCTGTCACTTTGTAGTGCATACAGATGTCAAATTATATGCTGTATACATGAAACTTATAAGATAAATAAATTAATTAATTAATTAAATTATATAAAATCAGAAATAAGAATAGAAAATAACCACATTATGAGTTAAATTAAAGGTAATTTAAGAGAATAATGTCACAATTTGAAAACCAAGATAAAATAGATAACCTATAGGAAAATATGGATTATCAATATTGACTACAGAAGATTAAAAAAATAAAAACTTAAAAAGGCCTATGACAAAGGACAAAATTAAAAATGTTTCCACATGCCCATTACTTCCTACCTCCCCCCAAAATTTGTAAGATTTGGACGGTTTTATCAGTAACTTTTTAAAAAATATATTAAAGAATAAATAATTTAAATGCTATTGAATCTGTTCCAGAGCAGAGAAAAAAGTAAGGAATTTTTGATAAAGCCAACAAAATTGTTACAATGCATCAATAAAGCAAAATAATAAAGCAAAACTACAGAAAATTTAATTTATATTGAAGTATTTCCATATTCTTCTACCACAAAATTTAACAGTTTTCACTTCCATATTCTCTGCTTTCCCTCTGGCTACTATAAACAAGTATGAACAAAATCTTTCTTCCTGCAATTATACCTTCTTTCCTGGATCATTTCAATTAGCATACATATCACCAACTACTATCAGTTACATAATTTGCAGGGTCCAGTGCAAAATGAAAATGCAGGGTCTCATACAAAAAGCAATTTAAAAATCTCATTAAAGGTACTATAATATAATGCTTTCTCCTTCATCAGGTGATCTTTCTCTCAACATATATTTTTAAAATTTTACTGTTTTACACTGTATTCCCTTAGACTTTGGCTATTCAAAGGATGAAAATAGATTCTCATGGGTACCCAGAGGCTCTGCCTCATGTATCTGCACACTCGTGTGTGCACCTGCTGAGACCACCAACTGTTGTGCTGCCCCTCCCACCAGGCACAAGACTGATGGGCCCAACCTGATGTTCAGAAGTTGAGTCAGGCATCTCCCATTCTCATGGTCCACTGCCCTCAACCCTCAGTGGAGAGGTAAACCCCAAAGATATTGCAATCTGTTGGGACATACTATATTCCTGGATTAAGGGTTGTCCAGAGGTACATTCCTGGTCAGTTGCCTGCAAAATGTGCCATAGAACTGTCAGTTAGGGTGAAGTGCAGCCACTGCCATGCTTCTGGCCAAGATGTTGCAGAGGGAGGGTTACAGTGGTTGCTGAGCAGGGACAAGGAAAGGGAGATAAGCAGAGTCCACAGCCCTAGAGACATGGGTAGCAAGCTGTTGAGAGCCCATCCTGGGTGGGTGTGGGGCAAAGAGGCAGTAGGGTGTTAGATTGCCCAACCTCCAGGCCCCTGGTACCTGTGTTATTGTACCTTTGGACTTCACTTAGAAAACAAAACAACGTTAAGACTATTAAGATTTCATGACTGCTACTTCAGAGTATTAAACCAGCCCTCAGTGCTGGGCTCTTGGCTCTGAAGCCCATCCTGTCTCCAACTCTGAAATTCCCTTTGAGTTCCAGGATCCTATATACAACTACTTACTCCATTTGGAAGTATAATAGGCATTTCAAAATTAACATGACCAAAAGTAAATTCATGCTTTCCACCTCACCCAAAGCCTGTTTACTTTTCCTTCACCCAATTTCTCATGTCAGAAACCTAGGAATAATTTTTGACTCCTTTTTTAATTCGTTCTTTTTCACATTCCTTCCATCAGAAAATTCTCCCAGGCCTACCTTCAAAATATATCCAGATTACAACCACTTTGACCACTTCTATGGCTACCACCCTTGGTATGAACCACCATCAATGTTAACTTAGAATATGCAATAAAACTCTTAACAAATCTTCCTGCTTCTACTTTTGCCCTGCACCAGTCTATTGCCCACAGATCAGCCTGTGTGTGTATATATATACATGTATGTAAATAGGGCTTGTCATTCTCTAGCTCAAAACAAATGACTTCCAGTTACACATAAAATGCAATCCAGAATTCTTATCAGATTTAGATTTGCTTCTTACCTTCCCTCACATGTTACTTGGGTGACCACAGAAAAAGTATTGAATCTTTTTAAGACTTGATTTCCTCTGACAAATAGAGATGATAATAATAATATATATCTCTTAAAGAGGTTGGTAAGATTAAAAGCATTAATATATGTAAATAACTAAGCAGTACTTGGCTCTCAATAACTGGTTCTAAGGTCTTTTGTTGGAAATATTAATAGCACAATGATTAAGTGGGGGGAAGAGGACAAGGAGAGACTGCATAAAAAATTTTGTCTACTATATATAAAATAGGTGACTAATAAGGACCTACTGTATAGCACAGGGAACTCTGCTCAATACTGTTTGTAATGACTTACATGGGAACATAATCTAAAAAAGAGTGTATATGTATATATATATATATATATGTGTGTGTGTGTGTGTGTGTGTGATAACATTCATTTTGCTATACAGCAGAAACTAACACAACATTGTAAATCAACTATATTCCAATAAAAAATATAAAAATTTTGTAAACCTAGTCACATGTGGTTAACTATGCATTAGTCACCTATTGCTGCATAACAAATTACTTCATAATCTCAGTGGCATACAACAATAAGCATTTGTTTCTCACATGTCTACTAATTGGCTGGGAGTCAGCTGATAGAGGATTGGCTTGGCTGGGGAGCTCTGCTTAAGGTGTTTATCTGGTTGGGCTTGGCACTCTCACTCTGTGTTGAACCCTGGTCTCTTCCATGTATTTAATTCTGGGAGCCAGACTGACAGAGCAACAATTACCCTGCCCCTGAGGGAAATTCTTCTCATAGTAAAAAAAGAGGGGCAAGAGGCCAAACAGAAGCATGTGAGATTTCTTAAAATCTAGAGTAGACTCAGATCTAGCACAGTGTCACACTTTTACCCACAGTCCAGTGTCTACAGCAAGTCTCATGCCACACCTCAAAGTAAAGGGACTAGGTAGCATGAGGTGCTTTTTGTTGAAGAATCTGCAGAATTACATGGCAAACGTTGTATAGTAGATACAAGGGGAGTAAAATATTCTGTCCAGTGACACCATCTACCACAGTAAAATAATAAGGTAAAAAGTATGGTGAAGGGAGTGATATAAAAAGCACTGGGACAAAATACAGTCAAAAGAAAGATTTTACACAATTGCTCTTGAAATGTATCTAGTAAGTTCTATAAATATGAAAAAAATTTTTCTTTCTAAAATCAGGATGCATTGATCAATTTGCTTTTAATCTGTAGGCACTACTTCAGTTTATCCACCTTTTAAAATTTCCTTTTTAGTAAATGGCTGGTTTTAATAATAGGAGAAATATTGGATAAAAAGAGAGTCATCTCTGCTTCTTGTAACATGAAAGAAAACTGGAAAAAGAATGGTACATTTTATTTATTTTCGTGAGGCTATTATAACAGCATTAGAGCTTCTGAAAAAAGGAATTATAATAAACATTTATCCTTAGTTTAAGCAGAATGACAAAGAGTGAGGTTGTGTAGAGAATAATGGACATTTTATATCTATAAGTAAACAAAAATCAGAAGAGTTAATTTTAACCTGAACTAAAATGACTACTTAAAGATAATTTGTGGGGCTCAGGGATTGAAATCTTTAGAACTTTCTCAAAGGAAACTTTCATTGCTAGTTGTTAAGTAGCTGAACCACAAATCTGCTAGAGTTTATTTTTGTATTGCAAGCATGTAGGTTGCAGTTTATCACAATGACGGCAATATCCATCATCCTCTACTTAAAGCTATAATAAATGTGTGCTCAAATCAACAAGTCTTTCTTTCAAAGTAAGTCAATTGTAACTTGTCCTTGATCAGTCAGACAACCTCCCTGTTAATCTGCTGAAGATGAACAGTTTACTGTCTTTCATCTTCAGAGGGAGCATGTCAGTGGCAATGATGATTTTTATGTCACATTCTTCAAGCAATATCATTCCACTATTGCTCAAAAGTTTAGTGAGATGTTAAGAAATGGCATACAATATACTTCTCTTATTCTCCCATTAATGTGATATATGATATTTGAACATTAAAAATATTCCATTATTGAATTAGGAAATATATATTAAATAGAAAATCAAAAGTGTGTTAGCAAAGAAGGTAAAAACAACAACAAGAAAATCAATGGAAAGACATTCTTGTGTGATTGGAAGATCTCGAAAACTACCATTCTAAGCTATTTCTTATCTCCAAACACAAACACACAACATTTGCAGAATTTGTGAATGTTTTAAAACAATCTCAGCACCATATTTTTAGCAATTGGAATTTTGCAATGTATTGAGTACACATTGAAAAGACAGGCAGACTTGAACAGATAAAGGGAAAGGTAAAAGAAAGTAGGACAAACATTTTTGGTTTAAATATTTAAAACCTTTTAAAAGGGTTTAAAATCACTGTTTCATTTTTAGTTTCTTAAGGAACCTCCATACTGTTCTCCATAGTGGCTGTATCAATTTACATTCCCACTAACAGTGTAGGAGTCATCCATTTTCTCCACACCCACTCCAACATTAATTACTTGTAAAGTTTTTGATGATGGCCATCCTGGGTGGTGTGAGGTGATATCTCACTGTAGTTTTGATTTGCATTTCTCTAATGATTAGCGATGTTGAATATCTTTTCATGTGCCTCTTGGCCATCTGTATCTCTTCTTTGGAGAAATGTCTATTTAGAACTTCTTCCCATTTTCTGACTCATTTTTTTGTTTCTTTGTTTGTTTGTTTTTATTTATTATTGACCTCCATGAGCTGTTTGTAAATTTTGGAGACTAATCCTTTGTCAGTTGTACTGTTTGCATATATTCTCTCCCATTCTGAGGGGTTTTCTTTTCGTTTTGTTCATGGTTTCCTTTGCTGTGAAAAATCTTTTGAGTTTAATTATGTCCCATTTGTTTATTTTTGTTTTTATTTCCATTACTCTAGGAGACAGCTCAGAAAAGATATTTTTGTGATTTATGTCAGAGAGTGTTCTGCCTATATTTTCCTCTAAGAGTTTTATAGTATCCAGTCTTACATTTAGGTCTTCAATCCATTTTGATTTTATTTTTGTGTATGGTGTTAAAGAATGTTATGATCCAGCAATCCCACTCCTGGGCATATATCTGGAGAAAAAGCATGGTTCAAAAGGAAAAATTCACCCCAATGTTCACTGCAGCATTATTTACAATATGCAGGACATGGAAGCAATCGAAATGTCTATCAACAGATGAATGGGTAAAGAAGATGTGGTACATATATACAATGGATTATTACTCAGCCGTTAAAAAGAATGAAATAGGAGTCAAGATGGCAGAATAGGAGGACATGGAGTTCACATCTCCTCACAAGTGCATTGGAGTGGTTCTTGTAGAGCACCTGCCAAGCACTGGTGGAGGATCTCAGACACAGGGAGACAGGAGGAGTCTGCACACAAACAAGTAGGATGAGGGAGGGAAAAACGGGAGGAAAAGGAGTGGGGGTGGGACAGGACTGGCACCCCTGAGGGGATCTAGAGGAAAGTGGAGGTTCCCACACTCAGAGGAGATCAATCATGGTAAAGGGATCAGCAGTGACAGAGGGGAACCTTCGGGGGTTCAGGGGATTGGAGGCGAGTACAGCAGCTGCTCTATGGAAGGCGGAACAGAGTGTGACTGATGCACATGGTCCATGCCGCAGCCCTGCATGCCCCAACCTGAGTTGTGTGTCTCCTGGTGTGGAGGAGGGTTGCGTGCTGGAAAGTGGGGTTTGGAGAGTGGACCCAGAGAGGGGACAGCTGTTGGCAGTGAGGAGATGGCCTGGGGCAGCAGGAGGGAGGGGCTCCACTGCTGGGAGGGTTTATGGAGGAGACCTGGGCTGCCAAGGATGTGAGGTGCCATTGTTGAGTGGCATGCAGGGGACAGGGCCACCATAGCAGTGCCCTTCCCCAACCGCCAGCCGGACCTCCTTGGGCAATGGAAGGGGCAAAAAGCTGAGCAGGCTCGCCCACCCCTCAAGCCAGTGTCTTCCCTGCTTGTTCAGGCTATGGTGAGCCTGCTAGGCTCCTGTGTCTGAGATCCAACCTCGCCAAAGCCCCTGCCAGCTGTGTGGGTCCCAGGCCTGAATACTGCCCACGTCAATGCCTCCTCTATCTGTGCCAGCACCTGTGGCCACAACAGTGGAAGCCTGTGCTCCAGCTGGCCTGCTCAAGCACATGTGCTCTTGGCCAGCTTCAGGAGCAGATGCTGGTGTGAGGAACACACACAGAAGTTGGGCAGACACAAAGGGTCCAAAGACCTAACTAGAAATCTTGGAGGGCCTCCTGAGTAGGAGGGCATTGGCTGTAGCTCAATGTAGGGGAGAAGACACTGATAGTGGAGGCACCAGGGAATTTTTTAATTTTTAATTTTTGTATCTTTTAATTTTATTTTAATTATTTTTAAATTTTTAATATATATATTTATTTTATTTTTATATTTTAATTTTATTATTTTATTTAAAAAATTGTTTGCTATTGTTCTGTTTTCTTTTGTTGTTGTGTCATTTTTATTTTTCTAATATATTTTTCTAATTTGATTTGATTTGATTATTTATTTTTTATTCTTGGTTATAGTTCTGCACTTTTTTGTTTGTTGTCTTTTTTTCGGTTTGTTTCTTTGATATTATTGTTCTGTTTTGATTTGTCTTGTTTTTCGTTGCGTTTTGTTTTGGTTTTATCTTCTCTTTTTCTTTTTGTTTTTCTGTTTGTCTTTTGTTCACATAGCTTTTCCTTTCATTTGTTTTTTTCTATTTTATTTTGTTTTTTTGTTTTCTGTTTAGGTTAGTTTTGTTTTTATTATTAGTTTTGGTGTTTGGGCTCTCTTGTTTATCTGGGTGTCTTCTTGTTTTTTGCTTTCCTTGTTTTTTTTCACTTCTTGTTGTTGTTTACTTGTTGGTTTGTTTTTCTTTGCTTCATTTTCTTTTTGTTGTTTGTCTTAGGTTTTATTGGTCTGTTTTCTTTTTTTGGGATTGCTTATGTGTTTGTTTTTGTTTGGTTGGTTTTGTTTTTATTATTTTCCTTGGAATTTGTTTATGTTTTTTTTCCATGTCATGTGGTGTCTTGGTTACCAGTATGGAGTTGGGCAAGAGACCCTGCAGCCAATTCCAAGCTGCCATAGTACCAGAGGACTTCAGGCCCCATTGAAGATAAATTGGTGTGAGGTCTCCCAGAGGTCATCATCTCGACACCAAGACTCAGGTCCACAAAACTACCTGTAAGCTCCAATGCTGGATGCCACAGGCCAAAGAACCAAAAAACAAAAACAAAAAAAACCCATAAACATAGCCCCACTGATCAACAAAAATGTGAACAGAGAAATATGTTACAGATGAAGGAGCAAGGTAAAAACTATAACGCCAAATAAATGAAGAGGAAATAGACAATCTACCTGAAAAAGAATTCAGAGTAATGATAGTAAAGATGATCCAAAATCTTGGAAATAAAATGGAGGCATGGATCAAGAAAATACAAGAAATGTTTAACAAGGACCTAGAAGAACAAAAGAACAAACAAACAGTGAAGAACAATACAATAACTGAAATAAAAATACACTAGAAAGAATCAATAGCAGAATAACTAAGGCAAAGAAAGAATAAGTGAGTTGGAAGATAGAATGGTGGAAATAACTGCTGAGGAGCAAAATAAAGAGAAAAGAATGAAAGAAATGAGGAAATTCTCAGAGACCTCTGGGACAACAATAAACACAACAACATTCAAATTTTAGGGGTCCCAGAACAAGAAGAGAAAGAGAAAGTGTCTGAGAAAATATTTGAAGAGATTATAGTTGAAAACTTCCCTAACATGGCAAAGGAAATAGCCACCCAAGTCCAAAAAAGACAGAGTCCCATACAGGATGAACCCAAGGAGAAACACGCTGAGACAAAGAAAAAATATTAAAGACAAGGGAATCCCCATAAGATTAACAGCTGATTTTTCAGCAGAAAATCTGCAAGCCAGAAGGTAGTGACAGGATATATTTAAAGTGATGAAAGGGAAGAAACTACAACCAAGATTGCTCTACCCAGCAAGGATATCATTCAGATTCAATGGAAAAATCAAAAGCTTTACAGACAAGCAAAAGCTAAAATAATTCAGCACCACCAAACCAACTTTGCAACAAATGCTAAAGAAACTTCACTAAGTGGGAAACACAAGAAAAGAAAAAGATCTACAAGAACAAACCCAAAACAATTCAGAAAATGGTAATATGAACATACATAGAAATAATTACCTTAAATGGAAATGGAATAAATGCTCCAAACAAGAGACACTGATTGCCTGATGGTTACAAAAACAAGACCAATATATATGCTGTCTACAAGAGACCCACTTCAGGTCTAAGGACAGATACAGACTGAAAGTGAGGGGATGGAAAAAGATATTCCATGCAAATGGAAATCAAAAGAAAGCTGGAGTAGCAATACTCATATCAGACAAAAGAACACTACATAATGATCAATGGATCAATCCAAGAGGAAGACATAAAAATTGTAAACATTTATGCACTCAACATAGGAGCACCTCAATACATAAGGCAAATACTAACAACCATAAAAGGGGAAATCGACAGTAACACAATAATAGTGGAGGACTTTAACACCCCACTAACATCAATGGACAGGTAATCCAGACAGAAAATTAATAAGGAAACACAAGCTTTAAATGGCACAATAGACCACATAGACTTAATTGAAATTTATAGGATAATCCATCTGAAAGCAGCAGAACACACTTCCTTCTCAAGTTCACACGGAACATTCTCCTGGATAGATCATATTTTGGGTCACAAATCAAGCCTCAGTAAATTTACGAAAATTGAAATTGTATCAAACATCTTTTCCAACCACAACGCTATGAGGTTAGAAAAAAATTACAGGAAAAAAACTGTAAAAAATATAACCATCTGAAGGCTAAACAATATGATACTAAATAACTAAGAGATCACTGAAGAAATTAAAGAGGAAATCAAAAATACCTAGAAACAAATGTTAATGAAACCATGACAACCCAAAACCTATGGGATGAAGCAAAAGCAGTTCTAACAGGGAAGTTTATAGCAATACAATCTTACCTCAAGAAACAAGAAAAATCTAAAATAAACAACCTAACCTTACACCTAAAGCAACTAGAGAAAGATAATCCAAAGTTAGTAGAAGGAAAGAAATCATAAAGATCATAACAGAAATAAATGAAATAGGGTTGAAGAAAACGATAGCAAAGATCAATAAAACTAAAATCTAGTTCTTTGAGAAGATAAACAAAATTTCTAAACTTTTAGCCAGACTCATCAAGAAAAAAAGGGGGAAGACTCAGATCAACAGAATTAGAAATGAAAAAGGAGAAATCATAATTGATGCTGCAGAAATACAGAGGATCATAAGAGAGTACTATAAGCAACTATATGCCAATAAAATGGACAACCTGTAGGCAATGGACAAATTCTTAGAGACATAACACCTTCCAAGATGGAACCAAGAAGAAATAGTAAATATGAACAGACAAGTCCCAAATCATGAAATGGAAACTGTGTTTAAGAAACTTCCAACGAACAAAAGTCCAGGACCAGATGGCTTCACAGGTGAATTCTATCAAACATTTAGAGAAGCGCTAACACCAATCCTTCTCAAACTCTTCCACAAAGTTGCAGAGGGAGGAACACTCCCAAGCTCATTCTACAAGGCCACTATCACCCTGATACCAATACGAGACAAAGATATCACAAAAAAAGGAAATTACAGACAAATATCACTGATAAACATAGATGCAAAAATCCTCAACAAAATAATAGCAAACAGAACCAAACACATTAAAAGGGTTATATATCATGATCAAGTGGGATTTATCTCCGGGATGCAAGTATTCTTCAATATAATCAAATCAATCATTGTGATACACTATATTATCAAAATGAAGAATAAAAATCATATAATCATCTCAATAGATGCAGAAAAAGCTTTTGACAGAATTCAGCACACATTTATGATAAAATCTCTCTGGAAAGTGGGCATAGAGGGAACCTACCTCAACATAATAAAGGCTATATATGACAAACCCACAGGAAACCTCATTCTCAATGGTGGAAAACTTAAAGAACTTCCTCTACAATCAGGAACAAGACAAGGATGTTGACTCTCACCAATTTTATTCAACATAGTTTTGGAAGTTCTAGCCATGGCAATCAGAGAAGAAAAAGAAATAAAAGGAATTTAAATTGGAAAAGAAGAAGTAAAGTTGTCACTGTTTGTAGATGACATGATACTATACATAGAAAATCCTAAAGATGCCACCAGAATACTACTAGAGCCAGTCAATGAATTTGGTGAAGTTGCAGGATATAAAACTCATACACAGAAATCTCTTGCATTCCTATACTCTAACGAAAATTCAGAAATAGAAATTAAGGAAACAATCTCATTTACTATTGAAACAAAAAGAATGAAATACTTAGGAATAAACCTATGTAAGGAGGCAACAGATCTGTACTTGGAGTACTAAGAAAACTTAAAGATACTGATGAAAGAAATCAAAGATGACACAAGCAGATGGAGAGCTATACCATGTTCTTGGATTGGAAGAATCGAAATTGTGAAAATCACTATATTACCCCAAATCAATCTACAGATTCAATGCAATCCCTATCAAATTACCAATGGCAATTTACACAGAATTAGAACAAAAAAATTTAGTTTCTATGGAAATACATAAGACCCCAAATAGCCAATGCAATCTTGAGAAAGAAAAATGGAGCTGGAAGAATCAGGCTCCCTGATTTCAGACTATAGTACAAAGCTATGGTAATAAAGACAGTATTGTACTGGCACAAAAAAGGTAATATAGATCAATGGAACAGGATAGAAATCCCAGAGATAAACCCCTGCACCTCTGGTCACCTAATTTATGACAAAGGAGGCAAGAATATACACTGGAGAAAAGACAGTCTCTTCAATAAGTAGTGCTGGGAAAACTGGAGAGCTGCATGTAAAAAAATGAAATTAGAACATTCCCCAACACCATATACAAAAATAAACTCAAACTGGATTAAAGACCTACATGTAAGGCCAGACACTATAAAACTCTTAGAGGAAAACATAGGCAGAACACTCTTTGACTTAAATTGCAGCAAGATCTTTTTGACCCATCTCTTAGAGTAATGGAAAAAAAAAACAAAAATAAACAAATGAGACCTAATCAAACTTAAAATTCTTTTGCACAACCAAGGAAACAATACACAAGACAAAAAGACAACCCTAAGAATGGGATAAAATATATGCAAACGAAGCAACTGACAAGGAATTAATCTCCAAAATATACAAACAGCTCATGCAGCTCACTATCAAAAAACAAACAACCCAATCAACAAATGAGTATAAGACCTAAATAGACATTTCTCCAAAGAAGACATACAGATGGCCAAGAGGCACATGAAAAGCTGTTCAGCATCACTAATTATTAGAGAAATGCAAATGAAAACTACAATGAGGTATCACCTCTCACCGTTTATAATGGGCATCATCAGAAAACCTACAAACAACAAATGCTGGAGAAGGTGTGGAGAAAAGGGAACCCTCTTGCACTGTTGGTGGGAATGTAAATTGATATAGCACTATGGAGAACAGTATGGAGGTTCCTTAAAAAACTAAAAATAGAATTGCCATATGACCCAGCAATCCCACTACTGGGCATATACCCTGAGAAAACCATAATTCAAAAAGAGTCAGGTACTCCAATGTTCATTGCAGCACTATTTACAATAGCCAGGACATGGAAGCAACCGAAGTGTCCATCGACAGATGAATGGATAAAGCTGTGGTACATATATACAATGGAATATTACTCAGCCATAAAAAGGAACAAAATACTGCCTTTTGAAGAGAAGTGGATGGACCTAGAGATTGTCATACAGAGTGAAGTAAGTCCGAAAAAGATAAACAAATATGGTATAATATCATTTATATGTGGAATCTAGAAAATTGGTACAGATGAACCTATTTGCAAAGCATAAATAGAGACACAGACATAGAGAACAAACGTATGGACACCAACAGGGGAAAGAAGGAGTAGGATGAATTTGGAGACAGGATCAACATATATACACTACAATGTATAAAAGAGTTAACTGGGCTTCCCTGGTGGTGCAGTGGTTGAGAATCTGCCTGCCAATGCAGGGGACATGGGTTTGAGCCCTGGTTTGGGAAGATCCCACATGCTGCGGACCAATTGGGCCCGTGAGCTGCAACTACTGAGCCTGCGCGTCTGGAGCCTGTGCTCCGCAACAAGAGAGGCTGCGACAGTGAGAGGCCCATGTACCGCGATGAAGAGTGGCCCCCGCTCACCGCAACTAGAGAAAGCCCTTGCACAGAAACGAAGACCCAACACAGCCAAAAAATAAATAAATTAATTAATTAGTTAAAAAAATATTAACTAATGGGAACCTACTGTATAACACAAGGAACTCTACTCAATGCTCTGTGGTGACCTAAATGGGAAGGAAATCCAAAATGGAAGGGATATATGTGTACATATAGCTGATTCACTTTGCTGTGCAGCAGAAACTAACACAACATTGTAAAGCAACTACACTCCAATAAAAAAATGAATGAATTAATGCCATTTACAGTAGCATGGATGGACCTGGAGATTATCATACTAAGTGAAGTAAGTTAAACAGTGAAAGACAAACATCATATGATATTGCTTTTATGCAGAATCTAAATAAAATGATACAAATGAACTTATTTACAAAATAGAAGCAGACTCACAGACTTAGAAAATGAACTTATTGTTACCGGGGGAAGACTTTCGGGGGAGGGATAGATTGGGAGTTTGGGATTGACATATACACAGTGCTATATTTAAAATAGATAACCAACAAGGAACTACTGTATAGCATAGGGAATGCTGCTCAGTATTCTGTAATAACCTAAATGGATAAATAATTTGATAAAGAATACATACATGTATATGCATTACTGAATCATTTTGCTGTATACCTGAAACTAACACAGCATTGTTAATCAACTATGCTCCACATAAAGGCTGATTTTTATGCAGTGGAAATATTGAATTAAAACCAGTATACTCTTTCCTATCATTAAGTGTAAATACTTACTGATGCCAATGGACTTCAGTCGCTCTGTAAGACTCTGGAAGTAGATCACAAGATGGACTCAAAATATGTATCATTTGAGAAAGAAAGATCCAAGAAGTAACCCAAGCTAGTTAGGAAGTCTCTGGTCCAAGTGTTGGTTTACATCAGAAATTGAAATATTTGTTTACTCCATACCTTGAACAAATGCCTGATCATTTTTATATGGTCCATGGTATGCAAACCTTGTCCTAGGGCTTGGGGGTACATGTTAGGAGAGATATTGTGAAATAAAGTATATCCAGAACTTGTTATAGTTGTATAATGTTTTCCAGATCTATTGATTCTTATACAGAAGCTTGTTGCCCAGCTGGTATCTTTTATGATCATTTTATCTTTATTATCAAACAAAGAGAGTCAACAAATAGCATCATAAGTTTAAACTAGGATATATGAACTATGCACATAGAATATGACTTTTAAAATTCATAAAGTTTTTACTATATGTTGCTTTTTCTAAATTGTTTTTAGCAGATACTACAATAGGTCACAATGGTAGCAACAAAGTTACACAGTATTCTCGAGAAAGTTTAATAAGAAACATAGATTATGGGTTTGTCCCTGTAAACCAAGGGTGCATTTAATACTACACAGATGCAAGGCTTCTGGCAAGATGTTCAGTTGCCATAAGAGCCTGAAACCCTGAGGCTGTATAATAGCAGGCATTCAGGAGCCCACTGAAAAAATTCAATTAACTGGATATGTTGTCAAATAGCTGGGATTTTAGAAACATCCAGATGATGGATTTTTTTTCCCAGTTTTCATCAGTATGTTTAGGCCCAATCTTAATTTCCTTAACAATTTATACATTTTTTAAAGTTCATTGCTTTTATGTAAAAGAGCCATTTCTATTCTTTCGCTCCTCTTCATCATAAAAGGCTTAAAGGATAAATGATTACACTGAAAACAAATCACTAGCATCATCAAGGCACAGAACAACACACTAAAACCATAATGAATTTCTTTTACCTCATAATTTCAGTAAGATTCATTAAATCCCAATTAAATTTTGTTTAATCTTTATGTTGAAGTCTTTTCACAGTATCTTAAAATTTGCTTAGACCAATACTCAGGATGAAGTCTATGCTACCTGAGCAGAAAGCCCTGTATTTTTAGGTTCTTCCATGTAACCAGGTTTGATGGTTGAGCCATAGCATGAAGTTTAAGTTGATTCTAGGTTATTTAATTTGGTTTTGGCCCTACAGAAAAAATCCTCGGTTTTTGATTCTCAGCAGTATTCAGTTCAATAGCTGATTTCCAAAGTAGGTCCAGATGTTGGTCTCAGGGGACTTGTTAGAATAACTATTGTATTCTAAGACCAAATTCTTGTACATTTCAAGTGATTGATACTTAAGCCTATTGTTTTCTTTAAACATTGGTTGACACACAGCATAGTCATTTTTCATTCCGGGCTCTGAATGAATACTATGAAGTATGGGCAAGGGCAGCAGAAAGAGAACCCCAGGCCTGTAGAGTATTGCCTAATAATGCATGCAAGTGGAGTGAGATTGCTAATTCAGAGTGGTAATTTTTAAATAAAGCAGGTATTAGCTTTTCTTATGCAAATTGACTTTGGGTTGTACAAATCTTTTTTTTGTATTTCCCCTCTAAACATCCTTACCTAATAAACACTCCTTGAAAGTGACCAATAAAAATGCTGACACATCTCATTATGGGGCATTACTATTGCTTGAATATCATCCATCACTTTGCATTACTTTGATGTAACACAAGATTTTGATGCAGTTTGTTATGACAGCCACTGAACAATGTCATCTACAAAAATTCTGAGTTAAAGCTGTTCATCTTAACCCTATTTTTGCATAATATAACATCAAAACTTTAACAATATTATTTAAAAATAAAATTATGTATTCCTCACTTACTGGAATATTTAAAATGGCAGAGCATATGTTCCATGAAACAGGATGGGCAGCTGACAAGGACATGGATGTGTTGCTATATCAATAGATTATAGTTACAATATTTTACAGCTGCTTCATCTCTATTCAGAATATTCAAATGTTCCTGGGTCAACCGCTTCTTATTTACTCAAATTTCTATTGACTAGCTTCAGAAAGCAAATCTGACAAAATGATTAATTAGACTTTATAGCTCATTGACAAGCTGTAGTTTAATAGAATTAGCAGAGCTCAAGTTCATCTTTAAATACCATTATGGCCTTCATATTAAAAATGTCAAATTATATTTTCCCGTTGTTACAAAATCCAAGATGACTTATTCCAAACTTACATCAATGACAATGAAAAACGCAACAGGACACCTTATTTAATACAAAACTTCCACAGCAATAAGAATATTTTCAGAAAATTTATTCAGTGACTCATGATATATAAATTTGCATTTTAAATATAAAATGTTTCTGAATACTCTATGATAATACAACAAAATTATCTATGCAATATATTTATCTCCACCAAACTGGAAAAAAAGTAATATAATGAGCCAATATTTCAAATTACTTATGTCTGACCTTGCTTATTGTACTAGATGTGGCCTGAAACCTGAAGTAATATCTTATATATCATATTATATTCATAATAACATCTGAGTTAATTTCAGTTAGGAATTCCTATAGTAAAATAAGTTGGATTAAACACATGCTAATGAAGTGATTCCTTATATAAGAGTAATAAAATCAAAAGATTTTATGTTTAATAGGCATCTCAAATTAAACATGTTCAAAACTGAATCCTTGATCTTTTTTACCTCATAACTTACTTCTCCCAAAACTTTCCACATCTCATTTTATGATGACTCTATCCTTCCCATTGCTCAGGCCAAGCACGTTTGAGTTGTCTTTGACTCTTTTGTTTTCTTTCACATTCGTACATTGCAATAGAAATCTTGTTAGTTATACATTCAAAATATATCCTGAATTAAAACATTTCTCACTACCTCCATTTTTTTTTTTTTTTTTACTTTGGTCTAAATCACCATCATCCTTCTCCTGAAACCTGTGATAGCCTTCCTGCTTCTTTCTTTATTCCCCTATAGTGTACTCCACACAGTAGTTAGAGTAAACCTTTTAGTAAGTCAGATTGTGTCATTTCTTTCCTCAAAATCCATTTTACTCAGAGGAAAATTCTAAGTCCGTGCAATGGCCTACAATATCCCTCATGATCTGCTCATCTCTACTTATCCCATCTCTCTTTGATCTCGTCTGTTACTACTTTCCTCCACATTCACTCTGTTGCAGTCACACTACTCTAATAAGCCAATAATGCCCTCACATTAAGACATTTATACTAGCTTTCTGTTCTGCCTGAAATGCTCTTCCTCTGGGTATTTGCTTGATAACACCCTACATTATTTCTTATTTTTATTGTTTAATATTTGTTCCCCTTGCTAAAATATAAGTTCCATGCAGGTAAGCATCATTGACTATGTCATTCACCGACATATCTCAAACACCAAGAATAGTAACCACACCCTATAAAAATTTACTGAATTGAAAGTATGTGGGTGTAAAACAAGTTAGTAAGCTCAAATAGAGTTGTTTCATAGGACAGGAACTTGTAACAAATTAAACCTACTAGGATCTGAGCAGTCTAGTTGCAAACACTTTTGCCTTTTGAATGTCCTAGAAATGAAAGTTGTTGGCATTGTTGTGACACTGTAATTGAGACCTTCAAATCTCATTTTGAGGGAACAATATCCTCTTTATTATTTCCCAATGACCTATCTGTTCCCAGTGGATTTTCCAAAGAATTTTAGGCAGTCTATTAGTTCAAACACCCAAGGTCCAGAACTGTAAACCAGGAAAATAGTTACTCAGATACTCTGATTCATATTCTAAGCCTTCCTAACTAGCAGGTCATCCCCAATGAATTGCCTAATAATATCCATATCCACACAGAGACTCACATCAGGAAACATATACGATATGGATACCGCTATACATATATATATATGTATATATTTGTATTTATATATTTATATACATACTAGTATATATAAAATATGTAAAATATATATTTATATTCATATAGTGGTATATCTTTTTATAAATTTATTTGTCCTGAAAGGAGAGATTATGACTCTATTTCAGTCCCTTTATCCCTGAAAAAAACATAATTACGTGGTTTTTTATTTATTTATTTATTTATTTTGGTGAAAAGTATCATGCAATTGGAGGCAATATTCCAGAGCTATGATTTGAAATTTAAAATTAAGCCATATTCTTTTCTTACACTCACAGAAAGCCAAGAGTCAAATGCATTAACACAGTAGTTTTTCTTTCTAATTGGTACACATTTGTATCATAACTTGACACTATACCTACATGTGCAATAGAAAAATGTCAAGTTCATTTACTACCTACAAGCACTTTTAAAATCGTATTTGCCTTTATTCCTCTTGAGGGAAAAGTGCCTATTTTACACACTGACCTTTCAAATCTCCTACAAGGGAGGGACATTTCATGGTATAATAATTTAGAAATGATGCAAAATATCAAAACTTGTCAGATTCTCCACTTTGATGTTTGGACTTCTCTTTTGGACATCCAACAATGCTATAAAACATATTCTTCAGATGAAAGTGAACTTTTGCACCATTTTCCAACTTTGCTTATTTATGTGCCTACTTATTATCTTCCAGTTTCCAAAATAAAATATTAGTTTTGAAATGTAAATGATGATCTCTTTCTGGTTAATATGCTACATATGCATTACCCTGTTTTAATTTTCAGCAATGAAATCCATAGAATCTACTTGCAATTAATCCCAATAATTTTAAAATTTTACTTAACTTTGTCACATGGGCAAGTAGAAAGCTGACAGAAAGTAGAGAAATAGAGCAGTTCTTATTGTGGAAGGCATATGCAAACGTGTGCACTTTAGAGCACAGAATTCCAGAGAGAGGGGGTAAATCATGGGGAATAACGGGGCTCCAAATGCACACTTTTGCATGCTTGACTTAACTGTGGGAAGATCTTGTGAGATATCTTTGTCTTTTAATCTCCCTTGGGTAAATAGTTTGAATTAAGAATTTTATAATGAATCTATAAATTTCTGCCTCAAACAAGGTCATCCAGGTGGCTTTTATTTATAGGTGTATCAGAGTAACCTTTCCTAAACCATCGTCCCTGGTACAGAGATATGGTGGTAAGCTCAAAATCCATGTGGTAGAAGCCTCACTTTATGATACATTAAGATACATTATGATACATTAAAGTTACTAAAAGCAAAGTTACTAAAAGCAAATAAAAAGTATATAGTATACTCGTTATACTTTGGTGTTTTACTTAGTAAAATGCCTAAATATCCATTCACTCACTAGTTTTTGATATACAGAAGATATTTTTGAATGTGAGTCTGCTGACAGAATTTTTTTCACATATCATATCCATTATCCATTACACTACAAATTTAAATTTCTTTAAAGAGGAACAGGAAGTTAAAGGACACTTACAGATCTATCTGAACACAAAATGCTTCTAGAATTTTACAGATTTACAATTTTTCTCTTTATTCCATCACAACTGATTTTGCGACAAAGTTTTAAATGACATACTTTTACTGAATCTTCCCAAAGCATCGTTTTTTATAAAAATGCTTTGTGACCACCTAGAGCGGTGGGATAGGGAGGGTGGGAGGGAGGGAGATGCAAGAGGGAAGAGATATGGGGACATATGTATATGTATAACTGATTCACTTTGTTATAAAACAGAAACTAGCACACCATTGTAAAGCAATTATACTCCAATAAAGATGTTTAAAAAAAAAGAACTTAAGATCTTAAAAGAAAAAAAAAAATAGTAATGTCATAAATGCTCAAATTAAACGAAATGGAAGTTTGAGACATATTGTCATCTATTATGTAATTATATTTGTAGCAAGTTGATATCAAAATATCATTTTATATATTATGACTATAAAATTTGGCAATGCTAGATAAAAGAAAATAATATATTCCTTTTCACACCCATATGTTTATTATTTTACATAAAAGGCAAATATGTACTTACATTAATACATACACATGCTATAACAGGATTTGAGGAAAGATAGAATAAATTCTAGGTAAGCATATAACTCATCTGCTGGGAAAAGAAATGAATAAGCATATTATACAGAGTAGTCTGCTGCACATGTCAGTGTACAGTGATTATTGTTAGATTTTAAAGAAGGAAAGAAAAATATTGGTAAATACGGTAAATTAGTTAAGTAGATACAGATTAAGAGACTTTTATTATATACCTGTATGTTCCCAATTGGGACAAGAGAGGTGGTTATTACTCTGTACTTTAATTTTTTTTTCTTTATTTGGCAATTTTTAAATTAGCAGATAAACAAAACAATACGAAGATACATAAAGCTAAAGACAAAAGTCCACCCACTCCCCAATTGTGTTCTTTTGAGTTTAACAGCTTAGTATATCTCATTCTATATATATCCTTGTTCATACAAGCATTCATAAGCATATATGCACTTATACATTATTTTATTTGTACTGAAATAGAAACTATCTCATGGACAGTACTCTGGAATGTTTTAAACTTAATTTATCATTTTTAAGTCTTCAGGACAGTAGAAAAACTAGGAACAGGGAACATTTTTTTACTAATTCACTTACATAATTTCCTTTAAAGAACGAGTCCACTATTAAAATCAAAAGGACTAGCAATGCTGAACCTAGATCATGTAATAGAAGAATTTATGAAGCTCTAATTATGTGGCATAATCTGTGTAAAAACTTTACATATATTACTACTTTATTACTCAAAACAATTTTGTGAGGAAGGTGTTATTATGCCCTTTGTAAATGAGAACGTTTAGGCCAGAATTGGTTAAATAATTTGATGAAGGTTACACACCTACTAAATATCAGAGTCATGGCTATAATCCATAGAGAAATGTCTGACTACAGCGCCCAAGTGATTAAACACTATACCTCAGTAACTTCATGTCTAATGGCATCAATAATACAATTTTTATTTATTGCATGGGTTTCCTAATTTGACAGAACTCTTTAGAAAATAATCTTGAAGATGTAAACCCTAAACAAAAATTTATGTTTTAATGAATAAAAGGAAAAAAAAAAAAACAAGTTTGCTTTTGGTTTAATGAAAGTTTGTGATAGAAATCAACAACAGTTCCTATCATAAAAAGGTAATATGCAACTAAAATTGGGCTTTCTTCCATGAGGGAAGTTAGTAGGAATTAGAACTATTATGTAAATGTAGTTACTGTAAATCATATGTGCATATTATTAAATGACATATACCATGGAACCATTTGAAGTTGGAATTATAACTATTAAAACTTTGAAAAGTGATTCATCCCTAAATGTGTCATCCAAAAGAGGTTCATTATGTCAGTTGTCTGGTCGATATTCTAAGAGAAGGAGAAGATCAATCTGTTGGTACAATCTATACTGGATTATTAAACCATCTCTATCTAGGAGTCCGGCTTTACTGGGCCAAGTCATATAAAATACTTTTGCTAAATCTTTGAATAATGTTTAAGTTGTCCCAGAACAAATAAATGGTCCTTACAGAGTATGAGCAGAAACATTTTCCTTGTTCATTTTGAAATTTGGTAACATACTACCTATCTTCCTCCTCTCAAATCGTAATGGAAAAAAATGAGATTGCTGTTATTCTTTCAGAAGCCCCCTCAAAATTTAATTTTAAAAAAATCTGGGTCTTTTAAAAAATTTTTAGCAAGTATACATCTCATTAAATAAGAAAAGGTGACACTATCAGATTTTCTTTTAATGCTGTGTCTTGTACCTCAGTAATTTGCCAGTGCTTTAGTTCAAAAGTAGTTATCATATATTTCAATCAGAAAATCTGTACAAATTATCATGCATATTATTAAATTAAGTAATTTCCCTCATGTTTTTCTAAATTTATGAGTGTGAAATGTACCTGAATAGCTGCCATTTTGAATTCTGAGGAGGAAAATATTTTAATGGATATCTAAGAGACAAGTATAAAAAGAGAGGTGAGTCAAAGAGAGGAAAATCATACCTGTAGCTAAAATCAACAGCTTGGATTACTCCAGAACTCACAGGTTGCAAATGCAAAAGTCTATAGGCCAGGCAGGAAAAGTCAAAGAGTCTGTAAGAGTTGAAATGCAATAGGGAGCTGTGTGCTCTGAGGGGAAGTGGAGAACACATGTCTTTTTAATGGGGACATAGGCTTCTCACCTCGACCTGAGTTTTGCCATGAGGGAATGTTGCAAGAGTTGCCTAACCTGAATTTTTTTCATGAGAAGCCAAAACTCTAGATTTATATGGGAAATTTCCTGATATTTATATATTGGTTACCAGTAAAATTAAGGAATAAAACAGGGTGGGCTAGAAATAAACACAATCATAAGATCAATTTGTACCATTAGTCTTAAATTTCTGACCTCTAGAGTAGAAACATGAAATTCCATGATTCTTCAATGAAATCAAGCAACGTAACCTTCTGCTTGCCTCTTAGAGTGTGCTTAACAACTACTCCTCACACAGATATTAAGGAACACCTCCCCAAAATTCATATGCCGCCCTTTTCCTATCCTCTAGGAGACAATAAGAATAGGTAGCCTCATTAACTCTGCTGTCAAACTCTGCAGTCTGATCACCCTTGCATTTGGGAAACAAAACTGGCAATTTGGTAATATATGCAGAGTCTTTAGCCCAGTGTTTGTCTCATTGTAGTTTTTCTCTAAATGTTAGTTTGATTTCCATTCTAGGTTGTGATGAAGTGTTAACTACCACACTCTAAAAGAGTGTTTATTACACAATGAAACCCATGTTAATTTATTTCTTCAGTTGGATAATTAACACTCTTTCATAAAGACAGTGACATAATCAATGATCAAAATTCACACCATCAGGCTCCTAGATTTGGAGCGTGTGTGCAGTCATTAGACTTTGGGAAATGGGCTATACATTTGCTGAGCACTTTCTCCCATCCTAGCTCTTTTAATATTTATATCTTACATATCTATAGGAGCAGAGAAAAAAGGACAAAGTGGAAGGATGAAGGGTCATTGTTCTCTAGTATTTCCCTCTGATCTGCCACGCCACAGAAAGTGGAAGAGTTAAGAGTAGAAAGGCTTTGGTACCATTATCTAATGAAAAAAAAAAATAGGCCTAAGAGTTAGGGGATCCAAGTTCTAGTTAAATGGTGGGCCCTTAAACAAATAACTTGACTTTTACTTGACTTTCAGTTTCCTCACATACCAAAGCTGTGGGTTGGGGAGCTAGAAACAACCCTGGCCTTACCTATCTTGTGGGACTGTTGAGAGGGGAAAGTGTTTTAACAGACGGTATGCCTCTTCAGAAGTCAGATATGTCATATTATAAAATCAGGAATCCATTATCATTATTTCTGGAATCTTTATCTCTTCCAAAGCCTCATCAAGCTCTCAATGGGACAGTGTCCTAGGCATATATGCCTGTTGCTTGTTCAATAAAAACATATGGTATATTCGATTAAAACATCTTTTCTTTGGGCATAGTTGTCTAACACAGGGATTTTTCAATCAGATGTGATTTTTCCCTCTCTCCTGACCCAGGGGACATGGGGAAATATCTAAAGATATTTTTGATTGTCACAACTGGGTTGGGGTGTGCTACTAGCATATAATGGATAGAGACCAAATTTGCTGCTAAACATTCTACAATGTACAGGACAGTTCTTTACAACAAAGATTTATATGATTTAAAACTGTAAAGTTGGGAGAAGTCCTGTACAGGTACTTTTCCAAAGAAGACATACAGATGACCAACAGGCTTATGAAAAGATGCTCAACATCATTAAATCATTAGAGAAGTGCAAGTCAAAACTGCAGTGAACTATTACCTCACACCCGTCAGCATGCAGTCATCAAAAAGACAAATAACAAGTGTTGGTGAAGATGTTGAAAAAAGGGAACACTAGTACACTATTGATGGAAATGTAAATTGGTACAGCCACTATGGATAATAATATGGAAGCTTCTCAAAAAATTAAAAATAGAACTACCAAATGATCCAGCAATTCCACTCCTGGATATATATCCAAAGAAAGTGAAAATAACTAATTTGAAAAGATATATGCATCCCAATGTTCATAGCAGTATTATTTACAATGCTGCTATAAATATATGTAAAATATATATATATTCCATTGAATATATATATTCAATAGACTATTACTCAGCTATGAAATGAATGAAATTTTGCCATTTGCAACAACATGGATGGACCTTGGAGGGTACTGTGCTTAGTGAAATAAGATAGAGAAAGACAAATACTGTATGTTTTCACTTATATGTGGACTCTGAAAAATAAAACAAATGAATGAATATAACAAAACAGACTCACAGATACAGAAAACAAACTAGTGGTTACCAGGTGGGAGACGAGTGGAGGGAGGGGCAAAATAGGGGAAGGGGATTAAGAGGTACAAGCTACGAGGCATAAAATAAATAAGATACAAGAATAGAATGTACAACATACTTACTTTAGTGTATCATCTGATTTAGCTAGTTTATCCACCAGTGGAATATACCTGTCAAGGTACAATTTGTTGTGTGTTTTATTTGTTTTTGTTTTGAGGGGGTAAATTTAGGTATTTGACGGAGGATTTTATAAGATAAAGTTTGTTGCTTCATTTAAAAATGATATGTAATTGATGGAAAAAAGACTTTCTGTAAACAGAATGAGTTTTCTTTGCAGTTTTGTTTATTTATATATTTTAAATCAAATGATTTTTTTTATGCCCGAATCTCTCAAATACTATGGAGAAAGAAAAGTATTGTAAAGGACTGAATTACTTTTTTCAGAACATAAGGGGATAATTTGACATATTAACTAGATACAGAAAGCATGACTGGAATTTAAGAGGAAATTTTTACAGTCTATCGAACTTGAAAATACGCAATATATTCAATGGATATAATAAGTTGATAATATCAGATGAATATTTCATTATACTGTCATTATCTTATCAAATTATTTAAAATACGAATTGATGCTGAATGCACATTAGTAAATCATTATATTCATGCAAGCATAAGTTTTAGATAGAAAACTTTGTAAAACAATATTTAATACGGATCTGAAGCAGGCGCCAATGGAAAGGCAAAGAGCTCAGAACAGTTTCAGTCAAGTTCAAATTATTTTCACATACTTCATCATATTTTTAGTGATTATATATTTATAGTACTGGAAGATTCACAAAATGAGAAAGCTGTCTATGCATTTTCTATTTTTTTTATACAAAGGATCATCTCCTGATTTAGATTCTTATCAACTCATAGCCTTAACTTCATTGCTATGTAAGATGATGGAAGAAATGATTTATTACATTCTGTCATTCTTTCTAGAGAAAAATAATCTTCCTCAGTGTTAAAGTGGCTCTCAGGCAAATCAATCAACCATAGATCATGTCATAAGACTGTCTTCCGATGTTAATAAAGCATTCTGTAATAAAGAGTTTTTATGTGTTGTATTTATAGACAGTGAAAAAAGTATAACAGGCTGCTTAAAAAGGACTGCAGTACCTGTAATTTGTGATAATATAGTTTAAAATTCTTAGTTGTGTGATTTTCTTTGTAAATAATAAATATTTGAATATACCAATGTATGTTTTTCTCATTAATTTTAGAAAATGAGTAAAGAAGTTTTAGAAATATGTTTCACTAAAAGAAAACCCTTATTTTGGAAAATGTGGAGACAAAATGGCTATGCTGTATTTGGGCATTTTCTGATGATAACACAATATCTTTATTTACATGCTTCTTTCTTGAATAGATTATACAAGCCATATTACTTTTAAGAAGAAAAATGGAAATTTTACAATAAATCAACCCCTCTTACTGCTTAACACATACAAACATTTTCTCTTGTAATTTTACAAAACATGTGATGATAGAACTATGTAAAAATTTTGAGGTGAAAAAATATCACAACACACCAATATCTAGAATAATACCAAATTTTGTTTCAAATGGAGACACATTTTCTGCTTAGATATTCAGTAAAGTGAGCAATTTAAATTATCTATGAATACTCTCAGGCCAACTATAATTCATTGCCTCCACATTACCAATTGTAAGGAAAGAATGACATTTACTACAAAATTGAAATATTTAGAAGTATGACTGAATAATGACTTATCCTAGGGTCATCATATTCAGTTTGGTAATTGAACAATGCATGTCTTAAGTGAATAGAAATAGAAGCATCAAGAATCTTTTAGAAAATATATAAGATATCCACTTTTCTATTATCTGGAACTCTGGTAATTGTTACTTGATTATATGTGTCAAACACTTAATTCGGTGCTGGAATTTGATAGATTTGTTTAATGCTATTCAATATTAGGTTATTTTGATAGTTCAAAAGTGGAAGATGAGCCATTGGGACCCCTGCTTCAAAAAATAATGAAAAGAGTTAATTTGCAAAATATAATTTTATGAAAGTAGAAGACATTAGAAAAATCTTTTTTATAATTTACAGGCACATTATTGTTAACACAGTCATATCCATAAATGGCATAAAATATGAGATTTATAGTTTCTCTGTTTTTGTTGATATATATGGTTTCATTACTAAGGTAAGATGGAAAAATTCTGAAAATTATCTGACCACATCACTTATTAAATAAGAATTTAAATTACCAATAAGAAAAATGTACCTAATACTGACCCAAATATTTTTAAACCTCATTTACTTTATAAGCTTCAGTGTATATGGCTAATTTGATGTTGTGTTTAATACTATTTATAGATATTTCTATAGTGTGTGGTTTATTTATATACAGTTCATCAAGTTATTTTTCATTTAACTTCTTCCTCCCTTTGAATACCACAAATAGCATTCTTGTCCTCAGAGAGTCATCCAACATGAGTCTGGGTTTTAAAAAGTCAGTTAGGTTGTTAGATTACTCATCAGGATATACTGGTGAATTATTTCATGTCCTTATTTCACTGAATTAGATTGCTAAAGTACAACCTTTACAATCTATCACATTTCAGATCTTTTAAGTGCCATTGATAGCATCCTGGAAATTTCAATCACCACAGTGAGGATTGGCTTGCGGAATTATTGATGTCTATAATACGGTAATATGTCAAGGCAACAATGTCATTTTTGTGTGGCTCCCAGTTTGTGTAGGTATTAAAGGAAATGAAATGGGAGATAAAGCAGTCAAAAAGGCTTTGTAAAATCATTCAGGTGTATCAAATATTTAATGATTTTAAAGGGAATATAATTTATAACAAAACAAAGAACAGATGCCAAATGATGAAAACTAAGTAATGAGGGTTAAATAAGTTTACATACATACAAAATTTTACAAATTTATTTTATTTGTCAACTTTATTTCTTAAAATACCAAGATGTACTATTTTGTGGGGATCCAAATATTCCAAGTTATCTTTGAATTTTTATCAGTTGTTGCCTCGTAGTCACATTTTGTTTTTTCTAATTGTAACAGCATGGACCTGTGATCAGACAGTATGATTATCTGTTTCTAATAGTTGAAAATGTAATTATGATCTCATACTAGAGTTTAATAAATAGCTGTCATAAACAATAAAGGGATTATAAGTGTAATTAATAAACGGCATTACGTTCAAATAGCCCCCAGGATATTACTGACTTAGAAATGCTAATAATTTGAACAATGTCCACCTACTTACAAACTAAAAAAAATATTAAAATATAGCTCTTTTGTTTCCCTGGAATTCTAAAATTACTAGAATACAGTAAATTAAAAACAAAGTATATAATGTAGTTTCTTAAGGAATGATTAGATTATTTTTAAAGTCAAGTAATTTAGGTTTTTCTAAGTAAAACAATGGATTTTGCTTCAATAGGATGTTTTGGCACCATGAATATATAGATTCTTAGTTATTTACCACAGTTGTGTTTATGTTTCCTTAGTAACTTACACTGTATCATCCTATAATCAATAAGGATAATAAAATTGCCCTTAGCCTGATTCTTTTTTGAGGAGGGCAATAATGTTTGCAGCACCACCCATCAAATATTTCCCACTCTGCAGTTCAAGGTGAAAGTTTCCTAGGAAATGAAATAGTGAGGCAAATCAGTGCTAAGATACAAGGTCTAGGTGAAAGGCAGAGAAGCAAGACTATGATAAATATTTTCTTAACAGTCTTATTTAAAAATATTTCTTGGGTAGAGCTAGTAACAAACATAATTGTGTTAATATCAAAAAGTCAGTAATAATTTATTATCTATATGTATATGGCCTCCTAAAGCAGGTTTATCTTTTATAACTTGCAACATGTTGCTAGTTCTCTCTTTTCAGTTGTACATTTGTTTTTAATCCTTGAAATTTAAAATTCCACAAACTAATTTTCCCTCAAACTGCTTCTATTTATTATCAACAACAAAATCTGATCCTTTACCTTCACTCAGAACCTACTACTACTACTGCTACTACTATTACCACTTCCCTTTCCCTCCAATCTTTATCGTCATTTATTCACTTATATCTATCAATCTATCAATCCAGGGTTTGTATTTACACCCCATTGAAATTCTTTGTAGTGCCTTCCTGGAACTTCATAGCAAAACTGATAAAAAAACACTAACTAGTATTAATTGAGCATTTATCACATGTTAAAAATTGTACTAAATGTTGTCGTGTATACTGTGATTACCTCCATTTTACAGTTGAAGAAATTGAGGATTGAGGATGTTAACTTTCTGATTTATGAATGGAATCAAATCTGTAGCCCAGTAAGTTTAACAAATGTACTAAACTGCCTCTGAAGTAGTAGACACATCGCTTCTTCCAATAGGCATTAATTGGGTAGTATACTATTGGGTCTTAGAGTGAGAGGAAATACGAATATAGGCCTATTATCTGACAGGAAAGGTATGAATACAACAGCAAAACTACCTCCTATAACTGATCCAACCATCCCAATCCCCCAACTTGTTGGATGGCAATATTTAAAACATATAGATAAAGTTCTAACTTGTCAGTTTACCATATTTCAGTATTCGTCAGTGAAGCATTTTTTTCTAATACCTTTTTTTCTATGAATTCTTACTTTCAGGATGCCCCCTTCTGTGACTTTCTTTATAAGAAGGCACCTGGAAAAATGGGGAGGGGGATGCTTACATTACTTTATGGCAATGGAGTTGTGTATGTGAGTGAAGATACTGCATCCCTGATGAAGCCATAGCTATTGAGCAGCTGATTCAGCATAATCCCTGGATCATTTTCCCAGTCTCACTCCCATTCCTAGTACAAGGCATCTTCATCCTGACATAGGTCTCGATTGTTACTCTACTCATCCTTTCCACACATCTCTATTTCTCACTAGAGATGGGGAACTTCTGCATGCTATCTGAAGGCCTTGTTGCATCAGAAGCACTGCATCAGGTTCATTTATTTACCCTTGTCACAATTGTGTTATCACTACTGCTACAACCGCCACCACCATTACCACCCACCATATCAGTGGTCTCTTTTCAGATTTCCAAATAAAGAGTGAATCAGAAACCCTGCTAAAAACTGGAAAAGAATGGATCTCATATGTCAATACCCAATTATCTTCTGAATGTATGCGTATTCCTACAGTTCCTTGGGCTAGAGGTTCCTTTTCTTTTCATCTTTTGGCACACTTTCCCTCGGTCGTTTTCTTCTCTTTTGAGAGGTAACTTTTATATTGCTCCTTTCCCTGGAAGAAAATAGCAAATTTTGTACAGTGACATAAAACACAATTGGGGAATTATTTTTTAAAAATATTTTATGTGATTATTCTAAAAACTTAACTACATCAACTACTGATTTCTGTCAGTTATCATAACAATTTTTGCAGTATTATTAAAAACTTCCATGACATTTAACGACTGACTAATATTCAATCAGTTGATTTAACTCAAGCTGAGTATACCTATTTGCTTAAACTTATTATTTAAAATTTCAAATCTCACTTTTCCTTAGAAAAAACATTGCAGTGGAGTTTGTTCACTTGTTTATTTATTTTTGTTTTTTATTCAAATATTTTTTCTGCAGTTAAGATTATTTCCATAACATATATTGCCTCCAGAAGTCAAATTAAAGGATCAAAGAATATGAACATGTTTTTAAAAGTCTTATGCTTAAAAATGAGTATTTACAGAATAATAAAATACAGAAAAGCACAAAAAAAAAAAAAAATCAACCCAGATCAAATCAATCCTGTGTTTTGTGGGGTTTTTTTTTGGAATTTGTAACTTTCTACATTTGAAGATAATTACTTGTATTATCAGAAATGTAATTATTTTATTATATTAACCCCTCTTCACCTACCATTGATATTTGGGTAGTATACTGCCAGTCTTTACACATAAACACACACACACACAAACACACACAGAGGGAAGAAAAAAAATAAGGCTCTTTGTAAACTGATTTCCAGTAAGATTCCACTGATTTTTACTTACCTTGGCAATTTGTGAGAGCACCCCTACTTACTAAGCACCTCTGTCATTGTGTTTTCTCACTTAATAAACTCTGTCAATTGACACATTTTTTAAATGGCCTGAAATTGCTTATAAAATATAGTTATTTGATTACTAGTGAGGTTAAACTTTTTTTCCAAATTGTATTTACATTTGAATTTCCACTTTAGAGAAGAGTACAATTTAATCTTTTTCCATTATTTCTTTTTTAAAAACAACTTTATTGGAGTATAATTGCTTTACAATGGTGTGTTAATTTCTTCTTTATAACAAAGGGAATCAGCTATAAATATACATATATCCCCATATCCCCTCCCTCTTGCGTCTCCCTCCCCCCATCCCTATCCCACCCCTCTAGGTGGTCACAAAGAGCCAAACTGATCCCCTTGTGCTATGCAGCTGCTTCCCACTAACTATTTTAAATTTGGTAGTGCATATACAGCAATGCCACTCTCCCACTTTGTCCAAGGTTACCCTTCCCCCTCCCTGTATCCTCAAGTCCATTCTCCACGTCTGTGTATTTATTCCTGTACTGCCCCTCGGTTCTTCAGAACCTTTTTTTTTAGATTCCATATATATGTTTTAGCATATGGTAATTGTTTTTCTCTTTCTGACTTACTTCATCCTGTATGACAGAGTCTAAGTCCAACCACCTCACTACAAATAACTCAATTTTGTTTCCTTTTATGGCTGAGCAATATTTCATTGTATATATGTGCCACATCTTCTTTATCCATTCATCTGTGGATGGACACTTAGGTTGCTTCCATGTCCTGGCTATTGAAAATAGTGCCGCAATGAACACTGTGGTACATGACGCTTTTTGAACTATGGTTTTCTCAGGGTATATGCCCAGTAGTGGGATTGCTGGGTCGTATGGTATTCTAGTTTTAATTTTTAAAGGAACCTCCATAATGTACTGTATAGTGGCTGTATCAATTAACATTCCCACAAACAGTGCAGGAGGCTTCCCTTTTCTCCACACCCTATCCAGCATTTATTTTTTGTAGATTTTTTGATGATGGCCATTCTGACTGGTGTGAGGTGATACCTCATTGTAGTTTTGATTTACATTTCTCTAGTGATTAGTGATGTTGAGCATCCTTTCATATGTTTGTTGGCAATCTGTATTTCTTCTTTGGAGAAATGTCTATTTAGGTCTTCTACCCATTTTTGGATTGGGTTGTTTGTTTTTTGATATTGAGCTGCATAAGCTGCTTGTATATTTTGGAGACTAATCCTTTGTCAGTTGCTTCATTTGCAAATATTTTCTACCATTCTGAGGGTTGTCTTTTCATCTTGTTTATGGTTTCCTTTGCTGTGAAAAACCTTTTAAGTTTCATTAGGCTTCATTTGTTTATTTTTGTTTTTATTTCTATTTCTCTAGGAGGTGGGTCAAAAAAAGGATCTTGCTGTGATTTATGTCATGGAGTGTTCTGCCTATGTTTTCTTCTAAGAGTGTTAAGAGTGTCTGGCCTTACATTTAGGTCTTTAATCCTATTTGAGTTTACTTTTGTGTATGGTGTTAGGGAGTGTTCTAATTTCATTCTTTTACATGTAGCTGTCCAATTCCCCCAGCACCACTTATTGAAGAGGCTGTCTTTTCTCCACTGTACATTCTTGTCTGCTTTATCAAAGATAAGGTGACCATATGTCTGTGGGTTTATCTCTGGGCTTTCTATCTTGCTCCATTGATCTATATTTCTGTTTTTGTGCCAGTACCAAACTGTCTTGATTATTGTAGCTTTGTAGTATAGTCTGAAGTCTGGGAGCCCGATTCCTCCTGCTCTGCTTTTCTTTCTCAAGATTGCTTTGGCTATTCAGGGTCTTTCGTGTTTCCATACAAATTATAAACTTTTTTGTTCTAGTTCTGTGAAAAATGCGTTTGGCAGTTTGATAGGGATTGCATTGAATCTCTAGATTGCTTTGGGTACTATAGTCATTTTCACAGTGTTGATTTTTCCAATCCAAGAATATGGTATATCACACCATCTGTTTGCATCATTTTAATTTCTTTCAGCAGTGTCTTATAGTTTTCTGCATACAGTCTTTTGTCTCCTTAGGTAGGTTTATTCCTAGGTATTTTATTCTTTATTTTGCAGTGGTAAATGGGAGGGTTTCCTGAATTTCTCTTTCAGATTTTTCATCGTTAGTGTATAGAATGCAAGAGAATTCTGTGCATTAATTTGTATCCTGTTACTTTACGAAATTCATTGATTAGATATAGCAGTTTTCTGGTAGCATCTGTAAGATTCTCTATGTATAGTATCATGTCATCTGCAAACAGTGACAATTTACTTCCTCTTTCCAATTTGGATTCCTTTATTTCTTTTCCTTCTCTGAATACTGTGGGTAAAACTTTCAAAACTATGTTGAATAATAGTGTTGAGAGTTGGCAAACTTTTCTTGTTCCTGATCTTAGTGGAAATGGTTTCAGGTTTTCACCATTGAGAATGATGTTGTCTGTGACTTTAAATAAATAAACCCATGTATATGGCCTTTATTATGTTGAGGTAAGTTCTCTCTGTGCCTACTTTCTGGAGGGTTTTTATCATAAATGTGTGTTGAATTTTGTCGAAAGCTTTTCCTGAATCTATTGAGATGATCATTTTTTTTTTTTTAGGTTTCACTTTCTTTTTTCATTCTTTTTTTTTTAACATCTTTATTGGAGTATTATTGCTTTACAGTGGTGTGTTAGTTTCTGCTTTATAACAAAGTGAATCAGTTATACATATACATATGTTCCCATATCTCTTCCCTCTTGTGTTTCCCTCCCTCCCACCCTCCCTATCCCACACCTCTAGGTGGTCACAAAGCACCGAGCTGATCTCCCTGTGCTCTGTGGCTGCTTCCCACTAGCTATCTATTTTATGTTAGGTAGTGTACATATGTCCATGCCACTCTTTCACTTTGTCACAGCTTACCCTTCCACCTCCTCATATCCTCAAGTCCATTCTCTAGTAAGTCTGTGTCTTTATTCCCGTCTTGCCCCTACGTTCTTCATGACTTTTTTTTTTTCCTTAGATTCCATTTATATGTGTTAACATACGGTATTTGTTTTTCTCTTTCTGACTTACTTCACTCTGTATGACAGACTCTAGGTCCATCCACCTCACTACAAAGAACTCAATTTCATTTCTTATTCTGGCTGAGTAATATTCCATTGTATATATATGCCACATCTTCTTTATCCATTCATCTGTTGATGGACACTTAGGTTGCTTCCATGTCCTGGCTATTGTAAATTGAGCTGCAATGAACATTTTGGTACATGACTCTTTTTGAATTATGGTTTTCTCAGGGTATTTGCCCAGTAGTGGGATTGCTGGGTTGTATGGTAGTTCTATTTTTAGTTTTTTAAGAAACCTCCATAGTGTTCTCCATAGTGGCTGTATCAATTTACATTCCCACCAACAGTGTAAGAGTGTTCCCTTTTCTCCACACCCTCTCCAGCATTTATTGTTTGTAGATTTTTTGATGATGGCCATTCTGACCGGTGTGAGATGATATCTCATTGTAGTTTTGATTTGCATTTCTCAAATGATTAATGGTGTTGAGCATTCTTTCATGTGTTTGTTGGCAATCTGTATATCTTCTTTGGAGAAAGATCATGTGGTTTTTGTCCTTCAGTTGGTTAATATGTTGTGTCACATTGTTTGATTTGCATATATCGAAGAATCCTTGCATTCCTGGGGTAAACCCCAATTGATTATGCTGTATGATCCTTTTAATGTGCTGTTGGATTCTGTTTGCTAGTATTTTATTGAGGATTTTTGCATCTATGTTCATCAGTGATATTGACCTGTATTTTTCTTTCTTTGTAACATCTTTGTCTGATTTTGGTGTCAGGATGATGGTGCCCTCATAGAATGAGTTTGGGAGTGTTCCTCCCTCTGTTATATTTTGGAAGAGTTTGAGAAGGATAGGTGTTAGATCTTCTCTAAATGTTTGATAGAATTCTCCTGTGAAGTCATCTTGTCCTGTGCTTTTGTTTGTTGGAAGATTTTTAATCACAATTTCAATTTCAGTGCTTGTGATTGATCTGTTTATATTTTCTATTTCTTCCTGGTTCAGTCTTGGAGGCTGTGCTTTTCTAAGAATTTGTCTATTTCTTCCAGGTTGTCCATGTTATTGGTATATATTTGCTTGTAGTAATCTCTCATGAACCTTTTTATTTCTGCAGTGTCAGTTGTTATTTCTCGTTTTTCATTTCTAATGCTGTTGATTTGAGTCTTTTCCATTCTTTTCTTGATGAGTCTGGTTAATGGTTTATCAATTTTATCTCCTCAAAGAACTAGATTTTAGTTTTATTGATCTTTGCTATTGTTTCCTTCATTTCTTTTTCATTTATTTCTGATCTAATTTTTATGACTTCTTACCTTCTACTAACTTTTGTTTTTTTTTCTTCTTCTTTCTCTAATTGCTTTATGTGAAAGGTTATGTTGTTTATTTGAAATTTTTCATATTTATTGAGGTAGGATTGTTTTGCTCTAAACTTCCCTCTTAGAACTCCTTTTGCTGCATCCCATAGGTTTTGTGTCATCGTGTTTTCATTGTCATTTGTTTCTAAGTATTTTTTGATTCCTGTTTGATTTATTCAGTGATATCTTGGTTATTTAGTAGTGTATCATTTAGCTTCCATATGTTTTTATTCTTTACAGTTTTTTCCCTGTAAATGATATCTAGTCTCAGAGTGTTGTGGTCGGAAAATATACTTGATACAATTTCAATATTCTTATATTTACCAAGGCTTGATTTTGGCCCAAGATATGATCTATCCAGGAGAATGTTCCATGAGCACTTGAGAAGAAAGTGTATTCTGTATTTTTTGGGTGGAATGTCCTATAAATATCATTAAGTTCATCATGTTTAATGTGTCATTTAAAGCTTGTGTTTCCTAATTTAGTTTCATTTTGGATGATCTGTCCATTGGTTAAAGTGGGTTGTTATTGTCCCCTACTATTGTGTTACTGGCTATTTCCCTTTTTACGGTTTTTAGCATTTGCCTTATGTATTGAAGGCTCTTATTTTGGGTGCATAAATATTTACAATAGCTATATCTTCTTCTTGGATCGAACCTTGATCATTCTGTAGTGTCTTTCTTTGTCTCTTGTAATAGTCTTTATTTTAAAGTCATTTTGTCTGACATGAGAATTGCTACTCCAGCTTCCTTTTGATTTCCATTTGCATGGAATATCATTTTCCATACCCTCACTTTCAGTCTGTATGTTTCCCTAGGTCTGAAGTGGGTCTCTTGTAGACAGCATATATATGGGTCTCATTTTGTATCCATTCAGCCAGTCTATGTCTTTTGGTTTGAGCATTTTATCCATTTACATTTAAGGTAAATATCGATATGTATGTTCCTATTCCCATTTTCTTCATAGTTTTGTATTGGTTATTGTAGGTCTTTTCTTTCCCTTGTGTTTTTTGCCTAGAGAAGTTCCTTTAGCATTTGTTGTGAAGCTGGTTCAGTGGTGCTGAATTCCCTTAGCTTTTGCTTGTCTGTAAAGGTTTTAATTTCTCCATCGAATCTGAATGAGATCTTTGCTGGATAGAGTAATCTTGGTTGTAGTTTTATCCTTTTCATCACTCTAAATACGTCCTGTCCCTCCCTTCTGGCTTGCACAGTTTCTGCTGAACAATCCGCTGTTAAACTTATGGCGGTTCCCTTGTATGTTATTTGTTGCTTTTCCCTTGCTGCTTTTAATAATTTTTCTTTGTATTTAATTTTTGATAGTTTGATTAATATTTGTCTTGTCCAGTTTCTCCTCGGATTTATCCTGTATGGGACTCTCTGATTTTCCTGGACTTGACTGACTCTTTCCTTTCCCATACTAGGGAAGTTTTCAACTATAATCTCTTCAAATATTTTCTCAGACCCTTTCTTTTTCTCTTCTTCTTATCAGATCCCTATAATTCAAATGTCTTTTCATTTAATGTTGTCCCAGACGTCTTTGAGACTGCCCTCAATTTTTTTCATTCTTTTTTCTTTATTCTGCTCTGTGGTAGTTTTTTTTCACTATTTTATCTTTCAGGTCACTTATCTGTTCTTCTGCCTCCGTTATTCTGCTATTGATTCCTTCTAGAGAAATTTTAATTTCATTTATTGTGTTTGCATGAGTTTTTGTTTGCTCTTTAGTTCTTCTAGGTCCTTGTTAAACGTTTCTTATATTTCCTCCATTCTATTTCCAAGATTTTTGATCATCTTTACTAGCATTACTCTGAATTCTTTTCAGGTAGCCTGCCAATTTCCTCTTCAGTTTTTTGGTCTGGTGATCCTGTCTTGCTGGTTGTTTGGCATTGGGTATCCAGCACTGGAACTTGCTTGTCATTGAGTGGAGCTGGGTCTTAGCATTAAGATGGAAATCTCTGGGAGAGCTCTCCCCAGTTTATATTACTTTGGGCCTGTAGGTCTCTCATGGCACAATGTCCTGAACTCAGCTGTCACACCTCAGAGGCTCAGGCCTGACACCCAGACAGAGCACTAAGACCCTGTCAGCCACACAGCTCAGAAGAAAAGGGAGAAAAAAAAAACAAAGAAATAGAAAAAATAAATAAAATAAAATAAATTTATTAAAATAAAGAAGAAAAAATATTATTAAAATAAAAAAAGTAAAAGTAATTAAAAAAAGAGAGCAACCAAACCAATGAACAAATCCACTAATGATAACAAGCACTAAAATCTATACTAAGATAAACATAAAAATAAGAATCTTGTCAGTCACATACAGCAAACCCCAAGTCTACAGTTGCTCCCAAAGTCCACTACCTCAATTTTGGGGATGATTCCTTGTCTATTCAGGTATTCCACAGAAGCAGGGTGCATTAAGTTAATTGTGGAGTATTGATCCACTGCTCCTGAGGCTGCATGGAGAAATTTCCCTTTCTCTTCTTTGTTCACACAGCTGCTGGGTTTCACCTTTGTATTTGGCCCCACCTCTGCATTTAGGTCACCCTCTGGCTTCTGTTCTTCACCCAAACAAGATGGGGTTAAAGGAGCAGCTGATTAGGGGGCTCTGGCTCACTGAGGCCGGGGAAGAGAGGGTACAGTATGTGGGGCTAGCCTGTGGCAGTAGAGACCGGAGTGAGGTGTGCAATGTGTTCTTCCAGGGAAGTTGTCCCTGAATCACAGGACCCTAGCAGTGGCAGGCTGCACATGCTCACGGATGGGGTGGTGTGGATAGTGACCTGTGCTTGCACATACGGTTCTTGGTGGCTGCAATAGCAGCCTTAGCATTTCTTGCCCAACTCTGGTGTCCGTGCTGATAGCCATAGCTCAGGCCCCTCTCTGAAACTCGTTTAAGTGGTGTTCTGTATCTCCTCTCCTTGTGCATCCTGAAACAATGGTCTTTTGACTCTTAGGCAGATCCAGACATTTTTCTGGACTCCCTCCCAGTTGGCTGAGGCTGACTAGCCTCCTTCAGGCTGTGTTCATGCTGCCAACCCCAGTCCTCTCCCTGAGATCTGAACTCCAAAACCCGAGACTCAGCTCCCATCCCCCACTCACACCAGTGGGTGAGCAGACAAGCCTCTCAGGCTGGTGAGTGCTGGCCGGCACTGATCCTCTGTGCGGGAATTTCTCCACTTTGCCCTCTGTACCTATGTTGCTGCACTCTGCTCCATGGCTCCGAAGCTCCCCCCCATCCCCCCCTTTCCATCTGTAAAGGGTTTTCCTAGTATGTGGAAACTTTTCCTCCTTCACAGCTCCCTCCCAGAGGTGCAGGTCCTGTCCCTATTCTTTTGTCTTCGTTTTGTCTTTTTTCTTTTGCTCTACCCATGTATGTGGGGAGTTCTTGCCTTTTGGGAAGTCGGAGGTCTTTTGCCAGCGTTCAGTAGGTGTTCTGTAGGAGTTGTTCCTCATGTAGATTATTTTTGATTTATTTGTGGGGAAGAAGGTGATCTCCACATCTTACTCCTCTGCCATCTTGAAAGTCATCTCAATTATTTCTTGAATTATTACTGGTTTTAATTTCTATTTATGTGATCTCTCTGTATATAAAGCATGAATAATTTGACAATCATGTTACAATATTTTTTATGGTTTGTTGAAACATTTTAATTTTATGACATTTTATTATATGAAGACAATTTTATTATGTTTTAATTATTTAAATTGTGTTCCTGTTAGGAAATTGAGGAAATGGGACTTTTCTATGGAATAAATTAAAGTCTTCCATAATTTCACCAACCAGGTTTGATTACTATAAATATATTTTTTTCTAGTCTTATATTATGGATATATATATACATATATATATATACATATCCCTCTTCTAATTTTTAAAACAAAATTAAGATTGAAGTATAGATTTATGCATACATTTTGATTCATTCATTTGGAAAATATTTATTAGCATTTATCATATGCCCAGCTCTGTACTGGTTGTTGAGGAATTTAATGAAAGTGTGAACAAAGTAAATTAAATAGAGTCACTGGACTATATTTATTGGGGTAGTCAAACAAATAATGAGGTAATTTCAATTTAGTGTACTTTGGAAAAAAGAAATTTCTCTTTTCCCTAGTATCCTACTCTATGAATGAATCTTGATTTTTTTAAATTGGGAATTTATATGAGCATTTATAAGATTCTTAATGTATGTGGTAAAACAGCCTTGTAGAAAGTCAGGATTATTTAATAATTTCATGAACAGTGTTTTAAAATGACTTGGTAAATCTGAGTATTATACTTTTTAAGAAACTCATTAATTTGGTGGAAAATTTCATCTCATCGGTATTTTGATTTTCTTTGTTCACTACTGGCATTAAACACTTTTTCACATGCTTATGGCCATTTGCTTTTTCTCAGTGATATTCCTTTTCATGCCCTTTACATATTTTTCTATTAGTATGTTTCTCTCTTGCATATTATCTTGCTAAAACACTCTTTATATTAATTCTATCAAATTTTTCTTTTTCCTTAATATGTCTCCCATTTTTTCATTTTTCATTTCTCTTTTGATATTGTTCATGAGCTTGTTTCTTTCTTATGGACATTCAGAATATTTAAATTTTTATGAAGTCAGGTAGATCAATCTTTTATGCCTTATATTTTGTTTAGTAAAATCCTTCCAAAACCTCAAATCATATAAATATTCACCCATGTTTTCTTCCAAAACATTTTATTTTCTCTTAGAAAATTTAATTCTTTAACCCATTAAAAATTTGTTTTGTGTTGTTAAGTGATGCAAAAAAGTAGCCCTGCTGCCCACCAACCCTCAATACTATCATTACCCTGGGAATCAGTCAATCACACCAACATTTTCATACTGATTTAAAATGCCATTGGCATCGTATGCTAAGTGCTTATTTGTTCTTCAGTATGTAGTTGAGTTTCATATTTCACTATGCACAATACAGTGGTTCAGAGTGCAGACTTTGGAGTCATACAAACCATCATTTATTAGTTTTGAGCCTTTTAGAAAGTTACGTTTTGTGTCTCAATATCCCCATTTATAAAATTGGGATAATAATGGTGTCTACTTCTTAGGATTAGGAAAGGGTTAAATGAGATAATATGTGTAAAGTGGTTTAAATTAAGAAATACGTGGGAACTATTAAAAGCAGTGTTTGATATAGAATGAATAATCAATGAACTCTAGGAATCACTGTATTTGTTTGGCAATTCCTATACCAAAACATAGGTTAATTTTTAATAATTTTAAAACACATTTTAATAAGTGGTGTGGTATTCTCTCCTTATTGTTCTTTTTCAAAATATTTTTTGCTATTTTTGCCCATTTATTCTGCCTGATGAACTTTGAATGTGTTCTAGTTTTTTTTTTTTTTTTTTTTAATAGTCCTATTATGGAGCTCATTGAAATTGAATAACATTTATTATTTATTTTTCATCTTTTTATTTTTCAAGCAGTAAATGTATTTCAATAAATCTTAATTGTTTCTTCATAGAAGGCCTATACATTTCATCTTACAGTTATGTCACTGTGCTGTGTTTTTAATTGAATTTGTTAGTGGAATCTTTTTTTTTAATTTTTATATTAGAGTATAGTTGATTAACAATGTTGTATTAGTTTCAGGTGTACAGCAAAGTGATTCAGTTATACATATACATTTATCTATTCTTTTTCAAATTCTTTTCCCAGTTAGGTTATTACAGAATATTGAGCAGAGTTCCTGTGCTATTAAGTAGGTCCTTGTCAGTTATCTAGTTTAAATATAGTAGTGTGTACATGTCAGTCCCAAACTCCCAATCTATCCCTCCCCCCCACTTTCCCCCCTGGTAACCATAAGTTCAGTCTCTAAGTCTGTGAATCTGTTTCTGTTTTGTAAACGTGTTCATTTGTATCATTTTTTTTTAGATTCCACATATAAGCGATATCATATGATATTTGTCTTTCTCTGACTTACTTCACTTAGTATGATAATCTCCAGGTCCATCCATGTTGCTGCAAATGGCATTATTTCATTCTTTTTAATGGCTGAGTAATATCCCATTGTACATATGTACCACACCTTGTTTATCCATTCATCTATCAATGGACATTTAGGTTGCTTCCATGTCTTGGCTATTTTTAAAATGTAGTTTCTGTTTCACTACTTGAATCAGACAATGAAGAACCAATTCCTGGCTCTTCCACTTTCTAGCGGTGTAACCTTGCTCAAATTATTTGATCTCTCTGTGATTTTTTTTTCTCATTGTGAAAGAGCAGCTGCATCAGACCCTATCCAATAGGATTGTTATGAGGATGATTATGTGAATTTCTTCTAATTATTGCACTTATTTTTTAGTTGATATTCTGGAATTTTCTCTGTACCAATCATATTGTCTGTCACAAATTTGTTCCTCACTTCCCATTCTTGTATATCCTATTTCTTTTTTTATTGAAGTATAGTTGATTTACAATATTATATTAGTTTCAGGTGTACAGCATAATGATTCAGTACTTTTACAGATTATACACCATTAAAAGTTATTATAAGGTAATGGAAATAATTCCCTGTGCCATACAATATATCCTTGTTGCTTATCTATTTTATACATAGTAGTTTGTATCTCTTAATCCTATATCTCTAACTTGCTCCTCCTTACTTCTCTCTCCCATTTGGTAACTACTAGTTTGTTTTCTATGTCATTGTGTCTGTTTTGTTATACACATTCATTTGCATTATTTTTTTTAGATTCCAGATATAAGGGACATCATACAGTATTCATCTATCTCAATAAATATAATATTCTCTAGGTCCATCCATGTTGCTGCAAATGGCAGAATTTCATTCTTTTTTATGGTTGAGTAATAGTCCATTGTACATATGGACTTCTTTTATATCCCATTGTCGGTTGATGGAAACTTGAGTTTCTTCCCTATCTTAGCTATTGTAAATAGTGCTGCTATGAACGTTGGGATGCATGTATCTTTTCAAATTAGAGTTTTTGTTTTTTCCAGATATATACCTAGGAGTGGAATTGCTAGATCATATGGTAATTCTATTTTTAGTTTTTTTGAGGAAACTCCATATTGCTTTGCATACTGGCAGCACCAATTTACATTCCCACCAAAAGTGTACAAGTGTTCCTTTTTCTCCACATCCTTGCCAACATTTATAATTTTCATACTTTTCAATGATAGCTATTCTGACAGTTGTGAGGTGATAACTCATTCTTGTTGAGATTTGCATTTCTCTGATAATTAGTGATGCTGAGTTTCTTTTCATGTGCCTGTTAACCATCTGTATGTCTTCTTTGGGAAAATGTCTATTTAGGTCTTTTGCCCACTTTTTGATTGGTTTGTTTGTTATTATTAAGTTGTATGAGCAGTTTATGTATTGTGGATATTAACCCCTTATCTGTTATATCATTTGCAAATAATTTCTCCCATTCAGTATTTGTCTTTTTGTTTTGTTGATAATTTCCTTTGCTGTGCAAAGGCATTTAAATTTTATTAGGTCACATTGGTTTATTTTTTCTTTTATTTATTTTGCCTTAGGAGACAGATCCAAATATTACTGCTATGATTTATGTCAAAGTATGTTCTGCCTATGTTCACTTCTAGGAGTTTTATGGTTTCAGGTCTAAGACTTAAGCCTTTCATCCATTTTGATTTTATTTTTGTGTATGGTGTGAGAAAATGTTCTAGTTTCATTATTTTACATGTATATGTTCAGTTTTCCCAGCACCACGTATTGAAGGGACTGTCTTTTCTTCATTGTATATTCTTGCCTCCTTTGTTGTAGATTAATTGACCATAAGTGTGTGGATTTATTTCTGGGCTCCCTATTCTGTTCCATTGATTTATGTGTCTGTTTATGTGCCGGTACCTTACTGTTTTGAATACTGTAGCTTTGTAGTATAGTCTAAAGTCTGGGATTTTGAAACCTCCAGTTTTTTTTTTTTTTTTTTTTTTTTTTTTGTCAAAGATTGCTTTGACAATTTGGGGTATACTGTGGTTCTATATAAATTTTAGGATTATTTCTTCTTGTTCTGTGATAAATGTCATGGGTATGATGATAGGTATTGAGCTAAATCATAGATTGCTTTGAGTAGTATGGCCATTTTAAAAATATTAATTTTTCCAGTCCAATAGTTCAGGATATCTTTCTATTTCTTTGTATCATTTTCAGTTTCCTTCAACAAGTTTCACAGTTTTCAAGGTATAAGTCTTTCACTTCCTTGGTTAAGTTTATTTCTAGGCATTGTATTCTTTTTGAGGCCATTTGAAGTGGAATTTTTTTTTTTATTTTTGCTTTCTGATATTTCATTATTAGTGTATAGAAAAGCAATAGATTTCTGCATATTAATCTTGTATCCTGCAACATTGCTGAATTCATTTCTTAGTTCTTACACTTTTTCGGTGGAGACTTTAGGGTTTTCTATATAAAGTATCATGTCATCTGCAAATAGTGACAGTTTTACTTTTTCTCTCCCAACTTGGATACATTTTCTTCATTTTCTTGTCTGATTGCTGTGACTAAGACTTTCAATACTGTGTTAAATAGAAGTGGCAAGGGTGGACATCTTTGTCTTATTCCTGAATTTAGAGGAAAGTCTTTCACTGTTGAGTATGAAGTTAGCTGTAGGTCTGTCCTAAATAGCCTTTATTATGTTGAGATATTTTCCCTCTGTACCCACTTTGATGAGAGTTTTTATCATGAATGGATGCTGAATATGACAAATGATTTTTATGCATCTATTGAGATGATAATGTGATTTTTATCCTTCTTTTTGTTAATGTGGTGTATCACATTGATTAATGTGTGAATATTGAACCACACTTGCATCCTTTGAATAAATCCCACTTGATCATGGTGTATGATCCTTTTTATGTATTGTTGGCTTTGGTTTGCTAATATTTTGTTGAAGATTTTTATATCTACATTCATCAAAGGTAATGGCCTGTAATTTTCTTTTTTGTAGTGTCTTTGGTTTTGGTATCATGGTAATGGTGTCCTCATAAATGAATTTGGGAGTGTATTTTCTTAAATACCATTTCATCATTTAGAGGAAAATTGTGTGCATGCATGTGTATATTATCTCATTTGATCTATTATGAGAAACCATTATAATAATAGATCTCCTAATTTTGAACCATCCTCACACTTATGGGATAAATTGTCCTTGATTATGGTGTATGAGTCTTTTAATATACTCCTGAGTTTCATTACTTAACATTTAATGTTATTGTGCCTACCTCCATACATTACTTTGGTTTTTAGACTTTATCAGTGTGCTTTTTTTGTCAGGTTTAGGTATCAAGTTATTTATATTTGATTCATAAAATAAAAGGAAGGATTTTCCTCCTTTATCTTCTAGAATAAATTAAATGACACATGAATTATCTCTCCCTTGTATTTTTGAAAGAATTTACCCATAAAGTCATCTGGACAAGTTATATATGCATTTTTGGACATTTTCACAATTTCTTCTACTGTTACCGCTACCTATTTCAAGCCAATTTTGATAACAAAATTTCCTCTAAAATCCATGTACTAAAGATATAGGACCTATTAAGCTAAATTTATTATAAGAATTTTTTAAACCCTCTATATCTATGGTTATAGCCTCTCTCCCATTTCTAATATTGTATGTCAGAGATCCTCAACAGGAATTGAATTCTCAGAATACATTGGAGTCTTGGTGGTAGGTTGGAATTTAGATGGCTGGCTGAAAATTCTGGTGAACATAATAAGGGTGGAGATAGCAGAATCTACTGACAAGTTATACCTCGTTTCCCCTCTACATCAACAAATACAAACATTCAAAGTTTCCTAGTCTGTATTTAAATGTTTATGAGTGTGAAAAATGAGACCTAGATATGAATTAGGGCATTGTTTTTTCCCTGGATTTTGTGGGGCATTCCAGTTGGGGAGGAGTGTGACAGGTAAGTGAAAGATACGTTTATTTCTTGGGTTCCTATTCTGCCCTTCTCTTTGCATTTAGCTGTTTCCTGATAAAATTTCCCTAAGGTTATGCAAGATGTTTCCATAAAGAAGACCAGGGTTACAGTCATAATTTTTTCTCTTATTTTGTGCCTTCACTTCAAAAATCCTTTAAACTTTATGTTCATTTACAGTCGGGCCTCTGTATCCACGGGTTCCACAACCAGAGACCAAAAATATTTGAAAACATTTTCAAGGAATTTCCAAAAAGCAAAATTTGGATTCATCACGTGTCAGCAACTATTTATATAGCATTTATATTGTATTAGATATTATAAGTAATCTACAGATGATTTAAAGTATATGAGAGGATGTGCATAGGTTATATACAAATACACATCATTTTAAATAAGGGACTGGAGCATCCAGGGATTCTGATATCCACAGGGAGTTCTGGAACCAATCTCCCATGGATACTGAGAGACGACTGTATATGATCAATATAAGTACACATCTACATGTGATCAACCTTTTGAATAAAACCAAAATAATCAAAATTTGATATATTTGCCATCTTTATTCTAAATTTGGTTGATACCAGAAGTGATATTTTATTTTATATTTATTTATTTATTTATTTATTTATTTAACATCTTTATTGGAGTATAATTGTTTTACAATGGTGTGTTAGTTTCTGCTTTATAACAAAGTGAATCAGTTATGCATATACATATGTTTCCATATCTCTTCCCTCTTGCATCTCCCTCCCTCCCACCCTCCCTATCCCACCCCTCTAGGTGGTCACAAAGCACTGAGCTGATCTCCCTGTGCTATGTGGTTGCTTCCCACTAGCTATCTATTTTACGTTTGGTAGTGTATATATGTCCATGCCACTCTCTCACTTTGTCACAGCTTACCCTTCCTCCTCCCCATATTCTCAAGTCCATTCTCTAGTAGGTCTGTGTCTTTATTCCTGTCTTACCACTAGGTTCTTCATGACCTTTTTTTTTTCCCTTAAATTCCATATATATGTGTTAGCATACTGTATTTGTTTTTCTCTTTCTGACTTACTTCACTCTGTATGACAGACTCTAACTCCATCCACCTCACTACAAATAACTCCATTTCGTTTCTTTTTATGGCTGAGTAATATTCCATTGTATATATGTGCCACATCTTCTTTATCTATTCATACAATGATGGACACTTAGGTTGCCTCCATGTCCTGGCTATTATAAATTGAGCTGCAATGAACATTTTGGTACATGACTCTTTTTGAATTATGGTTTTCTCAGGGTATATGCCCTGTAGTGGGATTGCTGGGTCGTATGGTAGTTCTATTTTTAGTTTTTTAAGGAACCTCCATACTGTTCTCCATAGTGGCTGTATCAATTTACATTCCCACCAACAGTGCAAGAGTCTTCCCTTTTCTCCATCAATAAATGCTGGAGAGGGTGTGGAGAAAAGAGAAGTGATATTTTAACCTCACATTGCCACAATATTAATGCATTTTCTACTAATGTACTAGCTTTCCTTGATGTTTGGGCCCTACTACCAATCATTCACATTGTGTTCCTTCAACAGAATAAACAATGTGAAAGCCAAGACTTTACTGCTGCACTTAATGATAGGTCTTATAATTAGTATTTCCAATAGCTTCATAATCTGGAAGCATATAGATATAACAAAATTGTGTAAAAAAAATCTAAGATACTTAATAGAAAAGTGGAAAAGTTTTGTTATTACATTAATTTCTACAAATATGTTTTATAATGTTAATATAGTAATAAATGGAACTTTTTGCTCAGAGCAGTTTATAAAAGTATTGATTTTAGAAATTATTATCTAATCTAAGAAAATATTTTAGCACACTCTAGTGGCATACTTTGTAATTTAACATAATATAGAATAAAGTCCTGTTGCTTATAATAAATTAGACTAACAGGTTATGCATATAAATAATTTATCTTATAGTAATAGGATAAAATTATTCTCAAATAAATGAAGAAATGAAACACTACAGGTATTTGTATTTTATAATTATTTTTATTTTTATTAATTTCTGTGAGATTTCTCTAGTATTTAATAATCTACTGAAGCATTCGGCCTTTTTTATACTTAAAAATAATATGACTCCATTTGAACTGTTTGTTTTTGTATTTCTCATATGAACATCATTAAGAAATGCTAAAATTTGTGATAAGGATGGAATTTTAAATACCTGCTATCCTTTTCCCCAAGTCAGAAGTGACTACATTGCAGTTAAGCCATATAAGTTCTTTAAGTTAGCTAAATTATGAGGTTGAAGGCACAGTACTCCAGTCAGCCAAGTCCACCCAAGGCTTCTGACCCAAACTACAGGCAGTTAAGGACCAATTGCAAATTTAGAGGGAATAATCCACACAAGACACCTCTCATTTCTGACACTACAATTTTGGAAGTTTCCCCAAATCCCCCTGAGTTCAATAATTCACTAGAAAGTCTCCCAGAACTCACTGCAACTTATTATGGTTTCCTATAAGGAATTGGTACAGAAAATTAACCATAGAAAGAGATACATAAGGCAGAGTCTGGAAGGATTCCAAATGCAAAGCTACCATTGTTCTCAGGACATAATATCTTCTGTGTTAGTTAGTTCAGGCTGATATAACAAAAGTACCATAGATTGGACAGCTTATAGACAAGAGAAATTTATATCTCACTGTTCTGAATGCTGAGAAATCCAAGATAAAGGTTTCAGTAGATTTGGTGTCTTGTGAGGATCTGCTTCCTGATTCATAGACTGACATCTTCTCACTATAACCTTAGAGAGTGGAAAGGGAAAGAGAGATTTCTGGGGTCTTCTTTTAATAAGGGCAATAATCCCATTCCTGAGGGTTCCACCCTCATGACCTAATCACCCCCCAAAGACCCCATGTCCTACTACCATCACACTGAAGGTTAGGTTTCAATATATGAATTTAGAGAGACACAAACATTTATTCTGTAGTACTCTCCTGCCATTAATGTGTGACAATGTACTCAGATTATTGCCAAACTGGGGAATTTACCTGAACTTTGGTGTCCAGAGTTTTTATTGGAACTTTAGTATATAGGAATGATTAATTGATTGATTGCCCTTGTGGTTGAAGTCAGTCTCCATCCTCCCTACTTCCTGGAGGCCTGGCTGATATCACAGGGCCCAAGGGACCTACCATGAGTCATCTCATTAGTGTAAACTATTAAGTGTGGTCCACAGAACCCACAATGCAAAACAAAGACATTCCTTTGTTTGGACTATTCCAAGTAGTTAGAAATTACCTCCTAGGAGTGGAGGATAAAGACTAGAACTCTCTTTGGGAAAACCAAAAAAGAAATAACAAATTAAAGAATGACCAAAGAGAAGAACTATTTGCTATCTCTATAGGAGAAGCTTGTAATGATGACTTTATTCACTGATATTTTTCATTAACTGTAATGCCAACTTTAGGAAAAATAAAACAATTCTGGCTAGACTAAATCCACACCACTGCACTTTTTCTATGGATTACTGCCAATATGGCTTCACTAATGATTTATTTTTCTTTCTAGACTTCTGCACTTTGTAGATAAGGAAAATGTTACCTCTAGTCATGCAAGGTCATAATCCTCAGCCCTCTACCCAGGTCTTCTCTTTTCTGCAGGGATTATGGATTTTGACAGAACTGAATTCACATCCTGATACTGCCACTTATTAGCTGTGTGGCCTTGGACAGATTAAGCAACCTCTCTGAAGATTAATTTTCTCCTCTGCAAATCACAAATAATAAGAGCTAACTCAAATTGTTGTATTGATAAATAAATGAGATTATATATGGTAAATCTTTATTCCTCTACTTTTTTAAAAAAATTATTTATTTATTTATTATTTATGGCTGTGTTGAGTCTTCGTTTCTGTGCGAGGGCTTTCTCTAGTTGTGGCAAGTGGGGGCTACTCTTCATCGCGGTGCGCGGGCCTCTCATTACCGCGGCCTCTCTTGTTGTGGAGCACAGGTTCCAGATGCGCAGGCTCAGTAATTGTGGCTCACGGGCCTAGTTGCTCCGTGGCATATGGGATCTTCCCAGACCAGGGATCGAACCCATGTCCCCTGCATTGGCAGGCAGATTCTCAACCACTGCACCACCGGGGAAGCCCCTGGTAAATCTTTAAACAGCCTCAATGTTTTATGATCACCTGCATGAAAGTGGGATGGACCTTGCTTAAATAATAGGTCAGATATTGAAACTCATCACACTTCATACACGTTGAGAATTTGCAAGAAAACATTATTCACACAATGAACTTGTGTGTAGTGGCAAGACAGGCACAAGTTGGTCTGGAACGGCAAGAGCACAGCAGAGTTGGCTTGACTTTTGTAGAGAGCTGGGCTAGAGAATGGTTATACTTGCAGAGTAAGGCTGTGGGGCTCAAATTCCCGCAGGAGATAAGATCTCAAGCAAAGTGCAGGTTTCCTTATCTATAATATCAAATATGTGGTGGTAGAAAAGGGAAGGATTGGAGCTTAAATGCTGTCCACACTCAAATATCAAACATAGACTCTGACTCTTTATTACTACTCGGCATAGCAGATGTTCAATAAACATTAGTGCTGTTTTCATTCTCCCCATAAAAGTCTGCATTTTCTTAATGGCTCTTCTTAGAAATAATTATTAGAGGTGAAAATCTGATTAGGAGGAGGTCTTAACTCCTTAAGCCATAATACAAGGCCTTTTATGACCTTAATGCTATGTATCTTTTCATTTTCATCTCTCCCCACTGTTGCTTTCCTCTTCAAACTCTATACTCCAGCCATAGTCAACTATTTGCAGGTTCTGAATTGTGCCAGATTCTCTTGAGCCTCTGAATGGGTAGCTACCTAGGCTGTACACAGTAGCCCTCTTTCCTTTACCTCATCAACTCCTAATTGTCCTTCAAAACTAATTTTAAGCGAAATCTCACTTAAGATGCCTTCCTTGACTCCCTTCTCATCTCTGAACTTCCCCAGTCTCTCTCACACACACACACAAACACAAATACACACACACTTGAGTAGAGGGCCCTTGTGTGCCTTTCCGTAGCAGCTACCTATTGCCTTATTCTATAATTTATCTATCTTTACCTATTCCCCACACTAGGCTGTAATGTCTTTGTGGGCAAAGAATGCATCTTATTTGCCCTGGATGCCATCTTGCATCCCTGTCCCTAGCATAGTGTCAGACATATAGTGAACACTCAGTGCATGTTTCAAAAGATATAATTGTGTAGATTAAAATACACCACGCAATGTCTTTAATGACATAACTGTCCTGGAAACCATTTTCATTTTTAAAAGAGATGAATTTTCTTCTCCATGAATCACTTGCTAGAAGTACAGGCAGTAAGACCAAGTAAATAGACACTTTGTAGAATGAGGGGTAGAGTGTGGGTGATGTGGAGCTAGCAATATTTTGTTGCTCTTGCTGCTGCTGCTGTTGTTGTTATTATTGTAATATTATCATTTACTGATTTGTACTGTAGGAGTCAAAGTCCTAGAGCCTCTTAAATCACATTGTATGTATATGCCAGGTCCTCCACTTATCTACTTATGGACATTTAAAAGGTTTAATGTAAGAAGAAACTGTGGCTATTGTGAAATATATGCTAAATATATTTATAAGATACTGGTCACAGTTTATCCTATCTTTTACCAAGGCTTTTTAATGTGCAGACTACATAAGTACATAAGACATATAAAACTCTGTGCATCATTTTGGTTTATATGAATTTACAAAACAGAGAAGATGCTATACACAAAGTAAGGTAATTTGCCCTTTTACTTAAGGCTAGCCCTTGAGCATATTTTTTGTTCAACATCCATTTTTTTAATTTTAAATGTTTTACTTTATTTTTTTTAAACATCTTTATTGAAGTATAATTGCTTTACAATGTTGTGTTAGTTTCTGCTTTATAACAAAGTGAATCAGTTATACATATACATATGTTCCCATATCTCTTCCCTCTTGCATCTCCCTCCCTCCCACCCTCCTTATCCCACCCCTCTAGGTGGTCACAAAGCACCGAGCTGATCTCCCTGTGCTATGCGGCTGCTTCCCACTAGCTATCTATTTTACATTTGGTAGTGTATATATGTCCATGACACTCTCTCAACCTGTCACATCTCACCCCTCCCCCTGCCCATATCCTCAAGTCCATTCTCTAGTAGGTCTGTGTCTTTATTCCCGTCTTGCCACTAGGTTCTTCATGACCATTTCTTTTCCTTAGATTCCATATATATGTGTTAGCATACTGTATTTGTTTTTCTCTTTCTGACTTACTTCACTCTGTATGACAGACTCTAACTCCATCCACCTCATTACAAATACCTCATTTCATTTCTTTTTATGGCTGAGTAATATTCCATTGTATATATGTGCCACACCTTCTTTATCCATTGATCCGATGATGGACACTTAGGTTGCTTCCATGTCCTGGCTATTGTAAATTGAGCTGCAATGAACATTTTGGTACATGACTCTTTTTGAATTACGGTTTTCTCAGTGTATATGCCCAGTAGTGGAATTGCTGGGTCGTATGGTAGTTCTATTTGTAGTTTTTAAAGGAACCTCCATACTGTTCTCCATAGTGGCTGTATCAATTTACATTCCCACCAACAGTGCAAGAGTCTTCCCTTTTCTCCACACCCTCTCCAGCATTTATCGTTTCTAGATTTTTTGATGATGGCCATTCCGAGCAGTGTGAGATGATACCTCATTGTAGTTTTGATTTGCATTTCTCTAATGATTAATGATGTTGAGCATTCTTTCATGTGTCTGTTGGCAATCTGTATATCTTCTTTGGAGAAATGTCTATTTAGGTCTTCTGCCCATTTTTGGATTGGGTTGTTTGATTTTTTGTTATTGAGCTGCATGAGCTGCTTGTAAATCTTGGAGATTAATCCTTTGTCAGTTGCTTCATTTGCAAATATTTTCTCCCATTCTGAGGGTTGTCTTTTGGTCTTGTTTATGGTTTCCTTTGCTGTGCAAAAGCTTTTAAGTTTCATTAGGTCCTATTTGTTTTTTTTTGTTTTTATTTCCATTTCTCTAGGAGGTGGGTCAAAAAGGATCTTGCTGTGATTTATGTCATAGAGTTTTCTACCTATGTTTTCCTCTAAGAGTTTGAGAGTGTCTGGCCTTACACTTAGGTCTTGAATCCATTTTGAGTTTATTTTTGTGTATGGTGTCAGGGAGTGTTCTAATTTCATACTTTTACATGTACTTGTCCAATTTTCCCAGCACCACTTATTGAAGAGGCTGTCTTTTCTCCACTGGATATGTTTGCCTCCTTTATCAAAGATAAGGTGACCATATGTGCGTGGGTTTATCTCTGGGCTTTCTATCCTGTTCCATTGATCTATATTTCTGTTTTTGTGCCAGTACCAAACTATCTTGATTACTGTAGCTTTGTAATATAGTCTGAAGTCAGGGAGCATGATTCCTCCAGCTCCATTTTTCGTTCTCAAGATTGCTTTGGCTATTCGGGGTCTTTTCTCTTTCCATACAAATTTTGAATTTTTTTGTTCTAGTTCTGTGAAAAATGCCAGTGGTAGTTTCATAGGGATTGCATTGAATCTGTAGATTGCTTTGAGTAGTAGAGTCATTTTCACAATGTTGATTCTTCCAATCCAAGAACATGGTATCTCTCTCCATCTATTTGTATCATCTTTAATTTCTTTCATCAGTGTCTTATAATTTTCTGCATACAGGTCTTTTGTCTCCTTAGGTAGGTTTATTCCTAGATATTTTATTCTTTTTGTTGCAATGGTAAACGGGAGTGTTCTCTTAATTTCACTTTCAGATTTTTCATCATTAGTATATAGGAATGCAAGAGATTTCTGTGCATTAATTTTGTATCCTGCTACTTTACCAAATTCATTGATTAGCTCTAGTAGTTTTCTGGTGCCAGTTTTAGGATTCTCTATGTATAGTATCCTGTCATCTGCAAACAGTGACAGCTTTACTTCTTCTTTTCCGATTTGGATTCCTTTTATTTATTTTTCTTCTCTGATTGCTGTGGCTAACACTTCCAAAACTATGTTGAATAATAGTGGTGAGAGTGGGCAACCTTGTCTTGTTCCTGATCTTAGTGGAAATGGTTTCAGTTTTTCACCATTGAGGACAATGTTGGCTGTGGGTTTGTCATATATGGCCTTTATTATGTTGAGGAAAGTTCCCTCTATGCCTACTTTCTGCAGGGCTTTTATCATAAATGGGTGTTGAATTTTGTCGAAAGCTTTCTCTGCATCTATTGAGATGATCATATGGTTTTTCTCCCTCAATTTGTTAATATGGTGTATCACGTTGATTGATTTGCGTATATTGAAGAATCCTTGCATTCCTGGGATAAACCCCACTTGATCATGGTGTATGATCCTTTTAATGTGCTGTTGCATTTGTTTGCTAGTATTTTGTTGAGGATTTTTACATCTATGTTCATCAGTGATATTGGCCTGTTGTTTTCTTTCTTTGTGACATCTTTGTCTGGTTTTGGTATCAGGGTGATGGTGGCCTCGTAGAATGAGTTGGGGAGTGTTCCTCCCTCTGCAGTATTTTGGAAGAGTTTGAGAAGGATAGGTGTTAGGTCTTCTCTAAATGTTTGATAGAATTCGCCTGTGAAGCCATCTGGTCCTGGGCTTTTGTTTGTTGGAAGATTTTTAATCACAGTTTTAATTTCAGTGCTTGTGATTGGTCTGTTCATATTTTCTATTTCTTACTGGTTCAGTCTCGGCAGGTTGTGCTATTGTTTCCTTCATTTCTTTTTCATTTATTTCTGATCTGATCTTTATGATTTCTTTCCTTCTGCTAGCTTTGGGGTTTTTTTGCTCTTCTTTCTCTAATTGCTTTAGGTGGAAGGTTAGGTTGTTTATTCGAGGTGTTTCCTGTTTCTTGATGTAGGCTTGTATTGCTGTAAACATCCCTCTTAGAACTGCTTTTGCTGTATCCCATAGGTTTTGAATCATCGTGTCTCCATTGTCATTTTTTTCTAGGTATTTTTTTGATTTCCCCTTTGATTTCTTCAGTGATCACTTCGTTATTAAGTAGTGTATTTTGTAGCCTCCATGTGTTTGTATTTTTTACAGATCTTTTCCTGTAATTGATATCTAGTCTCATAGCGTTGTGGTCAGAAAAGATACTTGATACAATTTCAATTTTCTTAAATTTACCAAGGCTTGATTTGTGACCCAAGATATGATCTATCCTGGAGAATGTTCCATGAGAACTTGAGAAAAATGTGTATTCTGTTGTTTTTGGGTGGAATGTCCTATAAATATCAATTAAGTCCATATTGTTTAATGTATCATTTAAAGCTTGTGTTTCCTTATTTATTTTCATTTTGGATGATCTGTCCATTGGTGAAAGTGGGATGTTAAAGTCCCCTACTATGATTGTGTTACTGTCCATTTCCCCTTTTATGGCTGTTAGTTTTTGACTCATGTATTGAGGTTCTCCTATGTTGGGCAAATAAATATTTACAATTGTTATACCTTCCTCTTGGATCGATCCCTTGATCATTATATAGTGTCCTTCTTTGTCTCTTGTAATAGTCTTTATTTTAAAGTCTATTTTGTCTGATATGAGAATTGCTACTCCAGCTTTCTTTTGATTTCCATTTGCATGGAATATCTTTTTCCATCCCCTCACTTTCAGTCTGTATGTGTCTCTAGGTCTGAAGTGGGTCTCTTGTAGACAGCATATATATGGGTCTTGTTTTTGTATCCATTCTGCCAGTGTGTGTCTTTTGGTGGGAGCATTTAATCCATTTACATTCAAGGTAATTATCGATATGTATGTTCCTATTCCCATTTTCTTAAATGTTTTGGGTTTGTTATTGTAGGTGTTTTCCTTGTCTTGTGTTTCTTGCCTAGAGAAGTTCCTTTAGCATCTGTTGTAAAGCTGGTTTGGTGGTGCTGAACTCTCTCAGCTTTTGCTTGTCTGTAAGGTTTTTAATTTCTCCATCAAATCTGAATGGGATCCTTGCTGGGTAGAGTAATCTTGGTTGTAGGTTTTTCTCCTTCATCACTTTAAGTATATCCTGCCACTCCCTTCTGGCTTGCAGAGTTTCTGCTGAAAGATCAGCTGTTAACGTTATGGGGATTCCCTTGTGTGTTATTTGTTGTTTTTCCCTTGCTGCTCTTAATATGTTTTCTTTATATTTAATTTTTGATAGTTTGATTAATATGTGTCTTGGCGTGTTTCTCCTTGGATTTATCCTGTATGGGTCTCTCTACCCTTCCTGGACTTTATTGACTATTTTCTTTCCCATATTAGGGAAGTTTTCAACTATAATCTCTTCAAATATTTTCTCAGTCCCTTCCTTTTTCTCTTCTTCTTCTGGGACCCCTATAATTCGAATGTTGGTGCGTTTAATGTTGTCCCAGAGGTCTCTGAGACTGTCCTCAGTTCTTTTCATTCTTTTTTCTTTATTCTGCTCTGCAGTAGTTATTTCCACTCTTTTATCTTCCAGGTCACTTATCCGTTCTTCTGCCTCAGTTATTCTGTTATTGATCCCGTCTAGAGTATTTTTAATTTCATTTATTGTGTTTTTCATCGTTGCTTGGTTCCTCTTTAGTTCTTCTACGTCCTTGTTAAATGTTTCTTGCATTTTGTCTATTCTATTTCCAAGATTTTGGATCATCTTTATTCTCATTATTCTGAATTCTTTTTCAGGTAGACTGCCTATTTCCTCTTCATTTGTTAGCTCTGGTGTGTTTTGGCCCTGCTCCTTCACCTGCTGTGTGTTTTTTTGTCTTCTCATTTTGCTTATCTTACTGTGTTTGGGCTCTCCTTTTCACAGGCTGCAAGTTCGTAGTTCCCAGTTTTTTTTTTTGTATCTGTCCCCAGTGGCTAAGGTTGGTTCAGTGGGTTGTGTAGGCTTCCTGGTGGAGGGGACTAGTGCCTGTGGTCTGGTGGATGAGGTTGGATCTTGTCTTTCTGATGGGCATGTCCTCGTCTGGTGGTGTGTTTTGGGGTGTCTGTGGCCTTATTATGATTTTAGGCAGCCTCTCTGCTAATGGATGGGGCTGTGTTCCTGTCTTGCTAGTTGTTTGGCATATGGTGTCCAGCACTGTAGTTTGCTGGTCGTTGAGTGAAGCTGGGTCTTGATGTTGATATGGAGATCTCTGAGAGGTTTTCGCCATTTGGTATTACGTGGAGCTGGGAGGTCTCTTGTGGACCCGAGTCCTGAAGTTGGCTCTCCCACCTCAGAGGCACAGCCCTGATGCCTGGCTGGAGCACCAAGAGACTTTCATCCACACGGCTCAGAATAAAAGGGAGAAAAAATGGAAAGCAAGAAAGAAAGAGGAAAAAATAATATAAAATAAAGCTATTATAATAAAAACTAAGAAAAAAATTATTAAGAATAAATTTATTAAGAAAAATTCTTTTTTTAATTTTTAAAAATAGATTTATTAATTTTTTATAATAAAAATAAGAAAAATATTAAGAAAAAAATTTATTAAGAAAAAATATTTTAATTATTTAAAATAAAAAATATGAAAAAACTTATTAATTTTTTTTTAATTTTAAAAAATAGAAAATAAGGAATAATTATTAAGAAAACATTTATTACAAAAAAAAATTTTTTTAAGTAAAAAGAAAAAAAACGGACGGACCTAACCCTAGGACTAATGGTGAAAGCAAAGCTATACAGAAAAAAACCTCACCCAGAAGCATATACATATACACTCACAAAAAAAGGAAAAGGGGAAAAATTAATATATCCTGCTCCCAAAGTCCATCTCCTGAATTTGAGATGATTCATTGTCTATTCATGTATTCAACAGATGCAGGCACATCAAGTGTTTGTGGAGCTTTAATCCACTGCTTCTGAGGCTGCTGGGAGAGATTTCCCTTTCTCTTCTTTGTTCATACAGCTCCCGTGGTTCAGCTTTTGATTTGGACCCGCCTCTGCATGTAGGTCGCCTGAGGGTGTCTGTTCCCCGCCCAGACAGAATGGGGTTAAAGGAGCAGCTGACTATGGGGCTCTGGCTCACTCAGGCCGGGGGGAGGGAGGGGTACGGATGCCGGGCGAGCCTGCAGCGGCAGAGGCCAGCGTGACGTTGCACCAGCCTGAGGCGCGCAGTGTGTTCTCCCGGGGAAGTTGTCCCTGAATCACGGGACCCTGGCAGTGGTGGGCTGCACAGGCTCCCGGGAGGGGTGGTGTGGAGAGTGACCTGTGCTCACACACAGGCTTCTTGGTGGCGGCAGCAGCAGCCTTAGCATCTCATGCCCGTCTCTGTGGTCCGCGCTGATAGCCGTGGTTCATGCCCGTCTCTGGAGTTCATTTAGGCTGCGCTCTGAATCCCCTCTCTTTGTGCGCCGCGAAACAAAGAGGCAAGAAAAAGTCTCTTGCCTCTTCGGCAGCTGCAGACTTTTTCCCGGACTCCCTTCCGGCTAGCTGTGGTGCGCTAACCCCTTCAGGCTGTGTTCATGAAGCCAACCCCAGTCCTCTCCCTGGGATCCGACCGAAGCCCGAGCCTCAGCTCCCAGCCCCCGCCCGCCCCAGTGGGTGAGCAGAGAAGCCTCTCGGGCTGGTGAGTGCTACTCGGCACCGATCCTCCGTGCAGGAATCTCTCCGCTTTGCCCTCCGCACCCCTGTGGCTGCGCTCTCCTCCGTGGCTCCGAAGCTTCCCCCCTCTGCCACCTGCAGTCTCTGCCCACAAAGGGGCTTCCTAGTGTGTGGAAACCTTTCCTCCTTCACAGCTCCCTCCCACTGGTGCAGGTCCCGTCCCTATTCTTTTGTCTCTGTTCTTTCTTTTTTCTTTTGCCCTACCCAAGTACGTGGGGAGTCTCTTGCCTTTTGGGAGGTCTGACGTCTTCTGCCAGCGTTCAGTGGGTGTTCTGTATGAGCAGTTCCACGTGTAGATGTATTTCTACTGTATCTTTGGGAAGGAAGGTGATCTCTGTCTCTTACTCTTCCGCCATCTTGCCCAGACCCTCCCATCCTTTTTAATTGGTGTGTTTCATTGTATAAAATTAATGTAACCAAAATGCTTTAGCTAAATATTTCTATTTTTATGATATCCAGTTAACTGCTATTATGGGGGAAAAGTGAAATTTGAATAACTTGTAAGCATACAACTTATAATTCATTTTGGATGATAGTTGTACAACCATATTTTTCTCAGTACAGATTCCATGGGACAAAGGAGCAATGTCACCTAGAGTGTAAGTTTTGTTGACTTTCGATCTCTATTAAGATCAAAGTACTAAGCATTACTGGATCCACTTTTTGTTATTGTGTAGATGAACTAGACAGATAAGTTGTGTACCAAACCAGATTTTTCTCATATAAGCATAAAATATAGCTCACTTAGACAAAAATTTATCTCACAAAAATAGCCAGTTATTGCACATAATATGTTAACAACCATGTTAAAGAGTCAAGTAGGGGCTACCACACACACACAAAGAGAGACAAAGAGGCAGATAGGTACAGAGTGTTTTTTTTGTTTTTTTTCTTTTTAATTTAGAAAGACATCAAAAGGAGTTATTGGAGTTACTAAGAGCAATTCTTCAGAAAGGAAAAGTACACACATTCTATAATGTATTTACTTATAAACATAAATCATAAGATGATACCACAAACTCTAAAAAGTCTATTATGGAGCTAGAATTTTAATTTCCAGTTTTTACTCTAAGCAATTGGTGATAACTCTTAAGCAGGATGACCAAAAGACCAGACTCTCTTCTGATTCTGTCTGCACTTCTTTTCCTCCATACGGTAATGGTTTTGTAAATGACCTACATAGTTCTTGTCTCATTTCGTTCAATTCTGGAATGATCATTACCTTGTAGTATGGATTTTTAAAAACAGCTTTATTGAAGTAAAATTGGCATGCAATAGACTGCACATATTTAAAGTGTAAAATTTGATGTTTTGATATATGTATGTACCCATGAAATCATCACCACAATCAAGAGAATGAACATCTCATCACCCTCAAAAGGTCCCTAGTGATTCTTTGTAAACTCTCACTGATATCCTTCCCTGCACCATCTTCCCTAGGCAATCACTGATATGTTTGCTGTCACTGTATATTACATTTTGTGGAGTTTCATATAAATAGAATCATACAATACATACTCTGTTTTGTCTGGCTTCTTTCATTCAGTATAATTTTCAGATTCATCTATGTTGTTGGGTATATCTAATTTCTTTTTATTGCTGAATAATATTCCATTGTGTGAATATATCACAATATGTTTATCCACTTGCCTATTGATAAATATGTGAATTAATTCCAGGTTTTTACTATTGCAAATAAAATTGTCATGAATGTCCACGTTCAAATCTTTATATGGTCAAATGATTTCATTTCTTTAGGTGGAATGACTAGAAGTAAAATGGATGGGCCATAGGGTAGATGAATGATTAAATTTATAAGAAACTGATAAATAGCTTTCCTAAGTGATTGTACCATTTTATAATCTCACCAGCAGTGTGTAAATGTTCCAATTGCTCCACAAAAGGATTTCTTTCAAACTCAGGTCTCCACTAGTGAATGACTTTTGTAACCAAAGTCAGCAGATTAATACCATCACTTATTTAGAATATGAATTCTATTGTTTGTTGGTGGGATGTTCTATAAATGTTAATTAGATCCTCTTGGTTGATTTTCTTATTCAAGTCTACTCTATCCTTAGTGGTTTTATATTTATGATTCTATCAATTATAAAGAAAGAGTTATTGAAATATTTAACTATAAATTTGGATTTCTGCTTTTTTCTTTGCACTTTATTAGGTATTTTAACTGTAAAAAATCACCACAAACTTAGAAGCTGAAAACAAAAACAATTTATCTCATAATTTTGTAGGTCAGTAGTCTAGTTTGGCTTGAATGGTTTCTCTGCTCCAGGTTTCACAAAGTAGAAATTAAGGTATCAGCCAGATTGTACTCTTTTTTGGAGGTTCCTGGAAGAATCTACATCAAGCTCGTTCAGGTTATTGATTGAATTCATTTCCATGTGTTTGTAAGACTAAGGTCCCCATTGTCTTGTTGACTGTCAGCCAGAGACTGGTCTTTGCACTTAAAACTTGCCCACCTTTCATTTTAGGCTTTCCATGCAACCTCCCTCCAACAATGGTGGATCGAGTCCCTCTCATGTTTTGAATGTCTCCAGCTTTCCTTTCTAACATCTCTCTCTGACTGACTCTTCTGTTTTCTGTACTGCTTTTAAGGGCTTATGCAACTACACTGATACTACCAGGATAATCTCCTTTTTTTATTGTCAGCAGATTAATAAACTTAAGTCCATCTGAAAAGTCTCTTCTCAATAGAACCTACATTAGTGTTTGTTAGATTAACCTAATGTTTATTAGGCCACTTGAAGTTTTCCCACAGCTCACTGATGCACAGTTCATTCTGGGGGGTCGTGAGGTCTGTGTTTTCTTTTTAATATTTTCCATTGCTGTGTCTTCAAATTCACTGATCTTCTTTAGCAGTGTCCAATCCAGTGTAATTTGTCATCTTAAACATTAGAATTTTCATCTCTAAAATTTGGATTTGGGTCTTTTTCTATTATCTAGCTATCCACTTAACATATTCAATATTTCCTATACCTCATTGGGTGCTAGTTATTTTTGTATTCCTATAAGTCTTCTTGAGGTTTGTTCTATGATTAAGTTAGATTGTACGGAAAAGTTTGGTACTTTGGAGTCTTGCTTTGGAGACTTATTAGAAAGTCTAAGGCTTGTTCTTTCTCACTACTCAAGCAGATCTTCCTCAGGACTCTGTCCTGGGAATCATGAAGTTTCCCCATCTGACTGGTGGGAAAACCATCCCTGACATTCTTTTAATGCAGGGCATTATACTTACTAATCCTTTAGAAAACTTTTCCTGGCTTCATAGTTTCCCCACCATACTTGCACCGAACAGCCTTTTTTTGAATACTTGAGGAGAACCCTCTGCAGACTTCTGGTGTTTTATTTCTGTGTAGTCCTCTCCTTTTTCGTACTCTGCTCTGTGAACTAAATGCTAGGCAACCTCAGACTCTCAGTTATATCCCCTCAACCCAGAGAGTCTACTGGGCTCCTTCTCTGTGTTGTGGCCTAGAAACGCTCTACAAGCAATAAACTGGAGCAATCACAGGAATGGCTTCATTTGTTTTCCATCTCTTAGGGATCACTGGCCTTACTGTCTGACACCTGTGCCTTGAAAATCATTTTTTCTTATATTTTGTCTGCTTTTGTTAGTTATTTCAAGTGGGAGAATAAATCTGGTTCCTGTTACTCCATCTTGGGTGGGAAAGGAGGTCCTTTATCTGGGCTTTAACACTATTTATAAAAATGCATTAGTTTTTGCATATACACATGCTCAAATTTTATATCAATTTCTCTTTTAACCAGTGAATACTAAAGAGATTTTGTTGACTGTAATATAATATGTTCAGCTGTATAACAAAGTCAAAAATTTACTCACACTACATCAGATGTGCAGAGGCAAAGTAGTTTATTTACACGCCCGATCCATGTGGGTAGAATGGACTACCTAGATTTACTAATTAATGATGTCTTTATTTCTTCTGGTTTGAACATTCTCCTTTCTTTAAAAAAAAAAAAATATTTATTTATTTTTGGCTGCATTGGGTCTTCGTTGCTGCACGCGGGCTTTCTCTAGCTGTGAGGAGCGGGGGCTACTCTTCATTGCGGTGCACGGGCTTCTCATTGCGGTGACTTCTCTTGTTGTGGAGCACAGGCTCTAGGCACGCGGGCTTCAGTAGTTGTGGCTCGTGGGCTTTGTTGCTCCGTGGCATGTGGGATCTTCCCGGACCAGCGATTGACCCCGTGTCCCTTGCATTGGCAGGTGGATTCTCAACCACTGCACCAACAGGGAAGTCCTGAACATTCTCCTTTCAATTTAAATATTCAGTCTACTCAAAGTTCAGCTTCCTATCAAGACTGGCTTTAAAGGTCTCTTCTGAATGATTCTGTCTCTTTGCATAAACCTCTAGATTTTCATAAATTTCCTATCTTCCTCCTTCCTTGGATTATGAGAAAAAGATTCTGTCTTTATGGTACTTGAGTGAAGAAATCCTCACATCTTCATAATGTCCCTTGATTGTTTTTGTGTTACGTCACTGATGGATGCGTCTACTTGACAACAGCTCCCCATGCTGGCATTCATGTATGAATATTGTGACCTGATCTCTTAGGTTGACTATGGCCCATTGATGATTTTCGACCACATCTTGACTCTCATCTGTACTGTAAACTCTTCTGAATCTCTGACACATCCTTGGCTTGGCATAGAGATTTACCTCAAATTTCTGCTGTATTATTACTTTACCCCTCACTATAATAATCTCCACAGAACATCTTCTCAATTCCTAGTTATCTACAGTCTTCATCCCTGTCAGAAATTATACTGGAATTCTTTGTCTCTGTCTATTCCACTGGGAAACCATGCACTATTTAGAGAAACTAAACTCTTTCAGTTCCCAGTATGTTAGGATTTAGTTCAGCAAACCAGAAATCACTCTAGGTATTTAAAACAAATGGGAATCTATGACAGAGAATTTTGTGCTTATAAAATTGTTGGAAGGGTTAGAGAAGCAAATATCAGGAGGTTGCCAGAACATTTAGGTTATGCCATGTCCACTATGCTGGAAGGTCAGGGAATTGCTATTACTATCGTGTAATCAGGAAAGTGGAGGAAATCACTGCTAACATTTGAGCTGCCCCTCAGCCCCAAAATGGGACTGACAGTGAAATGTATATTCTGGTTCCTATAGAGTTCTCACAGTTTGGAATCCCACTGCTGCCACAGGAAACATTTCTTCTGTCACCCTTCATCTTCCAATTATCATGTCTATGAATCTCAATGGCAGAATGAAAATCATATCCAGATCCCTGGAGGCAAAATAGCCTTCAAAATGTAATTCCAAGGATTCCAGCCACTATGATAGAGGAAAGAACATAAAAGAGGATAGAATAAATTCTGCTCAGCAATAAAAAATATCCAGTACCCTCTTTCTTAATCATTTTGCAGTCCTGGGGTTTTATTAATGTGGTCACCCACTAGACTTCCAAGTCTCTTAACTAGTATCGTCCTGCAGTAGGGTGGCAAGTCTCCTTGCCCAGCTGTTAGTGGGAAAGGGATATATCTTCTCTATAGTTAATGAAGGAATTATATTGTCTGAGTTCTCTATACTTGGCTCTTGAAATATTAAATATATTTTGCTAATCAAGTGTTCTTTCAACAAGGCATGGCTTTTGAGCCCATTGTTTTGCTTTTAGATCTAATTTTGAATGTCAAAAGCTGAATAAAAATAGTTTCCTCTCTTAATTTACCCACCTTAGTAGAATTTAGGAGCTTAAACTTTTGAGCCCCTTTATATGCCAAACAGTCTTCTAAATGAATTACCGTTACATGAATTAACTTATTTAAACTTCACACTGACCCTATCTCCTTATTGGTTTGTGTGTGTGTGTGTGTGTGTAATAGAGAGAGATAATATACGGATATATTTATTTATTTATATTGGAGTGTGGTTGATTTGTAATGTTGTGATACTTTCTGCTGTATAGCACAGTGAAACAGTTATACATATACACATATCCACTCTTTTTAGACTCTTTTCCAATATAAGTCATTACATAATATTGAGTAGAGTTCCCTGTGCTATAACTCCTTATTTTTACTTTTCTTCTCCTCCTCCTCCTCCTTCTTCTTCCCCTTCTTCTTCCCCTTCTTCTTCTTCTTCTTCTTCTTCTTCTTCTTCTTCTTCTTCTTCTTCTTCTTCTTCTTCTTCTATGAGATAGATACTCATCTCCATTTTACAAATAAGAGATTGACACATGCAGAAGTTAGTAATTTCCCACAGGAAGTGCCAGAGCCAAGATATACTCAGGCAATCAAGCTCCCTAGCAAGTACTGTTAAAGGCTTCTCATATATATAACAGTCCTCACTTCACATTCGTTTCAAAATATTACTCCTATTACTAGTGGATTGCCTATTTTAATTATTAACTTTGGAAAGGTTCTCCCTTTCTAAACAATATGCTCTCCACGTGTATATTTTCTCCCCTTAGTCAGTCTTCTTCTAGGTATATATTTGACTGTGTGTGAATGAATGATTATTTTATTTCAGTCTCTTTGATTGCAAAAGTATTTTCCCAGTAGAATACTGAGTTTAAAATTGATCTTTTGTGCAACAACTGGAACATTAATACACTAGTGGTGGGAATATAAAATGGTAAAATCATTTAGGAAAGCACTTTGGCAATTTCTTATAAATATAAGCATCCATTTACCTATGGCCCAGCCATACTACTCCTAGGCATTTATCCAAGACAAATGACAGCATATGTGTCCACATATGTCGACAGACTATGTGCCCATATATGTCAAACACATGTATGTTAATTATACTTCAACCAAATTGTATTTTTTAAAAGCTGAATATAAGACAAAAAAATAGATCCTTCCTTGAGCAGAAGCATAACTGTTAAGACACTCTCTGTACAGCACATAAATAATATCTCTCACACCTTGCTACGGCCTCTAAAGGCGAAGAGCCATGTGAACTCATTTACAACCAGATTCCTGTGGGTGGAGCCTCTGTTCTCACTCCATTCTCATCCTCAAGCTATACTCAGTATTTTACTGTCTCTCTAAAGAAAATGATTCAATTCTGTAACTTATTAGAAAGTGTTTTTTTATTAAAAATATGTTAGACAGAGGAAGGAATTATCATTCAGAACAACTTTCTTAAAATTCTCATTAGATAACCTCCATTTTGTTCTAAAGTTCCTTGCAATAGGTCAGCTTCTTCATTTTACTTTCTATTTCTCCACATGCCTCTAAACTCACTGTGCTTTCTTTAGCAATTCAACAGTGACCCTTAGATTGCATATACCATCCAAAAAATAAAAGCTTCTACTTAGCTGAATTTACCTCTTCTTAGAAAAGAGCATATCCGCAGCATCCACAATTCCTCAAATGTCTTCCTTGGTCATCTAATTCACTTGATCAAGTACGCACTCTCTCATCCCCAAAATACGTCTTTTCATAGAGAGATACAATTCCTATACTAGGAAATGAGATTTATTTTCAACACATTCCATTTATAATATACATATTTATAACAACCAGTGCCAGTAGTTTGTGTTATTTGTAAGTTTTTTATATATACATCAAAACTTAATCCCTTTAATTTCCTAAAATAGTCAATTGCTCTAGCAAGTCATATTTGTTCATTACCTGGAATAATGACAGAACCCATTTACAATGAGAAACCATGTACTTTTTTGAGGGGAAAGGGCACCACATAGATGTTTCTGTTCATGTAGTATTATTATTATCCTTGGACGATAACTGTGGGGGTTTCTTTATGTTTCAATATTTCTTCAGAATTTCTTGAAAAATGGGCATATTGTTGTTCTGGTGTTCCACATCTGTTAAATGTCTATTGGGATCAAGTCTTTTGCAGTCTCAAGGTTCCCTTTTACAAGTTTTTCTTCCCAATCTTATGTAGTTTCAGGATGAAAGTCTAATCTTAAAAAGACATGTGATTTTAATCTTGGCAGAATTTAAGATACCTAGAGTCTGTTTTTATGGCAATAATCTCTCCACTATGATTTCTCCACTTAATCCACTTGCCCTAGTGAAAATGACAGCTACTTTTTGTTTCCTTCAGCAGAGACAAAAATGATTTCTGAAGTTTAAAATGTTCATCTTCCCCTCAAGATAAACTTTCCACTGATCATAGATTATTTCAACCTCAGTTTTTTTGTTTGTTATAAATTATTTGCTAAATCTAAATGTCAATAGTGAACTACTGTGATTTAAAACGATAATCTCATTAATTTATTTCCTGGTGCCATGTCCAAAGAGTCCTTTAAATGGAAGGCAAGATAATAACCTATGGTGATTAGGGTGTCACTTTTGAACACAGGAAAATTTAACAGAATTATAAAATAGAAAACTAAATATCATTTAGAAAACTGCTTAGGCAGTCTTAGATCTTACTATTATGCTGAAAAGTGAAAGAAATAAAAACTGTACACCATCTTAGATCCCTAGCATGCTTCAGGATTGTTATCTAGCACCAAATAAACCTTTGGTATATGGATTTTCCTGCTGATTTTTGAACACAGATGTATGCCCCCAGGTACTTCTCATCCACATAATCTTTATTGCTCTGTAAAATCAGCAAAGCTGGAATGAATGCTGATTCAGGAACTTTTGAAAGTTTCAATCAAGCTGTGATGATAGATTCAAAAAGTCTTTTTATTAGTCTGCCTTTCTAATCTGGTCAGTGTCAAAGATTAGATATTCAATCAAGTACTTACTAGTAACCTGGAATAACGTTGTACTAAACAAGTAAGCCTATTTCCAATTTTCAAACACTGATCTACTTTATTTTATTTTGGCTTTCCAAAAATGTGATATGAACCTCAATGTAGGAAAATAAAAAAACACTCCACCACCACACATATTACTGAACCACTGTGATGACATGACAAGTAGAAGGACATTGGTGATGTCTGAATACATACATGCAGTAGAAAAGTAAGATCATCAACGAGTTAAAAGAGGATTATTTTTCATTCTTATTGAACTTATCAGTTTCTCTTTTTTTCTCCTCAAAATTAGAAAATGTATCCATTCTTTCAGTTTCAATACTCATATTTTACTGCTAACCCTGTTATCAATCTCCAGTGAAATAGTTCTACTTATCTAAAAAAACATCTCCACTTGGATGTTCTGTTACTTCAACTCAACATGTCTAATAACTGAATTCACCTTTTTTCTTTCTCCTCAGCTTGCACACTTCTCTACTGTTGTCAGTGTTACCACCATCCTCATTTACCCTAAAAAGCTAGTTAGAGAATCCTTGCTCCCCTACAGTCTTCACATATAATCTGTCTCAAAGTGGAGTTAATGGTTCCATCAATGACCTACTTATCCATACCTTCTTTGACAACCCGGCGATCTTTTAAGATCCAGATGAAATTTCAGCTTTTCTTTTGAGATGCTGAACTCTCATAGTGTTAGAATGGCTGGTGAACTCCAAATACCACACCAATAGAATGTGTGCCTAGTAAAAAAGGTAATATAGTATAATGTTTATTGAACAATAACATAGACATGTGTTTGAGGAGAAGGAAGTAAAGAAATCATAGTCATCAGGGATTGAGATCAACTTATATATTATTTTCTCTCTAGGGCTTAAAATGTAAATACTTCATTTCTCAACTGCTGCAGAGAAAAAAAATTGTAACATTCTTTAGGTGCCCTTTACAGACTTGATTGATTATATCACATATGTACATCTGTTCTCTTTTCAGTACAAAACACCCTTGTGCACACATTACTTACCGAGAATTTAAAACTAGGAAAATTTGTATTTTCTTGCCTGCTGATAGGCTTACCTATGTTTCTTGTCTGAAAAAAAAGCTTTGAAGACCTTCAACTGTTCCCTAAATCCTGGTACTTCCTAAATGTATCATAATTGCAATTTAGTCACAGTTGCGATTTGATATATGCCCCACAGGAATTTTAGTGAAGTGGTCATTCTGCCTTTGCTATGAAATTAATTGGTAACCTCTCCCAACATAATCCTGCCTTTCTAGCAAATTCAGCTACTCAAGCCATTTGATGAGACTATTTTATCACACACACGCGGACTCCAAGCAGCAGGAGACCAGTGCTTGAAAAGGAAAATTAACTAAGAAAGATAAACAATTTACTAGTGGAGTAACCAAGGCAAAATGCTCTACATATCAAAATGAAATGCATATTTAAGAGAATTGTCACTAAATTTATGTACCAGAAACTAATTTTATTTTTTTAAATCAATTGTAGGGTGTTTTGTACTAAGTTATGAAAGACCTCAGAGTTTATTCCATGAATATAGATCACCTTCTGAATATTTATAAGTATAAAAGGTGTAGGTGAATATTTTACTTATTGCTTGAGGGTAATGGTATTTAACACAAGATACCAAAAGGGAAAACCATAATATATTGGTAAATATAGCTATTCAAAATAAACAACAAAAAAACACCCACCATAATGTTAAAAGTCAATCTGGAAAATGGAAAAAAGAAAAGTTAGAGAGGAGGTTAATATCCTTGCTATAAAAGAACTCTCTACATACATCAATGAAAAGAAGAGGAAAATGACAATATTAAAATGAATAGAGCAATTAACAGAAGAAAACCTACACATTCATTCTTTCCATAAATATTTATTGAGTATGTACTCTGTGCTAGGCACAAATGTAAATATATATAAAAAATGTTCAACCTCACCAGTAAGCAAATATATGTAATAAATATCAAGGTTATTTGGAGGGGTATAAATTGATACACATTTTCTAGAATGCAATTGGTAAATTGTTTCAAAATTAAAACTACATATTCATTGATTCAGCAGTTCTACTAGGCATTTTATCTCACAAAAGTAATTAGACAAGAAAATCGAGTGCAGCATATTTTATAACACTGTTTTTCAAGACTGTTGGTGTCCAAAGGCACACAGACATTGTGTGGTTCCATGGAGCCCCTTCAGTGTCTATTTCCAGTGGAGAGGAATAGAATGAAAAAGTGGAACTTGGAATAATTTCCTGCTTCAACAAAAACATCTAAATCATTTTGTGCTTTGAATTTTGGGATTCTGTGGAAGTTTTCACTTTAAGAAAGTGTTGTGGGCTTCCCTGGTGGTGCAGTGGTTGAGAATCTGCCTGCCGATGTAGGGGACACGGGTTCGAGCCCTGGTCTGGGAAGATCCCACATGCCTCACAGCAGCTGGGCCCGTGAGCCACAATTACTGAGCCTGCGCGTTTGGAGCCTGTGCTCCGCAACAAGAGAGGTCGCAATAGTGAGAGGCCCGCGCACCGCGATGAAGAGTGGCCCCCGCTTGCCACAACTAGAGAAAGCCCTCGCAGAGAAATGCAGACTCAACACAGCCATAAATAAAAAAATAAATAAATAAGCCCTCCTTCCTCCAAAAAAAAGAAAGTGTTTTATATGTAAAATGTTTGTAAAAGCTACTAGTTTTATTGAAAATTTGGAAACAACCAAAATGACCATCAAAACGTTGTTTAAATAGATGATGAAATAATCATGTAATGGAATTCTCCATACCCATTAAAGTGATATCAAAAATGTTAACAGCTAATAGTTTTTAACATCAATAGATGTCCAAAATATATTTCCCAGTGATAAAATCAGGATACATAATGTGATCTATTTGATGATGTTGTTATTATTTATATGTGTAAAGAATAAAGTCTATAAATACATGCCAAAAGATCTTAACAGTAGTTATGTCTGTGTGGTGGCTTTGTAGGTGATTTGAACTTTCTTACTCTTTCTTTTTCTGTATTGTTTCATATTTATATTACCTTCATTCAATGGAAATATTCATTTGGAAAAAAAATCACAAAAACTACTTCTGACACATTTTTCTAATTGCTTCTCTTAGTTGACTGGGACTATTATATAACACGAGATGGTAATCAGACTGCAATTCCAGGATTGCTGTTAAAGGAGAGGGTAGAGGAAGAAGGCAGCATTTTTCAGTGTTTTGCCAATCATCATCTGTCATTTCACATCCACACCCTCCTCTTCCACCCTTCTGCTTTTAAATGGTCTTGTTTAAATAATGTCCTGAGGACATGTGAATGGTTCATTGAAATTAACCCCCATACAAGAGAAAGAGTCCAAAAGATGTATCCTACAGCTAGTGTGCCAGAAGAACATTCACTTCAAAATGTAGTGAATTTTATTCATTTTATAAAGAGTTCATCTCTGTATTATATAAAATTATTCTAAAAATAACCCCAAAGATTGGAGTTGCTGCAAATGCACACACACACACACACACACAACTCTATACATAATTCATCCTTCTCTGTTTTTATAATATATTTACTTTCCATCCATAATTAAATTATTAAATATTCAAAGTATTCCCTTGCATCTTTTTTTTTTTTTTGATAAAAGTAAGATTTTTCTATGGAACTCAAAATAGTCCTTTTGCCATGTAAAGATTTTTATTCCCTAGAGATTTAAAAAATATTTTCTCCAATTTTTGTCCTCCAATTCATATTCTTATTCATGAAAATGGAAGAATATAGAAATAGCAATAGACCTATAATAAGATAAAATATCAGAATAATAATAATACTTTTTTCTGAATTTAGTTTTGTAAGTAGGGTGAATCATATTTGTAATTAATCCATCAGTTAAGTATTTCAAAACTGAAAGAGGCATGTATACATTGCTATATGTGTGTGTGTATATATATATACAGGAAGGAATTATTCAGGAGGTTATTGACTAGGGTATTTGGAAGGGGTTTTAGGCCAAAACGATGAGTCTACTAGATTTTAAAAATCCTGAGACTTTGATAAATGCTCTATGTCTTAAGCAGAGATGTCATATTTGTTTTGTTTCTAATCTTGTGCGGAGAAGGAAAAGGATATGTTCCCTTCATTAAATGAATTCCTGTAGAAGTCTATATGAACGTCTTCATAAGACAAGATACATTCTACTTTCTTTATTTGATCCCTCTCACAAGTTAAGACTGATCTTATTTAACCTGTCCAAATAACAGAGCTCAAGGGTCTAGCTGGTAAGAACGAGAGTCAGCTCAGTATTGTATTGATTCTCAAATTCTATTCCGGCGTGAGATACATGACATATGTTGTTCATAGGTATAAAACAGCCTGTTAGGGGCATACTGAGGGTGATGGACAATTCCTAGCATGCTAACCACCTCTTTCTCTTCCATTAAAGGAAGAGTATCAAAATTCAAGTTAGAGAGAGGAACATTATTACAGAGGTAATCTTTAATCTGTTTCATTTATCTGAAAAGCAAATTGTTTACAAACTTTCTTTTATCATTTTCTATAATAATGCAAGTAATTATTCTGCTATTTTACAATCAGTGTCAAAGATTTTAAAGATTTTAAATCTCATTGTCAAGACAATGAGATTGAGAAACGCTGCAAACAGCACTTAGAAATCATCTGGAGTCTTTTGCCAGTGTTATAAGTGGTCTTTTTGTATTGCTTTTATCCCAAGAACCACTCCAATATTACCCATTACTAATGGTGCAACTTGTAGTCATTTCTTTGGCTGTTATTTCTATAGACTATGACAACTGGCCAGTCCTTTCCCTTATCAGCCTTCTTAGCAGAAAACTAATGGCGTCTGTATACCACTCATTGGTACTCTAACTAGGACATAGCAGCAAATTTTTTTCTACTTTTCTTCCTGTTTTTAAAGGATCAACATCAAGGAAGCAATTAGATTTTAACAAAATGACTGGAAAACCTATAACTGGTACCATGGACTGGTACCAGTCTACAGCCTGTTAGGAACTGGTCCGCACAGCAGAAGGTGGGTGGTGAGCGAGCAAGAGAAGCTCTTCTGCCACTCCCTAATGCTCACATTACTGTCTGAACCATAACTCGCATTACAGCCTGAACCGTCCCCTGCCCCCATTCATGGAAAAATTGTCTTCCACGAAACCAGTCCCTGGTGCCAAAAATGTTGGGGAATGCTGCTCTAATGCAAGCCCCAAATAACTCCTTATAAAGACCTATGATGACAACTAAGAAGGAGAGAATATATAATAGGAGAACCAAGAAAAGCTGTGTTACTGAAGATTTGAAGATGAGAAAAGTTATCAAGAAATCAAAATAGTTGAATCTGTCAGAGAAGTCTAGTAAATAAGGTCTGAAAAGCATTAGTAATCACAGACATTAAAAATAAAAATTGGAAATAAAGTTCATGTTCAAAATGTGACTATATCATAAACCAGTTTACAAAGAATAGGAGTAGAAGAGTGTTTGATGAAAGCCTACAATGCCTCAGTGTTTGTGTGTCACTGAATTTTGGTATTTGGAATTCTTATTTTCTTAAGTTGTCTTGCATCAGCTCAGAATTGGCATTTCTCCTTAAGTTATTTACTGCTCTGTCATAAGTTATACATGTATACTCGAGCAATAAAGAATATCATTTCCTCTAACAACCTGCAATATAATTCATATTTTAAATGTTTTCATAATTTTTATGAAGTGATAGGGTTTTAATTTTACTAATTTATCATTTTCACATGTGATTCCATATATTTCATTTATTTCTCCTTTAAGCCTCAGTAAATTTAACAAAATTGAAATCATATCCAATATCTTTTCCAACCCCAACTCTATGAAATTAGAAATCAATTACAGGAAAAAAAAAACTTAAAAAATACGAACACGTGGAGGTGAAACAATACACTATTAAATAACCAAGAGATCACTAAAGAAATTAAAGAGCAAATCAAAAACTACCTAGAAACAAATGACAATGAAAACACGATGACCCAAAAACTATGGAATGAAGCAAAAGCAGATCTAAGAGGGAAGTTTATAGCAACACAATCCTACCTCAAGAAACAAGGCAAATCTCAAATAAACAAACTAACTTTAACCTAAAGCAATTAGGGAAAGAAGAACAAACAAAAGCCAAAATCAGGGCTTCCCTGGTGGCGCAGTGGTTGAGAATCCGCCTGCCAATGCAGGGGACAAGGGTTCGAGCCCTGGTCCTGGAAGATCCAACATGCCTCACAGCAGCTGGGCCCGTGAGCCACAATTACTGAGCCTGCGCGTCTGGAGCCTGTGCTCCACAACAAGAGAGGCCGCGATAGTGAGAGGCCCATGCACTGCGATGAAGAGTGGCCCCCACTTGCCACAACTGGAGAAAGCCCTCACACAGAAACGAAGACCCAACACAGCCATAAAAAAAAAAAGCCAAAATCAGTAGAAGGAAAGAAATCATAAAGATCAGAGCAGAAATAAATGAAATAGAAACAAAGAAAACAATAGCAAAGATCAACAAAACTAAAAGCTGGTTCTTTGAGAACATAAACAAAATTGATAAAACTTTAGTCAGACTTATCAAGAAAAAAATGGAGAGGACTCAAATCTGTAAAACTGGAAATGAAAAAGAAGTTACAACTGACACCATAGAAATACAAAGGATCATAAGAGAGTACTACAAGCAACTATATGCCAGTAAAATGGACAACCTGTAGGAAATGGACAAATTCTTACAAAAGCACAGCCTTCTGAGACTGAACCAAGAAGAAATAGAAAATATGAACAGACCAACCACAAGTAATGAAATTGAAACCATGATTAAAATTCTTCCAAAAAACAAAAGTTCAGGATCAGACGGCTTCACAGGTGAATTCTATCAAACATTTACAGAAGAGCTAACACCTATCTGTCTCAAATTTTCAAAAAAATTGCAGATGGTAGAACACTCCCAACCTCATTCTACGAGGCTACCATCAGCCAGATACCAAAACCAGAAAAAGATGTCACAAAAAACGAAAATTACAGACCAATCTCACTGATGAACATAGACGCAAAAATCCTGAACAAAATACTAGCAAACAGAATCCAACAACACATTAAAAGGATCATACACCATGATCAAGTGGAATTTATTCCAGGGATGCACGTATTCTTCAATATATGCAAATCAATCAGTGTGATACACCATATTAATATAATAAAGAATAAAAACAATATGATCATCTCAATATATGCAGAAAAAGCTTTTGACCAAATTCAACACCCATTTATGATAAAAACTCTCCAGAAAGTGGGCATAGAGAGAACCTACCTCAACACAATAAAGGCCACATATAACAAGCCCACAGCAAACATTATTCTCAATGGTGAAAAAATGAAAGTATTTCCTCTAAAATCAGGAACAAGAAAAGGGTGCTCAGTCTCACCACTATTATTCAACGTAGTTTTGGAAGTCCTAGTCACAGCAATCATAGAAAAAAATAAATAAAAGGAATCCAAACTGGAAAAGAAGAGGTAAAATTGTCACTGTTTGCAGATGACATGATACTATACATAGAGAATCCTGAAGATGCTACCAGAAAAATACTAGAGGTAATCAATGAATTTGGTAAAGTAGCAAGATACAAAATTAATGCACAGAAATATCTTGCATTCCTATACACTAACAATGAAAGGGAAGAAGGAGAAATTACGGAACCAATCCCATTTACCATTGCAACAAAAATAATAAAATACCTAGGAATAAACCTACCTCCAGAAAAAAAGACCTGTATGCAGAAAACTGTAAGACACTCTTGAAAGAAATTGAAGACAACACAAACAGATGAAGAGATAAACCATGTTCTTGGATTGGAAGAATCAATATTGTGAAAATGACTATACTACCCAAGGCAATTACAGATTCAATGCAATCCCTATCAAACTACCAATGGCATTCTTTACAGAATTAGAAAAAAAATTTACAATTTGTTTGGAAACACAAAAGACCCCAAATAGCCAGAGCAATCTTGAGAAAGAAAAACGGAGCTGGAGAAATCAGGCTCTCTGACTTCAGACTATAATACAAAGCTACAGTAATCAAGACAGTATGGTACTGGCATAAAAACAATGTTATAGATCAATGGAACTGGATAGAAAGTCCAGAGATAACCCACACACCTATGGTCAACTAATCTATGACAAAGGAGGCAAAAATATACAATGGAAAAAAGACAGCCTCTTCCATAAATGGTACTGGGAAAACTGGACAGCAACATTGAAAAGAATTAAATTAGAACACTCCTTAGCACCATATACAAATATAAACTCAAAATGGATTAAAGACTTAAATGTAAGGCCAGACACTATATAACTGTTAGAGGAATAACTAGGCAGAACACTCTTTGACAATAAGTACAGCAACATCTTTTTTGACCAACCTCCTACATTAATTAAAATTAAAACAAAAATAAACAAATGGGACCTAATTAAACTTAAAAGCTTTTGCACAGCAAAGGAAAGCTTAAACAACATGAAAAGACAACCCTCAGAATGGGAGAAAATATTTGCAAGTGAAGCAACTGATGAAGGATTAATCTCCAAAATATACAAGCAGCTCATACAGCTCAATATCAAAAAACAAACAACCCAAGAAAAAAATGAGTGGTAGTAAAGCACTTATACTCCAATAAAGATGTTAAAAATAAATAAATAAATAAATAAATAAATAAATCTATGCCAAAGGGGGAAAAAAAATGGGTGGAAGACCTAAATAGACATTTCTCCAAAGAAGACATGCAGATGGCCAACAAACACATGAAAAGATGCTCAACATCACTAATCATTAGAGAAATGCAAGTCAAAACTACAATGAGGTACCACCTCACATTGGTCAGAATGGCCTTTATCAAAAAATCTACAAACAATAAATTCTGGAAAGGGTGTGGAGAAAAGGGAACCCTCAGGCACTGTTTGTGGGAATGTAAATTGATACAGCCACTCTGGAGAACTGATGGAGGTTCTTTAAAAAACTAAAAATAAAACTACCATGTGACCCAAAAATCCCACTACAGGGCACATATCCAGAGAAAGCCATAATTCAAAAAAACACATGCACCGCAAGGTTCATAGCGGCAGTATTTATAATAGCCTGTACACGGAAGCAACCTAAATGTCCATAGACAGAGGAATGGATAATGAAGATGTGGTACATATATGCAATGGAATATTACTCAGCTATAAAAAGGAATGAAATTAGGTCATTTGTATAGACGTGGATGGACTTAGAGAGTGTCATACAGTGAAGTAAGCCAGAAAGAGAAACGCAAATATTCTATAATAATGCATATATGTGGAATCTAGAAAAATGGTATAGATGATCTTATTTGCAAAGCAGAAATAGAGACACAGATGTAGAGAACATATGTATGGATACCAAAGGAGAAAGGGGTGGGGTGGGTAGAATTGGGAGACTGGGAATAACACATATACATTATCGATAATATGTATAAAATAGACAACGGATGGGAACATACTGTATAGCACAGGGAACACTACCTAATTCACTATGGTAACTTAAGTGGGAGGAAAGTCCAAAAGAGAGGAGATATCTGTATGTGTATGGCTGATTTATTTTGTTGTGCAGCGGAGGCTAACACAACATTGTAAAGCAACCATACTCCAATAAAAATTAATAAAAAAATAAAATTAAAACCAAAAGTAACCAACACTATATAATTCTCACTAACTAAATGAATCATCTAATCAAGCTTTATAAGGCACTAAATTAAAAAAATATTAACAAATAACAATAAAAATGAAATATATTGTTAAAAAATAAATGGTTATTGAGCTTTTGTTATGGTCTAGTATATCATATTTTTTATTGAAGTATAATGGACTTGCAACATCATATTAATTTCAGGTGTACAACATACAGACTCAATATTTTTATAGATTATACTCCATTTAAAATCATCACTAAATAATAGTTATATTTCCCTTTGCTGTATAATATATCCCTATAGCCTATCCATTTCATAAACGGTAGTTTGTCCCTCTCAATCTCCAATTCCCATCCTGCCTCTCCACGCCTGCTTCTCTCCACTGATAAACACCAATCTGTTATTTATACCTATGAGTCTATTTCTGTTTCAGCACATGGTGCCTTTTGATAAACATTCCATGTTTACTTGAAAAAGATTTATATTCTGCTTTTTTCTGAAGTATAGAATTTTGAAAAAGTCATTTAAGTCAAGTTGGTTGACTGTGTTGTTCAGATCTTCTATATTATTGGTGACTTTATCTACAGACATACCTTGTTTTATTAAACTTAGTTTTTTTTAAATTAATTTTTATTGGAGTATAGTTGATTTACAATGTTGTGTTACTTTCTGCTGTACAGCAAAGTGAATCAGTTATACATATACATATATCCACTCTTTTTTAGATTATTTTCCCAAATAGATCATTAGAGGGTTCCTTGTGCTATACAGTAGGTTCTTATTAGTTATCAATTTTATATATAGTAGTGTGTATATGTCAAACTCAATCTCCCAACTTATCCCTCCCCCTCCTTTCCCTCTTGGTAACCATAAGTTGGTTTTCTACATCTGTGACTCTATTTCTGTTTTGTAAATACGTTCATTTGTACCATTTTTTTTTAGATTCCACATATAAGCAATATCATATGATATTTGTCTTTCTCTGTCTGACTTATCTCACTCAGTATGACAATCTTTAGGTCCATCCATGATGCTGCAATTGGCATTACTTTCTTCTTTTTTATGGTTGAGTAATATTCCATTGTATATATGTACCACATCTTCTTTAGCCATTCCTCCATCGAAGAACATTTAGGTTGTTTCCAAGTCCTGGCTATTGTAAATAGTGCTGGAATGAACATTGGGGTACTTATATCTTTTCAAATTATGTTTTTCTCTGGTTATATGCCCAGGAGTGGGATTGCTGGAACATACAGTAGCTCTATTTTTAGATTTTAAAGGAACCTCCATACTGTTCTCCATAGTGGCTGGACCGATTTACATTCCCACCAACAGTGTAGGAGAGTTCCGTTTTCTCCACACCCTCTCCAATATTTATTGTTTGTAGATTTTTTGATGATGGCCATTCTGACTGGTGTGAGGTGATACTTCACTGTAGTTTTGATTTCCATTTCTCTAATAATTAGTGACGTTGAGCATCTTTTCATGTGCCTGTTGACCATCTGTATGTCTCCTTTGGAGAAATGTCTATTTAGGTCTTCTGCCCATTTTTGATTGGGTTGTATGGAAACACAAAAGGCCGCAAATAGCCAGAACAATCTTGAGAAAGAAAAACGGAGCTGGAAGAATCAGGTTCCTTCACCTCAGACTATACTACAATGCTACAGTAATCAAAATGGTATGGTACTGGCACAAAATCAGAAATAAAGTTCAATGGAACAGGTTAGAAAGTCCAGAGATAAACCCATGCACCTATGGTCACCTAATCTATGACAAAAGAGGCAAGAATATGCAATGGAGAAAAGACAGTCTCTTCAATAAGTGGTGCTGGGAAAACTGGACAGCTACATGTAAAAGAATGAAGTTAGAACATTTTCTAACACTATACAAAAAAATAAACTCAAAATGTATTAAAGACGTAAATGTAAGACCAGATACTATAAAACTCTTAGAGGAAAACATAGGCAGAACACTCTTTGACATAAATTGCAGCAAGATCTGTTTTGACCCACCTCTTAGAGTAATGAAAATAAAAGAAAAATAAACAAATGGGACCTAATTAAACTTAAAAGCTTTGCACAGCAAAGGGATCCATAAACAAGACAAAAAGACAACCCACATAATGTAATTGTTTTGGGATGACATAAACTGCACCCATATAAGATGACAAACTTAATTGATAAATGTGTGTGTTCTGACTGCTCCACCAGCTGGCCACTCCTCCATCTCTCTTGCTCTCCTCAGCCTGATATGATTGGGTTTAATTCTGTAATGTTGCCTATGTTTTCTTAATTTCCAATTAATCTCTTGTATCTGGGGTTTTTTTTTCTGCCTTCTTTTAGGTTAAATGAATGTTTTTAGAATTACAATTTATCTCCTCCAATGACTTTTGAGATATTCCTCTTTTCTTTATTATGTTTTTACTACTTGTTTTAGAAATTGGAACATAGTCATACCCATTTGTTTATGTACTGTCTAAGGCTGCTTTCATGCTTCAATGGCAGAGCTTATGAATTCCAACAGAGACTTTATGGCCTGAAAACTTAAAATACTTACTATCTGGCTTTTGTGAGCGAATTGCACCCCTCCAAATTTCATATGTTGAAGCCCTAACCTCTAATGCCTCAAAATATGACAGTATTATGAGGTAGGGCCTTTAAAGAAGTGATTAATTTAAAATGAAACCAGTAGGTTGGGCCTTAATCCAATCTAACTGGTGTTCTTATAATAAGAGGAAATCTGAACACAGAGAGACACTGTAGTGTTCAAAAGATATTGGTATTGGAATAAAGACAGTTATAGAGACCAATGGAATAGAGGAGAAAGTCCAGAAATCACTTTGCATATGTGATCAAATGATTTTTGACTAGGGTACCAAGCCCCTTTAATGGGGAAAGGGCAGTCTTTTTAACAAATGGTGCTGGGAAAAGTGGATATCACAGAAAAACAATGACATTTTACCATACTTTACACCATATGTAAAAATTAAATTAAAATGGGTCCAAAACCTAAACACATGAGCTAAAACTATAAAAAAAATACAGTACATTCCCTACATACAAACAAGTTCTGCTCCAAGAGTGCATTCATAAGTCCAATTTGTTCATAAGTCTGACAAAGTTGGCCTAGGTACCCAACTAACACAATCAGCTATATAGTACTGTACTAGGTTTAAAATACTTTTCACAAAAATAATACATAAAAAACAAACAAAAACAAAAATTAAAATATTTTTAACCTTACAGTACAGTACCTTGAAAAGTACAGTAGTACAGTACAACAGCTGGCATACAGGGGCTGGCATCAAGTGAACAGGCAAGAAGAGTTACTGACTGGAGGAGGAAGAAGAGGTGGGAGATGGTAGAGCTGAAGGATCATCAGCAATAGGAGACAGGGAAAGCTGCAATTTCACTCATGCCTGACATTGATGGCACAGGTTCTTGTTCCTTGCTGGAACCAGGTGCACGTTTGCATCTTTGAAAGTTCACAACTTGAAGTTTCGTATGTAGGGGACTTACTTTATAAGAAAAGAAAAGTCTTCATAATATTGGATTTAGCAAGGATTTCTAAGATGTGACACCAAAAGATCAGGCACCAAAGACAAAATAGATAAATTGGACCTCATCAGATTTTAAAACTTTTTGCATCAAAGACACTAGCACAAGAGTGAAAAAGCAACACACAAATGAGAGAAAATATTTGCAAATCATATATCTGATAGGGGATTGATTTACAGAATATATAAAGGCATCCTAGAACTCAACAACAATAACAAAAACCCCCATAAAACTTAGTTGAAAAATGAGCAAAGGACTTGAATAGGTATTTCTCCAAGGAAGATATGCAAATATTCAAAAATCATATGAAAGTATATTTGAGTAATCATTAGGAAATGAATTCAATACCACAATGAGCTATCACTTCACACCATTTAGGATGGCTGTTATAAAGAAGAGGAAGAGGAAGAAGAAGAAGAGGAAGAGGAAGAGGAAGAAGAAGAAGAAGAAGAAGAAGAAGAAGAAGAAGAAGAAGAAGGGGAAGAGGAAAGAGAAGAAGGAGAAGGAGACAGAGGAGGAAGAGGAAGGGGGATGAGGAAAGTATTGGCATGGATATGTAGAAATTTAAACCTTAGCGCATTGCTGATAGGAGTGTAAAATGGCACAGCCACATTGGAAGACAGTATGGTGGTTCCTTAAAAAATTAAATGTAGAATTACCATACGATCCACATATTTCACTTCTGGTATATAAACAAAGTAATTAAAAGCAGGGACCTGAACACATATATGCACACCAATACTCATAGCATTATTATTTACAATATCCAAAGGGTGGAAATAACACAAATGGACATCAAAGGATAAACTGATAATTAAAATGTGATATATTGATATAATGAAACAATATTCAACTTTAAAATAGAATAAAATTCTGATACATGCTACAACATGAATGAATCTTGAAAACATTTAGTGAAATAAGCCAGATAAAGAAGGACAGATATTACATGATTTCACTTACACGAGTTACCTAAAATAGTCAAATTCATAGAGAAAGCAATTAGAATAATGGTTACCAGGAACTGAAGGGAGGGTGGAATGGGGAATCATTGTTTAATGAGCACAGAGTTTCAATTTTGAAAGATGAAGAAATCTGGAGAAGGATAGTAGTGATAGTTGCACAATAATGTAAATATCCTTAATGCCACGGAATTGTACACTTTATATTATGTGTATTTTATCATCATAAAAAGTTAATGCAATAGAAAGAAAGCATCTTTTAATGTGGAAAGTTCCAGAAAGAGATGAGAAATAAAGTTGATCAAGTGAAATTTCTTTGGAATGAAAGCTATATGAATATGAATAGAAGAGAGGTAGGAAACATGAACAAAGCAGTAGGAGTTTTTTAAAAAAATAAGTAGGTGAGGGAGCTCACATCAATCGTTGTATGAAAAAGACAAGTTTTCTGTTGACTATGAAAGTAGCAGGGATGTTGTTGAATATGAAGGGAGCAGGGATGGAGCCTGGGTTTGTACTTGGAAAAAAGATTGCTGTACGGTCTGTCTTAGAAGAGATTTTCTAAATAATTTATATATACCCAGATATGTGTATATTTGTTCCTATCCTTAACACAATTCAACAGTAATGTGGCATGGATAGTTATTAGAAATCAGCAGAAGCATTTTAGATAATCCATATTAGAAATCTGAACATGCCTGTACAAAGAAATAGTTTGTATTTCAATAATCCAATATTCCAGCAGAGGGACATCTTGAGTTAAAAATTAACACAGCAGCATTGGAAGAAAAAGAAATGATCTGTTTCTTCCCCTTCAAAAGCCAGTATTATACTACAATGACAAAAAATTACACTTTTATTAAATGTACTTAATATGGTCTATGGCCATTGATCCCTAACTTTTCAAAATATAAATAGTTTTAACCCTTGGGACTTACCAGCTACACATTAGTAAGTTCATTGGCACTTGGATATAAGCTGTTAGATCTCTTATTTTTTCTGTTTAGGTACAACATATGTCCAATGTTTACCACTTTTTTTTTTTTTTTACAATTTATGCCTTTTTTACCCTCTAAGCAGTCCCAAATTAAACAAATGAGAGCATTTGATAATAATCGGTATATTTAAACCTTTGTCCTTCTCCATACCATCATTCAACTTTTAATAGTTTCTCCTTTTTTACTGAAAAACAATCTTGCCACATATAAATGGAAGTTTTAAATTAGAGCTTTCCACATTCTGGGTCACTAGTTGCATTATTTTATTAGTTGTTTTATTTTTAAAGATGCTTCTTATTATTTTTTTCAATAGAAATTATGTGAATGAATAAAATACAGCAATTAACTTATTACAGAGTTGTGCTTGCAACAGTAAAATATTTTATACAATCAACAAATTACAGGTAAAAATCACAAAATCAAATTATAATTTCTCGCACATCTTTGGTTTCAACAACATATATGATAATTAATTGACATTTTCAGCTTTGATCATTGTCACAACCATTCACCCAGTCTTGGCACATTATTTCTTAAATTCAAGAAATATATATTGAGTGTTTATTATGCTTAAGGCATTATGTTCTAGGTTCTGAGTATAGAGCTGTTAAGAAAAGTAGACAAAATATCCCTGCTCTCAAGAAGTTTACATAGCTCTCTTTAAGTTCTTCAAAGGTATCCAGAATTGTCACTACCAGGTGCTCCTGAAAGTGATCATAAAGAGGGACAAAATTAGGAAGAATTTGTCCAGTATATTTAACAATCAGACCAGATCCCTTCTCTCACTCTGTGAAGGAGACTGCCCTCATTCACTCAGCAGGAGACTGGAGATTTACACTTTGGAGAGGGTAAAACAGAGTGTCTTTAGACTAGGATGGTGCACAAGGCAGAGCTGAAGATAGGAGTAGTGTACTGGAAATGGGAAATGGGAAAATTAAGTGAAAACTTATATACCCATCTTTAGGATACTGACCTTCAGGCCTATGTTCTTTAAGCAGAAGACTGGAAAAGACTTATCTTAGGAAACAGATCAGCCCAAAAGAAAAGATTTAAAGATACTGATGATAGGTGTTTCCCCAGCCAAATGGCATTATAAGGAAGCTCACATTTGATGAAATACAGTTGATATAAAGTTGAGTAATCTCCTAGAAATATGAACAAAATGACAATGAGGTAACATGAACAAAAGAAAACCTAAGAAAAATAGAAGTCTATTCTATAATGGTCAATGTTTGAGAAAAAACAATTCCAGAAAGAAAGAACAAGGAAAATGAAGGGTTGGAAATTCTCAAAGAAACAATTGAAGGAAAATTTCCCAGAACTCAATGAAGAACTTAAATTTCAAATTGAAAAGCTTACTGAATAATCAGTGCAATGAATGATGATGGTTTCACACAAAGAACAGTAACCATAAATTTTAAGAACACTTGGAGCAAAGAGACCTTAAGCAGTTTTAGGGAAGAAGTGTATCATTTACTTTAAATTCATTAACTCGACAAATATTGTTTGCAATGTGCTGTTAACACTGTGTTAGATACTGGAGATGTATCTTTCCCCATATTTGGGGGAATTTAGATTGTATCCCTTTTTTTCATAATACATTATTCCTTATTCCCAAATGTATTCTGGTAGGGAATGCATACTTAGTGAGAGCCACATAGGTGGAGGAATTGAGACAGAATCCAAATAGTAGTGAGTTAAGAGTCAGAGGTGAAGAAATGGAATTAAATGTCATAGACAACACTTTCAAGCAGTGTAGCTATGAAGTGAAAAGAAAGAATAAGGGTGAGAGCTGGACACAGATTTGGGTCGAAGGAAGAACTTATTTTTAAATGAGAAAGACTTGAGCATGTTTTGAATTTTGGTAAGAGGTGTCAAAAGGGAGTAGTTGAATATATAGGGAAGCTAATGAATAACTGATCCTGAGAAAATGATAAAGAATAAGCTTCTGGAGTAGTCAAGATGGTGGAGGAGTAGGAGAACATGGAGTTCTTCTCTCCCCACAAATTCATCAAGAATACATCTATGAATGGAACAATTCTTACAGAGCACCAGCTGAACACTAGCAGAGGATCTCAGACACCTAAAAGGACAAGAAAGTTTCATGTGTGACTGGGTAGGATGGAAGAAAGAAGAAGAGAAAAGGAAGAGGAGAGGAAGCAGGAAGGGACCTGTGCCCCTGGAGGGGAGCTTAAGGAGGGTAGAGGTTCCTGTATCCAGGGAAACACCATAACCAGTGCAGAGATCAGTTGGAACAGAAGGGGAGCTTTGGGGGCTATCAGAGGAGAACTCAGCAACTGGTCTGCGGCAGGCGAGACAGAGTGAGACCTGCATAGATGGTCTGCGCCACATCCCTGTAAGTCCCAGCCTGAGGAAAGACATGACAGTCATCTATACTAAAAACAGCACCCACACCAAAAAATATTAAACCAACATAGGCTACATTCCCACATAAAAAGAGCCCTCCAAGACAGTCTGAAGGTCAGGCATCAGGAAGAAGAATCCCCAGATCATTTAGTCTTGAAGGCTAGTGAGGCTTGAGTGCAGGAGCTCCACAGGGCTGGGGGGGAAAGAGACTCCATTTTGGAGGGTGCACACAAGGTCTCACATGCACTGGGACCGAGCACAAAGCAGTACCTCCATAGGAACTTGGGCTACACCTACCTAGGGGTCTTGGAGGGTCTCCTGGGGAGGCAAAGGTCGACTATAGTTCCCTGTGAGGGCAAGGACATTGGTATCAGAAGCCTGAGGGAATATTGATCAGAGAGAGCTTTCCCAGAGGTGCATATTTTGGCACAAAGACCCAGCCCCACCTAATAACATACAGGTTCCAGTGCTGGAAAGCTTCAGGTCAAAAGACCAACAAGATAGGAACACAGCTCCACCCATCAGAAAAAAGGCTGCCTAAAGTCGTACTGAGCTCACAGCCATGGCAAAACACACCACTTGACGTGGACCTGCTCATCAGTAGGACAAGACCCAGCTCCACCCACCAGAGGGCAGGCACCAGTACCTCACCTCAGGAAGCCTGCACAAGTCCCTGGGCCAACCTCACCCACCAGGGGGAAGACATAGAGGCAAGAGGAACTACGATCCTGCAGCCTGTGGAAAGGAAACCACAAACACAGAAAGTTAGACAAAAAGAGATGACAGAGAAATATGTTGCAAATGAAGGAAAAAGATAAAACCCCAGAAGAACTACTAAGTGAAGTGGAGTAAGCGCTCTACCTGAAAAAGAATTCAGAGTAATGATAGTAAAGATGATCCAAAATCTCAGAAAAAGAATGGAGGCACATATTGAGAAGATACAAGAAATGTTTAACAAGGAGTTAGAAGATTTAAAGAACAAACAAACAGAGATGAACAATACAGTAAGTGAAATGAAAAATACCCTAGAATCAATAGCAGAATAACTGTGGCAGAAGAATGAATAAGTGAGCTGAAAAACAGAGTGGTGGAAATCACTGCACAGAACAAGTAAAGAAAAAAGAATGAAAAGAAATGAGGACAGTCTCAGAGACCACTGGGACAACAGGAAATGCACCAACATTCACATTATAGGGGTTCTAGAAGGAGAAGAGAAAGAGAAAGGGCCTGAGAATATATTTGAAGAGATTATAGCTGAAAACTTCCGTAACATGAGAAAAGAAACACTCACTCAAAATCAGGAAGCTAAAAAAAAAAAAAAAAAAAAAAAATCAGGAAGCTCAGAGAATCTGATACAGGATGAACCCAAGGAGAAACACACTGAAATACATATTAATTCAAACAGAAAAATTAAAGAAAAAGTAAATATATTAAAAGCAACAAGGAGAAGCAACAAATAACATATAAGGGAATACCTATAAGGTTATCAGCTGATTTTTCAGCAGAAACTCAGCAGGCCAGAAGGGAGTGGCACAATATATTTCAAGTGATGAAAGGGACAAACCTACAACCAAGAATGCTCTACCCAGCAAGGCTCTCATTCAGATATGATGGAGAAATCAAAAGCTTTAAAGACAAGCAAAAGCTGAGAGAATTCAGCACCACTAAACCAGATTTACAACAAATGCTACAGGAACTTCTCTAGGAGGGAAAGAAACCAGCAACTTAATACAACCTTCTACATATATAGACTGCTATGTCAAAACCTCATGGGAACAGCAAACACAACAACTACAGTAGCTACACACACAAAAAAAGAGAAAGCTACTCAAACACAACACTAAAGATGGTCATCAAATCACAAGAGAAGAGAACAAAAGAGAAAGGGAAGAAAAAAGACCTACAAAAACGAACTCAAAACACTTTAAAAAATGGTAATAGGAACATAGATATTGATCATTACCTTAAATGTAAATGGGTTAAATGTTCCAAACAAAAGACATAGACTGGCTGAATGGATACAAAAAGAAGACCCATATATATGCTGCCTATGAGAGTACAATTACACATGGAATATTCTCCAGGATAAATCACATCTTGGGCCACAAATCAAGCCTCAGTAAATTTAAGAAAATTGAAATCATGTCAAGCATCTTTTTTGACCACAATGCTCTGAGATTAGAAATCAATTACAAGAAAAAAAAAAACCTGTAAAACACACAAACACATTGAGGCTAAGCAGTATGTTACAAAACAACAAATGGATCACTGAAAAAATAAAGGAGGAAATAAAAAAAATATAGACAAATGACAACAAAAAAACAATGACTCAAAACCTGTAGGATGCCACAAAAACTTCTAAGAGGGAAGTTTTAGCAATACATTCTTACCTCAAGAAACAAGAAAAATCTCAAACAGCCTAACCTTACACCTAAAGCAACTAGAGAAAGAATAATAAGCAAAAGCCAAAGATAGTAGAAAGAAAGAAATCATAAAGATAAGAGCAGAAATAAATAAAATAGAGATGAAGAAAACAATAGCAAATACCAATAAAACTAAAAGCTGGGTCTTTGGAAGATAAACAAAATTGATAAACCTTTAGCCAGACTCATCAAGACATAAAGGGAGAGGACTCAAATCAATAAAATTAGAAATGGAAAAGAAGAAGTTACAATGGACACCAAAGGAATACAAAGAATCATAAGAGATTACTAAAAGCAACTACATGCCAATAAAATGGACAACCTAGAAGAAATGGACAAATTCTTAGAAAGGTATAACCTTCCGAGACTGAACCAGAAAGAAATAGAAAAAATGAAGAGACCAATCAGAAGTACTGAAATTGAAACTGTGATTAAAAATCTTCCAACAAACAAAAGTCCAGTACCAGATGGCTTCACAGATGAGTTCTACCAAACATTAAGAGAAGAGTTAACACATATCCTTCTGAAATTCTTCCAAAAGTTTGCAGAGGAAGGAATATTCCCAAGCTCATTCCATGAGGTCACCATCACCCTGATACCAAAACCAGACAAAGATATCACTAAAAAGAAAATTACAGGACAGTATCACTGATGAATATAGATGCAAAAATCCTCGACAAAATACTAGCAAACTGAATCCACCAACACACTGAAAGGATCATACACCTTTATCAAGTGGGATTTATCCCAGGGATGCAAGAATTTTTCAATATATGTAAATCAATTAATGTGATACACCACATTAACAAAATGAAAAATAAAAATAATATGATCCTCTTAAAAGATGCAGAAAAGCTTTTGAAAAAATTCAACACCCATTTATTATAAAAGCTCTCCATATAGTGAGCAAAGAGGGAACACACCTCAACACAATAAAGGCCATATAAAACAAACCCACAGCAAACATCATTCTCAACAAATATCATTCTCTCAAACATCATCATTTCAGTGAAACACTGAAAAAGTTTCCTCTAAGGTCAAGAAAAAGACGAGGATATCCACCCTTGCCACTTTTATTCAACATAGTTTTAGTAGTTCTAGCCATGGCAATCAGAGAAGAAAAAGAAATAAAAGGAACTCAAATTGGAAAAGGAGAAGTAAAACTGTCACTGTTTGCAGATGACATGATACTATACATAAAAAATCCTAAAGATGCTACAAGAAACACTAGAGCTCATCAATGAATCTGGTAAAGTTGCAGGATACAAAGTTAATACACAGATATCTAGCGCATTCCTATACACCAACAATGAAAGATTAGTAAAAGAAATTAAAGAAACAGTCCCATTTATAATTGCATCTCAAGAATCAAATATGGAGAATTGCCTGGTGGTCCAGTGGTTAGGAATCCATGCTTCCACTGCTGAGGGTGCAGGTTTGATCACTGGTCAGGGAATTAAGATCCTGCAAGCTGTGTGGTGTGGCCAAAAAAACAAACAAAAAGAATAAAATACCTAGGAATAAACCTACATGAAGAGGTAACAGACCTGTACTCAGAAAACTAGAAGACACTGATGAAAGAAATTAAAGATGACATAAACAGATGAAGAGATATACCATGTTCTTGGATTGGAAGAATCAATATTGTGAAAATGACTATATTACCTAAAGCAATCTACAGATTCAATGCAATCCCTATCAAATTACCCATAGCATTTTTCACAGAATTAGAACTAAAAAATTTACAATTTGTGTGGAAAAACAAAAGACCACAAATAACCAAAGCAATCTTGAGAAAAACAACAGATTTGGAGGAATAAGTCTCCCAGGTTTCAGACTGTACTACAGAGCTACAGTTATCAAAACAGTGTCATACTGGCACAAAAAAGAAATACAGACCAATGGAATAGAATAGAAAGTCTAGAGATAAATCCATGCACCTATGGTCAGATAATCTATGACAAAAGAGGCAAGAATATACAATGGAGAAGACAGTCTCTACAGTAAGTGGTGCTGAGAAAACTGGAGAGCTACATATGAAGTAATGAATTAGAACATTCTCTAACACCATATGTAAAAATAAACTCAAATGGATTAAAGACCTAAATGTAAGGCCAGATACTATAAAGCTCTTAGAGGAAAAGTTAAGCAGAAAACTATTTGCCATAAATCACAGCAAGATCTTTTTTGATGCACCTCCTGAAAATAAAAACAAAAATAAACAAATGGGACCTAGCTAAACTTAAAAGCTTTTGCCTATCAAAGGAAACCTTAGACAAAGCAAAAAGACAACCCACAGAATGGGAGAAAATATTTGAAAATGAAGCAACTGTCAAGAGATTAATCTCCAGAATATACAAACATTTCATGCAGCTCAATTTCAAAGAAATAAACAACCCAATCAAAAAAATTGGCAGAAGATCTAAATAGACATTTCTCCAAAGAAGACATAACAGTTGGCCAAAACCACATGAAAAGATGCTCAACATCACTAATTAGTAGAGAAATGCAAATCAAAACTACAATGAGGTATCACCTCACACTGGTCAGAATGACCATCATCAAATAATCTACAAACAGTAAATGTTGGAGAAGGTGTGGAGAAAAGGGAACCCTCCTATGCTGTTGGTAGGAACATAAGTTGGTACAGCCACTATGGAGAACAGTATCGAGGTTCCTTGAAAAACTAAAAATAGAGCTACCATATGATCCAGCCATCTCACTCCTGGGTATATAACTGGAGAAAACCATAATTTGAAAAGATATATGTTCCCCAATATTCATTGCAGTATTATTTACAATAGCCAGTACATGGAAGCAACCTAAATGTCCATAGATGGAGGAATGGATAAAGAAGTTGTGGTACCAAAAAAAAAAAAAAAAAAAATGATGTGGCACATATATACAAAGGAATATTACTCACCCATAAAAAAGAATGAAATAATGACATTTGCAGTGAAATGTATGGACCTAGAGATTGTCATACTGAGTGAAGTAAGTCAGAGAAAGACAAATATCATATGATATCACTTACTTATGGAATCTAAACAAAATAGTACAAATGAACTTATTTACAAAACATAGAGTCACAGATGTAGTAAACAAACGTAGGGTTTCCAAGGGGGAAAGTGGGGTATACATTGGGATATTTGTATTGACATATACACACTACTATATATAAAATATATAACTAATAACAACCTACTGTATAGCACAGGGAATCCTACTCAATACTCTATAATGACCTATATAGGAAAAGAATCTAAAACAGAGTGGATATATGTATACTTATAACTGATTCACTTTTCTGTACAGCAGAAAAAATACATCATTATAAATCAATTATACTTTAATAAAAATTAATTTTAAAAGAAGAATAAGGCTCAAAGCACAGGGGCCTTTGAGAAGAGGAGTGATGCCACCCATAAAATTATTATAGGGAAGAGAAGAGTGTAGTTGCAGATATTATAATTAGCAACAGGAATTAGAAGATCATTTTAAATTTTTTTTCTGTGAAGTAGCAGATAGAACATATGACGAGAGAAAAAAGAGAGTCATGAATTTCAGGATAAGGTAAATTTCATCTGTTAAATACTAAATCTTAACGAAAATGTAATGACTGCAAGGCATATTCTAAACTCATTTATATGTATTAAATTATTTAATTTTCACAAGGACACTTTGAGTCAGTAACTCTTACTATACTTACATTATCGATGACAAAGCAGAGTCACAATAACTTCCTAAATTTATTCAGATAATAAAGGGTGAGGCTGAGATTTAAATCCAGGCCTTGGAATTCACCCCCTTTCAATTATATTATATGATCTGTTAAGATAGACCAGGCCATGAAAGGAATTTTAGGAGATAGAGAATATTTTGTTTCATTCACATTTTTGCCAAACATGTATAAGATTCCCAGAATGATAGCTTTCATTCAAAATTATGAAAATTCAATGGCATCATACATGGTATTCAAGCCTATGGTATGCTTTTCTCTATCTCTTCCTCCTTATCCCCTATCTTCCAGCATAAAAACTTTAATACAAACAAAAATGAATTAAAGGGAGAACCTTCAAGATGGTGGAGGAGTAAGACGTGGAGATCATCTTCCTCCCCAAAAATACATGAAAAATACATTTACATGTGGAACAGCTACAGAAAACCTACTGAACGCTCGCAGAAGACCTCAGACTTCCCAAAAGGCAAGAAACTCCCCATGTACCTGGGTAGGGAAAAAGGAAAAACAGAGACAAAAGAAAAGGGATGGGACCTGAACGTCTGGGAGGGAACTGTGAAGTAGGAAAAGCTTCCACACACTAGGAAGACCCTTCACTGGCAGAGAGGTGAGGTGGGCGGGGGAGAAGCTTCAGAGCCACGGAGGAGAGCACAGAAACAAGGGTGCAGAGGACAAAGCAGAGAGATTCCCGCACAGAGGATCCATGGCAACCAGCACTCACCAGCTTGAGAAGCTTGTCTGCTCACCCAACGGGGTGGGTGGGACCTGGGAGCTGAGGCTCAGGCTTTGGAGGTCAGATCCCAGTGAGAGGACTGGGATTGGCTACATGGACACAGCATGAAGGGGGGTAGTGCACCACAGATAACTGGGAGGGAGTCCTGGAAAAACTCTGGAGCTGCCTAAGAGGCAAGAGACAATTGTTTCAGTATGCACGAGGAGAGGGGAATCTTTTACAGTGTGCCCACAGTAGGCAGAGCACCGCCTAAATGAGCTCCAGAGACAGGCATGAGCCACGACTATCAGATCGGACCACAGAGACGGGCATGAAACGCTAACACTGCTGCTGCTGCCACCAAGAATCCTGTGTGCAAACACAGGTCACTATCCACATGCCGCCCGACTGCCCCACAAGCCTGTGCAGCCGGCCACAACCAGGGTCCCGTGAACAAGGGATAAATTCCCTGGGAGAACACATGACATACCTCAGGGTATTGCAATGTCATATGGGCCTCTGCTGCCACAGGCTCGCCCCGCATTACAATTATGACTACCATACCCCTCCCTCACCTCACATGAGTGAGCAAGAGATCTCTAACCAGCCGCTGCTTTAAACCCCTCCTGTCTGGGCAGGGAACAGATGCCTGAGGGCGACCTACAAACAGAGGCTGAGCCAAAATCAAAGTTGAACCCCAGGACCTGTACGAACAAAGGAGATAAAAGCATTTTCTCTGTGCAGCCTCAGGAGCAGCAGATTAAATCCCCACAATCAAATTGATGTACCTTGCATCTGTGGAATACCTGAATAGACAACGAATGTACCCAAAATTGAGGCAGTGGACTTTGAGAGCACCTGTAGACTTGGGGTTTGCTGTCTGTGACTAATTTGTTTCTGATTTTTATGTTTATCTTAGTTTAGTTTATTATTGGTGGATTTGTTTATTGGTTTGGTTGCTCTCTTATTTATTTCTTTTTTATTTTAATATTTTTGTTATTATTATTATTATTTTCATTCTTTTTTTTCTCACTTTTCTTCTAAAAAGAAAAAAAAATTGGCTGACAGGATCTGGTTGCTCTGGCCTGGTGTCAGGCCTGAGCCTCTGAGGTGGGAGAGCTAAGTTCAGAACATTGCATGACCAGAGACTTCCCAGCTCCATGTAATATCAAACGGCAGGAGATCTCCCAGAGATCTCTGTCTGAATGCTAAGTCCAGGCTCCAACCAAAGGCCAGGAAGCTCCAGCACTGGATGCCCCATGCCAAACAACTAGCAGGAAAGGAGCACATCCCCACCCATTAGCAGAGAGGCTACCTAAATCATACTAAGTTCACAGACACCACTAAACACACTACTGAAGGTGACTCTGCCCACCAGAAAGACAAGATCCAGCCCCATCCCCCAGAACACAGGTACCAGGTCCCTCCACCAGAAAGCCTACACAAGCCACTGAACCAACCTCAACCACTGGGGGCAGACACCAAAAACAATGGGAACTACGAACGTCCAGCCTGCAAAAAGGAGAACACAAACACAGTAAGTTAAAAAAATGAGAAGACAGAGAAATATGCAGATGAATAAGTAAGGTAAAAACCCAAAAGACCAAACAAATGAAGAGGAAATAGGCAGTCTACCTGAAAAAGAATTCAGAGTAATGATAGTAAAGGTGATCCAAAATCTCGAAAACAGAATGGATAAAATACAAGAAACATTTTAACAAGGACTTAGAAGAATTACAGAGAAAACAAACAATGATGAACAAAACAATAAATGAGATTAAAAATTCTCTAGAAGGAATCAATAGCAAAATAAATGCAGCAGAAGGACGGATAAGTGACCTGGAAGATAAACAAGTGGAAATAACTACCACAGAGCAGAATAAAGAAAAACAGATTGAAAAGAACTGAGGACAGTCTCAGAGACCTCTGGGACAACATTAAATGCACCAACATTCGAATTACAGAGGTCCAAGAAGAAGAGAGAAAAAGAAAGGGACTGAGAAAATATTTGAAGAGATTATAGTTGAAAACTTCCTAACATAGGAAAGAAAATAGTCTATCAAGTCCAGCAAGTACAGAGAGTCCCATACAGGATAAATCCAAGGAGAGGCATGCTGAGACACATATTAATCAAATTACCAAAATTAAATACAAGGAAAAAATATTAGAAGCAGGAAGGGAAAGGCAACAAATAACATACAAGGGAATCCCCATAAGGTTAACAGCTCATCTTTTAGCAGAAAAGCTGCAAGCCAGAAGGGAGTGGCAGGACATATTTAAAGTGATAAAAGGGAAAAACCTATAAACAAGATTACTCTACCCAGCAAGGATCTCATTCAGATTTCATGGAGAAATTAAAATCTTTATGGACAAGCAAAAGTTCAGAGAATTCAGCACCACCAAACCAGCCTTTCAACAAATGCTAAAGGAACTTCTCTAGGCAAGAAACACAAGAGAAGGAAACACATCCAAAACAATTAAGAACATGATAATAGGAACATACATATCAATAATTACCTTAAATATAATGGATTAAATGGTCCAAACAAACAACATAGACTGGCTGAATGGATACAAAAACAAATCCTGTATATATGCTGTCTACACGAGGCCAACTTCAGACCTAGGGATACATACAGACTGAAAGTGAGGAGATGGAGAAAGATATTCCATGCAAATGGAAATCAAAAGAAAACTGGAGTAGCAATTCTCGTATCAGACAAAATAGACTTTAAAATAAAGACGATTACAAGAGACAAAGAAGGACACTACATGATTGTCAACAGATCATTCCAAGAAGAAGATATAACAATTATAAATATATATGCACCCAAACTAGGAGCCCTTCAAGACATAAGGCAAATGCTAACAGCCATAAAAGGGGAAATTGACAGTAACATAATAAGAGTAGGAGACTTTAACACCCCACTTACACTGATGGACAGATCATCCAAGATGAAAATAAATAAGGAAACACAAGCTTAAATGACACATTAGACAAGATAGACTTAATTGATATTTATAGGACATTTCATCCTAAAACCACAGGATACACTTTCTTCTCAAGTGCTCATGGAATATTCTTCAGGACAGATCAAATCTTGGGTCACAAATCAAGCCTTGGTAAATTTAAGAAAATTACAATTGTATCACGTATCTTTTCCAAACACAGTGATAAGAGGCTAGATATCAATTACAGGAAAAGAACTGTAAAAACACAAAAACACATGGAGGCTAAACCATTCTCTACTGAATAACCAAGAGATCACTGAAGAAATCAAAGAGGAAATCAAAAAAATACCTAGAAAGAAATGACAATGAAAACGCGATGAACCAAAACCTATGGGATGCAGCAAAAGCAGTTCTAAGAGGGAAATTTATAGCAATAGAATCCTACCTCAAGAAACAAGAAACGCATCAAATAAACAATATAACTTTACACCAAAAGCAATTAGAGAAAGAAGAACAAGAAAGCCCAATGTTAGCAGAAGGAAAGAAATTATAAATACCAGATAAGAAATCAATGAAAACTAAATTAAGGAAACAATAACAAAGATCAATTAAACAAAAGCTGGTTATTTGAGAAGATAAACAAAAGTGATAAACCATTACCCAGACTCATCAAAGAAAAAAGGGAGAAGACTCAAATCAACAGAATTAGAAATGAAAAAGGAGAAGTTACAACTGACACTGCATAAATACATAGGATCAGGAGAGATTACTGAAAGAAATTATATGCCAATAAAATGAACAAGCTTGAAGAAATGGACAAATTCCTACAAAAGCACAACCATCCGAGACAGAACCAGGAAGAAATAGAAAAAATAAGCACACCAATATGAAGTACAGAAATTGAAAATGTGATTAGAATTCTTCCAACAAACAAAAGCCCAGGACCAGATGGCTTCATAGGGGAATTCTATCAAACATTTAGTGAAGAGGTAACACCTATCTTTCTCAAACTCTTCCAAAATATAGCAGAGGGAGGAAAAATCACAAACACATTCTACAAGACCACCATCACCCTGATACCAAAACCAGACAAAGTTGTCACAAAGAAAGAAAACTACATGCCAATATCACTGATGAACATAGATGCAAAAATCCTCAACAAAATGCTAGCAAACAGAATCGAACAACACATTAAAAGGATCATACACCGTGATCAATTGAGCTTTAACCCAGGAATGCAAGGATTCTTTAATATATGCAAATCAAACAATGTGATACAACATATTAACAAATTGAAGGATAAAAACCAAATGATAATCTCAGTAGATGCAGAAAAAGCTTTCGAGAAAATTCAACACATGTTTATGATAAAAACTCTCCAGAAACTAGGCATAGAGTGAACCTACATCATCATAATAAAAGCCATATATGACAAACCCACAGTAAACATCGATCTCAATGGTGAAAAACGGAAACCATTTCCTCTAAGATCAGTAACAGGACAAGGTTGCCCACTCTCACCAATATTATTCAACATAGTTTTGGAAGATTTAGACACAGCAATCAAAGGAAAAAAAATAAAATTAATCCAAATTGGAAAAGAAGAACAACTGTCACTCTTTGCAGATGACATGATACTATACATAGAGAATCCTAAAAATGCTACCAGAAAACTATTAGAGCTAATCAATGAATTTGGTAAAGTAGCAGGATAAAAAATTAATGCACAGAAATCTCTTGCATTCCTATACACTAATGATGAAAAATCTGAAAGAGAAATTAAGGAAACATTCCTATTTGCCACTGCAACATAAAGAATAAAATACCTAGGAATAAATCTACCTAGGGAGACAAAAGACTGTATGCAGAAAACTATAAGACACTGTTGAAAGAAATTAAAGATGATACAAACAGATGGACAGATATACCATGTACTTGGATTGGAATAATCAACACTGTGAAAATGACTATACTACCCAAAGCAATCTACAGATTCAATGCAATCTCTACCAATCTACCAAGGGCATTTTTCACAGAACTCGAACAAAAAATTTCACAATTTATATGGAAACACAAAAGACCCTGAATAGCCAAAGCAGTCTTGAGAAAGAAAAACGTCACGGGAGGAATCAGGCTCCTGACTGCAGACTATACTACAAAGCTACAGTAATCAAGACAGAATGGCACTGGCACAAAAAGAGAAATATAGATCAATGGAACAGGATAGAAAGCCCAGAGATAAACCCACGCACCTATGGTCACCTTATTTTTGATAAAGGAGTCAAGAATACAAAATGGAGAAAAGACAACCTCTTCAAGAAGTGGTGCTGTGAAAACTGGACAGCTACTTATAAAAGAATAAAATTAGAACACTTCCTAACACCACACAAAATAATAAACACAAAATGAATTAAAGATCTAAATGTAAGGCTGGACACTATAAAGCTCTTAGAGGAAAACATAGGCAGAACACTCTGTGACATAAATCACAGCAAGATCCTTTTTGGCCCACCTCCTAGAGAAATGGAAATAAAAACAAAAATTAAAAAATGGGACCTAATGAACCTTAAAAGCTTTTGCACAGCAAAGGAAATGATAAACAAGGTGAAAAGACAACCCTCAAAATGGGAGAAAATTTTATCAAATGAAGCAACTGACAAATGATTAATCTCCAAAATATACAAGAAGCTCATGCAGCTCAATATCAAAAAAACAAACAACCCAATACTAAAATGGGCAGAAGACCTAAATAGACATTTCTCCAAAGAAGACATACAGATATCCAACAAACACATGAAAGGATGCTAACATCACTAATTATTAGAGAAATGCAAATCATAACCACAATGAGGTATCACCTCACACCAGTCAGAATGGCCATCATGAAAAAATCTACAAAAAATGCTGGAGAGGGCATAGAGAAAAGGGAACTCTCTTGCACTGTTGGTGGGAATGTAAATTGATACAGCCACTATGGAGAACAGTATGTAGGTTCCTTAAAAAGCTAAAAATAGATCTTCCATATGACCCACCAATCCCACTGCTAGGCATATACCCTGAGAAAACCATAATTCAAAAAGAGTCATGTACCAAAATGTTCATTGCAGCACTGTTTACAATAGCCGGGACATGGAAGCAACCTAAGTGTCCATCAACAGATGAATGGGTAAAGAATATTTGGCACATATATACAATGGAATATTACTCAGCCATAAAAAGAAACGAAACTGAGTTATTTGTAATGAGGTGAATGGACCTAGTGTGTCATGCAGCGTGAAGTATGTCAGAACGAGAAAAACAAATACTGAATGTTAACACATATATGTATGGAATCTAAAAGAAAAAAAAAAGGTTCTGATGGACCTAGGGTTAGGACAGGAATAATCCCCAGATGTAGAGAATGGACTTGAGGACATGGGGAGGGCCAAGAGTAAGCTGGGATGAAGTGAGAGAGTAACATTGACATATGTACACTACCAAATATAAAATGGATAGCTAGTGGGAAGCAGCTGCATAGCACAGGGAGATCAGCTCAGTGCTTTGTGACCACCTAGAGGGGTGGGATAGGGAGGGTGGGAGGGAGGTGCAAGAGGGAGGGGATATGGTGATATATGTATACAATAGCTGATTCACTTTTTTATACAGCAGAAAGTAACACAAAACTGTAAAGCAATTATACTCTAATAACGATGTTAAAAAAATAAAAGATACAAACTACTATGTATACAATATATAGGCAACAAGGATATATTGTATAGCACAGGGAATTACAGCCATTATTGTGTAATAACATTTACTGGAGTATAACCTGTAGAAATACTGAATCAGTAAGCTGTACACCTGAACCTAATATAATAAATCAAACATGCTTCAGTGGAAAACTTTAACGAAAAATAAATAACTGCATAGAGCTTGAATCTCAAAACAATATCCTGAGTGAAGGAATCTAATGTAAAAGAGAACACACAGGGCCTTCCCTGGCGGTCCAGTGGTTAGGACTCTGTGCTCTCACTGTCGAGGGCCTGGGTTTGATCTCTGGTCGGGGAACTAAGATCCCACAAGCCGCGCGGTGCGGCCAAAGGAAAAAAAAAAAAAAAGAGAACACACAATATGCTTCACTTTATATGAAACTCTAGAATGGGACAACTAATCTATGTTATAAAACAAACAAACAAATGAAAACACAATCAGTGGTTGCTTCCAGTATGAGGTGGGAATGGGTACAGGGAGTGAGAGACTTGAGAGAACATTTTTGGGGTCCCAGTGATGTTCTATATCCCATAAGGGGATTGCATTACACAAGTATATACATTAGGCAAAATCAACAATGGTAGACTGAATATTTGTACATTTTATTATATGTTTAAAAGGAAAAAAATATAAACAAATATTGAACTCTAAATAGTAATGAAAATATTGAAGTATTAAAGGAGAAAGAAAAGAACTGCCTCTCTTGGAGTTGTCATGTTAAGTGGATGTTCAAGTGGCCAACACTAGTCCTGGGGTGTAGTCAGTGCTGTTCATCTGATCACATGTCTGGATACATCGTGGAATATACTGATTGTCATGGGAAACAGGAAAGAATCACACTATTGATTTGAAAGAGCTGACAGCAAAGGTGACTTCTGGATTTTAGCCAAGAAGCGCCAGGGTGGTTCCCTGTGGTTGTCAAGGAAAAATCAGCTCATTCTGGTTGGATTGATTAATGTCAATGCATTCGGAAATTTAAATAAACCATGTTTTTACTCCTTTACTTTATTTAGCATTAGTTCTTTTGTAAATTTAAAGCAACCAAAGAAGTTGAACTTAATGAACGTATGTTGTTTCTCTAAGACGCATAGTCTAGACCTCAAGGTCTGGGTCAGAGTGAGAAGAGTAAGGCAGGGTACTGAAAGTTCAGCCCTGGATCCTGTATCTATTTAAAATGTTAAGTTCTTCATTGTGAATTTTATTTTGTTTTATATTTTTTAACATCTTTATTAGAGTATAATTTCTTTACAATGGTGTGTCAGTTTCTGCTTTATAACAAAGTGAATCAGTTATATATGCACATATATCCCCATATCTCTTCCCTCTTGCATCTCCCTCCCTCCCACCCTCCCTATCCCACCCCTCTATGTGGTCACAGAGCACCGAGCTGATATCCCTGTGCTATGCGGCTGCTTCCCACTAGCTATCTATTTTACATTTGGTGGTGTACATATGTCCATGCCACTCTCTCACTTTGTCCCAGCTTACCCTTCCCCCTCTCCATATCCTCAAGTCAATTCTCTAGTAGGTCAGCATCTTTATTCCTGTCTTTCCCCTAGGTTCTTCTGACCATTTTCTTTTCTTTCTTTTTTTTTTTTTAGATACCATATATATGTATTAGCATACCGTATATGTTTTTAACTTCCTGACTTCGCTCTGTATGACAGTCTCTAGGTCCATCTACCTCACTACAAATAAATCTGTTTTGTTCCTCTTTATGACTGAGTAATAACCCATTGTATATATGTGCCACATCTTCTTTATCCATTCATCTATCGATGGACACTTAGGTTGCTTCCGTGTCCTGGCTATTGTAAGTAGAGCTGCAATGAACATTTTGGTACATGACTCTTTTTGAATTATGGCTTTCTCAGGGTATATGCCAAGTAGTGGGATTGCTGGGTCATATGGTAGTTCTATTTTTAGTTTTTTAAGGAACCTACATACTGTTCTCCATAGTGGCTTTATCAATTTACATTCCCACCAGTGCAAGAGGGTTCACTTTTCTCCACACCCTCTCCAGCAATTATTGTTTGTAGATATTTTGATGATGGCCATTCTGACTGGTGTGAGATGATATCTCATTGTAGACTTGATTTGCATTTCTCTAATGATTATTGATGTTGAGCATTCTTTTATGTGTTTGTTGGCAATCTGTATATCTTCTTTGGAGAAATGTCTATTTAGGTCTTCTGCCCATTTTTGGACTGGGTGGTTTGATTTTTTGATATTGAGCTGCATGACCTGATTGTAAATTTTGGAGATTAATCCTTTGTCAGTTGCTTCATTTGCAAATATTTTCTCCCATTCTGAGGGTTGTCTTTTCATCTTGTTTACAGTTTCCTTTGCTGTGCAAAAGTTTTTAAGTTTCATTAGGTCCCATTTTTTAATTTTTGTTTTTATTTCCATTTCTCTAGGAGGTGGGTCAAAAAGGATCTTGCTGTGATTTATGTCATAGAGTTTTCTACCTATGTTTTCCTCTAAGAGTTTGATTGTGTCTGGCCTTACATTTAGGTCTTTAATCCAGTTTGAGTTGATTTTTGTGTATGGTGTTAGGGAGTGTTCTAATTTCATTCTTTTACATGTAGCTGTCCAGTTTTCCCAGCACCACTTATTGAAGAGACTGTCTTTTCAACATTGTATATCTTTGTCTCCTTTGTCATAGATTAGGTGACCATATGTGCATGGGTTTATCACTGGGCTTTCTATCCTGTTCCATTGATCTATATTTCTGTTTTTGTGCCAATACCATACTGTCTTGATTACTGTAGCTTTGTAGTATAGTCTGAATTCAGGGAGCCTGATTCCTCCACCTTCATTTTTCTTTTTCAACATTGCTTTGGCTAGTTGGGGTCTTTTGTGTTTCAATACAAATTGTGAAATTTTTTGTTCTAGTTCTGTGAAAAATGCCAGTGGTAGTTTGATAGGGATTGCTTTGAATCTGTAGATTGCTTAGGGTAGTAGAGTCATTTTCACAATGTTCATTCTTCCAATCCAAGAACATGGTATATCTCTCCATCTCTTTGTATCATCTTTAATTTCTTCCATCAGTGTCTTATAATTTTCTGCATACAGGTCTTTTGTCTCCTTAGGTAGGTTCATTCCTAGATATTTTATTCTTTTTGTTGCAATAGTAAATGGGAGTGTTTTCTTAATTTCACTTTCAGATTTTTCATCATTAGTGTATAGGAATGCTGCAGATTTCTGTGCATTAATTCTGTATCCTACTACTTTACCAAATTCATTGATTAGGTCTAGTAGTTTTCTGGTAGCATCTTTAGGATTCTCTATGTATAGTATCATGTCATCTGCAAACAGTGACAGCTTTACTTCTTCTTTTCCGATTTGGATTCCTTTTATTTGTTTTTCTTCTTTGATTGCTGTGGCTAACACTTCCAAAACTATGTTGAATAATAGTGGTGAGAGTGGGCAACCTTGTCTTGTTCCTGATCTTAGTGGAAATGGTTTCAGTTTTTCACCATTGAGGACAATGTTGGCTGTGGGTTTGTCATATATGGCCTTTATTATGCTGAGGAAAGTTCCCTCTATGCCTACTTTCTGCAGGGTTTTTATCATAAATGAGTGTTGAATTTTGTCAAAAGCTTTCTCTGCATCTATTGAGATGATCATATGGTTTTTCTCCTTCAATTTGTTAATATGATGTATCACGTTGATTGATTTGCGTATATTGAAGAATCCTTGCATTCCTGGAATTAACCCCACTTGATCATGGTGTATGATCCTTTTAATGTGCTGTTGGATTCTTTTTGCTAGTATTTGTTGAGGATTTTTGCATCTATTTTCATCAGAGATATTGGCCTGTAGTTTTCTTTCTTTGTGACATCTGTGTCTGGTTTTGGTTTCAGAGTGATGGTGGCCTCATAGAATGAGTTTGGAAGTGTTCATCCCTCTGCTATATTTTGGAAGAGTTTGAGAAAGATAGGTGTTAGCTCTTCTCTAAATGTTTGATAGAATTCGCCTGTGAAGCCATCTGGTCTTGGGCTTTTGTTTGTTGGAAGATTTTTAATAACAGTTTCAATTTCAGTGCTTGTGTTTGGTCTGTTCATATTTTCTATTTCTTCCTGATTCAGTCTCGGAAGGTTGTGCATTTCTATGAATTTGTCCATTTCTTCCAGGTTGTCCAAGTTTTTGGCCTATAGTTGCTTGTAGTAATCTGTCATGAGCGTTTGTATTTCTGCAGTGTCAGTTGTTACTTCTCCCTTTTCATTTCTAATTCTATTGATTTGAGTCTTCTCCCTTTTTTTCATGATGAGTTTGGCTAATGGTTTATCAATTTTGTTTCTCTTCTCAAAGAACCAGCTTTTAGTTTTATTGATCTTTGCTATGGTTTCCTTCATTTCTTTTTCATTTATTTCTGATCTGATCTTCATGATTTCTTTCCTTCTGCTCTCTTCGGGTTTTTTTGTTCTTCTTTCCCTAATTGCTTTAGGTGTAAGTTTAGGTTGTTTCTTTGAGATGTTTCTTGTTTCTTAAGGTAGGCTTATATAGCTATAAACTTCCCTCTTAGAACTCCTTTTGCTGCATCCCATAGGTTTTGGGTCATTGTGCTTTCATTGTTATTTGTTTCTAGGTATTTTTTTATTTCCCCTTTGATTTCTTCAGTGATCTGTTGGTTATTAAGTAGGGTGTTGTTTAGCCTCCATGTGTTTGTATTTCTTACAGATTTTTTCCTGTAATTGATATCTAGTCTCATAGCATTGTGGTCGGAAAAGATACTTGATACGATTTCAATTTTCTTAAATTTACCAAGGCTTGATTTGTGACCCAAGATATGATCTATCCTGGAGAATGTGCCATGAGCACTTGAGAAGAATGTGTTTTCTGTTGTTTTTGCATGTAATGTCCTATAAAGATCAATTAAGTCCATCTTGTTTAATGTATCTTTTAAAGCTTGTGTTTCCTTATTTATTTTCATTTTGGATGATCTTTCCTTTGGTGAAAGTGGGGTGTTAAAGCCCCTACTATGTTTGTGTTACTGTTGATTTCCCCTTTTATAGCTGTTAGTATTTGCCTTATGTATTGAAGTGCTCCTATATTGGGTGCATAAATATTTACAATTTTTATGTCTTCTTCTTGGATTGATCCCTTGATCATTATGTAGTGACCTTCTTTGTCTCTTGTAATAGTCTTTATTTTAAAGTCTATTTTGTCTGATATGAGAATTGCTACTCCAGCTTTCTTTTGATTTCCATTTGCATGGAATATCTTTTTCCATCCTCTCACTTTCAGTCTGTATGTGTCCCTAGGTCTGTAGTGGGTCTCTCATAGACAGCATATATATGCGTCTCATTTTTGTTTCCATTCAGCCAGTCTATGTCTTTTGGTTGGAGCATTTAATCCATTTACATTTAAGGTAATTATCGATATGTATGTTCCTATTACCATTTTCTTAATTGTTTTGTGTTTATTATTGTAAGTCTTTCCCTTCTCTTGTGTTTCCCGCCTAGAGAAGTTCCTTTAGAATTTTTTGTAAAGCTGGTGTGGTGGTGCTGAATTCTCTTAGCTTTTGCTTCTCTGTAAAGGTTTTAATTTCTCCATCAAATCTGAATGAGATCCTTGCTGGGTAGAGTAATCTTGGTTGTAGATTTTTCTCTTTCATCACTTTAAATATGTCCTGCCACTCCTTTCTGGCTTTCAGAGTGTCTGCTGAAAGATCAGCTTAACTTTATGGGGATTCACTTATGTGTTACTTGTTGTTTTTCCCTTGCTGCTTTTAATATTTGTTCTTTGCATTTAATTTTTGATAGTTTGATTAATAGGTATGTGTCTTGGCGTGTTTCTCCTTGGATATATCCTGTAAGGGACTCTCTGTGCTTCTTGGACTTGATTAACTATTTCTTTTCCCATGTTAGGGAAGTTTTCAACTTTAATCTCCTCAAATATTTTCTCAGTGCCTTTCTTTTTCTCTTCTTCTTCAGGGACCCCTATAATTCAAATCTTGGTGCGTTTAATGTTGTCCCAGAGGTCTCTGAGACTGTACTCAATTCTTTTCATTCTTTTTTTTTTTATTCTGCTCTGCAGTAGTTATTTCCACTATTTTATCTTCCAGGTCACTTATCCGTTCTTCTGCCTCAGTTATTCTGCTCTTGATCCCTTCTAGAGAATTTTTAATTTCATTTATTGTTGTGTTCATCTCTGTTTGTTTGCTCTTTAGTTCTTCTAGGTCCTTGTTAAACGTTTCTTGTATTTTCTCCAACCTACTTCCAAGATTTTGGATCATCTTTACTATCATTATTCTGAATTATTTTTCAGTTAGACTGCTTATTTCCTCTTCATTTATTAGGTCTGGTGGGTTTTTGTCTTGCTCCATCATCTGCTGTGTGTTTCTCTGTCTTCTCATTTTGCTTAACTTACTGTGTTTGGGGAGTCCTTTTCTGCAGGCTGCAGGTTTGTACTTTCCATTGTTTTTGGTGTTTGTCCCCAGTGGCTAAGTTTGGTTCAGTGGGTTTTGTAGGCTTCCTGGTGGAGGGGACTAGTGCCTTTGTTCTGGTGTATGAGGCTGGATCTTGTCATTCTTTTTGGAATGTTCCAGTCTGGTGGTGTGTTTTGGGGTGTCTGTGGCCTTATTATGATTTTAGGCAGCCTCTCTGCTAATGGATGGGGTTGTGTTCCTGTCTTGCTAGTTATTTGGCATAGGGTGTCCTGCTCTGTAGCTTGCTGGTTGTTGAGTGGAGCTGGGTCTTGGCGTTGAGACGGAGATCTCTGGGAGATTTTTCCCATTTGATATTACATGGAGCTGGGAGGTCTCTTGTGGACCAGTGTCCTGAAGTTGGCTCTCCCACCTCAGAGGCACAGCCCTGATGCCTGGCTGGAGCACCAAGAGCCTGTCCTCCACATGGCTCAGAATAAAAGGGAGAAAAAAAGAAAGAAAGAAAGAAGAACATAAACTAAAATAAAGTAAAATAAAATAAAATAAAGTTATTAAAATAAAAAATAATTATTACAAAAAAAATTTTTTCAAGTAAAAAAAAAAAACGGACAGACAGAACCCTGGGACAAATGATAAAAGCAAAGCTATACAGACAAAATCACACAGAGAAGCATACATATACACACTCACAAAAAGAGAAAAAGGGGGGAAAAATATATATCGTTGCTCCCAAAGTCCACCTCCTCAATTTGGGATGATTTGTTGTCTATGCAGGTATTCCACAGATGCAGGGTACATCAAGTTGATTGTGGAGATTTAATCTGCTGTTCCTGAGGATGCTGGGAGAAATTTCCCTTTCTCTTCTTTGTTCTCACAACTCCTGTGTTTCAGCTTTGGATTTCGACCCACCTCTGCGTGTAGGTCACCTGAGGGCATCTGTTTTTCGCTCAGACAGGACGGCGTTAAAGGAGCAGCTGATTTGGGGGCTCCGGCTCACTCAGGCCGGGGGGAGGGAGGGGTACGGATGTGGGGTGAGCCTGCGGCGGCAGAGGCCAGCATGACGTTGCAACAGCCTGAGGCGTGCCGTGTGTTCTCCCGGGGAAGTTGACCCTGGATCACGGGACCCTGGCAGTGGCAGGCTGCACAGGCTCCCGGGAGGGGAGGAGTTTATAGTTACCTGTGTTTGCACACAGGCTTCTTGGTGACTGCAGCAGCAGCCTTATCGTCCCATGCCCGTCTCTGGGGTCCGCAATGATAGCCGCGGCTTGCGCCCATCTCTGGAGCTCCTTTAGGTGGCACTCTTAATCCCCTCTCCTCGCGCACCAGGAAACACAGAGGGAAGAAAAAGTTTCTTGCCTCTTCGGCAGGTCCAGACTTTTTCTGGGACTCCCTCCCGACTAGCTGTGGCACACTAGTCCCCTTCAGGCTGTGTCCACGCAGCCAGCCTCAGTCCTCTCCCTGGGATCTGATCTCCGAAGCCCGAGCCTCAGCTCCCAGCCCCGCCCCCCACTGTCCCGTCTGGTGAGCAGACAAGCCTCTCAGGCTGGTGAGTGCTGGTTGGCACCAATCCTCTTTGCTGGAATCTCTCCGCTTTGCCCTCTGCACCCCTGTTGCTGTGCTCTCCCCTGTGGCTCCGAAGCTTCCCCTCTCTGCCACCCACAGTCTCCACCTGTGAAGGGGCTTCCTAGTGTGTGCAAACCTTTCCTCCTTCACAGCTCCCTCCCACTGGTGCAGGTCCCGTCCCTATTCTTTGTCTCTGTTTTTTCATTTTTCTTTTACCCTACCCAGGTACGTGGGGAGTTTCTTGCCTTTTGGGAGGTCTGAGGTCTTCTGCCAGTGTTCAGTATGTGTTCTGTAGGAGTTGTTCCACATGTAGATGTATTTCTGATGTATTTGTGGGGAGGAAGGTGATCTCCACATCTTATTCTTCCGCCATCTTGAAGCTCCTCCTTCATCGTGAACTTTAGCATTAAATTTGATTTTTAAAAATATTTCACGACTTTGTTGTACACCTGAAAATAACAAAACATTATAAATCAACACTACGCCAATAAAAATTTTTAAAATATAAATTAGAAACCCATAAGAACCATGACTGTTCGTCACTGTGGACCAAAGTGAGAAATCACTTTCAAATTTGTGATCCTTAAGCTATGAATATTTTGTGATTAGATGTCAAATAGTACAGTTATATTTCATTCATAAATTTCGGAAAACAACATAGAATTGTGATTGTGAGAAGAACTAAAATTTTGTTAAATAAATAATATGATTAACAAAAAATCTAGAAACAATAAATGCTGGAGAGGGTGTGGAGGAAAGGGAAGACTCTTGTACTGTTGGTGGGAATGTAAATTGATACAGCCACTATGGAGAACAGTATGGAGGTTCCTTAAAAAACTACAAATAGAACTACCATATGACCCAGCAATCCCACTACTGGGCATATACCCTGAGAAAACCATAGTTCAAAAAGAGTCATGTACCAAAATGTTCATTGCAGCTCTATTTACAATAGCCAGGACATGGAAGCAACCTAAATGTCCATCAACAGATGAATGGATAAAGAAGATGTGGCACATATATACAATGGAATATTACTCAGCCATAAAAAGAAATTAAATGGAGGTATTTGTAATGAGGTGGACGGAGTTAGAGTCTGTCATACAGAGTGAAGTAAGTCAGAAAGAGAAAAACAAATACAGTATACTAACACATATATATGGAATTTAAGGGAAAAAAAAATAAAAGGCCATGAAGAACCTAGTGGCAAGACGGGAATAAAGACACAGACCTACTAGAGAATGGACTTGAGGATATGGGGAGGGGGAGGGGTGAGATGTGACAGGGTGAGAGAGTGTCATGGACATATATACACTACCAAATGTAAAATAGATAGCTAGTGGGAAGCAGCCGCATAGAACAGGGAGACCAGCTCGGTGCTTTGTGACCACCTAGAGGGGTGGGATGGGGAGGGTGGGAGGAAGAGAGATGCAAGAGGGAAGAGATATGGGAACATCTGTATATGTATAACTGATTCACTTTGTTATAAAGCAGAAACTGGCACACCATTGTAAGGCAATTATACTTCAATAAAGATGTTTAAAAAAAATAATATGATTAATAGTTATTGAGCATGTACAGATGCTAAGTACATTCACAAGCATTAAAATCCCCAAAACAATCCTGAAAAGTAGATATTAGTCACACTCTATCCCACATAATTTAACTATCTTGTTCAAAATGACAAAGCTCCTTATGGAAGTAGAATTAAATATAGGATTATCTGACTATTAATTCAATATTTTTCCAAACATAGAGCTGTTTTCCTTATTCTTATTGAGATGAGAATACAGGGCAACAGAGATTTCTAAACTCAGCAGTGAAATGTCACTGATTACAGAAAAGAGGAAGGACAAGCAGGAGGATTAGCAGGCCTACAAAACTGATGGGAGTAGGTTTTCAAAGCAACTTGGTAAGTGGAATTCATGAGAGAAAGGAGAATTTTCATTGATAACTTAGAGTCTCAACGTCTACAACCATGAAATCGTTGAGCTATTTTCTTGCTCATTCTACCTTATGACGGAAACAGCTACAAAAGTAGAAATAATTTCCAGTTTTTCAATGACTTGATCAAATCTTCAGGATAGTGTGAAAAAATAGTTTTCTTCCTATCCAATGCCTGTTTGACCCAATGAAAAAATGAGTGTGGAGCTGGACCCCTTATACTCATGAGACAGACTGGGAAAAATTACTTAAATCATTCAGGATCGGATAGATTTTGCTTTAGTAACAAACAACCCTATAATCTCAATGGCTTACAAAAACAAAGATTTCTTTCTCCTTCATGTCATAAGTCTGTTGCAGGTCAGCTGCTGCTCTGCTCCTTGACATCTTCATTCCAAAACTAGCCTTATGGAGCAAACTCTATTGAACATTTTTGGTCATTATAGCAGAGAACAAAGAGAGCCTACCAGAATACTGTATTGCTCTTCAAACTTCTAGAAATAACAAACATTATGTATACTCAAATTTTATGAGTCAAAGCAATTCACACAGTTACACTTAAGTTCAATTTCATGTTGTGCAGACTATTTGTGAATAATACAGTGTACCACATTGCTCTACTATCACTCGGGTGCAATTAAAGTTATGATCTTGAGTTAGATGAAGGATGAGAAAATCTTGGACTGTGGATCAAATTGAACACACAAAGGTATAGGTCAAAAGCTAGAGAGAGAGACTATGCAGTATCAGCACTTGCAACTAAGGATTGTTATCGTTAATGTGCCTTTAGATAAACTTATTCAATTCACTTGGTTAATGTGACAACATACTACTCTGATTCTCATCCTACTGCTCTACATACTCCTTTTTGGTGTACTTTATAAACTTATACTGTCTCCCCCTAAATAAAAATAAATTTTCATTTTTGATCATAGTTCCTTAACCATTTTATAACTCTTCCTGGGAAATCTCATCAACTACTATGACTCTATGCTGATGACACACAAATCTAACTCTATAACCCTGAATTTCATTTCTATGGTATCTACAGTACAGTGATCTACAAGACAAATCTCAGATATTCCATAGGTACCTCGAATTCAACTTGGACCAACTCAAATATATTTTCAGTAATTCTAGGATCTACCCTCATTTACTCTCTCTATTGCACAATTTGCAGGTACTCATCCCCTTTCCCATGTTTCTAAATAGGCCTACCTGCTTTCAATCCATCCTTTCCCTTTTCACAGTGTCTTAAACTTCCAAAACATTCTAAAACGTAGTGGCCATTTTCTATCTTAAAAGACTTTGACGATTTCCCACAGCTTGCATTATAATGTCTAAACTTTTAATATGGCATTCAAATTCTACAGGGAAGTGAATCACAAAAATATATTTTGAAATATTTGACATATTGTGTAACTTCAAGGTGTACAATGTGTTGATTTGATACATTTGTATATTGCAATGTGATTACCACCGTTGCCTTAACTAACACCTCTATTATATGTTATGTCACATAATTATCATTTCATATTTTGTGGTGAGAACAATGTCACATAATTATCATTTCATTTTTTGTGGTGAGAACAATTAAGATCTAATCTCTTTGAAGTTTATCATACACTATTGTTGATTATAATCATTATGCTCTGCATTAGCTCTCCAGCACTTATTTATCTATTAGTTCCCAGTTTGTACCCTTAAACAAAATATCCCCAATTCCTGCATTCCCCAGCCTCTAGTAACCACCATTCAATTCTCTATTTTTATGAGTTCAGCTTTTTTAGATTCCACATATATGCGATATCAAATAGTATTTTTATTTCTCTGACTTATCTCACTTATCATAAGGCCCTCAAGATTCATCCATGCTATTTCAAATGGCAGGATTTCTTTTTTTTCTTATGGCTGAATTATATATATATATATATATATATATATATATATATAATTATATATATAATTTTATATAATTATATATATGAAAATTTCTTTATCCATTCATCCATCGATGGACACTTAGACTTTTTCCATATCTTTGCTATTGTGAATAATGCTGCAATGGGCATGAAATGCAAATATCTCAAAGTAGTTTTTATTTCCTTTGGATATATGCCCAGAAGTAGAATTGATGAATCTATGGTAGTTCTATTTTTAATTTCTTGAGGAATCTTCATATTGTTTTCCATAGTGCCTTCACCAATTTCTGTTTCCAATAACAGTGTACAAGTGTTCCTCTATCTCCACATCCTTGACAACACTTGTTATTGCTTGTCTTCTTGATAAAAGCCATTCTAACAAGTGTGAGGTGATATTTTATTTTGGTTTTGATTTATATTTCCATGATGATTAGTGATGTTTAGCATCTTTTCATGCACTTCTTGCCATTTGATTTGCATATCTACTCTAGAAAAATGCCTGTTTAGTTCCTCTGTCCATTGTTTAATTGGATTGTTTGTTTTGTTTTGTTAAGTTGTGTGAGTTCTTAATATATTTTATTTGTTTGTTTGTTTTTAGTCTGCACCATGCAGCTTGTGGGATTTTAGTTCCCCAAGCAGAGATTGAGCCTATGACCCCTGCATTGGGAGCACGGAGTCTTAACCACTGGACTGCCAAGGAAATCCCTTTATATATTTTGGATGTTAATTGCTTATGATATATATGGTTTACAAATATTTTCTCCCATGTCATAGGTTGCCTTTTCATTTTGTTGATTGTCTTTTTTGCTATGAAAAAACTTTATTCTTTGATGTAGTCCCATTTGTTGACTTTTGCTTTTATTGTTGTGCTTTTGATGTCATATCAAAAAAAAATCATTGTCCTATCCCATGTCAAGGAGTTTCTTCCCTATGCCTTCTTCTCAGAGTTTTATGGTATCAGGTCTTATGTTTAAAGTTTTTAATCTATTTGGAGTTGATTATTGTAAATAGTGTAAAAACTGGGTCCAATTTCATTTTTCTGTCTGTGGTTATACCATCTTCCCAACACTATTTGTTGAAGAGAATATCTTTTTCCCCATTGAATATTCTTGCTCCCTTATCAAATATTAGTTGATCCAATTTTTTAAAATATAAGCCCATTTAGGTAGGATAATAACTCTGAAGCCTACACACCTCACTCACTCCTTTCCAGTGGGAAAAGAACTCCATGGTAACAAAAAAAACTCTAGGGGAAAAAACATCTATCACATAATAACAATGCAGCAATTATGCAATAACAGAAAAGATCATAAAAACATAGAACCTAACAGTATTTCTGTAAATGTTAGAACTTTATTAAGATTTTTATAAACTGTAAAATTTTACAGAATTTTACAAAGTATACTACAAGAAATCTGTACCAGAAAACAATGAAAATAACATGATGGCAAGCTGAAAATAAAACATATTTCCTAAAAATTAACAATTCCAACTATCTGTGTTTGCATGCATGGAAGAAGTCATATATTGTTTTCACACACTAAGAGTCAAACTTTGTACAAAATTCAATTAGAGTCCTCAGTTAACCTTAGTAATTTACTGAATTTTAATAACTGCTAGTAACTCAACTGGTAAATTACTGGTAAGAACCATAGTTACATGTAAAACTGAAGGTCATTTACCCATAAGAATTGAATGCATAATTTGCATTTTTGTTAGTTCCTGGCCCAAACGATGGGCTTTCATTTGAGAAACACAGTTCTATAGTCTTCTTTTGATGTTATTCCAACTTTTCTTGTCATCCATTATGGCCATATGCCACAACATTGTAAACATAGTGGATGACTCAGTACTAAACAAGTCATTGATATCTTTAATCTTCTTGGTATTGGTTATTTTGGTACTGCAGCCTGAAAATGTTTTTTTTTTAACCTTTCTTTCCACTTTAAAAAAATTTACTCAAACATTGTGAAGCTTCCCCTGATTCAACCACTTAGAAATCATCATTAATTTATTTCTCTATACTTGCCTTATGGCCTTTAGAGTATTTAAACAGTTGATCTTACATCATAGTTATTTATGTGTATCTCTCTCCCCTATTAGATTCTATGTTTTTCAAGGGTAAGTACTATGGTGTGTTAATTAGTGTCTCCTCACTAATATCTTACTATCATTAAGTATCCATACAACATAAATGTTTCATCCTTTAAAGATTTAACATCATTTTCTCCCAACATGATGCATAGCATGCAAAATGAAATAGTGGTAAGGGTAGGCAACCATGTACACTGAAAAAAAGAACAGAACATATGGATGAGATTAGAACTGTTTATTTACCTTAATACATCTATGAATGAAAAGAAAAAAAATAGTATAAAAACAAAATTTCAACCAATACACTTCCCTAAGTAGACTCTGGAAATTAACTAACAAACTTCGTATGGGCAAAGCAAGGGATACTACTCAACTGACCAAGAATTGCTGCCCTCAGCCAGAAATGCTAAAATAATCCATACAATATTGTTAGAGAAAATTAAATGCTAAATGTGGATAATGAAACCTGTCACAAAATTAAATACAGATTTATATGTACAATTAACTGTCAGGTAAAATCAAATATCTGGAGAAATAGGAACATCTAAATTACTTTCTTTAAAGTAACCAAGGTACACATGTGAAAATGATGATGTGATGAAGGTGATTGATCCTATTTCATATGTTGGACACTTGATAAACTCACTGGAGCATTTCTAGATATGCTTACCTTCCTTATTTTATTCTCCTAATATTGTGACATTTTTGCTAAAGATTCCAGAACCTTTCATTCGCATTGCCTATGTGTCACTCTCCAAAAGCGTCTTTATTAAGCACACTGAATCTACAATAAGCCTCTGTTCATTTTCAGTTACAGAAAAAATAATGAATATATCAAACACTAATATTCAGAAAAAAATGGCTCTTTACTAATGAGATACGATGTCACTGGCATCACTGAAAAATATATGCAATTTTAACCTAGTAGTCCTTGCTATATCTGTGTCTGCTACTAGTATATGGCATGGTTTTACTAGAGATTTAAAACATTTCAACTTCAATAGCCTACTCAAAAATTGAGCAAAGTTCAAAAAAAAGTACATTAAGATAGAAGACAGCTTAAATACAATAAAAACTAAAGAAAAATAGTACCATACATTTTATATTATGGTTATTCATCTGCAAAAGTAAAGTGATGATAACATTATTAATGACAATAATGTAACAAAAATATATCAAAAATATCTATACCTACAGTGATATGGGTGAATCTAAAGGTTTACAAATAATATATTATTATCCTACATTATTACTCTTTAGTTAAACAAATATAAGAACAAGCCTAAAGTATTCATCAATTATTTTCACTTTGTTTAGATGCAATCTTTTTATTTTAGAATGCTAATGAGGAAAATAAAAACTAGATTTTCAACAATTGTGCTAGTGAAGTTTAGGTTTTTGCCTGAGAAAACCATAATTCAAATAGAGTCATATACCACAATGTTCATTGCAACTCTATTTACAATAGCCAGGACATGGAAGCAACCTAAGTATCCATTGACAGATGAATGGATAAAGAATATGTGGCACATATGTACAATGGAATATTACTCAGCCATAAAAAGAAATGAAATTGAGTTATTTGTAGTGAGGTGGATGGACATAGAGACTGACATACAGAGTGAAGTAAGTCAGAAAGAAAAAACAAATATCATATATTAACACATATATATGGAACCTAAGAAACAAACAAAAAAAGGTTCTGTGAACCTAGGGGAAGGACAGGAATAAAGATGGAGACATAGAGAATGGACTTGAGGACACCGGGAGGGGGAAGAGTAAGCTGGGATGAAGTGAGAGAGTGGCATGAACATATATATACTACCAAATGTAAAATAGATAGCTAGTGGGAAGAAGCCGCATAGCACAGGGAGATCAGTTCAGTGCTTTGTGTCCACTTAGACGGGTGGGATAGGGAGGGGGGGAGGGAGACACAAGAGGGAGGGGATATGGGGATGTATGTATATGGATAGCTGATTCACTTTGTTATACAGCAGAAACTAACACACCATTGTAAAGCAATTATACTCCAATAAAGATGTTAAAAAATACTTGGTGATATATAAAAGAGGATTTAATATCAGCAGCTGATTAAAAAGATTTTGGAGAGCTGAAGTTAAGAGAAGGTTAGGTGAACTAGAGGATAAAAATTTCAGAAAGTCACCATTCTTATGGTTGAAATGACAAAGGAAGGAGATAGACACACCAGAGCTCAGTGTGTACTCAGGGTCTAGGGCTGCCAGAAGCTGCAATTGTTTTGCCGGTATTTACAAGTGTATCCAGAACTTCATGCATAAATGCAAGGGATCCAGAATAGCAAAACCAATATTGAAAAAGAAAGTCAAAGGGCTCATATTTTCCAATTTCAAAACTTACTGAAAAGCTACAGTAATCAAGACACTGTGATAATGACATAGAAAAGAGTTATAAATCCATGGAAGAGAATTTAATGTTCATAAATATACACTTACATTGATGGTTAACTAACTTTCAACAAGGGTGCCAAGACAATTCAATGGGGAAAGAACAGTCTCTTCAAAAGGTAGTGCTAAGAAAATTAAGTATACACATGCAAAAAAATGATATTTGCCCCTTGCCAAACACCATACAACAAATATCTCAAAATAGATCAAACATTTAATTTAAAAGGTAAAACTAGAAAACCCTTATAAGGAAACATAAGGGTAAATAATCATGATGTTAGATTTGTCAATTGTTACTTAGATATGACATCAGAAATACAAGGAGCAAAAGAAAAAAAGATAAATTGTACTTCATGAAAATTGAATGTCTGTGAATTCTGGACACACTCTCAGGAGAGTGAAAAAACAACCCCCAAAACGAAATGAGTTATTTCCAAGTTATATATCTGATAAGGGTCTCTTGCACATAATTTTAAAAACACCTTGTAAAATGCAACAATACCTTTTTTTCCCAACAGACAAACTGAGGCTGAAGATGCCTGGCTTCCCAATCGTGCTTGGGTTAAAGTGCTCCAAGCTGTGTGGCTGACAGTCCCTTGATGCTCCGGTCTGGTGTCAGGCCTGAGCCTCTGAGGTGGGAGAGCCAAGTTCAAGACATTGGACCAATAGAGACTTCCCAGCCCCATGTAATATCAATTGGCAAGAGATCTCCCAGAGAACTCTGTCTCAGCACTAAGACCCAGCTCCACCCAATGGCCAGCAAGCTCCATGCCGGACACCCCATGCTAAACAACTAGCAAGACAGGAACACAACCCCACCCATTAGCAGAGAGGCTGCCTAAAATCATACTAAGTTCACAGAAACCACAAAACACACCACTGGAAGCAGCCTTACCCACCAGAAAACAGGCACCAGTCCCATCCACAAGGAAGCCTACACAAGCCACTGAACCAATCTCAACCACTGGGGACAGACACTAAAAACAATGAGAACTACAAATCTGCAGACTGCAAAAAGGAGACCCCAAACACAGTAAGTTAAGCAAGATGAGAAGACAGAGAAATATGCAGCAGATGAAGGAGCAAGGTAAAATCCACCAGACCAAACAAATGAAGAAGAAATAGGCAGTCTACCTGAAAAAGAATTCAGAGTAATGATAGTAAAGATGATCCAAAATCTCGAAAACAGAATGGAGAAAATACAAGGAACATTTAACAAGAACCTAGAAGAAATAAAGATCAAACAAACAATGATGAACAACACAATAAATGAAATTTAAAAGTCTCTAGAAGGAATCAAGAGCAGAATAACTGCATCAGAAGAATGGCGAAGTGACCTGGAAGATAAAATAGTGGAAATAACTACCACAGAGCAGAATAAAGAAAAAAGATTGAAAAGAATTGAGGACAGTCTCAGAGACTTCTGGGACAACATTAAATGTACCAACATTTGAATTACAGAGGTCCCAGAAGAAGAGAGAAAAAGAAAGGGTCTGAGAAAATATTTGAAGAGATTATAGTTGAAAACTTCCTTAACATGGGAAAGGGAATAGTCAATCAAGTCCAGGAAGCACAGAGAGTCCCATACAGGATATATCCAAGGAGAAACATGCCAAGACACATATTAATCAAACTACGGAAAATTAAACACAAAGAAAAAATATTAAAAGCAGCAAGAAAAAAACAACAAATAACATATCAGGGGATCCCCATAAAGTTAACAGCTGATCTTTCAGCAGAAATTCTGAAAGCCAGAAGGGAAAGGCAGGACATATTTAAAGTGACGAAAGGGAAACACCTATAACCAAGATTATTCTACCCAGCAATGATCTCATTCAGATTCGATGGAGAAATTAAAAGCTTTATGGACAAGCAAAAGTTAAGAGAATTCAGCACCACCAAGCCAGCTTTACAACAAATGTTAAAGGAACTTCTCTAGACAGGAAAAACTAGAGAAGGAAATGACTTACAAAAACAAACCCAAAACAATTAAGAAAATAGTAATCAGAACATACATATCGATAATTAGCTTAAATGTAAATGGATTAAATGCTCCAACCAAAAGACATAGACTGGCTGAATGGATACAAAAACAAGGCCTGTATATATGCTGTCTACAAGAGGCCCACTTCAGACATAGGGACACATGCAGATTGAAAGTGAGGTGACAGAAAAAGATATCCCATGCAAATGGAAATCAAAAGAAACCTGTAGTAGCAATACTCATATCACACAAAATAGACTTTAAAATAAAGACTATTACAAGAGACAAGGAAGGACACTACATAATGATCAAGGGATCAATCGAAGAAGAAGACACAACAATTGTAAATATTTATGCACCCAACATAGGATCACCTCTATACATAAGGCAAATATTAACAGCCATAAAAGGGGAAATCAACAGTAACACAATAATAGTAGGGGACTTTAACACCCCAGTTTCACCAATGGACAGATCATCCAAAATGAAAATAAATAAGGAAACACAAGCTTTAAATGGCACATTAGACAAGATGGACTTCATTGATATTTAGAAGACATTCCATCCAAAAACCACAAAATACACTTTCTTCTCAAGTGCTCATGGAACATTCTCCAGGATAGATCATATCTTGTGTCAGTCTGTCATACAGAGTGAAGTAAGTCAGAAAGAGAAAAACAAATACCGTATGCTAACACATATATATGGAATCTAAAAAAAAAAAAAAAAGGTCATGAAGAACCTAGGGGCAAGATGGGAATAAAGACGCAGACCTACTAGAGAATGGACTTGAGGATACGGGGAGGGTGAAGGGTAAGCTGGGACAAAGTGAGGGAGTGGCATGGACATATATACACTACCAAATGTAAAATAGATAGCTAGTGGGAAGCAGCCACATAGCACAGGGAGATAAGCTCGGTGCTTTGTGACCACCTAGAGGGGTGGGATAGGGAGGGTTGGAGGGAGGGAGATGAAAGAGGGAAGAGATATGGGGACATATGTATAACTGATTCATTTTGTTATAAAGCAGAAACTAACACACCATTGTAAAGCAATTATACTCCAATAAAATGTTGAAAAAAAGAAAATCAAGCCTTGGTAAATTTAAGAAAATTGAAATCATATCAAGTATCTTTTCTTACCACAACGCTATGAGATTAGAAATGAATTACAGGGAAAAATACATTAAAAAAACACAAACACATGGAGGCTAAACAATACGTTACTAAATAACCAAGACATCACTGAAGAAATCAAAGAGGAAATCAAAACAGGTCTAGAAACAAATGACAATGAAAACGCGACAATCCAAAACCTACAGAATGCCGCAAAAGCAGTTCTCTGAGGGAAGTTTATAACAATCCTACCTCAAGAAACAGAAAAAAATCTCAAAAAAACATCTTAACCTTACACTGAAAGCAATTACAGAAAGTAGAACAAAAAAAGCCCAAAGTAAGCAGAAGGAAATAAATCATAAATGTTAGATCAGAAATAAATGAAAAAGAAATGAAGGAAACAATAGCAAAGATCAATAAAACTAAAAGCTGATTCTTTGAGAAGATAAATAAAATTGATAAACCATTAGCCAGACTCATCAAGAAAATAAGGGAGAAGACTCTAATCAACAGAATTAAAAATGAAAAAGGAGAAATTAAAACTGACATTGCAGAAATACAAAGGATCATGAGAGATTACTAAAAGCAATAAATAACAATAAAATGGGCAACCTGGAAGAAGTGGACAAATTCTTAGAAAAGCACAACCTTCCAAGACTGAACCAGGAAGAAATAGAAAATGTAAACATACCAATCACAAGCACTGAAATTGAAAGTGTGATTAAAACTCTTCCGACAAACAAAAGTCCAGGACCAGATGGCTTCACAGGCGAATTCTATCAAACATTTAGAGAAGAGCTAACACCTATCCTTTTCAAATTCTTACAAAATATAGCAAAGGGAAGTACACTCCCAAGCTCATTCTGTGAGGCCACCATCTCCCTTATACCAAAACCAGACAAAGATGTCACAAAAAATGAAAACCCTAGGCCAATATCACTGATGAACATAGAGGCAAAATTCCTCAACAAAATACTAGCTAACAGAATCCAACAGCACATTAAAAGGATCATACACCATGATGAAGTGTTCATCCCAGGAATGCAAAGATTCTTCAATGTACGTGACTCAATCAATGTGATACACCATATTAACAAATTGAAGGATAAAACCCTATGATCATCTCAATAGATGAAGAAAAATCTTTTGACAAAATTCAATACCCATTTTTGATAAAAGTATCTCTCCAGAAATTGAGCATATAGGGAATTGACCTCGACAGACAAAAGGTTATATATGACAAACCCACAGCCAACATCATTCTGAATGGTGAAAAATTGAAACCATTTCCTCTAAGATCAGGGACAAAACAAGGTTGCCCACTCTCAACATTATCATTCAACATAGTGAATCATATCATACAGAGTGCAGTAAGAAATAGAAAAAGAAATACTGTATGCTAACACATATATATGGAATCTAAAAAAAAAAATGGTTCTGAAGAACCTAGGGGCAGGACAGGAATAAAGACGCAGATGTAGAGAATGGACTTGAGGACCCGGGGAGAGGGAAGGGTAAGCTGGGACGAAGTGAGAGAGTAGCATTGTTATATATACACTACCAAATATAAAATAGATAGCTAGTGGGAAGCAGCTGCATAGCACAGGGTGATCAGCTTGGTGCTTTGTGACCACCTAGAGGGGTGGGATAGGGAGGGTGGGAGCGAGACCCAAGAGGAAGGGTATATGAAGATGTATGTATATGTAGAGCTGATTCACTTTGTTTTACAGCAGAAGCTAACACACCATTATAAAGCAATTATACTCCAATAAAGATGTTAAAAACCTGCAACAATAAACATATAAACCTATTACAAATGTACAAAATGTCTGAATAGACATTTATCCAAAGAATATATATAAAAGGCCAATGAGCACATGAAAAGATGCTCAACATCATTATCCATCAGGAAAATTCAAATCCAACCCATGAGATACCACTTCACACCCATAAGATGGTTGTAATAATAATTTAAAAAAAAGACAAACTGTAAAAAGTATTGGTGAGGATGTGGAAAAATTGGAGCTCTCTTGTGTTGCTGGTGGGACTATAAAATGGTGCAGTTTCTTTGGAAGACATTTTGGCATAGAGTTATCATGTGATCAGGCAGCTACACTTTTAGGTATATACCTAAGAGAAATGAAAACCTATTTTCATAGAAAAACTAGTACACTAATGATCATGGCAGCTTTATTCACAATAGCCAAAAGGTGAAAGCAACTAAAATGCACAGTAATGCATGAATGGATGAAGAAAATGTATTAAACATAAACAATGCAATATTATTCAGCCATGAGAAAATAATGAAGTACTGATTCATTCTACAATATGGATAAAACTTGAAAATGTTGTACTAAATGAAAGGAGCCAGATACAGAAGGTCATATTTGTATAATTCTACCTATTTGAAATGTCCATAAATAGGTAAATCCATAGAGACATAAATTAATGGTTGCTAGAGGCTGGATGGAGGGGTAAAAACCAATGACTGCCCACTGGTATGGTGTTTCTTTTTGGAATGATGAAAATGTTCTGTTATTGGGCAGTGGTGAGAGTTGCACAACTCCGTGAGTACATTAAAAACCACTGAATTATAGGGGGTGAATTTTTTGGCTTGTGAATTATATATCAATAAAGCCATTTTTTCAAAAAAGAATGTAACAATCATCCTTATTCCCTCTACCCAGAAATAACTGCTTTAACATTTGGCATATATGCTTCCAGTCTTTTGTTTCTTTGTTTTTACTTTTTAAAAAATCCTCACACATGACAAAAGAACACATTTTCTTCTCAAAGTCATGACATTTCATATAAAGCTTAAGTCTCTCGTATTTATTCCCATTCCGGAGCTCCTATTATAATGGTAAGAACTATAAGATATTTGATTTTGTTTTGGACATTTAATAGGTTTTTGGTTTGTTTTTGTTATGTCACCAAGTACCTGACCACCCTTCTTATTTATGAAATAGCCTTCATTGCTTAAGTCTTAATGGAAGGCTTGCAACTATACCTGACCATAGATTTGAAGTGCCAGATATTCCCTTCTCCACTCTATCAGCCAGAGTGGTCAGAGTACAGAATCTTGAACTGGCTCAACCAAAAATGTGATCCAGCCAAAGATTATGAGATTTAAGGAGTGATTCCAAAACCAGACTCAGCTAAGAAATTATGCAGATGATAAACTGCTTTGTGACTATAGTGTCACTGGTATCACTATATCTAACCTGTTTTTGTAACATGGTTTTGTCTATTTCCTATTGCCTTTCTTCCCTTCATGGTTGATGCCTGTTTTTCAAGTCTAAATCTCCATTTACCTTAGCAATTTTTGAGCTTTGCAATAACCTTCCAATAATTTCCTTTAACTTTAGATTTTTCAGTGTATTTTTATATTCATTGAATGTAACAATTCTGAATAAAGCAATGTTTTCTTCAAATCTTTAAAAATAGGTTTATATGCATATCTATAATATATGTAATACTCACGTGTGTTTTTTTGTTTTTCTACGTATTGTGTAGATTTTACTTGGTTTTTTAAAAAAATTGGTCTCCCAGGAATATCTGGAGAACATCTGCATTACAGGATCATCTAACTGCTATTGATTCTACAACATAGCTTTTTTCCAGATGTATTATCATGTACAGGCATCAGGACATAGTTCTTAAGTCATTGTACCTTTTTTTTTTCCAATTATTTTTTTTTCATCTTTATTGGAGTATAATTGCTTTACAATAGTGTGTTAGATTCTGCTTTATAACAAAGTGAATCAGCTATATATATAAATATAACCCCATATCTCTTCCCTCTTGCGTCTCCCTCCATCCCACACTCCATATCCTACCCCTCTAGGTATTTACAAAGCACCAAGCTGATCTCCCTGTTCTATACAGCTTCTTCCCACTAGCTATCGGTTTTAAATTTGGTAGTGTATATATGTCCATGCCACTCTCTCACTTTGTCCCAGCTTACAATTCCCCCTCCCCGTGTCCTCAAGTCCATTCTCTAGTAGGTCTGAGTCTTTCTTCCTGTCCTGCCCTTAGGTTCTTCACGACCATTTTTTTCTTTTTTTTTTCTTTTTTAGATTCCATATATATGTGTTAGCATACTGTATTTGTTTTTATCTTTCTGACTTACTTCACTCTGTATGACAGACTCTAGGTCCACCCACCTCACTACAAATAACTCAATTTCATTTCTTTTTATGGCTGAGAAATAATCCATTGTATGTATGTGCCACATCTTCTTTATCAATTCAGCTGTCAATGGACACTTAGGTTGCTTCCATGTCCTGGCTATTGTAAATAGAGCTTCAATAAACATTGTGGTACATGAATCTTTCTGAATTATGGTTTTCTCAGGGTATATGCCCAGTAGTGGGATTGCTGGGTCATGGTAGTTCTATTTTTAGTTTTTTTAAGGAACCTTCATACTGTTCTCCATAGTGGCTGTATCATTTACATTCCCACCAACAGTGCAAGAAGGTTCCCTATTCTCCACACCCTCTCCAGCATTTATGGTATGAAGATATTTTTATGATGGCCATTCTGACCAGTGGGAGGTGATACCTCATTGTAGTTTTGATTTACATTTCTCTAATGATTAATGATGTTGAGCATTCTTTCATGTGTTTGTTGGCAATCTGTATATCTTCTTTGGAGAAATGTCTATTTAGGTCTTCTGCCTATTTGTGGATTGGGTTGTTTGTTTTTTGATACTGAGCTGCATGAGCTGCTTGTAAATTTTGGAGAATAATCCTTTGTCAGTTGCTTCATTTGCAAATATTTTCTCCCATTCTGAGGGTTGTCTTTTTGTTTTGTTTATGGTTTCCTTTGCTGTGCAAAAGCTTTGAAGTTTCATTAGGTCCCATTTGTTTATTTTTGTTTTTATTTCCATTTCTCTAGGAGGTGGGTCAAAAAGGATCTTGCTGTGATTTATGTCATAGAGTGTTCTGTCTATGTTTTCCGCTAAGAGCTTGATAGTGTCGGGCCTTACACTTAGCCCTTTAATCCACTGTGAATTTAATTTTGTGTACGGTGATAGAAAGTGTTCTAATTTCATCTTTTACATGTAGCTGCCCATTTTTCCCAGCACCACTTATTGAAGACGCTGTCTTTTCTCCATTGTATATTCTTGTCCCCTTTATCAAAAATAAGGTGACCAAAAGTGCGTGGGTTTATCTCTGGGCTTTCTATCTTGTTTCATTGATCTATATTTCTGTTTTTGTGCCAGTAACATACTGTCTTGATTACTGTAGCTATATAGTATAGTCTGAAGTCAGGGCGCCTGACTCCTCCAGATCAGATTTCCTCCTCAAGATTTCTTTGGCTATTCGGGGTCTTTTATGTTTCCATACAAATTGTGAAATTTTTAATTCTAGTTTTTTGAAAAATGCCAGTGGTAGTTTGATAGGGATTGCATTGAATCTGTAGGTTGCTTTGGGTAGTATAGTCATTTTCACGATGTTGATTCTTCCAATCCAAGAACATGGTATATCTCTCCATCTATTTGTATCATCTTTAATTTCTTTCATCAGTGTCTTATAGTTGTCTGCATACAGGTCTTTTTTCTCCTTAAGTAGGTTTATTCTTAGGTATTTTATTCTTTTTGTTGCAATGGTAAATGGGAGGGTTTCCTTAATTTCACTTTCAGATTTCTCATCGTTAGTGTATAGGAATGCAAGAGATATTTGTCCATTAATTTTGTATCGTACTACTTTACCAAATTCATTGATTAGCTGTAGTAGTTTTCTGGTAGCATCTTTAGGATTCTCTATATATAGTGTCATGTCATCTGAAAAGAGTGACAGCTTTACATCTTTTTTTCCAAATTTAATTCTTTTTATTTCTTATTCTGTTCTGATTGCTGTGGCTAAAACTTCCAAAACAATGTTGAATAATAGTGGTGAGAGTGGGCAACCTTGTCTTGTTCCTGATCTTAGTGGAAATGGTTTCAGTTTTTCACCATTAAGGATGATGTTGGCTGTGGGTTTGTCATATATGGCCTTTATTAGGTCGAGGTAAGTTCCCTCTATGCCTACTTTCTGGAGGGTTTTTTATCAGAAATGCGTGTTGAATTTTGTCAAAAGCTTTTTCTGCATCTATTGTGATGATCATATGGTTTTTATTTTGCAATTTGTTAATATGGGGTATCACATTGTTTGATTTGCGTGTACTGAAGAATCCTTGCATTCCAGGGATAAACCCCACTTGATCATGGTGTATGATCCTTTTAATGTTCTGTTAGATTCTGCTTGCTATTATTTTATTGAGGACTTTTGCGTCTATGTTCATCTGTGATATTGGCCTGTAGTTTTCTTTCTTTGTGACATCTTTGTCTGCTTTTGGTATCAGGGTGATGATGACCTCGTAGAATGAATTTGTGAGTTTTCCTCCCTCTGTTATATTTTGGAAGAGTTTGAGAAGGATAGGTGTTAGCCTTTCTCTCAATGTTTGATAGATTTCACCTGTGAAGCAATCGGGTCCTGGGCTTTTGTTTGTTGGAAGATTTTTAATTACAGTTTCAGTCCCAGTGCTTGTGATTCGTCTCTTTATATTTTCTATTTCTTCCTGGTTGAATCCTGGAAGGTTGTGCTTTTCTAAGAATTTGTCTATTTCTTCCAGGTTGTCCATTTTATTGGCATGTATTTGCTTGTAGTAATCTCTCATGATCCTTTTTATTTCTGCAGTGTCAGTTGTTACAGTTTTTCATTTCTAATTCTATTGATTTGAGTCTTCTCCCTTTTTTTCTTGATGAGTCTGGCTAATGGTTTATCAATTTTGTTTATCTTCTCAAAGAACCAGCTTTTAGTTTTATTGATCTTTGCTATTGTTTCCTTCGTTTCTTTTTCATTTATTACGGATCTGATATTTATGATTTCTTTCATTCTGCTACCTTTGGGGTTTTTTTTTTTTTGCTCTTCTTTCACTAATTTCTTTAGGTGTAATGCTAGGTTGTTTATTTGAGATGTTTCTTGTTTCTTAAGGTAGGATTGTATTGCTATAAACTTCCCTCTTAGAATTGCTTTTGCTGCATCCCATAGGTTTTGGGTCTTCGTGTTTTCATTGTCATTTGTTTCTAGGTATTTTTTAATTTCCTCTTTGATTTCTTCTGTGATCTCTTGGTTATTAAGTAGTGTATTGTTTAGCCTCCATGTGTTTATAATTTTTACAGATTTTTTCCTGTAACTGATATCTAGTCTCATAGCGTTGTGGTTGGAAAAGATGCTTGATACGATTTCAATTTTCTTAAATTTACCAAGGCTTGATTTGTGACCCAAGATATGATCTATCCTGGAGAATGTTCTATGAGCACTTGAGAAGAAAGTGTATTCTGTTGTTTTTGGATGGAATGTCCTATAAATATCAATTAAGTCCATCTTGTTTAATTTATCATATAAAGCTTTATTTCCTTACTTATTTTCATTTTGGATTATCTGTCCATAAGTGAAAGTGTAATGTTAAAGTCTCCTACTATGATTGTGTTACTGTCTATTTCCCCTTTTATGGCCTTATGTATCGAGGTGCTCCTATGTATGGTGCATAAATATTTACAATTGTTATATCTTCTTCTTGGATTGGTCCGTAGATCGTTATGTAGTGTCCTTCCTTATATCTGTAATAGTCTTTATTTTAAAGTCGATTTTTTCTGATATGGGAATTGCTACTCGAGCTTTCTTTTAATTTCGATTTTCATGGAATAATTTTCCATCCCCTCACTTTCAGTCTGTATGTGTCCCTAGGTCTGAAGTGGGTCTCTTGTTGACAGCATATATTAGGGTCTTGTTTTCTTTTATCCATTCAACCAGTCTATGTCTTTCGGTTGGAGCATTTAATCCAATTACATTTAATGTAATTATTGATATGTATGTTCCTATTATCATTTTCTTAATTGTTCTGGGTTTGTTATTGTAGGTCTTTTCCTTCTCTTTTATTTCCCACTGAGAGAAGTTCCTTTAGCATTTGTTGGAAAGCTGGTTTGGTGTTGCTGAATTCCCTTAGCTTTTGCTTGTCTGTAAAGGTTTAATTTCTCCATCCAATCTGAATGAGATCCTTACTGGGTAGAGTAACCTTGGTTGTAGATTTTTCCCTTTCATCACTTCAAATATGTCCTGCCACTCCCTTCTGGCTTTCACAGTTTCTGCTGAAAAGTCAGCTGTTAACCTTATGGCGATTCCCTTGTATGTTTTTTGTTGTTTTCCCCTTGCTGCTTTTAATATTTGTTCTTTGTATATAATTTTTGATAGTTTGATTAATATGTGTCTTGCCATGTTTCTCCTTGGATTTATCCTGTATGGGGCTCTTTGTGCTTCCTGGACTTGATTAACTATTTCCTTTCCCATATTAAGGAAGTTTTCAACTATAATCTCTTTAAATATTTTCTCAGTCCTTTTCTTTTCGCTTCTTCTTCTGAGACATGTATAATTCGAACGTTGGTGCATTTAATGTTGTCTCAAACGTCTGTGAGACTGTCCTCAATTCTTTTCATTCTTTTTTTCTTTATTCTGCTCTGCAGTAGTTATTTCCAGTACTTTATTTTCCAGGTCACTTGTTCGTTCTTCTGCCTAAGTTATTCTGCTATCGATTCCTTCTAGAGAATTTTAAATTTCATTTATTGTGTTGTTCATCATTTGTTTGCTCTTTAGTTCTTCTAGGTCCTTGTTAAACATTTCTTCTATTTTGTCCATTCTATTTCCAAGATTTTAGATCATCTTTACTATCATTATTTTGAATTCTTTTTCAGGTAGACTGCCTATTTCCTCTTCATTTGTTTGGTCTGGTGAGTTTTTATCTTGCTCCTTCATCTGCTGTGTGTTTCTCTGTCTTTTCATTTTGCTTAACTTACTGTGTTTGGGGTCTCCTTTTCACAGTCTTCACGTTTGTAGTTCTCGTTGTTTTCGGTGTCTTCCCCCAGTGGCTAAGGTTGGTTCAGTGAGTTTTGTAGGCTTCCTGGTGGAGGGGAGTAGTGCCTGTGTTCTGGTGGATGAGTCTGTATCTTGTCTTTCTGGTGGGCGGTCCACATCTGGTGGTGTGTTTTGGTGTGTCTGTGACCTTATTATGATTTTAGGCAGCCTCTCTGCTACTGAGTGGAGTTGTGTTCCTGTCTTGCTAGTTGTTTGTCAAAGGATGTCCAGCATGCACCTTGCTGGTCATTGACTGGAGTTGGGTCTTGGCGTTGAGATGCAGATCTCTGGGAGATTTTGGCCATTTGATATTATGTGGCGCTGGAAGGTCTCTGGTGGAGCAATGTCCTGAACTCAGCTCTCCCACCTCAGAGGCACAAACCTGATGCCCAGCTGTACACCAAGACCCTGTCATCCACACAGCTCAGAATAAAAAGGAGAAAAAACAAAGAAAGAAAGAAAAAATAAAATATAAAATAAAGTTATTAAAATAAAAAAGAAGAAATAATTATTAAAAATAAAATAAATTTAAAATGTAATAAAATAAAAGAAAGAAAGAAGAGAACAATGAAACCAAAAAACAAATCCACCAATGATAAGAAGGGCAAAAAACTATACTAAAAAAAATATACAGACAGGCAGAACCCTAGGTTGAATGGTAAAAGCACAGCTAAAAACAAAGCTATACAGACAAAATCACACACAGAAGCATACACATACACACTCACAGAAACAGAAGAAGGGAAAATATATATATATATCATTGCTCCCAAAGTCCACCAACTCAATTTGGGATGATTCGCTTTCTCTTCAGGTATTCCACAGATGCAGGGTACCTCAGGTTGATTGTGGAGATTTAATCCGCTGTTCCTGAGGCTGCTGGGAGACATTTCCTTTTCTCTTCTTTGTACGTACAGCTCCTAGGATTCAGATTTGGATTTAGCCCCGCCTCTGCATATAGTTTGGCTGAGGGCCTCTGTCCCACCCCCCCAGGCAGGACAGGGTTAAAGTAGCAGCTGATTAGGGAGCTCTGGCTCACTCAGGCCGGGGGGAGGAAGGGGTACGTAATATGGGGCGAGCCTGCAGTGGCAGAGGCTGACATGACGTTGCACCAGCCTGAGGTGTGCCGTGTGTTCTCCTGGGGAAGTTGTCCCTGGATTACAGGACCTTGGCAGTGGTGGACTACACAGGCTCCCAAGAGCGGAGGTGTGGATAGTGACCTGTGCTTGCACACAGGCTTCTTGTTGGCTGTAGCCACAGCCTTACCGTTTCATGCCCGTCTCTGTGGTCTGTGCTGATAGCCACGGCTCACGCCCATCTCTGGAGCTCATTCTGGCCGTGGTCTGAATCCCCTCTCCTCGCGCACAGCAAAACAAAGAGGCAAGAAAAAGTCTCTTGCCTGTTCGGCAGCTCCAGACCTTTTCACGGACACGCTCCCGGCTAGCTGTGGTGCATTAGCTCCCTTCAGGCTGTGTTCACGCAGCCAAACCCAGTCCTCTCCCTGGGATCCGACCTCCAATGCTGGAGCCTCAGCTCCCAGCCCCCACCTGCCCCAGCGGGTGAGCAGACAAGCCTCTCGGGCTGGTGAGTGCTGGTGGGCACTGATCCTCTGTGTGGAAACCTGTCTGCTCTGCCTACCACACTCCTGTTTCTGCACTCTCCTCCGTTGCTCTGAAGCTTCCCCCCTCTACCACCCTCATATCTGCCCTCAAAGGGGCTTCCTAGTGTGTGGAAACCTTTCCTCCTTCATGGCTCCCTCCCACTGGTGCAGGTTCCGCCCCTGTTCTTTTGTCTCTGTTTTTTCTTTTTTCTTTTGCCCTATGCAGGTACATCTGGAGTATTTGCCTTTTGGGAGGTCTGAGTTCTTCTACCAGCATTCACTGGTTTTCGGTAGCGGTTGTTCCACATGTAGATGTATTTCTGATGTATTTTTGGAGATGAAGGTGATCTACACGTCTTATCCTTCCACCATCTTGAAGCTCCTCTTTCCTGTGTTTTCTAATTGTATAATTGTTATCATGCTGTACCTGTTTTACTGTAATGTTCCTTCTTTAATATATTATTTTTGAAACCTATTTATATTGATGGATATATGTCAAGTTTATTCTTTCTGAAAGACATATAGTAACCATCATATGCAATTGCCATAGTTTATTTACCCAAATGCTGCAATAAATAGGGCCTTGACCATTGAAAAACTCTAGGGAAAACCACTCACATACTGAATGTGAATGAGATGTTGTGGAGTTGAACAGAATACAGCCTGCATATCTATATCTGGTGACTTTGGTAACATACATCTATATGTACACTTATTTTCTTGTACTCATGTGTGTTTCTCTAGGTCAGAGACCTAGAAGTGCAATTTCTGTGTCTGAGAAGATGCATTACATTTTCAGTTCTGGTAGATACTGCCATTTTTTCATTGAGTCCATTGAATCCATTGATTTATTTAATTTCCTTGATTGTGGGAGATTTAACATCTTGGCTACATAATTTATTACCAGGGAACCATAAGCATTTCTCCATTTACTTATAAAACTTGTTAGTGCTAAGAATAAAATTATATTCCACATATCTAAGGTCATCTGTCCCTTATTTCCTTTAGTGTATTTGGCCTTCACTTCAATTTATCCTTACCACAACTTCTTGATGCATTGTTTTCCCATTTTATGCATGAGGGAAACTAAAGGACAAAGAACTTAATTAACTTGGCCAATATCACACAGTTATTAAGTGACTACTCATGGTCGAGAACATTACCAGTGGAAATTCACACTATGTAAGCCTTTAGTACTTATATAAAGACCAAGAGATACCATCTACTAATAATCACAGGGAGAAAGATTCTAGGATCTGAATATTTGCATTGAAAACTCTCATGTACTAGTTATACCTGTGTATATTTGGATTGAATGATTTTGGATATCAACATTTCCAGTTGAGTTAATAGGTTCCTAAGGTGATAGTCTGCATTAAAAAATTGCTAAGGCCAAATAAACTAGAATAAATAGATTTTCAAAGAAGAATAATTATTATTCAACAAGATAAAAGTCAATTTTATAGAGCTTTGGTCAGGCTAAGTGTAAATGGAATTCACTTCTCCAAATATAAATTTTATGATAGACTTAACCCAAGATAGTTAGTCTATTACAGGAAAGCTTAATAAACACATGGGTACCATGGAAAGGGAAATATTGGAAGCAGTATTAACCAAGGAAATTAATACAATTTCTAGTTAACATGGGCATATGGGAAACTCTATTACTATCACACTATTTTTATCCCTCCTGCTAAATATTCAACAATGAACATGATGAATTACTGAACAGGAAAATAGATAACTGTTTTAAAATTTTAAAGATTTACACAAAGGAAAATTCAATTTACCTTCCCTAAATTATGACAAATCTTTTTGATGATAAATTAAATATTGGATTCTAAGGTAAGAGTAGAGCAACTTGTCATATAATCATAGTCTTCATATTTACAAAGTTAAACAAACATTGGCGGATTTCTATTTTGGGTAGCCTTGTATCGTTTATAGAGCTTTCACATTCCTACAGGGTATGGAAGAATAAAGCACTTTATACAGTGAAATGAAGTTCAATTAATTGTTGGAAAAACATTTTTGAAATTTTCAAATGAAAACTATGATACGCTATATATAAAATGTTAATAAGAGGTGTCATTTTTTTCACATACCATTTACTCTAAACATCTTTCTCCTACTTTTCAAGTAAAAAAATTAATTTAGTCATGGTTTCAGAAACCAGAGAGGAAGTTCCAAATAGTTCTGAAATTATTCCAATTTTTCGAATTCCAGAAAGCATGCACACATTTCATAGAATTTAAACTTTAGGAAATAAAAATAAATAAAAACACCCACTGGGCACAGAAACTACAATATTTTATATTGTATATCAATATGATGATACAGTATATAGCTGTTAAAAATGACTTTCTGATGACTGTGGAAATAGTAATATTTATTATCTATAAGATCAAATAAAATAATAACATTATACATGGTATGCACCTAGTAAAATTGATATGCAAAGAAAAAACGCCAGATACATACTACTGTATATAAAATAGATAAACAACAAGAACTTATTGTATAGCACAGGTAACTGTATTCAATATCTTGTAATAACCCATAATGGAAAAGAATCTGAAAAAGAATATATATATGTATAATATAATATTATAATATTAATGAGTTATGCAGATGAACAAGGTGAACATGAGGTTGATTTGGTCATTGGAACATCCTGATAATTGATGGCTGAATTTTGAGATTGTCTTTCACTCTTATTCCAGAATAACGTTTTGTGATAATGATAAATTATGTATTGATGTTTGATGTAGAATTATTTCTAAGTAAAGAAGGAAAAGTAATTTAATATATTTTCTAAAAAGGACAAAAAGTTTTGATATGTTTGTAACTTTTCTTTTTCACAAAACAAAGGAATCTGCTACAGTTTGGAACTGGAAGATGCCCTTCAGTTTGGTTAATCAACTCTATCAATTTTATAGATGATAATAATATTTATTTTTAGTAAGAAAAAGAAAATTCCCAGATTACAGTCTTATATGCTGCCAAAAGTAAACAAGAGAATATTTAAATAATTTAACATTTCTCAAATAATTAAAGTATTATAAATTTTCATAATTAAAAAATAATTTAAAGCTCTAGGAACTAGCATCTCTTTTTAAAATAATAAGGCAATGGAAGATCTTTGATGATACTTCAACTTGTTTGGGAAAAATAGTAGAAAGCATAAAGCTCAGGAAATGATGACTGGCGTCAGAAATGTTTAATGTCATTTTTGTGGGCAGTACAATGGAAAACATTTTTCAGGAGTTTCCGTGCAGGAGAGGAAGGTTTTTTTGTTTTTTGTTTTTTGTTTTTTTTTTTGTTAATGTAAAATGCAAACATTTGTCAGCAGCTACTAGAGTGCAGAAAAGAGGAAGCAAATTAGGGAGTTCTTTCTATCACTGGGAAGTAAGAAAACAACATATGTTTACCGCTAACAATAATCAAATTAAAACTTTGTATCTCACTACAAACCATTCATCTACACAATAATAAATATCTTGTGGTAGGCTGACCATTTTTAAGGTAAGAATAAAAAGTCTTTTTCATTGATCTTTCATAATTATCATGTATATAATTTGAATTTCCAAAATCTTAAGGTAGCTTACAAACAAAATAAGTCAATATTATAGAAGTGGCTATATTTTGGAGGATCTTTGATTCAAAAACAAGTTTTATAGAACAATCAAATGTAATTTCAATCATATGCACAATAAAATATTATTTATGATGATTTTTAAAACACAGAATGGTAAATATAGTTTGAGTTAGTATTATGACGTGTTTTTGATGGGAAAAAGAGTTGGTTTAACATGTTTCCTTAATTACTAATTTTCTTAGTATTTGCCATGAGAATATAACTATCAAATCAAGTTCTGTTTGTTTTTTACCTTGTTGGGCCCATTCAATTTAAGTCTGTGTTAGAGAAACTAAGAAATGCTTCTAGCCTGATGTCAGTGAAGTAAAAAGAATAGTTAACCCTGATTTATGTACTCATTACAAATACAGCACATAACAATTAAATATGTTATTTTACATTTTAAATATATGAATAAAACAATGAGAATTGCCAAGTTTACATGATGACTCTATTACAGAGAGTTTACAACCTTAACTATAAATTAATAGACTCTTTTGTCAATGTTTAAACATTCAGTGACCACAACAGAAATTCAGTAAGTAATCAGGTGTTCATTAGTAATTTCAGCTTAGCAAAGGCCCACATGTAATTCTAACCTTTGGTTTCTCCCCAGGAAGCCTCACTGATTTTTAGAACAATGGCATGGCTATTAATTGGCATATACCACCAAAAGGCTTCTCTAATTTTGTGTACACTAGATATGAACTGAGAAAATTTTGTGGCTTTAAAACCTAGTTTAAAAAATAATAATAATGATAAAAATCTTAACAGGGAAGATTTTACATAGTGTAGAATCATACTCAAATTCCTTTTGGTGTATTTTCCTGTGATTTGAGGAGTCACGGTACATGCAGATAGTACTAAAAGCATTTAAAGAAAATTAATGAAGCTTTTATATTACACACCATACTCTAAAATTAGCAGCCAAAGCAGATCTTTCAAGTATTAAAAAAAGATTCACTGTGGATTTTTCTCATCTCAAACAGTTCAATAGTACCTTCTCAAGGGACAGCTGCACTGCCTCATTTATGCTAAATTAATTATTTGTCTATTATGCAGTGAGTCACAAATGCAATAAGCAAATGATAAAACACTATTTATGTCATAGGCATGCAGCTCAAGAAAGGTATCACACATTCATTCCCAGTTTGTATAGGAAAGCATTTCTGTCTAATCTCCAATCTGGTTTCCATTCAGACTAAAGTCTATCAGGCATTTCCAAGTAATTAGTATAAAGTGTAGAAAATACACTGTAAGATGTGGCTATGCTTACATGAGCAATAAAAGAAATTTGATAGGTCTGGATAAAAGTGTAAACTCTAGAAAAACAAACAGTTGTACTGTTACTTCTCAACAAGTAAGAAGTTTTCCTGTGTCTTTTGATTAGGAAAGGAAGTAAGGATTGTAATCGTTATCTATCAAACTTAAATTAATAAATTATCTTTGTGGTAAAGAATAGTGCTATGTTATTCACTGAATTGAGCAAAGAACATGCTGAATTAGAAAGTAGAGATACTTCTTTTTAAAATGGTGATTACTTTCCATGTCTAGTCTTATTCAAATAACCAGTTCATACTGGAACTAAGGTTTCTCTTGTTTAAAAAAAAATACATATTCTTATATATTTAGAGAATATCCCTATTTTTCAAAGTATGTATATAAAATTATTAAATATAACTACAATTGGTTTAGTGTCTATTATGAGGAGAAAACCTTGCTAGGCACCTTGGTAGATCGTATATTATTTCTGATTCTCACAGCCGTACTTCAAGATACATCTTATGATCTCCATTTTCTAGATGAGAAAACATAGATTTTGAGAGGTTAAAGCACTTATTTGAGGTCCAACAGCTATTTTGTTCCTAATATTAGAGTTAAACCTAGATATGGATGGCTCAAAGCCCTTATACATTCATCTGTACCTTTTTTCTCAAGAGCTTTAATCATCCTGTGCACTATCATCACAATATTTGTCATATCTGCAGACAATATGCACTATTATTTATTTAACATTTTAAAATTAACCTTAAAATTTTGGGTGTATATTAGAGATTTGGAATTAGAAGTTATCAACAAATATAACAATTGATGCCACAGAGTGTATAAGTGTCTGTGATAACTAAGGGAAAGTACACAGTAGGAGGATTTAGGAAGGCTAAGAATAAATCTTGGTAAATGTTCACTTTTAGGGGCTGAAAAGATAAAACATAGATTTTATGATAGTTTATACGAAATTAGAAGAAAATTTTCAGTGGAATCACATGCAATATAAGCTTCTTATGAGAAAATAAGACTGCACAAAAGCCACAGGTTTAGTGATTAGGTGATTATTGGTGAATTTATTTGTAGAATAGGGATAAAACAAACTGTAAAGAATTAAGGTATGAGTTGGTGGTGGTGATAGGCACCATTGACTCACTGTTTAAGAAATTTGAATACTATATCCAACAAAATATTCTTGGGAGAGATGAGATGGAACATGTTCACAAATTGAGAGCAAGAAATGAGTGGAGAGAGATTTAAGATATAAAGGAAAGAAAAATGTTGGAGAAAAGTCGCAGAGAGAAAATATGTAGAGAATAGAATAAAGGGTGCAAGTAGGAGTTTAAGCAGAGAAGATGATACATTTTGCTTTATAACAGGAAAAATATGGGTAAAAATGGAAATCTTAAGGTAGAGAATAATGAAGATTTTCAGTGTTTTGATCTCATCAGTAAAGAGAGGCATCTGCTGAAAATAAAATGTGATGGTGAGTTTGGGGGCTTGAAGAGTGGAAAATGTTTGAACATATGTTTTGTGAAATGTAATAGGAGGTCAACACTGATAAATAAAAGGATTACCAAAGAACAGGGATGGTTCAGGTGACGTTAGATAACATGAATCTGCAGTGGATCTAATTAGCACAGTTTCATAAATTTTTGTAGCAATGCTTCACCGTTCTGAAGTGGGAGCAGAGAAAGCAGAGTGGAAGTTCACTCAAGATTAAGAAATGGCATGTCATGAACAATAAAAGATCAAGAGGATACTAAAAAGAGAATTACTAAAATAATTGGCCATGTTAATGTGAATCAGATGATAGAAATTCAATTGGGACTATTGTGAGAGGGCTAAATGTTTCGTCAAAACGTGAGCCAAAAAATCTCAGTGAGAGTGGGGAAATGAAGACTGCTCAGTGGGAGTGGGATACAAAGAGGGAATTTCGGAACTTAGGATCTCAGAGAAGAGTATGTCTAAGTAATGAGGGTAGAAAGTATGGCCTGGTTGTGGGTGGTCAAAGTGAAGTAGAGTTAACAGTCACTGAAGATCAGAAACTTAAGGAATCATGATGCCATAAAAAGTCAACATTGTGCTGGAAAAGAATCACAAAGCTTTCAAATTCTTGATTCACTTTTGTCTACGCCTTTGACCATAAGAAAAAAATTTTTTTTTCCCTCTGGAGAGATAGGTTGACCTTTAATATTATGTTAGAGATGTTATTTATGACAATTAAAATTCAAACATATCCTATTATAAAAATATGTAAAATTTCTTATGCTATATATCTTTATGGTAATAACCATTATACTCATATGGAAGATAGTTCCTGACCTCATGAAAACCTATGATCTTGTAGGGATGATATATAGTCAACCACAACATACAAATATTGTATGCATTTGTTCATAAATTTTATGTTTGCAATTTTATAGTCTCTCAAAACATACTTATTTTGTGGAATATTCAGCAGCCCCTATACTTGTTTGCTCTATAAGATACACTTGAAACCTTACTTTGTATATAATATAAATCTTTACTTCCAAAATTTCAGTCAGACCTTATTATTGTCTGTTAACATTTAGTACACCTGCCAGAGCTGTTACTATTATAAGTTTCTGAAAAGTGGCACTAACGCGCTTTATCTAAGAGTACTCACTACTTTAAAATTAGGGACAGTATAAATTTTGAGACAAAAAATATAAATTTATTTCAAAGAAGTGAAAAACTACACATGTATAGAGGGAATTAAATCCGAAAGTCTCATCTTCAGTTCTGGAATTTCCCAACTGCACAAGCCTGTTCTTTCTTATTAAAATGTTTTAAAGGATTCAGAAAACTGAAGCAACTGATTTTCTTTTAAAATGGAATCACTCAGGCTACTTGAATATTGCGACTTAGCAGTGATTTGGGATCTCTGTCATTAGTAGAAAGTTTTGCTTCTTTTTGCTAAGGGTTAAGGATTTGAAGCATAATAGCTGTTTAGAATTTATGACAGTCTCATTTCCAAGGAATACTGAATGGTAATGCATAATTCACCAATTCTGAACATGCACAGTCATAAGCAAATTTCAAAAAATACTCGATCTTTCAAAATAAAGTTCCTCAGACCCGGCTATGTATTGGAATAAGTTAGGAAACTTTTGAAAATATATATTACAGGGCTTTATCCCACACCTACTGAAATCAGAGGCTCAAGATAGGTAGCTCCAAATATCTATTTTAATAAGCCCTCTTCCTATTGATTTAGATGCCATACAGGGACTGGTGTTTTGGAACTATTGTTGTAGAGAAGTTATCCAAAATTTGACTTATTTTAAATATAATATTTTCACAGTCATTTACTGAAAATTATATTTCACCACAGCCATTGTCTTTGAGCAGTAGTTTTTTTTTTCTTCTTAGAATCATAAGATCCTGTATGTTAAAACTTAAATATCAATTAGATACCTATGGTAAAATCCTCCATCCTAGTGTAGCAATAATCCTTTCCACAATATCCCTGGTCATTTATCATCTGCTTGCAAACTTCCAGCATTGATTGGGGAAGGCCATCCATATCCTATCATACATTATTTTTTAAATAACAGCTTTACTGAGATATAATTCATATAACATAAAATTCCCTCTTTCAAAAATATACAATTCAGTGGTGTTTAGTATATTCACAGAGCTGTTCAACCATCACTACTATCAAATCTTAGAACATTTTCATCAAGCCCCCCAAAAAACCCACTAACAATCACTCCCCTATTTCTTCTCCTTCCCATTCCTAGGCAATCACTAATCTACTTTCTGTCTCTATAAATTTTCCCATTAAGGATATTTCATATACTATTTTGTATATAGCAGTTAGTATCTCTTAATCCAATACCCCTAACTTGCCCCTCTCCCCACTGGAAGCCACTAATTTGTTACCTGTATCTGTGTGTCTGTTTCTGTTTTGCTATATACATTCATTTGTACTATATTTTATTTTATTTATTTTTTTTTTTAATAGTTACTTTATTTATTTATTTATTTTATTTTATTTTTTTTTGACTGTGTTGGATCTTCGGTTCGTGCGAGGGCTTTCTCTAGTTGCGGCAAGTGGGGGCCACTCTTCATCGCGGTGCGGGGACCGCTCTTCATCGCGGTGCGCGGGCCTTTCACTGTCGCGGCCCCTCCCGTTGCGGGGCACAGGCTCCAGACGCGCAGGCTCAGCAGTTGTGGCTCACGGGCCTAGTTGCTCCGCGGCATGTGGGATCTTCCCAGACCAGGGCTCGAACCCGTGTCCCCTGCATTAGCAGGCAGATTCTCAACCACTGCGCCACCAGGGAAGCCCTGTACTATATTTTAGATCCCACATATAATTGATGTCATACTGTATTTGTCTTTGTATGATATTTCACTAAGTATGATATTCTCTAGACCAATCCAAGTTGCTGCAAATGGCAGAATTTCATGATTTTTATGTCTGAGTAATATTCTACTGTGTATATGTATGTATATATATATATATATATATATATATATATATATATATATATATATTCTTTATCCATTCATCTGTTGAAGGACTCTTGGGTTGCTTCCATAACTTAGCCATTGTAAACAGTGCAGCTATGAACACTGGCGTGCATGGATCTTTTCGTATTGTTCAGATATATACCCAGGAGCAGAATTGCTGGATCATATGGTAGTTATTTTTAGTTTATGAGTAAATTCTATACTGTTTTCAATACTGGCTGCACCAATTTACATTCCCAGCAACAGTACACAAGTGCTCCCTTTTCTCCACATCCTCCACAATGTTGTTACTTGTAGACTTTTTGATGATAACCAACTTGCAGGTGTGAAATGATATCTCATTGATGTTTTGATCTATATTTTTCTAATAATTAGTGATACTGAGCATATTTTCATGTGCCTGTTAAACATCTGCATGTCTTTTTTGGAAAAATGTCTGTTCAGGTCTTCTGCCCATATTTTGATTAGGTTGTTTCTCCTTTTGATATTGAGGTGTGTAAGTTGTGCATGTGTTTTGGATATTAACCTCTTGATGGTCATATCATATGCAAATGTTTTCTCTCATTATTTAGGTTATCTTTTTGTTTTGTCCATGGTTTCCCTTGCATTGCAAAACTTTTTAAGTTTAATTAGATCTCGTTTATTTATTTTTTATTTTACTTCTTTTGCCTTGGGAGACAGATCAAAAAAAAAAAAAAAAAAAAGAAGAAAACATTGTTATGATTTATGTCAAAGCAGATTCTCCTTGAGTTTTATTCTAGGAGTTTTATGATTTCAGGTCTTACATTTAGGTCTTTAAACTTTTGAGTTTATTTTCGCATATGGTGTGAGGGAATGTTCTAAAAGCATTGTTTTACATGCAGCTGTCCATTTTTCCCAGCACCAATTACTGAAGAGACTATCTTTTCTCCACTGTATATCCTTGCCTTCTTTGTTGTAGATTAATTGATGATAGATGTGTGGGTTTACTTCTGGGAAGTCTATTCTGTTCCAATGGTCTATGTGTCTGTTTTTTTGTGCCACCAGCATGCAGTTTTGATTGTTATAGCTTTGTAGTATCGTCTGAAGCCTGGGAGGGTAATACCTCCAGATTTCTTCCTTTTTCTCAACTGCTCGTTGGCATTTTGGGTCTTCTGTGGTTACATATAAATTTTATAATTATTTGTTCTAGTTCTGTGAAAAGTGTCATGAGTATTTTGACAGGGATTGCATTAAATCTGTAGATTGTTTTAGGTAGTATGACCATTTTAACAACATTATTTCTTCCAATCAAAGGGCATGACATGTATTTCCATTTCTTTGTATCACCTTCAATTTCCTTCATCAGTGTTTCATTGTTTTCTTAGTATAGGTCTTTCATCTCTTTGGTTAAGTTTATTCCTAGGGATTTTATTTTGTTGTGATTTTAGGTGGGATTTTCTTTTCTTTTCTTTTCTTTTTAACTTTCTCTTACTGGTAGTTCATTTTTAGTGTATAGACATGCAACAAATTTCTGTATTAATCTTATACCCTGAAATCTTGCTGAATTCACTTATCAGTTCTAATAGTTTTGGGGTGGAGACTTTAGTGTTTTCTATAAAAAGTATCATGTCATCTGCAAAATAGTGACAGTTTTACTTTCTCCCTTCCATTTGGATAGCTTTTTAAAATTTTCTTGGCTGATTGTTGTAGTTAGGACTTCCCATACTGTGTTAAAAGGAAGTGCATAGCGGGCATCCTTGTCTTGATCCTGAATTTAGAGGAAAGGCTTTTCAATGTTGAGTATGATGTTATCTGTGGGTTTGTCATAAATAGCCTTTATTATGTTTATTGGGTTCCTCTTCTACTCGCTTTAATGAGAATTTTTATCATGAATGGATGTTGAGTTTTGTCAAATGCTATTTCTTCATCTATTGAAATGATCATGTGATTTTTGCCTTTCCTTTATTATTCTGGTCTGTCATTTTGGTTGATTTGAGAATGTTGAACCATCCTTTTGCCATGAAATAAATCAAACCTGATCATTCTGTATGATAATTTTTATATATTATTGGATTCGTTTTGCTATTATTTTGATGAGGATTATTGCATTTATTTATCAAAGATATTGGTCTGTTATTTTCTTTTTTGTAGTGTCTTTGTCTGGTTTTGTTATCAGTGAACTAGTGGCCTCATAGAATGAATTTGTGAGTTTTCCATCCTCTTTAATTTTTTGGAATAGTTTGTGAAGAAGAGGTATTATTTCTTCTTTATATGTTTGGTAGAATTTTCCTTTGAGGTTGTCCAGTCCTGTACTTTTGTTTTCTGGGAGTTTATTCATTATAAATTCAAGTTCACTTCTAGTGATTTGTCTGTTCAAATTGTCTGTTTCCTCTTGATTCAGTCTTGGCCAGTTGTATGTTTCTTGAAATTTGTCCATTTCATCCTTGTTGTCCAATTCGTTGCCATATAACTCTTTGTAGTACTCTCTTATAATTTTTTGTATCTCTAAGGTATCAGTTGTTATTTCTCCTCTTTCTTTTCTTATTTTGTTTATTTGGGTCATCTCTCTTTTCTTCTTGGTTAGTTAGGCTAGAAGTTTAACAATTTTGTTTATCTTTAAAAAAAAACAACTCTGGGAAATACAAATCAAAAAATCACCTCATGCCAGTCAGAATGACAATCATCAAAATGTCTACAAACAATAAATGCTGGAGAGGGTGTGAAGAAAAGGGAAGCCTCCTATACTGTTGCTGCAAATGTAAATTGGTACAACCACTATGGAGAGCAGTATGGAGGTTCCTTAAAAAATTAAGAATAGAGCTACCATATGATCCAGCAATCCCACTCCTGGGTATATATCTGGAGAAAACCATGGTTCAAAAGGATGCATGCACCCTGATGTTCATTTCAGCACTGTTTACAATAGCCAAGACATGAAAACAACCTAAATGTCCATTGACAGATGAATGGATAAAGATGTGGTACATATATACAATGGAATATTACTCAGCCATTAAAGAATGAAATAATGCCATTTGCAGCAACATGGATGGACCTGGAGATTATCATACTAAGTGAAGTAAGTCAGACAGAGAAATACAAATATCATATGATATTACTTATATGCAGAATCTAAAAAGAATGACACAAATGAACTTATTTACAAAACAGAAGCACTCACAGACTTAGAGAATGTACTTATGGCTACCACGGGGAAAGGGTTGGAGGAGAAGATAGATTGGGAGTTTGGGATTGACATGTGCACACTACTATATTTAAAATAGATAACCAACAAGGATCTACTGTATAGCAGAGGGAACTCACCTCAATATTCTGTTATAACCTAAATGGGAAAAGAATTTGAAAAATAATGGATACTTGTATGGATGTAACTGAATCACTTTGCTGTACCCCTGTAACTAACACATCATTGATAATCAACTATACTCCAATATAAAATAAAAATTTAAAAATTTAAAAATTAAAAATAAAGAAGTAGAGTTAAAAACAAACAAACAAAAGAACAGCTCTTGGTTTCATTGATCTTTTCTATTCTTTTTTTCATCTCTATCTTATTTTCTCTGATCTTTATTCTTTCCATTCTTCTGCTGACTTTGGGCTTTAACAGTTATTTTATTTCTAATTCTTTTAGCTGGTAGGCTAGGTATTTTTTTGAGATTTTTCTTGTTTCTTGAGGAAGGACTGTAATGCTGTAAATGTCCCTCTCATACTGCTTTTGCTGCATCCCATAGATCTTAGAGTGTTGTGTTTCCATTTTCATTTGTCTCAAGGTATTTTCTACTTTCTTCTTTTATTTCTTTCTTGACCCATTGGTTGTTTAGTTGTATGTTGTTTAGTATGCACATGCTTGTTTTTTTTCATTTGTCTTTATGTAATGGATTTTTAGTTTCATAAAGTTATGGTCAGAAAAAAATGCTTAATGAAATTTCCATGCTCTTAAACTTTTTGAGGCTTGTTTTGTGGTCTAGCATATGATCGATCCTGAGAGTGTTCCATGTGCAGTTGAAAAGAACGTTTATTCTGCTGTTTTTGGATGGAATGTCCTGTAGATACCTATCGTGTCCAACTGGTCTATTGTGTAATTTAAGACCACTGTTGCCTTGTTTATTTTCTCTTGCTTTATCTGTCCATTGATGTGTGTGTTAAAGTCCCCTCCAATTATTGTATTATTGTCAACTTTTCTGTTATGCCCTGTTACTATTTGCTTTATATATATAGGTGCTACTGTATTGGTTGTATATATGTTAATGAGTATAATGTCCTCTTCTTGTATTGATTCCTTTATCACTATACACTGCTATTCTTTGTCTTTTGCTATAGCCTTTTTTTCTGAAGTCTGTTTTGTGCAATATGAGTATTGCTACCTCAACTTTCTTGTCATTTCCTTTGGCATGAAATATCTTTTTCCAGCCCCTCACTTTCAGTCTGTGTGTCTTTAGCTCTGAAGTGAGTCTCTTGTATGCAGCTTATTAAAGGGCCTTCTTTGTTAATCCAATCTGTCACCTTTGTCTTTTGAATGGAGCATTTTGCTCATGATATTTAAAATAATTACCAATAAGTATGTACATTTGCCATATTTTTAAAACCCATTCTAAAAGTTCTACGTTTTTTATTCCCCTCTCTCACATTTTGTTTTTTGAGTTCATACTTTATATCTTCATGCTCATCCCTTAACTGTTTCTTGCAGTTATCATTGCTTTTACAATTTTTTGTCTTGTAATCTATATATTGGCCTATATAAGTGCTTGATCCTCAGTTCTTACTGTATATTTGTCTTTTCTAGTGGGATTTTCCCATTACTATAGATTCTTACTTCATTTCCATTTAGAGAAGACACTTCAACAATTTTTTAGGGTAGTTTTAGTATTGCTGAACTCTCAGGCTTTGCTTGTCTGAGAATTTCTTTACTTCTCCTTCTATTCTAAATGATAATTTTACTGGGCAGAGTATACTAGGTTTCTGAATTTTCCCTTTCAGCACTTTGAACATATCATGTGACTCCCTTCTGGCCTGCAAAGTTTCTGCAGAGAAATCAGCTGATAGCCTTATGGGACTCTCTTGTATATGACTCTTCATTTTTCTCTTGCCGCCTTTAGAATTATCTTTAACTTTTGCCATTTTAATTGTGATATATCTTGATGTGGATCTGTTTTGGTTCATTTTGTTTGGGACTATCAGTGCTTCCTATACCTGGATGTTTGTTTCTTTCTTCAGGTTTGGGAAATTTTCAGCCATAATTTCCTCAAATACATTTTTGATCCCCTTCTATTTCTCTTCTCCGTCTGGGACCCTATAATGGGAATGTTGGTACACTTAATGTTATCCCATATATCTCTTAAATTTCTTTCAATTTTTAAAATTTGTTTTTCTTTCTGTTGTTCTGATTGGGTGATTTCCATTATACTACCTTCCAGATCATTTATGCAGTCTTCTGTATTACTTAGTCTGCTATCCATCCCTTCTAGTGTGTTTTTTATTTCAGCTATTGAATTCTTTATTTCTGATTAGGTCTTTCTTATACTTCTTAGTTTCTTGTTAAAATGTTTACTGTTTACATCAATTCTTTTCCCTAATTGAGTTAACATTTTTATTACCAAAGTTTCAAATTATTTATCTGGTAAATTGTTTATTTCTGCTTCATTATTTATTTTTTTCAGGGATTTTGTCTTGTTATTTCAACTGAGAGTAGTTACTTTGCCTTTTCATTTTGCTTAATTTTCTTTGCATCTATGAATTAAGTTGAGACCTGTTGTGGTCTTGAAGGGGTGCTCTTATGAGTGAGCATCCCTATACAGATTGTGTGTGTCCAATGGTGAGAGAGCTAGATATGACATGGCTGCATGTCACATCTTTCAAAGTGTCCTGGCAGCCCTCACCTTGGTGTGGGAGTGGGGCTGGAGATCGAGGGGCTAGAGTTGGCTCTGGGTGTGAGGTGGGAATTCCCCTCTGCTCAGTGGCTGTCACTGCCCTATCAGGGGCAAGGTCTGATCCTATGTTGCTGGAGCAGAAGCCCAGAGGGTCAGGATCAACTTGGCTCTGCTTCCTTTAAGTGCGTGTTTTTCCTTCTCTCTCACTGTGACCCTTGCCCCTGAGGAGGGAAGTGCTGAGGTAACTGGTGCTTGTGCACAGACAAAGGTCTAATGTGCTGCCTGTGTAAGTACCAGTATCTCCACTCAGGCACAGCCTCAGGTGCAAGTCTCCTTTGTCCCTAACTGCGTATCACTGCCCTTAGCCTCTGCCACCCCTGCCCTGTTGTGGAATTGTTCCACAAGATTTGTAGGGGTTCATATGGACTCCTGGCATGTATTGTGATGTGAGCTGTGGTGGAACAACCACCATCAGAGATCTGGGCAGCTTCTGAGGCACCCCTTGAGTAAGCACCAACAATAGCTGCTACCACTCCAAACAGGCCCCATTGCAGGACTTGGTCACCTCTGCATCCTACTTTTGAGTCTTTTTCACAGTCATGGGTGCCCCAGATCCAGTGCCACAGTGTGGTGTGGAGTGAGTGAGGCCAAAGTGTTCACTCAGTTCAGGCTCAGGCACTCAGTGAGAAGGTTGCAGGAAACCCAGCAGCCCTTAGAGCAGACCACTATTTGCCCTGCTTCAGGGGATAGCCACTGCCATGTGCTCCTCATGAGTGGAGTGCAGGCTTCCCATAGCTGTTCCTTCTATCCCAGTTGTCCTCCAACCAGTTAAGGGGGCTTGTCTCCCCCATGTAGGACCTCAGGATATGGGCATCCCATCTGTGGCTCGAACCACTCACTCCCCAGGGTGAGTGTCCACCTGTGAGGGTTCAATCTCCTTTCCCTCTCAGTTCCCTCCCAGGTGCACAGATCCCAACCAGATCACTCTCCTTCCCTTTCTACATGATGAAGAGTATATCATTCTTATAGCCTTGGTTGTATAAGAGTCCTTCTGCCAGTTTCCAGTTAGTTATAAGTGAGAATTTATTCCACATGTAGATGTATATTTGATGTGTTCATGTGGGAAGGTGAGCTCCATGCCCTCTTACTCTGCAATCTTGATCTCCTCCTTCTATGAATTGTTTACTTATGGAATTTTCCATTACATATTTTTTTTAATCACAGCTGATTGCAGGTAACTGAAACTGCAGAAAGTGAAACCACAGATAAGGGGGGACAACTGTAATCCTATAAATATTCATGTATAAGTTTTGTGAGTGCACATGTTTTCAATTCTTTTGGGCATATACCTAAGAGTGGAATTGCTGGTTCATCTGGTAACTTTATATGTTTAACTTTTTGAGGAACAGCCATACTGTTTTCCAAAGTAGTTGTACCCCTTACAATCCCAACAGTATTGTATGAGGGGTCCAGTCTCTCAACATCCTTCCTTATTGTCTGTCTTTTATTTTACACATTCTAGTCATTGTGGTATCTCACTGTGGTTTTGATTTGTATTTCTATCATGGGTAAAGATGTAAAGCTTGTTTTCATGTTTTAAGAGTTCTTTATATATTGTGATACAAACCCCTTATAAAACATGATTTGGAAATATATTGTCCTGTTCTTCGTCTTGTCTTTTTACACTTTGGATGGTATTATTTGCAGCACAAAAGTTTTTAATTTTGGTGAAGTCCAATTTATCCGTTTTTTTCTTTTTGTTGCTTCTTTTTTTGGTGTTATATCTAAGACAATATTGTCTGTTCCAAAGCCATGGAGATTTATTCCTATGTTTTCTTCTAATAGTTTTATAATTTTAATGTTTACATGTACGTCTATAATCCATTTTGAGTCAATTTTTGTATATGTTGTACAAAATAACTATATTTTATAAAATACTCCCTTATAATAAGCCCACAACTGCTTGTAGTAGCTATTCTCTTCAGTCTAAGTGATTTCCTCTAAAATGGAAGGAAATTAAATGTATTCTGTTATCCACATACGAACCATCAAATACTTGAATTCAACTCTCATGACTCCTACTACCCCTTCAAAGACTATATCTCTCCAAGTTTAAGATTTCTGGCTTCATCAGTCATTCTTTAATGCCAATACTTTATATCTATCAGTGGAGACTAATATGGCACAAGCTTATTTGGCACCGACCTACTACTACTGACTCACTCAACTAAACTTCCAAGCCCTAGGCAGTTAACAATATTTTAAAAAACATTATATCATATTTAAACAACTTTTTGCAAAGGAAGGAATGAAAACCTCCTGCAAAATCCTCTCATTTCATTTCAAATGTTTTCCATGTTCTCTTACAGCCTATTCTTGTGTACATACATTTTACACATGAAATCACAGTGTACATTCAATTTTGTACACTACCCCTACACTAAATAAAACATTGTTATTGTGAAACACTTGATATACTGCAAGAATCTCCTAACTATAATCCTAGACCCAGCCTCATAGTCGCTCCAATTAGCCTAGCATACTATCTCCAGCTTACTATTACCTAAATGCTACATTATATGCATTAGTGCCTTGCTCAAAAGTCTTTGTGAGCCCCCTATAACTTTCAGAATAACGTTCAAGCATGCAAGTAACAGACATATCTATATTCAAATTACAGCTCTTCTCTTGAAATCTCTGTAATTTGGGGCAAGTAACACAGTCTTACTAAGTATCAGTTACCTCCACTAAAAAATGGGTATCATAATACCTACCTTGGAAAGCTATTATGAAAAATAATGAGACAATTATCAGTGCTCAAAGAAAGGACAACAAGAGGAGGTACTATTCCATAATCTACCTTAGTGTTTGCAAATGCATGCCATTTGTGCCCCTGTTGTCACACTCCAGAACCCACCACAAACTTCTAATAACTGACTGCAGCACTTTTTACCATTCAGGACTAAATATAACCTCTCCAGACAGTCTCAATCTATTGATAGGATTTATTGTGCAAGATATCATTTGCTTTTTGAGATCTTTCCCCAACCAATATTTCCTACTTTTTCCTTCAATTTCCCCAAGAAGGGAAGTTCTAATGAAATGAATCTACTTGCCAACACAAACATGTCACACAGATTTCAATTACTACAACATTACTCAAAACAATTTCTTCACCAAAAATATTTACTCACTTATTTTTGTGTTCACAAAAATTTTACACATCTTTCAGGATCCTAATAAATTCTTCACCTATTTCATGAATCGTTTTTGAACCGCCAGCAGATATTTTTTGTCTCCTTATTTTCAGCTTCTTTCATTAGTCTATATTCGTATCACAGTCAATTTGTTATTCTGTTTTGTTTTATTTAAATTTTATTGGGGTATAGTTGATTTACAATGTGTTAGCTTCTGCTCTACAGCAAAGTGAATCATATATATATATATATATATATATCTCCACTCTTTTTTACATTCTTTTTCAGTATAAGCCATTACAGAGTATTGAGTAGAGTTCCGTGTGCTATACTCTAGGTCCTTATTAGTTATCTATTTTATATATAGTAATGTGCATGTGTCAATACCAATCTTCCAATTTATCCCTTCTGCTGCTTACCTCCTCATAACTATGAGTTTATATTTTATAATTGTAACTCTATTACTGTTTTGTAGATAAGCTCATTTGTAGCCTGTTTTAGATTCCACATATAAGTGATATCATATATGTGTCTTTCTCTGTCTGACTTACTTCACTCTGTATGACAATCTCTCCTTCCAACCATGTTGCTGCAAATGGCATTATTTTGTTCTTTATTATGGCTGAGTAATATTCCATTGCATATATGTAGATCTTCTTTATCTATTCCTCTGTTGATGAACATTTATATTGCATCCACGTCCTGGCTACTGTAAATAGTGCTGCAAAGAACATTGGGGGTGCATGTATCTTTTTGAATTATGGTTTTCTCCGGATATATGCCCAGGAGTGGGATTTCTGGATCATATGGAAGCTCCATTTTTAGCTTCTGAAGGAACCTTCCGACTGTTCTCTATAGTGGCTGCACCAGTTTACATTCCCACCAACAGTGTAGGGGGCTTCCCTTTACATCACACTTTCTCCAGCATTTACTGTTTGTAGATTTTTTTTATGATGGCCATTCTGACCAGAGTGAGGTGATACCTCATTGTAGATTTGATTTGCATTTCTCTGATAACTAGTGATGTTGAACATATTTTCATGTGCTTTATGGCTACCTGTATGTCTTCCTTGGAGAAATGTCTTTTTAGATCTTTCACCAATTTTTTGATTGGGTTATTTGTGTTTTTTTGATATGGAGCTGCATGTGTTGTTTGTATATTTTGGAGATTAATCCTTTGTTGATTGCACTATTTGAATATGTTCTCTCCCATTCTGAAGGGTTGTCTTTTTGTTTTGTTCATGGTTTCCTTGCTGTGCAAGAGCTTTTAAGTTTAATTAGGTCCCATTTCTTTATTTTTGTTTTTATTTTCATTACACTAGGAGGTGGATTAAAAAAGATCTTGCTGTGATTTATTGTCTTTTTGTTTTGTTCATGGTTTCCTTGCTGTGCAAGAGCTTTTAAGTTTAATTAGGTCCCATTTGTTTATTTTTGTTTTTATTTTTATTACACTAGGAGGTGGATAAAAAAAGATCTTGCTGTGATTTATGTCAAAGACTGTTCTGCCTATGTTTTCTTCTAAGAGTTTGCAGTGTCTGGCCTTACATTTAGGCTTTTAATCCATTTTGAGTATATTTTTGTGTATGGTGTTAGGGTGTGTTTTAAATTCATTCTTTTACATGTGGCTGTCCAGTTTTCCCAGCACCACTTATTGAAGAGACTGTCTTTATCCATTGTATATTCTTGCTTCCTTTGTCATAGATTAGATGACCATAAGTGCATGGATTTATCCCTTGAATTTCTATCCTGTCCCATTGATCTATATTTCTCTTTTTATACCAGTACAATACTGTTTTGATGACTGTAACTTTGTAGTGTGGTCTGATGTCAGGGAACCTGATTCCTCCAGCTACCTTTTTCTTTATCAAGATTGTTTTGGCTGAGAAAAACCTTCAAGATGGTGGAGGAGTAAGACGTGGAGATCACCTTCCTCCCCACAAACACATCAAAAATACATCTACATGTGGAACAACTCCTACAGAACACCTACTGAATGCTGGCATAAGAACTCAGACTTCCCAAAAGGCAAGAAAATCCCCATGTACGTGGGTAGAAAAGAAAAGAAAAGAAAAAAAGAAAAAGCAGAGACAAAAGAATAGGGAAAGGACCTGCCCCTCTGGGAGGGAGCTGTGAAGTAGGAAAATCTTCCACACACTAGGAAGCTCCTTCACTGGTAGGGATGGGGGAAGGTAAGCTTCGAAGCCAGAGGAGAGAACAGCAACAGTGGTGCAGAGGTCAAAGCAGAGAGATTCCCACACAGAGGATCAGTGCTGACCAGCACTCACCAGGCTGAAATGCTTGTCTGCTCACCGACCAGGGTGGGTAGGGACTGGGAGCTGAGGCTTGGACTTCCAAAGTCAGACCTCAGGGAGAGAACTGGGGTTGGCTACGTGAAGACAGCCTGAAGGGGGCTAGTGTGCCACAGCTAGATGGGAGAGAGTCCAGGAGAAAGTCTGGACCTGCCAGAGAGGCAAGAGACCATTGTTTCGGGGTGTGTGAGGAGAGGAGCTTCCTGCTCCATGTGCCCACAGATGGCAGAGCACTGCCTAAGTGAACTCCAGAGATGGGGGTGAGCTGCAGATATCCTCTCAGACCCCAGAAGTGGTCATGGACTGCTAACGCTGCCACCACTGCCACCAAGAATCCTGTGTGCAAGCGGAGGTCACTACCCACACACCCCCAGTAGCCTATGCAGCATGCCACTGCCAGGGTCCTGTGATCCAGGGACAACTTCCTCAGGAGAACACATGGTGCACCTCGGGCTGTTGCAACATCAAGCTGGCCTCTGCCACCACAGGCTCGCCCTGCATTCCAGTTATGACTACCATACCCCTCCCTTTCCCCAGCTTGAGTGAGCAAGAGAGCCCTAATCAGCCGCTGCTTTAACAACCTCCTGTCTGGGTGGGTAACAAATGCCTGAGGGTGACCTACATGCAGAGGTGAGGTAAAAACCAAAGTTGAACCACAGGAGCTGTGTGAACAAGAAGAGAAAGGGAAATTTCACCATGCAGCCTCAGGAGCAGCAGATTAAATTCTTGCAATCAACTTGATAAACTCTGCAGCTGTGCAATGCCTGAATAAAAAACAAATGTTCCCAAAATTGAGGTGGTGGACTTTGGGAGCAACTGTAGACTTCGGGTTTGCTTTCTGCATCCAACTTGTTTTTGGTTTTGTTTATCTTAGTTTAGATTTTAGTGGTTGTTATCATAGGTGGATTTGTTTACTGGTTTGGTTGCTCTCTTCCTTTTTTTTTAATCTTTCTCCTCTTTTTCTGACTGTGTGTGTATGTTTCTTTGCGTGATTTTGTCTGTATAGTTATGATTTTACCATGTGTCTTGCGGTTCTATCTTTTCTTCTGAGCTGTGTAGCTGGCAGGATCCTGTTGTTCTGGCCTGGTGTCGGGCCTGAGCCTCCGAGGTGGAAAGCCGAATCCAGGACATTGGACCATCAGAGACTTCCTGGCTCCATGTAATATTAAATGGCAAGAGCTGTCTGAGACATTTCTGCCTCAACACTAAGACACAACTTCACCCAAAGGCCAGCAAGCTCCAGTGCTAGGCTCCCCATGCAAAACAAAGAGCAAGACAGGAACACAACCACACCCATTAGCAGAGAGGCTGCATAAAGTCATACTAAGTTCACAGACACCTGAAAACACACCAAAAGATGAGGCCCTGCCCACCAGAAGGACAAGATCCAGCTCCACCCAACAGAACACAGGCACTAGGCCCCAACACCAGGAAGCCTAACAAGCCACTGAATCAACCTCACCCACTGGGGCAGACACCAAAAATAACAAGAACTACAAACATGCAACCTGTGAAAAGGAGACCCCACACTGTAAGTTAAACAAAATGGGAAGACAGAGAAATATGCAGCAGATGAAGGAGCAAGGTAAAAACCCAACAGACCAAGCAAATGAAGAGGAAATTGGCAGTCTACCTGAAAAAGAATTCAGAGTAATGATAGTAAAGATGATCCAAAGTCTCAGAAATCGAATGGAGAAAATATAACAAAAGTCTAGCAAGGACCTAGAAGAAATAAAGATCAAACAAACAATGATGAACAACACAATAAATGAAATTAAAAATACTCTAGAAGGAATCAATAGCAGAATAACTGAGGCAGAAGAACGGATAAGTGACCTGGAAGATAAAATAGTGGAAATAACTGCCACAGAGCAGAATAAAGAAAAAATATGAAAAGAATTGAGGACAGTCTCAGAGACTTCTGGGAAAACATTAAACAAACAAACATTTGAATTATATGGCTCTCATAAGAAGAAGAGAAAAAGGAAGTGTCTGAAAAAATATTTGAAGAGATTATAGTCAAACACTTCCCTAACATGGGAGAGGAAATAGTCAATCAAGTTCAGGAAGCACAGAGAGTCCCATACAGGATAAACCCAAGGAGAAACACGCCAAGACACATATTAATCAAGCTACCAAAAATTAAATACAAAGAAAAAATATTAAAAGCAGCAACAGAAAAACAACAATTAACATACAAGGGAATCCCCATAAGGTTAACAGGTGATCTTTCAGCAGAAACTCTACAAGCCAGAAGGGAGTGGCAGGACATAAACTGATGAAAGGGAAAAAGCTACAACCAAGATTACTCTACCCAGCAAAGATCTCATTCAGATTCTACGGAGAAATTAAAACTTTTACAGACAAGCAAAAGTTAAGAGAATTCAGCACCACCAAACCAGCTTTACAACAAATGCTAAAGGAACTTCTCTAGGTGGGAAACACAAGACAAGGGAAAGACCTATAAAAACACACCCAAAACAACTAAGAAAATGGTAATAGGAACATGCATACTGATAATTACCTTAAATGTAAATGGATTAAATATTCCAACCAAAAGACACAGACTGGCTGAATGGATACAAAAACAAGACCCTTATGTATGCTGTCTACAAGAGACCTACTTCAGACCAAGGGACAGCTACAGACTGAAAATGAGGGGATGGAAAAAATTATTCCTTGCAAATGGAAATCAAAAGAAAGCTAGAGTAGCAATTCTCATATCAGACAAAATCGGCTTTAAAATAAAGACAATTACAAGAGATAAAGAAGGACACTACATAATGATCAAGGGACCAATCCAAGAAGAAGATATAACAACTGTAAATATTTATTCACCCAACACAGGAGCACCTCAATATATAAGCAAATGCTAAGAGACATAGAAGGGGAAATTGACAAAAATACAAAAGTAGTAGGGGACTTTAACACCCCAATTTCACCAATGGACAGATCATCCAAAATGAATATAAATAAGGAAACACAAGCTTTAAAAGACACATTGGAGCAGATGGACTTAATTGATATATAGAGGACATTCCAACCAAAAACAACAGAATACACTTTCTTCTCAGGTGCACACGGAATATTCTCCAAGATAAATCATATCTTATATCACTAATCAAACCTCAGAAAACTTAAGAAAAGTGAAATCTTATTAAGTATATTTTCCAACCACAATGCTTTGAGGCTAGATACCAATTAGAGGAAAAAAAACACTGTAAAAATTACAAACATATGGAGGCTAAACAATACACTACTAAATAACCAAGAGATCACTGAAGGAATCAAAGAGGAAATCAAAACATACCTAGAAACAAATGACAATGAAAACACGACAACCCAAAAACTATGGGACATAGCAAAAGCAGTTCTAAGAGGGAAGTTTATAGGAATAAATTCCTAGCTCAAGAAAATTCTCAAAATACCAACCTAACATTACACCTAAAGCAATTAGAGAAAGAAGAAGAACAACAACAACCAAAAAACAAATTAGCAGAAGGAAAGAAATCATAAGGACCAGATCAGAAATAAATGAAAAATAAATGAAGGAAACAATAGCAAAGATGAGTAAAACTAAAAGCTGGTTCTTTGAGAAGATAAACAAAATTGATAAATCATTAGCCAGACTCATCAAGAAAAGAAGGGAGCAGACTCAAATCATAAGAATTAGAAATGAAAAAGGAGAAGTAACAACTGACACTGCAGATATACAAATGATCATGAGAGTCTACTGCAAGCTACTATATGCCAATAAAATGGACAACATAGAAGAAATGGACAAATATTAGAAAAGTACAGTCTTACAAGACTGAACCAGGAAGAAATAGAAAATATGAACAGACAAATCACAGTAATGAAAATGAAACTGTGATTAAAAATCTTACAACAAACAAAATCCCAGGATGAGACGGCTTCAGAGGTGAATTCTATCAAACAGTTAGAGAAAACACCTATCATCTTTCTCAAACTCTTCCAAAATATAGCAGAGGGGGGAAAACTCCCAAACTGATTCTCTGAGGTCACCATCACCCTGATGCCAAAAACAGACAAAGGTGTCACACACACAAAAAAAACTACAGGCCAATATCACTGATGAACATAGATGCAAAAATCCTCAACAAAATACTAGCAAACAGAATCCAACAGCACATTAAAAGGATCATACACCATGATCAAGTGAGGTTTATCCCAGGAATGAAAGGATTCTTCAATGTACAACAATCAATCAATGTGATAGACCATATTAACAAACTGAAGGATAAAAACCATATGATAATCTCAATAGATACAGAAAAAGCTTTCAACAACATTCAACACACCTTTATGTTAAAAACTCTCCCGAAAGTAGCATAGAGGGAACCTACCCCAAAATAATAAAGGCGATATATGGCAAACCCACAGCCAACATCGCTCTCAATGGTAAAAAATTGAACCCTTTCTTCTAAGATCAGGAAAAACACAAGGGTGCCCACTCTCACCAATATTATTCAAAATAATTTTGGAAGCTTTATCCATGGCAATCAGAGAAGAAAAACAAATTATAGGAATACATATCAGAAAAGAAGAAAAACTTTCACTTTTTGCAGATGACATGATACAATACATAGAGAATCCCAAAGATGCTACCAGAAAATTTCGAGAGCTAATCAATGAAATTGGTAAAGTAGCAGGATACAAAATTAATGCACAGAAATCTCTTGCATTCCTATACACTAATGATGAAAAATCTGAAAGGGAAATTAAAGAAACACTCCCATTTACCATTGCAAAAAAAGGAATAAAATACCTAGGAATAAACCTAAGAAGACAAAAGACCTGTATGCAGAAAACTATAAGACACAGATGAAAGAAATTAAAGATGATACAAACAGATGGGGAGATATACCATGTTCTTGGATTGGAAGAATCAACATTGTGAAAATGACTCTACTACCCAAAGCAATCTAGAGATTTAATGCAAACCCTATCAAATTACCAATGACATTTTCCACAAAACTAGAACAAAGTCTCCCAATTTGTTTGGAAATATAAAAGACCCTCAATAGCCAAAGCAATATTGAGAAAGAAAAGCGGAGCTGGAAGGATCAGGCTCCCTGACCTCAGACTATACTACAAAGCTACAATAATCAAGACAGTATCGTACTGGCAAAAAACAGAAATATAAATCAATGGAAAGGGATAGAATGCCGAGAGATAAACCAACGTACATACGGTCACCTTATCTTTGATAAAGGAGGCAAGAATATACAATGGAAAAAAGACAGCCTCTTCAATAAGTGGTGCTGGGAAAACTGAACAGCTACATGTAAAAGAATGAAATTGGGACACTTCCTAACACCATACACAAAAATATACTCAAAATATATTAAGGACCTAAATGTAAGGCCAGACATATAATATTCTTAGAGGAAAACATAGTCAGAACACTTTGTGACATAAATCACAGCAAGGTCCCTTTTGAACCACCTCCTAGAGAAATGGAAATAAAAACAGAAATAAATAAATGGGACCTAATGAAACTTAAGAGATTTTGCACAGCAATGGAAACCATAAACAAGATGAAAAGACAACCCTCAGAATGGGAGAAAATATTTGCAAAGGAAGCAACTGACAAAGGATTAATCTCCAAAAGATACAAACAGCTCATGCAGCTCAATATCAAGTAAACAAACAATCCAATCCAAAATTGGGTGGAAGACTAGACATTTTTTCAAAGAAGTCATACGAATTGCCAACAAACACATGAAAAGATGCTCAACGTCACTAGTTATTAGAGAAATGCCTATCAAAACCACAATGAGGCATCACCTCACATGGGTCAGAATGGCCATCACCAAAAAAATCTACAAACAATAAATGCTGGAGAGGGTGTGGAGAAAAGGGAACCCTCTTGTACTGTTGGTTGGAATGTAAATTGATACAGCCACTATGGAGAACAGTATGGAGGTTTCTTAAAATGCTAAAAATAGAACTACCATATGACCCAGCAATCCCACTACTGGGCATAAACCCTGAGAAATCCATAATTCAAAAGGATACATGTACCACAGTGTTCATTGCAGCACTATTTACAATAGCCCAGACATGGTAGCATTGACAGATGAATGGATAAAGAAGATGTGGAATATTACTTATTCCATAAAAAGGAATATTTCTCAGCCATAAAAAGTAAAGAAACTGAGTTATTTGTTGTGAGGTGGATGGACCTAGAGTCTGTCATACAGAGTGAAGTAAGTCAGAAAGATTAAAACAAATACTGTATGCTAACACATATACATGGAATCTAAAAAAAAAAAAAAAAAAGGTTCTGATGAACCTAGGGGAAGGACAGGAATAAAGATGCAGATGTAGAGAATGGACTTGAGGACATGTGGAGGGCCAAGAGTAAGCTGAGATGAAGTGAGAGATTAACATGGCTATATATACACTACCAAATGTAAAATAGATAGCTAGTGGGAAGCAGTTGCATAGCACAGGGAGATCGCCTCGGTGCTTTGTGACCGCCTAGAGGGGTGGGATAGGGAGGGTGGGAGGGAGGTGAAAGAGGGAGGGGATATGGTGATATATGTATACAATAGCTGATTCACTTTGTTATACAGCAGAAACTAACACAACATTTTAAAGCAATTATACTCCAATAAAGATTTTTTTAAAAAAGATTGTTTTGACTATTCATGGTCTTTTGTGTTTCCATACAAATTGTAAAATTTTTTGTCCTAGTTCTGTGAAAAAAGCCATTGGTAATTTGATAGGAATTGCAGTGAATCTGTAGATTGCTTTTGGTATATAGTCATTTTCCTAATATTTATTCTTCCAGTCCAAGAACATTGTGTGTGTCTCCATCTGTTAGTGTCATCTTTTATTTCTTTCATCAGTATCTTATAGTTCTCTGAGTATATGTCTTTTGCCTCCTTAGGTAGGTTTATTCCTAGGTATTTTACTCTTTTTGAGGCAATGGTAAATGGGATTATTTCCTTGATTTCTGTTTCTTATCTTGTATTTTTAGTGTATAGGAATGCAAGAGATTTCTGTGTATTAATTTTGTATCTTGCAACTTTACCACATTCATTGATGAGCTCTAGTAGTACTCTGGCAGCACACTTAGGGGTTTCAATGTATAGTATCATGTCAGTTGCTAACAGTGACAGTTTTACTTCTTTTCAAATTTGGATTCCTTTTCTTTCTTTTTCTTCTCTGATTACCATAGCTAGGACTTACAAAACTGTGTTGAATAATAGTGTCACTAGTGGATATCCTTGTCTTGCTCCTGATTGTAGAGGAAATTCTTTCAGTTTTTCACAATTCAGAATGATATTTGCTGTGGGTTTGTCGTATATGGCTTTTGTTAGGTTGAAGTAGATTCCCTCTATGCCTATTTTCTGGAGAGTTTTTATCATAAATGTGTGTTGAATTTTGTCAAAATTTTTTCTGTGTCTATTGAGATGATCATATCGTTTTTCTTCTTCAATTTGTTGATGTGGTGTATCACACTGATTTATTTGTGGATATTTGAAAACCCTTGCATCCGTGGGATAAATCGCTCTTGATCACGGTGTATGATCCTTTAAATGTGTTGTTGGATTTGGTTTGCTAGTATTTTGAGGATTTTTGCATCTATGTTCACCAGTGTTTTTGGCCAGTAATTTTCTTTTTTGTGTCTGATGTCTTTGTCTTGTTTGTGTATCAGGGTGATTTTGGCTTCATAGAATGAGCTTGGGAGTTTTCCTTCCTTTGCACATTTTTGGAAGTGATTCAGAAGTATAGTTGTTAACTCTCCTCTAAATGTACAAATTAGCCTGTGAAGCCCTCTGGTCCTTGACTTTTGTTTGCTAGAAGCTTTTAAATCACAGTTTCAATTTCCTTACTTGGGATTGGTCTATTCATATTTTCTATTTCTTCCTGTTTCAGTCTTTTAAGGTTGTATCTTTCTACGAATTTGTCCATTTCTTCTAGGTTGTCCATTTTATTGGCATATAATTGCTTGTAGTAATCTCTATGATGCTTTGTATTCCTATGGTGTCCATTTCTTATTTTATTTATTTATTCCTCTCCCTTTTTTTCTTGATGAGTCTGGCTAAAGGGTTATCAAGTTTGTTTATCTTCTCAAAGAACCAGGTTTTATTTCATTGATCTTGTTTATTGTTTTCTTTGTTTCTATTTTATTTATTTCTGCTCTGATCATTATGATTTCTTTCCTTCTACCAACTTTGGGTTTTGTTTGTTATTCTTTCTCTAGTTGCTTTAGGTGTAAGGTTAGGTTGTTTATTTGAGATTTTTCTTTTTCTTGAGGTAAGATTGTATTGATATAAAGTTCCCTCTTAGAACTGCTTTGGCTGCATCTAATAGGTTTTGGGTAATCATGTTTTCATTGTCTTTTTTCTGTAGGTATTTTTTGATTTCCTCTTTGATTTCTTTAGTGATCCATTGATTATTTAGTAACATGTTGTTTAGCTTCCATGTTGTGTGATTTTTACAGGTTTTTTTTTTCTCTCAAATTGATTTCTAATCTCATAGTGTTGTGGTTAGAAAAGATGCTTGATATGGTTTCAAATATTTTTAAATTTACCAATGCTTGATTTGTGACCCAAGATATGCTCTATCCTGGAGAATGTTCTGTGTGCACTTGAGAAAAAAGTGTATTCTGCTGCTTTCATATCGAATGTCCTATAAGTATCAATTAAGTCTTTCTGGTCTAATGTGTCATTTAAGGCATGTTTTTCCTTATTAATTTTCTGTCTGGACCATCTGTCCATTGGTGTAAGTGGGGTTTAACGTTCCCCACTATTATTGTGTTACTTTCGATTTCCCCTTTTATGGCTGTTTGCACTTGCCTTATGTATTGAGCTGTTTCTATGTTGGGTGCATAAATATTGATATATACAACTGTTATATCCTCTTCTTGGATTGATCCCTTGATCATTATATATTGTCCTTCCTTGTCTCTTTTAACAGTCTTTATTTTTAAATGTGTTTTCTCTGATACAGGTATTGTTACTTCAGCTTTCTTTTGACTTCCATTTGCATAGAATATCTTCTTACATCTCCTCACTTTCAGTCTGTATGTGTCCCTAGGTCTGAAGTGGGTCTCTTGTAGACAGCATATATACTGTCTTGTCTTTTGTCCATTCAGCCAGTTTGTGTCTTTTTTTCTGGAGCACTTAATCCATTTATATTTAAGGTAATTATCAATATGTATATTCTTATTGCCATTTTCTTAATTGTTTTGGGATTGTTTTTGTAGGTCTTTTTCTTCTCTTGTGTTTCCTACCTAGAGAACTTCCTTTAGTATTTGTTGTAAAGCTGGTTTGGTGGTGCTGAATTCACTTAGCTTTTGCTTGTCTGTAAAGGTGTTGATTTCTTTGTCAAATCTGAATGAGACCCTTCCTGGGTAGAATAATCTTGGTTGTCGTTTTTCCATTTCATCAATTTAAATTTATCATGCCACTCCCTTCTGGCCTGCAGAGTTTCTGTTGAAAAATCAACTGTAACCTTCTGGGGATTCCCTTGTTGGTTATTTGTTGCTTTTCCCTTGCTGCTTTTAATATTTTTTCTTTGTATTTAATTTTCGTTAATTTGCTTAATATGTGTCTCTGCATGTTTTTCCTAAGGGTTTATTCTGTATGGGTCTCTCTGTGCTTCCTGGACTTTGGTGACTATTTGCTTTCTTATGTTAGGGAAGTTTTCAACTATAATCTCTTCAAATATTTTCTCAGACATTTTATTTTTCTCTTCTTCTTCTGTGACCCCTATAATTCAAATGTTCCTGTGTTTTATGTAGTCCCAGTGGTCTCTGAGGCTGTCCTCATTTGTTTTCAGTCTTTTTTCTTTATTCTGTTTCACATCAATTATTTCCACCATTCTATCTTCCAGCTTACTCATCCTTTCTTCTGCCTTAGTTATTCTGCTATTGATTCTTTCTAGTGTATTTTTCATTTCAGTTATTTTATTGTTCATCACTATTTTTTTGTTCTTTATTTCTTCTTGGTCTTTGATAAACATTTCTTGTACCTTCTTGATCCATACATCCATTATTTTTCTGAGATCTTGGATCATCTTTACTATCATTACACTGAATTCTTTTTCAGGTAGATTGCCTGTCTCCTCTTCATTTAGTTGGTTTTGTAGGTTTTTACCTTGCTCTTTTTCTGTAACATATTTCTCTGTCATCTCATTTTTTTCCTAAATTACTGTGTTTGTGGTCTCTTTTCCATAGGCTGCAGGGTCATAGTTCCTCTTACTTCTGGTGTCTGCCCCCTCATGGGTGTGGTTGGTCCAGGAGTTTGTGCAGGCTTCCTGGTAGGAGGGATTGGTGCCTGCGTTCTGATGTGCGGAGGTGTGTCTTGTTCCTCTGGGGGCAAGACCATGTCATGGAGTGTGTTTTGGGGTACCTATGAGCTTAATATGACTTTAGTCAGCCTGTTTCCTTATGGGTGGGTCTGTGTTCCTGTCTTGCTGGTTGTTTGGCCTGAGGTGTTCCAGCACTGGAGCTTGCACTGTGTTGTGTGGAGCCAGGTCTTGATGCTAAGATAGTGACCTCTGGGAGAGCTCACACCAATTAATATTCCCTAGGGTTGGGAATTCTCTGGTGACCCAGTGGCCAGGTCTCAGTGCTCCAACACAGGGGTCAGGTTTGACCCCTGGTTGGGAAACCAAGGTCCCTCAAGCCGCATGGCACAGCCAGATTTATTCTTGGAGCTGTAAGGAGGTCATATGACTGCATACAAATTGGAGATAAAAGAGTCTAGTTTCACTTGCTCATAGTTTGCCACATATAGAAGACTTGTCCCTGGCCCTTCAGACCAGAGTTCCTAGTGCGAAACCACTGCACTGACACCTTACCTTGGGGACCACGTGAAGAAGCACTGCACACAGCACCTCAATTCAAGATCAATTTGTTATTTTTTATTGTGACTTTTGGTTAAGGAATTTTTATTTCCAATTTTAAAATGCCAAAGACCATTCAGGTCTAATACACTTATCTATGAAAAACCTGGGTTCCATAGTTAAAAGGATGGGAAGGAGGAGCAAAGTTTACCAATGAAAGAAATGTTAAGAGGACAAAGGTTAACTTGCTGGCTAGTGGTTCTCAACTTTTTTGATGCTCAGCACATAGTGATATAGCCATCACCAATCGTAAGTAGTGAATAACCATCTATCGGCAGCGATTCTCATGGTCATAAGGAAGGTCATTCTAGAAGTGGATAGTATAAAGTAATATGTAATTTTATAGATCCCCAACAACTGATTCTGATATGCTCTCTGTTAGGCCTGGGATTTGATTTTACTTTATTTACAAGTTGCTCAGTTAGCCTATAACTGATTCATTGATGCTGGCAGAACACATATGACTCCTGGGACAGAGAGAGAAGAATTTACTGCTTATGGCACAGCAGGCATCATGAGCATCGACATTTTTGCATAAGGTTCTCTTGTCTCTAAATTTCCTAGGGGAAATGCTATATGGTCCAGAAGGATACAAACAGGGAATTTGCATAACAGTTGGGAATATAGAGCTTGGGTAATCCACTTCTTTTATGTCAAACAGTGTACAAGCATTGTCAAGTTTATCACTCAAGATTGTTCATTGTAAACTTAATCCTGAGAAATGGTTTGGGAAGAAAGCAGTTGGAGCCTACCTTTCTTTGTAATTCAGCAAGATAACAAGAATTGCAAGGAAGACTGTTTCTTTCAACATTCCAACTGTTGTTTCAATCACTGTTCTAGCTAGAATCACTCTTTTCCCTATTGCTTAAAATCACCATGGAACTAATCCGGTGGAAACCAGGGAATGTTGAGTGTGATTGTAGATCATCTCAATGCTTTAGTATGCATCTAGGTTTTTGATTTGGATTTCTGAAAAGTGAGATCATAAAAAGTGTTTTCCCTGCAGTGTCATCCTTGAGAAGTTAGATGTCACTCATGTATCTTTCTGCCTGGCACTGAGAAAAGTGACCATAGTAAGTGAGATCAGCAGTGTATCCTCAAAATATACTTTGCAAATGTAAATATAGGTGAGGCACTAATTTACCGAAGAAGGATGCAATATGAAATAGAATGTAATCACTTTCTTACCAGTGCCTTATCACTAAAAAATATAAAGATCACTAAGTTGGTAGCAAATAGCTGGTATCTGTTTTGCTGTTTACTTGCATGATGAAGCCAGTGTTTGCATTTTGGAAATAAAACATTCCATCTAAGTGCTAAGTAACAATAATTCATATTGAGGACCTTCTAAATACATACCTCTTACATGCTAGCATTTGATATTTTGATAACATATATATGACCTAGTTCAGAACTGATATAAAGTTAATTTTATTTTCCATCTAAGAAACATAGTCACAGTATATACAGGTTAAAAATTGACAAACTTTAACTGTAAAATGTATAAAAATTTTCATTGAAAACAATGAAGGCGAATTAATATTTTTAAAAAATTGTTTAGTGCTTGAATTTCAAGCACTTTAAATGATTGAAATAATCTCTACATTTAAAGTGTTAATAATTCAATGCAGTGGGTGAGTTAGCCAAATGTCAGATTATTTTCACTGAAAGGAAAAGAAATAGTAAAATTTACAATGGTTATAAATGTTAAGAGATTATATAATAAATCATAGAAATGACCATTCAATGTCTTCACTTAAAATTAACATTTATGTTTCTATCTAAACCTTTAGAAAATTTAAATAGAGTTCACGACTAAATGAGTTTTTAAAAGAGAAATATAAATTTTTCTTAACAAGACAGTTAAATCCTAAAATATTCAGAATATATTCATGCTATTAAAATGCTGAGACTTTAAATATATCAAGAAAAGAGCAAATGTGAGTCTGAAATTAAGAAACAACCTACAAGAAGAAGATTATAAGAATTTATATCAGTTGATGCAAAGAAGAGCTGAAAGGTAATATAATCTTTAATTATTTTAAAAGTAGCAGAGTATATATCTCATATCTATCATATATATATAAACTGTAAACAAGAGGTAATAGCAGCTTCTAGAAACTGATTTTCTTCAAGGTTTCCTGTGTGGTAGGCACCTGAATACTGTATAAAAGGGTCTTGTGTGGTGTTCTCGTCTCTCTGCTGCTAGTTGGGTTGTGTTTTGCATGACCAGGAATGGTGCTGGCAAGACAGCTCAGTGGCTGGGAGGGAACTCTGCCGCCTGAGTGTCTATTTTCTGTCCTCTGTTTGTGCTCCTATCTGATCAGGCTAGAGACAACAACAACAAAAAAGATATATAGTAAAAAAAACAACAACAACAACAACAAAAACAAAATAAACCCCAATATATAGATTTCTATAGAATTTCCTTCTTTCCTTCTCTCCCATCTTTCCTCTGCAAGGTATGTTACTATTTTTTGTTACTGATTTTTTTTTTTTTGCTGCAATAAACCCTCTTGTTTCAGTCACAGCAAGAAACAAAAACCCAAACAAACAGAAAACCCCTCTGAAAAGAGTAGAAAACAAAAGGTTTGACCGACAAAACGGGGGTGGGAGGGTGGAGAGGGAGCTTGGTTTTGTTTTTAAATAGGACTGAAGATTAACATTGAAAACTCAGGAGATGATGTCCAACCCTTTTTACAAGGGAAAGCCTTCCGGTATTTCTGCCCTGTGGGGTTTTATTTTGTTTTAAATTCCTTTTCCTCTTCTGGGTGCTGATACTTCTCTCCATCCTCACGTTCTTGGTATTTTGTTGTGTTTTGTGTTTTTTGTTTGTTTGTTTAACCTTGTGTCACTACCTTGGTTTTTCCTCACGTCCTTTACACACAAGCAAAATATTCCTTCAGCGGAGCGAAGAGGTGGCGGATGACGGGCACACTCCACGACCGGCCCAGCAGTCTCTGCCTCGCCAAGCGGCTCATGTTGGAGACGTTGGTATAGTGGACAGGGAAGCCAAACACCCTTTTCATTTCAGTGCACCATAAGATGTCCTCTTTCTCATTCATGAAGACGGGGAAATGCTGGTCTTTGCCCTGCTTTATGGAGGTCGACCTAGTAGTAATGGTCCTCACTTTGCTGAACTTGGCTATTCTGCCGTGCTCCAGACACTCCTGCAGCTACAGCTTATCATTCACAGTGGATGCCAACGACCTGTTCATACCAGGAAGGTTCCCCCAGAAGTAGCGAGCCCTGTGTGCAGCTGACACTTCTTTGGCATCAATCATCACAGGGTTGGACTCGAGAAATCGCGAGATGTCCCTCTTGTCACTAACACCCATGGCCACCACTTTCTCAAAGAGCCAGAAGAAGGGGTGATCATCTCCCTCCTTGGGCCGTGCATAATGCAGGAGGCGGTAGAACTCAAAGAAGAGCCGGCCAGTGCCCTCGTAGAGTCCCTTGCGGGCAGGGTTGATGATGGAGAGATCATTGCAGGGACTGCCCCCAATCACCAGATCGAACAGGCCCCACTCCTGGATATGCTTCTGTGTGACGCTGTGGACGTCCCCGATGTACATGATCTTCCCTTGGTGCTGCACCATGCCCACCATGATGGAGTCCTCACACACCTCAGAAGCGATGCAGCGATCCACCTGAATGCCCAAGTCCTTCAGCACCAGAAGCCCTGTAGCGATTCCATCAAACAGGGACAGCACCCGGATGGGCTTCCTCTTCTCAGCTGGGACAGGTGGGTAAACCTTCGGAGGGTCGAATTCCTGGTCGTGGTTATTGACGAAGAACATCTGAAGCCGAGAGGGCCAGTCTTCTCGCCGCCGCAGCAGCCCATAGGTGCCCTTGTGCCCGCACATGTAGCAGTTCCAGGGGTCTTCCTTAATGGCTACTTGCGCAGCTCCCAACCCCACCAAGAGATCCACACAGTCAACGCAAAAGCACCTGCAGCAATTGTTGTTCCTGCACATGAGCACCTCGTGTCCCCCGCAGCAGATGGTGCAGTAGGACTGATAGCCGTCATCATCATACTGGTACGCACACTCCAGGAAGCAGTTCTTGCAGTTTTGGCACATTCCTCTGATGAAAAGAGGGTGTTCCAGGGTGACGTTGAGGCTTCCACAAGAGATGCAAATGTCCTCGATGTTCCGGCATTTCTGCCACACCTCGTACACCAGCCGCTCTCTTGTGCATTCATCAATTATCTCCTTGACCTTGGGCTTTTCAGTTGTGCTCTTTCAGGGCTTTTTTGCTGGTGGAGGCAGTGCATAGGCAGCTGCCTCGGGTTCAGCCCCCATGTCTGTGTAAACTTCTTTGTAGGGGTTCGTCTCCTCTTCTGGGGGCTCCAGGCCCTTGGGGCCAGAGGGCTGGAACCCTCCCAGGGCCCACTAGATCATCTGTTTGTTCTGCACCTCCACGGCCTTGGCAGTGTCGCTCTCGTTGTCGTGGCACATCGGGAACAGCTTCCCCGCTCGGCTGCTGGCCACCTGCAGTACTTCGTAGATGGCCTTGTGGTACATGGGATAATTGTTGTAGGTGGCCTGGCGGAAGGCGCTGCAGAAGGATCTCAGCGGCATCAGCTTCTCCACACACACCACTGAGAACTTGCCATCTCCGAACCACATGACCCAACGGGTGCCTTCTGATGCTAGGCTCTGGCCCGTCATCCACCAAGACACAATGCGGCCTGGCCACCAGGAGAAGCCCCGCAATTTCCCCCACACCAGCTCCCCAATGCCAAAGCCCCGGCCGTCCCCGTACTCCGGTTGATCATCAGCTGCTTTGGTGGTGTTCTTGTCCCCAGCATCAGCCCCCACGGGCTCAGGCGTGGTGGCCACAGTGGAGGATGTGGGGTCGGTGGGCTGCTGCACAGCAGGAGGACTGGCCTCCTCCACCTTCTGAGACTCGGTGGACCCCTGGTTTTCTTCGACAGCATTCATTACTGCAATCACCTTGGCTTTCTTCTCAGCCTGAGCGCAGGAAGGAGTGGGGCTTGGGGCTCCTGAGGAGGAAGTGGGTGGGACAGCAGTAACTCAGCATCTCCCAGCATCTCCTGCTGTGGGGCTTGAGTCTCCAGAAGGACTTTGTGTTGGCTTAGCCCAAGGGAAAGGCAATAAAGACCACCCTGACTGAAAAAAAAAAAACTGTTAACTACTGTACAACCCGACTTCATAGTGGTGCTTTACAACAGTGAGATGAGTAAAAACATCAGCTTCCACGTTGCCTTATGTGCAAAGGGTTTTAACCAAGGATGGAGAAAGGGAGACAGCTTGGAGGTGAACCGTTACCGTGGTGGGGTTTCTTTATTTCCCCTTGGAGTTTAACAAGGTGAAGGAGGAGAATTTGGGAACAGCATTCTCCCGTTTCTCCCTGCCAAAAAAGGGGGTGAAATTCAGTGGTCGGGACTGTGGAAAGCTGAGAGTGGGATCCATCCAGGCTCATGAGATAACCTTTTGATTTTTTTCGAAAAGGAGACTCCCTCGGCAAGATGGCAGGATGAGGGGTCTTCATTCCCAATTTCTCACATTAGCCAATTCGAGGGCTCCTTTTGGTGGAGTCAGAAAAAATCCAGAGTGCGGGCAAGTGACAGTTCAGACCCCACCTGGAGCAAATAAAAAAACATACAAAAAGTAAAAAAAAAAAAAAAAAAAAGAAAAGTAGCAGAGTAGTTGAGTTCTTATCTCTTTCTTCTGATGGCATACTAGGAAGTAAAATGGTTACTTGTGAGAGGCTTAGGATAGTAATAAGGAAAAATTATCCAACTGTAATGCCTGATGACATTGAAACAAGATGGCGGTGTGCTTGCCAAACATCTCATATTGACTCTAACATTTATGAATAGAGGTAGGCTTTTATAAATTCTAGTAATGTACTATTTTCCTGTGGCCACCTCTTCTTCATGTACTTCTAGTTTATGTGAAAGCCAGAAACAGTAAGTTATAGTAGAAGACAGTAGTGAATGCCAAAAGATGTGAGAATTTGACATATATACACTACCTCAATTCTCACACATCAAGTGTCCACTTTTCCTCTTCCCCCAGGTTCTGAGGGTGGATTTTAGAGATGAAACATAAAGTGTTTCAAATTTATTGCTCTCCAAAATACTAAACTGGCAATGTTTTAGTAAGGTACTATGTATTAAAAACAAACTTTTTTAGCACTGAGACGTTTATTTACAATGAGAGCTACAGAGATTAGCATATAGAGAGAAATTCAGGGATAATCTTATCTTTACCTTGGTAACCTTTTAATTTTCCTTGAAAGTTGAATTATGCTGAATGATATTATTAGCTTTTAATATAATATGTACAAGTATATCATTATTAAAATCTAACAGCATGAAATTTTATATAAAGTATTAGAAAAGCTCTATGATAATTCAACCACCAAGCGTGGATTTGAAAGGTGGAATTAGAGTAAGATTCAAAATGTAATTATATTTTCCACATGGTTGACCAAGGAATTTTCTGTGTAACTGCTTTTTCAGACTAATTTTTGGCAGACTTTAATTCTATAAGAGGCACAAGCAAACTTTTAGTCTTATAGAATTCACATAAATCTTACTTTCTGGCACTACACTTATGATCTCCTGTAAACCTGGGGTTAGTAAGGAAATAAGGCAATATTAAAGAAATGATATAATCAGCAGTTTCTGATGTCATCCTGACTACAATTCCAAGGTGAAAAGTCATTTGAAACATTAAGAATTGGACAACATATTTAAAGAGCCATGGGAAAAAATAATTTCAAACCTATGAATGACATTTTAGACAAAGATTTATGACCATAGGATATATGCTGAGGAACTAGCCTTTGATTGCCTGTTCCCTGAAATAACAAAGCTGGTTACAAAAGAACAATGGGAGTACATGGAATTGTTGACAGTGGAAACAAAACAGTATCATGAGATTTTCCAGTCTTTGGTGTAATGTTATCTAATGATAAAATTTCTCACCATTCTTTCATTGAACTAAACACATCTGTGACAGAAAACTGAATGCATATGCTGAAATAATGACAGTAAGTTTTTTGGGGTGATATAACACTTTGTTGAGAGATTTTTGGCAAATGGAGCTATGTGTCTATACTAAATTACCAGGAATACAAATTTTATGACTCAAATGACTCGTGTAATTTTACCTCTAAAATAAATTTGGTTGGGAATTTCTTAGTGGTCCAGTAGTTAGGACTCCACGCTTCTACTGCAGGGAACACAGATTCAATCCCTGGTCAGGGAACTAAGATCCTGCATGCCTGTGCAGTGCGGTCAAAAATAAAAGTAAATAAAATAAAATAAATGTGGAACATTGATGAATACTTATATTAATTAATTCATTTATTCATTTATCCGACAACATATACTGAGTGGTATGTATTCAACAACATGCACCAGAAACTATGCTACATGTAGGTATACAGTAATGGGAAAATGTGACATACTGTCTCTCCTCAAAGAGTTTATAGTTTAGAATAATTTATATAAATTTTTATATAATCCCAATAGCAATTTGAACAGAATGTTTTCAGTAACGTAGACTGGTTACTGGATATTGCCCCCAAAGTTATTTCACCACAGTTGAAAAGTCAAATGATTAACTCAGAATCCTGATTTTGCCATCCCATTGAGAGTGGATTTCATCTACAAGGGAGTAATCAACCAAGCTCAACCAACCTCTAAGAGGGAAAGCAACTAAGCTCAGTGAGATTGATGAATTAAACCACAATGTCAATTTATTAATATTAAATGAAAAACGTAACTGCCATGCATTCTTATGAATGCATAAAGAACATATTGTTTCATGTAGGTAAGACACATGCAGGAAATCAAGTTATAAAGAAAAGGTAGTTTGTGAACGTAGGATCAGAGAAAGGAAAGCTCTCAGGTTAAGTTAGCAGGATGCATTCGTGTCCAATTGTGACAATTACATGCAGTATATTTAGAAACACTGCTTTAGAATAAACTCTATCCAATTAAAAAATAAAGTTTGACTCTCTGTGTTATAGAATAGATCCAAAAAGTAGTCGTTTTTATCAGCTTCTTTCAAAACGTGGTGATTCCTTCTGTTTAAAAATAAATAGGCTAAGGGGCTTCCCTGGTGGCACAGTGGTTGAGAATCTGCCTGCCGATGCAGGGGACATGGGTTTGAGCCCTGGTCTGGGAAGATCCCACATGCCACGGAGCAACTAGGCCCGTGAGCCACAACTACAGAACCTGCGCGTCTGGAGCCTGTGCTCCGCAACAAGAGAGGCCACGATAGTGAGAGGCCCGTGGACTGCGATGAAGAGTGGCCCCCGCTTGCCGCAACTGGACAAAGCCCTCACACAGAAACGAAGACCCAACATAGCCAAAAATAAATAAATAAATAATAATTAAAATAAATAAATAAATAAATAAATAAATAAATAGGCTAAGATATTTCAAAAGAGCTTGTGAAGTTTTAGGACTTTTTTCAGTGGGTTCACCATATGGGCCCTCAGATGGAATCTGTGGAATAATAAGAGAGTAACCATTCAAATTAAACGTTATTGTGACCTCTTTACATATATTTTTTATTAAACTTCTTTTATTTGAGATACTGTAGATTCATATGCAGATGTAAGAAATAATGTAGAGATATCTCACATACATTTTGTGAAAGGAAAACCAGAATGAATTTGGTATTGCTAAGAGAGATTTCTAAAATGGAGCTGGGGATGGACCTAGAGTCTGTCATACAGAGTGAAGTATGTCAGAAAGAGAAAAACAAATACCATATGTTAACACATACACATGGAATCTAAGAAAAAAAATGTCATGAAGAACCTAGGGGCAAGACGGGAATAAAGACACAGACCTACTAGAGAATGGACTTGAGGATATGGAGAGGGGGAAGGGTAAGCTGGGACAAAGTGGGAGAGTGGTAGTATATATATGGACATACATCCACTACCAAATGTAAAATAGATAGTTAGTGGGAAGCAGTCGCATAGCACAGGGAGATCAGCTCAGTGCTTTGTGACCAGCTATAAGGGTGGGATAGGGAGGGTGGCAGGGAGGGAGACACAAGAGGGAAGAGATATGGGGATATATGTATATGTATAACTGATTCACTTCGTTATAAAGCAAAAACTAACACCCCATTGTAAAACAATTATACTCCAATAAAAAAAGTTTAAATAAAATAAAATAAAATAAAATGGAGCTGGAAGGCCACTGAGGAAGTTAGCACATGTCAGCCTGGATGGAAGCTGACCTTTTGACCAGTTGGTGTCCTAAAGAAGACAGCCAGAGATCTGCAGAAACTGAAGATACTTATTGAACCCTTACAGTAAAACAAGTCATGACAGCCATCCCTTAAAGACAAATATTTATTTTCTTGTGTCAGAGTACAGCCTCACAGCTTTTGCCTATGTAAAATACTCTTTCTCTTCCCTGGAACACTCTTTCAGTTTTATCCAAATATGTATCTCCTGAATTGCAATTCTTTAGACTCCCAAATAAGCTCTTTTATTATTTGCAGCCTTCTGCATTTTTATAGTTGACATGTTTACCCAGTTTCCCCGAAATTAATACTTTGAAAAATTATAGGACAATATCAGAACTGGATATTGACATTGGTACAGTCAAGATACAAGGCAGTTGTATCACAAGTATCTCTCCAATGTCCTTTTTTTAAAATTTAAAAATTTTCAACTTATTTTATATTTTTAATTGAGGTATAATTGACATACAACATTTTATTCATTTCAGCTGTACAACATAGTGATCTGATGTTTGTATATATGGAGAAATGATCACCACAATAAGTCTAGTTAAAGTATGTCAGCATATATAGTTACAGGATTTTTTCCTGTAATTTTTGAGATTTACTCTCTTAGCAACTTTCAACTATGCAATACAGTATTATTAATTATAATCACCGTATTATACATTACATACCCATGACTTATTTATTTTGTAACTAGAAATTTCTACCTTTTGATTCCCTTCACTAATTTTGCTCACCCCTTACCCACTGTCTCTGGCAACCACTAATCTATTCTCTGTTATCTACGAGCTTGTTTTGTTGTTATTGCCGTTGTTTAGATTTCACATATGAGATCATATAGTATTTGTCTTTCTCTGCCTGACTTATATCACTTACCATAATGCAGACAAGGCCCATCCATGTTGTCATCAAGGACAGGTTTCATTATTTCATGCCTGAATAGTATTTCACTGTGTGTGTGTGTGTATGTGTGTGTGTGTTACATACATATAACATTTTCCTTATGCATTTATCTGTCAATGGACACTTAGGTTGTTTCCATAATTTGGCTACTGTGAATAATGCTGCAATAAATGTCAGACTGCAGATATCTTTTTGAGTTAGTGTTTTTGTTTTTTAAGGTAAATACCCAAAAGTGGAATTTGGTATCATATTCTATTTTTCACTTTTTGAGGAACATCCACACTGATTTCCATTGAGGCTGCACCAATTTACTTTTCCACCAACAGGGCACAAGTGTTCCCTTTTCTCCACATTCTCACCGATACTTCCCTCTTGTCTTTTGGATAATAGCAATTCTAGCAGGTGTGAGGTGATATCTAATTGTTGTTTTGATTTGTATTTCCCTAATGATCCGTGATGCTGAGCATACTTTCATGTACCTGTTGTTCCCTTGTTATATGCTCTTTGGAAAATGTCTGTTCAGTTTTTCTGTCCAATTTTTAATCAGATTTTTGTTTTTGCTATTGAGTTGTGTGAGTTCCTTATATGCTTTAGATATTAACCCCTTCCAAGATATATGATTTTCAAATATGTTCTCCTATTCAGGTGGCTGCATTTTCATTTTGTTAATCATTTCCTTTGCTGTGCAGAAGCTTTTTAGTTTGATACAGTCCCACTTGTTTATTTTTCCTTTTGTTGCTTTTGCTTTTAGTGTAAAGCCCCCCTGCAAAAAAATCTCTAAGACTGATGTCAAGGAGCATATGCTTCCTGTTTTCTTCTAAGAGTTTTATGGTTTCAGGTCTTACTTTCAAGTCTTTAATCCATTTTGAGTTAATTTTTGTGTATGGTGTAAGACAGTGGTCAAGTTTCATTCTCTTACCTGTGGCAGTCCAGTTTCCCCAAAACAAATTATCAAAGAGACTGTCCATTCCCCAATGTATGTTCTTGGTTTCTTTGTCATAAAGAAGTTGACCGTATAGGCATGGGTTTATTTCTATTTTGTTCCATTGATCTATTCGTCTGTTTTTATGACCATACCATACTGTTTTGTTTACTATAGCTTTGTAATATAGTTTGAAATCAGGGAGAATGATGTCTCCAGCTGTGTTCTTCTTTCTTAAAATTGCTTTGGCTATTCAGGGTCTTTCATGATTCCATACAAATTTTAGAATTTTTTTTCTATTTCTGTGAAAAATGCCATTGGAATTTTGATAGGGATTGAAATGAATCTGAAGATTGCTTTGGGTAATATGAACATTTTAACAATAAAAATTCTTCCAATCCATGAGCACAGAATATCTTTACATTTATTTGTGTCTTCTTCTTATAGTTTTCAGTGTACAAGTTTTCACCTCCTCAGTTAATTTATTCCTAGGTATTTTATTATTTTTGATGCAATTGTTAATGGAATTGTTTTATTAATTTCTCTTTCAGATAGTTCATCATTAGTGTATAGAAACACAACATATTTCGTTATACTGATTTTATTTATTTTTATTTGTTTAAACATCTTTATTGGAGTATAATTGCTTTACAATGGTGTGTTAGCTTCTGCTTTATAACAAAGTGAATCAGTTATACATATACATATGTTCCTATATCTATTCCCTCTTGTGTCTCCCTCCCTCCCACCCTTCCTAACCCACTGCTCTAGGTGGTCACAAAGCACCAAGCTGATCTCCCAGTGCTATGCAGCTGCTTCCCACTAGCTATCTATTTTATGTTTGGTAATGTATATATGTCCATGCCACTCTCTCACTTTGTCCCAGCTTACCCTTCCCCATCTCCATATCCTCAAGTCCATTCTCTAGTAGGTCTGTGTCTTTATTCCCATCTTGCCCCTAGGTTCTTCAGGACATTTTTTTTGTTGGATTCCATGTGTATGTGTTAGCATATGGTATTTGTTTTTCTCTTTCTGACTTACTTCACTCTGTATGACAGACTCTAGGTCCATCCAGCTCACTACAAATAAATCAATTTCGTTTATTTTTATGGCTGAGTAATATTCCATTGTATATATGTGCCACATCTTCTTTATCCATTCATCTGTTGATGGACACTTAGGTTGCTTCCATGTCCTGGCTATTGTAAATAGAGCTGCAATAAACATTTTGGTACATGACACTTTTTGAATTATGGTTTTCTCAGGGTATATGCCCAGTAGTGGGATTGCTGGGTCGTATGGTAGTTCTATTTTTAGTTTTTTAAGGAACCTCCATACTGTTCTCCATAGTGGCTGTATCAATTTACATTCCCACCAACAGTGCAAGAGTCTTCCCTTTTCTCCACACTCTCTCCAGCATTTATTGTTTGTAGATTTTTTGATGATGGCCATTCTGACCGGTGTGAGATGATATCTCATTGTAGTTTTGATTTACATTTCTTTAATGATTAATGATGTTGAGCATTCTTTCATATGTTTTTGGCAATATGTATATCTTCTCTGGAGAAATGTCTATTTAGGTCTTCTGCCCATTTTTGGATTGGGTTATTTGTTTTTTTTGATATTGAGCTGCATGGGCTGCTTGTAAATCTTGGAGATTAATCCTTTGTCAGTTGCTTCATTTGCAAATATTTTCTCCCATTCTAAGGGTTGTCTTTTGGTCTTGTTTATAGTTTCCTTTGCTGTGCAAAAGCTTTTAAGTTTCATTAGGTCACATTTGTTTATTTTGTTTTTATTTCCATTTCTCTAGGAGGTGGGTCAAAAAGGATCTTGCTGTGATTTATGTCATAGAGTGTTCTGCCTATGTTTTCCTCCAAGAATTTGATAGTGTCTGGCCTTACATTTAGGTTTTTAATCCATTTTGAGTTTATTTTTGTGTATGGTGTTAGGGAGGCTTCTAACTTAATTCTTTTACATGTAGCTGTCCAGTATTCTCAGCAACACTTATTGAAGAGACTGTCTTTTCTCCACTGTACATGCTTGCCTCCTTTATCAAAGATAAGGTGACCATACGTGCGTGGGTTTATCTCTGGGCTTTCTATCCTGTTCCATTGATCTATATTTCTGTTTTTGTGCCATTACCATACTGCCTTGATTACTGTAGCTTTGTAGTATAGTCTGAAGTAAGGGAGCCTGATTCCTCCAGCTCCATTTTTCTTTCTCAAGATAGCTTTGGCTCTTCGGGGTCTTTTGTGTGTCCATACAAAATGTGAAATTTTTGGTTCTAGTTCTGTGAAAAATGTCAGTGGTAGTTTGATAGAGATTGCATTGAATCTGTAGATTGCTTTTGGTAGTAGAGTCATTTTCACAACGTTGATTCTTCCAATCCTAGAACATGATATATATCTCCATCTATTTGTATAATCTTTAATTTCTTTCATCAGTGTCTTATAATTTTCTGCATACAGGTCTTTTGTCTCCTTAGGTAGGTTTATTCCTAGATATTTTATTCTTTTTGTTGCAATGGTAAACGGGAGTGTTTTCTTAATTTCAATTTCAGATTTTTCATTTTTAGTGTATAGGAATGCAAGAGATTTCTGTGCATTAATTTTGTATCCTGCTACTTTACCAAATTCATTGATTAGCTCTAGTAGTTTTCTGGTGCCAGTTTTAGGATTCTCTATGTATAGTAACGTATCATCTGCAAACAGTGAAAACTTTATTTCTTCTTTTCCAATTTGGATTCCTTTTATTTCTTTTTCTTCTCTGATTGCTGTGGCTAACACTTCCAAAACTATGTTGAATAATAGTGGTGAGAGTGGGCAACCTTGCCTTTTCCTGATCTTAGTGGAAATGGTTTCATTTTTTCACCTTTGAGGACGATGCTGACTGTGGGTTTGTCATATATGGCCTTTAGTATGTTGAGGAAAGTTCCCTCTATGTCTACTTTCTGCAGGGCTTTTATCATAAATAGGTGTTGAATTTTGTTGAAAGCTTTCTCTGCATCGATTGAGATGTTCATATGGTTTTTCTCCTTCAATTTGTTAATATGGTGTATCACATTGTTTGATTTGTGTGTATTGAAGAATCCTTGCATTCCTGGAATAAACCCCACTTGATCATGGTGTATGATCATTTTAATGTTCTGTTGGATTCTGTTTGCTACTATTTTGTTGAGGAGTTTTGCATCTATGTCATCAGTGGTATTGGCCTGTAGTTTTCTTTCCCTGTGACATCTTTGTGTGGTTTTGGTGTCAGGGTGATGGTGGCCTTTTAGAATGAGTTTGGGCGTGTTACTCCCTGTGCTATATTTTGGAAGAGTTTGAGAAAGATAGGTGTTAGCTCTTCTCTAAATGTTTGATAGAATTCGCCTGTAAAGCCATCTGGTCCTGGGTTTTTGTTTGCTGGAAGATTTCTAATCACAGTTACAATTACAGTGCTTGTGATTTGTCTGTTCATATTTTCTATTTCTTCCTGGTTCAGTCTCGGCAGGTTGTGCATTTCTAAGAATTTGTCCATTTCTTCTAGGTTGTCGAATTTACTGGCATAGAGTTGCTTTTAGTAATCTCTCATGATCCTTTGTATTTCTGCAGTATCAGTTGTTACTTCTACCTTTTCATTTCTAATTCTATTGATTTGAGTCTTCTCTCTTTTTTTCTTGATGAGTTTGGCTAATGATTTATCAATTTTGTTTATCTTCTCAAAGAACCAGCTTTTAGTTTTATTGATCTTTGTTATCTTTTCATTCATTTCTTTTTCATTTATTTCTGATCGATCTGATCTTTATGATTTCTTTCCTTCTGCTAACTTTGGGGGTATTTTGTTCTTCTTTCTCTAATTGCTTTAGGTGCAAGGTTAGGTTGTTTATTTGAAATGTTTCCTGTTTCTTAAGGTAGGATTGTATTGCTATAAACTTCCCTCTTAGTACTGCTTTTGCTGCAACCCATAGGTTATGGGTCATCCTGTCTCCACTGTCATTTGTTTTTAGGTATTTTTGGATTTCCTCTTTGATTTCTTCAGTGATCACTTGGTTATTAAGTGGTGTATTGTTTAGCCTCCATGTGTTTGTATTTTTTACAGATCTTTTCCTGTAATTGATATCTAGTCTCACAACATTGTGGTCTGAAAAGACACTTGATACAATTTCAATTTTCTTAAATTTAACAAGGCTTGATTTGTGACCCAAGATATGATCTATCCTGGAGAATGTCCCATGAGCATTTGAGAAGAATGTGTATTCTGTTGTTTTGGGATGGAATGTCCTATAAATATCAATTAAGTCCATCTTCTTTAATGTATCTTTTAAAGCTTGTGTTTCATTATTTATTTTCATTTTGGATGATCTGTCCATTGGTGAAAGTGGGATGTTAAAGTCCCCTACTATGATTGTGTTACTGTCCATTTCCCCTTTTATGGCTGTTAGTATTTGCCTTATGTATTGAGGTGCTCCTATGTTGGGTGCATAAATATTTACAACTGTTATACCTTCTTCTTGAATCGATCCCTTGATCATTATATAGTGTCCTTCTTTGTCTCTTGTAATAGTCTTTATTTTAAAGTCTATTTTGTCTGATATGAGAATTGCTACTCCAGCTTTCTTCTGATTTCCATTTGCATGGAATATCTTTTTCCATCCCCTCACTTTCAGTCTGTATGTGTCCCTAGATCTGAATTGGGTCTCCTGTACACAGCATATATATGGGTCTTGTTTTTGTATCCTTTCAGCGAGTCTGTGTCTTTTGGTGGGAGCATTTAATCCATTTACATTTAAGGTAATTATCGATATGTATGTTCCTATTCCCATTTTCTTAAATATTTTGGGTTTGTTATTGTAGGTGTTTTCCTTCTCTTGTGTTTCTTGCCTAGAGAAGTTCCTTTAGCATTTGTTGTAAAGCTCACTTGGTGATGCTGAACTCTCTCAGCTTTTGCTTGTCTGTAAAGGTTTTAATCTCTCTATCAAATCTGAATGAGATCCTTGCTGGGTAGAGTAATCTTGGTTGTAGATTTTTCTCCTTCTTCACTTTAAATATGTCCTGCCACTCCCTTCTGGCTTGCAGAGTTTCTGCTGAAAGATCAGTTGTTAACCTTATGGGGATTCCCTTGTGTGTTATTTGTTGTTTTTCCCTTGCTGCTTTTAATATGTTTTCTTTGTATTTAATTTTTCATAGGTTGATTCATATGTGTCTTGATGTGTTTCTCCTTGGATTTATCCTGTATGGGACTCTCTGTGCTTCCTGGACTTAATTAACTATTTCCTTTCCCATATTAGGGAAGTTTTCAACTATAATCTGTTCAAATATTTTCTCAGTCCCTTTCTGTTTCTCTTCTTCTTCTCGGAGTCCTATAATTCAAATGTTGGTGCATTTAATGTTGTACCAGAGGTCTCTGAGACTGTCCTCAGTTCTTTTCATTTATTTTTCTTTATTCTGCTCTGCAGTCGTTATTTCCACTATTTTATCTTCCATGTCACTTATCCGTTCTTCTGCTTCAGTTATTCTGCTATTGATCCCTTCTAGAGAATTTTTAATTTCATTTATTGTGTTTTTCATCATTGTTTGTTTTCTCTTTACTTCTTCTAGGTCCTTGTTAAATGTTTCTTGTATTTTCTCTATTATATTTCCAAGATTTTGGATCATCTTTACTATAATTATTCTGAATTATTTTTCAGGTAGACTGCCTATTTCCTCTTCATTTATTAGGTCTGGTGGGTTTTTTCCTTGCTCCTTCATCTGCTGTGTGTTTCTCTGTCTTCTCATTTTTCTTAACTTACTGTGTTTGGGGTCACATTTTCTCAGGCTGCAGGTTCGTAGTTCCTGTTGTTTTTGGTGTCTCTCCCCAGTGGCTAAGGTTGCTTCAGTGGGTTGTGTAGGCTTCCTGGTGGAGTGGACTAGTACCTGTATTCTGGTGGATGAGGTTAGATCTTGTCTTTCTGGTGTGTGGATCCACGTCTGGTGGTGTGTTTTGGGGTGTCTGTGGCCTTATTATGATTTTAGGCAACCTCTCTGCTAATGGATGGGGCTGTGTTCCTGTCTTGCTAGTTGTTTGGCATAGGGTGTCCAGCACTGTAGCTTGCCAGTCTTTGAGTGAAGCTGGGTCTTGGCGTTGAGATGGAGATCTCTGGGAGATTATCGCCATTTGATATTACATGGAACTGGGAGGTCTCTTTTGGACCAGTGTTCTGAAGTTGGCTCTCCCACTTCATAGGCACAACACTGACCACTGACTGGAGCACCCAGAGCCTTTCATCCACATGGCTCAGAATAAAAGGGAGAAAAAATAACAAGCAAGAAAGAAAGAGGATAAAATAAAATAAAGTAAAATAAAATAAAATAGTTATTAAAATAAAAAATAAAAAATAATTATTAAGAAAATTTTTTTTTAAAGTAAAAGAAAACAAAACAAAACAAAACAAAACAAAAAAAAACGGACGGATAGAACCCTAGGACAAATGGTGAAAGCAAAGCTATACAGACAAAATCACACACAGAAGCATACACATACACACTCACAAAAAGAGAAAAAAGGGAAACAATAATATATCTTTGCTCCCAAAGTCCACCTCCTCAATTTGGGATGATTCTTTGTCTATTCAGATTCCACAGACGAGACGCAGGTACACCAAGTTGACTGTAGAGATTTAATCCGCTGCTCCTGAGGCGTCTGGAAGAGATTTCCCTTTCTCTTCTTTGTTTGCACAGCTCCCAAGGTTCAGCTTTGGATTTGGACTCACCTCTGTGTGTAGGTCGCCTGAGGGCATCTGTTCTTTGCTCAGACAGGGTGGGGTTAAAGGAGCAGCTGATTCTGGGGCTCTGGCTCAATCAGGCAGGGGTGAGGGAGGGGTACAGATGTGGGGTGAGCCTGCGGCAGCAGAGGCCAGAATGACTTTGCAACAGCCTGAGGCGTGCCCTGGGTTCTCCCAGGGAAGTTGTCCCTGGATCACGGGACCCTGGCAGTGACAGGCTGCACAGGCTCCCGGGAGGGGCGGTGTGGATAGTGACCTGTGCTCACACACAGGCTTCTTGGTCGCGGCAGTAGCAGCCTTAGCATCCCATGCCCATCTCTGTGGTCTGCGCTGAGAGCCGCGGCTCACACCCCTCTCTGAAGCTCCTTTAAGCAGTGCTCTTAATCCCCTCTCCTCGCGCACCAGGAAACAAAGAGGCAAGAAAAAGTCTCTTGCCTCTTTGGCGGCTCCAGACTTTTTCCAGGACTCCCTCCTGGCTAGCCGTGGTGCTCTAGCCCCCTTCAGGCTGTGTTCACACTGCCAACCCCAGTCCTCTCCCTGCGATCCGACCGAAGCCCGAGCCTCAGCTCCCAACCCCCGCCTGCCCCAGTGGGTGAGCAGACAAGCCTCTCGGGCCAGTGAGTGCTGGTCGGCACTGATCCTCTGTGCGGTAATCTCTCTGCTTTGCCCTCTGCACCCCTGCTGCTGCGCTCTCCTCCTTGGCTCCGAAGCTTCCCCCCTCCACCACCTGCAATCTCCGCCCACGAAGGGGCTTCCTAGTGTGTGGAAGCCTTTCCTCCTTCACAGCTCCCTCCCACTGGTGCAGGTCCTGTCCCTATTCTTTGTCTCTGTTTTTTCTTTTTTCTTTTGCCCTACCCAATTACGTGGGTATTTTCTTGCCTTTTGGGAAGTCTGAGGTCTTCTGCCAGCGTTCAGTAGGTGTTCTATAAGAGCAGTTCCACATGTAGAAGTATTTCTGATGTATCTGTGGGGAGGAACGTGATCTCCATGTCTTACTCTTCCACCATCTTGAAGCTCCCTCTCCCCTGTATATTGATTTTATATTCTGCAACTTTACTGAGTTTATTAGTTCTAACAGTTTTTATTGGAGTCTTTAGGGTTTTCTATATACAATATCATGTCATCTGCAAATAGCAACAGTCCTCCATTTTTTTTTTTATAGCCACACTGACCTTTCTTCTCTGGTCTTGGCTCTGACATTTAGAATCCTCAATGACATTTTCTATTTCTATAACCTTGTTATGTAAAAATATCCACAACATTTGTGGACCTTGAAAACATTATGGTAAGTGAAATAAGCGAGGTACAGTAGGACAAATATTATATGATTCCAGTTATATGAGGTACCTAGTATAGGCAAAATCATACAGAGGGAAAGTAGAATAGAAGAACCCAGGGAACAGGCAAAGGGTGAACTGGGAATTATTGGTTAATGGATACAGAGTTTATATTGAAGATGATAAAATAGTTTTGAGTATAAATGTTATCTATGCTTACATAACATTGTGAATGTATTCAATGCCACTGAATTTTGAGCTTTAAAATGGTTAAAATGATAATCTATTTTACCATAATTTAAAAACATTACATAGGGGTGCACAAATCAAATTTCAGACAATGAGACTCCATAGACCAAATAACCCATTTTCTTCAACAATTTAATTGCAAGAAAAAATATTAAAACGTGACATTCAACTAATTGCAATAAACATATTTTTACTTGGATCCTTGTCATGTAAAAAGGATATTATCTTTTAGAGAGATATATATTAAAATGGATGGATGAAATGCTATAAAGTATGGGATTTGTTTCAATATGATAAAGAATGGGAGGAGTCAGTGAAGCAAGAGTCTATGCATTGGGGCTGGATAATGTGTATATGGGACTTGATTGTACTCATCTCTCTACACTTTTATGTGTTTGATTTTTTTATATAATAAAATGTTAAAAAAATGTTTCCTGTAGCTTGGGAACATCTCAACAAATTCTTGTAAGTCACAGACTGGCCTAATTCTACAGGAAATGTGATTGTTCAAAAAATAATAGATGTATGGCAAGCATGTTTTTTTAATTTATTAAAAAAACAGAATTTCATTTTAATTCGGTGAGTGAAGAAATGTGGTCAGTTAAAATGCTTACATCCTCAGAACCCCTTTCACTCATACTTCCTGCTGATCACATTGCTTCTTTATTCTTGGAATGCAGACTTGATGCCTGAAGCACATCATTCATCATGGGATCACGAAGAGAAAAGCCACATACTAAGAATGGGCAGAACACAAAGAGACATAAAGTCTGTATTCCTGATGGCATCACTGATAGTACCAGTGTATTACTTATCTCTCCCTTTCTGTTTAAACTACTGTGGTAGGATTTTCTGTTGTTTTGTTTAACAAAGAACATTCCTAATTTGATACTAAACTCTCAATAATTATTTATTGAATAAATAAAATTTGTAAACAACTGATTTGTGAAATTTGTAAGAGAAATGAAAAAGAAAACCCTTGTATACTGTTGGTGGGAATGTAAATTTGTACAGCCACTGTGGAAAACTCTATGGAAGTTCCTCAAAAAATGAAAAATAGAATTACCATATGATCTAGCAGTTCCACTCCTCAGTATCGATCCAAAGAAAATGAGAACACTAGTTTGAAAAGATACACGCACCCCAGCATTCATAGCAGCATTATTTACAATAGCCAAGATATGGAAGCAACCTAACTGTCCATCAACAGATGAATGGATGAAGAAGATGTGATATATATATATATATATATATATATATATATATATATATATATATATATCTTCATCATATATATAATGGAATAGTAGCCATAAAAAAGAATGAAATTCTGCCATTTACATCAACATGGATGGACCTAGAGAGTATCATATTTAGTGAAGTAAGTCAGACAGAGAAAGACAAATACTCTGTTATCACTTATATGTGAAATCTAAAAACGTAAACAAATGAATGTGTATAACACAACAGAAGCAGACTCACAAATATAGAGAAAAAACTAGTGGTTACCAGCAGGGAGAGAGAAGGGGGGAGGGGCAAGATAAGGGTATGGGAGATACAAACTACTATGTAGAAAAGAAACAAGGATATATTGTACAGCACAGAGAAATACAGGAATTATTCTTTTTTTTTTCAAGAGGAAAGTTTTTATTTGTTTATGGAAAAATATGGCTCATTGACTAATTACTATATATCCCCTTTACCATTTACATGCAAATCTATAGTTTTTTTTTTTTTTTTTTTTTTTTTTTTTTTTTTTTTTTTTTTTTTTTTAATGTCTGAAACATTTATATTAACATATTTCCATACATATTTCCATACAAATACAAATATAAGATTTTTAGAAATTTCATGTAATGTCTGAAACATTTATATTAACATGTTTCCATACAAATAACCCAATGAAAGTTTAGTATTAGTTGTTTGTTTTTTTATACTGCAGGTTCTTATTAGGCATCAGTTTTATACACATCAGTGTATACATGTCAATCCCAATCGCCCAATTCAGCACACCACCATCCCCACCCCACCGCAGTTTTCCCCCCTTGGTGTCCATATGTCCATTCTCTACATCTGTGTCTCAACTTCTGCCCTGCAAACTGGCTCATCTGTACCATTTTTCTAGGTTCCGCATACATACATTAATATACGATATTTGTTTTTCTCTTTCTGACTTACTTCACTCTGTATGACAGTCTCTAGATCCATCCACGTCTCAACAAATGACTCAATTTCGTTCCTTTTTATGGCTGAGTAATATTCCATTGTATATATGTACCACAACTTCTTTATCCATTCATCTGTTGATGGGCATTTAGGTTGCTTCCATGACCTGGCTATTGTAAATAGTGCTGCACTGAACATTCGGGTGCATGTGTCTTTTTGAATTACGGTTTTCTCTGGGTATATGCCCAGTAGTGGGATTGCTGGGTCATATGGTAATTCTATTTTTAGTTTTTTAAGGAACCTCCATATTGTTCTCCATAGTGGCTGTATCAATTTACATTCCCACCAACAGTGCAAGAGGGTTCCCTTTTCACCACACCCTCTCCAGCATTTGTTGTTTGTAGATTTTCTGATGATGCCCATTCTAACAGGAGTGAGGTGATACCTCATTGTAGTTTTGATTTGCATTTCTCTAATAATTAGTGATGTTGAGCATCTTTTCATGTGCTTCGTGGCCATCTGTATGTCTTCTTTGGAGAAATGTCTATTTAGGTCTTCTGCCCATTTTTGGATTGGGGTGTTTGTTTCTTTGATATTGAGCTGAATGAGCTGTTTATATATTTTGGAGATTAATCCTTTGTCCGTTGATTCATTTGCAAATATTTTCTCCCATTCTGAGGGTTGTCTTTTCGTCTTGTTTATGGTTTCCTTTGCTGTGCAAAAGCTTTGAAGTTTCATTAGGTCCCATTTGTTTATTTTTGTTTTTATTTCCATTACTCTAGGAGGTGGATCAAAAAAGATCTTGCTGTGATTGATGTCAAAGAGTGTTCTTCCTATGTTTTCCTCTAAGAGTTTTATAGTGTCCAGTCTTATATTTAGGTCTCTAATCCATTTTGAGTTTATTTTTGTGTATGGTGTTAGGGAGTATTCTAATTTCATTCTTTTACATGTAGCTGTCCAGTTTTCCCAGCACCACTTATTGAAGAGACTGTCTTTTCTCCATTGTATATCTTTGCCTCCTTTGTCGTAGATTAGTTGACCATAGGTGCGTGGGTTAATCTCTGGGCTTTCTATCTTGTTCCATTGATCTATGTTTCTGTTTTTGTGCCAGTACCATATTGTCTTGATTACTGTAGCTTTGTAGTATAGTCTGAAGTCAGGGAGTCTGATTCCTCCAGCTCCATTTTTTTGCCTCAAGACTGCTTTGGCTATTCGGGGTCTTTTGTGTCTCCATACAAATTTTAAGATGATTTGTTCTAGCTCTGTAAAAAATGCCATTGGTAATTTGATAGGGATTGCATTGAATCTGTAGATTGCTTTGGGTAGTATACTCATTTTCACAATGTTGATTCTTCCAATCCAAGAACATGGTATATCTCTCCATCTGTTGGTATCATCTTTAATTTCTTTCATCAGTGTCTTATAGTTTTCTGCATACAGGTCTTTTGTCTCCCTAGGTAGGTTTATTCCTAGGTATTTTATTCTTTTTGTTGCAATGGTAAATGGGAGTGTTTCCATAATTTCTCTTTCAGATTTTTCATCATTAGTGTATAGGAATGCAAGAGATTTCTGTGCATTAATTTTGTATCCTGCAACTTTACCATATTCATTAATTAGCTCTAGCAGTTTTCTGGTGGCAGTTTTAGGATTCTCTATGTATAGTATCATGTCATCCGCAAACAGTGACAGTTTTACTTCTTCTTTTCCAATTTGTATTCCTTTTATTTCTTTTTCTTCTCTGATTGCCGTGGCTAGGACTTCCAAAACTATGTTGAATAATAGTGGTGAGAGTGGACATCCTTGTCTCGTTCCTGATCTTAGAGGAAATGCTTTCAGTTTTTCACCATTGAGAATGATGTTTGCTGTGGGTTTGTCATATATGGCCTTTATTATGTTGAGGTAGGTTCCCTCTATGCCCACTTTCTGGAGAGTTTTTATCAGAAATGGGTGTTGAATTTTGTCAAAAGCTTTTTCTGCATCTATTGAGATGATCATATGGTTTTTATTCTTCAATTTGTTAATATGGTGTATCACATTGATTGATTTGCGTATATTGAAGAATCCTTGCATCCCTGGGATAAATCCCACTTGATCGTGGTGTATGATCCTTTTAATGTGTTGTTGGATTCTGTTTGCTAGTATTTTGTTGAGGATTTTTGCATCTATATTCATCAGTGATATTGGTCTGTAATTTTCTTTTTTTGTAGTGTCTTTGTCTGGTTTTGGTATCAGGGTGATGGTGGCCTCATAGAATGAGTTTGGGAGTGTTCCTTCCTCTGCAATTTTTTGGAAGAGTTTGAGAAGGATGGGTGTTAGCTCTTCTCTAAATGTTTGATAGAATTCACCTGTGAAGCCATCTGGTCCTGGACTTTTGTTTGTTGGAAGATTTTTAATCACAGTTTCAATTTCATTACTTGTGATTGGTCTGTTCATATTTTCTATTTCTTCCTGGTTCAGTCTTGGAAGGTTATACCTTTCTAAGAATTTGTCCATTTCTTCCAGGTTGTCCATTTTATTGGCATAAAGTTGCTTGTAGTAGTCTCTTAGGATGCTTTGTATTTCTGCGGTGTCTGTTGTAACTTCTCCTTTTTCATTTCTGATTTTATTGATTTGAGTCCTCTCCCTCTTTTTCTTGATGAGTCTGGCTAATGGCTTATCAATTTTGTTTATCTTCTCAAAGAACCAACTTTTAGTTTTATTGATCTTTGCTATTGTTTTCTTTGTTTCTATTTCATTTATTTCTGTTCTGATCTGTATGATTTCTTTCCTTCTGCTAACTTTGGGTTTTGTTTGTTCTTCTTTCTCTAGTTTCTTTAGGTGTAAGGTTAGATTGTTTACTTGAGCTTTTTCTTGTTTCTTTAGGTAGGCTTGTATAGCTATAAACTTCCCTCTTAGAACTGCTTTTGCTGCATCCCATAGGTTTTGGGTCGTCGTGTTTTCATTGTCATTTGTCTCTAGGTATTTTTTGATTTCCTCTTTGATTTCTTCAGTGATCTCTTGGTTATTTAGTAACGTATTGTTTAGCCTCCATGTGTTTGTCCTTTTTACGTTTTTTTCCCTGTAATTCATTTCTAATCTCATAGCGTTGTGGTCAGAAAAGATGCTTGATATGATTTCAATTTTCTTAAATTTACTGAGGCTTGATTTGTGACCCAAGATGTGATCTATCTTGGAGAATGTTCCGTGCGCACTTGAGAAGAACGTGTAATCTGCTGTTTTTGGATGGAATGTCCGATATATATCAATTAAATCTATCTGGTCTATTGTGTCATTTAAAGCTTCTGTTTCCTTATTTATTTTCATTTTGGATGATCTGTCCATTGGTGTAAGTGAGGTGTTAAAGTCCCCCACTATTATTGTGTTACTGTCGATTTCCTCTTTTATAGCTGTTAGCAGTTGCCTTATGTATTGAGGTGCTCCTATGTTGGGTGCATATATATTTATAATTGTTATATCTTCTTCTTGGATTGATCCCTGGATCATTATGTAGTGTCCTTCCTTGTCTCTTGTAACATTCTTTAATTTAAAGTCTATTTTATCTGATATGAGTATAGCTACTCCAGCTTTCTTTTGATTTCCATTTGCATGGAATATCTTTTTCCATCCCATCACTTTCAGTCTGTATGTGTCCCTAGGTCTAAAGTGGGTCTCTTGTAGACAGCATATATATGGGTCTTGTTTTTGTATCCATTCAGCCAGTCTATGTCTTTTGGTTGGGGCATTTAATCCATTCACGTTTAAGGTAATTATCGATATGTATGTTCCTATGACCATTTTCTTAATTGTTTTGGGTTTGTTTTTGTAGGTCCTTTTCTTCTCTTGTGTTTCCCACTTAGAGAAGTTCCTTTAGCATTTGTTGTAGAGCTGGTTTGGTGGTGCTGAATTCTCTTAGCTTTTGCTTGTCTGGAAAGCTTTTGATTTCTCCATCAAATCTAAATGAGATCCTTGCCGGGTAGAGTAATCTTGGTTGTAGGTTCTTCCCTTTCATCACTTTAAGTATATCATGCCACTCCCTTCTGGCTTGCAGAGTTTCTGCTGAGAAATCAGCTGTTAACCTTATGGGAGTTCCCTTGTATGTTATTTGTCGTTTTTCCCTTGCTGCTTTCAATAATTTTTCTTTGTCTTTAATTTTTGCCACTTTGATTACTATGTGTCTCGGTGTGTTTCTCCTTGGGTTTATCCTGTATGGGACTCTCTGCGCTTCCTGGACTTGGGTGGCTATTTCCTTTCCCATGTTAGGGAAGTTTTCGACTATAATCTCTTCAAATATTTTCTCTGGTCCTTTCTCTCTCTCTTCTCCTTCTGGGACCCCTATAATGCGAATGTTGTTGCGTTTAATGTTGTCCCAGAGGTCTCTTAGGCTGTCTTCATTTCTTTTCATTCTTTTTTCTTTAGTCTGTTCCGCAGCAGTGAATTCCATCATTCTGTCTTCCAGGTCACTTATCCGTTCTTCTGCCTCAGTTATTCTGCTATTGATTCCTTCTAGTGTAGTTTTCATTTCAGTTATTGTATTGGTCATCTCTGTTTGTTTGTTCTTTAATTCTTCTAGGTCTTTGTTAATCATTTCTTGCATCTTCTCAATCTTTGCCTCCATTCTTATTCCAAGGTCCTGGATCATCTTCACTATCATTATTCTGAATTCTTTTTCTGGAAGGTTGCCTATCTCCACTTCATTTAGTTGTTTTTCTGGGGTTTTTTCTTGTTCCTTCATCTGGTACATAGCCCTCTGCCTTTTCATCTTCTCTATCTTTCTGTAACTGTGGTTTTTGGTCCACAGGCTGCAGGATTATAGTTTTTCTTGCTTCTGTTGTCTGCCCTCTGGTGGTTGAGGCTATCTAAGAGGCTTGATGGGAGGCTCTGGTGGTGGGTAGAGCTGACTGTTGCTGTGGCGGTCAGAGCTCAGTAAAACCTTAATCCACTTGACTGTTGATGGGTGGGGCTGGGTTCCCTCCCTGTTGCTGTGGCGGTCAGAGCTCAGTAAAACCTTAATCCACTTGACTGTTGATGGGTGGGGCTGGGTTCCCTCCCTGTTGGCTGTTTTGCCTGAGGCAACCCAACACTGGAGCCTACCCGTGCTCTTTGTTGGGGTTAATGGCAGACTCTGGGAGGGCTCACGCCAAGGAGAACCTCCCAGAACCTCTGCTGCCAGTGTCCTTATCCCCACGGTGAAACAGAGCCACCACTCGCCTCTGCAGGAGACCCCCCAACACCAGCAGGTAGGTCTGGTTCAGTCTCCCCCAGGCTCACTGCTCCTTCCCCTGGGTCCTGATGCACACATTACTTTGTGTGTGCCCTCCAAGAGTGGGGTCTCTGTTTCCCCCAGTCCCATCAAAGTCCTGCAATCCAATTCCCACTAGGCTTCAAAGTCTGATTCTCTAGGAATTCCTCCTCCCGTTGCCTGACCCCCAGGTTGGGAAGCCTGACGTGGGGCTCAGAACCTTTACTCCAGTGGGTGGACTTCTGTGGTATAAGTGTTCGCCAGTCTGTGAGTCACCCACCCAGCAGTTACGGGGTTTGATTTTACTCTGCTTGCGCCCCTCCTACCGTCTCACTGTGGCTTCTCCTCTGTCCTTGGACGTGGGGTATCCTCCTTGGTGAAGTCCAGGGTCTTCCTGTCAATGATGGTCCAGCAGTCAGTTGTGATTCTGGTGCTCTCGCAAGAGGGAGTGACAGCACGTCCTTCTACTCCGCCATCTTGGTTAATCTCGTCTATAGTTTTTTTTATGAAATGTCTGTGATGCAGTCCACCTATGATAAAGCAGACTTTAAAATTATATCTCCTGGTTCTAAATCCAGGTGTCATTCAATGTTCCTTGTCTTGCGTGATCTCATGGACCCTTTTCTCTCTACATAGTATCACTGGATCATTGAATTAACTTCTATGAACTCAATTTCTAACTGAGGGATCCCAAATTTGGATAGTTGAGATCTTTCTTTTGAGTTCTAGAGAGTTCCCTTTAGACGTGCAGCCTATTTCCAAAACTGACCTTATCTTCTTTTCTACAAAATCTTCCCCTGCCCCTTGGATTACAACATCACCCATCTATATCATTCTCCCTTCTTCCAGTTATAATGCAGACCATAGCATGTCACTCTTCTGCCTAGCATCTTCACTGGCTGCCCATTGCCTTCATGGAAAAAGATACTACAGTCTTCATTGTCCAGGCTTGCCTGATTCCGTAACTTCACCCCACCTCATACTGCAGGTCTGTTCATTACTGTGAATGTATTGTGCTCTGACACACTGCTGCACCATGGTAATAATGTTATTAACAAATACTTATATTAATTAAGGGCTAATTGTGTTTCAAGCACTATGCCAAACCACTTTAAATTCATTACGTTACATAATCACATCAACATTATGTCGTAGGTTCTTTTACTGTCCCTATTTTTGGAAGAGGATACTGAGGTTTGGAGGTTAAGTAATGTACCCAGGCTCACAGTTCATAAGAGACAGAGACAGAAATCCTACGGTTAAGCATGATGCTATGTTGCTTCTCATATGCCTCACACAAGCTGTTCCCTGCCTGGATTTTCCTTCTCCCACCTGCTATCTTACCTGGTTGACTACTATTTATCCTACAGGATGTTGCAAGAAGCAGGTATTACTTTGCTGTGACCCTGTTGCTTCTTCTTCTTCTTTTTTTTATCTTTAACATCTTTATTAGGAGTATAATTGTTTTACAATGGTGTATTAGTTTCTGCTGTATAACAAAGTGAATCAGCTACACATATACCTACATCCCCATAACTCCTCCCTCTTGCATCTCCCTCCCACACTCCCTATCCCACCACTCTAGGTGGTCACAAAGCACCAAGCCAATCTCCCTGTGCTATGCAGCTGCTTCCCACTATATATCTATTTTATATTTGGTAATGTATATATGTCCAGACCACGCTCTCACTTCATCCCAGCTTACCCTTCCCCCTCCCCGTCTCCTCAAGTCCATTCTCTATGACTGCATCTATATTCCTGTCCTGTCCCTAGGTTCTTCAGAACCTTTTTTTTTTTTTTAGATTCCATATATATGTGTTAGCATATGGTATTTGTTTTTCTCTTTCTGACTAACTTCACACTGTATGACAGTCTCAAGGCCCATCCATCTCACTACAAATAACTCACTTTCGTTTCTTTCTATGGCTGAGTAATATTCCATTGAATATATGTGTCACATCTTCTTTATCCATTCATCTGACGACGGGCACTTAGGTTGCTTCCATGTCCTGGCTATTGTAAATAGAGCTGCAATGAATATTGGGGTACATGACATTTTTTGATTTATGGTTTTCTCAGGGTATATGCCCAGTAGTGGGATTGCTGGGTCGTATGGTAGTTCTATTTTTAGATTTTTAAGGAACCTCCATACTGTTCTCCATAGTGGCTGTATCAATTTACATTCCCACCAACAGAGCAAGGGGGTTCCCTTTTCTCCACACCCTCTCCAGCATTTATTGTTTGAAGATATTTTGATGATGGCCATTCTGACAAGTGGGAGGTTATACCTCATTGTACTTTTGATTTGCATTTCTCTAATGATTAGTGGTGTTGAGCATCCTTTCATGTGTTTGTTGGCAATCTGTATATCTTCTTTGGAGAAATGTCTCTTTAGATCTTCTGCCCATTTTTGGATTGGGCTTGTTTTTTTGACAATGAGCAGCATGAGCTGCTTGTATATTTTGGAGAATAATCCTTTGTCAGTTGCTTGATTTGCAAATATTTTCTCCCATTCTGAGGGTTGCCTTTTCGTCTTGTTCATGGTTTCCTTTCCTGTGCAAAAGCTTTTAAGTTTCATTAGGTCACATTTGTTAATTTTTGTTTTTATTTCCAATTATCTGGAGGTGGGTCAAAAATGATCTTGCTGTGATTAATGTCAAAGAATGTTCTTCCTATGTTTTCCTCTAAGAGTTTTATAGTGTCTGGCCTTACATTTAGGTTTTTAATCCATTTTGAGTTTATTTTTGTGTATGGTGTTAGGGAGGCTTCTAACTTAATTCTTTTACATGTAGCTGTCCAGTATTCTCAGCAACACTTATTGAAGAGACTGTCTTTTCTCCACTGTACATGCTTGCCTCCTTTATCAAAGATAAGGTGACCATACGTGCGTGGGTTTATCTCTGGGCTTTCTATCCTGTTCCATTGATCTATATTTCTGTTTTTGTGCCATTACCATACTGCCTTGATTACTGTAGCTTTGTAGTATAGTCTGAAGTAAGGGAGCCTGATTCCTCCAGCTCCATTTTTCTTTCTCAAGATAGCTTTGGCTCTTCGGGGTCTTTTGTGTTTCCATATAAATTGTGATTTTATTTTCTAGTTCTGTGAAAAATGTCAGTGGTAGTTTGATAGAGATTGCATTGAATCTGTAGATTGCTTTGTGTAGTAGAGTCATTTTCACAATGTTGATTCTTCCAATCCAAGAACATGGTATATCTCGCCATCTGTTTGTTTCATCTTTAATTTCTTTCATTAGTGTCTTAATAGTTTCTGCATACAAGTATTTTGTCTCTTTAGGTAGGTTTCTTCCTAGGTATTTTATTCTTTATGTTGCAATGGTAAATGGGAGTGTTTCCTTAATTTCCCTTTCAGATTTCTCATCATTAGTGTATAGGAATGCAAGAGATTTCTGTGCATTAATTTTGTATCCTGCTACTTTACCAAATTCATTGATTAGCTCTAGTAGTTTTCTGGTAGCATCTTTAGGATTCTCTAGGTATAGTATCATGTCATCTGCAAACAGTGACAGCTTTACTTCTTCCTTTCCGTTTTGGATTCCTTTAATTTCTTTTTCTTCTCTGATTGCTGTAGCTAACACTTCCAAAACTATGTTGAATAATAGCGTTGAGAGTGGGCAACCTTGTCCTGTTCCCGATCTTAGAGGAAATGGTTTCAGTTTTTCACCATTGAGAATGATGTTGCCTGTAGGTTTGTCATATATGGCCTTTATTATGTTGAGGTAAGTTCCCTCTATGCCTACTTTCTGGAGAGATTTTATCATAAATGGGTGTTGAATTTTGTAGAAAGATTTTTCTGCATCTATTGAGATGATCATATGGTTTTTCTCCTTCAATTTGTTAATATGTTATATCTCATTGATTGATTGCATATATTGAAGAATCCTTGCATTCCTGGGATAAACCCCACTTGATCATGGTGTATGATCATTTTAATGTGTTGTTGGATTCTGTTTGCTAGTATTTTGTTGAGGATTCTTGCACCTATGTTCATCAGTGATATTGGCCTGTAATTTTCCTTTTTGTGGCATCTTCATCGGGTATTGGTATAATGGTGATGGTGGCCTTGTAGAATGAGTTTGGGAGTGTTCCCCCCTCTGCTATATCTTGGAATAGTTTGGGAACGATAGGTGTTAGCTCTTCTCTAAATGCTTGATAGTATTGTCTGGTGAAGCCATCTGGTCCTGGGATTTGTTCAAAGATTTGTAATCACAGTTTCAATTTCAGTGCTTGTGTTTGGTCTGTTTATATTTTCTGTTTCTTCGTGGTTTAGTCTCGGAAGTTTGTGCTCTTCTAAGAATTTGTCCATTTCTTCAGGTTGTCCATTTTTTTTTGGCATATAGTTGCTTGTAGTAATCTCTCATTATCCTTTGTATTTCTGCAGTGACAGTTGTTTCTTCCCTTTTTTCATTTATAATTCTATTCATTAGAGTTTTCTCCCTGTTTTTCTTGATGAGTTTGGCTAATGGTTTATCAATTTTGTTTCTCTTCTCAAAGAACCAGCTTTTAGTTTTATTTATCTTTGCTATCATTTCCTTCATTTGTTTTTCTTTAATTTCTTATCTGATCTTTATGTTTCCTTTCCTTTTGCTAGCTTTGGGGTCTTTTTTTCCTTCTTCCTCTGAATGCTTTAGGTGTAAGGTTGGGTTGTTTATTTGAGTTGTGTCTTGTTTCTTGAAGTAGGATTGTATTGTTATTATATTCCCTCTTAGAACTGCTTTTGCTGCATCCCATAGGTTTTGGGTCGTCGTGTCTCCATTGTCATTTGTTTCTAGGTATTTTTTGATTTTCTGTTTGAGTTATTCAGTGAACTCTTGGTCGTTTAGTAATGTATTGTTTAGCCTCCATGTGTTTGTATTTTTTACCGATTTTTTCCTGTAATTGATATCCAGTCTCATAGTGTTGTGGTCGGAAAAAATATTTGACACAACTTCAATTTTCTTAAATTTACCAAGGCCTGATTTGTGACCCAGGAAATAATCTATCCTGGAGAATGTTCCATGAGCACTTGAGAAGAAAGTGTAATCTGCTGTTTTGGATGGAATGTCCTATAAATATCAATTAATTCCATTCTTGTTTAATATATCATTAAAAGCTTGTGTTTCCTTATTTATTTTTATTTTGGGTGATCTGTCCATTGGTGAAAGTGGGGTGTAAAGTCCCCTACTATTATTGCGTTACTGTCGATTTCCCCTTTTGTGGATGTTCGGATTTGCCGTACACATTGAGTTTCTTCTCTGTTGTGCGCATAAATATTTACAATTGTTATATCTTCTTCTTAGATTGATCCCTTGATTTTTATGTAGTGTCCATCTTTGTCTCTTGTTATAATCTTTATTTAAGGTCTATTTTTTCTGATATGAGAATTGCTACCCCAGCTTTCTTTTGATTTCCATTTGCATGGAATAACTTTCTCCATCCCCTCACTTTCATTCTGTATGTGTCCATAGGTCTGAGGTGGGTCTCTTTTAGGCACCCTATGTATGGGTCTTGTTTTTGTAACCATTCAGCCAGTCTCTGTCTTTTGCTTGTAGCATTTAATCCATTTACATTTAAGGTTGTTATAGATATGTAGGTTCTTATTACTGTTTTCTTAGTTGTTTTGGGTTTGTTACTATACGTCTTTTCCTTCTCTTGTGTTTCCTGCCTATAGAAGTTCCTTTAGCATTTGTTTTAAACCAGGTTTGGTGTGCTGAATTGTCTTAGATTTTGCTTATCTGTAAATGTCTTAATATCTCTGTCAAATCTGAATGTGAGCTTTGCTGGGTAGATTAATCTTGGTTGTAGCTTTTTCCCTTTCATCACTTTGAATATGTCCTGCCACCCCCTTCTGGCTTACAGAGTTTCTGCTTAAAGATCAGCTGTTAACCGTATGGGGATTCCCTTGTATGTTAATTGTTCCTTTTCCCTTTCTGCTTTTAATATTTTCTTTTTGTATATTATTTTTGTTAATTTGATTAATATGTTTCTTGGCGTGTTTCTACTTGGATTTATCCTGTATGGGACTCTCTGTGCTTCCTGTATTTGATTGCCTATCTCCTTACCCATATTAGGGAAGTTTTCAATTATAATCACTTCAAATATTTTCTCAGTCCCATTTTTTTCTCTCTTCTTCTGAACCCCTATAATTCGAATGTTGGTGTGTTTAATGTTCTTCCAGAAGTCTCTGAGATTGTCCTCAATTCTTTTCAATCTTTTTTCTTTATTCTGCTCTGCTGTAGTTATTTTCACTATTTTATCTTCCACGTCACTTATCCGTCATTCTGTCGCAGTTATGCTGCTATTGATTCCTTGTAGAAAATTTTTAATTTCATTTATTATGCTGTTCATCATTGTTTGTTTACTCTTTAGTTCCTCTAGGTCCTTGTTAAACGTTTCTTGTATTTTCTCCATTCCATTTCTAAGATTTGGATCATCTTTATACTATCATTACTCTGAATTCTTTTTTAGGTAAACTGCCTATTTCCTCTTCATTTGTTTGGTCTGTTGGCTGTTTACTTTGCTCCTTCACCTGCTTTGTATTTCTCTGTCTTCTCATTTTACTTAACTTACTGTGTTTGGCGTCCCCCTTTTGCAGGCTGCAGGTTCTTAGTTCCCATTGGTTTTCGTGTCTGCTCCCAGTGTTTACGTTTCTTTCAGTGGGTTGTGTTGGTTTCTTGGTTGAAGTGACCGGTGTCTGTGTTTTGGTCAATGAGGCTGGATCTTTTCTTTCTGGTGGGCAGTACCATGTCCAGTTTTGTGTGTTTTGGTGTCTGTGAACTTATTGTGATTTTAGGCAGCCTCTCTGCTAATGGGTGGGTTTGTGTTCCTGTCTTGCTAGTTGTTTGTCATAAGGTGTCAAGCACTGTAGCTTGCTGGTCATTGAGTGCAGCTGGTTCTTAATGTTGAGATGGAGATCTCTGGGAGAGCTCTTGCTATTTGATATTACATGGAGCCAGGAGGTCTCTGGTGTTCCAATGTTTTGAACTCGGCTCTCCTGCTCAGAGGCTCAGGTCAGAGCACCCAGACCCTCTCAGCCACACAGCTCAGAAGAAAAGGGAGGGGAAAAAAAGAAAAAGATAATAAATAAATAAGTAAATAAAATAAAGTTATTGAAATAGAAAAAATATTAAAAATAAGAAGTAAAGAATTCATTAAAAAAAAGAAGGAGAGAAAGAAGGAAGAGAGCAACCAAACCAAAAAACAAATCCTCCAATGATAACAAGTGCTAAAAACTATACTAAAAAAGAAAAACCAAAAAAAAAAAAAATCCAGACAGACAGAACCCTAAGACAAATGGCAGAAACAAAGCTATACTGACAAAATCACACAAAGAATTATACACATACACACTCACAAAAAGAGAAAAAGGAAAAAAATATATATATATATATACAAAAAAAATTAAAAATGGCAGAGAGCAACCAAATCAATAAACAAATCTACCAATGATAATAAGATCTAAATACTAAACTAAGATAAACATAAAACCAGAAACAAATTAGAAAGGAAACCCCAAGTCTACAGTTGCTCCCAAAGTCCACCACCTCAATTTTTGGATGATTCATTGTCTATTCAGGTATTCAACAGATGCAGGGTACATCAAGTTGACTGTGGAGATTTAATCCACTTCTCCTGAGGCTGCTGGGAGAAATTTCCCTTTCTCTTCTTTTTTCACACAGCTCCTGGGTTTCAGCTTTGGATTTGGCCCCACCTCTGCGTGTATGTCACCTGAGAGCATCTGTTCCCCACCCAGACAGGACAGGGTTAAAGGGGCGGCTGACAGGGGGTTCTGGCTCACTCAGACCAGGGAGAAGTAAGGGTACGGAATGTGGGGTGAGCCCGTGGCAGCAGAGGCCAGCATGACAGTGCAACAGCCTGAGGCACACCCTGTGTTCTCCCAGGGAAGTTGTCCCTGGATCATGGGACACTAGCAGTGGTGGGCTGCACAGGTTCCTGGGAGGAGACGTGTGGATAGTGACCTGTGCTTGCACAGAGGCTTCTTGGCGGCTGTAGCAGCAGCCTTAGTGTTTCATGCCTGTCTCTGGGGTCCGTGCTGATAGCTGCGGCTCTTGCCCGTCTCTGGAGCTCGTTTAGGCAGTGCTCTGAATCCCTCCTCCTTGCACACCCCAAAACAATGGTCTCTTGACTCTTAGGCATGTCCAGACTTTTTCTCAGACTCCCTCCCAGCTAGCTGTGGTGCACTAGCCCCCTTCAGGCTGTGTTCATGCAGCCAACCCCAGTCTTCTCCTGGGATCTGAACTCCAAAGCCTGAGCCTCAGCTCCCATCCCCCACCTGCCCTGGTGGGTGAGCAGACAAACCTCTCAGGCTGGTGAGTGCTGCTCAGCACCAATCCTCTGTGTGGGAAAGTCTCCGCTTTGCCCTCTGCACCCCTGTTGCTGTGTTCTCCTCCGTGGCTCCGAAGCTCCCCCCACTGCCCACCCCCCATCTCTTCCAATGAAGGGGCTTCCTAGTCTTTGGAAACGTTTCCTCCTTCACAGCTCCCTTTCCAAGGTGCAGGTCCCATCCCTATTGTTTTGTCTCTTTTTTTCGTTTTTTCTTTTGCCCTACCCAGGTACTGGGGAGTTTTTTTGGGAAGTCTCAGGTCTTCTGCCAGCATTCAGTAAGTGTTCTGTAGGAGTTGTTCCACATGTAGATGTAGTTTTGATGTATTTGTGGGGAGGAAGGTGATCTCCACGTCTTACTCTTCTGCCATCTTGAAGGCACCCCCACAGCCATTATTCTTTAATAACTTTAAATGGGGTTCAATCTGTAAAATTTGAATCACAGTGTTGTACACTAGAAAATAATATAGTATTTTAAACCAAGTATACTTCAATTAAAAAGTAAAATTCAAAAAATAGAGGAAGAATCAGAACATGGGATTAAATCTGAATATTGTCAGTGATTTTACTGTGATCTTGGCTATATCACATTACCACTCAGCACCTCAGTTACAGCCCTGTGAAATGCAGGGAGACCGTACTCCTAACTTACAAAAAAACAGTTTCAAGTGGTAAAATTAAGGAATGTATGCTTTTAAAATCTGCTCAAGGAAACAAAACACATGGAGTCAACTGGGCTTAACACATTGCCATTTGGCAACCACTGGACAAGAAAATGAAGTATGTATATGTATATGTAACTGAAAAGTAGCATGTGAAACGTGAAAATTTGTCAATAAAATTATTTTAGATGTTTTGATGGAATTAAATGTTTACCAAAATACTGGGATAAAAATCATTCCGTTTGAAGGAAATCTTCTCCCTTATAGATGTCATAAATGTGAGTTTTCATGTATTAGAATTGCTTAACAAAGCTTATATGTCCTATTTCTAACTATATATAGTTATAGATATATATGTAATATATACAGTTATTGTTATTCTCTGTCAACTGAATGAGACAGATAAGTAAATGTCCCAGTATCTTAGAATTTCATTTGTCCTACATCTGGTTTCTTATCCATCTGTGTCTTATATCTTACTAATTATATGCTGTCAAATAACCTTACTTAGAACGGTATACAGACAATTTAGTTTTTTCAAGAATGATATTTTATTTTAATATTTTATTCTATTTATTATTTAGTATAAGTTTTAAATACATAAAAGGTGTAGTCATATAGTTTCAACTATAATGTATTGCCCAGACACATCAATTACAATTGCTAATGGTTTGGAAGAGTGAGGAATTAGGAGAAATAGTAAGTATACAAAATTATTGATGATGTGCCAGTAAATCTTGTTTTTAATGCTGATTTCTGTAAGAATACTTTAAAATAATTTTTATTCTGAGTATATGAATACATTTGAACAACTGCACTAAAAGTTATCAAGGTTCTGTATTATAGTTAAGAGCCTCTTTCCCTTTCTTTCCAGAAGATTTAATTCTTTACACCACAATTATTCATTACACTTAAGTTATTAACACACAACAGTATGAAATGATGCAAATAGTATGGACTTTGCAGTTAGATAGTCATGAGTTTGAATCTTATCTATGCTATTGACTAGCTGTGTAATTTTGGGCAAAAAATTAACCTCTGGGCCTCAGTTTCTCAGAATAATAATAATAGCTACTTTGTAGATTTGAATATGAGATTAGTTTGAATATGAGATAATATTGTTTAAATTACTGGAGAATAATAAATTTAAAAATAAATTTAAAATAATAAATTAAAAAAATAAATTTGTGATTTATTATATTTAAGAAAAATATTGAACATAGGTCTTTTCAAAGCTGTACAACAAAGAAACAAAGATATTTTTAATATTAAGCTTCTGTCCCTCCAATAAACAGTGCGTATATATCAGATCTCCTTTCCACTTCTGTATTTCAGTACTATTTAAGACTAAAAAACATGAAAGCTAATTATACATGTAAAGAGCTATGCCAGTGGGATACAGATCACTAGTTTACCTGTGGGATGTAACTCATCTCCATGGAGCAATTTTGGGGGGGGGGCTCATTTATTTAAGAGAAATCCATCTTTAGCATTGAAATTTATTTGATATATTCTTGCCTATTCAATGAGAAACTTGTACAGATTGTTTAATAGACACATAATGCTATGTGTGATCAGGGTGATGACAGCTTCTGAGAAAATATTTGCTTTATAGAAGATCAAAAATTTCAAAACCTTATATGAATAGAGGGGAAAAGATCCCAGAGAGGGAAGCAGTATATTCAGACTGTGTAATAGCATATTAATATTCAAGAACAGTACAAGGTCATATTTGCATATTATAATTGTAGTGAGTTGCAGATGAGGATGATTAAGCATATTAATGTTTTACTCAGTGTCTCAAAGCTTTTATTTGATATTTTAAAAATATTTATCTATTAAATATGTACCAAGTGCCCACTGTGTGCATAGAATTTTATTAGGTAAGTTAATATAGTGCTAATTGAATAAGCAGTATAGAATGTTATTAGGCTAGTTGAGCTTCAACAGAGAATAAACACTTATCCAGCATTTTCAATGGTATGTATAAAAAATAGTATCCAAACGTCTCTTGTGGGGTAGTAATTTTAATTTACATATTTGATCTCTTAAGGGAAATCAGTTTATTTTCAGAAGTAGATCACATTATAGGAAACTAGCAAATAAGTCAGCCTCATCTTTCAATCTGAAATGTCAAAGCAATGTGCCTCAGCAGCCATGTTTGACTAGCCCAGGGGGAGATTGGTTGGCCCCCACAGTGACAAAGCCTGTGGACTCTTACCATAATTCTGAGTTCTACCATAGCAGTCTTGACAATGCCTGATTTCTAAGGGCCAGGTAGCCATTAAACTAACACTAGATATCAGGTCTTAGAATTGCCAGTCCTGTTATCCATTGACTGCTGTAAATAAAGAAGAGGCTCTTTTCTAGGAAATCAATATTTTAAAAAATGATATAGTTGCTGAGTAAATTCTGGTTAAATTATCAAATAAGATAAATAATATAGTGCTGCTTTTAAGGGTAAGGTATTATACAAAAACAGTGTGATACGAAAATCACTTCTCTTGCAGGAAATGGTGGTGTCAGAATTTTTTTACAGGAAATCTGACAATTTGGTTAGAAAGGGAAGGCTAAAATATTTGTCCTGGAGCCAATATTGCATAAAAAAATCCTCTACTTTAACTTAGTATGCTTACTGGGACAGCTGATTGAAGGTTAAGGCCTCCTAATACCATTCTTTTGTATTGTCCCTGCCTTGAAGAATACGCGCAGGAAGCTATATAATGTTGACCTTGTTCTCTTGAGTTCTGCCAATCATCACCTGAATTTCAACAGATTAATTAAATTTTCAGATCCTTGATTGCTTTATCTGTAAACTGTGCATAATAGTAAATATCTTGCAGGTTTGTAATAAAGCTTAAACAATATTGCACATGTAGAGATTTTAGTACAGTGCCTAGACATAGTGTATGACCATTAGAATTTCTATTCATGGTAAGTTTGTTCCCCTAATAGTTCTCACAATGAGCTTATATAGCTGATTGTCCCTCCCTGGAAGATCAAATACAGACCAATACTTCCTAATATCATGTGTGCCAAACCCTGATGATAATGACAATTATTTTTTCTTCCTAGTTTTAAAGCATGGAGTAAATTGGCTTATTAAATATATCTTGGAAAAATCATAAAACGAACTTGACCTTTGTTATAGCTGAGTCCATTTTTTTAGCTTTATAAGTAATTATCAGGAATGCTGAGACCTAGGCATGAGTATTTTTCAAAAGGCCTATAGATGGCTCTGATATGAAACCTAGCTTAAAGATACTGAACCCATGTACACATATGTGCATGCATGTGCAACATATACATATTTGCATGGTGTGTTAACAGATTGATATTATTATGTGTTTGTAAGTAGTGTTTGTACATACCATTTCTGTACACACATATCGTCAAAGATTGTATTTTTTATAAATTTCTTTTTTCAATTATTTATTTATTCATCTATTCATTTATTTTTATTGAAGTATAGTTGATTTACAATGTTGTGCCAATCTCTGCTGTAGAGCAAAGTGACTCAGTAACACACATATATACCTTCTTTTTTTAATATTGTTTTCCATTATGCATTATCCCCGGAGATTGGATATGGTTCTCTGTTCTATACAGTAGGACCTTGTTGTTTATACATTATAAATGTAATAGTTTGCATTTACCAACCCCAAACTCCCAGTCCATCCCTCTCTCTTCCCTCCTTCCCTTTGACAACAAGTCTGATCTCTATGTCTGTGAGTCTATTTCTGTTTTATAGATATGCTCATTTGTGCCATATTTTAGATTCTGCATCTGGTATGTGATATCATATTGTATTGTGTTTCTCTTTCTGACTTACTTCACTCAGTATGATAATCTCTAGTTGCATCCATGTTGCCACCAATGGCATTATTTCATTCTTTTTATGGCTGAGTAGTATCCATTGCAGATATGTACCACATCTTCTTTATCCATTCCTCTGTCAATGGACATTTAGGTTGTTTCCATGTTTTGGCTATTGTGAATACTATTGCTATGAACATAGGGGTGCATGTATCTTTTTTCAAAGGTCAATCTTTTATTTTTTTAACTTCTTATTTTATATTAGAGTACAGTTGATTCACAATGTTGTGTTCATTTCAGGTGTACAGCAAAGTGATTCAGTTATACATATACATGTATCTATTCTTTTTCAAATTCTTTTACTATTTAGGTTGTTACATAATATTGAGCAGAGTTCTCTATGCTATACGGTAGATCCTTGTTGGTTATCCATTTTAAGCATGTATCTTTTTGAATGATAGTTTTGTCCCAGTATATGCCCAGGAGTGGGATTGCTGGATATGTGGTAATTGTATTTTTAGTTTTCTGAGGAACCTCCATACTGTTTTCCCTAGTGGCTGCACCCACTTCCCTTCCCACGAACAGTGTAGGAGTGTTCCTTTTCTCCACACCCTCTCTAACATTTGTTATTTGTAGACTTTTTATTGATGGCCATTCTGACCTCTATTAATTAGTGATGTTGAGCATATTTTCATGTGCCTACAGGCCATCTGTATGTCTTCTTTGGACAAATGTCTATTAAGGCCTTCTGCCAATTTTTTGATTGGGTTGTATGTTTTTTTGTTGTTGAGTTGTATGTGTTTTTTGTATATTTTGGAGATTAAGTCCTTGTTGGTCTCATCATTTGCAAATATTTTCTCCCATTCTGTAGGTAATCTTTTCATTTTTTTAATGGTTTCCATTGCTGTGCAAAAGCTTGTAAGTTTCATTAGGTCCCATTTGCTCATTTTTGTTTTATTTCTATTGCCTTGGGAGACTAACCTAAGAAAACATTGATATGACTTATGTCAGAGAATGTTTTGCCTATGCCCTCTTCTAGGAGTTTTATGGTGTATTGTATTATTGTTTAAGTCTTTTAGCCATTTTGAGTTTATTTTCATGCATGGTATGACGCTGTGATCTAACTTCATTGATTTACATGCAGTTGTCCAACTTTCCCAGCACCACTAGCTGAAGAGGCTGTCTTTTCCCCATTTTATATTCTTGCCTCCTTTGTCAAAGATTAACTGACCATAGATGTGTGGATTTACTTCTGGGCTCTCTGTTCTCTTCCACTGATCCATATGTCTGTTTTTGTACCAATACCACTCTGTTTTGATTCTTGTAGCTTTGTAGTATTGTCTGAAGTCTGGGAAAGTTTTGCCTCCTGCTTTGTTTTTTTTCCTCAGAATTGCTTTGGCAATCCTGGGTCTTTTAGGGTTCCATGTAATTTTTTGGTTTATTTGTTCTAGCTCTGTGAAAAACATCATGGGTAATTTGATAGGGATCACATTAAATCTGTAGATTGCTTTGGGTAGCATTGCCATTTTAACAATATTAATTCTTCCAATCCAAGAGCATGGGGTATCTTTCCATTTCTTTGAATCCTCTCTAATTTCCTCTATTAATGTTTTATATTTCTCAGTGTCTAAGTCTTTTACATCCTTGGTCAGGTTTATTCCTAGGTTTTTTTGGGGTTTTTTTTTTGTTTGTTTTTGCTGCAATTTAAAGAGGTGTATTTTTGTTTTGTTTTGTTTTTTTTATTTTGTTTTTGTTTTTTTTTTTAACACTCCCTGTCTGATATTTCATTCTTAATGTAAAGAAATGCAACATAATTTTTTTCTTTCTTTTTTTTTTTTTTTGCAACTGATTTCTGATGTTAATCTTGTATCCTGCTACTTCGCTGAATTCATTTATTAGATCTAGTAGTTGTTGTGTAGAGTTCTTAGGTTTTTCTATATATAGTATCAAGTCATCTGCATAAAGTGACAATTTTACCTCTTCCTTTCCAGTTTGGATACATTTTATTTCTTTTTCTTGTCTGATTGCTATGGCTAGGACTTCCAATACTATGTTGAACAGAAGTGGTGAGAGTGGGCATCCTTGTCTTGTTCCAGATTTTAGCAGGAAGGCTTTCAGATTTTCACTGTTAAGTATTATATTCGCTGTGGGTTTGTCATAAATGGGTTTTATTATGTTGAGATATGTTCCCTGTATACCCACTTTGGTAAGAGTTTTTATCATGAATGGATGTTGAATTTTGTCAAATGCTCTTTCTGCATCTATTGAGAGGATCATGTGGTTTTCGACTTTTCTTTTGTTAATGTGGTTTATTACATTGATCGATCTGTGAACGTTGAACCATCCTTGTGAACTTGAGATTAATCCCACTTGGTCATGGTGTATGATCTTTTTTATGTGTCGTTAGATTCAGTTTGCTAATATTTTGTTGAAATTTTTTACATCTATATTCATCAATGATATTGGCCTGTAGTTTTCTTTTTTTGTGTTATCTTTGTCTGATTTGGGTATCAGGGTGATGGTGGCTTAATAGAATCTCTTTGGGAGAGTTCCCTCCTTTTTAATCTTTTGGAAGATTTTGAGAAGAATCGGTATAAGTTCTTCTTTGTATGCTTGGTAGAATTCGCCTGTGAAACCATCTGGCCCTGGACTTTTGTTTGTAGGGAGTTTTTTTTTTTTTTTTTTTACAGATTCTATTTCATTTCTAGTGATCAGTCTGTTCAAATTATCTATTTCTTCTTGATTCAGTTTTGGTGGGCTGTATGTTTCTAGAAAGTTTTCCATTTCTTCTAGATTGTCAAATGTGTTGGCATATAATTGTTCATAGTATTCTCTTATTTTTTTTTGTATTTCTTTGTTATCGGTTGAGACTTCTTCTTTTTATTTCTTATTTGTTTATTTGGGTTCTCTCTCTTTTCTTCTTGGTGAGCCTGGCCAGAGGTTTGTCAATTTTGTTTACTCAAAGAACCAGCTCTTGGTTTTATTGATTTTTCATATTGTTTTTTTAAATCCCTATTTTATTTATTTCCTCCCTGATCTTCATTATTTCCTTCCTTCTGCTGACTTTAGGTTTTGTTTGTTCTTTTTTATAATTCTTTTAGGTGGTAGGTTATGTTGTTTATTTGAGATTTTTCTTGTTTTTTGAGGAAGGCCTGTATTACTATGAACTTCTCTCTAAGAACTGCTTTTACTACATCTCATAGATTTTGTATGACTGTGTTTTCATTGTCGTTTTTTCAAGGTATTTTTTAACTTCCTTTTTGATTTCCTTGTTGATCCATTGGTTTTTTAGTAGCATGTTGTTTAGTCTCCATGTAATCGTTTTTCTTTTTTTTTTTTTTTCTCATTTCTTTTCCTGTGGTTGATTTCTAGATTCATGCTGTTGTGGTCAGAGGATGCTTGAAATAATTTCTCTACTCTTAAATTTGTTGAGGTTAGTTTTGTGTCCTAGTATGTGGTCAATCCAAGAAAATGTTCCATGTTCACTTGAAAAGGATGTGTATTCTGGATTTTTTTTTTTATATAATGCCCTGAAAAATATCAATTAAGTCTAATTGTTCTATTGTATAATTTAGGATCACTGTTGTCTTATTGATTTTCTGTCTAGATCTGTCCACTGATGTGAGTGGGGTGTTAAAGTCTCCTACTATTATTGTATTCCCATCAATTTATCTCTTCATGTCCGTTAGTATTTGTTTTATGTATTTGAGTTCTCCTATGTTAGGTGCATATATGTTGACAAGTGTAAAATTCTCTTCTTGCATTGATCCTTTTATTATTATATAGTGTCCTTCTTTATCTTTCTTTATAGCCTTTGCTTTAAAGTCTATTTTGTCTGATATGAGTATTTCCACTCCTGCTTTCTTTTCATTTCCGTTTGCATGAAATATCTTTTTCCATCCCCTCACTTTAAATCTATGTGTGTCCTTTGCCCTAAGGTGGATCTCTTGTAGGCAGCATATTGTAGACTCTTATTTTTTTTTTAATCCAGTCTCCCACTCTATGTCTTTTGATTGGAGCATTCAGTCCATTGACATTTAATGTAATTATTGATATATATGTGTTTATTGTCATATTAAACCTTGTTTTCCAGTTGATTCTTTGTTTCTTCTCTGTTTCTTTTTTTTTCTTTTTGCTTTCCTTTTTGTGTTTTGATGATTTTCTTTTATTTTATGCTTGTGTTCTCTTCTTTTTGATTTTTGTGAATCTATTGTATGTTTTTGATTTGTGGTTGTCCTGTTTTTCAATTATGTTAACCCCTTCCTATATCTACTTGCCTTAGACTGATAGTCATATAGGTTCAAACGCATTCTAAAAAAAAGAAAAATGTGCACTTCCTTACTCTCCTTCTCCACATTTTATGATTTTTATGTCCTTTTTTACATCTTCATGTTCATCTTTTTGCTGTTCCTTGTATTTATCTCCACTTTCACAAATAGGTTTTTTTTCCCTCTTTTTCATCTCTATACTGGTTAATATAAGTGATTCACTTTCCAATTATGATTTCCTCCTTCCTATATCTTCATGCTTCTTTTCTATTTAGAGAAGATCTTTCAGTATTTCCTTTAGGATAGGTTTATTATTGTTGTATTCTTTTGGTTTTTGCTTGTCTGAGAAATTCTTTATTTCACCTCCTATTCTAAATGATAATCTTTCTGGGTAGAGTATTCTAGACTGCAGATTTTTTCCTTTCAAGACTTTGAATATATTTTGCCACTCCCTTCTGGCCTGCATTGTTTCTGTAGAGAAATCAGCCAATAGCCTTATGGCGGTTGCGTTGCAATTAACTCTGTTTTTTTCTTGCTGCCTTTAAAATTCTCTCTTTATCTTTAACTTTTGCCATTTTTATTATAATATGTCTTGGTGTAGGTCTGTTTGGGTTCATCTTGTTTGAGACCCTCTGTGTTTCCTGTATCTGTATATCTGTTTCCTTCTTTAGGTTAGGGAAGTTTTCAGCCACAATATCTTCAAATGCATTTCAATCCTCTTTTCTCTTTCTTCACCTTCAGGAATCTCTATTATACATAGATTGTGATGCTTTATATTATCCCATAGGTTTCTTATATTGCTTTCTTTTTTTTTTTTCAATTTGGCTTCCTGTCTGCTGTTTTGATTGGGTAATTTCCATTTTTCTGTTTTCCAAATTACTTATTCTTTCTTCTGCATTATTCATTTTGTTATTCATTGCCTTTAGCTTAGCTTTCATCTTGACAAATAAATTTTCTAATTTTTCTTGGCTCTTCCTTATAGTTTCTATTTCCTTTTTATATTAATCTGCACTTCTGTCAATAAGCTTTCCTAATTCCTTCAGTATTTTCATTACCTCCTTTTTGAACTCAGGGTCTATTAGAGTGAAGAGGTCTGTTTCATTGTTTGTTTCTTCAGGGGAATTCTCTTGGTCTTTAAACTGGGAGAGGTTCCTCTGCTTCTTTATTTTTCTTATATTTCCCTTACTCTGTGAATTTAGGAGAAACAATCATCTACTGTATTCTTGGTGGTCTATTTGTATGCAGGAATGTCCTTGAGTAACTTGTGTGGGTTTAATGGGTTTTGGCATGAGGGCTGTTTTGGTTTTGGATGCTTGCCGTCTCTTTCCTCAGCATGTACTGGCTGTTATCCCCTTGATAGGGGGTGTTCAGATGCATAGCCCACACACACTCCCAGGGAGGCAGGGACAGTAGTTGGCTCCCAGTCTCAGGACCCTCAGTAGCAGCAGCAGTCTGTACCCTCTTCTGGAGTCCGAGATGGCAGTGGCAGTTCACACCCGCCCGGGGAGTTTGTGTATATGGTACCTTCCTGCATAAGAACACACACTGAGAAAGAAGCTCCCATGGCAGGCCCACACCTCTCCTTGCATGTTGCTCAACAATGGCACCCTGCCTCTCTGGCGGGCCCAGGCCTCCTTCTGTACTCCCTTGGTTTTGGTGCACTGCACCTACCCTCCTCAAGCTGTCTCCACGCAGCAAACCTCAGTCCTCTCTCCAATGTCTGACCTACAAAGCCCAAGCCTCAGCATGCAGCCACTGTCCACCCTAGTGGATCAGAGTCTCAGGCTGGGGTGTGCTGGGTGACACTGACCATCTACGCAGGCCTCTCTCCATTTTGCCCTCTGTAAACCAGTTGCTGTGCTCTCCTCTGAGGCTTTGAAGCTCCCCCTCTGTCCTGGCTGATATCCCTGCCAGTGAGGGGACTTCCCAGTGTGCAGAAACCTTTCCTTTTTCATAACTCCCTCCCAGGAGTGCAAGTCCCATCCAGATTCATCTCTCTTTTCCTTTTCTTTTTGTTTTGCCCTACCCAGTTATGTGGAGGCTTTCTTGCCATTTTGGAAGTCTGAGGTCTTCTGCCAGTGTTCAGTAGATGTTCTGTGAGAATTGTTCCACATGTAGATGTATTCTTGATATATTTGTGGGAGAAGGTGAGCTCCACTCCTGCTCCTCTACCATCTTGATCCGATCCTCTTCTATAAATTTTTTATACATGGTACCAGCACCGCATTTTAATCAGAGCAACAATGTGTCTTCTTAAATAGAATAATATTCCTATTTGGATAGACCATTTAATTTTGTAGCCAGATGGAACTTAAGTGGCATGAAGCACCTTAAAGGGTACAGGGAAAGGTAAATTGATATTACCTACATTTGATAAATTATCAAAGTAAGAGTAGATTTTGCTCCTGCTTGCTCCAACTCAAATCTCATTTTGTCAGTAACCACAAAAAATTAACCAAAACAAAATCAGAGCTAATTTTTTGTTGCAATTATATATAGCTTTTATATATAGCTTGGAGATTTTTACACATTTATATTTCTGATGCTATAAGCCATATGTACTCATTGCAGGAAACCTAAAATATGAACAAAAGTATAACGATGGGAAAATTACCTGTAATTTTATCACTCACAGATAACTTTTCTAAAAATTTTGCTGGGTTAGACATTTGAGCCTTTTTACTACACTTATATATATAATTTACAGAATTGAGTTTATCCATTTGTTTCCCATTTCCTTTTCTGATTTTGCACAATGCCTAATTTTTATATGGCACCAAATAATCTTCAAAATATGATTTTTTAAATAACTGCATGATATTTTATAATGTGGCTATACCATAATATATTTAATAATTTTCCTGATATTGAATATATAAGTTGTTTTAAAGGTTGCTCATGGGAAATAATATGACCATAAATCCTTTACACATAACTCTTTGCATCCACCTCTGATATTTTCTTAGGATAAATTTCTGGAAGTAAAATTACTTGGTCCAAAAAAAGAAAATTACTTTGTCCAAGTTTATGTAATTCTTAAGTATCTTCACAAATACAGCCAAATAGTTTTTCAACAAGGAAAGACTTTAGCTAATTTCAATCAAGTTGTTTATTTTAAAAAACAATTTTAACAAGTTAATACTTCAAAATAATATAGCAAAGATTTAAATTTTAATATTTCTTGCTCATCTGATATATATGGATATTTTCTTTTCAATTATTTTTCAGTGCTTAAACTTAGGAAGTCCTTTACCACCGGAAGATTAATTAGTCACCTGCAGTTTAATTTGATACATTTTACTCCTTAGGACACCTGAAATTAATTTTGCTCTATAGTAAGATGTTGAAAGTAAAATTATTTATTTTGAAAATAGACGCAGCTGACAGATTTCACATTTTCAAGTGTTAGTGCAGACCTTATTATTGCACTGGGAAAGGAGGCTGACTGCCTAGCAACAATCCAGCTCTATTTTATTCTGAGAGGCAGAGCTTATGTATCTCATTCCAGTTTACTTACAGGGTAATTATACCAAGAAACCTCTATGCAGGCATTTGAGAATTTAATAGGCCCTAGACCGACTTTTTGTTAGAGAGCCCATCTCTCACAGAGTATTAAGCAACTATCCCATGCTGTTTTAAATATTATTTATATCTGTAAAACATTTGAGATGATTTTATTATTAACTTTTGAATTTTGATACAGGAAACTAATTTAACTTACAGTTGACTACAATTGCTACATATATGAATTCTTTTAAAGTGAGAAATTGTAACCAATAAATTATTTTCAAATATAATACAATATTTTAAAAATAGACTTCATTTTATAGAATTTTATTTTCACAGCAGAATTTAGCAGAAAGTGCAGAGTTCCCATATGCACTCTCTTCACACACAGACACAGCCTCCCCCACCATCAACATCCCACACCTGAGTGGTACCTTTGTTACAATCAATGAAAAACATTGACACCTTATTATCACAGAAAGCTCATAGTTTGTATTAGGGTTCATTCTTGGTGTTGTACTAATTTTTAGACTTTTTAACTAAAATTTAATGAATTTTATATTTTAAACATTTAATTAAATATTTCTTACTTTTAATTTAATAAATCTGATGGGGGCCTCCAACATATATTTGGTAACTTTCATGTATTTTCACAAGTCCTTGAAAACACTCATTTTTTAAATTAATTTTTATTGGAGTATAGTTGCTTTACAATGCTGTGTTAGTTTCTGCTGTCCAGCAAAGTGAATCAGTTATACATATACATATATCCACTCTTTTTTAGATTCCCTTCCCATTTAGTTCACCACAGAGTACTGAGTAGAGTTCCCTGTGCTAGATAGTAGGTTCTCATTAGTTTTCTATTTTATATATAGTAATGTATATATGTCAATCCCAATATCCCAATTTTTCCCACCCCCACTTCCTGCCTTGGTAACCATAAGATTGTTTTCTACATCTGTGACTCTATGTCTGCTTTGCAAATAAGTTCACCTTTACCATTTTTCTAAATTCCACATATAAGCAATATTATACAATATTTGTCTTTCTCTTTCTGACTTACTTCACCCTGTATGACAATCTCTAGGTCCATCCATGTCACTGCAAATGGCATTTTTCCTTCTTTTTTATGGCTGAGTAATATTCCATTGTATATATGTGCTACATCTTCTTTATCCATTCATCTGTCAATGGACATTTAGGTTTCTTCTATGTCCTGGCTACTGTAAATAGTGCTGCAGTGAAAATTGGGGTGCATGTACCTTTTTGAATTATGTTTTTTCCAGACATATGCCCAGGAGTGGGATTCCTGGGTCAATGGTAGTTCTATTTTTAGTTTTTTAAGGAACCTCCATACTGTTCTCCATAGTGGTTGTACCAATTTACATTCCCACCAACAGTGTAAGAGAGTTGCCTTTTCTCCACAGCCTCTCCAGCATTTATTGTTTGTAGATTTTTGATGATGGCCATTCTGACTCGTTTGAGGTGATACCTCATTGTAGTTTTGATTTGCATTTCTCTACTAATTAGCGATGTTGTGCATCTTTTCATGTGTTTTTTGGCTATCTGTATGTCTTCTTTGGATAAATGTCTACTTAGGTCTTCTGCCCATTATATGATTGGGTTGTTTGTTTTTTTGATATTTACCTGTGTGAGCTATTTGTATATTTTGGAGATTAATCCCTTATCAGTTGCTTCATTTGAAAATATTTTCTCCTAATCTGAAGGTTGTCTTTTCGTTTTGTTTATGGTTTCCTTTGCTGTGCAAAAGCTTTTAAGTTTAATTAGGTCCTATATGTTCATTGTTGCTTTTATTTCCTTTACTTTAGGTGGTGGATCAAAAAAGATCTTGCTGTGATTTAGAATAGTGGGGGACTTTAACACCCCACTTACACCAATGGACAGATCATCCAGACAGAAAATTAATAAGGAAACACAAGCTTTAAAGGACACATTAGACCAAATAGACTTAGTTGATATTTATAGGACATTCCTTTTGAAAGCAGCAAAATACACTTTCTTTTCAAGTGCACACAGAATATTCTCCAGGATAGATCACATCTTGGATCACAAATGAAGTCTTAGTAAATTTTTAAAAATTGAAATCATATTAAGCATCTTTTCTGACCACAATGATATGAAATTAGAAATCAATTACAGAGGAAAAAAAACATATAAACACAAACGCATGGAAGCTAAGCAATATGTTATTAAATAACCAATGGGTCAATGAAGAAATCAAATAGGAAATCAATAAAATACCTAGAAACAAATGACAATGAAAACACGTTGATCCAAAACCCATGAGACATAGCAAAAGCAGTTCTAAGAGGGAAGTTTAGAGCAATACAATCTTACCTCAGGAAACAAGAAAAATCTCAAATAAACAACCTATCCTTACACCTAAAGCAACTAGAGAAAGAATAACAAAGCCTAAAATTAGTAGAAGGAAAGAAATCATAAAGATCAGAGTAGAAATAAATGAAATAGAGATTAAGAAAACAATAGGAAAAATCAATGACACAAAAAGCTTGTGCTTTGAGAACATAAAACTGATAAATCTTTAGCCAGACTCATCAAGAAAAAAAGGGAGAGAGCTCAAATCAATAAAATTAGAAATGAAAAAGAAGTTACAACTGACACCGGAGAAATACAAAGGATTATAAGACACTGCTACAAGCAACTATATGCCAATAAAATGGACAACCTAGAAGAAATGGACAAATTCCTAGAAAGGTACAACCTTCCCAGAATGAACCAGGAAGAAATAAAAAATATGAACAGACCAATCACAAGTACAGAAATTGAAAGTGTGATTAAAATACTCCCAATAAGCAAAAGTCTAGGACCAGATGGCTTCACAGGAAAATTCTACCAAACATTTAGAGAAGAGTAAACACCTACCCTTCTGAAACTCTTCCAAAAAACTGCAGAGGGAGGAACACTCCCAAGCTCATTCTAAGAGACCACCATCATCCTGCTACCAAAACCAGACAAAGATATCACAAAAAAAGAAAAGTATAGGCCAATATTACTAATGAACATAGATACAAAAATCCTCAATGAAATACTAGTAAACCAAATCCAACAACATATTAAAAGGATCATGTACACTGATGAAGTGGGATTTATCCCATAGATGCAAGTATTCTTTAATATATGCAAATAAATCAACGTGATACACCACATTAACAAATTGATGAATAAAAACCATATGAACAAACACTCATTTAAGTGTTAGTGTGTTCCAGGTCCTGCTTTTAGGTTTTACATATATTAATTTACTTAACCTTCACAACTTAATGAGGTAGGTACTACTATTACTTTCATTTTACAGGTGAGAAAATTGAGGTATAAGTAGTACACCCAAGGTTATAAAACTAGTAAATGGAAAAGCTGTGATTCAAATTGAGACAGTTTAGATAAAAAAATTAATTCATGCTCTTCTTCCTTTGGTTGTGCTTCTCTAAGCATTCTGGCTCTGGTACCTGCTCATAACAGGATCTTTTGCTGAGCCTCCTCAAACTTGAGCATTTGGCAATGTAAAGATAGGTTTGGTAGTAACTTTATTATCTCCATTTTAAAAGCATTTTTGGAACTTTTCAACAAAGTAACTTTTTATATTCACACACACACACGTTTGTCAACAGACATGTACTTACATATAGCTGAAAACAAAATAACATTCTGCAGCAGCTAGTTTAGGAATGTTCAACAAATATACTTTCAGGTTATAATGGCATCTGAACTTCCTTAACTTTTTAGTTACCTTGCCTGGGCTAAGATATGGGCAGTTACCCCAAAGTGTTATTTGCTTAGTCATAGCAAAGATTGTTTCACTGCAAAAGCATCAGAATGTATAATATCTGGAAGAGACCATGGAAGCTAGTGTGTCAAAATTCCTTTCTTTTTTCTTTTTAACATCTTTATTGGAGTATAATTGCTTTACAATGTTGTGTTAGTTTCTGATGTATAACAAAGTGAATCAGCTGTATGTATACATATATCCCCATACCCCCTCCCTCTTGCATCTCTCTCCCACCATCCCTATCCCACCCCTCTAGGTGGTCACAAAGCACCAAGCTGATCTCCCTGTGCTATGCAGCTGCTTCCCACTAGCTATCTATCTTACATTTGGCAGTGTATATATGTCAATGCTACTCTCTCACTTCATCCCAGCTTACAAGTTATTTTGCAGCTATGGTGATACTAAGAGATGGTATGGGCTCCTTGAATGCCAATTTCCTTATTTTTCTTCCCAGCAGAATAATTTGTCTTCTATTTCTGTTCATGTGATGTTTTACTTACACTTGTATAAAATATTTATCAAGCTTAGTCAAACTTATTTTTGCTTTCCCTGACTACATTTTGGGTTTTTTGAGGTCTTTATGTTTTATTTTAAAATACCTTTTAACTCCAATGATCTCTAAGTATCTGGCTGATAATATGCACTAACTTAGATTCAGTCAATTATTTGTTAAAGTGTAATATATTTTTCTGCACACTTTCCTCTGAGAAAATGATAACATCAGCTGCCAAGGATTTATTATAATAGCACCTCATATTTATATAACAGAATATGTATGGTACTGTTTGCTCACCCATGTTCTCACTTGGTTCTTCCAATAACTCTAATAATTAAAAAAAGAAAAACATACAATCCCACAATTTATTGTGGAATTTGGAAGGCCACCTTGGAAGATAAAAATCCAATATTTTTTAGTACAATTACAGGCTTAGACCATGTCCAGTGACAAATCTGCTGGCCAGTGCAAGACACGTATAGTACTATGAATCAAGACAATGAATATCTTAAGTGCATTAAACATTTGAATATATTTCAAAGGATCTATGAATAGTTTCAAACTTTGTTTTGACATAAGGGATATAATTGTTAGAGTGCTGATTAATATCCATGCTTTATGTCACTTGATATACTTTTATTCATTCAACAAGAATACCCATACAAGTGCATGAGGATGAATATATGTATGCGTTCAGGTAATGGGAAACAGTTTGATGTGACTGAAGTCCTAATTACTATTTGTGGCAATGATGGGCTGTGAGGAGTCAGGAAATGAGGCTGAAAAGGAATTCTAAAGACTTATTTAATATTCTTTATAATATGCTAAGTAATTTAGATTTGATTCTATAAGCAAGAAGACCAATTAAAGTTTTCAAGTAAGGGAGTCATATCTTTGAGATTCTAGAAATCTAAATCTCATAGGATTGTGCAATAAAAAGTGAAAGTTGTAGTGAAGAGATAAACATTGATTTGAGGGCTACTTTTGAAGTAGAATTGATGGAACTTGTTGAATAACATGTAGAGAGGTGATAAGAGAGAGAGGATTTAAGGATGAATAAAGCTCATAGCTTGGGCCACTAGAAGAAAAAAGTAACATTAGTAGATATATAGAAAGAGGATTAGAAACATCATGTAAGGCTGCAATAGATTCCCATAACATTCAGACGGAAGGCTACTCATGCTAGTACTGACCTAACATCACCATTTTTGTTATATGGTGGAAGGAGTAATTAGGTGCCATTATCATAGCCAATTAAGGATAGTTGAATAACCAAGTCACATTTCTAATTAATTTTACTATTTGAAATAAGGCACAAGATTGTACAATAGAAAAAACTAAAAATGCAAAACTCAAACATCGGGATTATCATTCCTATAACTCATTAAATTCTTGCAATTAATATTAAGTCTCTTTCCTCACTTCTCCGCATATTGAAAAGTCTATGATAAGAAAACCTTAATTAGTGGAACAAATTACCTTTACCTGGTTAATCATGCATTGCTTATCAACCCTATGCACTAGTTGATAAAACAAGAGAGATTTACTCTTGCTTCAAAACAAAAAGTTTTGACAGCAATTCAAGTATAATTAATGAATTATTATACTCGTTTGAACCATATGAATCTGTCAATTTTTGACTGCTTTTGACCTACAAAAATAGCGTTCATATAATTCAATCTAATTGTTATCAGTGACCTACTTAAATTCCTGCTGTGGTAGATGTAATATGTACTTGGATTTCTAGTGATACTATGTATCTTTAAAAATAGGTCGTCTTGATAAAACAACTGACAGACATCTGTTTTACTGCTGATCAGAATGCAAGTTCTGATATTTGTCAGACTTTTCCAATGGCCAACTTTATTTTCGTTTTGAAAATATTATGCAAACCATCAGCAATCATTCAAAATGTACAGAACTAAAATGACTAAGCAGCTAGCAAAACCACCAACTTCAGTAGTATATTGTTATGTAGCACTTCTAGAGGATTTGTCAGTATAAAAACTCAAAAGGGCCATGATTTCTACTTTTATTAAGTGTTCACTGATATTTGGTTCTTAACAAAGGTGAGAAGGCAACACAGATTTTCAATATTTTTGGACTCAATTTTATGCTTCTTTTGTGTTTTATGTTTGTTTTACCAAAACATAAAGTTTATTCTGATGTTATAGAAAAATACATTAAAACTTTTATTTTTATGTTTATACTAGAAAGTAAATGTTAGAAAATAGATTCTCAAAGAAAAAGGCATTCACAGAAGCAATTTGGGTCAGAAGAATAACAATAGTATTTAAGAAAAGCAGAGAATGCTTTCTTAATGACGGCTATATTTGTTTTACTTTAAGAAACTTAAGACAATTACCATATGATATTGCTTATTTGTGGAATCTAAAAGAATGGTACAAATGAAGTCGTTTGCAGAACAGAAATGGAGCCACAGATGTGGAGAACAAACTTGTGATTACCAGGGGAGAAGGAGGGGGAGGGGTAGACTGGGAGATTGGGATTGACATGTACACACTACTATATATAAAATAGATAACTAATAAGAACCTACTGTATGGCACAGGGAACTCTACTCAATACTCTGTAATGACCTATATGGGAAAATAATCTAAAAAAGAATGGATATCTGTATATGTACAGCTGGTTCACTTTGTTGTACAGCAGAAACTGACACAACATTGTAAATCAACTATTACTCCAATAAAAATTAATTTAAAAAAGAAACCTTCAATTTTAAGGTTTATTGTTGCTTAATAACAGCATTAATGGAAGAAAAAAACACCATATTAAATGCATCCATATATGCATGCATTCTTATTCCAGAAACATTGATATGTGAAAAAGCATGGCTCTTAGAATCAAAGAAACATGGTGTTCTTTATGGCCCAGTTAGGAATTTTCCCAGAAGTTCACAGGAATGAGAAACACTGATGTACAACAAACAACCAGTAGGAGAAGACAAAATGGAGAAGTTATAATGAAAAAGATAGGATATCCTTTATTTGCTATAATTTATAACACTGGCATTGAAGAAGTGCAAAACAGTTTTCTTTCTTTTTTGCTAATTATTTTCACTCCACCCACATACACATCTTTTCATATGTAATATTGCTATGCTTCCCATGCACCTCGAGAAAAAGAAGTTTAGCTTATCATGATGTGTATAGGGAATAATTTCAAAAAGAGTTATTTTATATGTATGAAGAAATAATTCTATTTTTTAGCTCCCATAAGGATAAAGCCTGCTTATATATGCAATACCTCACAGGGTCTGAGTCTATGGATTTAGATTTATGTTATAAAGGGTCCAAGTGGATGGTTAATTTCCTATCACAGCATAATGCTTATATATATTCTCTCACACACATATGCATTTAATAGACTTTATTTTATAGAGCAGTTTTAGATTTACAGAAGTTTTGAGCAGAAAGTACAAAGAGTTCCCATATCCCTTGCTCTCTGCACAGACTTTTCCCTATTATTAATATATTGCATTAATGTGGTACATTTGTTAAAATGGTTGGAACAATGTTTTTAATGGACTTTACTTTTTACAGGAGTTTTAGGTTCATGGCAAAATTGAACATAAAGAGTGTTCCCCTAAACCCCCTACCCCCACACATAAACAGTTTTCCTCACTATCAACATCTCATTCCAGAGTAGTATACAGTTAATACCTTGAACAATGTGGGGCTTAGGGACATCAACACCCCGCACAGTAAAAAATCTGAGTATAGCTTTAGACTCCTCTAAAACTTAACTACTAGTAGCCTACTGTTGGCCAGAAACCTTACTAATAACATAAACAGCCGATTAACATATATTTTGTATGTTTATGTGTATTATATACAGTATTCTTACAATAAAGTAAGCTAGATAAAAGAAAAGGTTATTAAGAAAATCATAAGGAAGAGAAAATATATTTATAGTGCTGTACTGTATTTATTGATACCATAAGTTTACATCATCTGTTTACAAGATGAATTGTCTGTCTTGTCAGTACTCACATCAATATTGTCTCATATGACACAAAACTCTTTAATGTGATATGTATTATTAACACTAGATATCAAAATGAAAAGATAATGTGAAAAGTAAATTCATATTTATTTACAGATATAATGATGTATGCATTGATAACAAAGAAGCAGCAATATGATTGCTCCATGGTAGCCTAGTGTAATAGATATGATTGCTTCACAATAGCCTAGCCTGTACACTAATGATGAATCATTATAAATTTTTATGACATACAGTATTATACTCATATTCATAATATAATGGAAATATGGTTATATACTTTTAAAAAACAACTTACCTGGGATGATAGGTTGATATGTAGTTTTTCCAATTATATAGGAGTATAGTTGCTTTACAACGTTGTGTTCATTTCTTGCTGTACAGCAAAGTGAATCAGTCATACGTATATATATATATCCACTCTTTTTTAGATTTCCGTCCCATTTAGGTCACCACAGAGCATTGAGTAGAGTTCCCTGTGCTATACAGTAGTTTTGAAAGCAGTGCTGTAAAACAGTAAGAAAACTAACATGGTATTAATTTTACATTAAATAGAACTCACCTTACGCCTATGTAAGGATAGACTATCCACTTCAATACAAGTCTTCTACATGATGTTTCACACTATGAATACTTAGGCCATGATGACGATGATGATGAAACAAAAATGTCTCATCCAGTTCTTGTCGTACAATTATTAGATTTTCACATGAAGACTCACACATACACAACAGATAAGTTATTAACAGTACAGCACAATGATTAGTTACTATTCATTAGGTGGGTGTGGATCATCATAAAAGTCTTTATCCTCTTCATCTCCACATTGAGTAGGCTAAGGAGGAGGTAGAGGAGGGGTTTGTCTTGCTGTCTCAGAGGTGGCAAAGGTGGAAGAGTTGGAGGAGAAGGAAGGTAGGCAGAAGAGACAGGCATACTTGGTGAAACTTTACAGAAATACATTGTAATTTCTGTCTATTTTGCTTTTTTATTTCTCTAAAACTGTTTCTATATGGCACTGATCCTTCTTCCACTGTTTGCTGCTAAAGCAGTTTCAGTGACCATATCATGGAAGGACCCATGTCCTATAAGAAGTCAAAAGCAGTCTTGAATATGTGGAACCCTTCTGCCAGATTGTCTACATCAGTTTTTTTTTCTGGCACTACTTTTTCTAAGTCTTCTTCCTCATTGTCTGGCACTGGTTCAGAAGCACTCATCCTAATCAAGTAGTCTTCTTTTAATTCCTCTGGTGTGCTGTCAACTGGTTCTTTTTAAATTAATTTTTATTGGAGTATAGTTGATTTACAATGTTTTGTTAGTTTCTGCTGTACAGCAAAGTGAATCAGTTATATGTATACATATATCCAGTCTTTTTTAGATTATTTTCCCATATAGGTCATTACAGAGTATTGAGTAGAGTTCCCTGTGCTGTACAGTAGGTCTTTATTAGTTATCTATTTTATATATAGTAGTGTGTACATGTCAATACCAATCTCCCAATTTATCCCTCCCCCCCTTTCCCCCTAGGTAAACATAAGTTTATTTTCTACATCTGTGACTATATTTCTGTTTTGTAAATAAGTTCATTTGTACCATTTTTTTTTTAGATTCCACATATAAGCAATATCATATGATATTTGTCTTTCTCTGTCTGACTTACTTCACTCAGTATGACACTCTCCAGCAATTCAACTTTTTCCTTGTAACATTATGACTGTTCTGTTGTTCTTAGGGACAATTCCAGCATGATTAGTGGCACTTCATATGGGTTCCATCATGTTATTACAAGGTTTACAGTATTGTACAAAACACAATGAGCATTGCACTAAACACAATGAAAAATACGTGAGAACCATAAGAGATCACTTTTTACTGTAAATCACAATTTACTGGAGAGTTGAACTGCTCATGGGAGATTATTAGCATCACATGATTTAAGCAGATATTTGAAACACTTGAGCCACGGCAATAGCAACAGAAGGTGACTACAAACTTATTACAGTAGTACAGTATATACTAGAGTTAATTTTATGCAATTATAGTTTAATACTACATCTTTATATTTGTTTACATTTCTCTCCACTGGGAATGGTGCCATGTACAATCTGCATTTACGTGCCTAACTTTATTTTTTTTTAACATCTTTATTGGAGTATAATTGCTTTACAATGGTGTGTTAGTTTTTGCTTTATAACAAAGTGAATCAGTTATACATATACATAAGTTCCCATATCTCTTCCTTCTTGCGTCTCCCTCCCTCCCAAACTCCCTATGCCACCCGTCTAGGTGGTCACAAAGCACAGAGCTGATCTCCCTGTGCTATGCGGCTGCTTCCCACTAGCTACCTATTTTACGTTTGGTAGTGTATATATGTCCATGCCACTCTCTCATTTTGTCCCAGATTACACTTCCCCCTCCCCGTATCCTCAAGTCCATTCTCTATTAGGTCTGTGTCCTTATTCCCTTCTTGCCCCTATGTTCTTCATGACCTTTTTTTCTTTTCTCTTAGATTCCATATATATATATATATATATATATATATATATATATATATATAAGCATACCGTATTTGTTTTTCTCTTTCTGACTTACTTCATTCTGTATGACAGCCTCTAGGTCCATCCAGCTCATTACAAATAACTCAATTTCATTTCTATTTATGGCTGAGTAATATTCCATTGTAAATATGTGCCACATCTTCTTTTTTTTTCTTTTAAACATCTTTATTGGAGTATAATTGCTTTACAATGGTGTGTTAGTTTCTGCTTTATAACAAAGTGAATCAGTTATACATATACATATGTTCCCATATCTCTTCCCTCTTGCATCTCCCTCCCTCCAACACTCCCTATCCCACCCCTCTAGGTGGTCACAAAGCACCGAGTTGATCTCCCTGTACTATGCGGCTGCTTCCCACCAGCTATCTATTTTACATTTGGTAGTGTATATATGTCTATGCCACTCCCTCACCCTGTCACATCTTACCCCTCCCCCTCCCCATATCCTCAAGTCCATTCTCTAGTAGGTCTGTCTCTTTATTCCTGTCTTGCCACTAGGTTCTTCATGACCTTTTTTTTCCCTTAGATTCCATATATATGTGTTAGCATAATGTATTTGTTTTTCTCTTTCTGACTTACTTCACTCTGTATGACAGACTCTAACTCCATCCACCTAACAACAAATACCTCCGTTTCATTTCTTTTAATGGCTGAGTAATATTGCATTGTATATATGTGCCACATCTTCTTTATCCATTCATCTGATGATGGACACTTAGGTTGCTTCCATGTCCTGGCTATTGTAAATAGAGCTGCAATGAACATTTTGGTACATGACTCTTTTTGAATTATGGTTTTCTCAGGGTATATGTCCAGTAGTGGGATAGCTGGGTCGTATGGTAGTTCTATTTTTAATTTTTTAAGGAACCTCCATACTGTTCTCCATAGTGGCTGTATCAATTTACATTCCCACCAACAGTGAAAGAGTGTTCCTGTTCCTCCACACCCTCTCCAGCATTTATTGTTTCTATATGTTTTGGTGATGGCCATTCTGATCGGTGTGAGATGATATCTCATTGTAGTTTTGATTTACATTTCTCTAATGATTAATGATGTTGAGCATTCTTTCATGTGTTTGTTGGCAATCTGTATATCTTCTTCGGAGAAATGTCTATTTAGGTCTTCTGCCCATTTTTGGATTGGGTTGTTTGTCTTTTTGTTATTGAGCTGCATGAGCTGCTTGTAAATCTTGGAGATTAATCCTTTGTCAGTTGCTTCATTTGCAAATATTTTCTCCCATTCTGATGGTTGTCTTTTGGTCTTGTTTATGGTTTCCTTTGCTGTGCAAAAGCTTTTAAGTTTCATTAGGTCCCATTTGTTTATTTGTGTCTTTATTTCCATTTGTCTAGGAGCTGGGTCAAAAAGGATCTTGCTGTGATTTATGTCATAGAGTGTTCTGCCTATGTTTTCCTCTAAGAGTTTGATAGTGTCTGGCCTTACACTTAGGTCTTTAATCCATTTTGAGTTTATTTTTGTGTATGGTGTCAGGGAGTGTTCTAATTTCATACTTTTACATGTACCTGTCCAATTTTCCCAGCACCACTTATTGAAGAGGCTGTCTTTTCTCCACTGTATATGCTTGCCCCCTTTATCAAAGATAAGGTGACCATATGTGCGTGGAGTAATCTCTGGGCTTTCTAACCTGTTCCATTGATCTATATTTCTGTTTCTGTGCCAGTACCAGACTGTCTTGATTACTGTAGCTTTGTAATACAGTCTGAAGTCAGGGAGCCTGATTCCTCCAGCTCCGTTTTTCGTTCTCAAGATTGTTTTGGCTATTCGGGGTCTTTTGTGTTTCCACACAAATTGTGAAATTTTTTGTTCCAATTCTGTGAAAAATGCCAGTGATAGTTTGATAGGGATTGCATTGAATCTGTAGATTGCTTTGGGTAGTAGAGTCATTTTCACAATGCTGATTCTTCCAATCCAAGAACATGGTATATCTCTCCATCTATTTGTATCATCTTTAATTTCTTTCATCAGTGTCCTATAATTTTCTGCATACAGGTATTTTTTCTCCTTAGGTAGGTTTATTCCTAGATATTTTATTCTTTTTGTTACAATGGTAAACGGGAGTGTTTTCTTAATTTCACTTTCAGATTTTTCATCATTAGTGTATAGGAATGCAAGAGATTTCTGTGCATTAATTTTGTATCCTGCTACTTTACCAAATTCATTGATTAGCTCTAGTGGTTTTCTGGTAGCATCTTTAGGATTCTCTATGTATAGTATCATGTCATCTGCAAACAGTGACAGCTTTACTTCTCCTTTTCTGATTTGGATTCCTTTTATTTCTTTTTCCTCTCTGATTGCTGTGGCTAACACTTCCAAAACTATGTTGAATAATAGTGGTGAGAGTGGGCAACCTTGTCTTGTTCCTGATCTTAGTGGAAATGGTTTCAGTTTTTCACCATTGAGGACAATGTTGGCTGTGGGTTTGTCATATATGGCCTTTATTATGCTGAGGAAAGTTCCCTCTATGCCTACTTTCTGCAGGGTTTTTATCATAAATGGGTGTTGAATTTTGTCAAAAGCTTTCTCTGCATCTATTGAGATGATCATATGGTTTTTCTCCTTCAATTTGTTAATATGATGTATCACGTTGATTGATTTGCGTATATTGAAGAATCCTTGCATTCCTGGGATAAACCCCACTTGATCATGGTGTATGATCCTTTTAATGTGCTGTTGGAGTCTGTTTGCTAGTATTTTGTTGAGGATTTTTGCATCTATGTTCATCAGTGATATTGGCCTGTAGTTTTCTTTCTTTGTAACATCTTTGTCTGGTTTTAGTATCAGGGTGATGGTGGCCTCGTAGAGTGAGTTTGGGAGTGTTCCTCCCTCTGCAATATTTTGGAAGAGTTTGAGAACGATAGGTGTTAGCTCTTCTCTAGATGTTTGATAGAATTCGCCTGTGAAGCCATCTGGTCCTGGGCTTTTGTTTGTTGGAAGATTTTTAATCACAGTTTCAATTTCAGTGCTTGTGATTGGTCTGTTCATATTTTCTATTTCTTCCTGGTTCAGTCTGAGCAGGTTGTGCATATCTAAGAATCTGTCCATTTCTTCCAGGTTGCCCATTTTATTGGCATAGAGTTTCTTGTCATAATCTCTCATGATCATTTGTATTTCTGCAGTGTCAGTGGTTACTTCTCCTTTTTCATTTCTAATTCTATTGATTTGAGTCTTCTCCCTTTTTCTCTTGATGAGTCTGGCTAATGGTTTATCAATTTTGTTTATCTTCTCAAAGACCAACTTTAAGTTTCATTGATTTTTGCTATTGTTTCCTTCATTTCTTTTTTATTTATTTCTGATCTGATCTTTATGATTTCTTTCCTTCTGCTAGCTTTGGGGTTTTTTTGTTCTTCTTTCTCTAATTGCTTTAGGTGCAAGTTTAGGTTGTTTATTTGAAATGTTTCCTGTTTCTTAAGGTAGGATTGTATGGTTATAAACTTCCTTCTTAGAACTGCTTTTGCTGCATCCCATAGGTTATGGTTCGTCCTGTCTCCACTGTCATTTGTTTTTAGGTATTTTTTGATTTCCTGTTTGATTTCTTCAGTGATCACTTGGTTATTAAGTAGTGTATTGTTTAGCCTCCATGTTTTTGTATTTTTAACAGATCTTTTCCTGTAATTGGTATCAAGTCTCATAGTGTTGTGGTCAGAAAAGTTACCTGATACGATTTCCATTTTCTTAAATTTACCAAGGCTTAATTTGTGACCCAAGATATGATCTATCCTGGAGAATGTTCCATGAGCACTTGAGAAGAATGTGTATTCTGTCGTTTTTGGATGGAATGTCCTATAAATATCAATTAAGTCCATCTTCTTTAATGTATCCTTTAAAGCTTGTGTTTCCTTATTTATTTTCATTTGGATAATCTGTCCATTGGTGAAAGTGGGATGTTAAGCCCCTATTATGACTGTGTTACTATCGATTTCTCCTTTTATGGCTGTTAGTATTTGCCTTATGTTTTGAGATGCTCCTATGTGGGATGCATAAATATATACAATTGTTACATCTTCTTCTAGTCAATCCCTTGATCATTATGTAGTGTCCTTCTTTGTCTCTTGTAATAGTCTTTATTTTATAGTCTATTTTGTCTGATATGAGAATTGCTACTCCAGCTTTCTTTGATTTCCATTTGTATGTAATATCATTTTCCATCCACTTACTTTCAGTCTGTATGTGTCCCTAGGTCTGAAGTGGGTCTCCTGTAGACAGCATATATGTGGGTCTTGTTTTTGGATCCATTCAGCCAGTCTATGTCTTTTGGTTGGAGCATTTAATCCATTTACATTTAAGGTACTTATCGATATGTATGTTCCTATTCCCATTTTCTTAATTGTTTTGGGTTTGTTATTGTAGGTTTTTCTCCTTCATCACTTTAAATATGTCCTGCACTCCCTTCTGCATTGCAGAGTTTCTGCTGAAAGATCAGCTGTTAACCTTATGGGGATTCCCTTGTGTGTTATTTGTTGTTTTTGCATTGCTGCTTTTAATATGTTTTCTTTATATTTAATTTTTGATAGTTTGATTAATATGTGTCTTGACGTGTCTCTCCTTGGATTTATCCTGTATGGGACTCCCTGTGCTTCCAGGACTTGATTAACTATTTCCTTTCCCATATTAGGGAAGTTTTCAACTATAATCTCTTCAAATATTTTCTCAGTCCCTTTCTTTTTCTCTTCTTCTGGGACCCATATAATTTGAATGTTGGTGCACTTAATGTTGTCCCAGAGATCTCTGAGACTGTCCTCAGTTCTTTTCATTCATTTTTCTTTATTCTGCTCTGCAGTAGCTATTTCCACTCTTTTATCTTCCAGGTCACTTATCCGTTCTTCTGCCTCAGTTATTCTGCTATTAATCCCTTCTAGAGAATTTTTAATTTCATTTATTGTGTTGTTCATCACTGTTTGTTTGCTCTTTAGTTCTTCTAGGTCCTTGTTAAGCGTTTCTTTTATTTTCTCTATTGTATCTCCAAGATTTTGTATCATCTTTACTATCATTATTCTGAATTCTTTTTCAGGTAGACTGCCTATTTCCTCTTCATTTGCTAAGTATGGTGGGTTTTTACCTTGCTCCTTCATCTGCTGTGTGTTTCTCTGTCTTCTCATTTTGCTTAACTTACTGTGTTTGGGGTCTCCTTTTCACAGGCTGCAGGTTCATAGTTCCCGTTGTTTTTCGTGTCTGTCCCCAGTGCCTAAGGTTGGTTCAGTGGGTTGTGTAGGCTTCCTGGTGGAGTGGACTAGTGCCTGTGTTCTGGTGGATGAGGCTGGATCTTGTCTTTCTGGTGGGCAGGTCCACATCTGCTGGTGTGTTTTGGGGTGTCTGTGTCCTCATTATGATTTTAGGCAGCCTCTCTGCTAATGGATGAGGCTTTGTTCCTGTCTTGCTAGTTGTTTGGCATAGGGTGTCCAGCACTGTAGCTTGCTGGTCGTTGAGTGAATCTGGGTCTTGGCATTGTGATTGAGATCTCTGGGAGATTTTTGCCATTTCATATTATGTGGGTCTGGGAGGTCTCTTGTGGACCAGTGTCCTGACAGTGGCTCTCCCACCTCAGAGGCACAGCACTGACTCCTGGCTGTAGCACCAAGAGCCTTTCATCCACACGGCTCAGAATAAAATGGAGCAAAAATAGAAAGAAAGAAGGAACATAACATAAAATTAAATAAAGTAAAATAAAACTATTAAAATAAAAAATAATTATTAAGAAAAAAATTTAAAAATTAAAAAGGAAAGAAAAACAAAAACAGAAAAAAAAAACGGACAGACAGAACCCTAGGACTAATTTTAAAAGCAAAGCTATACAGACAAAATCACACACAGAAGCATACACATACACACTCACAAAAAGAGAAAAAGGGGGAAAAAATATATATCTTTGCTCCCAAAGTCCACCTCCTCAATTTTGGATGATTCGTTGTCTATTCAGGTATTCCACCGATGCAGGGTACATCAAGTTGTTTGTGGAGATTTATTCCACTGCTCCTGAGTCTGCTGGGAGAAATTTCCCTTTCTCTTCTTTGTTTGCATGGCTCCCTGGGTTCAGGTTTTGATTTGGACCCGCCTCTGCACATAAGTCACTTGAAGGCGTCTGTTCTTCGCTCAGACAAGATGGGGTTAAAGGAGCAGGTGATTCGGGGTCTCTGGCTCACTCAGGCCGGGAGGAGGGAGGGGTATGGATGCCGCATGAGCCTGCAACGGCTGAGGCCGGTGTTAGGTTGCAACAGCCTGAGGTGCGCCATGTGTACTGCCTGGGAAGTTGTCCCTGGATCACGGGACCCTGGCAGTTGCGGGCTGCACAGCCTTCAGGGATGGGCGGTGTGGATAGTGACCTGTGCTCGCACACAGGCTTCTTGGTGGTGGCAGTAGCAGCCTTAGCGTCCCATACCTATCTCTGGGGTCCACGCTGATAGCCGCAGCTCACTCCCGTCTCTGGAGCTCCTTTAAGCAGCGCTCTTAATCCCCTCTCCTTGCGCACCAGGAAACAAAGAGGCAAGAAAAAGTCTCTTGCCTCTTCGGCAGCTCCAGACTTTTTCCCGGACTACCTCCCGACTAGCTGTGGCTCACTAGCCCCCTTCAGGCTGTGTTCAGGCAGCCAACCGCAGTCCTCTCCCTGGGGTCTGACCGAAGCCTGAGCCTCAGCTCCCAGCCCCCGCCCACCCCAGTGGGTGAGTAGACCAGCCTCTCGGGCTGGTGAGTTTTGGTCGGCACTGTTCCTCTGTGCGGGAATCTCTCTGCTTTGCCCTCTGCACCCCTGTTGCTGCACTCTCCTCCGTGGCTCCGAAGCGCCCCCACCTCCGCCACCCGCAGTCTCTGCCTGCGAAGGGACTTCCTAGTGTGTGGAAACCTTTCCTCCTTCACAGCTCCCCCCCACTGGTGCAGGTCCTGTCCCTATTCTTTTGTCTCTGTTTTTTCTTTTTCCTTTTGCCCTACCCTGATATGTGGGGAGTTTCTTGCCTTTTGGGAGGTCTGAGGTCTTCTGCCAGCATTCAGTGTGTGTCCTGTAGGAGTTGTTCCACATGTAGATGTATTTCTGATGTATTTGTGTGGAGGAAGGTGATCTCCACATCTTACTCTTCCACCATCTTGAAGCTCCTCCTATGTGCCTAAGTTTTTGGTCTTTGTTGTCTTTTTTCTTTATAAATTTTTTATACAATGTTTTTTATACAATGTTTACATTTTATTTCCAGTTATTACAAAATTTTGGCTATATTCCCCATGTTGTACAATACAACCTTGTAGCTCAACTTACACCCAATAGTTTGTAACTCCCACTCCCCCACCCTTATGTTGCCCCTCGCCCCCTCCCCACAGGTAACTGCTACTTTGTTGTCTATATCTGTCTTCTTTTTTTTGTTGTTATATTCATTAGTTTGTTGCATTTTTTTAGGTTCCACATATAAGTGATATCATACAATATTTGTCTTTCTCTGACTTATTTCACTGAGCATAATGCCTTCCAAGTCTATCCATGTTGCAGCAAATGGCAAAATTTTGTTCTTTTTTAATGCCAAGTAGTATTCCATTATATATACATGCCACATCTTCTTTATCCATTCATCTGTTGATATACACTTAGGTTTCTTCCATATCTTGGCAGTTGTAAATAATACTGCTTTAAACATTGGGGTGCATGTATCTTTTCCAATTAGTGTTTCATTTTATTCTAATATATACCCATGAGACCTAGCCACAGCAATCAGAGAAGAAAAGGAAATAGAAGGAATCCATGTTGGAAAGATAGAAGTAAAACTGCCACTCTTTGCAGATGACATGATACTATACATAGAAAATCCTAAAGTCACCGCCAGAAAACTACTAGAGCTCATCAATGAATTCAGTAAAGTTGCCAGCTGATACAAAATAAATATACAGAAATCTGTTGCATTTGTATAAACTAACAACCAGGTATCAAAAGGAGAAATTTAAAAAAAATCAATTTACCATTGTATCAAAAAGGATAATATACCTAGGAATAAACCTACTTAAGGAGGCAAAAGACCTGTACTCAGAAAACTATAAGTCACTTATGAAAGAGATTGAAAGAGACACAAACAGAAAGATATACTGTGTTCTTGGATTGGAAGAATTAATATCATTAAAATGACCATACTACCCAAGGCAATCTACAGATTCAATGCAACTCCTGTGAAAATACCAATGGCATTTTTCATAGAACTAGAACAAATAATTTTAAAATTTATATGGAAACACAAAAGACCCTGCATAGCCAAAACAACCTTGAGAAAGAATGGAGCTAAAGGATCATGCTCCCTGACTTTAGACTCTACTAGAAAGCTATAGTAATCAAAACAGTATGGTGCTGGCTCAAAAATTAACACATAGAACAATGGAATAAATAAATAAACCCATGCACTACGGTCAATTAATCTATGACAAAGGAGGCAAGAATATACAATGGAGAGAAGACAATCTCTTCAATAAATGGTGCTGGGGAAACTGGACAGTTATATATAAAATGGAATGAAATTAGAATATTCTCTAACACCATATGCAAAAATAAACTCAGAAGACCTAAATGTAAGACCAGATACTATAAAACTCCTAGAGGAAAACAGGCAGAACACTCTGACATAAATCACAGCACATCTATATCTTTTGATCAGGGCATTTAGTCCATCAACATTTATAGTAATTATTGATACATATGTACATATTTCCATTTAATTACTTGTTTTCCAGTTGTTTTTGTATTTATTCTCTCTTCATTTCTTCGTTTTGTTTCTCCTATTGTGGATTGATGACTTCAGTTTTTAGTAGCTTGGGTTCTTTTATTTTTGTTTTCTGTGTATCTATTGATTTGTGATTACTGTGGTGTTTATATATGCTGACCCATAATTATATCTATTTTATTTAAACTGATAGTCATTTTGGTTCAGATACATTCTAAAAGTTCTACACTTTTTACTTCCCTCCCCCATTTTTTTGTGTTTTTGATGTTATATTTTACACCTTCATCCTTATCCCTTTACTGTTTACTGTAGTTATAATTGCATTTACAAACTTTTGTCTTTTAATCTAAATACATGCTGGCTTATTTAAGTGATCTTCAATCCTTACTATACATTTGCCTTTTCTATTGGGATTTTCCCTTTCCTATATATTTTTATTTCTTTTCCATTTTGAGAAGATTCTTCAACATTTCATTTAGGGAAGGTTTAGTATTGCTGAATTCTTTGCTTTTGCTTGTCTGAAAAATTCTTTATCTCTCCTTCTGTTATAAATTATAATCTTGCAGTGTAGATTATCCCAGGTTACACAGGTTTTTTTCCTTGCAGCACTTGGAATATATCATGCCACCCTCTTCTGGCCTGCAAAATTTCTACAGAGAAATCAGCCGATAACTTATGGTAATTCTCCTTTATATGACTCTTTGTTTTTCTCTTGCTGCCTTTAGAATTCTCTACTTATATTTAAATTTTTTAATTGTACTTACGATGTGTCTCAGTGTGGGTCTGTTTGAGTTCATTTTGTTTGGGACCCTCTGTGTTTCCCGTACCTTGCTATCTGTTTCCGTTTTCAGATTTGGGAAGTTTTCATCTGTAATTTCTTAAAATACATTTTCCATCCCCTTCTCTCTCTCTTCTCCTTCTGGAACCCTTATAATGAGATTATTGGCATGCTTGATTTTATCCCAGAGATCTCATGTAGTAGTCGTACTTTTTTTTCTTACTCTCTTCTGTTCTGATTGTGTGATTTTCATCCATTATTGTATCTTCCAGATCACTTATGTATTCTTCTGTGTCATTTTGTCTTCTCTTCATTGTTTCTAAAGTGTTTTTACCTAAGATATTGAATTATCTATTCTTTATTGTGTCTTTTTATATTTTCTAGTTCCTTGTTAAAATGATATGTATAAGATCAATTCTATTGCTTAATTCTGTTAGCATTTTTGTTACCCATTTTTTTGAATTCTTTATCTGGTAACTGTTTATTTCTGTTATTTCTGTTCCTTATTTTTTTCAGGGGTTTTCACTTACTCTTTCAACTGAGTAGTCCTCCTGCATTTTCATTTTATTTACCTTTCTCTGTCTCTATGAATTTAGTTGAAACAATTACCTTTATTGGTTTTGAAATGGTGTTCTTATGTGGGAGTGTCCCTATGCAGACTGTGTGTGCCCAATGCCTTTTTTGGGATGGCTGGATTTGATGTGGACACCACTCACCTCTTTCCTCAGGATGTGCTGGAAGCTTTCATCTTAGGGGGTGTGACTATTGATGGAGGAGCTAGAGTCTGTTATGTGTTTAAGGCTGGACTTCATCTCTGCTCAGTGGCTCTCACTGCCCTTTCATGGGTGGGGTCTGCTCCCAAGTTGCTGGAGTGGAAGCCCTGAGGGTCAGGCTCAAGCTGGTTCTGTTCCCTTTAACTGTGTGTTTTCCCATTTCTCTACACTTGGAACTTTGTCCCAATGGAGAGAAGTGCTGAAGCAAGTGGGGCTCATGTGCTTACAAAGGTCCAATGCTCTGTCTGTGTATATGTCTTTGGCTTTGCAGCCCATGTTCACATATTTTTCCTTGTTGTGGCTGCCCCAGATCTAGTGCTAGACTGTGGTATAGAGTGAGTGGGGGCCAGGGCATTCATTTGGATTGGGCTGAGTATCGCAGCAAAGTGGTCATGGGAATTCTGGCAGCCACACTACCATCAGAAGTCTGGGCTACTTCTAGAGCACTGCTTGTACAAGGGCCAGTAATGGCCACTCTGTTTGGGCTATGCCCTGGGTCCCTGGGTTGCCTCTGCATCCCTAGATCGAGTATTTTCCCAGGTCCTACATGCCCTACATCCAGTGCAAAGCTGTGGGGTGGAGTGAGTGGGACCAGGGCATTCATATGGCTAGGACTGGGGAACAAGCTGAGGCAGTAGTCGCTAGCACAGACTTCTCTCTGCCCTGCCTGGGAGCAAGCCATCACCCATACACTCCTCATGAGTGGAGTCTAGGCTTCTCCAGCCTTTCTATCTGCCCAAGCAGTTCACCAAACAGCCAAGGAGTCTTATCTCCTATGTGTAGGACCCCAGGCCTGAAATGCCCAGTCTGTGGGTCAGCCCACTCTCTCCCCAGGGCTAGTATCCCCCTGCATGATTTCCCTTTTCCTTTGGGTCCTCTCCCAGGGGCACAGGTCCCATCTGATGCTTTTCTTTCCATCCTACTGGACTATGAATTGAGTGTATCTCTCTTACAGCCTTGTTTATACAGGATCCTTCTGCCAGCCCTAGTTAGTTTTCCATGAAAATTTTTCCACATGTAGATGTATTTTTAATGTGTTCTTGGGGTAGGTGAGCTCCAAGCCGTCTTACTCTGCCATCTCAATCTACCTCTTCAATATTTTCTAATTTCCGTTTTGATTTCTTCTATGCATCACTGGTTGTTCAAGAATGTGCTAATTTCAATATATTGTGAATTTTCCAGTTTTCCTACCAATATTGATTACTAGTTTCATTCCATAGTAATCAGAAAAGATATGTGGTATGATTTCAATATTCTTAAATTGACTGAGATTCATTTTGTAACATAATATGTAATCTATTGTGGAGAATGTTCTATGTGCATTTTAGAAGAATGTGTATTCAGATGCTATTGGGTGACATATTCTCTATATGTCTGTTAGTTCTAGTTGGTTTATAGTGTTATTCAAGTCTTCTGTTTCCTATTGATTTTCCATCTGTTTTTTCTATCAGTTATGGAAAGTGGAGTATTAATTTCTTTTACTATAATTTGGTAATTGTCTACTTTTCACTTTGTTTCTATCAATGATTCCTTCACATATTTGGGTGCTATGATGTTGTGTGCAAATTATGTTTTCATAATTTTTATGTCCTACAGGTGAATTTACCCTTTTATTATTGTGTAATATTTTTATCTCTTGTGAGAGTTTTTGTCTTAAAGTTTACTTTATCTGGTAAAACTATGGTCACTCCTGCTTTCTTTTGGTTATCATTATCATATAATGTCTTTTTCCATCCTTTCACTTTCAGCCTATGTGTGTCTTTCCATCTAAGGTATATCTCTTGTAAACTGCATATAGTTAAATCTTGTCTATAGCATATAGTTCTATCCATTCAAGCCACTTTATAACTTTAGAATGGGGAATTTAATCCATTTACATTTAAAGTAATCAGATAGAAAAGTACTATTTTCATTGTGTTAATTTTTTGTATATCTTCTACTTATTTCATCTCTCCTTCCTCTCTCTCTTCCTTTGTGTTTCATTGAATTTTTTGCATTGACATGGTTTGATTCCTTTCTTATTTACTTTTCTTTTTAAAATTGTTTCCAGTATTATTAAGAAATAATTGACATACATCACTGTACAAGTTTAAGGCATTCATAATGATGATATGATTTACATCAATTGTGAAATGATTACCACAAAAGGTTGAGCTAACATCTATCTTCTCATACATATACAATAAAAGAAAAGAAAAGGAGAAAAAATTCTCCTTGTGATGAGAACTCCTAGGCTTTACTTTCTTAACAGTCCTATATATTGTACAGAAGTGTCAGTTATAGTCATCCTGTTGCACATTACATCACTACTACTTGCATATCTTATAACAAGAAGTTTGTATCTTTTTACCACCTTCCTCAGATTCTCCTTCCCTCCACTCTCCACCTCTGGTAACCACAAGTTTGATCTCTTTTTATATGAGTTTGTATGTTTGTTTTTAGATTCCACATAAAAGTGAGATCATACAGTGTTTTTCTTTCTCTGTCAGACATTTAATTTAGCATAATGTCTTCAAGGTTCATCTATGTTGTCACAAATGACAGGATTTCCTCATTTTTTATGGTGAAATAATATTCCATACATATAAAATATATGTCAGACCTTATTTATCCATTCAGCCATCAATAGACCCTTACTTTGTTTCCATGTCTTGGCTATTGTAAATAATGCTGCTATGAACTTGGCGGTGCAGATATCTTGTTGAGTTACTTTTTCACTTCCTTTGGATACATTCCCAGAAATGGAATTGCTGGATTACATGGAAGGTCATTTTTAATTGTGTGAGATTCTTTTATACAGTGTTTCATAGTGGCTATGCCAATTCAAAAACACACAAACAGTGCTTAAGGGGTTCCTTTAGTCTATATCCATGACAGCATTTGTTATCTCTTATCTTTATTTTACTTAATTTTCATTGGAGTACAGTTGTTTTACAATGCTGTGTTAGTTTCTGCTGTACAGCAAAGTGAATCAGCTATATGTATATATATATCACCTATTTTTTGAATTTCCTTCCCATTTAGGTCACCACAGAGCATTAAGTAGAGTTCCATGTGCTATACAGTAGGTTCTCATTAGCTATTTTATACATAGAAGTGTAAATATGTCAATTCTAATCTCCCAATTCATCCCACCCACCTTTCCCCTCCTGGTACTCATAAATCCTTTCTCTACATCTGTCTCTCTATGTTCATATATATATATCATTTTTCTATATTCCACATATAAGCAAACTTATATATCTGTTTTTCTGTTTCTGACTTACTTAAGTCTGTATGACAGTCTCTAGGTCCATCCAGGTCTCTGCAAATGGCACAATTTTGTTCCTTCTTATGGCTGAGTAATATTCCATTGTATATATTTACCACATCTTCTTAATTCATTCATCTGTTGATGGACATTTAGATTGCTTCCATGTCCTGTTTCTTGTAAATAGTGTTGCAATGAATAGTGGGGTGCATGTATCTTTTGAATTATGGTTTCCTCCGGGTATATGCCAAAGAATGGGATTGCTGGGTCATATAGTAGTTCTATTTTTACTTTTTTAAGGAATTTCCCTACTGTTCTCCATAGAGGCTGTAACAATTTACATTCCTACTAACAGTGTAAGAGGGTTCCCTTTTCTCCACACCCTCTCCAGCATTTATTGTTTGTAGATTTTTTGATGATGGACATTCTGACCAGTGTAAGGTGATACCTCACTGTAGTTTTGATTTGCATTTCTCTACTAATTAGTGATGTTGAGCATTTTTTCATGTGTTTGTTGACCATCTGTATGTCTTCTTTGGATAAATGTCTTTTTAGGTCTTCTGCCCATTTTTTCATTGTTTTTTTGTTTTGTTTTGTTTTGTTTTTGTTTTTTATTGAGCTGCATGAGCTGTTTGTATATTTTGGAGATTAATCCTTTGTCAGTTGCTTCACTTGCAAATATTTTCTCCCATTCTGAGGGTTGTGTTTTGGTTTTGTTTATGGTTTCCTTTGCTGTGCAAAAGCTTTTAGGTTTAATTAGGTCCTATTTGTTAATTTTTGTTTTTATTTTCATTACTGTAGGAGGTGGGTCAAAAAAGATGTTGCTGTGCTTTATGTCAAAGAGTGTTCTGTCTCTGTTTTCCTCTAAGAGTTTTACTGTGTCTGGCTTTACTTTTAGGTCTTTAATCCATTTTGAGTTAATTTTTGTGTTTGGTGTTAGGGAGTGTTCTAATTTCACTCTTTTACATGTAGCTGTCCAGTTTCCCTAGCACAACTTATTGAAGAGACTGTCTTTTCTCCATTATATATTGCCTCTTTTGTCATAGATTAGGTGGCCATAGGTGCCTGGGTTTATCACTGGGCTTTCTATTCTGTTCCACTGACCTATATTTCTGATTTTGTGCCAGTACCATACTGTGTTGATTACTGTAACTCTGTAGTATTGTCTGATGTCAGGGTGCTTGATTCCTACAACTCCATTTTTTTCCCTCAAGATTGCTTTTACTATTCAGGTTTTTTTGTGTTACCATATAAATTGCAAAATATGTTGTTCTAGTTCTGTGAAAAATACCATTGGTAATTTGATAGGGATTGCATTGAATCTCTAGATTGCCTTGGGTAGTATAGTCATTTTCATAATATTCATTCTTCCAATCCAAGAACATGGTATATCTCTACATCTGTTTGTGTCATCTTTGATCTCTTTCATCAGTATCTTGTAGTTTTCTGAGTACAGGTCTCCTGCCTCCTTAAGTAGGTTTATTCCTAGGTATTTTATTCTGTTTGTTGCAATGGTAAATGGAATGGTCTCCTTAAATTCTATTTCTGTTCTTTCATTGTTAGTGTATAGGAATGCAAGAGATCTCTGTGTATTAAATTTGTATCCTGCATCTTTCTTAAATTAATTGATTAGCTCTAGTATTTTTCTGGTGGCATCTTTAGGATTTTCTATGTATCGTATCATGCCATCTGGGAACAGTGATAGTTTTACTGTTTCTTTTCCAAATTAGATTCCTTTTATTTCTTTTTCTTCTCTGATTCCTGGGTCTAGGACTTCCAAAAGTACGTTGAATAAAAGTGGTAAGAATGGACATCCTTGTTTTGTTCCTGATCTTAGAGGAAATGCTTTCAGTTTTTCACAATTGAGAATGATGTTTGCTGTGGGTTTGTTGTATGTAGCCTTAATTACATTGAGGTAGGTTCCCTCTATGCCCATTTTTTGGAGAGTTGTTATCATAAATGGGTGTGGAATTTTGTCAAAAGTTTTCTCTGAATCTATTGAGATGATCATTTTGTTTTTATTCTTTAATTTGTTAAAATGGTGCATCACATTGATTGATTTGCATATATTGAAGAATCCTTGCATGGCTGGGATAAATCCCACTTGATTGTGGTGTATAATCCTTTTAATGTGTTGTTGGATTCAGTTTGTTGATATTTTGTTGAGGATATTGGCATCTATATTCATCAGTGATATTGGCCTGTAGTTTTCTATTTTTCTGATATCTTTGTCTGGCTTTGGTGTCAGGGTGATGGTGGCCTCAGAGAATGAGTTTGGGAGTGTTCCCCCCTCTGCACTTTTTTGAAAGAGTTTAAGAAGGATAGGTGTTAGTTCTTCTCTAAATGTTTGATAGAGTTTGCCTGTGAAGACATCTGGTCCTGGACTTCTTTTTGTTGGAAGATTTTTAATCCCAGTTTCAACTTCATTGCTTGTGATTGATCTGTTCATATTTTCTATTTCTTCCTGGTTCAGTTTGGAAGATTGTACTTTTCTCAGAACTTGTCCATTACTTCCAAGCTGTCCATTTTATTGGCAATAGTTGATTGTACTGGTCTCCTATGATCCTTTGTACTTCTGCAGTGTTAGTTGTATCTTCTCCTTTTTCATTACCAATTTTATTGATTTAAGTCCTCTCCCTTTTTTCTTGATGAGTCAGGCTAAAGGTTCATTGATTTTGTTTATCTTCTCAAAGAACCAGCTTTTAGTTTCATTGATCTTTGCTATTGTTTTCTTTGTCTCTATTTCATTTATTTCAGCCTTGATCTTTATGATTACTTTCCTTCTACTAACTTTGGGTTTTGTTTGTTCTTCTTTCTCTGGTTGCTTTAGGTCTAAGGTGAGGTTGTTTATTTCAGATTTTTCTTTTTTCTTGAAGTGGGGATAGATTGCTATAAACTTCCTGTTTAGAACTGCTTTTGCTGCATATCATAGGTTTTGAGTCATCATTGTCATTGTCATTGTTTTTAGGTATTTTTTGATTTCCTCTTTGACTTCTTCAGTGATAAATTGGTTATTTAGTAGCATATTGTTTAGCCTCCTTGTGTGTTTTTTTTTAACAGTATTTCTTTTTCCTGTAATTGATTGCTAATATCATTGCCTTGTGGTCAGAAAAGATGCTTGATATGATGTCAATTTTCTTAAATTTACCAAGGTTTGATTTCTTACCCAAGATGTGATATATCCTGGAGAATGTTCCATGAGCACTTGAGAAGAAAGTGTGTCCTGCTGCTTTCAGATGCAATGTCCTATAAATATCATTTAAGCCTTTCTGGTCTAATGTGTTATGTAAGGCCTGTGTTTCCTTACTAATTTTCTGTCTCGATGAACTATCCATTGGTGTAAGTGGAGTGTTAAAGGCCCTGACTATTAATGTGTTACTGTTGATTCCTCTTTTATGGCTATTATTGTTTGTCTTATGTATTGAGGTGCTCCTATGTTGGGTGCATAAATACTTACAATTGTTATTTCATCTTCTTGGATTGTCCATTGATAATTATGTAGTGTCCTTCTTTGTCTCTTTTAACAGTCTTTATTTTAAAGTCTATTTTATCTGATATGAGTTTTGCTACTCCAGCTTTCTTGTGATTTCCATTTGCATGGTATATCTTTGTCCATCCCCTCAATTTCAGACTGTATGTGAGGTGGGTCTCTTTTAGGTAGCATATATGAGGTGGGTCTTGTTTTTGTATCCATTCAGCCAGTCTATGTCTTTTGGTTCGAGCATTTAATCCATTTACATTTAAGGTAATTATCAGTATGTATTCCCCTATTGGCATTTTCTTAATTGTTTTGGATTTGTTTTTGTAAAAGTCTTTTACTTCTCTTGTGTTTCCCGCCTAGAGAATTTCCTTTATCCTTTGTTGTAAAACTGTTTTGCTGGTGCCGTATTCTCTTAGGTTTTGTTTGTCTGTAAAACTTTTGAATTCTCCATCGAATCTGAATGACATCCTTGCTGGGGAGAGTAATCTTGGTTGTAGGTTTTTCCTTTACATCCCTTTAAACAAATCATGTCACTTCCTTCTGACCTGCAGAATTTCTGCTGAAAAAATCAGCTGATAACCTTATGGGGGTTCCCTTTTGTGTTATTTGTTGCATTTCCCTTGCTGTTTTAAATATTTTTTCTTTGTATTTAATTTTTAAAATTTGCTTAGTAAGTGTCTCGGCATGTTTCTCCTTGGGTTTATCCTGTATGGGACTCTCTGTACTTCCTGGACTTGGGTGACTATTTCCTTTCCCATGTTAGGGAAGTTTTCGACTCTAATCTCTTCAAATATTTTCTCAGACACTTTCTCTTTCGCTTCTTCTGGGACCCCTATAATTTGAATGTTTGTGCACTTAATGTAGTCCCAGATGTCTCTGAGTTTGTCCTCATATTTTTCATTTAAAAAAATTTTTTTATTTTATTATTTTTTAGCTGCATCAGTTCTTGTTTGTGGCATGTGGCATCTTTGTTGAGGCATGTGGGATCTTTGGTTGCAGTGAGTGGGCTCTTCATTGCAGAATGTTGTCTCTTCATTGCAGCGTGTGGTCTCTTAGTTGTGGAGCCCCGGCTTCTCTCTAGTTGTGGCATGCAGGTTTTCTCTTCTCTAGGTGTGGCATGCAGGCTCCAGAGCATGTGGGCTCTGTAGTTTGTGGCACATGGGCTCTCTAGTTTTGTGCCCAGGCTTAGTTGCCCTGAGGCATGTGGCATCTTAGTTCCCTGACCAGGGATTGAACCCTTGTTCCCTGCATTGGAAGGTGGATTCCTTACCACTGGACCACCAGGGAGGTCCCTCTTTTCATTTTTATTTTCTTTCTTCTGTTCCACAACATTTATTTCCACCATTCTCTCTTCCAGCGTTCTTACCCATTCTTCTGCCTCAGTTATTCTGCTGTTGATTCCTTCTAGTGTATTTTTCATTTCAATTATTGTGTTGTTCATCACCCTTTGTTCTTTAGTTCTTCTAGGTCCCTGTTAAACATTTCTTGTATTTTCTCATTCTGTGCCTCTAGTGTATTTCCGAGATCTTGGATCATCTTTACTATCATTAGTCTCAATTCTTTTTCAGGTAGATTACCTAGTTCCTCTTCATTTATTTGGTCTTCTCAGTTTTTACCTTGCTCCTTCATCTGTGACAAATTTCTCTGTCATCTCATTTTGTCTAACTTACTATGTTTGTTGTCTCCTGTCCATAGGCTGCAGTGTCATAGTTCCTCTTGCTTCTGGTGCCTACACCCTGTTGGGTGAGTTTTGTCCATGGTTTGTTTAGGCTTCCTGGTGGGAGGGACTGGTGCCTGCGCTCTGGTAGGTGGAGCTGTGTCTTATCCCTTTGATGGACAGGGCTACGTCAGGTGGTGTGTTTTGGGGTGTTTGTGAGCTTAGTACTACTTTAGGCAGACTGTCTGCTGATGGGTGGGGCTGTGCTCCTGTCTTGCTGGTTGTTTCGTGTGAGGTGTCTTGCACTGGAGCCTGCAGGCAGGGGGGTGGAGCCGGGTCTTGGTGTTGAGATGGAGACCTCTGGGTAAGCTCACACCAATTAATATTCCGTGGGCCTGGGAATTCTCTGGCAGTCCAGCCTCATTGACTTGGCACTCTTATCCCAGAGTCTCAGGCCCAACCCCTGGCTGGCTGGGGAACCAAGACCCTGCAAACTACACGGTGTGCCAAAAAAAAAAAAAAAAAAAAGAAACAAAGAGACAAACAAAACCCAAGACAAATGATAAAAGCAAAGCCAAACAAACAAACAAAAAACTCCATTGGAATCTTGATACGGACTGCATTTAATCTGTAGATGGCTTTCAGTAGTTTCAACATTTGAACAATATTAATTCTTCCAATCCATGTTCAAAGGATACTTTCTATTTATTTGTGTCTTCTTCCATTTCTTTCAAATATGTCTTGTAGTTTTCAGAGTAAAGATCTTTCACTACTTAAACTTATTTCTCAGTATTTCATTGTTTTTGATGCTATTGTAAATGGGATTAATTTATTTATTACTTTTTCAAAAAATGTTGTTAGTGTATAGAAATGCTACTAATTTTTTCATGTTAATTTTGTATCCTTCCACATTGCTGAATACATTGATTATATCTAAAAGATTCTCTAGGATTTTATATACATAAGCTCATGTCATCTGCAAATACAGTCAATTTTACTTCTTCTTTTCCAATTCTGATAATTTCTACTTCTTTTTCTTGCCTTATCTAGTAGGACTACCAGTACTATATTGAATAGGAGTGGTGAGAGTGGGCGCTCCTGTCTGATTTAAAAGAAAAAACTTTCAACCTTTCACTGTTGTGTGTGATGTTAGGTGTGGGTTTGTCATTTATGACCTTGATTATGTTGAAATATGTTCCTTCTATGGGCTAAATTGTTATAAGTTTTTATTATGAATGGATGTTGAATTTTGTGAAATGTTTTTCTGCATCTATTGAGATGATTATATGATTCTTTTATTCTATTAATGTGATATATCACATTGATTTGTGTATGTTGAACCATACTGCATTCCAGGGATAAATCTCACATGATCATGGTGAATGATCCTTTTAATGTGTTGCTGAATTAAGCTTGCTAGTATTTTATTGAGAATATTTTCATCTATATTTATCAGATATTGTCCTGTAGTTTTCGTTTGTAGTAGTGTCCTTTTCTGGTTTTGGTATCAGGATAGTCTTGGCTTTGTAGAATGAGCTTGGGAGTGTTCTTTCCTTTTTTATTTTTTGAAAGATTTTGAGAAGGATTCGTGTTAATTCTTCTTTAAATGTTGGGTAAAATTCACCAGTGAAGCCATTCAGCCCTGGACTTTTCTAGCCTGAGAGATTTTTGATTACTGATTCAATCTCTTTACTGGTAATTGGTGTATTCAGATTTTCTATTTCTTCCTTATCCTGTCTAGATAAGTTGTATATTTCTAATAATTTTTCCATATCTTCCAGGTGGTGCAGTTTTTTGGCTCCTATGATCCTTTGATTTTCTGTGAAATCAGTGGTAATATCTTATTTTTCATTTATAATTTAATTGATTGCTATCCTTTCTCCTTTTCCTTGGTTAATTAGCTAAGGGTTTGTCAATTTTGTTTATCTTTTCAAAGAACCAACTCATAGTTTGGTTAATCTTTTTTTTATTGTTTTCTATTCTTTATTTCATTAATTTCTGCTCTTGTCTTTATTATTTCACTTCCTCTGTTAACTTTAGGCTCAGTTTGTTCTTCTTTTTCTAGTTTCTTAAGGTGTAGAGTTAAATGGTTTGTTTGGGAATTTAGTTGCTTGTTAATGTAGGTGTGTATTGCTATGAACTTCCCTGTTAGGACTGCTTTTGCTGCATCCCACAAGTTCTGGTATTTTGCGATTCCATTTTCATTTGTCTCAAGAAACTTTTTTATTTTCCCTTTAATTTCTTCTTGATTCATTTGTTGTTCAGGAGAGTGTTGTTTAATTTTCATGTTTTCATGAATTTTCTAATTTTCTCTTATTATTGTTTTCTAATTTCATGTCATTGTAATCACAGAAGGTGCATGGTATGATTTCAGTTTTCTTCACTTTGCTAAGACTTGTTTTGTGGCATAACATATGGTCCATCCTAGAAAATATTCCATGTGCACTTGGGAAGAATATGTATTCTGCTATTGATGGATAAAACGTTCTATGTATAACTATTAGGTTCACTTTTTTGCTCAAATCTGTTGTTTGCTAATTGAGTCTCTGTCTGGACATTCTATCCATTTTGGGGAGTGGGGTTTCAAAGTTCCCAACTAGTATTGTATTACTGTTTCTCCCTTTTGCTCTTTTAGTTTTTGCTTTATATATTTAGGTTCTCCAATGTTGGGTGCATAAATATTTACAATTGTTATGTCTTCTTGATGTATCAACCCTTTTTTTCATTATATTATGACAAAAAATATTATAAATATTATATTATAAATATTAAATATTATAATATAATAAATATTGTAATATTTATATAAATATTATAATAAATAAATATTATTTATTATAATATATTTATAATATATTTATATAATATATTTATATATAATATACATTTATAATATATTTATATATAATATATATTTATAATATATTTATTTATAAAATATAATAATATTTATTTATTAAATAAATATTATATTATTCTCTGTCTCTTTTTACCACTTTTCAAGTCTATTGTGTGACATACATATGGCTACCTCTGATTTTTCTTTTGATTACAATTTGCTTGAAATGTCTTTTTCTATCTTTTCACTGTCAATGTATGTGTGTCTTTAAAGCTAAAGTGAGAGTCCTATAGGCATCGTATTGTTTCTTTTTAATCCATTCAGCCATTCTATGTTGTTAAATTGAAGATTAAAATTCATTTAAGATTAAAGTATTTACTGATATGTAAGGACTTACTCTTCCCATTTTGTTAATTGTTTTCTAGTTGTTTTGTAGAACCATTGCTCCTCATTTTCGTCCTGCTGTCTTTTATGCATGTTTTGATATCTTTTGGTATTAGTATGCTTTGTCTTCTTTATCATATTCTTTTGTGTAATTACTACAGGATTTTTCTTTGAGTTACTATAAGGCTTATGTAAAATATCTTAAATTTACAAAACCCCATTTTAAACTGATTACTACTTAACTTCAATAGAATTTGTAAATGTCACATTTTATTTCCTCTTTACAATTTAGGTTATTGCTGTTACAATTTATGCTTTTTATATTATGTAATTACAGATTATTGTGGTTATGGTTATTTTCCTATTTTTTTTAACTTCTAAATTAGAGTTGTAAGTGAATTATACACCATTAATACCATATTGCAGAATCTAACTATGACTATATATTTACCATTACCAATTAGATTTACAGTACCTTTTATGTTTTTATGTTGTTAATTAGTTTTATTTTACTTCCAAAGAACTCTATTTAGGATTTCTAGCAAGGCAGGTTCAATTCCAACACTGGAATTTAAATTGGTCTATTTACTACTATTACATTACTGTAATATTCTGTATTGTCCTATACTTTACCTTTACTGGCAAGCTTTATGTTTTCATATACTTTTGTGTTGTTCTCTAGCATACTTTTTTTTCCATATGCAGGACTAACTACTATTTCTTGTAAGGAAGTTCTGGTGGTGATGAACTCCAGCAGGTTTTGTTTATCTGGGAAATTCTTATTTCTCCTTTATTTTTGAAGGATAATTTTGCCAGACATAATATTCTTGGCTGGCAGTTTTTTTCATTCAGCACTTTAAATACTTTATCCTGCTCCCTTTTGGCATGTAAGGTTTCTGCTGACAAATCTGCTGATAATGTTGCAGGAGCTCCCTTGTATATAACAAGTCACTTTTCTTTTGGTAGCCCTCCAAAAAGCTGTAACAGTGACATGCTCCACTCTACTGCCTCAAATTGAAAACATTCAAAAATGTAGAAAAAATTCTATAACATCCATATAACCTCCATATTTAAACAGATTTTGTGATTTCTGCTTAATTTTCTCTTCAAGAAAGTGATGGAGACACATTCAAAGCCTCACACACACATGCACCCTTCCCACTTCCTTTCCTTATAGTAAAACCATGATCTTGATGTTGCTATGTGCCATTCTCAAGTATATTTTTTATGTATGTTATATATACTATAAATAGCAGATGGTAATTTTCTGTACTTAAAAATTGTATAAATTATTTGTATTATGTGTATCATTTTGCACATTATATATATATATATATATAATCTCCAAGGAAGTTATTAGATGTCTGATTCAATACTTACTATTTGTATAATTTTGGATAATTACTTAAGTTTATGTGACCATTCTCTCATATGTGAATAGACAATAATAGTGTCTACCTCATAAGGTTTTAAGGATTAAATGAGTTAATACATGTAAAGTCTTTAGAAAAGTATCTGGAATTAGTAGTCAATCCATAAATCTCAGTGATTACAGTACTATCATTCAACCTTTTTATTTTTCCTTCAAAATTATGTTATCTAATTACATTGATACATATAGATATAATCTATTCATTTTGATGGTTGTATGATATTCTACTATAAGAATAAACTATTGTTTACCCATTCTATTGAGAGCTGTTTCTACTTTTACACTAATACAAACAGCACAGCATGTACATCTTTATACATGTCTTCTTTGTACATTTGCAAGTGTTATAGCCCTCAGGTGTTACTGTTGGATAAAATTTATGGGTATCTTCATTAGTACAACGCATTGTCAAATTCTCTGATTTATAATTCCATTAGCAATAAATAATATTTCCTATTTCTTCACAATTTCAACAACACTTGGTATTACCAGGCTTTAAATTTGTCTGTCTGGTGGGTGTGAACTAGTACATATTTTAAAAATTCTTCATTTCAAAGATTATTATGTGTTCATTGATCATTTGGGTTTCCATATTTTAATTACTTCTTTTTTGGCTTTGTACATTTTTTTCTACTGGATTGTTTTGTCTTTTCTCATGAATTTGTAAGTCACTATGATATATTTTCCAGATTAATTGTTTTTGTTGTTAAATAGTTTGCAAATAGCTTCTCCTACTCCATAGTTTGGCTTTCCCTTTGTTCATGGTGATTTTGTTTTCAGAATTTCTAATTTTTAATGTTGTTGCATTCATGAATCCTTTTTGTTATGGTTTACATTTTCTATGATTTGTTTATTAAATCTTTCCCTATTTTAATGACACAGGGATGGTTTATGATAGATAGATATATAGATAATTGATAGATAAATAGATAGATATATGATACTGCCTTCATATTGGGAGTTTAGTCCCTATGGAAATGTGTTTATATTTATAATGTGGGGTGTTATTTTCTATTTTTGTATATGGATGTTGCCATGCCCCAACATCATTTGTTAAATCGTTTTCTGTATCATTTTAGGGGTAACTGTACCATTGGAAGTAGAAATATTCAATATCTGATAAAAAAGGGTCTCTCTTCCCTGGAAATATTTGAATGGCAATTGCCATGCCTTATCTCTGTGACTAACCTTCCTTCATGCTTCACACTGTCTTTCTTTAGATAATGTTAATATATTCAAAATGGTTACTATTCTGTCTTCTTTCAATAGTGATTTTCAAACCTTGGCATGTATCAGAATCACCTGGAGAGCTCATTAAATCACCTGGAAGGCACCATCCCCAGAAATTAAAATTAAGTGTGAATATTAATTATCTATTGCATAAAAAATTACCTCAAAATTTAGCAGCTTAAGACAACAAGAGTTTATTATCCTAAATGATTTTTTGTAGATAAGGAATTCAAGAGTAGGTTGGTTGGGTGTTTATGTATCTCATGAGGTTGCAGTCAAGCTGTTGACAGGGGATACAGTCATCTAAAGAGTTACTGGACTGGAGAGTATGTTGGCAAATGGTTACTCACATGATTTTTGGCAGAAAGTCTCAGTATTTTACAAAATGGGGCTTTCCATTGGTTTAAACGTCTTCATAACATGTCACCTGGCATTCCTCCAAGCAAGCAATCCAAAGGAAAGCAAGAGGGAAATTGCACAGCTTTTGATGACCTAGTCTCTAAAGTCACACACCATCACTTATGTTTTTTGTCTGTTTTTTAGAAGCAAGTCACCAAATTATCCCATATTTAAAAGTGGGAGAAGCAGAGAGTGTCAAATAATTTGTAGACCTATTTCAAATCACTAAGATGGCTCAGGGATGGAGCCTTGAAGTTTGCATTTTCAACAAGACGATGTTAATGCTATAGGTGCAGATCACCTTTGAACAGTGAGAGTTAACATTATTTTGCAAATGATTTAGTTAGAAACACTTTAGTTAGCTCTCATAAGGCAATCTTTAATCCCCCATTCCCTAGTTCATCCAGTCATGTCAAAGTCTTTAATGTTTCTTAAATCTATAGCCTCTTCTTTATTTTCATTACCTCATTGGTATCAGTCTCTTAAATGACTCATTTGCCTCTAGTTACTTCTTCCTTCAATTTCATGGTCACATTGCCAAAGTTAAAGTTTCTAAAATATTGTTCTCTCCACCTCTAATCCATGTTAAAAGAGACAACAGGCCCAAAATGGAGTCACTGTGCTAAAAGACCCACATTAGGAAACCAAAATGTAATACCTAACCTATTTGCAGGTTCAGCCTCTCCTAAGAATGTAATCTTAACCAGTCAGTCTGGAATTTCTGGGCCAGCACTAGTGAGGTAATCCATGTGATGGACCCCTGCCTTACTCCAAAGGAAGATGACCTTGCATGAAATAGATCTTTATCACTTACTCGTCCTACATTCGAAAACTTTTCATTTTCTGTAGCTCTTTGGAACTCCTATTTGTAGGTGAGATGCTGCCTGATTCATGAATTGTTGAATAAAGTCTTTTAAATCTTCAAATTTACTCAGTTGAATTTTGTATTTTAATACCCATGATTTAGCTATAATCAGTTAGAGGGCAAAAATTATCTTTTGACTCAGCAAAACTATGCATCTATCTATTGTATTATGTAGCCTTCTCTAAGCCTCAGTTCCCTCATCTCCAAAATGAAGATATCAGTGCTGACTTCAAAAGGTTATGTTAAACATTAAATGATATTTTTTAAAAGTTTAGCACAATGCTTGGTATATAAGTATTATCTCTTCTCTTCCTTTTCAATTCAAATATAGTGTCTGTTAAATGAATTGAGACAACCAGAGTGAAAAAAAAAAGGAGAAACATATTACTTCAAATTACAATGCAAAGTAACCTGTGAGGTAAAATCACAAAATTAAGCTAACAAAGCAAATAGTTCTCTATGCAAAATAAGAACCTTAAAATGCCTGAAAAATATGTGCTTATTAATGTAATCAAATGCACTTTCCAGAAGTCATGTGTTAATGGAGATGAAGGTTAATCAGGCGAAAATCAATATCAATTAATATCATATCATTAAGTTGTTTTAATAAAAAATTTAGAGAGTCTTAATTTTTTTGAAGTATAGTTGATTGACAATATTATATTCTTTTAAGGTGTATATATAATGATTCAATATTTTTATCGATTTTACTCTAAAGTTGTTACAAAATAATGGTTATATTTACGTGTTCTGTACAATATATCCTTGTTGCTTATTTATTTTATACATAGTAGTTTCTATATAACAAAACAGAAAAAGACCCAAAGATATATAGAACAAACCAGTGGTCACCACTGGGGAAAGGAAAGGAGGGAAGGAAAAGATAGAGGTATGGGATTAACAATCTGTAAATATTTTTAAAAGATAAATTGCTTATATTCTTTTGTAATCAGAAAAGGAGGTGAAAAATCCAAATTCCATCTAAATGGATGATTGAAATTTAGATTAAAACAGAAAAATGCCATAAAAAGGAAGGAGTTAATCTTGTTTATCAAAAAATAAATACTTGCAAGGGGAATAAAACAAATGACACAAAAAAAACAAGTTAATCTTCTTTATACAGGGGTAGGGGACAAACAGATACAAACAATTATGCATAAAAGAAGCTACAGGGATATATTGTACAACACAGGCAATATAGCAAATATTTTATAATAACAATAAATGGAGTATAACTTTTAAAAATCAATATATTTTACACCTATAACATTGTACTTCAACTATACTTTAATAAAATAAATGTTTTAAAATATACAATTGTGAGGGGAAAAAAACAGAACAATTTCAGACAGTGCAAAATGTGTTTTGGAGGTTTCTAAGATAATGAACTCCTTTTAAATAATTATTTTTCTTTCTTGGTTGTGAATAGTTATGCAAAAATTGATGAACTGCAAGATGAAAAAAGGCAGAATACTCACAATTTCAGAAGAAAAAATGAAACACAAAAAGGGAGGAGACCAAGCTAAACAGAATATGTTAATAACCTATTATTTGATTAAAAAAAAAAATAAAGAAAACAACTAGTAAGAAAAGTGTGGTAATCTCTCATTATGCCTAAGAGTTTGGCTCCTTAGCAAAGCTATATTTGCAGCTCTAGGCCATATCCCTAAAGGGTAGTATTAATATAAAAAGCCAAAAAAAAAAAAAGGGGAAACAGGAAAGACTCCAGATTTATTCAGTTGTTTGCCAAGAAAGCTGTGGAACTTTGAATAAGCCTTTAAAAAAAAAAGAGAATGAATTTCTGTGTCCAAACTGAAGTAATGGGAGAAAAAGGAAAAATGGCTTCAGTAGAAAATGGAGGGACATCACATGTTCCTTCAAAAAAACAGGGACCAATCAGAAGCACTAAAATTGAAACTGTGATTAAAAATCTTCCAACAAACAAAAGCCCAGGAACAGGTGGCTTCACAGGCGAATTCTACCAAATATTTAGAGAAGAGCTAACACCTATCCTTTTCAAACTGTTCCAAAATATAGCAGAGGGGGGAACACTCCCAAACACATTCGATGAGGTCAACATCACCCTGATACCAAAACCAGAAAAAGATGTCACAAAAAAAGAAAACTACAGGTCAATATCACTGATGAACATAGATGCAAAAATCCTCAACAAAATACAAGCAAACAGAATCCAATAGCACATTAAAAGGATAACACACCGTGATCAAGTGGGGTTTATCCCAGGAAGGCAAGATTCATCAATATATGCAAATCAATCGATATGATATACCATATTAACAAACTGAAGGAGAAAAACCATATGATCATCTCAATTGATGCAGAAAAAGGCCTTGACAAAATTCAACACCCATTTATAACAAAAACCTTCCAGAAAGTAGGCATTGAGGGAACTTACCTCAACATAATAAAGGCCATTTATGACAAACCCACAGCCAAGATCGTTCTCAATGGTGAAAAACTGAAACCATTTACACTAAGATCATGAAAAAAACAAGGTTGCCCACTCTCACCAATATTATTCAACATAGTTGTGGAAGTTTTAGCCACAGCAATCAAAGAAGGAAAAGAAATAAAAGGAATCCAAATTGGAAAAGAAGAAGTAAAACTGTCACTACATGATACTATACATAGAGAATCCTAAAGATGCTACCATAAAACTACTAGAGCTAATCATATGAATTTGGTAAAGTAGCAGGATACAAAATTAATGCACAGAAATCTCTGGCATTCCTATACACTAACAATGAAAGGGCAGAAAGAGAAATTATGGAAACAATCCCATTTACCATTGCAACCAAAAGAATAAAATACATAGGAATAAACCTAGCTATGGAGGCAAAAGACCTGTATGCAGAAAACTGTGAGACACTCTTGAAAGAAATCGAAGATGACACAAACAGATGGAGAGATATACAGTGTTCTTGGATTGGAAGAATAATTATTGTGAAAATTACTATACTATGCAAAGCAATTACAGTTTCAATGCAATCCCTATCAAACTACCAATGGCATTCTTCACAGAATTAGAACAAAAAACATTAGAATTTGTATGGAAACACAAAAGACCCCGAATAGCCAAAGCAATCTTGAGAAAGAAAAATGGAGCTGGAGGAAGCAGGCTCCCTGACTTCAGACTATACTACAAAGCTACAGTAATCAAGAGAGTATGGTATTGGCCAAAAACAGAAACATAGAGCAATGAAACAGAATAGAAAGCCCAGAATAGAAAGCCCAAAAACAGAAATATAGAGCAATGAAACAGAATAGAAAGCCCAGAGATAAACCCACGCACCTATGGTCACCTTAATTTTGATAAAGGAGGCAAGAATATAAAATGGAGAAAAGACAGCTTCTTCAGTAAGTGGTGCTGGGAAAACTAGCAAAAGAATGAAACTACAACACTCCCTAACACCATACACAAAAATAAACTGAAAATGGAATAAAGACCTTAATGTAAGGCCAGACACTCTAAAACTCTTGGATGATAACATAGGAAGAACACTCTGTGACATGAAGAACAGCAAGATCCTTGTTGACTCACCTCCTAGAGAAATGGAAATAAAAACAAAAATAAACAGATGGGACCTAATGAATCTTAAAAGCTTTTGCACAGCAAGGGAAACCATAAACAAGATGCAAAGAAAACCCTCAGAATGGGAGAAAATATTTGCAAATGAAGCAACAGACAAAGGATTAATCTCCAAAATATACAAGTAGCTAATGCAACTCACTATCAAAAAAACAAAAAACCCAACCCAAAAGTGGACAGAAGACCTAAAGAGACATTTCTCCAAAGAAGATATACAGATTGCCAACAAACACATGAAAGGATGCTCAACATCATTAATCATTAGAGAAATGCAAATCAAAACTACCATGAGGTATCACCTCACACCAGTCAGAATGACCATCATCAAAAAATCTACAAGCAATAAATGTGGGAGGGTGTGGAGAAAAGGGAACCCTCTTACACTGTTGGTGGGAAAGTAATTTGATACAGCCACTATGGAGAACCTTATGGAGGTTCCTTAAAAAGATTAAAAATAGAACTACCATACGACCCAGCAATACCACTAATGGACATATACCCTGAGAAAACCATAATTCAAAAAGTGTCATGTACCACAATGTTCATTGCAGCTCTATTTACATTAACCAGGACATGGAATCAACCTAAGTGTCCATCGACAGATGAATGGATAAAGATGTGACACATATATTCACTGGAATATTACTCAGCCATAAAAAGAAATGAAACTCAGTTATTTGTAGTAAGGTGGATGGATCTAGAGATTGTCATACAGAGTGAAGTAAGTCAGAAAGTGAAAAACAAATACCATATGCTAACACATATATATGGAATCTAAAAAAAAAAAAAGGTTCTGAAGAACCTAGGGTCAGGACAGGAATAAAGTCGCAGACATAGAGAATGGACTGGAGGACACAGGGATGTGGAAGGGTAAGCTGGGACGAAGTGAGTGAGTAGCATGGACATATATACACTACCAAATGTAAAATAGATAGATAGTGGGAAGCAGCCACACAGCACACGGAGATCAGCTCAATGCTTTTTGTCCACCTAGAGGGTTGGAATAGGGAGGGTGGGAGGGAGATGCAAAAGGGAAGAGATATGTGGATATATGTATATGTATAGCTGATTCTCTTTATTATACAGAAGAAACTAACACACCATTGTAAAACAATTATACTCCAATACAGATGTTAAAATAAAATAAATAAAACACAAAAATCCCAAAAAAAAGCAAAACGGGGATAAGAAATATTACTGAAGGATAATTTTCAAACAGGTTAAAAAATGACTCATCTACAAATATAAAATGAATATATGTCAAATATTTTATTTAACCCTTTGTTTAGAGAGCAAGTATGAGGTTAAAAACATTTCAGTCTCTATTTCAAATGCTAGAAAATTCACAAGTAATATTAGGATAAGATTTTTGAGTTGATAAAAATTTGTGAATATTCAACAGGCTATAAAATGTAATCTTTTCCACCAGATATAAATTATTTGTATCTTTATGGAACAAAAATCTATGTTAGCATGTAACTTTACTAAGTCTGGAAACTTATCAACAGTAAATAGCAAGTCAAACTAAGTATATTCCCCTAGAAAACCTTAGTCTGCCTTTGCCTCTATATGACATTGAAAGTTTATTTTGCCCAAGATTTTGTCTTTTTTTCCAAGTTTTGAAAGATTTTTCTGATGATATGGAAAAAATGATCACTCTTATGGAGTAATATCGACTTCTCATGGTAGTCTTAATTTTAAAATGTATTATTCTTTAATTTTTTTAAATAAATATTTAATGTGACCTGGGAAGATGAACATATCATTTAGATTCATTGTTTTAGTTCTATTACTGTGCTTAATACAGAAAAAAATGTTATTAATTCAGGAAGGAAGTGACTGCACATAACACTAAACAATGAAATTCAATTGGTAATATTGTTGTTAAATGGCAAGGACATCACTCAGTAGTCTTAGCTGGGTAGTACATACGTTTCTCAGATTTGAATGTAAATGTGCCCTCAGAATAAAAATACTGAAGACTAAAAGACCATTAATTATGTTACAAATGATTCAAAAAATTAAAACAATAATATCTCCTTAAGAAAACCAACATGTATTAAACATATACTATATACCAGGAGCTGTTAGATACTTTATTCACTAACAAAATCATTATAGTTCCCCAAATTAGAAATTATTGCCTCGAAAGTAATAATAGTAATGAGTGTTCATTGGAAACATTACATACTACAACTGTTCTTTTATTTTTCACCTGTGTATCGAGTTTAATATCCAGCTCATTTTTAGTTACTCAGCATCCATACATACCCTTGTACACATACATGAACATTTACAAAGTAGCATAACAACATTATGCTTCTGCCTATCAAGATATGGCTATTTTTCAGGCTAATGAAAATGCTTTCATTCTCTCCCCAAAAAGAGTAGACAAAACGTCCTGACAGTCATTTTTTTTATCATTTATGGGACTTTTAACTACATTTCCATTTCAGTCACAGATATCCAGAACATGCAATAACCTAAGACTATGGCTGCCTTTTAAATTCCTTAGTGGTATCTTTTTTTTTTTTTTTAACATCTTTATTGGAGTATAATTGCTTTACAATGTTGTGTTAGTTTCTGCTGTATAATAAAGTGAATCAGCTATATGTATATATATATATATATCATCATATCCCCTCCCTCTTGCATTTCCCTCCCACCCTCCATACCCACCCTTCTAGGTGGTCACAAAGAACTGAGCAGATCTCCCTGTGCTATGCACCTGCTTCACACTAGCTATCTATTTCACATTTGGTAGTATATATATGTCAATGCTACCCTCTCACTTCATCCCAGCTTACATTTCCCCCTCCTCGTGTCCATTCTCTATGTCAGCATCTTTATTCCTGTCCTACCCCTAGGTTCTTCAGACCCTCTTCATTTTTAGATTCCATATATATGTGTTAGCATACAGTATTTGATTTTCTATTTCTGACTTACTTCACTCTGTATGATATGATTCACTATGGTCAATATTAGTGTTGAGAGTGGGCAACCTTGTCCTGTCCCTGATCTTAGAGGAAATGGTTTCAATTTTTCACCATTGAGAACAATGTTAGTTGTGGGTTTGTCATATATACCCTTAATTATGTTAAGTTGAGTTCCCTCTTTGCTCACTTTCTGGAGAGTTTTTATCTTAAATGGGAGTTGAATTTTTTTGAAAGCTATTTCTGTATCTATTGAGAGGATCATATGGTTTCTTTCAGTTTATTAATATGGTGCAGCACATTGATTTGCATATATTGAAGAATATTTGCATTCCTGGGATAAACCCCACTTGATCATGTTGTATGATCCTTTTAATGTGCTATTGGATTCTTTTTGCTAGTATTTTGTTGAGGATTTTTGCATCTAAGTTCATCAGTGATATTGGCCTGAGGTTTCTTTTTTTGTGACATCTTTGTCTGGTTTTGGTATCAAGGTGATGGTGGCCTCGTAGAATGAGTTTGGGCATGTTCCTCCCTCTGCTATATTTTGGAGGAGTTTGAGAAGAATAGGTGTTAGCTCTTCTCTAAATGTTTGATAGATTTCGCCTGTGAAGCCATCTGTTCCTGGACTTTTGTTTGCTGGAAGACTTTTAATCACAGTTTCAGTTTCATTACTTGTGATTGGTCTGTTTATATTTTCTATTTCTTCCGGGTTCAGTCTTAGGAAGATGGTGCTTTTCTAAGAATTTGTCCATTTCTTCCAGGTTGTGCATTTTATTGGCATATAGTTGCTTGTAGTAATCCCTCATGATTCCTTGTATTTCTGCAGGATCAGTTATTATTTCACCTTTTTCATTTCTATTTCTGTTGATTTGAATCTTCTCCCTTATTTTCTTGATGAGTCTGGCTAATGGCTTATCAATTTTGTTTATCTTCTCAAAGAAACAGCTTTTAGTTTTATTGATCTTTTCTACTGTTTCCTTCACTTCTTTATCATTTATTTTTGATCTGATTTTATGATTTCTTTCCTTCTGCTAACTTTGGGCTTTTTTTGTTCTTCTTTCTCTAATTGCCTTAGGTGTAAGCTTAGGTTGTTTATTTGAGATGCTCCTTGTTTCTTGAGGTAGGATTGTATTGCTATAAACTTCCCTCGTAGAACTGTTTTTGCTGCATACAATAGGTTTTGGGTCATTGTGTTTTCATTGTCATTTGTTTCTAGGTATTTTTGGATTTCCTGTTTGATTTATTCAGTGATCTCTTGGTCATTTAGTAGTGTATTGTTTAGCCTCCATGTGTTTGTATTTTTTACAGATTTTTTCTTGTAATTGGTATCTAGTCTCAGAGCATTTTGTTTGGAAAAGATACTTGATATGATTTCAATTTTCTTAAATTTACCAAGGCTTGATTTGTGACCCAAGATATGATCTATCCTGGAGAATATTCTATGATCACTTGAGAAGAAAGTGTATTCTGCTGTTTTTGGATGGAATGTCCTATAAATATCAGTTAAGTCCATCTTTTATAATGTGTCATTTAAAGCTTGTGTTTCCTTATGTATTTTCATTTTGGAAGATTGGTCCATTGGTGAAAGTGGGTTGTTAAAGTCCCTTACTATTACTGTGTTACAGTCAACTTCCCCTTTTATGTCTGTTAGCATTTCCCTTATGTATTGAAGGCTCCTATTTTGGGTGCATAAATATTTACAATGGCTATATCTTCTTCTTGGTTTGATCCCTTGATCATTATGTAGTGTCCTTCTTTGTCTCCTGTAATAGTCTTTATTTTAAAGTCTATTTTGTCTGATATGAGAATTGCTACTCCAGCTTTCTTTTGATTTCCATTTGCATGGAATATCTTTTTCCATCCGCTCACTTGCAGTCTGTATGTGACCCTAGGTCTGGAGTGAGTCTCTTGTTGAGAGCATATAGACACATCTTGTTTTTATCCATTCAGCCAGTTTATGTCTTTTGGTTTGAGCATTTAATCCATTTCATTAAGGTGATTATCAATATGTATATTCCTATTACCATTTTCTTTATAGTTTTGTGTTTGTTATTGTAGGTCTTTCCCTTCTCTTATGTTTCCTGCCGAGAGAAGTTCCTTTAGCATTTCTTGTAAAGGTGGTTTGGTGGTGCTGAATTCTCTTAGCTTTTGCTTGACTGTAAAGGTTTTAATTTCTCTGTCAAATCTGAACGAGATCCTTGCTGGGTAGAGTAATCTTGGTTGTAGGTTTTTCTCCTTCATCACTTTAAATATGTCCTGCCACTCCCTTCTGGCTTGCAGAGTTTCTGCTGAAAGATCAACTGTTAACCTTATGGGGATTCCCTTGTATGTTATTTGTTGCTTTTCCATTCCTGGTGTTAATATTTTTTCTTTGTATTTAATTTTTGATAGTTTGATTAATATGTGTCTTGGTGTGTTTCTCCTTGGATTTATCTAGTATGGGTCTCTTTGTGCTTACTGGACTTGATTGACTATTTCCTTTCCACATTAGGGAAGTTTTCAACTATAATCTCTTCAAATATTTTCTTTTTCTCTTCTTCTTCTGGGACCACTATAATTAGAATTTGGGTTCAATTAATGTTGTCCCAGTGGTCTCTGAGACTGTCCTCAGTTCTTTTCATTTGTTTTTCTTTATTCTTCTCTGCAGTAGTTATTTCCACTATTTTATCTTCCAGGTCACTTATCCGTTCTTCTGCCTCAGTTATTCTGCTATTGATTCCTTCTAGAGAACTTTTAATTTCATTTATTTTGTTGGTCATCATTGTTTGTTTGCTCTTTAGTTCTTCTAGTTCCTTGTTAAACGTTTCTTGTATTCTCTCCATTCTATTTCCAAGATTTTGGATCATCTTTGTTATCTTTACTCTGAATTCTTTTTCAGGTAAACTGCCATTTTTTTTGGTCCGTTGGGTTTTTACCTTGCTCCTTCACCTGCTTTATATTTCTCTGTCTTCTCATTTTGCTTAACTTACTGTGTTTGGGGTCTCCTTTTTGCAGGCTGCTGGTTCGTAGTTCCTGTTGATTTTGGTGTCTGCGCCCAGTGGGTAAGGTTGGTTCAGTGGGTTGTGTAGGCTTCATGGTGGAGGGGTGTGGTGCCTGTGTTCTGGTGGACGTGGCTGGATCTTGTCTTTCCGGCAGGCAGGACCACATCCAGTGGTGTGTTTTTGGGTGTCTGTGAACTTATTATGATTTTAGGCAGCCTCTCTGCTAATGGGTGGGCTTATGCTAATGTGTTCCTGTCTTGCTAGTTGTTTGGCATGGGGCATCCAGCAGTGAAGCTTGCTGGCCATTGGGTGGAACTGGGTCTTCACGTTGAGATGGAGATCTTTGGGAGAGCTCTCAGAGATTGATATTACATGAGGCAAGGAGGTCTCTTGTAGTCCAGTGTCCTGAACTCAGCTCTCTGACCTCAGAGGCTCAGGCCTGACACCAGGCCAGACCACTAAGACCCTGTCAGCCACACAGCTCAGAAGAAAATGGAGAAAAAAAGAAAGAGAAAAAAAATTGTAATAAAATAAAATGAAATTTTAAAATTATTAAAATAAAAAAATTAAAAAGTAATAAAAAAAGAAAAGGGCAACCAAACCAATAAACAAATCCACCAATGATAAAAAGCACTAAAAACTAAACTAAAAGATACACATAAAAATCAGAAACAAGTCAGTCGCAGACAGCAAACCCCAAGTCTACAGTTACTCCTAAAATCCACCGCTTCAACTTTCAGTTGATTCATTGTCTATTCAGGTATTCCGCAGATGCAGGGTACCTCAAGATGATTGTGGGGATTTAATCTGCTGTTCTTGAGGCTGCACAGAGAAATTTCCCTTTCTCTTCTTTGTTCACACAGATCCTCGGGTTGAGCTTTTGTGTTGGCCCCACCTCTGTGTGTTGGTTGCCCTTAGGCTTCTGTTCCCACCCAGACAAGATGGGGTTAAAGCACTGGTTGATTAGGGGGCTCTGGCTCAGTTATGCCAGGGGAGTGAGGGGTACGGTTGTCATAATTGGAATGTGGGGTGAGCCTGTGGCAACAGAGGCTACTGTGATGTCACAACAGCCTGAGCTGTGTTGTGTGTTCTCCGGGAAAATTGTCCCTGGATCACAGGACCTTGGCAGTGGTGGGTTGCACAGGCTCTTGGGAGGGGTGGTGGGGGTGTGTGTCGTTAGTGGCCTGTGCTTGAACACAGGATTCTTGGTGGCTGTAGCAACAGCATTAGCATTTCATGCCCGTCTCTGGTGTCCAAGCTGATAGTCGTGGCTCACTCCAGTCTCTGGAGCTCATTTAGGCCATGCTCTGCCTTCTGTTGGCAGACAGGGAAGGAATCCCCTCTCTTCATGCCCCGTGAAACAATGGTCTCTTGCCTCTTAGGCAGGTCCAGAGTTTTTCCCAGACTCCCTCCCAGCTAGCTGTGGCTCACTAGCCCCCTTTAGGCTGTCTTCATGCAGCCAACCCCAGTCCTTTCTCTGAGGTCTGAACTCCAAAGCCCGAGCCTCAGCTCCCAGCCCCCACCCGCCCCAACAGGTGAGCAGACAAGCCTCTCATGCTGGCGAGTGCTGGTCGGCACCTATCCTCTGTGCCTGAATCTCTCTGCTTTGCCCTCTTCACCCTTGTCGCTGTGCTCTCCTCTGTGGCTCCGAAACTTACCCCCGCCCCCACTCCGTCTCTGTCAGTGAAGAGGCTTCCTAGTGCATGGAAACTTTTCCTCCTTCACAGCTCCCTCCCAGATGTGCAGGTCCCATCCCTCTTCTTTTGTCTCTGTTTTTTCTTTTTTTATTTTGCCCTAGCCAGGTACGTGGGGATTTTCTTGCCCTTTGGGGAGTCTGAGGTCTTCTGCTAGAATTCAGTAAGTGTTCTGTAGGAGTTGTTCCACATGTAGATGTATTTTTGATGTATTTGTGGGGAGGAAGGTAATCTCCACGTTTTACTCCTCCGCCATCTTCAAGGTCCCCTAGGACTATTCTTAAATCATTCCAAGCCTAACCAATCCGACTTAGCATTCAAGAAAGTACTGTGAGGTAGATATTATTACTATTTCAATTTTAAAAGATCAGAAAAGTAATTACTACTGTAATTAAATACCAGATGAGGAAACTGTTAAAACTAAAAAGTTCAGTGAATGAGCTTTATATTCTTTATTTAAACTTTATTTCAAAAGTCAAATAAGCTTTAGTATTATTCAGGTTCTACACTTTATTCCTTAGACCATTGGTTCTCAACAATGTTGGCATATGGAGCTACATAGCCAGACAGACGACTAGATCCCACCCCAGACTAAGTGAATCAAAATCTCTCGGGTTGCAGCTGTCCAAATGTTTTTTTAAAAAGCTCTGTGAACATTAATCAAGTTTTAGGTTTTGTCATATAATATACTATGGAAGAAGAGATAGTCAAGGAAATTAAGACGAATTTGGTTCAATTATGTATAGCCAGGTTGAGAATACTTTAACACTTATATCTGTGATTATTAATACTGGCTGCATATTATAATCACCCATGGAATTTTAAAATATAGCAAACACCTGGGTCTAACCCTAGCCCAGTTAAATAAAATCTCTGAGGGTAGGGTTCTTGCATGATCAATTTCTTAAAAGTTACTTCAGACAACTTTAAAGTGCAGCTAGGATTAGGAATTATTGACCTCCAGTTTCTCTGGAACTCTCCTGCTCAAAACCCTTAATTGCTCTCGACCCCCTTCTGAATTATAAACTCTTCAGTTTAACATTTATGGCTTCCACATGAGACAATGTATTTTTATACATTTCACCCCATCCCTCCCTCCAGCCATAGGCACTCTGCTTTCAAGCCAGATTGACCCCAAACACACCTTGCAAATCTCTGCCTCAGTAACTTTATGGTTTTACCCCTCTAATTGCTGAAACCATATCCATCCTGCAAAGTCCTTCTCATAAACCTTACCTATTCTGAACCAGATAGGATCTGTCCTCCTCTGAACCACCATGGACCTTGGTTTATACACTGTTATGCACTTACTTGTTTGTATTATAATCACATATGCCCTTGACCTTGTTTTCCCTTTGCTATAGGACAAATATTCTCACTCAGTTATTAGAATCTGTGTGCATTTGTGTAGTTTGAAAATATATGCTTAATATTATAATTTTATATGTAAAAAATACAAGATACCTGTTCAAACAGATTATAAACTCCTTAGAATGTTTTTGATTAGTTAAGATAAACATGTTTTTAAGAAAAATTAAAAGGGGATGTTTAGTGTGCTTAATCTCATTGTTATTCTGGGTCTCTCAATCACCCTAGATCAATTCTAGCTTGTGGCTGGCTTCTTCAGCAGGCTGCTCCCCAGTACGACCCCTTTTATATGGAGCTGAAAGGAAAACAGCAAGAGAAGGATAGCCACACTGAAGTAGCAAGGTTGAGAAAAGCATGATTTAATTTTAAAGGTCAGAATAATTGAAACAAACCTTTGACTCTCCCAAATAAAGTCCTATTCAGATTGTTGAAGAAAGAAAGTCAACTTCTTTCCAGAGGCCATTATGACATAGAAGCAGATTTGAGTGTTTAATAAAGCTCCATGGCAACATTGATACATAATCCTATTAAATTTGGGGGTACAACCTTGATTCCTCAGGAGTATATACTTCTGGTTTTTCATTTATGAAAGGAAAAATGTGTCAAGACTCAATAAATTCAGTTCATCAAAGCACATGAACATCAATTTGTGTTTAATTGCATTTCATAGTGGATCTCACAAAGCTATTCCAAGGTGAAAAGCTCACTCTGCTGTAATAATTAAGTTCTGATTTTCCTTCTTATAGGGTCAGGAAAACTGTGCAAGTAATGGACAATGAGTAAACAATCAAATTACAGTTAACAATATACCATCATATTTTTTAATTGTCCAAGAAGTGTACATTTTCTTTCGTTTGAAAGCTTTTGTATTCCTTAAGAAACAGCTAGTATCAAGTCTGTTTAAATGTAGACTATATATTGTGTGATAAGTGAATATTATGGAGTATACATTTGACTTCATGTTGTTAATTACATACTTTCTAAAATTGTCATTAAAAATAAAAATGACAACATCCAAACGTAGATTACAATTTTAGTTATGGCAACTAAAAGATTAATCTAGGCCTAAAGGCAGAAATAGAGACAGAGATGTAGAGAACAAACGTATGGACACCAAGAGGGGAAAGCGGGGATGGGGATGGTGGTGGCAGGATGAACTGGGAGTTTGGGATTGACATATATACACTAATATGTATAAAATAGATAACTAATAAGAACCTGCTGTATAAAAAAATAAAATTCAAAAAAAAACGAAAAATATTTTTTTCCTGATAACAGTAATATTTTCCTTATAGGAAGTACCTGTATACATTATGCCTTATCTCAGTTTATGAATCCTATTTTATATGTGTAATTTATGTTATTTTATATCACAGATGCAAAACATAATGCCATCAAAACCACCGTAGACTCATTAGAAATTAGATAAAACCTGCAAAAGACTTTGATATATAAGGTCAATAACTAATATTGGACTATAACAACTAGCTAATGGCATCAGTATTTGAAATAGCATTTATGTTGAAACACTATCAAAATTATAGACTGCAGGAAATACAGTATATTAAAGCCAAACAGAATTCATTATTATCTGTTGCAAGGACAGGGAAAGAACTTGGGATGACTAAAAGAAGGAGTCCTGTGCAGTTTCGTTACCTGAAAGGATAGTGTTTCAACACTTTAGGTCAAGATTAGTAACCTTATATTTCTAAACTCTTTTGCAGAATCTAAGTTTCCCTAAGTTTGAGTAGAGACTAACCTTGAGGGAATAACACATGAAATAAGCTATTTGATTTGCAACACATTTATATTTTATAATTATAGCTATCATTGAGTTCCTTTCAGTATGTCTCATGAAAACATATAGTAGAAAACTGGTCCTGAATGCCTTGTGGTTTAAAGTAGTTATGTAACTAAATGATTGCCCTCAGATGGCATAAAAGTAGATAATATTCATATATTTTAAAAATCAGTTAATTCCCTAGTGGACCAGTGGTTAAGACTCGATGCTTTCACTGCTGCATCCCAGGTTCAATCTATGCTCGGGAAACTAAGATACTGTTAGCCCCGTGGCACAGCCAGATAGATAGGTAGATAGATAGATAAATAAATAAACAAACAAACAAATAAATAAATGAAAAATAAAAATCAGTGCACTTATTACCTAAAGCCTGTTTACTTTGATACTTTCCAGTCAAAGTATTATTTCTCTCTGGAAATAATTTGCAAAACTGAAGAAAGTTTACATAGTGTTATGAGCTATGCTATCTCCATCATTACAGAGAATTTTCCCCTTATTTCAAATTGAAGAACTCATTCTGTCATTTGTTTGTTTCAGCAGTTGTCTTCTTTTATTCAAAAATTTTCTAAGAACAAGACAAAAATATGTTAGTCTGAGAAATATTCACCATAAAATCTGAAAAGATAATCATAATTCCAAAAGTTCAGAAAGAAAGAGCTGGATAAAATTCCACAAAAAGAATAAAAAAGAGTGTCATAAAGATAGCAGTGTAGGAGACCTTAGCCTTTGTTCTCCTTCACCAAAGATCAATAATTAGATAGCTATTCATGAACAAAAACAGCTTTGGGAAAGCTTTGGAGTCTACTTAAGGAACTTCAGCAATACAGTGGAACAACAAAACTTGAGAATAACCACACAAAAAGGGAAGGAAGAGCAACTGCATTTTGCCTCCCCCAAGCCAGCATTGCTCAGCACCATGGGGAAACTCCCAAGCTAGAAATTGTTACCTCACTAGAAAAGGGATAGCAGGGTGAATGACCACTTCACTAGTTTTTTGGGGCATCACAAAGGACCTACTTTGATTTCACTCCACCCAGAGGCTGGCAAATCTGAGACTTATAAGAGATGGCTATGAACATAGAAGAAAAGCAGGGGCCATCAGTATCAGATGCTTACTGGGAGTGACCACAGTTCCCAGTCTTTTGTTATGCAGACAAACCCAGCAGCTTTCAACACTGAAGAAACCAGTGGCCAACACAACTGCTGTGTATACTCTGAGGATTTCATCTGCTTTTGCCCCACAGTTATTTGTACTTGCTGGCACCAGCCACCTAAGTCCCTCCTCCATCCCTACCCTCTTACTCCCAACAAAAGCTAGGACCCACCCTGGCAAAAAGCCCAATCCTCTGCAGCTGAGTAAGTGCAAGACACCATCCTAAATCCTCACCACCATGTGTGTTCTCAGGGCTAGTTCTTCCAGCTGTACATTTGCACACCACCAGCTTGATGCCTATCGCTGATCTCCATTGCTATGTACACGCCCATGGCATTATCTTTCAGCCAAAGAAGTATATGCTGATAGCCACGGCTCCCACAGCTGCTTGTGGGTCCAGATTAGGGCCTATCTTGTATCACTAGCCTGCACCACTAGATACACCTGCAACTAGTCCCCTCCCAATTCTCCATCCACATACACCCAACTTGATAACCATTACCAGTTTTTTACTGCCATATACACACCCATAGGGAAACCTTATAGCCACAGGAGTGCAACACAGACCTACAGGCCCTATGTAGCTGCTTGTGATCCTGACTCCAACCCTGTCTCAGGTTACTGGTCTGCACCTCTGGGATCACTTGCAGCTAGCTCCTCGAGCTATTTACCTGTATACTCCTGGCAACTCCCAACATTGGCCTCCACTGCTGTGTGCCCATGGCAAAAACCAGCAGCCATGGTGATGCATGCCAACATCCAGGGCCCCTACAGCTGACAGTGAATCCATAATCAGCCACAACGCATTTTGCTCACTCTGGCCCCCACTACTCTGAGTTTGCATTTGTCCCCTGCCACTACACAGGCAATTATGGCTGGCCCTCACAACCAAGTGTGTGCACACCATTTGCTCCAGCCACTACTGCTGACTGCCGTGCTCCATAGCCTCTAGACCTGGAGGTGCCACTGAAGATCTCAGCAGTGCTTGCATCCACTGCAGAACCCCCACAGAGTTTGCCAAGAGCCAGATAGCTCTTGAAGCTGTGGACTCCAGAAAACTGAACTGAAAAGTCACTATGGACCCAGAGCCAACACACACACATACACAGTGCCCTGCACCACTGGATCTGGAGTCACAGCATGTTCCAGTGTGTTTCCTGCTGAAGGGTGAAGGACTTCTCTTATAAAGTCAGTCCCTAAAGTCTGGAAGAGGTGATTGTTTTTCAAATATTCACACACCTACACAAAACTTCAGAGAACACAAAAAATCAGATAAACATGACTCCACCAAAGGAACACAGTAACTTTCGATAACTGACCCCAAAGAAATAGAGGTACAGGAATTGCCTGACACAGAGTTAGAAATAACTGTGTAAATGATGTTCAGAGAACTACCAGAGAGCACAGATGAACACTTTAATGATATGAGGAAAACAATACAAGAACAAAATGAGATGTTAAACAAAGAGATAGAAAATGAAAAAGAACCAAACAAATTTTGGAGCTGAAAAATTTGGATTGAACTGAAGAATTCACTAGAGAGCTTCAAGAGCAGACTAGATCAAACAAAAGAAAGAACCAGTGAGATCAAAGACAAATCATTTGATATTATCCAGTCAGAGGAGCAAAAAGAAAAAAAAAATAATGAAAAGGAATGAAGAATGTTTACAGTAATTATGAGATACCATTTAAAGAAACAATCTGTGCATAATTGGAGTCCCAGAGGAGAAGAGAGGGAGAAAGGGGTAGAAATCATGTTTCATGAAATAATGGCTGAAACGTCCCAAACCTGAAGATTTGGAAAACCAAATTTATAAATCTAATAGGTCACCCCAAAATTTCAATCCTAAATGATCTTCTCCAAGACACATTATAATAAAGCTGTTTAAAATCAAAGACAAGATAGAATTTCAAAAACAACAAGAGAAAAAAAAAATTCTCTCATATGAGGGAACTCCCATAAGGTTATCAGCAAATTTCTCAGCAAAACCTTAAGGGCTAGGAAAGAATGGGATGGTATACTAAAAGTGCTAATCAAGAACACTTTACCCAGCAAAAGTATCTTCAGAAATGAAAGCAAGATAAAGACTTTCCTTAACCAAAAGAAGCTGAAAGAGTTCATCAACACTAGACATGCCTTACAAGAAATGCTGAAAGGAGATATTCAAGCTGAAACAAAGGAACAGTAACTAGTAACATGAAAACATATGAAATTATACAGTACCCTAGTAAAGGTAAGTATATATAGTCAGATACAGAATATTCTAATATTGTAATATTATGGTGTGTTAACCACTTAATTCTAGTATAAAAGTTACAGGACAAAAGTACTAAAATAGCTATGGCTAAAATAATTGTTAATGGATAAACAATATAAAAAGATGTAAATTGTGACATAAAATGTGAGGCGTGGGAGTAAAAGGGTAGAGTTTCTGTACACAATAAAATTTAAGTTCTTATCAGCTTAAAATACACTGTTATATCTATATGATGTTTCAAGAAAGCTACAGAGTAACCACACTCACAAAAATAGTAGATAAACAAAACATAAAGAGAAGAGAATCAAATTATATCACTATGAAAAATCAAGAATTCAAAGAAGAAGATATCAATAGAGGAAGAAAGAAACAATGAAACTAAAAAACAGCCAGAAAACAATAAACAAGATAGCAAAATTAAGTTGTTTCATGTAAATAATTACTACATATGTAAATGGATTAAATTCTCCAATCAAAAGGCAGAGTGGCTGAATGGATAAGAAACAATGCTCAACTATATACTGCCTATAAGAGACTAACTTCAGCTTCACGGACACAAATAGGCTTATAATGAAGGGATAGAAATAGATATTCTATGAAAATTGAAGTCCAAAGAGCAGGGATAGCTATATTGTATCAGAAAACAAGTAGACTGTAGGTGAACAACGGTAATAAGACACAAATAAGTCATTATATAATAATAAAAGAGTCAACAATCAAGAGAATATATCAATATATTGTAAATAATTATGCACCCATAATTGGAGCACCTTAAGCAAAAACTAACAGACCTGAAGGGAGCAACAGACAACAGTACAATAACAGCATGGCACTTTGATACCCTGTTTTCAACAATAGATATATCATAAAGATGGAAAATCTATATGGAAATCTTGGACTTGAACTATACTTTAGACCAAACTATACTTTAGAACTGTATGTTAGACTAACAGACAATACAGAACATTCCAGACAACAGCAGCAGAGTATATATTTGTCTCAAGTGCAAGTGAAACATTTTACAGGATAGATCAAATATTAGGTCACAAAGCAAGTCTCAGCAAATTTTAAAAGATAAAAATCAAATCAAATATCTTTTCTCTTTAAATTTCTTTGAAATATAGTTGATTTACAATATTGTGTTAGTTTCAGGTGTACAACAAAGTGATTCAGTTTTATATATATATATATAAAATATGTATATATATATATATATATAATATGTATATATATATTCTTTTTAGATTCTTTTTCATTATAGGTTATTATAAAATATTGAGTGTAGTCCCCTGTGCTGTACAGTAGGTCCTTATTGGTTATCTATTTTATATATAGTAGTGTGTATAATCTCAACCTCCTAATTTAACCCTCCACCCCTTTCCCCTTTGGTAAGCGTAAGTTTGTTGTCTATGTCTGTGAGTCTATTTCTGCTTTTAAATAGGTTCATTTGTACCATTTTTTTAGATTCCACATATAAGCGATATCATATGATATTTTTCTTTGTCTGACTTACTTCACTTAGTATGATCATCTCTGGGCCCATCCATGTTGCTGCAAATGGCATTATTTCATTCTTTTTTATGGCTGAGTAATACTCCATTGTGTATATACATCACATTTTTTTATCCATTTATCTGTCAATGGACATTTAGGTTGCTTCCATGTCTTGGATGCTGTAAAAAGTTCTGCTATAAATATTGAGGTATATGTATCCTTTTCAAATTATAGTTTTCTGCAGATATATGCCCCCAGAAGTGGTATCACTGGATCATGTGGTAACTCTATGTTTAAATTTTTAAGGAACTTCCATACTGTTCTCTATAGTGGCTGTAACAACTTACATTCTCACCAACAGTGTAGGAGGGTTCCATTTTCTCCAACCCTCTCCAGCATTTATTATTTGTAGACTTTTGATGATGGCCACTCTGATTGGTGTGAAGTGATACCTCATTGTAATTTTGATTTGTATTTCTCTAATAATTAGTGATGTTAAGCATCTTTTCATGTGCCTGTTGGCCATCTGTATATCTTCTTTGGAGAAATATCTATTTAGATCTTCAGCCATTTTTTTGACTTTTTTTTGATATTGAACTGTATAAACTTTTTTTTTAATTTTGAAAATTAATACCTTGTTTATAGCCTTGTTTGTAAATATTTTCTCTCATTCTGTAGGTTGTCTTTTCATTTTGTTTATGGTTTCCTTTGCTGTGCAAGAGATTTTAAATTTAATTAGGTCCCAATTGTGTTTTATTTTTTAAAATTTCCATTAGTCTAGGAGACAGATCCAAAACATTTTTGCTGAGATTTATGTCAAAGAGTGCTCTGCATATGTTTTCCTCTAGGAGTTTTAGAGTATCCAGTTCTACATTTTAAAATCTGTATGGAAACACAAAAGACCTCAAATAGTCAAAGTAATTTTGAGAAAGAAAAACAAACCTGGAGGGATCAGGTTCCCTGACCTCAAATTATACTACAAAGCTTCGGTCATCAAAACAGTATGATACTGGCTTAAAAACAGACACATAGATCAATGGGATAGGACATAAAGCCCAGAAATATATCCATACACTTAAGGTAAATTAATCTACAATGAAAGAAGCAAAAATTTACAAAGGAGAAAAGAGAGTCCCTTCAACAAGCGACGCTCTTAAAACTGGAAAGCTACATGTAAAAGAATGAAATTAACACATTATCTAATACCATATACAAAAGTAAACTCAAAGTGGATTAAAGACCTAAATGTAAGACCAGATACTAAATATTTTTTTCTGACCTTGGTGATATAAAGCTGGAAATCAGTAACAGGAGGAAAACCAGAAAATTCGCAAATATGTGGAAATGAAGCAACATACTTCTGAACAACCAATGGGTCAAAGATCAAATCAAAAGGGAATTTAAAAAATTCCTAAAAGAAACAAAAATGGAAACAAAATATAACAAAACTTACGGGATACAACAAAAACTGTGTAAGAGAAAAAATAATAATAAATGCCTGCATTAAGAAAAAAGAAAAATCTTAATAGGCTAACTTTACACTTCCATGAACTAAAAAACAAGAACAAACTAAGGCCAAAGTTAACAGAATGAGGAAGTAACAAAGATCAGAGCTTAAGTAAATGAAAGAAACAGTAGAAAAGATCAATGAAACTAAAAGTTGTTTTTTGAAAACATAAACAAAATTGACAAACATCTAGCTAGACTTACCAAGAAAAAAAGAGAAAAGACTCAAATAAAATAAAAAATAAAAGACTAAATGTTACAACTGATACTGCCAAAATATAAAGAATTGTAGGAGGCTACTATAAACAATTACATGCCAAAAAATTTGACAACCTAGAAGAAATTAATAAATTCCTAGCAACTTACAACTTACCAAGTCTGAATCATGAAGAAATAGAAAATGTAAACAAACCAATAACAAGAAAGGCAATTGAAATCAGTAATCAAACACCTCCCAACAAAGAAAAGCTCAGGACCAGATGGCTTCACTGGAGAATTCTGCCAAACTTTTAAAGAAGAATTAACTCTAATGCTTCTCAACCTTTTCCAAAACTTTAAAGAGGTTGGAACACTATCAAAATTATTTTAAGAGGCCAGCATTACCCTGACACTGAAACCAGATAAGGACACTAGAAGGAATGAAAACTACAGGCCAATATCACTGATGAAAATAGATGCAAAAAACTCAACAAAATACAATCAGAGTAAATTAAAAAAACACACATTAAAAGGATGATGCATCATGATCAAGTGGGATTTATCCCTGGAATATAAGGAGTTTCAACATATGCACATCAATAAATATGACAGAATACATTAATAGAATGAAAGACAAAATATACACTCATCTCAGTAGATGCAGAAAAAGCATTTGTCAAAATTCAATATCCATTTATGATAAAAACTCTCAAAAAAATGGGTATAGAAGAAACATACTTCAACATAATAAAGACCATATATGACAAAACCGCAGCTAACATCATACTCAATGGTAAAAGTTTGAAAACTTTTCCTTTAAGATCATGAACAGGACAAGTGTGCCCATCTCTCACCACTCCTATTCAACATAGTAATGGAAGTCCTAGGTAGAGCAACTTAGCACAAAAATTAAACAAAATTTATGTGTATCAGAAAGAAAGACATAAAAGTATCTCTTTTTGTTGATGACGTGATCTGTATATAGAAAGACTTAAAACAACACCAAAAAACCTCTTAGACCTAATGAAGTAAAGTTTCAGGATACAAAATCAACATACAAAAATCACTTGCATTTCTATACACTAACAATGAACTATCTGAAAAAATTAAGCAATCCAATTTACAAGAGCATCAGGAACAATAAAATAATTAGGAATAAATTTACCCAAGTAAGTGAAAGATCTATATACCAAACACTATAGGACATTGATGAAAGAAATTGAAGAAGACACAAATAAGTGGGAAAATATCTTATGTTCATGGAGCAAAAGATTTGATATTGTTAAAATAGGTATACTATCCAAAGGCATTTATCAATTCAATGCAACTCCTATCAAAATTCCAATGGCATTTTTCACAAAGATAGAAAATAATCAATCCTTAAATTCATATGGGACCACAGAAGTCTCTGAATATTCAAAGCGATCTTGAGAATGAACAAACCTGGAGGCATCACACTTCTTGATTTCAAATTACATTACAAAGCTATAGTATCAAACACTATGGTACTGATATAAAAACAGACATATAGACCAATTAAACAGAATCAAGAGCCCAGAAATAAATCCATGCATCTATTTTCAAGTAATACTTGACAAGTGAGTCAAAAATATTAAATGGGGAAAGGGTAGTCTCTTCAATAATTAGTTTTTGGAAAATTTTAAATTCACATGCAGAAGAATGAAAATGGACCCTTATCTTATACCACTCACAAAAACTAACTCAAAGTGGATTAAGGACCTAAATCTAAGACCTGAAACTGTAAAATTCTAGAATAAAATAAGGGGGAAACTTTGACATGGGTCTTGGTAATTTTTTTGGACATGATGCCAAAAGCATAAGCAATGAAAGCAAAAATAGGTAAGTGGGAATACATCAAGCTAAAAGGCTTCTGCACAGCAAGAGAAACAATCAACCAAATGAAAAGTCAGCCTACGGAATGGGAGAAAATATTTGCACACCATCTATTTGATAAGGAGTTAATATTCAAAATATTTAAGGAAATTATACAACTAAACGTCAAGAAAACAATCCAATTAAAAATAGCCAGAGGACTTGAATTGACTTTTTTCCAAAGACATTCAAGTGACCAATGAGTACATGAAAAGGTGCTCAACTTTACTTACCGTCAAGGAAATGGAAGTAAAAACCACAATGAGATATCACTTCACACCTTTAGAATGGCTGCTACCCAAAAAAGAAGAGATAACATATGCTGGCTGGCTCTGATGTGGGAAAAGGGAAACCTGGCACACTGTTAGTGGAAATGTAAATAGTTACAGCCACAATGGAAAACAATATGAAGGCTCAGAAAGTTAAAAATAGAACTTCCATACGATCCAGCAATCCACACACACTGAAAGACAAATATTATATTTTCACTTATATATACACTCTAAAATTATCAAACTCATAGAAACTGAAAGTAGAATAGCGTTGCCAGGGGCTGAGGGATGGGAGAAATGGGGAGATGTTGGTCAAAGCGTATAAATTTTCAGTTATAGGATGAATAAATTATGGGGGTCTAATATAAATTGTGGTGACTACAGTTCACAATACTGTATTGTATCCTTGAAAGTTGCTGCGAGAGTAGAATTTTAATGTTTCAACATAATACCACCAACAACAAAATGGCAATTATATGAAATGAAGGATGTTTAGCTAGCCTTACTCTGGTAAAGAGTTTGCAATATATATATATATATATATATATATATATGTGTGTGTGTGTGTGTGTGTGTGTATCAAATCATCACATTGTAAACTTTCAACGTACACAATGTTATATGTCAATTATATCTCAAAGGAGAAAGAAGACAAAGTATTCATGCACATGGCTCAGATTTCATTAATTAATTCATTCATTTATCTAATAAACATGTATTGAGCCCACTATATGCCAGGTACTATTCCAGGTGCTGAAAATGCAGCAGTGAACTATGTAAAAGCTAGTGATAAATGTCATGAAGAAAAATAAAGCCAACATTGGTGGTGGGGACCCAGTGGTGGAAAGAAGGGGTATAATTTTAAATAAGGTGGACAGAAAGAACTTGTTAAAATGGTGATAACTGGGTAAGGACCTGAGAAAAATGTAAGGGAGCCAGCAAGGTAGATATCTTGCAGAATGCCAGGTATATTAAGGAACATGAATGATATGCACCATTTTCACTGTCCACAGACTTTGTGAAGAATTAAGCTGTTTTTACAGATTATAATAGAAATACGCATTTATTGTAGAACAAGAATATTTCCAATATTTACAATTAAACATTTTTTTAAAGTTCAAATTGAATTGCATTTAAGGTCAAGTCATAAATGAATACCACACAGACAAGCCACTTTTCTTAGTGTGAATTAAAGTCAAATGAGGGAGAAGGTAAAAAAAAGAAGGACTTTGGAGCCAGACAGACCCACTCTGTTACTTACAATCTGTGGGTTTGTTTATATTATTTAACTTTTACAGGACCTTAATTTTCTTACCTGCAAATGGAGATAATAAAACCCACTCTTCAGGTAGGGTCCTTGTGTACAATATATGTAAAATGCTTAGTATAGGCACTCTAGAATCCATCTGGCAGAGTGAAAGAAAATGGAAAATACAACTCAGTACCTTAAGGCTGTGGTTCTCAAATTTAACAAATCATAAGAAATACCCTGGGCATATGATGAAAACAACAGCAACAACAGATATTTAAGATTTCCCCACTGGGAATTTTTATTTATCATTTCTCAGCTGAAGTTCCAGGAGCTCTAGTTTTAAAAAGTTCCCCTAATGATTCTTATGATCAATAGGGTTTTGGAAGCACTGAAATAATTATATACAGAGACAAACATGAGAACCAATTAATTAATTGGTTATTGAAGGATTTTACCAGTTTATTGGCCATGGGGCACCAACTTTAGACTGACTCTTTAGATAGACTCTTGGGTTTTAACTCTAGCATTCCCATCTGTGTTATCTTAGACAATTTACTTAAATTCTCTATGCTTTGGTTTCTCATCTGTAAAATGGAATAAGATAGTACTTCACATTGCTATCAGGGAGATTAAATGTTTAATATATATATATTTATAAATATATATACTTAATATATACTTATAATAATATACTTAATATAATAATATTATAATAACTAATATAGTGAGTATATAATCTAAAATGTATATTTATAAATATTATATATACTCTATATATGTTTATATATTATACATATATCACTATATGCATTATGTATATACTTATATATAAATATATGTATAAAACATGCATGTATATATATTATATATGTATCACTATCTAATTTATTATTATTACTGCTACCACTACTACTACTACTGCTATGTCTCACCTTATGGAACAAAGGTGATTCTGTGAAGTTGGTTGAAAGAAGAATTTATGTAAATCAGATCATATTATTCACTAACTTTCATTAGGAAATTTAGTATTCCCTGTGAAAAGCACTGAGGGAGTACCATAATATATAATAGATTATCACAAATAGTACTGGAGAAAACCCTGGAACCACATTTTTAGAAATGACAGTATGTTAGACCTGAAAGTACATTTTTGGTTATTTTACTCTGTGCAACACACCATCACAAAATATTGTGACTATAAAACAACAATTTCTCTTTGACAGTTCTGTAAGTTGACTGAGCTCATCTGGCACTTTTCCTTTGGACTTCCATATAGTGACAATCAGATTGCAGCTGAGGCTAGAGTCGAGTGACCACTCCATGTGTTTTGTTTGGTCTTCCTCATAGCATCACTGTTTCAGTGTAGTCGACTTCCATCATTCAACTGACCTACCCAGATCATGTGACCCCAGGGACTCAGGCAGAAACCACAAGACTATTTATGACCTAACCTCTGAAGACTCAAAAAGTCAATTCCATTACACTAAGGTCAGCCCAGATTCAATAATTTTGAAAAACTTGTATCTGCCACCATGAGCCTGACAGCTTCTCAATACTTAATAATTTTTCTGATGAGACCACTGTTGATAATTAACAACAAATGTGTTTTTGATATTTTGTACTTTATATGTCAACATTTGGAAGGTCTGCATAAGTCAATGAGTCAATATTTTTCAAATGACAAAATGCTTTGTGTTACAAAATTATGCAGGTGTAAACAATACTCTCAAAGTACAAAACAGGCAAATGTGTTTTAATGTAACAAGGTACAAAATAGTTAATACAGTTCCAGGATCTGCTTCAGAACTAATCTTTAAGAAACTGCCATTTGTCAAGTTTTGGTGTAATTGCTATCAAAGAAAAGTATCAACAATTATTTGAAAAGTCTATACAATATTACTATCTTTTCTAAATACATGAGTTTGTAAGGCCGAATTTTTGTTATATATTCCAGGATAGCATATTGGAATAGATAGAAGTCAAAAGAGGCTGTGAGAACTCAGCTGTCCTCTATTAAGCCAGATGTTGCAGAGATTTGCAAAAACATAAAACAGTGCCACTGTTCTTAATAAGATTTTTGTTTTGGAAAATACAGTCTTCATAAGTATATGTTATTTATGTTAACACTTATGGAGTTTAAAAATATTTCATTTTAATATTTTTATTTTAAGATTTTTATTTTCAGATTTGAACTTCCTATTTCTCAGCTCTAATTTTAAATATGGTATATAGAAATAATTGTAACCTAAATAGACAGAAGGTCTTTGAGGTCTTCAATAATTTATTATTACTTTTTAATTGTGATAAAGTACAGATTACATAAAATTTACCATCTAACCATTTTTAAGTGTACAGTTCAGGGGCCTTAAGTACATTCACATCATTGTAAAACCATCATCATTATCTATCTCCATAACACTTTTCATCTTGCAAAACTGAAACTCTCTACCAATTAAACAATAATTCCCCATTCTACCTCCTTCCAGACTCTGGCAACCAACATTCTACTTTCTGTCTCTATAAATTTGACTAATCTAGATATTTTATATTAGCAAAGTCATACTGTATTTGCTAGAAATTTGTACATTTCTAGGAAATTTTCCATTTCTTCCTGTTTGTTCATTTGACTTTCATAATTTGTTCACAGTAATCTTTTATGATTCTTTGTATTTCTGTGTTTCAGTTGTAAATTCTCCTTTTTCATTCTGATGTTATTGATGTGGACACTTTTTTCTTGTTGAGTCTGGCTAAAGGTTTATAGATTTTGTTTATCTTTTTAAAGAACTGGCTCAGTTTCATTGATCTTTTCTTTTCTTTTTTTTTTTAGTCTCTATGTATTCCATTTCATTGATTTCTGCTCTGATCTTTATGATTTCTTTCCTTCAACTAATTTTGGATTTTGTTTGTTCTTCTTTTTCTAGTTCCTTTAGGTGTAAAGTTTGTTTTTTTTTTATTTGAGATTTTCATGTTTCCTGAGGTAAGCTTGTATCACTGCAAACTTCTCTCTTAGAACGTCTTTTGCTGCATCCTACAGATTTTGGATTGTTGTGTTTTCATTTTCATTTGTCTCCAGGAATTTTTTTATTTCCTCTTTGATTTCTTCAGTGATCCATTGGTTGTTTAGTAGCATATTATTTAGCCTCCAGGTGTTTGTGTTTTTTGCATTTTTTTTCTTGTAGGTGATTTCAAGTCTCATAGCATTGTGGTTTGAAAAGATGCTTGCTATGATTTTAATTGTCTTAAATTTATCAAGGCTTGCTTCATGACCTAGCATGTAACCTATCCTGGAGAATGTTCCATGCACACTTGAAAAGTATGTGTATTCTTCTGCTTTTGAATGGAATGTTCTATATATATATATATCTATTAAGCCCATTTTCTCTCATGTGTTATTTAAGGCCAATGTTTCCTTGTTGATTTTCTATCTGTATGATCTGTCCTATGATGTAAGTGAGGTGTTAAATTCCCCTACTGTTATTGTGTTACTGTAAATTTTTCCCTTTATGTCTCTTAATATTTGCTTTATGTATTTAGGTGCTCCTTTGTTGTGTGCATATATATTCACAATTGTTATATCTTTTTGGATTGATCCCTTGATCATTATGTAATGTCCGTCTTTGTCTTCTGTTCGAGTCTTTGTTTCATAGTTTATTTTGTCTGCCATAGGTATTGTTATCCTGACTTTCTTTTGATTTCCATTTGCATGGAATACTGTTTTCCATCCCCTCACTTTCAGTCTGTGTGTGCATTTAGATCTGAAGTGAGTTGCTTGTAGGCAGCATGTATATAGCTTTTGTTTTTGTGTTCATTCAGCCATTCTTTGTCTTTTAATTGTAACATTAATCCATTTACATTTAATTATTGATATGTATGTCCTTTTACCATTTTGTTAAATGTTTTGGGTTACTTTGGTAGCCATTTTTTATTCATTTCTTCTTCTTTTGTTCTCTTGTCTTGTGATTAGATGTTGATCTTTAGTGTTATATTTGGATTCCTTTCTCTTTTTTGTGTCTTTCATAGATTTTTGGTTTGTGGATACCATGAAGTTTATATACAGTTATATATATGAGTGTTTTAAATTCCTTATCTCTTTTTTAAAAAAATATTTATTTATTTATTTATTTTAGGCTGTGTTGGGTCTTCATTGCAGTGCACGGTCTTCTCATTGCAGTGGCTTCTTTCACTGTGGAGCACTGGCTCTAGGCGCGTGGCTTCAGTAGTTGTGGCATGTGGGCTCAATAGTTGTGGCTCACGGACTCTAGGGCGCAGGCTCAGTAGTTGTGGCACACAGACTTATTTGCTCTTTGGCACGTGAGATCTTCCCGGACCAGGGATCGAACCCTTGTCCCCTGCATTGACAGGCAGATTCTCAACCACTGCGCCACCAGGGAAGCCCCCTTATCTCTTAACTTCAAATGCATTTTAACAGCCCTGCATTTGTGCTCTCTCCTCCTCACAATTACTATTTTTGACATCATATTTTACATCTAATTGCTTTGTGTATCCTTTAACTACTTATTGTGAATGTTGATGATTTTACTACTTTTGTCTTTTAACTTTCCTACTAGCTTTGCATGTTGTTGATTTTCTAACTTTACTATATTCTTGCCTTTTTTGATGATTTTTTCCTTACATAATTTTCATGTCTCTAGTTGTGGCCTTTTCTTTTTCACTTAGAGAAGTTCATTTAACATTTCCTATAAAGCTGGTTTGGTGGTGCTGAACTCTATTAGCTTTTGCCTTTCTGTAAAACTTTTGATCTCTCCGTCAAATCTGAATAAGAGCCTTGCTGGGTAAAGTATTTTGGGTTGTAGGTTTTTCCTTTTCATCACTTTAAATGTATTGTGGCCCTATCTTCTGGCCTGCAGAGTTTCTGCTGAAAAGTCAGTGCATAGCCTTATGGGAGTTCCCTTGTATGTTATTTGTTGCTTTTCCCTTCCTGCTTTTGATATTCTCCATCTTTAATTTTTGCCATTTTAATTACAATGTGTCTTGGTGTGTTCCTCTTTGGGTTAATCCTGTTTGGGACTCTCTGTGCTTCCTGGACTTAGATATCAGTTTCCTTTCCCAAGTTAGGGAAGTTTTCATGTATCATGCCTTCAAATATGTTCTCAGCCACTTTCTCTCTCTTTTCTTTTTCTGGGACCCATATAATGTGAATGTTAGTATCATTAATGTTGTCACAGAGGTCTCTTAAACTGTCCTCATTTATTTTCATTCTTTTTTCTTTTTTTCTGTTCAGTGTCAGTGATTTCTATTACTCTGTCTTCCATTTCTCTGATCCATTCCTCTGTATCATTTAGCCTACTGTTGACTCCTTCTACTGTATTTTTCATTTCAGTTACTATATTCTTCATCTCTGTCTGGTTGTTCTTGATATTTTCCAACTTTTTGTTAAAAATATCTAACTTCTCTCCCTGTGCATCCATTCTTCTCCTAAGTTCTTTTATTATCTTTACAATCATTACCTTAATCTCTTTCTTTGGTAGATTGCCTATCTCCACTTCACCTAGTCCTGGGGTTTTATCTTGTTCCTTCATTTTGAACATGTTCCCCTATTGCTTCATTTTGCCTATTTTATTTCTATGTATCTGATAGGTAGGTTACATTTCCTGATATTGGAGAAGTGGCCTTTTGTAGGAAACATCCTTTGTCTCCCAGCAGTACACTCCCCTTTTGTCACCAGAGCTATATGTTTTAAGGGTCCCCCCTTTGTGGGCTACCTGTGTACTTCTGTTGTGGTGAGCAGACTACTGTGGGCTGTATGGTAGGCTTGGTTGGATCCCAGTCTTGTTGGTTTCCAGGCCCTTCCTTGTGAAGAAACTGCCAGTCACTGGTTGGCTTGACTGGGTCGGGAGGTGGCTGGCTGCAGAACCCTGGGGTCCCCAGGGCTAGTGCTGGCTCACTGTTGGGTGGAGTCAGGGTCCAGCAGATCCCAGGGTTGGTTCCCACCCACTGGTGGGGGAAACCAGGTCCTGGGGCTAGTGCTGGCCCACTGGCAGAGAGAGCCATGTCCTGGGGTCTGACTACAGGGCCCAGGGGTCTCAGAGCTGTTATCAGACTGCTAATGAATGTGGCCAGTTCCTGACACAGCTGGCTGCAGGGTCCATGGTGTCCCAAAGCTTGTGTTGACCTGCTGGTGACAAGGACATGGCTTATCTTGTCCCAGGGCTGGTGCTGGCCTGCTGATGGGTGGGATGGGTCTTTGGGATATGGCACTGAGGTTTTCCTGTGGCTGATGTCTGCCTGCTGGTGGGTGAGGTTGGTCCCAAAGCTAGAGCAGGCTCACTGGTGAGTGTAGCCAGAGCTCAGCTGGTCCCAGCACAGGTGCTGGTTTGCTGGTAGGTGGATTGTGTCCACAGTCTGCAGAACTGTCATTGTCCTGAGGCTCTTCTTCTAATTCTTTTGGATATATACCCAGAGTGGAATTACTGGATTACATGACAAGTTTATTTTTAATATTTAAAGAAATGCCATACTGTTTTCAATACTGTCTACACCATTTTACATTCCCAGTAAAAAGTGTACAGGGTTCCAATTTCTCCACATCCTTGCCAACATGTGTTATTATTATTTTTTAAGTAGCAATCTTAATGAGTGTGAAGTTGTATGTCACTGTGGTTTTGATTTGTATTTCCCTGATGATTAGTGATTTTGAGCATCTATTGATGGTTTATAAGTGATTTATATATCTTCTTTAGAAAAATGAATTTCCCCCCACAGGGTTGTTTGTTTTTTGTTGTTAATTTGTATTAGTTCTTTATATATCCCAGATATCAAACCCTTATCAGATATATTGTTTTTAAATATTTTCTCCCATTCTGTGGGTTGCCTTTTCACTCTGTTCATTGAGTCCTTTGATACATAGATTTAAAAAGTTGATGTAGTACAGTTTATCATTTTCTTGTTTTGTTGCCTATGCTTTTGGTGTCATATCCAAGAAATCATTGCTAAATCCAATGTCATGAATTTTTTCCTCTGTTTTCTTCTAAGAGTTTTCCACTTTGTAGTCTTATGTTTATGTTTTTGATCCATTTTGATTTAATTTTTGTATATAGTGTAAGGCACTAGTCCAAATTCATCTTTTCATTTAAATATCTAGTTTTCCCAAAACAATTTGTAAAAAGACAGAACTTTCACCTACTGAATGGCCTTGACACCCTTGTCCAAAATCATTTGATGATATATGTAAAGGTTAATGGGATCTCTATTCTATTTCATTGTCTCTCTTTAAGCCAGTATCCCACTCTTTTGATTACTGCAATTTAAGAGTGAAGGTATCCAGAATATACTACTGTTTACTGTGTCAAATATAAAAAAAAATATTTTAAGATGAAGACATTTGAGATTCAACAGGTGCAGAAAGATTTTCTGGAGCTTCCCTTATTTAACTAGAGACAGAAAGTTCTGAATGAGAGGCTGCTGTAAAGCCTCTCTCTGGAGAGTTTTATCCCTATCTCTAATTATTGATCAAGATACTTCTTTTGTGCACTCCCATATGAATATAATAAATTTTGTCTTTTCTTCTGTTAATCTATCTTTTGACAGTTCAATACACAGATCCCAACTGATTGAGCATAAGAAGGTACAAGAAAAGTTTTTCCTTCACAGAAGTAAGTTTGGAAATAGTAAAGTGTGAGACCTCCAACTTTTTTTTTTTTTTCAGTACTGTTTTATCCCTTGGGGTCCTTGAGATTTTATATGAATTTTAGGATGAATTTTTCTATATCTGAAAAAATGTCTTTTGAATTTTGATGGGGATTGCATTGAATCTGTAGATTGCTTTATGTAGTATTTACATTGTAACAGTATTAAGTTTTCCAATTCATGAACAGGACATGTCTTTCAACTTAATGATATTTCCATTTAATAATCTTGTTTTATTTTTTTAAGTAACATTTTATAGTTTTCAGTGTAAAAGGCTTTCACCTCCGATTAAGTTTACTCCTAACTATTTTATTATTTTTGATGCTATTTTTTTTTATTTCCACACACACACACTGTATTTTATTTTTACAAGAGATAAATAGACTGACACCAAGCATTGTACATGGATGACCACAACAAAAGCAACAATGATTGCAATTACCAAACATGAAACACACTCATACTATGTCATAATATTGACATTCAGTCCAGTAATCCTCCACTGTAACAGCTCCTTTACTTTGCAGTGAAAATTGATTTGTATATTCTTTGCCTCTGAGTCCTTGTGGGATTTTTTTTTTAAATTCAGACAGAGAGTCACAAAAATTATACTCATCCTCATCAGTTCACTCAGTCCCATGTAATTAATTTTTTTTTCATCTTGATCTTTTGTTAGCACTTTTATGAGTTCATCAGTTTTTCACTAGAGTTCTGAAAATGCTTATTCATTCAGTTCAGCAGTACAGTCAGTTACCAGAAACCTGTACTTGTCAGAGTCTTTTCCATGAATTTCTTAAAGATGAAACCCTTTTATAGGAACATATTTGCAAGAGCATCAGAGTACACCCAGAACTGTCTGTAAATGACAAAAGACTTAAAAATGACCACAGTTAAAGATTTGATGAAAGTTCATAATAATGCAGTTGACAAGAAAATTAGTTACTTCTGAGATATACATTTTTAGGTAATAACTAGGATTATGACTTACAACATTATACCAGAACATATAAGATTTTTAGAAATTTCATGTAATATCTGAAACATTTATATTAACATATTTCCATACAAATAACCCAATGCAAGTTTAGTATTAGTTGTTTTGTTTGTTTGTTTTTTTATACTGCAGGTTCTTATTAGGCATCAATTTTATACACATCAGTGTATACATGTCAATCCCAATCCCCCAATTCAGCACACCACCATCCCCACCCCACCGCAGTTTTCCCCCCTTGGTGTCCATATGTCCGTTCTCTACATCTGTGTCTCAACTTCTGCCCTGCAAACCAGCTCATCCGTACCATTTTTCTAGGTTCCACATACATGCGTCAATATACGATATTTGTTTTTCTCTTTCTGACTTACTTCACTCTGTATGACAGTCTCTAGATCCATCCACGTCTCAACAAATGACTCAATTGCGTTCCTTTTTATGGCTGAGTAATATTCCATTGTATATATGTACCACATCTTCTTTAGCCATTCGTCTGTTCATGGGCATTTAGGTTGCTTCCATGACCTGGCTATTGTAAATAGTGCTTCAATGAACATTCGGGTGCATGTGTCTTTTTGAATTACGGTTTTCTCTGGGTATATGCCCAGTAGTGGGATTGCTGGGTCATATGGTAATTCTATTTTTAGTTTTTTAAGGAACCTCCATATTGTTCTCCATAGTGGCTGTATCAATTTACATGCCCACCAACAGTGCAAGAGGGTTCCCTTTTCTCCACACCCTCTCCAGCATTTGTTGTTTGTAGATTTTCTGATGATGCCCATTCTAACTGGTGTGAGGTGATACCTCATTGTAGTTTTGATGTGCATTTCTCTAATAATTAGTGATGTTGAGCAGCTTTTCATGTGCTTCTTGGCCATCTGTATGTCTTCTTTGGAGAAATGTCTATTTAGGTCTTCTGCCCATTTTTGGCTTGGGTTGTTTGTTTCTTTAATATTGAGCTGAATGAGCTGTTTATATATTTTGGAGATTAATCCTTTGTCCGTTGATTCGTTTGCAAATATTTTCTCCCATTCTGAGGGTTGTCCTTTCGTCTTGTTTATGGTTTCCTTTGCTGTGCAAAAGCTTTGAAGTTTCATTAGGTCCCATTTGTTTATTTTTGCTTTTATTTCCATTATTCTAGGAGGTGGATCAAAAAAGATCTTGCTGTGATTTAGGTCAAAGAGTGTTCTTCCTGTGTTTTCCTCTAAGAGTTTTATAGTGTCCAGCCTTACATTTAGGTCTCTAATCCATTTTGAGTTTATTCTTGTGTATGGTGTTAGGGAGTATACTAATTTCATTCTTTTACATGTAGCTGTCCAGTTTTCCCAGCACCATTTATTGAAGAGACTGTCTTTTCTCCATTGTGTATGTTTGCCTCCTTTGTCATAGATTAGTTGACCATAGGTGTGTGGGTTTGTCTCTGGGCTTTCTATCTTGTTCCATTGATCTATGTTTCTGTTTTTCAGCCAGTACCATATTGTCTGATTACTGTAGCTTTGTAGTAGAGTCTGAAGTCAGGGAGTCTGATTCCTCCAGCTCCGTTTTTTTCCCTCAAGACTGCTTTGGCTACTCGGGGTCTTTTGTGTCTCCATACAAATTTTAAGATGATTTGTTCTAGTTCCGTAAAAAATGCCATTGGTAATTTGATAGGGATTGTATTGAATCTGTAGATTGCTTTGGGTAGTATAGTCATTTTCACAATGTTGATTCTTCCAATCCAAGAACATGGTATATCTCTCCATCTGTTGGTATCATCTTTAATTTCTTTCATCAGTGTCTTATAGTTTTCTGCATACAGGTCTGTTGTCTCCCTAGGTAGGTTTATTCCTAGGTATTTTATTCTTTTTGTTGCAATGGTAAATGGGAGTGTTTCCATAATTTCTCTTTCAGATTTTTCATCATTAGTGTATAGGAATGTAAGAGATTTCTGTGCATTAATTTTGTATCTTGCAACTTTACCATATTCATTAATTTGCTCTAGCAGTTTTCTGGGGGCAGTTTTAGGATTCTCTATGTATAATATCATGTCATCCGCAAACAGTGACAGTTTTACTTCTTCTTTTCCAATTTGTATTCCTTTTATTTCTTTTTCTTCTCTGATTGCCGTGGCTAGGACTTCCAGAACTATGTTGAATAATAGTGGTGAGAGTGGACATCCTTGTCTCATTCCTGATCTTAGAGGAAATGCTTTCAGTTTTTCACCATTGAGAATGATGTTTGCTGTGGGTTTGTCACATATAGCCTTTATTATGTTGAGGTAGGTTCCCTCTATGCCCACTTTCTGGAGAGTTTTTATCATAAATGGGTGTTGAATTTTGTCAAAAGCTTTTTCTGCATCTATTGAGATGATCATATGGTTTTTATTCTTCAATTTGTTAATATGGTGTATCACATTGATTGATTTGCGTATATTGAAGAATCCTTGCATCAAGTGGGATAAATCCCACTTGATCATGGTGTATGATCCTTTTTATGTGTTGTTGGATTCTGTTTGCTAGTATTTTGTTGAGGATTATTGCATATATACTCATCAGTGATATTGGTCTGTAATTTTCTCTTTTTGTAGTATCTTTGCCTGGTTTTGGTATCAGGGTGATGGTGGCCTCATAGAATGAGTTTGGGAGTGTTCCTTCCTCTGAAATTTTTTGGAAGAGTTTGAGAAGGATAGGTGTTAGCTCTTCTCTAAATGTTTGATAGAATTCACCTGTGAAGCCATGTGGTCCTGGACTTTTGTTTGTTGGAAGATTTTTATCACAGTTTCAATTTCATTACTTGTGATTGGCCTGTTCATATTTTCTGTTTCTTCCTGGTTCAGTCTTGGAAGGTTATACCTTTCTAAGAATTTGCCATTTCTTCCAGGTTGTCCATTTTATTGGCATAAAGTTGCTTGTAGTAGTCTTTTAGGATGCTTTGTATTTCTGCAGTGTCTGTTGTAACTTCTCCTTTTTCATTTCTGATTTTATTGATTTGAGTCCTCTCCCTCTTTTTCTTGATGAGTCTGGCTAATGGCTTATCAATTTTGCTTATCTTCTCAAAGAACCAGCTTTTAGTTTTATTGATCTTTGCTATTGTTTTCTTTGTTTCTATTTCATTTATTTCCGCTTTGATCTTTATGATTTCTTTCCTTCTGCTAACTTTGGGTTTTGTTTGTTCTTCTTTCTCTAGTTTCTTTAGGTGTAAGGTTAGATTGTTTACTTGAGATTTTTCTTGTTTCTTGAGGTAGGCTTGTATAGCTATAAACTTCCCTCTTAGAACTGCTTTTGCTGCATCCCATAGGTTTTGGGTCATCATGTTTTCATTGCCATTTGTCTCTAGGTATTTTTTGATTTCCTCTTTGATTTCTTCAGTGATCTCTTGGTTATTTAGTAACATATTGTTTAGCCTCCATGTGTTTGTCTTTTTTACGTTTTTTTCCCTGTAATTCATTTCTAATCTCATAGCATTGTGGTCAGAAAAGATGCTTGATATGATTTCAATTTTCTTAAATTTACTGAGGCTTGATTTGTGACCCAAGATGTGATCTATCCTGGAGAATGTTCCGTGCGCACTTGAGAAGAACGTGTAATCTGCTGTTTTTGGATGGAATGTCCTATAAATATCAATTAAATCTCTCTGGTCTATTGTGTCATTTAAAGCTTCTGTTTCCTTATTTATTATCATTTTGGATGATCTGTCCATTGGTGTAAGTGAGGTGTTAAAGTCCCCCACTATTATTGTGTTACTGTCAATTTCCTCTTTTATGGCTGTTAGCAGTTGCCTTATGTATTGAGGTGCTCCTATGTTGGGTGCATATATATTTATAATTGTTATGTCTTCTTCTTGGATCGATCCCTTGATCATTATGTAGTGTCCTTCTTTGTCTCTTGTAACATTCTTTATTTTAAAGTCTATTTTATCTGATATGAGTATAGCTACTCCAGCTTTCTTTTGATTTCCATTTGCATGGAATATCTTTTTGCATCCCCTCACTTTCAGTCTGTATGTGTCCCTAGGTCTAAAGTGGGTCTCTTGTAGACAGCATATATATGGGCCTTGTTTTTGTATCCATTCAGCAAGCCTTTGTCTTTTGGTTGGAGCATTTAATCCATTCACGTTTAAGGTAATTATCGATGTGTATGTTCCTATGACCATTTTCTTAATTGTTTTGGGTTTGTTTTTGTAGGTCCTTTTCTTCTCTTGTGTTTCCCACTTAGAGAAGTTCCTTTAGCATTTGTTGTAGAGCTGGTTTGGTGGTGCTGAATTCTCTTAGCTTTTGCTTGTCTGTAAAGCTTTTGATTTCTCCATCAAATCTAAATGAGATCCTTGCCGGGTAGAGTAATCTTGGTTGTAGGTTCTTCCCTTTCATCACTTTAAGTATATCATGCCACTCCCTTCTGGCTTGTAGAGTTTCTGCTGAGAAATCAGCTGTTAACCTTATGGGAGTTCCCTTGTATGTTATTTGTCGTTTTTCCCTTGCTGCTTTCAATAATTTTTCTTTGTCTTTAATTTTTGCCACTTTGATTATTATGTGTCTCGGCGTGTTTCTCCTTGGGTTTATTCTGTATGGGGCTCTCTGTGCTTCCTGGACTTGGGTGGCTATTTCCTTTCCCATGTTAGGGAAGTTTTCGACTATAATGTCTTCAAATATTTTCTCTGGTCCTTTCTCTCTCTCTTCTCCTTCTGGGACCCCTATAATGAGAATGTTGTTGCGTTTAATGTTGTCCCAGAGGTCTCTTAGGCTGTCTTCATTTCTTTTCAGTCTTTTTTCTTTAGTCTGTTCTGCAGCAGTGAATTCCACCATTCTGTCTTCCAGGTCACTTATCCGTTCTTCTGCCTCAGTTATTCTGCTATTGATTCCTTCTAGTGTAGTTTTCATTTCAGTTATTGTATTGGTCATCTCTGTTTGTTTGTTCTTTAATTCTTCTAGGTCTTTGTTAATCATTTCTTGCATCTTCTCAATCTTTTCCTCCATTCTTTTTTCAAGGTCCTGGATCATCTTCACTATCATTATTCTGAATTCTTTTTCTGGAAGGTTGCCTATCTCCACTTCATTTAGTTGTTTTTCTGGGTTTTTTTCTTGTTCCTTCATCTGGTATATAGCCCTCTGCCTTTTCATCTTGTCTATCTTTCTGTAACTGTGGTTTTTGGTCCACAGGCTGCAGGATTGTAGTTTTTCTTGCTTCTGCTGTCTGCCCTCTGGTGGTTGAGGCTATCTAACAGGCTTGATGGGAGGCTCTGGTGGCGGGTAGAGCTGACTGTTGCTGTGGCAGTCAGAGCTCCGTAAAACTTTATTCCACTTGACTGTTGATGGGTGGGACTGGGTTCCCTCCCTGTTGTTTGTTTTGCCTGAGGCAACCCCACACTGGAGCCTACCTGGGCTCTTTGATGGGGTTAATGGCAGACTCTGGGAGGGCTCACACCAAGGAGCACTTCCCAGAACCTCCGCTGCCAGTGTCCTTGTCCCCACAGTGAAACAGAGCCACCCCCCGCCTCTGCAGGAGACCCCCCAACACCAGCAGGTAGGTCTGGTTCAGTCTCCCCCGGGGTCACTGCTCCTTCCCCTGGGTCCTGATGCTCACACTACTTTGTGTGTGCCCTCCAAGAGTGGAGTCTCTGTTTCCCCCAGTCCTGTCAAAGTCCTGCAATCAATTCCCACTAGGCTTCAAAGTCTGATTCTCTATGAATTTCTCCTCCCGTTGCCGGACCCCCAGGTTGGGAAGCCTGACATGGCTCAGAAGCTTCACTCCAGTGGCTGGACTTCTGTGGTATAAGTGTTCGCCAGTCTGTGAGTCACCCACCCAGCAGCTATGGGATTTCATTTTACTCTGATTGTGCCCCTCCTACCGTCTCACTGTGGCTTCTCCTCTGTCCTTGGATGTGGGGTATCCTCCTTGGTGAGTTCCAGTGTCTTCTTGTTGATGATTGCCCAGCAGCCAGTTGTGATTCTGGTGCTCTTGCAAGAGGGAGTCAATGCTATCATTAATGGAATTTTTTCTTAATTTTTTTGGATTAGTCATTGTTAGTGCATAGATATTTGCATATTGATTTTGTATCCTTCAATTTTTCTGAATATATTAGTTCTACTAGTTTTTGTGGAATCTTTAGAGTTTTATACATATAAGATTTATTTTATTTGTGAACAGATATTTTATGTCTTCTTTCCAAATTTAGATGTCTTTTATTTCTTTTTTTTGCATAATTGCTCTGGCTAGGACTTAAAGTACTATGGTGAATAGAAAGAGTACTCAATAATTCGAAAAGAATTTTTAAGACCAAAATTCTTGAGAGTTGAAGAGGAGGAGAACATGATCTTAAAAAGAAAAATAAAAGATTGTCCATCTGCCCCCTCAACTAAAATGATCTTTTCTTTTACAAAGTAAATCTTATTTTCTTAACTTCATGGTTTTAGTTCTTTTCTGTAAAATTTAACCTAAGAGAGTGTGGTTGTGAATAATTAGCAAATGTTAAATGAAAATTTACCTTTCTTTCATCGTGTGTACTAACATTGATTATTTAAAGGTGTATATATTTTACCAAAATATTAAATACAAGATCTTAAACCATACTCCTGAGATACTTTCAGATCTATGAGAAAATCTATGCCCAGTCCTTTAAATTTATTTTTTGGCTTTCTCTTTCTGGAAGTAAAATTTCCCTCTTCAAACTCCATGCTTTTAGCTGTGTCTCCTAATTGGGTTTATCATGTATAATGTCACTTAATGGCTTGTATTTGAAAGCCTCAACTATTTGTTGCTAATGTACTTATTTTGTAAGTTCTCTATGGTGAAGGTCATAATGTGCCTTATAAAGTAAAATGAAAAGGAAACATTATCATAATAGCATATTTCAATAAGTATAGCTCCCTTCTTGATGTGTTTCTTTAAAGTGGGGAACTTTTATAGAAGCTATTTTATAAGGAGTCACGGCAACTGATGGACACTACCAATACTCACAAATTCACTTGAAAAATATCCATATTAGCAGTTTTATGCCACAGTGTTATAGGAAGGCTGTATGTATGCCAGAGTGCAATAGGATGGCCAGTTTGCAGTTAAGCACAAAATCTACCAGTACCCTGACCTTAAACAGAGTGCACCAAAAGGAAAAGCCACGCTAGAGAGAGTACCAGCAATATTGAGTGAAGACAAGACTGTTGTCTGCTTTTTGTTCACCAACTTAACTGTGTATGTGTTAATTTGTTTTCAGTTTATTTCTATATTTGTAGACTATTAATTTCAAAACAGATGAATCATTTCCTAAAGCATGTTCCCACTCCCTTAGAAAAAAGAAAATATTTACATCCTATGGATATAAATACTAAATAATGATGTTTATATTTTAGGTATTTTTGAGCTGAATTATTTTCTTAGTCAAATGGAGTCACTATAACATATTACCATAGACTGGGTGGCTAAAACAACAAACATTTATTTCTCACAATTCTGGTGTCTGGGAAGTCCAAGAGCAAAGTGCTAGCCAATTTGGTGTCTGATGAGAACCCTCTTCTTGGTTGGCAGACATCCTTCTTCTTGCTGTATACTCGCATAGAGAATGGGTTCTGGTCTGTTCCTCTGCTTATAAGGTGACTAATCTTATCATGTGGGTTCCACCCTCATGACCTCATCTAAACCTAATTACCTCCTAAAGGCCCCACCTCCAAATGTTATTACATTGAGGTTTAGGGCTTCAACATGAATACTGAGGGGACAAAAACATTCAGTCCATAGCAACTATCAATATTATCAGTATGTGAACAGATATAAAATAAGAAGATCCATTTATACTGTATTATTATAATCATATATATATATATAAAAGACTGATTAAATTTGAGCATATGATATGTTGAAAATATTGCCTTACACTTAAAATTGGACAGAAGTTATTCTTGGGTGTCCAAGGCATTGCCTAGCAAATCCTCTGGGGATTATTTAACTTAAGCAGAGTTCTAAGTTTTTGATTGATTTTTGTATTCACTACATTATTTCCTATTTTGTAGGGGTAGAAGTTTTCTTGTAGACAACTAATAGTAATACAGATAATTTTTTATCTAAGCTATGCAAATGGATTTCACTCAGTAAAGATACATTCAATTGTCACTTGGAAGGAAAATACATTTTATTGTCCTATACGATAGAAACCAATTTGCATGTATTAGCAAATTTATTTCAGTATTCCTACAGATTATGTGCCTTTAAGTGTTTCTTTGAACGAGTTTTAATATATTACTGGTTCTCTAATTAACTAAAGTATTAAATAACAAATTTTGACAAATGTTCATTTTACACTTGCATATGAGTTGTCTTCAAATTTCTGAAAATTGTACTTTAGCAGATATATAAAATATATACTGAATGGAATGGTCTCACTCAGGCACTATTCTGTATGGGGTGCTGCTTTCCTGGTCTGTTCATTCTTTCCATCAGAATCATAAGTGTAATTGCCAGTTGAGTCCTTTCAGTCATGATATCTATTTTAAAATGACTAAAGTGATTCTTTTACTTGTTGTTTATATAAGATCCCAAAAGAATTATAAAATAATGTCTAGGTCCATGGTACAGGAACAAAAGTTTTTTGTATAAAATATATTTAATAATTAACTTATTTATCAAGCTATATACATGACAAATTTTAAATAAATATAACTTCTAGTCTTTTAAATATGGTTAAAGGACATGGTTTTATACTGGTTTTCTGTGGATTCTCCTTTTGAGATCCTGGCTTTGTGGTGTTCACTTATCATCTTCTCTGCCCCAATACATTCCAAGTTCCATAATGTTAAAATGAGCATGAAAAAAAAAAATGAGCATGACTTTCCATCTGGGGTTTTATATTAATCACAGAGTATTTTCAGGATATCTGTCTGCAATTGCTTCAAGTCAAGAATTTGTCACAGAATTGTAACTGTATTTTGATATATCTGGGTTATATTGGGGGAGAAGAAAAACAAAACAAATGATAAGGTTTTTAGCTGTTAAAGGATTTCTGTATAGGAGGTGCTTAGGTAGGTATGAAGCACTCCGACAGGAAGGGGGCTAAGAAATTTTTTATTGAAACTACACTTGCAGGGCAAGAAGACTGTTTCTATTGATATTATTTATTTTGAATAAGTATGGAAGGACTATTGTGATTATTGGGAGAACTCCCCAAGCCAGTCCTTAGTACTGCTACTGAATAAGATGTACTGTGATCCAAATGATGCACACCGGTTAGTTATCAAGATAAAAATACTATACTGAAAAGAGCACCCGATTTGTCATTCTGGTTCAGCCATCTATTAGTAACATGATCTAAATTAAATCAGTTAACCTAATTCTTAGTTTCCTGAATCTGTAAAAACTGACTAAATAGTCTTTGCCTACCTCATAGCATTATTGTAAGATCATATATATGTGACAACAAATTTGTAACTAAAATTTTTCTGTATAAATTTAAATACAGTAAATAAATAGGTCAGGTTGAAAAGTTACTTTAAAATAGCTACAGAAACTGAAGATTTCTTTCCCCCTTTATAATTAATAAATTCACTACAACCAAAATAAAATTTTAATTATATTTAGGTTTACTATTTTCTAGATCCTGCATGAATTTTGTCTAGTAATTTGGCCCTAAGATTCCTTCCCGACACTATGCCTGCATCTCTTTTTCCTCAAAGTCTTTGTTGTTAGAAATGAAAAGGAAAATCCCTCAATGGGTTTAAGACATCTTCAAAGATATTATTTTTGTCATTCTCTATGTTTAGTGAAGGTGATTTCAATACAAGCTTTTAAACCAGGCCAGAGCTTTTCACCACTTAACTCCAACTCTCTCCTTTTTTATTCTTAATTGTGATAAAAGTAGTTGCTGTGATGGGGAGGGGATAGTGGGAAGGGTATGATGGCAGGTAAACTCACCTTGAGATAGTGAAGTCCCTCTTGCTGAATATTTTCACAGTAATTATACACACTCATTGTTGGAGTATTAGGAAATTGTAAACCTAAGTACAGATTTTGTACAGAACCTCTGCAAATGGTGTTGCCACATTTAGTGAATAATAATAATATGGGGTGCTCAGTTAAATTTGGTGTTTTTTGTTTGTTTGTTTGTTTTTTTATTTTTTTTTAAACATCTTTATTGAAGTATAATTGCCTTACAATGGTGTGTTAGCTTCTGCTTTATAACAAAGTGAATCAGTTATACATATACAATATGTTCCCATTTCTCCTCCCTCTTGCATCTCCCTCCCTCCAACCCTCCCCATCCCACCCCTCTAGGTGGTCACAAAGCACCGAGCTGATCTCCCTGTGCTATGCGGCTGCTTCCCACTAGTTATCTGTTTTACATTTGGTAGTGTATATATGTCCATGACACTCTATTACCCTGTCACATCTCACCCCACCCCCTCCACATATCCTCAAGTCCATTCTCTAGTAGGTCTGTGTCTTGATTGCCGTCTTGCCACTAGGTTCTTCGTGGCCTTTTTTTTTTTTTTTCCCCTTAGATTCCGTATATATGTGTTAGCATATTGTATTTGTTTTTCTCTTTCTGACATACTTCACTCTGTATGACAGACTCTAACTCCATCCACCTCATTACAAATACCTCCATTGCATTTCTTTTATGGCTGAGTAATATTCCATTGTATATATGTGCCACATCTTCTTTATCCATTCATCTGTCGATGGACATTTAGGTTGCTTCCATGTCCTGGCTATTGTAAATAGAGCTGCAATGAACATTTTGGTAGATGACTCTTTTTGACCTATGGTTTTCTCAGGGTATATGCCCAGTATTGGGATGGCTGGGTCATATGGTAGTTCTATTTGTAGTTTTTTAAGGAACCTCCATACTGTTCTCCATAGTGGCTGTATCAATTTACATTCCCACCAACAGTGCAAGAGTGTTCCCTTTCCTCCACACCTTCTCCAGCATTTATTGTTTCTAGATTTTTTGATGATGGCCATTCTGACCGGTGTGAGATGATATCTCATTGTAGTTTTGATTTGCATTTCTCTAATGATTAATGATGTTGAGCATTCTTTCATGTGTCTGTAGGCCATCTGTATATCTTCTTTGGAGAAATGTCTATTTAGGTCTTCTGCCCATTTTTGGATTGGATTGTTCGTTTTTTTGTTATTGAGCTGCATGAGCTGCTTGTAAATCTTGGAGATTAATACTCTGTCAGTTGCTTCATTTGCAAATATTTTCTCCCATTCTGATGGTTGTCTTTTGGTCTTGTTTATGGTTTCCTTTGCTGTGCAAAAGCTTTTAAGTTTCATTAGGTCCCATTTGTTTATTTGTGTTCTTATTTCCATTTCTCTGGGAGCTGGGTCAAAACGAATCTTGCTGTGATGTATGTCATAGAGTGTTCTGCCTATGTTTTCCTCTAAGGGTTTGATAGTGTCTGCCCTTACACTTAGGTCTTTAATCCATTTTGAGTTTATTTTTGTGCATGGTGTCAGGGAGTGTTCTAATTTCATACTTTTACATGTACCTGTCCAATTTTCCCAGCACCACTTATTGAAGAGGCTGTCTTTTCTCCACTGTATATGCTTGCCTCCTTTATCAAAGATAAGGTGATCATATGTGTGTGGGTTTATCTCTGGGCTTTCTATCCTGTTCCATTGATCTATATTTCTGTTTTTGTGCCAGTACCAAACTGTCTTGATTACTGAAGCTTTGTAATATAGTCTGAAGTCAGGGAGCCTGATTCCCCCAGCTCCATTTTTCGTTCTCAAGATTGCTTTGGCTATTCGGGGTCTTTTGTGTTTCCATACAAATTGTGAAATTTTTTGTTCTAGTTCTGTGAAAAATGCCAGTGGTAGTTTGATAGGGATTGCATTGAATCTGTAGATTGCTTTGGGTAGTAGAGTCATTTTCACAATGTTGATTCTTCCAATCCAGGAACATGGTATATCTCTCCATCTATTTGTATCATCTTTAATTTCTTTCATCAGTGTCTTATAATTTTCTGCATACAGGTCTTTTGTCTCCTTAGGTAGGTTTATTCCTAGATATTTTATTCTTTTTGTTGCAATGGTAAATGGGAATGTTTTCTTAATTTCACTTTCAGATTTTTCGTCATTAGTGTATAGGAATGCAAGAGATTTCTGTGCATTAATTCTGTATCCTGCTACTTTACCAAATTCATTGATTAGCTCTAGGAGTTTTCTGGTCGCATCTTTAGGATTCTCTATGTATAGTATCATGTCATCTGCAAATAGTGACAGCTTTACTTCTTCTTTTCCGATTTGGATTCCTTTTATTTCTTTGTCTTCTCTGATTGCTGTAGCTAACACTTCCAAAACTATGTTGAATAATAGTGGTGAGAGTGGGCAACCTTGTCTTGTTCCTGATCTTAGTGGAAATGGTTTCAGTTTTTCACCATTGAGGACAATGTTGGCGGTGGGTTTGTCATATATGGCCTTTATTATGTTGAGGAAAGTTCCCTCTATGCCTACTTTCTGCAGGGCTTTTATCATAAATGGGTGTTGAATTTTGTCGAAAGCTTTCTCTGCATCTATTGAGATGATCATATGGGTTTTCTCCTTCAGTTTGTTAATATGGTGTATCACGTTGATTGATTTGCGTATATTGAAGAATCCTTGCATTCCTGGGATAAACCCCACTTGATCATGGTGTATGATCCTTTTAATGTGCTGTTGGATTCTGTTTGCTAGTATTTTGTTGAGGATTTTTGCATCTATGTTCATCAGTGATATTGGCCTGTAGTTTTCTTTCTTTGTGACATCTTTGTCTGGTTTTGGTATCAGGGTGATGGTGGCCTCGTAGAATGAGTTTGGGAGTGTTCCTCCCTCTGCAATATTTTGGAAGAGTTTGAGAAGGATAGGTGTTAGCTCTTCTCTAAATGTTTGATAGAATTCACCTGTGAAGCCATCTGGTCCTGGGCTTTTGTTTGTTGGAAGGTTTTTAATCACAGTTTCAATTTCAGTGCTTGTGATTGGTCTGTTCATATTTTCTATTTCTTCCTGGTTCAGTCTCGGCAGTTTGTGCATTTCTAAGAATCTGTCCATTTCTTCCAGGTTGTCCATTTTATTGGCATAGAGTTGCTTGTAGTAATCTCTCATGATCTTTTGTATTTCTGCAGTGTCAGTGGTTACTTCTCCTTTTTCATTTCTAATTCTATTGATCTGAGTCTTCTCTCTTTTTCTCTTGATGAGTCTGGCTAATGGTTTATCAATTTTGTTTATCTTCTCAAAGAACCAGCTTTTAGTTTCATTGATTTTTGCTATTGTTTCCTTCATTTCTTTTTCATTTATTTCTGACCTGATCTTTATAATTTCTTTCCTTCTGCTGGCTTTGGGGTTTTTTTGTTCTTCTTTCTCTAATTGCTTTAGGTGCAAGGTTAGGTTGTTTATTCGAGATGTTTCCTGTTTCTTGAGGTAGGCTTGTACTGCTATAAACTTCCCTCTTAGCACTGCTTTTGCTGCGTCCCATAGGTTTTGGGTCGTCGTATCTCCATTGTCATTTGTTTCTAGGTATTTTTTGATTTCCCCTTTTGATTTCTTCAGTAATCACTTCGTTATTAAGTAATGTATTGTGTAGCCTCCATGTGTTTGTATTTTTTACAGATCTTTTCCTGTAATTGATATCTAGTCTCATAGCGTTGTGGTCGGAAAAGATACTTGATACGATTTCAATTTTCTTAAATTTACCAAGGCTTGATTTGTGACCCAAGATATGATCTATCCTGGAGAATGTTCCATGAGCACTTGAGAAAAATGTGTATTCTGTTGTTTTTGGGTGGAATGTCCTATAAATATCAATTAAGTCCATCTTGTTTAATGTATCATTTAAAGCTTGTGTTTCCTTATTTATTTTCATTTTGGATGATCTGTCCATTGGTGAAAGTGGGGTGTTAAAGTCCCCTACTATGATTGTGTTGCTGTCGATTTCCCCTTTTATGGCTGTTAGTATTTGCCTTATGTATTGAGGTGCTCCTATGTTGGGTGCATAAATATTTACAATTGTTATACTTTCCTCTTGGATCCATCCCTTGATCATTATATAGTGTTCTTCTTTGTCTCTTGTAATAGTCTTTATTTTAAAGTCTATTTTGTCTGATATGAGAATTGCTACTCCAGCTTTCTTTTGATTTCCATTTGCATGGAATATCTTTTTCCATCCCCTCACTTTCAGTCTGTATGTGTCTCTAGGTCTGAAGTGGGTCTCTTGTAGACAGCATATATAAGGGTCTTGTTTTTGTATCCATTCAGCCAGCCTGTGTCTTTTGGTGGGAGCATATAATCCATTTACATTCATGGTAATTATCAATATGTATGTTCCTATTCCCATTTTCTTAAATGTTTTGGGTTTGTTATTGTAGGTGTTTTCCTTCTCTTGTGTTTCTTGCCTAGAGAAGTTCCTTTAGCATTTGTTGTAAAGTTGGTTTGGTGGTGCTGAACTCTCTCAGCTTTTGCTTGTCTGTAAAGGTTTTAATTTCTCCATCGAATCTGAATGAGATCCTTGCTGGGTAGAGTAATCTTGGTTGTAGGTTTTTCTCCTTCATGACTTTAAGTATATCCTGCCACTCCCTTCTGGCTTGCAGAGTTTCTGCTGAAAGATCAGATGTTAACCTTATGGGGATTCCTTTGTGTGTTATTTGTTGTTTTTCCCTTGCTGCCTTTAATATGTTTTCCTTATATTTAATTTTTGACAGTTTGATTAATATGTGTCTTGGCGTGTTTCTCCTTGGGTTTATCCTGTATGGGACTCTCTGTGCTTCCAGGACTTGATTAACTATTTCCTTTCCCATATTAGGGAAGTTTTCAACTATAATCTCTTCAAATATTTTCTCAGTCCCTATCTTTTTCTCTTCTTCTTCTGGGACCCCTATAATTCGAATGTTGGTGCATTTAATGTTGTCCCACAGGTCTCTGAGACTGTCCTCAGTTCTTTTCATTCTTTTTTCTTTATTCTGCTCTGTAGTAGTTATTTCCACCATTTTATCTTCCAGGTCACTTATCCTTTCTTCTGCCTCAGTTATTCTGCTATTGATCCCATCTAGAGTATTTTTAATTTCATTTATTGTGTTTTTCATCATTGCTTGGTTCCTTTTTAGTTCTTCTACGTCCTTGTTAAATGTTTCTTGCATTTTGTCTATTCTATTTCCAAGATTTTGGATCATCCTTACTATCATTATTCTGAATTCTTTTTCAGGTAGACTACCTATTTCCTCTTCATTTGTTAGGTCTGGTGTGTTTTGACCCTGCTCCTTCATCTGCTGTGTGTTTCTCTGTCGTCTAATTTTGCTTATCTTACTGTGTTTGGGGTCTCCTTTTCACAGGCTGCAGGTTTGTAGTTCCCATTGTTTTTGGTATCTGTCCCCAGTGGCTAAGGTTGGTTCAGTGGGTTGTGGAGGCTTCCTGGTGGAGGGAACTAGTGCCTGAGCTCTGGTGGTTGAAACTGGATCTTGTCTTTCTGGTGGGCACGTCCACGTCTGGTGGTGTATTGTGGGGTGTCTGTGGCCTTATTATGATCTTAGGCAGCCTCTCTGCTAATGGATGGGGCTGTGTTCCTGTCTTGCTAGTTGTTTGGCATAGGGTGTCCAGCACTGTAGCTTGCTGGTCGTTGAGTGAAGCTGGGTCTTGATGTTGAGATGGAGATCTCTGAGAGATTTTTGCCGTTTGGTATTACATGGAGCTGGGAGGTCTCTTGTGGACCAGTGTCCTGAAGTTGGCTCTCCCACCTCAGAGGCACGGCCCTGATGCCTGGCTGGAGCACCGAGAGCCTTTCGTCCACACGGCTCAGAGTAAAAGGGAGAAAAAATAGAAAGAAAGAAAGAAAGAAAGAAAGAGGCTATAATATAGTGAAGTAAAATAAAGCTATTGTAAAGCAAAGCTATACAGACAAAATCTCACCCAGAAGCATATACATATACACTCACAAAAAAAAAGAAAAGGGGAAAAATTAATATATCCTGCTCCCAAAGTCCACCTCCTGAATTTGGGATGATTCGTTGTCTATTCAGGTATTCAACAGATGCAGGCACATCAAGTTGTTTGTGGAGTTTTAATCCGCTGCTTCTGACGCTGCTGGGAGAGATTTCCCCTTCTCTTCCCTGTTCGCACAGCTCCTGGGGTTCAGCTTTGGATTTGGACCCGCCTCTGCGTGTAGGTCGCCTGAGGGCGTCTATTCCCCGCCCAGACAGGACGGGGTTAAAGGAGCAGCTGCTTCGGGGGCTCTGGCTCACCTAGGCCGCGGGGAGGGAGGGGTACGGAGGATGCGGGGCGAGCCTGCGGCGTCAGAGGCCGGCGTGACGTTGCACCAGCCTGAGGCGCGTAGTGCGTTCTCCTGGGGAAGTTGTCCCCAGATCACGGGACCCTGGCAGTGGCAGGCGGCACAGGCTACCGGGAGGGGCGGTATGGAGAGTGACCTGTGCTCACACACAGGCTTTTTGGAAGCGGCAGCAGCAGCCCCAGTGTCTCACGCCCATCTCTGGGGTCCGCGCTGATCGCCGCGGCTCGCACCCTTCTCTGGAGTTCGTTTAGGCGGCACTCTGAATCCCCTCTCCTTGCGCGCCGCGAAACAAAGAGGCAAGAAAAAGTCTCTTGCCTCTTCGGCAGCTGCAGACCTTTTCCTGGTCTCCCTCCCAGCCAGCTGTGGTGCGCTAACCCCTTCAGGCTGTGTTCACGCCGCCAGCCCCAGTCCTCTCCCTGCGATCCAACCGAAGCCCGAGCCTCCGCTCCCAGCCCCGCCCGCCCCGGCGGGTGAGCAGACAAGCCTCTCGGGCTGGGGAGCGCTGCTCGGCGCCGAGCCTCTGTGCGGGAGTCTCTCCGTTTTTTCCTCTGCGCCCCTGTTGCTGTGGGGTCTGTGCTGATAGCTGCGGCTCACGCCCTTCTCCGGAGCTCGTTTAGGCGGCGCTCTGAATCCCCTCTCCTTGCGTGCCGCGAAACAAAGAGGCAAGAAAAAGTCTCTTGCCTCTTCGGCAGCTGCAGACTTTCTCCCGGTCTCCCTCCCAGCCAGCTGCGGTGCGCTAACCCCTTCAGGCTGTGTTCACCCCGCCAACCCCAGTCCTCTCCCTGCGATCCGACCGAAGCCAGAGCCTCAGTTCCCAGCCCCGCCCGCCCCGGCGGCTGAGCAGACAAGCCTCTCGGGCTGGTGAGTGCTGGTCGGCACCGCTCCTCCGTGCGGGAACCTCTCCGCTTTGCCCTCCGCACCCCTGTGGCTGCACTCTCCTCCGTGGCTCCGAAGCTTCCCCCCTCTGCCACCCGCAGTCTCTGCCCGCGAAGGGGCTTCCTAGTGCGTGGAAATCTTTCCTCCTTCACAGCTCCCTCCCACTGGTGCAGGTGCCGTCCCTATTCTTTTGTCTCTGTTATTTCTTTTTTCTTTTGCCCTACCCAAGTACGGGGGGAGTTTCTTGCCTTTTTGGAGGTCGGACGTTTTCTGCCAGCGTTCAGTGGGTTTTCTGTAGGAGCAGTTCCAGGTGTAGATGTATTTCTACTGTATCTGTGGGAAGGAAGGTGATCTCCGCGTCTTACTCTTCCGCCATCTTCTCTCCTCCTATCCTTAAATTTGAATCTCAGATAAACAGTGAATAATATTTTTAGTCTAAGCATATCTAAAATATTTCATGAGATGTACTCATGACTAAAAGATTATACACTATTTATCTGAAGTACAAATTTAATCAGCAGTCTGTATTTCATCTGGTATTTCTACCGGCAATCTATGAAGTAAAGAATTTTCCAGAAGAGGGCACTGTTCAAATCCCAGCATCAACCTTCATTGGGTTTAGTACATGCCAGTCAAATTTTACTGACAAGTGAGAGTATGATTAGGCCAGGAAACGTTCTGAAGGGGCTAATCCTAGTAAGCTGTTGACAGTTGAAAGAAGATTCCACCATTTGGTAAGAGGACAGGGAGTGTGAAAACATTATAATCTACCGGTTTAACTAGTATATAATATTTACTATCTTGGCAATAACTGATGATACTAGGTGAACGAACTGATATATAATAAAGAAGTGAGGCTATTATTTACCACCTGTTTAGTGTAAACCTTCATAGACCAAGGAAAGGAAATGGCACAAGTGAGAACAAGTTGCTGAAAAGATTGACGGGCTTGAAGTTTTTAGTGAGGGTTAAAGCAATGCAGACAAAGCCCTTATGTGCCATTTGTAGCCTAGGCAGGAATCTTAGGACCAAATTAAATAAAATTAATGTAGGGTGTAGAGACCAGGCAAAGATAGACGGCAATATCTGAGGAGAATTTTTTGGAAACTAAACCTTGAAGATGAACTGGGTTATACATAAAATTTAAACTCAACATTCCCTAAAAAAATTGCTGTTCTTGGTAATGGTATTAAGTCAGAAATGTAAGTACAGTTTAGCTATATTCCTCAGAGAAAAAAAAAAATCTCCTGAATATGTTACCTGATTTTTACTTTTTTCCCCTATAATTACCTTTTGTTTTTCTATGGTTTCTTAGAAAATTTTCCTCTAAAGAACATTGATTTTAGGAATTTCACAAAATTTCTTCTAAGGTTAGATTTTAAAATGCCTGAAACAGTTCCAGCAAGAAGAGTTGAGAATTCTGGGAAGAATATCACTTTGCCTTACCCTGAATCTATTTCTATACACAATGATATTGCTATACTAAAAAATCCTAGGCCAAGATATAGTGATCTTACAAATATTTTTAAACGTGGCTGTAAGTAGCCTCATTAGATGAGTGAATGCCTTTTAGATTTTCTTACATTGTTCTCCTAAATGTAGAAAATTAAATCTATGTAAAACTCTACTTATATAAGACAAAGCATATTGGTGAGTTCAATTTTAAAGTTCATAATTATTTAGTTTGTATAATGGTTTCCTTAAAATCAATTAAAAGTACTTAAAGTTAAGACAATTTCTCAAATGCAGACGTTAAGCCTGTGCTGCTTGATTGTGTCAGTCTTTTGGCAAAGCTTTTTCTTAAGTGTTGTGGTTTGCTTGGTCCTCTCTTTAATGATATATAAAATATATTTAGACCTAAGCTGTTTTTAATGGCTCTCATTTTTTTCCTGAGGCCTTATATGTTATACCATAAGGCCTTATACATTATACCACAAGAAATATGTGTCAACAATTGCTGATTTTTGTTGTGGTTGATAAAGAGAAGTGCTAGAGAGTAGAATTTAAAACAAATGCAGCTGACTTTGCAGACACCACAGTGTGAAGAAAGTTTTAATCACTGTTTTTGACTACACAATGTGTGAAGCTTACCAAAAAAGGTAACATATTTCTCCTGCTATTTTAATAAATTCTGTTAAGCAAGTTTTTCTACTTAGAAAACATATATCTTTTAGTTTCTGTAACAGATATATTTAGAAATTTTAGGAGATTTATGGTATTGAGAGAGATATCTTTGGTTCTGATGTTTCTTAAGGCAGATTTTCAATATTCTTCGGTTGGCATTGGAGTATCATTAGAATGAACTTCAAAATGAACCCATTTAATCCCAAGGCTGGCTGTTTAAGAAGAAGGCGAAGAGAAAGTGCTTCCTTTGTGGTTGAAAAAGAGGTACTATAATCTGTGGACCTAAAATATCTTTCCTCTCCCATGGGCTATGGTACTAGAAATTACAATCATTATAATGTTGTCTTTCATTTGTATTAAAAGAGTAATATTCAACCAGACCCAGTGTAGGAGTGAGTGGGCAATACCATATCAGGATCTCAGAAAACAGGTGAAAAAGAGAGTTACATATTTATTTAAAGAGCATATATAAAATTGTGGAGCATTAAAAAATTGTTTGGGGATGAATGGTTATCTAATGGCAGAAAATAAAAGTAGAACATAACCTCATTTCTACTTATGCTATAATTGCATTTATCCTATAATTGCAAGTAAATTAAAGAGAATTTTTAAATCATTTAAAATATTACAAGAAAATATAGAATAATATTTTTGTATTCTTTAGGTAGAAGAGGCCTTCTTAAGCAAGACAATAATCCCAAAAGCTATAAATGAAAATAATTGATTTTACAAATATTTCTGTATGGCAAAAGGCAACATCAGTCAAATTGAAAGGCAAATGACAGTCTGAGAGATTGATTGCAGCACAAAACAAGGGTTTTCATTTCAACAAGAAATTCATTGCAGCACAAAACCAAATATTTTTATCAATAAATAAATAAAAAACACCTACAAAATACCATGAATAAAACAACCAGTCCAATGTAAAATGAGGTGGGGGGGGAATATAAATAAACAATTCATAGTAGAGGGAATTAAGAAAATAAACATATTAAAAATGCTAAACAGCTCTAGTAATGAGACAAGAAAATTAAAACAATACAATCTTTTTCATCCATCAGATATGTAAAAATGATAAATGATTGATGAATGACTAAAATGTTAAATGACTTGAGCAAAATTGCATGGGTTTAAATAATACCTCCATCTCTGGCTAGCTGTGTGATCTTAGGCCAGTTAACAAACATCTCTGATTCAGTTTCTTCATCTGTAAAAATGGAGATGATGATGCTTCTTTCATTGCAGAAGTACTTTGGTATTGAATACACCCTTACAGTAGTTTCTGGCACATTATAAGTCAATAATAGCTAATAAATGTTAGCTATTATTATTATTGTATTATTATTGTTGATAACTATGTTACCAGGGTATATATTACTCAACATTTTTGAAAAGTAATCCAGCAGTGTTTTATATAAATTCACATCCACTTTGAATCCCATATTGGAGAATTTATCTGAAGAAATAAAAATTATCTCTATGAAGGAAACTTGATCAAAATATTTATTTCCATGTTGTTTGTTTCAATAATAAAACTTTAAGTGACTTTGAGATCTATCAATAGGGAAATAAGGCAGTAATGTACTGTGGCAATGGAATATGATGAAGCTACTAAAAGTAAGGTAAATCTATATGTAACTACTTGAAAGAATGTCCATGATATTTTGTTAAGTGAATAAAACCAGTAAATAATAACATGTATAGTAGTATCATCCTACATTTTTACAAAACAGAAACAAGCATCTACATGTATATATATGTTTGTGTAAGGAAAGAAGAGGTATGAAAGGAGAGTCATCAAGTTTTTGACAATAGTTATTTTGGGGGCTGTGATGACAGGATGAAAGGGAAACTATTGATTTTACTTTAGACACTTCTGACCTTTTAGGACTTTGAATGTCAGTTACATGAAGACAAGGCCTTATATATCTTATTCACTGCTATATATGCAGTGCCCATAAATAAATATTTTTAAACAAATAAAAAATCAAAGTTTAAATTGTCATAAGGGTATATAAAACTTTTGTAATACAAGTTGTTTCTTAGTGTTTTATAAGCCATTAAGTACCTTTAAAATATGTCATTGTTATAGTCATAGCTCTGGCAATAACTTTGACCAATTTATGAATTCTGAGCCTGTTTCTGTATATCTCAAATGTCCTGTCTCACCTTCTTCAGATGTATAAAATCGTACCTAATAGGCATAGTAGTATATACCAATCATCTGATGAATGAGTAAAAATTACAGCAAGTATGATCCTAATTTTAAGTTTATTCTTTTTTTTAACATCTTTATTGGAGTATAATTGTTTTACAATGGTGTGTTAATTTCTGCTGTATAACAAAGTGAATCAGCTATACATATATATACATCCCCATATCTCCTCCCTCTTGCATCCCACCCTCCCTATCCCACCCCTCTAGGTGGACACTAAGCACCAAGCTGATCTCCCTGTGCTATGCTGCTGCTTCCCACTAGCTATCTATTTTACATTTGGTAGTGTATATATGTCCATGCCAATCTCTCACTTCGTCCCAGCTTACCCTTCCCCCTCCCCGTCTCCTCAAGTCCATTCTCTATGTCTGTGTCTTTATTCCTGTCTTGCCCCTAGGTTCCTCAGAACCATCTTTTTCTTTTTTTTTTCTTTTTTAGATTCCATATATATGTGTTAGCATATGGTATTTGTTTTTCTCTTTCTGACTTACTTCACTCTGTATGACAGGCTCTAGGTCCATCCACCTCACTACAAATAACTCAGTTTCGTTTCTTTTTATGGCTGAGTAATATTCCATTGTATATATGTGCCACATCTTCTTTATCCATTCATCTGATGATGGACACTTAGGTTGCTTCCATGTCCTGGCTATTGTAAATAGAGCTGTAATGAACATTGTGGTACATGACTCTTTCTGAATTATGGTCTTCTCAGGGTATATGACCAGTAGTGGGATTGCTGGGTTGTATGGTAGTTCTATTTTTAGGTATTTGAGGCATCTCCATACTGTTCTCCATAGTGGCTGTATCAATTTACTTAATTTTAAGTTTATTCTTAACTGAAACCAATAAAGGACAATCAGTTTAATGACTTTTAATTTTTTTTCCATTTTAGAAATCGCCTATATATTCTAATTCATTCTGTGGTAATATCTCCTAGTATTACCAATTCAAGGGTTTAGGACATTGTATTTGGGGCCTTGGAGTTACCAAATGTTTTCATATGTATTCTCCCATTTAAGCCTTATACAAATTCTGTCATCTACCTCACTATATAAAAGGAAAAAAATGAAATTCTGAAAATTAATTTGCTCAAAGGCTCACAGATAACTGCTATTCCTGAAAGTATTCTCAAAAGTGTGAGTTACAAGGTTATCAATGAAAGATCTTGTCAACATTCCCCTCTTAGAAAGTCTAGAAATGGTTTGTGGTTTGTAAAGTCGTATGCCTTAATAATACTTTTTTACTTTCTCTTTTCTTAAAGCAAATTAATGTCTCTGAATTCCAATATAGCAATTTAAATAGTTGAAGGGCATGGGCATGGCATAGGGTGGTGCATATTTCTTAATTCTCATTTATAGATAACATATATGAAAATTAAAACTTTAATTCATAGAGGATGTAGAAGTATCTAATTGCACCACTTGCAAATTTACACAGAGCAATCACATTTAATGGAATCCACAGTATATTTTCATGAAGGAAATGCTTTTTATATTATGATCCAAAACTCTGTGGAACATGTGTAATCTGTGTCATAGATATACACTTGGGCTGTGCACATTCACCTAGTCAGAATGGCACATCTGATATCTCCATTTTCACACATTCTTGAAGAAAATAAAAATACACTAGGCCCATACATTGTCAATGCTTTATTTTGGGTGGATCATTTTTGTACTTGTTACCATGGTTTGCTTTTCCTGTTTCAGACAAATGGAAGTATGAAAGAAGCTTATCTTTTCTTTACTTCCTGACAGTTAATAATACCTGAATAGGGTAGGTAGCAATTGGACACCAACTCCAAGTCTTTTAAAAATCCCATTCACACACGAAGCTGCAATCTTTTTCAGGACAATGACACTCCACAACACGGGGAATATTTTCATATTTTTCAATACTTAAAAATTGGCATTTGAAATGGAAACTAATATTTAGGGACGCTTGAAAACACAGACACACACACACAGATAAACACACATATGTACACACATGCACATACACAGCGATGTGATGTAGAGAAAAAGAGGAATTGGGGGAAGTATGTTTTACTATAAGGTTAGGGTTTAGAGTTTTTAAAATTAAAAAAATAATAATATTGTAATTGAGTTTAGAATCAAGAAAATGGAAGAAGAGTAAGATGAATTACTAAAACAATTAACAGTAATATTAGCAAGGTAGATTGATAGTTGAGGTATATAGGTCATGGTAAGTAGTGTTTTTAGACTGTAAAATTTATTTTAGATATTTTTAAATGCTTTCCCTTCATACAAATTACTCAGCAGTTGCATGGAGAACTTAAAGGTGTAGGTATTTCTTACTGACCTTTGAGCACCAAATTATATGAGGCTTATGGAAACTTTATTTTTTGCTTTCCTAGTTTCAATGTCTTTCATTTTGGCATTCATTGCATGTATTTTTGAGTTGAGTTTATCAGAAGCTGACATTTTAGCATGATGAATGAAACAAGGTAAAAAATGTTCAGATTAATTAAGAAAAGTCTGAAAGGCTTTAAAACTACTGAAAAAACAAGTGTGAAAATGACCATGGAGACTCTTAGAAAGTTTTAAGTGTTTGCTATTTTTTTCAGAGCAGAATTATAGGAGGAATATACCTTTTTGAAGGGTGGGGTATGTGTGTGTGTGCATGTGTGTGTGTGTGTAAAAGGTACTGGGGTAAACATAGAGATGGTTGTCAGTTGTCTTTCTCGCTCTGTTAGGATTCAGGAAGAAATACACCTGCATTCCTTGAAGGAGGGGTAAAGGAGAACTCAGATAACTTTAGGTATGTGAAGGCCTGAAGGCCTCTGTTCCCATCTAGAGGTTTATATCCAGACCTTATTTTCTATTTGCCAACTTGGATCACTCTCCACCCCATTCCATTATCACCTTCATATCTATGTTTCTAGCCCCATTATGGCAACCTGACATTGAGTAGTGTTGTTGCTTTAATAGTTAACTTTGGAGTTGTTGTTCTCAGGCGATTTCACAAAAGCAATTAAGGTGGCCACGTTTTCATCTGTAAGGACATAAGCTTCTTCCATTATATTCTAGGGGTTAGACTATTTAATGTAACCTCTGTTTTACTCTAACAGTTTTTTAAAAATTGTACTTTGCATATATGTGTTACCACTTCCATGAGGAGCATATTAATATGGTGTAATGAGACCAGGGATCATGCATCTTTGAGCGCAGGATCTAGTCATGATTTTGTCTTCTGAGATGTTACGTGACTTTGAGCAAGAGCTATCTACTTCAGGACCTATCAGAGAAAATCAAAACAGCCAAAAGGAGGCAGTAGAGCATAACTGTAAATACCATTGACTCCAAAGTCGGACAGCCTTGCTTGAAGTCCTGGCTCTGCCATTAACACATAGTGTTACTTTGGAAAACTCACTTCTTTGCCCTTCTGTTTCCTCATCTGTATAATGAATATGACATTAGTACTTCATAGAGAACCAGGTTTAATGTGTCCAAAGCCCTTGTTCTTTACATTTCATCATGCTGAGATAACTGATGTGAAAGATCATTGGGATGGACAAAGTAATATGAGTTAAACACATCTACAGAATGAGAAAAAATGTACTGATCAAAAGAATGAATAAATTAAAATAAAGCAGCATTAAAAAAGGCTCATCTTGCAGCCTCACTGAGGTAAGCCAGCTATTTCAAAAGAGATTTTGCTTCAAAATTTTCTTTAAACAACAAACAAAAGTGAATATCTGTCAAAACATAGCAGGCAGGAAATGCCACAAATGTTGACCTTCCCCTGGAAACACATGACTTCCATGTTGGCAGTGTAAATCTGGGAACTTTTGTAGGAAGGACATGAACATATTTTAGCTATCATGAAGCTCCATAAGTAGCCAGGTTTAAATCATGTGAGACTTCATAGATTACAGTCAGAGTTGCAGAACAAGTAAATTTAAGAGAGAGTAAAAAATACTGAATCACTATGTGGTACAATTGAAACTAATATAATATTGTAAACCAACCATGATTCAATTAAAAAATAGAGATTTAGCTTCCTACTTTATTTTTATAATTTCATTTTATATTTTTATTGGAATATAGTTGATTTAAAACATTATATTAGTTTCAGGTATACAGCATAGTGATTGAGTATTTTTACAGATATTCCATTAAAAGTTGTTACAAGATAATGGTTATAATTCCTTGTGCTATCGAGTATATCCAATTGCTTATCTATTTTATACATAGTAGTTTGTATATCTTAAACCCATAGCCCTGTCTTGCCCCTCCCTTCTTCCTTCTCCCCACTAGTAAACACGTTTGTTTTCCATATCTGTGAGTTTGTTTCTGTTTTGCTATATGCATTTGTTTGTTTTATTTTTTAGATTTTATATCTAAGTGATAATCATACCGTATTTGTCTTTCTCTGGCTTATTTCATTAAGCATAATATTCCCTAGGTCTGTCCACATCGCTGCAAATGGCAGAATTTCATTCTTTGTTATGGCTGAGTAATATTCCATTCTGTGTGTATATATCTATATATATATATAGATATACACACATATATATATGTATATATATATATACACACATATATATATGTATATATATATGTATATATATCACATTTCTTTAGCCATTCTTCTGTTGAATGATACTTGAGGTGCTTCCATATCTTGGCTATTGTAACTGCTACTATGAACATTTGGGTGCATATAGTGTTTTGATTTTCTTCAAGTATATACACAGGACTGGAATTGCTGGATCATATGGTAGTTCTATTTTTAATTTTTTGAGGAACCTCCATACTGTTTTCTATAGTGGCTGTACAAATGAACGTTTCCAGCAACAGTGTAAAAGAGTTCCCTTTTCCTCACATCATTGCCAAAATTACCTGTAGAATTTTTGATGATAGCCATTTTAACAGGTGTGAGGTGATATCTTATTATGGTTTTGATTTGCATTTCTCTAATAATTAGTGCTGTTGAACATCTTTTCATTTGTCTGTTAACCATCTATATGTTATCTTTGGAAAAATGTCTCTTCAGGTCTTCTGCCCATTTTTTGATTGGGTTGTTTGTTTTTTTGATGTTGAGTTGTATGAGCTCTTTATATATTTTAGATATTAACATCTTGTCTGTCACATCATTTGCAAATATTTTCTCCTATTCTGTAGGTTCTTGTTTCACTTTGTTGATGGTTTCCTTTGCTGTGCAAAAGCTTTTAAGTCTGATTATATCCCATCTGTTTATTTTTGCTTTTATTTCTTTTGCTTTATGTGACAGATCCAAAAAAATTGCTATGATTTATGTCAAAGAGTATTCTGCCTATGTTCTCATCTATGAGCTTTTTGGTTTCAGTTCTTAAATTTAGGTTTTTAATCCATTTTGAGTTTGTTTTTGTATATTACGTGAGGAAATGTTCTAGTCTCATTGTTTCACATGTATCTGTCCAGTTTTTCCAGCACTACTTATTGACGAGGCTGTCTTTTTTCCAATGTAAATTCTTGCTTCCTTTGTCCCAGATTAATTAACCATAGGTGCATGGGCTTATTTCTGAGCTCTCTATTTTGTTCCATTGATCTATGTGTCTATTTCTGGGCCAGTATCATGCTGTTTAGGTGACTGTATCTTTCTAGTATAGCCTGAAGTCTGGGAGGGTGATAGCTCCAGCTTTGTTCTTTTTTTCTCAGGATTGCTTTGACAATTTAGGTCTATTTTGGTTCCATATGAATTTTAGTATTATTTGTTCTAGTTCTGTGAAAAATGTCATGTGTATTTTGATAGGGATTTCATTAAATCTGTAGATTGCTTTGGGTAGTATGGCCATTTTAACAATATTAATTCTTCCAATCCAAGAGCACAGGATATCTTTCCCTTCCTCTGTATCATCTTCAATTCCCTTAATCAGTGTTTTATAGTTTTCAGAGTATAGGGCTTTCACCTCCTTGGTTAAGTTTATTCCTAGGTACTTTATTCTTTTTGATGCAATTTTAAATGGGATTTGTTTTTTTTAAATATCTCTTTCTGAAATTTCATTATTGGTGTATAGAAATGGAAAAGATTTCTGTATATTAATCTTATATCCCCCAACATTGCTGAATTCATTTATTAGTTATAATAGGTTTTTGGTTTAGACTTTATGGTTTTCTATATAAAGTATCATATCATCTGCAAATAGTGACAGTTCTAAACCTTCTCTTCCAATTTGGATGCCTCTCATTTCATTTCCTTCTCTGATTGCTGTGGCTAGACTGCCAATACTATGATATGTAGAAGTGGAGTGGACATCCTTGTCTTGTTCCTGAATTTAGAAGGAAGTCTTTGAGCTTTTCACCATTAAGTATGAAGTTAGCTGCAGGTTTATCACAAATGGCCTTTATTATGTTGAGATATGTTCCCTTTGTACAAACATTGATGAGAGTTTTTGTCATGAATGTATATTGAATTTTGTCAAATGATTTTTTTTTTGCATCTATTGACTTTCATCTTTCCTTTTGTTAATGTGGTGTATCATGCTGATTGTTTTGTGAATATTGAATTATCATTGTCACTTGATCATGGTGTATGACTTTTTTTATATATTGTTGAATTCAGTTTGCTAATATTTTATTGAATATGTTTCATCTATATCCATCAAGAATATTGGCCTGTAATTTTCTTTTTTTTATTGTAATGTCTTTGTCTGGTTTTGGTATCAGGGTAATGGTGGTTTCATAGAATGAATTTGGGAGTGTTTTGTCCTCTTCACTTTTTTTGAATAGTCTGAGAAGATAGGTATTAGCTCTTCTTTATATGTTTGGTTGAATTCACCTGTGAAGCTGTCTGTCCTGGACTTTTGTTTGCTGGGAGGTTTTTTTTTTTTATTACTACTTCAATTTCACTGCTAATGATTGATCTATTCAAATTGTCTCTTTTCTTGGTTCAGTCTTGGTAAACTGTATACTTCTAGAAATTTGTCCATTTCTTCTAGGTTGTCCAATTTGTTGGCATATAACCGTTTGTAGTACTGTCTTACGATTTTTTGAATCTCTGTGGTATCAGTTGTTATTTCTTCTCTTTCATTTCTCATTTTGTATATTTGCATCCTCTCTTCTTGGTGAGCTTGGTTAAAGGTTTATTAATTTGTTTATCTTTTCAAAAAATGCTAGATTTCATTGATTTTTTTCTATTGTTTTGTATCTCTATTTTATTAATTTCCTCTTTGAACTTTATTATTTCCTTCATTCTGCTGATATTGGGCTTTGTTCTACTTTTCTAATTCATTTAGGTGCTAGGTTAGGTTATGTGAGATTTTTCTTGTTTTTTGAGGAAGACCTCTTTTGCTATGAACTTCCCTCTTAGATCTGCTTTTGCTGCACCCCATGGACTTTGGAAAGTTGCATTTCCATTTTCACTTGTCTCAAAGTATCTTCTGATTTCCTTTTTGATTTCATTGTTGACCTATTGGTTTTTAAATTTCATGTTGTTTAGTTTCCACATGTTTGTTCTTTTCCCATTTTACTTTCTGTAGTTGATTTCTAGCTCCATACCATTGTGTTCAGAAAATAATGGTTGGTATAATTTCTATCTCCTTAGATTTACTGAGGCTTCTTTTGTGACCTAATATGCAATCTATCCTGGAAAATGTTCCATGTGAACTTGAAAAAAATGTGTATTCAGCTCTTTTGGGATGTAATGTCCTGTAGATATCAATTAAGCCCAACTTGTCCATTGTGTCATTTAAGACCACTGTTGCCTTATAGATTTTCTCTTTGGATGATCTGTCCATTGATGTCAGCTGGGTGTTAAAGTCTCCTACTATTATTGTGTTATTGTCAATTTCTCCCTTTATATCTGTTAGTATTTATATATTTAGATGTCCCTGTACTGGGTGTGTATATGTTAATGAGTGTAACACTTTTTCTTCTATTGATCCCTTTATCATTATATAATGTCCTTCTTTGTCTTTTGTTACAGCCTTTGCTTTAAAGTCTATTTTGTCAGACATGACTATTGCTACCCCCACTTTATTGTTGTTTCTGTTTGCATGAAATATATTTTTCCATCCTCTCACTTTTTCTGTGTGTCTTTAGCCCTGAAGTAAGTCTCCTGTAGGCAGCTTATTGAAGAGTCTTGGGTTTTTTTTGGGTATTTTTTTTAATCCAATCATCCACCCTATGTCTTTTGATCAGGACATTTAGTTCATTGATTATTGATAGGTATGTACTTATTGCTGTTTTACTACTTGTTTCCTGATTGTTTTTGTAGTGCTTTTCTGTTCATTTCTTCATCTTTTTGTTTCTCCCATTGTGGTTTGATGATTTTCTTTTCTAATATGCTTGGGTTCCTGTCTTTTGGTTTTCGTGTATCTACTGTAGGTTTTTGATTTGTGGTTACCATGGGGTTCATATATGTTGATCCGTAATTATATCTACTTTGTTTAAACTAATAGTCATTTAAGTTCAAACACATTCTTAGGTCTACATTTTTTTACTCCTTTCCCCCACTTTTTGTGTTTTTGATGTCATATTTTACATCTTCATGCTTATCCCTTCATGTTTATTGTAGTTATAGTTGCCTTTACAATTTGTCTCTTAATCTACACACTGGCTTATATAAGGGATCTTCAATCTTTACTATATATTTGCCTTTCCTCTTGGGGTTTTCCTTTTCCTATATATTCTTACTTCTTTTCCATTTAGAGAAGACCCTTCAACATTTCATTTAGGGTAGGTTTAGTATTGCTGAATTCTTTTAGTTTTTGCTTGTCTGAGAAGTTCTTTATCTCTCCTTCTATTCTAAATTATAACCTTACTGGATAGAGTATCCTAGTTGGCAAGGTTTTTTTTTTTCCTTTTAACACTTCAAATATATCATGCCACTCCCTTCTGACCTGCAAAGATTCTGCAGAGAAATCAGCTGATAACCTTATTGGAATTCCCCTTTACAAGACTCATTGTTTCTCTCTTGCTGCAATTTAGAATTTTCTACTTATCTTTAACTTTTGCTATTTTAATTATGATATATCTTGGGGTAGATCTGTTTGGGTTTTCATCTTGTTTGAGAACTTCTGTGCTTCCTGTATCTGGAAATCTGTTTCCTTCTTTAGGTTTGGGAAGTTTTCAGCCATGATTTTCTCAAATATGTTTTCGGTCAGCATCTACACTATTCTGCTGCTCATGTTACTATAATAGATCAACTCTGTTGATTACTTTGATCAATAGTTATGGTCAAAATTTTCATAAACAATCAGTCAGGGCTCAAATTTTTAAAAAGTAGGGAGTGACTCTTAACTTGTTTCATCAGTGCAAGGCCAATAATCACTTTCTTCTTGTTTTTGTGTAGTTTCAGATTTTTTAAAGTAACATTTTCTTTTCATATTTGACTGAATCAATCAGTGGTTTTGATTGTTAAGAAAGTCAGCCCAAGTTCGTGGCTGGCACCATCTCTGAGGTGATCTCATCTATTCCCTCAACTTTAAATATCTATGTGCTGATGAGATCCAAATTTCTAGGTTCAGTACTAAATTACCTGAGCAGTATTTGCATGTCCAACTGCCTTTTTAACTTAGCTAGTTAAATGGCTCATGGACATATCAAATTGTCCAAAAAGATACTTGATTTTCCCCTATCCCTGCCTTTCTTTCTCATTACAGTAAATGGGAATACCATCCACTGTGTTGATCAAGACAGAAACCTAGAAGGCTTCCTTGATTCCTTTGTTTCCCTAACTCTGTTGTCCATAAGTAATTTACCACCAGTTCCTGTGTGTTTTACCTCTGAAACATGTATCTTTACTTTGGCTACTACCTTTCATCTCTACTGCCACCAGCATAATCCAAGCCACTATCAACTATAGCTTGGACTATCCCAATAGTCTCTTATATGCTCTCCCTGCTTGTATGCTTCCACTACTGACTTTCTCTGATCTATTTTCCAAATAGTAGAGACCTTTTTTGAAATGTAAATCAGATTAAGTTACTCCTTTGTATAAAAGTGATTTTTCCATTGCAATTTGAATAAAATCCAAACTCCTGTCTGTGGCTTGCAAAACCCTGCTTGGTGTGGCTCCTGCTTCTTTTCATACCACTCTACCTTTTGTTCCCTCTGCCCCAGTCTTCTTTCATTTCCTTGAACACATCAGGGTTACTCCTGCTTAGTCCTGCTTTGACATTGCTATTTTCTTTTTCCCCTTCTGCAGGTGTGTCACATGGCATAGCTGGCTCTTTCTCCTCTTTGGGGTCTCACCTTAAATTTCACCTAAGTGAACCTTTTCTAACCATCCCATGTAAAGTACTCCCTACCCATTATTTTCTATAATAGCATCCTGCTTGTTTCCTTCATAATACTTAATACAAACTCTAGTTTTATTTTGAATTATTTAGTTATTTACTATTTGTCTTCTCTACTAAAACTTAAGCTCATGAGGGCAGGGACTATGTCTGTATTATTTACTGATGATTTCCTAGTGCTTAGCACAAAGTTTGGCATAGGTACACAACTAACAGTTATTTGTGGAGTGAATGTATCATTGTGTTTAATACCAGGTCTTTTAGTTTATCCAATCCATCCCCAGAATCCTTGTGGGAGAAGAGAGATTGTCCCAGGGTAACAAAATACTTTGATGGCATAAATAACCAAGTATGACTTAGAGTTGTATAAACTACCTAAGATCTATAATGATTCACCAAAGGTCTAAGGAAAAGTTATTTTCAGGGATTTTGCATCAACAATTATACTAACATCTTTTGGAAACTTGTTAGAGTGGATCCTAAGCCTCAAGTTTCTTTCTCTTCTTATTGGGTTATACTAACTTGAGGGCAATGCTTCTCCTTTCCACAATCCCTAGTTCAAATCTCTGTGTATCATAGATAACCAATAATAAAAATCAACTGCCAATCCCTGCATGTTGGCATCAACTACAAAAGAAGGAATAGGAAAAAAGACTAAGCAGATTAATATTTTAGTATGAACATTAATAGCATATGAAACTATTATTCCATTGAAAGAAAACCAAAATGAAAGCCTAAGAGAACAGATCTTTTATGTAGGGTCCTAATTATAACATTGGAAAATGATTTCAGACTTCTTTATGGCCTTTATTAAAGTGAAGGACAATTCAAAACCAAGATAAAAAGAGACTACAAGGCATATACTGTTCTCTGTCTCCTGTCAGTTACCAAAGTCATTCCTGTTTTGGTTAGAAAAATAAGAATCCAGCTAATACAAAAGATACTCTGCTGTCAAAGCAATTTTTGTATGTTCATAGAAAATAGAGTCAGACAGAGGAGGTATTGTTGCAAAGAGCCCTATAAAACACAACCAATTCTGGGGGTATGGGCTAGGGCCAGAGCTACTGTCTTCCAGAAATCAAGTTAAAGTGAATAAGTATAGCCCGAACACGTGGGCCTAGTGAAGATGATGGGGAGTGGGGGCGGGTGTGTTATGAACTAATTCTATGTTTCAGAGCCTGAGTGCTGATTTAAACCATTTTGGTACAAATGTTTTCTCCAGCATTTGTCTCAGGCTAGGCTTCATGTAGGTAGGTTGCTGGCTGTGCTCTGCTGTTGGGCAAGGTCACTGGCTGGGATTTTTGGTAGGGAGGGCTGTCCAGCTGTAACCTTCCCTGGGTGAGGCTACAGGCCGTGTTCAGCCATTCGGCTGGGTTCTGCTGAGGTCATGTCTGTTGACTGGGCTCCATGACTGGGTGGCACTGTAAGTTGGGTTCCAAGGCTGTCCAAGGGCAATGTTGAGGCTCCCAGGTTATGAATGTCCAGAGGCTCTACTTCAGAACTGAGCAGGACTGCTGGCTTGGTTTCTTGTCCAAGCATCTTCCCAGATTCTCTGGTCAGGCTTCATGGTTGGGGCGACTGGAGGCTATACCCAGTAATAGGTAGGGCTTTGTATATGGTTCCTTGCTGGGGCAGGGTTTTAAATTTAGCTCCATGGCCAGCGTGGCTCACTGGCTGGTGACCTAACCAAGCAGAACAGCCCAGTGTGCTCTCCAGCCAGACAGGGCCACTAGGTTGGCTCTGTAGATAGGCAGTCTTTGGCTGGGCTTTCTGGTAGTGTGCTGCTGCAAGTGTGGCTGTAGAATGGGCTATGTAGCTGCTAAGTTTCTCTGGTTATGCTTCCTGGTCAGCAGGTCTAAGAGCTATATTCAGCAGCAAGTGGGGCTTCAAATGGTGTTCCCTGTCCTGGGGGGACCGTAAAACAAGCTCCAGGGCTAGCACAATTCACTGGATGGTGACCCAAGCCAGGAAGCCCAAACCAGCGTGGCTGTGCAGATGGGCAGAGCCACTGGCTGATACTGCCACTCTGGTGCAGCTGTTAGGAAGAATGCAGTCTGCCAAGATCTAAGCACTAATTTCTGTAAGCCCCGCCCCCTTTCTCCCTTTCTATTTGATCTTTAGTGGTCAAACCCCACAGATTTCCCCAGTGATCCCTGTGAGGCAAGACCCAAGTAGACTTCCTGGGAAACTCACTGGAATTCTGGGGGACCTAGATGGCCACCTTGGGCTCTTTATTTTTACCACTGGAGAAAATATAAGCCCAGGGGGACTCTTGTTGAGGCAGTTTGTTGGCTTGGTGGAGGGGCAATGTGGTCAGAGTGTAGTCATTCCATTTACCCTTCTAATGCACTAAGTCTCTGTGGTCCAGGGGGTTGCTTCAGCCTCACCCCTGGGTTCTGGGATTTTTGGACTGATGTCTTACCTATAGATAGTTGCTAAGTTTATCTCTATTTCAGTAGCACACTGTCTTGATTACCATTGCTCTGTAGTAAAGTTTTGAAACTGAGAAGTGTGATTCCTCCTAATTTGTTCTTCTTTATGGAGATTGTTTTGGCCATACTGAGTCTCTTGTGATTCCATATTAATTTTAAAATCACCTTGTCAATTTCTACTTAAAAAAGGGAATTCTCATAGGAATTGTGTTGACTATATAGATCAATTTGGGAATTATTGCCATCTTAACAATATGACATCTTCTGATTCCTGAACATGGGATATTTTTCTATTTATTTAGATATTCTTTAATTTCTTTCAACAATCTTTTGTACGTTTCAAAGTATAAGTAATGCATTTTCTTTGTTGATTGTATTCCTAGGTATTTTACTATTTTAATGCAATTATAAATTGAATTGTTTTCTTAATTGAATTTTCGGATTTTCATTGCATTTGTATAGTTGATATTTGTATACTGATATTCTATCCTGCAATCTTGTTGAACACTATTATGAGTATTAATAGTTTTTTAGTGTATTCTTTAGGATTTTAATCTGTGAATAGTGATAGTTTCCCTTCTACCTTTCTATTTTATATGCTTTATGTTTCTTTTTCTTGCCTAATGTTGGCTGGAACCTGGTAGAGTGTTAGATTTTGCCAAAATGCTTTCTCTGTGTCTCTTGAAATGACCAGGTGGTTTTATTTTTTATTTCATTAGTATAGTGTATCACATTTATCTTCAGACATTATAACAATCTTTCATTACTGAAATAAATCCAACTTGTTCATTATGTATGATACTTTTTATATATGCTGGATTAAGTTTGCTAGTATTTTGTTGAGGATTTGTGTCCATATACATAGTAAGTATTTGTCATTAGTTTTCGTTCCTTGAGATGTTTCTGTTGTGCATTGGTATCAGGGTAATACTGGCTTCTTAGAATGAGTAGGAAAGAATTTTCTTTTAATTGTTGAAAGAGTTTATGAAAAATTAGCATTAATTCTTCCTTGAATATTTTGTAGAATACAGTACTGAATTGTTGAAGCCATCTTGTCTTGGGCTTTTCTTTGTGGGTAGTTTACTATTATTAACATTATTATTGACAATTTAGTCTCCTTACTTGTTGTAAGTCTATTCACTTTGTCTATTTTTTCTGTCAGTTTCAGTAGTTTCTTTTTACGAGTTTGCCCATTTCATCTAAATTAGATAATTAATTGGCATAATTGTTCATAGTAGTGCTTTATACTACATTTCATTTCTATAAGGTCAGTAGTAATCTCCCCTATTTCTGTTTCTAGTAATTTGGGTCTTCTCTCTTTTTTCTTTGTCAGTGTAGCTAAAGGTTTGTCAAGTTTATTGATATTTTCAAAGAACAAGCTTGTGATTTCATCGATTTTTCTGTTATTTTTCTATTCTCTTTTCATTGTTATGCTCTAATTTTTATTATTTCCTTCTTTCTGTTGGCTTTAAGCGTGTTCTTTCTTCTTTTTCCACTGTTTAAAGGTGGAAGGTTGGGTTATTGATTGGAGACTTGTCTTCATTCTGAATATAAGCATTTACACCTATAAATTCCCATTTAAGCATTGTTTTAGCTGCATCACATATGTTTTGGTATGTTGTGTCTTTTTCATTATTCTCAGTATATTTTTGAAATTTCCTTTGCAATTTTCAATGGTTAATTATTCATTATGTATTTGCACATATTTGTGAGTTTCCCAAAGTTCTTTCTGTTGTTGATATCTAATTGCATTTCATGGTCTTTGAAGAACATATTTTGAATTATTTAAATTATTTTAAATTTATTTAGTTTTTATGGCCTAATATATGTTTTATCTAGAGAATGTTCCATTTATACTTGAGAAGAATGTATATTGGTTTTTGAGTAGAGTTTTATATATATATATATATATATATATATATAGATATATAGATATATATATATATATTAGGTCTGGTTTGTTTATAGTGTTTTTCAGTTCTTCTAGTTCCTGTTGATCTTCTGTACAGGTGTTCTATCCACTACTGAAAGTGGGTATTTAAATCTCCACCTATTACCACTGAATTGTCCATTCCTCTTTCATTTATGTCAGTTTTTGCTTCCTGTATTTTGGTGCTTTGTTATTAGTTGCACATGTTTACAGTTGTTATATCTTCCTGATGGATTGGCCCTTTATCGTTTTCAAATGTCTTTCTTTATCTCTAGTAAAATTTTTATTTTAAAATATCTTTTATTATATGTTGCTATAGGTATACCAGTATCCTTGTAGTTGTTATTTGCATGATATATATTTTTTCATTCTTTTACTTTCCATCTATTTGCATCTTTGAATCAAAGATGTGCAGACAACATATAGTTGATCTTGCTTTCTTACCCTAACAGTCTTTACCTTTGATTGAATTATTTAATCCATTCACATTTAATGTTATTGTTGATATATTTGGATTTATTTTCTGCCATTATGTGTTTTGTTTTCTGTATGGTCATGTTGTTTTCTTCTTATATTCCTCCTTTACTTTTTTGTTAGGTGAATATTTTTTATTGTAGCATTTACATTTAATGATTTTTCACTATATTTATGAGTTATTTCTTTAGTTTTTATTCTAGAGCTTACCATATACTTCTAAACTTATTAGAATCAGCCTCTGATTTACACTAACTTAATTCTAGTGAGCTATAGAAACATTACTCTTATACAGCTCTATTCTTTCACCCTTGTTTTTGGTATTACTGTCATGTATATAACATCTATAAATGCTACAAATCCAATAATATATGCTTATAATTATTATTCTATGTAATTTATGCCTTTTAAATAATCTGATAGGTGAAAGTAGAGCAAGTGTATATTTAAAGTTTTTGTTATATTAACCTTCGTATTTATTTCCGGTTCTCTTCATTGGTTTTTGGGGATTTTTGTTAACATTTGGATTAATTTCCTTAGGCCAATACATCTTTGCCTTGAACAACCTCCTTTGCACTGTTATTGGCAAATGTTTTTATATTTTATAGGCCTAACAATACGTTGCATACATACTGTTTTGTATAATTGCTTTTAAAATCCATTTTAGAGAAGAAATGCAAACATGTGAAATTATATTGTTTTCTATAATTGCATAATTATCTTTGTAATTATAATTTACAAAGGAAATAATTCTCTTTCACCTTCATGTGGATTAGAATTACTGTTTTATGTCATTTCCTTGTATCTTGACAAAACTTCCTCTAGTATTTCTTGTGATTTGGGCTTGCTAGCAACATATTCTTTCAGCTTTTGTTTATCTGATCATTTCTTTATTTCACCTTCTGTTTTATAAGATAGATTTACTGGATATTTTATTCTTGATTGACAGATTTTTTCTTAATCATTTGGAATATGTTATTCTACTGCTTTCTGGCTTCCATTATTTCTGATGAGAAAGCAGCTGTTAATCTTATTGAAGTTCACTTTAAGTGACTACTTATTTTTCTCTTGTTGCTTTCAAGATTTTCTTCTTGACTTTGGTGCTCATCTTTTTTAGCATGATATGTCTGTGAATATCATTGTGTTTATTCAGCATGGAACCACTGATTCAAAAGGCACAGCAAGGACAGTTGGGGTGCCAGTATTATTAGTGGACCACACCCATTGGTAGAACCTCTACCTAATGATTAGAATCTCAGCAAAAGAATCCCCCACCTCTCTGCCACATTTGCCCAGAACTTGGCCTCTGCAATACGAGTCTGGGAGCAGGATAATAAATGGAGATATCTTGCTCCTCTCAAGAAGATAGCCCTCCTATTGAGAGCTTAGGGGAGAGCGAATCTTATGTTCTTTGCCTCAGAAGTGTAGAGTGGAATTTCCAAATTGCTGAATTGGAAGGCAGTAGGGAGGGAGTCTTTGTTCAAATACCAGACTCTTCCTGTTCTTAGTACAAAGTAATAGATTTTCTTGAGTACATGCTTCTTTATTACTGTATGTCCTTAGCTCCATTCCCAGAGACTTAAAATGGTTGTTTTTGTTTGTTTTAATAATTTTCAATAGTTTTTCATGGAAGTGGATCCATGGAACTCACCTTACTGTCATGCTGGAAGTCCCTCAATTCCTGCTACTCTTAAGTATTTTTTGCTCTAGCATAAAAAGGCCAACATAAACAGCTTTTAAAATACAATTAACTGAACAGTTTGTGAAATCATTCAGGTTCTAGATATTAAGTGCCATAATCACTGTACAACAAATTACTCTGCAGTAATGGGGAAACAGAAGAAAGTTTATATGTCCTTTTATCTAAGAAATATCTTATGGTCTTATTTGAGAAGCAAGAAATATAAAATATACAAAATGGTTAGATAATAATAAACAATGTTTAAAAATTATTTCAACTGAATGGTATAGGCAGGAGTTTTCCAACTGTATTCTGTAAAACTTTATTAGAATTTCAGAGAAAAATAAGTCTGTGCTCAAATAAACTTGAGGAATGCTGCTTGTTATAATACCTCTTAGAGTTTTGCAATGTATGTTTGCATATTTAATATCCCAATAAGTGCTCCAATAAAGAGACCTTTTAAATTTTGTTTCCAATTCAATCAGTGCTTCCTATTCAATCACTGAAAACACCCCAACCAAGAATACTTATTAAATGCTTATGGGTCACAGTATAAGAAATGCTAATGTAGATAAAAAGTGCTTGTCAATTATTACTTTTCCTCTTAAATTATATTGTAACACATGATTCCCTGTAGATAATTGTAGTTCACACATAAAATTTTAATTCCCTATTTTGTTAAAATAGACTGAAAGGTTATAAGATATACTCATTAACTCTGGACAAGAGGCAAGAATGCGATATATGGAACTTGTTTGATAAAATATATTGGGGAAGAAAAGATGATATTTGATCTATTTTGCAGCCTTTGGTAGTATATCAACTAACCAGAAATTAGATAAGGGATTAAGAGCATAAAGCTCTTAGGGAACTAATAGGGAGACTTGTATCTAAGAAAAGAAAGTCTAAGAAAAATAAACTAATTAAAGAGGTGTTGGATCAGAAACTAAGGGACTAACCTGGTCATAGTTCATGTAGCTATAGAGCAAAGAAAATAATTTTATTTTGAGCCCAAGGTTTATACACCTTGATACCTCAAAGAAACTGCAGGGACTAGTGAGCCAGCTGGTCAGGGTGTAAAATAAAAGAGGCTTGAGCCTGCCCACTTTTCTACAGTTTTGCAACTTGCTTATTTGACATATGAATATACTAGTGTGTTATGTACAAAAATTATAGAAAAGTTACTGAGTGAATCTAAATAAAATTAAAGGGATACCTGTGAGCTCTAAGGAAGAGAAAAGATTTTAGTCACATAACTTTTTATGGATTAGCTTTCAAAACTGATATTTTTGGATATAATAGGTCATTAAATAGCTTGAGATCATATTAATTGGATAATATGCTTTCCCTCTCTGTTGTTCTGTTTCCTTTGGCCAAATTATTTTACCTTGATATACTTCCACTTATGCATCTCTCAATAGGGATAATAACCACCTCATAAGATTATCATGAGGGCTCATATATACAAAAGTATATACATATATACAAATGAAATCACTTATACAAGACACTTGGCAAATATTTAGAGTTCAGTAAATGTTAGTTCCCATTCCGTCCTACTCCTATATACCTCATTTTTAAATTCAGGTATAAATGGATCTAAATAGTGCCTTAGTAAATAATTAGATGGAAGAATGGGAGAACATTTTTTAAAGTCTGTTTTTGCTACTTTCTTACTTCTATACATTTTCTGTTTTGATGATATAGAAAGCTGTTCTTTCCTACCACAGCCAATTTTCCTGGGCACATGGTCCAGTTCTTTGCCTTCCTTATCTTAGTCCTGAATATTTTCCTAACACTTCATCCTTTATTCCACCTATAGCATATGGCAGACTGCTAGATAGTCAGATTGAACTTCTATTTTGGCATGTTTTGACTTCTTAATCTGCTTCACGCATATTGCCAAATAAGGCCATTAAATTTTGTTTTGTTTCTAGAGCAACACTGTTGGCCCTTTACCATTTTATGCTGACTTCTAAGTTTATGTAGTATGAGCTTAACATATATTGACTATCTCCAGAAGGAGATCACCTAGGAACTTTTTAGAAATGAAAATTATTGGGCCTCACCCCGGATCTACTGAATCATAGACTCTGGGAGTTGGGTCCAACAATTTTTATTTAAACTAGGTTAAATAAATAAACCTGGTTTATTTAAACCCAGTGACTCTGATGCATGCTCAAGTTTGAGAGGTACTGACTTAAGATATATCTGTTATATAAATAAAGCTCTTCTTCCCCCTGATTTTTCCATCTAATTCTTTACTAAGGCACTTATTTTACATCAGGGAATCAACAGCTCTCTAATAGTAGAAACTTACTATTGAATACCTAACTCAAACCTAATTTGGTCCAGTGACCTAGAGAAGCAGCAGGCTTAGGAGCCTACCGCCAAGTCTCTGAATCATTTATTTCCCTATATACTTGCAACGGCCAAATAATTATTTGGTTAATGCCATATTCATTTCTGAAGGACCTATCATCCAACATGATTTACTAGTAAATCAGTGATTCCAACATTTTTGGAGTTATCCTATCCTATCTCTAATTCTTCAATGTTCCCTGCCTCCTCCTAAGAAGTGCTATACTATATATGTGTTAATTTTTAGGTGAAAGGAAATGCAAATTCAGTTTGAGAACGTCAGTACATACCTTGAGAAAAATCAGAAAATAACATAGCGTTATTTCAAATCAAATTGTGTGTCCGAGAGTGGGGGTGGGAAGTTTAAAATAGTATCTTGCAAATGGTAGCTCTTCAGTAATGGTTTATAAAAATATAACTTTTGATATAATATTGATTTCAAATATTTTCTTTGCCTCTATAAAATGTGCAAATTAGGTTGTGTCATCATTTCCTAGACAAAATGAGAGCACTTAATTTTGGTTTTCTCTTTTATAAAAGTTTTCTCTTGAACTGTGTACCATCATATCTTACTGATATTTGTTCAGGGTTTGGTGATGCCTCAATAATAAGTACATACACACACATACAATAAGCACATCTTCTTTTTATAATGTCAGAAAGAAAACTTAAATTTAAAAATGCTATATCAGGGGGAAATTATCATAAATCTTGTGATTAGGAACACAGTGCTGTAAGGGAGAAAGCATAGCATAATCACAACAGAGGTGAAAACAATATGTCATATTTAAGTAGCACACTCACTAGTGTAAGGGTAGGAAAAAAAAGTTTCACCTTAAGGCTATTTCTAGGTCAAATAAGCAAACAAGAACGCATAGACAATGGTCTGTACTAAAACCTACATGTAGTAGGTATTACCTCAGGAAAGTATTGTAAGAAAGTAGTAATTTCATAGAAAAAGAAAGGGACTGAGAAAATATTTGAAGAAATTATAGTTGAAAACGTCCCTAATATGGGAAAGGAAATAGTTAATCAAGTCCTGGAAGCACAGAGAGTCCAATACAGGATAAATCCAAGGAGAAACACGCCAAGACACATATTAATCAAACTATCAAAAATTAAATATAAAGAAAACATATTAAAAGCAGCAAGGGAAAAACAACAAATAACACACAAGGGAATCCCCATAACGTTAACAGCTGGTCTTTCAGCAGAAACTCTGCAAGCCAGAAGGGAGGGGCAGGACATATTTTAAGTGATGAAGGAGAAAAACCTACAACCAAGATTACTCTACCCAGCAAGGATCTCATTCAGATTTGATGGAGAAATTAAAACCTTTACAGACAAGCAAAAGCTGAGAGAGTTCAGCACCACCAAACCAGCTTTACAACAAATGCTAAAGGAACTTCTCTAGGCAAGAAACACAAGAGAAGGAAAACACCTACAATAACAAACCCAAAACATTTAAGAAAATGGGAATAGGAACATACATATCAAAAATTACCTTAAATGTAAATGGATTAAATGATATCTAAAACGAATTGTTATGTTTATCCACATGCACATGTACATCTATTTTTTCTAAGATGTCTTATTAAAAGTGTTAGTCTTACTTTTATTTTCACAAGTATTATTACTATTATTAATCTAATATGATAATTTTCTTTAGAAGCTCCAGCTGTAAAATATTTTAAACTTTTAAGATTGGTATTTAATGAGCTCTTTTAATTTTTTGTCAAGGATGGAGATATTTCAGATTATCAAATGCATTGTCAAGGAACAAATTGTTTCTTGAAAACTGGGAATAAATGCCATTGAAATAAGTTGGAGTATAGAAAAATATGGAAAATACTTTTAAAAGGTACGTAGTGGTGCTGATAGAGGGAGGGTAAGAGTAGAATTGAGACTTACATTGTGGAATATACTACGAAGAAACCCTAGCTCTATTTTTAGTTTTTTGAGAAACCTCCATACTGTTTTCCATAGTGCTGTACCAATTAACATTCCCACCAACAGTGTGTAAGGGTTACCTTTTCTCCACATCTTCACCAACATTTGTTATTTGTGTTATTTTTGATGATAGCCATTATGACAGGTGTGAAGTGATATCTCATTGTGGCTTTGAATTGTGCTTCCCTGATGATTAGCGATCTTGAGCATCTTTTAATGTGCCTGTTGACCATCCGCATTTCCTCTTCGGAAAAATGTCTACTCAGTTCTTCTGCCCATTTTTTAATCAGGTATTTGTTTTCTTTTTTTTGATGTTGAGTTCTATGAGCTGTTTATATATGTTGGATATTAACTCCTTATTGGTCATATCATTTGCAAACATCTTCTCCCATTCAGTAGGTTGTCTTTTTGTTTTGTTGATGGTTTCCTATGCTGTGCAAAAGCTGTTAAGTTTAATTAGGCTCCGTTTGTTTATTTTTGCTTTTATTTCCTTTGCTTTAGGGGACAGATTCAAAAAGATCTTGCTGCGATCTATGTCAAAGAGTATTCTGCCTATGTTTTCCTCTAGGTATTTTATGGTTTCCAGTCTTACATTTAGGTATTTAATCCATTTTGAGTTTATTTCTGTATATGGTATTAGAGAATGTTCTAATTTCACTCTTTTACATGTAGCTGTCCAGTTTTTCCAGCACCACTTATTGAAGAGACTTTCTTTTCTCCATTGTATATTCTTGCCTCCTTTGTTGTAGATTAATTGATCATAAGTATGCGGGTTTATCTCTGGGCTCTGTATTCTTTTCTATTTATCTATGTGTCTGTTTTCAGGCCAGTACCATACTGTTTTTTTATTGAAATATATATATATATATATATATATATATATATATATATATACCACATCTTCTTTATCCATTCATCTGTCAATGGATATTTAAGTTGCTTCTATGTCTTGGCTATTGTAAATAATGTTTCTATGAACATTGGGGTGCATGTACCTTTTCGAATTAGAGTTTCTGTCTTTTCCAGGTATATGCCCAGAAACTAAAATAGAGTACCATACTGTTTTGATTATTGTAGCTTCATAGTGTAGTATGAAGTCAAGGTGTGTGATTTTTCCTTCTCTGTCCTTTTTTTAAGTTTGTGTTGGTTATCTCGGGTCTTTGTGTTTCCATACAAATTTTAAAATTATTTTTTCTAGTTCCATGAAAAATGTCATTGGTATTTTGACAGGGATTGAATTGAATCTGTAGATTGCTTTGGGTAGTATGGTCATTTTAACAATGTTAATTCTTCCAATTCAAGAACATGGTATATCTTTCCATCTGTTTGTGTGGTTTTCAATTTATTTTATCAGTGTCTTATAGTGTTCTGAGTACAGGTCTTTTATATACTTAGATAGGTTTATTCCCAGGTATTTTATTCTTTTTATGATATGGTAAACAGGGTTTTTTCCTTAATTTCTCTTTCTGATAGTTCATTGTTAGTGTATAGAAATGCAACAGATTACTGCATTTTCAGTTCGTATCCTGCAACTTTACTGAATTCATAGAAGTACCCATATGACCCAGCAATTCTGCTCCTGGGTATATTTCTGAAAAAAACAAAAACACTAATTCAAAAAGATGCATGCACCCCAATCTTCATAGCAGCGTTATTTACAATTGCCAAGATATAGAAGCAACCTAAGTTTCCATCAACAGATGCATGGATAAAAATGATGTGGTATATATATATACACAATGGGATACTAGTCAGCCATAAAAAAGAATGAAATTTTGCCATTTGCAGCAACATGGATGGACATGGAGGGTATTATGCTAAGTTAAATAAGTCAGACAGAGAAAGACAAATACTGTATGATATCACTTATATGTGGACTCTTAAAAACACAATAAACTAGTGAATATAACCAAAGAAAAAGCAAATTCACAGATATAGAGAACAAACTAGTGGTTACCAGTGGGGAGAGGGAAGTATGGAGGGGCAAAATAGAGGTAGGGGATTAAGAAGTACAAACTATTATGTATCAAATAAGCTACAAGGATATGTTGTACACCACAGGGAATATAGCCAATACTTTATAATAACTGTAAATGGAGTATAACCTTTAAAAATCATGAATCACTATATTGTACACCTATAACTTATATAATGTTACACATCAGCTATAACTCAATAAAAAAAATAATAAATAAACTCAGCACTGGGATAAATAACATAACTTAGTGCAAATGTGTTTGGAAACACCTGACTGTCTCTCTCTTCCATCCCCACCTCATCTGTGTCAAATAGAACAAGAAAGAGCTCAATTTAATATTCTTCAATTAATTATAATCCCACTTATGTCAACAAAGTTTCTTAGTATGGAGGTAGATTGGAGTAATAAAAATTCCTAAATATTTTTTAATAATACTAAATATAATTTCTGATAGTATGTAAGAAAACACACACTGTCAGGACATGTTCTATTACCTCTCCTTGGAAATATAAATTTAGTACTGATATAAGCTTAGCCCATGCTTTATAAGGAAAAATATTATTAGTGTACGGGATATTATACCTATTATGCTAATTCCTATAAACCATTAGAAAATATTGAAAGTCAAGACCGATTGGGAATTTTACATTGATGAGAAAAAAGAGAATGAGGAGTAGGGAAATAGAAATTTTGATAAATTCAGCCACAGACCTTTTTAATGAAAACGGGTTAATTTTGTATGGCTAGCAAGTGTTCTCAATCTATAAAGAAAGAGTCAATTTTCCTAGTTGGATATTTTAAAATATTTTGTCAGACTTCTCACCCAATATTCTCCAATAAATAGACATTACACAATTTTCAGATTTTGCCTATCCAAGTATACCTGAATTTAATAAGGCTTATAATGGTAGGTAGAGCTCATTTCTGACACATATCTTTATAAGGGACTCTGTTCTGCAGAGGAGAAACGTTGAAAACACATCCTCAGCTTTGTCATTATGACAGCCAACCTTGAATAATTACACCAATGGAATATTTTAGTTATACATATATAGATTTGTCCAATAACCAGTTTAATAACTTTTACAAATTGCTTCTCTAAATAAACAGCCTTTTATACCCCAATATTTGCAAGGAACCAAATGAAATAATCATATTGTTTCTTTCATTTAGGCTGAGAATAGATGATTGAAGTAATTTAAAAAAAAATTTAAACTAAACTATTACCCACTGAAGGTAACTTTTGAAAAAAATGTATTGCTTTGATATCTTGGATTAAGTCAACGAAAAAGGTATCATTACTTAGTGATTTTTCTTTAGGTAAATTAACCTTCATATTTCTCCTTCCTATGAGCTGTCATAAATTCTTAGAAATAAATTCTCTAAGAATTAAGATACTAGCTATTGTGCTTGTGACCCATGAATTCTGTTTATGAATTTTGGAAGTATATTATATATATATGTATATATATATATACAATGATAATAGAAATGAAATATTTTTCAAGAAACAAGTGAGTTTAATAATCTTTCAATTAAACTTATTGATATTTGTATCCTATTACCTGAACCTGACCTCAACTGAAAAAAAAAACCAAAAAAACTCTTAATCTCATCCAGGGTTTCTCAACCTTAGCACTATTGATATTTTGGCCTGGGGCTGTTGTGGAGGTTGCCCTGTGCATTGTAAGGTGTTCATCAGCATACCTGACCTCTGTCTTGTAGTTGCCAGTAGCAACTCTTCACCATTTGTGACTACTAAATGTGTTTACACTGTCAAATGTCCCCTTGATGGAGGACAATACTTCAATTGAGCACCACTTATTAAAATAACCTTAAGAAAGTAAGAAATTGGGTCAAGATGACTGATGATGGTGTATTAGAACTGGCATTAATATCTTTAATTGCTCATTCGACAAGTATTTATAGGTTTTTTACTATCCACAAGGCATTTTGATGAATGTTAGGGACACAATGATGAACAGAATAAACTGGGTCCCTGTTAATTAAAGTGGAGGTCCATTAAGCAAATAATTATAAATTTATGTAATAATTTATGCTAAGCGTTATGAAGGAAAAATACCATGTGTAAGAAGACCAGAAAAGTGAGCCTCCCATTGTCTATGGTGCTATGGATTGCTTCCCTGAAGAAGAGACATTGAAGTAGAAAACTGGAAAATTGGCAGACTTTAGCCAGGAATAGATAGATAAAACTTATTTTTGCTTTTAAAAAATACATTTGTATTGATGGGACACTTTTCCTCCATCATTTAACATGTATTACAATGCAATTTCTAAATTTGTAGTAAATTCAATCATTTTTCTTTACATATTTTGCATTATACATTGGGGAAATGTTAAAACCAAGGCAAATGCAAGCCAATGATGAATTATTTTTTCATTAAGAATAAATTGTATCTCCTGACCACATATTTGGTTAATAAAATATTAGATATTTGATTAAGTCTAAATAACCCTTTTTGGATATAGTCACATATCTCTTAGAAATTATACATTTAATAAACTTCTATTGTTTAATTAGTTCACTGTTATTAGCAATTAAGTATAGCTTTACCGTAGAAGTACACTAAGAGTTGGCAAAAATGATATTACTGCGTTGATCTTTTATCTTACTCAGCATCAATTTTTAATCCATTATTATCATTTTGACATGGATCCCATTTAGAAAATACTATCTTAGCACATATATGACCACAGATTTAAATTAATTGAAGGGATTGTCAGCTAGTCTGGATATGTTATGAGGTATATAATATTTTTATTATTAGTTATATATGCACATTATAAATTTTTCAAATAGCAAAAAAGTGTATAAAGTCATAATTAAATGTCCCTCCCCTCATATACAGAAATATATTATTTTATACTAAGTAATAAAATTTTGTGACCAAAGGAGCAACTAAACAAATGCTACAACTTCTTCTATGTATATCAGTAACAAAGTGCTTTGAAAGGATGAAAGAATCATATTATACTTAATGAAGATGAATAAAAAGGAGCTTAATCAACCGGTGACTGGCAGAGCCCAGAGTAGATATAGATAATGTAATTTTCCCAAGTAGTTTTTACGTTTATACACCTGAACTCAGTACAGATTGCTTATATTACTCAATTGATAAAAATTTTAAATTACTGGAAGGAGAAATATGACTTTAGAGAGTAAAACTTAAGATAAATAATACATTTTAGAAACTTTAAAAATCTTTATAAATCATTTAATTTTGTATAGTCAGCATCAAAGAAGAAATCAAGCTTATTAAATAAGTTTAATTTTTATAGGCTCCTTGGTGATTCACTAAGAATTTTAGTGGTTTATTAACATGATCCTTAGGATTCACTCTTCCCCAAATAATGTGCCACAGTTTTAGTTTCATGTTCTTTGGTTTTCTTGTTTATTCTCAAAAAGCCTATAAAACTTTTTTTTTTTAATATTTTATACTGTAATACACAAGTTGTGAATTGTGGAAACAACTATTTCTCTCTTCTTATGTTTGTTCATTCAAATGAAATAATCTTACAAGCTTCAACTTTATAAAAATGATAGGAAATATGGCAAAACTGGATAATAAGTATGTTATTGGGATTAAAGAAAGTTGTGCTGTTCTATTAACCTTCTGTAAATATTCACAAGTGAGAGTAACTAATGGAACAAAACAGCCAGTTACCTAAAAGATACCCAATCTTTGTGGAGTTACACCTCCCCTTGATATTTAAATGACCTTGCTCTATCCCTCATTCAATATTTAGTGGGAAAAAAAGCCTGTTTCACCTTGTTCCCCAATATTATGGGCTGAATTGTGTCCTCCCAAATTTATATGTTGAAGTCCTAAACCTCAGTACCTCAGAATGTGACTGTGTTTAGATATAAGGTCATTAAAGAGGTAATTAAATTAAAACGAGGCCATTAGGGTGGACCCTAATCTAATCTGACTGGTGTCTTTATAAGAAGAGAAAATTTGGACACAAGACACCAGGGATACATACATAAAAGGCCATGAGAAGACACAGCAAGAAGGTGTCCATCTGGAAGCCAAGAAGAGAGGCTTCAGAAGTTAAACCTGCTGACATCTCGATTTTGGACTTCTTGCCTCTAAAGCTATGAGAAAATACATTTCTGTTGTCTAAGGCACCCAATCCGTGGTATTTTGTTATAGAACCCCTAGCAAACCAATATATCCTGTATTACTAGGGTCATCAATTTGCGGCACAGCAGAAAAATTTAGAGTATTATACATCACTTCTTAAAATTCCTTGGCCATTGCCATCACTGGAAATTTCTAACTGCCCATTTCTTCCACTGTTGAGATGGATCCTATCTCTTTGTCTACCTCATCTCATTTTTCACATTTCTTCTCTCCACTTTTCTGACACCTCATTCTCACTCTCTCAGGGCATGCCAAAAATTCAGAACCTTCCTCATAAATTTATTATTCAAAGCAATTCACCTCTCCAACACTCTCCTGCCCTTTTCTTTCTCTATGGACTTCTGCTCCAGGATGAAAACTCATTTAAGTTGCTACAATAAACAAAGAACAGAAGGTTTCAGATATAAACTCTCTACCAAAAAATAAAGTTCTTGATCTCATAGAGTATCAAATAAGTATATAATTATAACTCATGATAAACTGATATGGAAGAATATTAAACAGTATGACAAGAGAGTTATGTTATTCATTAAAGAGATTATAACAGGCTGATCTGATCTGATTTAGTATGGTATATCTTAGACACTTTCTTTTATGAAGTGACTTCTAAACTGAAACCTGAAAGATACTTAGGATTGCCAAGTGAACATTTCCAATAGGGTTGTCCAAGAAGAAGAAACCAAATTTGTGAAAGCTCTGAGACAGGAAAGCATTTGGTTTATTTAAGGGGATGAAGCCATGTGGCTGAAATTCAGTGAGTTAGAGGTAGAGTCAATCAAGATGATGCTACAGAGTAACATACATCAGGCAGGGCAACTGAGGGTGCACATTACTTCTCTTTTCTGAGCATGATTAGAGTCAGTTTCAAAATTTCTGTCTTTAGTGATATGCCTATGAAAGATTATCTTGAATGGCCCTTCACTGGTTGAGTTGTTCCATGGATGCATTTCTAGGTTTGGCCTTGATAGGTATGAACCATATCAGGTAGGACTTTGTAGGCCATAGTAAATTTTTATATTTTTAAAATTGTATCCTACATTCAATGGAGAGCCTTTGAAATATGATGATCAATATTCCCAGGTATCTCACTTAGCATAGTTTGTTTTTTTACCATATAATCCATTCCCTCTGGACAAGCTCCAGTTCATCATGTTCTTAAGAGAAATGTGCTCAAGTGTGGTCTGACCATCACAGAGTAGATTTGGAGTATCATGTTCCTTTTCTGTACTTCAAACTCTTATTAATTCACCTAAGATCACATTGGTTATTTTTGCAGTGATATTCAACTATTGATGTGAAAAATCATAGAAATTTAGAATCTCATGGAAGCACCAAAATATCTTAATCTAATCACCTCAGTTTGCAGATAAAGAAACCAAAACTCAGTGAATGAATTTATAATAAAATCCTGAAATAATTTTCATACTGTTACAAATATCTCACTGTATTTTGTACTTATTTGATTACAAGTATATATTAAATTTCTTCTTGGTAGATCTGGCTATTTTTTTCCAGCCTGTTAAGAGAGTTTTGCATGTTAAATATGTCAAACAATGTATTTGACCATCCTCTGAGCTTCACTGCATATCTGAGAAACCATCTCTGCCCCCAGTCAAGTCTTTCACAATAGCTATAAAACAGAATAGGGCAGAAGACAGCGTTGCCACAGCATAGAAGATGTTCCTTTAGTAAGACCTTGGTAAATTAATTCTTTTTTCTAGTTATTCAACTAGTTACAGATAGTTACCTGTCTCATTAGCTTGCTTATGCATGCTGTTCCAAGCAGGCTAATCTCTTCACTGTATTCCACAAGACAGTACCTTCAACTCAGTGTGATTGCACATTCTATTTGCTTAGCTTGGAATAACTTCACTCATCTATTAAGACTTCTTTATCCTTTAATGCCCAGACCTTCTCCATGTAGATTTCCTGGATGACTTCAATCCCCAGTGAGTTCTCTTTTTAAGGGAAGTCCCTCTCCATTTCTGCTTCTAATGCTCACTATACTATTTAATACATGTTTATATTTTATTTTGTATTCTCTAGTCATTTTGTGCGTGAGTATTGTACCACTAACATTTTTCATGACACTGAGTTGACTAGCCTTGAATTCCAAATTATTATCTCACAACTAAAACCTACAGCCAACTTCATACTCAATGATGAAATACTGAAAGAATTTACCCTAAGATCAGGAACAAGACAAGAAGGTCCACTCTCACCACCTTTATTCAACATAGTATTGGAAGTCCTAGTGACAGCAATCAGACAAGAAAAGGAAATAAAAGGAATACAAACTGCAAAGGAAAAAGTAAAACTGTCACTGTTTGTAAATGGCATGATACTATATATAGAAAATCCTAAAGACACAACCAAAAAACTACTGTAATTCATCAATGACTTTGGTAAAGTTGCAGGATATGAAATTAATGTACAAAAATCTGTTGTGCTTCTATATATTATCAACAAACTATCAGAAGGAGAAAGGAAGAAAAAGAATCCCATATACAGTTGCATCAAAAAGAATAACATACCTAAGAATAAACTGAATCAAGGAGGTAAAAGAAAACTATAAGACACTGATGAAAGAAATTGAAAATGACACAAGCAAATGGAAAGTTACACCATGCTCATCTATTGGAAGAATTAATATTGTTAAAATGACCATATCCCTCAAGTAAATCTACAGATTCAATGTAATCCCTATCAAAATAGTAATGGCATTTTTCACAGAACTAGAACAAATAATTCTAAAATTTGTATGGAAACCACAAATGATTTTACTAATCATTTAAATGTAACTCTTCTGACATAACCTCATGTCCTTGTCAATTCTTGGTATTTTAAGACTTAAATTTGTGCCAATTCGATGGACATGAAATTTGATTTCACTTTTATTTTTCATTTGCACTTTTCTGATCACACGTGATTCTGAGCTTTCCTTCACATTTTTGGGGGACATGAAGTTTTTCCTTCACTTCTGAATTGGCTCTTCACATACATTGCCCTCTTTTTATATTTTTTGGCTAAATTTAACATATTTTTGCAAAATAGTTGTGGATAGTATCAATTTACTACACAGGAAACTGTGTGTGTGTGTGTGTGTACAGACAGCAGTTTTATGAGAACAGAGTTTACATACTAAAGCAAAATTCAGTAAAATGTTTTGGCAGAATATAGCTTTTTTGTAATGTAAACTAACACAGTTTTAAAAATCAAGACTAAAATGTTAGCTTTCATATATTTTGTACTGAAAGAGGCTAGCATTTTTTTTTCTCTCTCTCTCTCTCCTTGGACAGCACAAATAGTGCACTTCTCCACATTTCCTTATTACTTTGCTTTAATCATTCTAAACTGACAGCCATGTTTATAAGCTTACTTAGAAGAGATAAATGACATCATTAAAGTGAACTGTTAACTCTAAGAAGAACACTTCATTTACCTTCTTTATGAGATAACAGTAACTCCTTTTAACTCTTAACCACACTTCCAATCATCCCAATATGTTCTGCCCATCCCATTAGCTAGCAATTTACTCAGTATTGAGGACTACGAATTTTCTTTATTTTTTATGATATTCCATAAAACATAGGGATGTGCTGAAATAAATTTTTTCCAACAGTAAAATCCTCTGAAATAATGGTTTTATAATGAGAAATTATATTTTTACTTTGTTTCTAGACGACTATAAACACCTTATAGATTAAACTGCTCTTCTTACCCTCATAATATCTCACAAGCTAGGGAAAGGGCATGTTGTTCTTTACTTTCTTTTACAAAAACGACCTGGGTCACAAGGCAGTTTTTATGATTTTGTTCACAGAACACGTAAGTAAGGGAACTGAAAATAGGATCAGTTCAAAGATTTCTCTGTAAAATCTTTAGTCATATCTCTCTAGTTATCTCTTGATGACTAGGCTACATCCATTTTATGTCTCTATTTAATCCAGAGATGTCTTTGAAGCCACATGCCCTGATAATCCTAGGCCATTCTTTTCAAATGGCATTTTGTTCAAAACATTTTAACTGTAAGCTAAGTATACCTTTTCATGGAACTCATCATTTCTGCATGACCAAGGAGACATTAATCAGATTTTAAAGAAATAAAACTGTTAAATGGAGCCCTTAAATTATTATTAACTTCAATATATAATACTCACTCAGGCTTGATATTAATTGAGATTTCCAATTGCCTATGGAAAGCTTCAGGTAAGATTTTACATTTGTGTACACAGTTTCATCTGTTCTCACGATTCATATCTCCAAGACAGCTAGAAATATGGTTTACATAATGTATATTATGTGAATTTCTTCAGCCTGCACCTCAGTATTCTAATAGGTAGTTAATATAAAAAATGACTCATGAAATTTGCTCTCCTGTTACTCTTTAGGTGAAACATTGTAATATCTAGGCAGATACCAAGCACAGAGTTATCCTTAAAATTTCTGACCTTGTGAACATGAGCTCTGTCTTCTGTGCTATATTATATAACAGCATAACTTAAACTCTATTGAAATTACTTTGAGTCTTGTTTATTATGCCTAATTCATTTAGGTTTTGGTGTAACAATTTTAATCTCTTTTCTTTCTAATTCTGTATTTCTTTAGAATATGGAGAACCTTGGGCTCTCACTAAAAACATTTCCTAAATTGTTTCCTCTGTCTTTTCCTTTTTCTCTGCCTTCCACCCTCACAGACATCTCTGTGTGAACTGATCCACTCATAAGCTTTTAATAATCAACTCTTAGGTGGAAAATTCTTAAATCTTCATCTCCACCCTTGAGCTCTGTATTGAGCTCCAGATCTAAATTTCCAAATACCAACTGAACAGATCCATGCCAGTGGGATATCAAACTCAACCTACATCATTCTGCATCTTGTACTTTCACATTCCACCTGAGAAGTTGTTCTTATTTACTTTTTATTTCCTGTTGCATCATCCACCTTTAAGTTACCAAGGGCAGAAACTAAATAGTTATTTGTGATTCATGTCTTCATATCAACATCCATATATAATCAGTCATCAGATGCTGTTCATGCTACTTCATGATTTCATTCATGATTTTCCCCAACTTCCCATTTCCATCATTATGATTCAGGCTCTTTTAACCTTTTATCTATGCTGTTGCAGCAGCCTCCTGATTTTCAGTTTCCCTCTCTTTTTGCTGTAATCCATCCTTCACAATATTGCTCTATTTATCTTCCTAAAATTCTTATATATATTTTTTTTTAGAAATTTATTTATTTATTTTTGGCTGTGTTGGGTCTTCATTTCTGTGTGAGGGCTTTCTCCAGTTGCAGCAAGTGGGGGCCACTCCTCATCGCGGTGCACGGGCCTCTCACTATCGCGGCCTCTCTTGTTGCGGAGCACAGGCTCCAGACGCGCAGGCTCAGTAACTGTGGCTCACGGGCCCGGCTGTTCCGCAGCATGTGGGATCTTCCCAGACCAGGGCTCGAACCCGTGTCCCCTGCATTGGCAGGCAGAGTCTCAACCACTGCGCCACCAGGGAAGCCCAAAATTCTTATTTTTTACTGGACTGTAAATATCTCCCATTACCTAGCAATGCTTTGTTCATAATAAGTAGTTCGTAAATAGTGCCTGAATTGAATTATCGGTACAACCCTCGATATATGAATTTACTTCTCATAATCCATTGAATGCAAATATCTATAGTGAATATATTTATACCACAAATATATACTCAATAATTTTCTGAAACTACAGTTAATTTTTATACTTCAACTGTCAATTCTAAATGAGGCATTGATAATCAACATATAGAGGAATTACTTGTGAAAGACAGGTTACCAAGATGAAGTGACATTATATTAATGTAAATTTCTTCTCTATGTAATGACTATGAGAATGTACATAATACATATGCATGTATGTGTATTATTTTGAATGAATTTCTTAAAGCCAAAGTGTGTTGCTAACCAGGTAACTGTGATTTTGTAGGTCTGACTTGTAAGTTCATACAATTGAGTTAGAATTTAGTAGAGATTAAAGTTCTTTACTCTCTTAAATTTCTAACTACCTGAATTCAATGTGTGTTTGTATATATGTGTGCTTATCAGCATATAACTATACCTGTGTGCCTTTGACAGGGACTGTTTGCCTATCTGTGTACTTGTGTAGTGATCAGAGAAGAAAAATTGTATTATTGACATTTTGGCATAGAATGTACTGCTTGAAGTTTGGGGGTTTTTTTGGTTTTTTTTTTTAGTCTACAGGACATGATTTGGTTCATGTTATATATATATTTTTTTCTGTGTTTTTACAAACACACATACACATCACATGAAGGCTGCATTGAAGGATTTGTATTTATGAAATATTATACTGTTCTGTACACAGAAATTTGGGGGAGGTTGTTATGTTGTAATTTCTAAATTCTCTTTCAAGTTTCTCCCAGAAGCTCTTTTCTCATTTTACAAAATGTTTGGAAAACAAATATAATTAAAATCCTTGTGGAATTTAGATTTTGACTTCATCTATAACTGTGGACTTACTAATACAAGCTATTATAGATAATTCAGATTCATCCTTTGCCTGCTTCAGTTGTATCATATGCAGTTTCTTCATTATATATGAGATATCTGGCATGAGGCTTCTAAAAAGGCCAAAAACAACCTGAAAAATAAAAGGATCTATTAAATGCACACATACATACACATGTACACAGTCGCAGAAAACAAAAAAAACTCTGTTCTGCCATTGTATATTACTTTACTCTTTTCAAGTTTCCATTCTGAAATGAGGAAAAGGGCTTCAGTTTAAAATAGTAAAATTGGTCTTATTTTTATTACTCATGATTAAATATAATGTATACAATTAGTCTTTTAATGGATTCCATCATAATGGTAAGCAATTTGGGGTAATTTAGATATTCTTTCCTCCCTAGTATGTTTGGTAGTGTAATATTTCTGGATTATGTTCTCAATTTCCCACTTCACATGGTCTTGGAAATGAATCTAAATAGTTGTAATGTGAAAATTTATGATTTTAATTTGTCTCAACAAATCATATTTTCATTTCATTTCTTCATGACTGAAGGTAAACAATGAATAAGAATAACTTTTTATCTATTCAATAAAATTGAAAATAAAGGATTGTATTTTACTAAATATTAAAATAGGTTATGACTACATCTGAACATATTTGTGATATTGAACATGTATTTATTTATGGTAGCTAACATTAAAATATATCATAATTTCATATAATTAAAGACCAATGTCCATGTTTATATTTACAGTCAGGTTCACACTGCTTAGGGCCAAGATAATTTAAAAAAAAATATTTAGAGTAAAATTTTGTTTCTAAAACCACTTCTGTTTAATCCAAAGTCAGCAAAAATTTAATCCAAGGTAATCACCCTATGGAATAACTGATATTCATCTTCTGTTATACACTGTTATCTCAGCATACAGATTCTTGAGGGTTCAATAGTCATGAAATAGAGGTAAACACTTTTTATATAGTAGGTTCTTGTAGGCAGCTAGAGAACTAGCTATATTTGGATCCAAAATATAGATCATAGAGTGTCTTAAAAGAAAGATTTAGGAATCACTGACATAGAGATCATAGCTCAAATCTGAAGGTGAATACACTTTACAAGACAGTTAGTGTAAAATAGTAAAAGCAGTGATACAAACCTGAAACTTAAGACTTGCTCACTGGTAGATGTCAGGGGAAGAGGAAAGAATAATGCAAACCAGGCCACAGAGGGTAGGGAAAGACAGTATTTTAAGAAAGATAAGGAGGAGGAGGCTTCAAAAAAGATGGGATGGTCAGTAGTGCAAAAGGTAAGTTCTTGTGAGCAAGAACAATGCAATCATATTTGCATCCTCAAAGCCTGGCTTATAGTACGCCCTCAATAAGTTTCTGTTGGATGAATGAATGAATGAAGTCATAAATGAAAAAAAAGCCGTTAAGTAAATAAGCAATGAGAATAGTTGTATTCAACTAGGGACATATCATTGGTTACTTTTTTTTTTTTGGCCACCATTTTATGGGTAGCATAAAAAGGAGACAGGGACTGAGATAGCAGGTGGCATACCTAGCAATCCAAGATGAAGATAATGCAAGTCTTCCCAGAACAGAGATGCCCTCCCACAGGGTTTAATGAGGCATTAATGCAATATTTGGTGGGGTTCTCAATGGCTTTATCCTTATATATTATCTCCCATGTGCTCTGGCTGCTCTCTTTTGATCTCAACCAGCTTTATCCCTAGACTTCATCTGTCAACCTCCTCCAACTTGAATGTTCCTTCTCGACTTCTTGTTTCTCCATCACTTGTCTGTTGAATGAATGAATGAGAGTTAATCAGTTAGCTCATCATCACAGTACTACCAAATGATAGAACTCACTTGTTTCTCTGTTCAGCACTCTGCTACCCACTGTAGGTAATAAAGAAGAAACACAAAACATCTCTCTCCCTTTTACCCTATTACCTACCTGGGTCCAAGTCAATTATAGTTATGTGGCTGGAAAATTGTCATGTTTATATTCCTATAGATGTGTATATATTGCTTTTTATAGGTGACTTAATTACTGTTGATTTGGTAACTCAGCAATGAGTGATTTTAGCTTCCAGTACAAAATATTAAAAAGAAAATATTTGTACACAGCTTGAAGTTTATCTTCAGACAGTAAACTGAGGCTCCAAATGAATAAAAAATGTTTAAAGTGTATGAGTTGTTATGTTGAACAAAGGTGACATGTGGGTTGTGACCAAAGCACAAGTTTATTTTTAACTCCCACTGTTCTTTGAACATTATTTAATGAAGATAATCATCCCTGTCTTACAATTCCTATTGATTACTTTAAAACACTATTTCTTAAATTGTGATCTGTGGGCCATCTACAAAGGGAATCATCTAGAGTGATTGTTGAAACGGCAGATTTCTGTACCCTACCTCAAAACTAATCAGAATCTATAGTTTTAATAAGTAACATATGTAAAGTCTTGATTCACTAAAGTCTGAGAACAGTTGCATTGGAATGAACAGTTTCAATATAGAGAAAGGGGCAGCAGTCAAATTTCAAGGGAACTAAGTGAGGGATAAATGTGGAGCATTTGTAGAAAGCTACTGTAGAACATCCCTAATTAACTTACCTATGAAATGGAACAGAAAGGGGATTAAAATCAAGTTATGTTCTTTCAAATTTGAGTTAGCCTTGAGCAAATGTTAGCGTTTAGCAAAATGTTGTCTTCAAACATTTTTGCTCCACATAACCCCTACAAAAAGTTTGAAAAACATTGTACAGCCTGATACATTACAAAGCTCACATTTAAAATATTGTATCATACATTTAAATAGCTGCAAGGAGTGTAATTTCCAGCATATTTGAAAATATTGGTATTTCAAAATAAATCTTTTAAATCACTCTTTCAAATATATCCAATGGAATATAATAAATACTGTGGTGATTTGATACCTCTATCATTAATTTAATAATACATGGGAAAACTTTCTTTAGAAGCAGAAATTTTAAATAGTTCACTTTCTCCTTGAACCTATATTTTCATTCAACTTTTCTAAAATAATCATTTCCTAACATAATATATTTTGTCAAAAAGTATTTTATTGATTATCTTATAATTCCTGCAACAAAAATATATACATAAATTGATTATTTTTAATTTCCTTTGACTCTAAGTATAATTTTTTTCCTTGAAGGAGCATTATAACTATTAGTCTAATAATTAAACAAAACAACATAGGTGCATTTTATATTTATAAAAGATATTAAACACATATTAAAATTTTACTGGGAATGTACTGTTAGTAAGGACAAATGAGCTTGCTTTTGTGCTAAGTTCAAGTAACAACAATGGATATTACTTTTTGCTGGAATGAGACAGGTGTGAGCAAAACTTATTTTTGTTTATTTGTTTGTTTTTACAGATATGAGCACTGAAAAAAGTTAGTTCACCTAAATAAGTGGATATAAATTGAGGAAGTTTTGTTATAGCAGTATCATTCAATTCTTTGATCTCCTTTTGCAGGGTCAGGAAACTGACAGGGACTATGAGTCAATGTTAATGTTTTTTAGCCTCTTTCAACATTTTGTAGTGATTTTGGGTGCAGTAACTTAAGACAGGATTGGTTAAGAGCCATGTGTTTAGCATCCAAGCTTTCTAAATCTGATATTGTTTTTCTTTTCACCATAGCACTACCTGCTGTGGTTTGTGCCAAGTGAATAGTTCCACATCAGGACCGTGATAAGTTGTTATGTACAGCCTTTACTACACAGAAATCTATAACCATGTTATTTTTCTTTAAGTTGTATAATCATATAATTCTGGGAAAGAAATAAAACTAAGTATTCCTAAGTACATTTGAATAATGTTAACTTCTGAAGTGTCCCAGCAGCTGACTAATTTAATTTACTGGCCAGGATTTTACTCAGAATGCAACATCAAGAGAGTGTATGGCTGCTAAGTTACTGGGAGATTTCAATTCGTTTGCAGGCTTGTCCCCCTACTTGTATAATCGTTAATTATTTAGAAGGGTATTTTAGCCCATAACCATTTTGGCATTTTCATTTTAAAATTCCAGCACTTACTGAGACAGTAAGTTCTGTGATAATAAAATCATTTAGAAATTGTCATTCATTAATTCTACCTATATTAAATAGTTACTAGATACCAAGTAGATAGTAAGGCAATGGGTAGGAGATGATTAATAAAATATGGTTCCTATCCTCACAGACATCTTTATTTTTGTTTTAATATGCTTAAATCTTTCCTTTATAATGAGAAACTTAAAAGGAACCCTCATGCTTCATAAAATATTATTCTCTTTATTTTCTAGACAATACTTTCTTAGTCATTCTACAATTCTGTGTCCAAGATCTAAGAAAATGGCCATCATCTGCATACTTTAATAAAGCGCATTCTCGGTAGAATCATATAGAGTACTGTACTATCAGTGTTTAGATTTTAACAGGTATTAGTTACTATTCATCTTATAAAAGGTACACAGGGAAATACACAATTATATCTGAATCATTAACAAGCTCAGGGAACATATTAGGAAAATAAAGTTGTAGATTCTTAGTATCCAAGAAGGTATTATTTAGAGCTGCTTAGATGGCCAAATCAGTAATTCTTCTTGTGCCTACCACATACTATTTACACTTCTATTATAATGTTTTATTCATTCTGCCTGGTATTTACAGTTCGCTTACTCTATGTCCAACATTGTGTTTTAGGCACAGTGGGGAATACAAAGGCCTAAAATACAAATCTTGACTAGACATTTACTTGGAATGTTATCTACGCAGATAACAGAAAGGTAATTCATGTTTAGTTGCCAGGACTCACTGTGTCTGGGGCTCATCAAAAGAACTATTTGAGATTCTCTTCAATTATTTATATGCTAAGTAACAGCAGCAGACAACACATTCACCAAGGAGAAAGGATGATACATGCGAACACTGAGGCTTAAGGATCCTATTGGAAAATAGTTTGGAAAATTGAAGATGGGAGTAACCTGCTCGTAATTGGTATAAAAATCAACTATATATCTATCAGTGTGTATTTATTAATTGCTTAGTATTAGAAAAATATAGATAGATAGAGAGATAGAGATGTAGATAGGTAGATCGATAGATAGATGATAGATAGATAGATAGATAGATAGATAGATAGATAGATAGATAGAAATTGATTTATTATAAGGAATTGGCTCACATAATTATGGAGCCTGACAAGTCCCAAGATCTGTAGTCAGCAAGTTGGAGACCCAGGAGGGCTGATGATATAGTTTTAATCCAAAGGCCAGCAGGCTTGAGACCCAAGAAGAGTCAATATTTCATTTTGAGCCTGAAGTCAGGAAAACAAAAGAAGAAAAATGAGGTCCCAGCTTGATGGCTGTCAGGCAGGAGAAATTTCCTCTTATTTGAGGAAGTGTCAGTATTCTGCTTATTCAGGCTTTCAACTGATTAGAAGAGGCCCACCCACACTAGGGAAGACAATCTATTAGTCTGTTGATTTAAATGTTAAACTCATCCAAAAACACCTTCACAGAAACACCCAAAACAATGTTTGACCAAATATCTGGGTACCCTGTAGCCCATTTAAGTTGACACATAAATTTCCCATTACACCTACCACAGCAAGAGGGGAAAGGAAAAAGTATAATTAGATTTATAAAAAATTGCAGGTAAAATATCTACCAAAACTTACAAAAAGATATTCATTTTATTCTCTATTTCCAAATTTTTAAAAATCCATTGCAAGTATAAACTTGGAAATTTGTTCAGCCTCCATATCAGTTCTTCAAAACTGATGTAAAGAAGTAAAATGACTTGTCCAAGATCATACAGCTCATTAACTGTAAAGGCAGAACTAAAATCAAATCCTTACAATTACAATATTCTTTCTAAGGATCCAGTGGTACAATTCCCCCTTATCACATGTATGCATGACATGGAAGTTATAAAATTCAAACTAAATTTCAAAATGGCATTGGTGAATACATTCCTGATACAATACTGTTATAGAAACATTTATCCCTGTACACAGTAGTGATCCTGATTCATACCTCAAAGTACTTTGTGCACAGTTATTACTGAGTTATGTGACAATTTGGAGTTACTTCAAAACATGCTTTTGCATCCTCTCATACGGACTTTTGAACAAAGAAAATAGACCTTTAACACTGCCTGTGAAAGTAAAGAGCATGATAAGGAAGTGTTTATACTGGCATGGAGCCAGGATGAACTATTGGTTTTCAAGTTTTGGTTCCTGAGAGAAGACATGTCTTCTAACCTAATGAGCTTAGAAAAACACTGCTCTTTTCCTTCAGCTGTAGACTTAAAATACTGTTATGACATTCCCTAGTGGAGTGTGTGTTTTTAGTCATGGGTAAACAACAGTTTCTTATGTTTCTGGAATTGTTCAGGTTTTCAAGCAAATATTTCTATAAAGACACTCACATTTTCAGATATTTTGTAAAAATAACTACAAACGTGCATGAGGGGACTGATGACAAGATGTTTTCCCTTAATGAACCACCATAAAATTTTCCATAAGAACCCCAAAATAGATCATAATGAATTCCTTGTTACAAATTCTCCTAGGACAAAGTGGCACATTTTTAAAAGTGGGTTGCCAGGAAATGAAATCTTGCAGGGGATGGGGTGAGTGGGATCTAGAAGGAAGTTAGTTTAAACACTTTGCTTTTGCTCACTTGCTTGGATTTAAAGGCTGAAGCTACTGTACTTCAGTTAGGAAGGAGCTGGGTTAGATATTTGCAAGTCCAGGCGGGAGGCCTGGGAGCGTGCAAATCTAGCAGCTGGAGTGTGTTGTGGTAGCTGCTTTCCTGTGCTAAGCTGATTTACTTGTTTAAGGTCTGACCTCATCATCCTGTCAGTATGGGTTCCCACCTACACTGTTAGCTGCAGCTTTCTGCTTCAGCTGGAAAGCTAGAAGTATTCACAGTATACCACAGACAGCGGGGGAGGGGGAGCAAGAAAGACTGCTCTCGCACTTGTGCTTTTGTTAGTCCTACAGAAGAGGCAGAGAAACAAGAGATAACAAAGGCTGTTTCCTTTCTGTGAGAGAAGGCTTTTGTCTTTCCTCCTGCAACGATGTCAGTGTCTGGCAAGAAAGAGTTTGATGTGAAACAGATCCTAAGGCTACGCTGGAGGTGGTTTAGTCATCCTTCTCAAGGTTCGCCCAACACTGGAAACTGCCTTCAGCAGGAAGGATATGAGCATAGAGGGACCCCGGTTCAGGGCAGGTTGAAGAACCACTCTCGGGACAGAAATGGACTGAAGAAAAGCAATAGTCCTGTCCACCACAACATACTGGCACCAGTGCCAGGATCGGCCCCTGCCCATCAAAGAGCCCTTCAGAATTGGCACTCACAAAACCTGATAGAACATCTTCGATCAAATGAAGATACTCCTAAAGCAGTTCCAGAAGAGAATTTGTTTAAAGAAGCTTGTGAGAAACACTCACAAGATTTGGAGATGATGGCTGATGACAATACAGAAGATTCTACAGCAAGGTAGGAGTTTTCGAAAATATAACAACAAAGTCATAGCTTAGGTTAACTTATCCTCTAAAACTCTTATTTAATGTTTAAATAAAAGTGTTATAATAATCTCTGAATTTGTATGCAGCCAATCAGGGTCTCCAAGTAACCCCCTCCTTTAAGTCTATAAAGGAAAATAGTAATAATACATTCATTTTGATAATTAGTGGGATATATGCTTTAGAGTTGTGAGTTTACTTTTCCTATTCCATTCCGATTCCATTAAGAATACTGTTTCAGTTCTAAGAGATGTTTATTATAATTGCTAATTTTCTGTATATATCCTCTATGGCTTGAATGTTCAAGTAGTTATGATTTTTTGTACAAGTGTGATGAATTATATAGAACTCTTTCTGACTTTGTCAGGCCAACTCTGACAAAATACAAGCTCCGACTACTCAGCACATCCTTATCTGCTCCTTAGTACGTGGTTGCTATATTGACGCTTGATAAATGTTATCTTTATGTGAGAGTACAGAACAGTTTCCTTTGGCATTTGAGATTTATTTCAAGTTGTGTTAGTTTCATAGCTAGTTTTCAATTATGAAAATATTTTGCATAAAGCAAGTAATGAAATGTTGCTTACAGCAGTGAGATCTTAAAGTAGGAAATGGAACATGTCGGGTGTTTCAGAATATTAAAATTGAATAAGAAGTGATAATAAAGTATAGTTTAAGTATAGCTCATAAAATATTTGACTTTATTTTTCTGTCCACCAGAATTATTTGAGTCGAAGGAAATTATGTTCCCTCCTCTAATATTGTCTAACATAACTTAATCTAGTAGATCGTTACTTTTTTTTTTCTTTTTTCATTATCAGATTTTATTTCCCCAACATGTTGTAGACACAATTAACGATTTTGGTAATGTAATTAAAGTGTAAAAGAGCTACAGAAAAAGGTATTTTTGAAATGCCTTAAATTTTATAGCAGTTCAATGTGAAGGTATGTTAACTTATTTAGAAATCTGGATATTGTGTATACTGTGTATCTGTATACTGTGTCTCTACATAAGTTTAGAGGAGAAGGACTGGCAAATTTGCTTCTAGATATGTTTTTGCAATATATCTACCTGACAGTTCCTTGCTTCCATAATTTCAAAACATAATCAATAGAAAAAATAGCATAACAACATTATGGCAAAAGACAAAGCAACTGTGCAAAATGATACTTTTATACGAACTCAGTCTTTCTGTATGAAATGTAAATAATGAAATGATTTTTTGAAATGAATTTAAGTATAATAATAGATTGTGATACAGATGTCTTAAGAAATAAAATGTGTATGTAAGAATTTTCCTAAATATTTTTGTGATTACTCCAGAAAATGCTATATGACTTTTGGGATTGCAGGTTGTATTTAGTACAAATACTTGGATTTCAAAGTAATATATAATCTATACTTTAGATTCAGCAGGTTTTCAAATTATTTCCCCTCACCATGAACAACAATTTTAAAAACTGCTGAATTTGGAAGTTAATATTAAGCACATTTGACTCTGTTGTAGAGTAATTTAAATTATCCACTGTGACTTCCTGACAAAATTCTTTGAGGATCCCTAAACTGATTTTCCAGCATGAGAATATATTTACAATAAATTAGCTGCTAAATAAAAATGCCAGATAAAATGTCAAATATAAAGTGTCACCAAGTAATATTTTTTAAATATATTTCTCTTTTTATTTTATTCTTGATAGTGTTCATGTTCTAAAAAATGTTCTGTTAAATATCATATGGTTACAGTGGAAAGTTAATATTTTCTTAAAATAAATACAGGAAGTGGTTTTATAGATGTGCCAAGGATATTTTAAGCAGAACAGAAGGGGTAAATTGAGGGCCTTATTAATTGAAATATGATGGTTTATTAATCTATCATTACCTATTCTGAATTGTTTCATCTTGGGTAAAGAGAGTTTGATAAGGAACTCTCTTATTCCCCGTTTTTCTAATGCCTCTCTTTTTCAACAAAATTGAGAAGCAGGAGGAAAAAATCCTGCGAAGTTGGCAGCAACCTGTTATCCCCTCAATAGAACTCTTGTGGTTAAAAAAAACAAACAAACAAACAAAAACGGCAGTCAGTGTGGAGAACACAAGATGGGCTCTAACACTTGGGGCAAAATAAAGGTCTTTAAGCCATCCTGCTTCCTACAAATATTGCAGGGGATTAATAGAGAGAATGGACTAAATTACTAGCATGTAATATAGTTGAATAAACTACCATTATTACTAAAACAGATAGTAAAGCCAAGGTATTAAAGTTATATTAATATGTTTTTATGGGATTTAAAAACCCCAATACATTCCTATGTAATTGAAATATAGTATGTACTTCATTTATGAGCAACTCTGTATCATGATCCCACACCGTGAGTATGCATATATCAGTATGCCTGTCATCAGAGGTCTGGGCTCAATTATCATTTTCTTTTTGTCCTAGTTATCTACTAATTCTGCATCTTTGCTTCCCCATAATGACCTTGCTCAACGTCCTTTCTTTTCTTTATTTCATCCCTAGAATTCCAAAAATCAGAATATTTTAAGTGTATTATGATTATGCCTTTATATTACAGAATATTTAGTTATAAGATTTTATATATATATATATATATATATATATATATATATATATATATTTTAACTGCTCATAAAGAGATGATTGCCTAAGTACCCAGGTGTATAAAGTGGTAAACTGCATTTGCCAAGACAAATGCGGTTATCTCCTCATTGCGCTTGAGAACATTGAATAAAATGCTGATGATCTGTGTATGGGCCCAGAACAACATGCCCCAGTGCAAAGCTGGAGATTCACAGGGGTGTTTAGTTTTAAAGAATTAGCAGGAATGGGGATCATAACCTCATACTACCTGTTGCGGCTTTTGGTCTTTGCATAAATTACTAACTGTATGATATATGATTTTGTATATCTTTGCCAGTATTGCACTGTTAGACAAAACTCCAAATTCCCTCCATTTGAGACCTTTTCAATTTTCAAGTGAGCTTGCCTAGAAAAAAGAAAAGAGCAGCTGGCACTATATACTTTGATATCCCAAAGAAGGGGGGATTGGATGAATAAGACTTAGAATTAATTAATAATTCATTCCACAAATATTGAGCACCATTGGGTGTCAGGCACACTTCTAGGCACTGGGGATAAAACAGGATCAAAACAGAGAACGTGTTTTCATAGAGTATACATTCTAATGGGGAGAGAGAGATAATAAAAATAAACCAAAATGTGGTACTTAAGTGGTTGTAAGTAGTATGAAGAAAAAATAATTAGAGAGAATAGAGTGAAGAAGGGATACTCCTTTAGATAGGGAAGGCCTTTCTGATGAGGTAACATTTGAGCAGAGATCTAAATGAAGTGAGGTCATCTAAATGAAGAGGCAGCCATGAGGATGTCTGACTCAAAAATTCAAACAAATGAGAGGTTACTGCTGCTGTGCTACAGGGGAGCCCCTAACCTCCATCCATATTTTTTCTATTCACATCAATGCCACATGTCCCCACACAGTCCATTGATTAATGTTCCGAACACCCTTAACTGGTGAATTCAAAAATGTGTCCTGACTTGTTGTTTATTATAGTGATTTTAAGATCACATGCATATCCCATGGTCACAGAGGAGGCTTTCCAGCCATCCTGTTAACCATGGTGCCATTTTGTCCTCTGAGGTTCTGGCTATTCAGCCAGCAGACCATATGCCTCATGTACAGTGGTCCCTGTGTCCTTTGTGAAAATAGACACATGATGGTGTATTTGCTTTCTTAACAAAACAATTCAGATAGGGCCAAAGTGTATTGTGCATCTTTATCCTCAACACAGATACATCTGTGATATGGAATATGCTTGGGAAATATTTATGCATAAGAGAAATCTTAAATAATGAAGCCTATTGTAATATTGTTTCTCATAAAGTAAGAAGTAAGGTACCTGGGTATTTACAGGGAGTGCTTTCCAGGAAGACAGAACAGCAATTTCAAGAGCCCTGAGATGGGAGTGTGCTTGATATGTTTAAACACAAGGAGGCTAGTGCAGCTGGAGTAGGGTTTTCAAAGGGGAGAGTGGTAGCAGATGATTTTGGAAAGTGGTAACAGATGATTTTGGAAAAGTAACAATAATAATACAACATTAAAAATAATAAGAAGTACCTTTTGTAGACCTTTACTATGTTCCAGGCACTAAATATTTTACATATATTTTCTCGTGTTCCTAAGGAAAATTTTGGAATGTAAAGGTAACATTCACATCTTTCTCTGGGTATTATTTTGTTGGATATCTGTTGTTGTTGTTGCTTATCTTCTTACAAGGCAAAAATAATGTGGCCTTCTAAAGTTCAGAACTAGGCCTGCGTTACTTAATTTCACACTGCATTATTCAGTAGAAACTGTTACTTCAAAGGAAAGAATAAGGAGCTAACTACAGTTTTATTGTTGTTTATAGAAAATTTAAGGTTAAATCCTTTTGTCGATGGGTTAAAATGTACCATATAAAACTACATAAGTTATTCAACTGCTTTACTAAATTTAGAATATTTTAACATATAATTTAAACTTAGTGCAATGATTCCTAACATTCCTAATTCCTAATGGAACTTATGTTGGTTGATTTTAAATCCTTGCTACTCACAGCCTCTTTCCTGAGAGTGAGGTACCATGGTCCACACGACTCATTCTTAACGTTGTGGTATTGCATATATATTTAAGTTAACATTAGTTAAAATATATTTAATATTTGAGAAAATCGGGACTCCTTTTCATCTAGGCATCTGGCAATATGTTAGGGCCATGTTTCTTTAAGTATTATGATTAAGCACCTCTAATTATTTCTGATATTTGAAAGATAAGAATCATTTTTCTTCTGCGTTTGGAAATATAAATAAAGAACTTAAAGTATGTGGTACTACTTAATATGTGACTTCAGGAGCAGCATATTAATTGCATTGACCTGTTACACATTGCTTAAATATTCAACCACTTAGTACTTTAAAGTTTATTTTTTAAACTTGTATATCTCCTTTCTGATTTTTGTAAGACATCTACCCCTTAATACTAATCTTTTTGATTTCTTTCCTATGACCTTATAAGTAAAAATAGTTTCAATGCTATATATATGCACATATACACACATGCACATACATACACACATATGTATACATCTATATGTGTATATGTATATCAGTGTGAAATTCTTATATTTGAAGGAGATGAAAAACTAAAATTGAAGTGGAGGACTGGGGAACACTGGATCCTTAATAAAGAAACATAAGTCAATATTCTGCAAGATGAATCTGGAATATCTTGTGCCATAAAGTAGAAAGTCCTCAAAAAAGTAATCATGGGGGTATGTCAAAGGGACACAGGAGCCAACTGAAAAAGCTCCTAATGGCCAAGCTGGAACAATATTAGCAAACAAACAAACAAAAAGTATTATAAACCTAAGTAAAAAATAAACATTTAAGTCTGTATTGATATAAATCAATGATTAAATAAATAAGACAGAAAAAACAAATCTCTGGTGCAGAAGAATTTGAAATAATTTATGTACATACTCTGTCCTCAAGGAGGTGGAGCTGAACGCTGTACCTTAAGTGTGGGCTGCACATAGTGACTTCTTTTCAAAGAGTGAGTATAGCATGGAAGCGTGGTGGGGGAAGAGTACATTTACAGTGGAGAAAGCTGAAGAATACTCTCTCAGCCAGGTAATCAAGGTTAACATCAAAACTGCTCAGTAGTGTTGACAGTATTTATACTTGGTATGATGTGATGAGAATGGCACTTTACTTCTGTCTTCTGCCTCCATAAAACCCATCGCCCCCATCCCAATCTAATCATGAGAAAAACATCAGACAAATCCAAATAGGAGAACATTTTTCAAAATGCCTGGTGTTTAATCTTCAAGCTGTAAATGTCATCAAAAACAATGAAAATCTGAGAAACAGTCACAACCAAGAAGTGCCTAAGAAGACATGATGAATAAATGCAATATGGAAAAGAAAAAGGACTTTAGGTAAAAACTGAGGACATCTGAATAAAGAATGGACTTTAATTAATAATGATGTATCAAAATTGGTCAATTAATGGTAACAAATGTGCCAGACTAGTGTAAGATATTGATAATAGGGGAAATTGGATGTGGGGTTTATAGGAACTCCCTATACTATCATTATACTATCCCAATTTTTCTTTAAAAATGTACAGTATTTTAGCAAAGACTATCTTAGTAAATAGATTTAGTAAATAAATACTAGAAGACCACCCAATTTTAAGAATTGAGTACGTTATTTGTTTGTTATTTGTTAGTTTTGTTTATTTTTGTTCTTTGGCAACTGAATAGAAGGATACCGAATCAAAATCAGTGGGCTGTTACCTCCTCCATGCAAAAATCTTATACATTAGCAACAAGATTTTATCCTAAGGGCAATCCTAGGGAAATCAGCTAAAGTTCTGTTAACAACTAAAAACTACATGCAATTTCAGTTCCTAACCCCATGATCTTGATTCTATCATTTGGTTTGGACCAACTTTTAAGGGCATAGCAATTAATAAAGTCATAGTTGGGTATAAATAAACTCATTTTTATTTAATCGCTCCAGAACACCGTGGTTGCTAATGAAGTGGTATATATTTACTGGAGCTTTCAAATGAAAATATGGCCTGCCACTTTTTTTCTATTTCTTCATATTACTGTCTGTGGTTTATCTCTTAGGAGGAAAACAATGGCACATATAAAACAAACTTCTTTATATAAAAATCTTTATTACTCCATGCTAAAATGAAAAATACAGCCATTGAGTATATTTTATTCATGGTGATTCCATTCCATTAAGATTACAATTTCACTAAAGAGAATGGAAAATGTGTATCCCAGTGGTTGAGAAATAAGATTTTGTAAATAGACTTAAAAAGAACTATCTAAGAAAATGTAACTAAAAGTGAGAAAATCAAAATCAAATAGTTTTCATTATCTGATGTTTTAGGATGTAAAAAGTATTACTGAAATTTTATTCAACATAAGGTTTTACTCTGAAAACATTGTAAAATAATTATTTCCCAAATAGATATATAGATATAATACTGGCATTTGCACTGGAGGAGAGCAATACCAGCGATCATGTTTATTGAAACTATCAGAAGTGAATGCTTTTTTACTCCTGGCTAACTTTTCTTAGCCCGTTACTGTTAGTCAAAGTGGCTTATCCTTTTCATGCTTTCAAATGCTATTGTACAGAATGTAGATCTGTTGCCCTCCTTACACACTGTGTATTGCTATTGCTTCTTTAGGAGCCATACTATACACCTTGCAAGTGTTTTTGGCAGGTCTTTAACATGTGATTGGTTCTTGGTCATTCCACTTTTAGCTCATTCAATAGAAACTAACTGTTAAGTCTTTTGTCCACATTTTCCCTGTATAACTAGATTGCTTCAACACAGTGGCATTTAGATGTCCTTTTTTGGCTAATGTTGATTACATTGGCTATAACAATACTAATAAACAATTGCATGTGTAACAGACTGTCACATAACACTTTAGGCAACTCTTTAGTCTGAATTCTGTTGTAACATTCAACAAGCCAATTGCTTAAATAAGATGTTGATGTTCATTTGTTTCTGCCATTCAACAAGTGTTTATTGAATCCCAATTGTATGCATTATGTTTTCTTAGGCACTTTAAAGATGAAAGATAAATAATAGATGTTGATTCCCACTTGATACTTAAAATACTATTGGGGAGATAAAGTGCATCCACTTGGAAGGTTTATGGCAATAAAAAAAAGAGTGTATTGCAAAAAGAGTTTAAGTTGCTTGGTCATTGAAACCGCTAGGCATTCAAAGACAAGAAATAATTCTTCTGACCAGAGCAATCTTAGAATGCTTCATGGAGGAGCATGATTTGAGATCAGTCTTAAGGATGGATAGCGTTTTGATACAGATATGGGGAAGAATGAATTCTAGGTAGGAGGACAAACACAGTACCTTGAAAAAGGCACTGAAACATAAAAATTTAAGGTGTGCTCAAATGGCAGATTTCAGTTTGGCTGAAGTGAATGATATACACTGGAGAATAGTACAAAGTTAAGCAAGAAAGGAAGGTCAGGCATAGATTATGGAAGATCTTAAAAGACAGAATAAGGAGTATCTGGACTTTATCTTAGAGGTCTGGGTTTTTTAACCTCCAAGAATTTATTGAAATATTTTGTGTCTGTGAATAATTTTAGGGAGAAATTCCACTTGCTTTCCTCAGATTCTCCAAAATTCCATTACACAGGAAAAACAAAGTAATGAATGGTAGCAAAGAAAGCATGTTAATAGATGTAATGCTTTAAGGGAAAAAATGTGGTGAGAAAAAATAGAAAATATAGGACTTGACATGTGGAATATCCTTTTAGGATGTTTAGATTTTAAAAAGTATGATGCTTTTTTTTTTTTTTTATCAAGGTCTAGTTGAATGGGATTCCAGGACTCTGAACAGTTCACTATACATTTGAATAAGTGATTTTTAATTTTCAAAAATATCTTTTTAGCTTTATTTTATTTTTATTGTGGCAAGAACACTTAAATTGAGTTCTATCCTCTCAACAAAATTTTAAGTACACAATAGAGTATAGACACAAAGTTGTAGAGCAGATCTCTAGAACCTATTCAAGTTTTATAATTGGAACTCCATCCATTCAACAACAACTCTCCATTTCCCACTCCCCCCCAGTCCCCGGAAACCACCATGCTACTCTCTGTTTTTATGAGTTGGATTATTTTATGTACTTTATATAAATGAAATAATACAGCTTTTGTCCTTCTGTGACTGGCTTATTTCACTTAGCATGATGTCCTCCAGGTTCACCGATATTGTTGTATAAGGCAGGATATCTCTAAGGCGAATAATACTCTATTGTATGTATATACCACATTGTCTTTATGCATCCATCTGTTAATGGAAACTTAGGCTGTTTCCATGTCTTGGATATTGTAACTAATGATGCAATGAACATGGCAGTGAAAATATCTCCTCAAGAAACTGATTTCAATTTTTTTAAAGATATATACCCAGAAATGTGATTGCTGAACCCTGTGGTAGTTCTATTTTTAATTTTTGGGGGATGTTCCAAACTGATTTCCTTCCCAGCTGCACCATTTTACATTCCCATCAACATTGTACAAAGGTTCTGATTTCTCCACATCCTCGCCAACACTTGTTATCGTTTGTTTTGTTGTTGTTGTTGTTTTTATAATAGTGTTTTTAACAGATTTGAGATGATATCTCACTGTGGGTTTGATTTGTGTTTCCCTGATGATTAATGATGTTGAGCACCTTTTTATATACCTGTTGGCCATTTGTATGTCTTCTTTGAAGAAATGTCTATTTCTTTGCCCATTTTTAAATCAGATTATTTGTTTCTTTGCTATTGACTTGTGTGAGTCCCTTGCATATTTTAGATATTAACCCTTATCAGACAGATGGTTTAAAAATATTTTCTTCCATTCCATAGGTTGCCTTTTGAATATTGATTGTTTCCTTTGTTATGTAGACACTTTTTAGTTTGATGTATTCCCACTAGTCTATTTTCATTTTTGTTGCTTGTGCTTTGGTATTATATCCAAGAAATTATTGCCAAGACCAATGTCTTGAAGCTTTTTCCCCGTGTTTTCTGCTAGGAGTTTTATAGTTTCAGGTTTTCATTAAAATCTTCAATCCATTGTGAGTTGATTTTTGTGTATGCCATAAGGTCCAATTTCATTATTCCTAAGTGTTTTATTCTTCTTGACACTTTTGCAAATGGAATAGTTTTCTTAATTTCCTTTTTAGGTAGGTCGTTGTTGGTGTAGAAACAGAAAGGATTTTAAATGTTGATTTTGTATCCTGCAACTTTACTGAATTTGTTGATTAGTTCTACCAGCTTTTTTGAGGAGTCTTTAGGGTTATCTACATATAAGAGCATGTCATCTGCAAACATAGATAATTTTTCTTCTTCTCTTCTGATTGGGATAACTTTTATTTCTTTTTCTTCATAAATGCTCTGGCTAGGACTTCCAGTATTATGTTGGTTGTAATGGAGTGTGGGAGGCAGATCATTTTCAGAGATGCTAGATTAATGAGCTATACCTGGGGCAATTCTCTTTCCTGTTAGTGCAGATAGAATCTTGGACTTCACTGTGCCCAAGAATCATCTGGGGAGCTTGTTAAAAATGTAGTTACTCAGTATCCACTACCAGAGAATTTAACTTATTAGTTTCGAGGTGAGATTTAGGAATCTGAATTTTTAACAAACTTCTGAACCAAACTTTAAAAAACACTTCGTCAGCTCCTGCAAGCCTAATTTGTCGGGATTCCTATAGGATCCTAATACTTGATATATTTGTAAACATGCAATAAATAAAACAGCAAGGCCTTATATAAAGTATAATAGATTATAAAGCATAATAATTGATTGTACTTTATATACAGAATTGTAGATACACTTGAATCTATGATTTACATTAAGTTCTCAAATGTTGACCAAGAAAATGCTTTAAAAATAGACAGCAGCATTAATTTAGCCTTTCATTCTTCCGTGTGTAATGAACTTTATTAAGTTCTGTGAAAGGATGACAAAGGAATAAAAACATATATCCTACCCTTATGGAGTTTCCAGTTGGAATGGAAAAACACAGCCTCCCAATAAAAGTTTTAAAAGCAGTTACAAGGTAGCAACTCAGTTCAGATCTCCTAGTGTTTAATATAGAAGCTACCCAGGATAATTAAAATGGAAGTAGGGTTAATGACTCAAGACATGTTGAAATGCAAACATAGAAAATTTAATCCAAGAATAGCAACAAATTTCAACCACATGGAAAATTTTTATTATTGTTAATGTTTCAACTCAGAAACAGACACTTTACCATCATTGTGGTCCCTCAACTCTCAGGTGAGGTATTTCGAAGGTTGGACAATGATTACTAATATAATGCTATATATACTATAGATACTTATTGAAAATACTGATTATATTTTGGCAAACTGCCTGCAGACCTGCTTTCCCCCCTCAGTTCTCATAATTAATTCACTGTTCTTCTCTTACTTTCTCCTTACTTTTTTTTAGTAATTGAGAGTTGCTCTCTTCACCTTCTATGTTTTCTTTGCTCTCCATGTGAGGTAATACATTCAAAGTACGTAAGTATAAAATTGTAACCCAAAACAAAAACAGTAAAAAGGAGAAATTGTTTTTTGTCATTCTGAGCTAGAAAATGAGATGAAAAATTAAGCCTTTCTCTACAAATTATGAATCTGATTAAGATAATTAATATGTTAAGTAATCTCCTTTCAGAAGCATTTGGCTGATCTAAATAACTTGTCTTGCTTAAGGATAAAGCAAGTTTGATAGCAATTAGCGTACATCTTACTAATGTATCAATATCAAGATGATTTTTATTTCTATATTAAAGAAATAAAAGTACATACATTTGAATTTGCCACATGTGATCAAAGTAAGTATATATGCTATAATTATTTTCATAACTACTATATAGATGAAGAAAAAGGAAATTTATGCTCTGAATTTTTTATCCCTTTTCATTTGACTGAAGTTTATAAAAACTGCACATTTACAAATATCTTAGGATTTTGGTTAGAAAGGACTTTTAAAGAAATGAACAGGTGTGGTAAAAGCCTAAAACATAGAATGACTATAGCTAATTAGTGGCAAAACTGTAACTATAAGCCAAATTTCCTAACTCCTGGACTTTAACCACGCTCTTCTCTTTTTTTTTTTTTTTTTTTTTTTTAATAAATTTATTTATTTATTTATTTATTTTTTTTTTGGCTGTGTTGGGTCTTCGTTTCTGTGCGAGGGCTTTCTCTAGTTGCGGCGAGCGGGGGCCACTCTTCATCGCGGTGCACGGGCCTCTCACTATCGCGGCCTCTCTTGTTGCAGAGCACAGGCTCCAGACGCGCAGGCTCAGTAGTTGTGGCTCACGGGCCCAGTTGCTCCGCAGCATGTGGGATCTTCCCAGACCAGGGCTCGAACCCGTGTCTCCTGCATTAGCAGGCAGATTCTCAACCACTGCACCACCAGGGAAGCCCCACGCTCTTCTCTTAATAGCATATTCAGCTACTTCCTTTTGATAAGTTTATGAGTGTGCAATCATCATTATAGCTGATGTCTAAAAGTGCCTATGTTAGCCTGTTTACAGAATTTCTTACAAGTAAATACATGAAATAATTTTTACACTTCACATCAGATAACTGCCACATCAAAGACATAAATTAGGACATTTTACATACCTTTTTACCATAAAAAATAGTTAAATCATCTTGTTCATTCTACTGTTTGCAGAAAATATCTAAAATATTCAGTCATTTTGAGAATAGATGTTTTGCTTTGTAAATTGTCTGTCACCACACAGGGACTTCTCCATACACTCAGGAGTTCAAGAACAACGCAAAGAGTGTCTCTGGTCAAGGAATCATCTACTCTTTTGGCTTCTGCCCATTAGTAGTATAGGTAATCAAGAAATGCATGAGATCATATTTATGCTGTTATTCTTAAGTAGACCAATGTTGCAACTTTATTCAAAGATGAGGAGGTAATTCAAATAACACTGACAGTTTCTCTGTAAGCTAACCAACAAATATACTAAAACAATTAGGCCCTATTCTCTTATTTTCCTTTCAGCAATATAAAACTGGTGATAAGTATATCTATGTAAAACATTTAAGATAACTTTTAAAGTTATCCTGCAACTTTTTCTTCTTCAAACCCAAAAAGTCTTAAAATCCCCTTTCTTGCCCTCTAGATAATTTAGTTAGTCTTCTGTTGACAGCTATACACCTAGTAAGGGTCTGACTATCACAGAATTTTTTACTTTTGTGTTGAAAGAGGCTTGTAAAAATAAATGGATAAAAATTGCTGGTGGTACTAAAAGTTCTTTGCCATTAAAATGGGAAGAAAATACTGGCAAAAACATGAAAATTCATAAAACATCTGGTATTGCTTCCAGTCAAGCTTAAATAATAGTTATTTCCCCTTGCATAAAATTATTTCCTTTTATCCTTCCAGCATAGCATAGATTTTTACAGGTGCATGAGAATTCTAGTCATTATTTAGCTAAAACATCAATCTGCCAAAAAGTGTGGAAAAGGCTTATGTGGGGGACATATTTGGCAAAATTAATAAGTAGTGTTTCATTGTCTTTTATTTTGAATGAATAAACTGATAGTGTTTCTAAGGTTCTATTAAAGTAAAACTGTAGAGGATAGCTGATTAAGTCATTCTTAAATAGCTTGATCATCACATACTGCTAAAATATAATTTAAAGTTGTTTGCAAAAGTTAGAATTTAAACATGTATATGTATTTTTTAAAATTTTACACTAAATCACATATATTAATTTATAGGTAAATAGAAACAGAATTTCTTTTGTTTGTTGAATGATGATTGCTTAATTCTGAAAATGTATCTAAGAAGCACTTATAAGCTAATGGACTATTAAGCATTTTTAATGATTAAACCATTTGCATCTTTAGTATTTTTAAGGTTTTTCTTATTTTTTACTGATGTATGCAGTACCATTAGTGAAGTACACTGAAGGCTTTAAATCACAGGATACATGAAATGGTTTATTAATAGTAGTGAGAACGGTATACACTGTGACATCAGAACACACTCTATTTATTGAATTCAAGCCTGTTATTTAATTTTTTTGACTTGTAAATTATCTTTATGTTGAGAAACATCTTAATCACTCATCTATGCTACCACTGTTACAGTGCTATTTCCCAGAAGGCTTGTTTTGACCTATGTGTGCAATCAAAAGAAATAAAACACATTATATCTAATACAATAATATCTCTTCTCCTCCCTACCTCCATCACCCTAGAAAGAAGAATGGCTCTTGAATTTAAACTAAGTGTTCAGATCACTAAGAGAGCCATTAAGGTCAAGGTCATACCTACACTGCTGAAAAATAATCAAGTGAATATGTGTGTAAAAGAGTAAACTAAAGATTTCTAGACATTTTCCAAGCTTTTTTCCTTTAGTTGATATGTTGGAACCAAGAGATCATTGACTTGGTGCAAGTTGCCCTTTAAAAACACATCTCTCTGACTACATCAAGAAGATGTAATAAAAGATAAGATAATTTTTGTTTATAATATTAATTTGAATTCTAAAGAATATGTTCTCCAATGATTTTATTTTTTATATTTTACATAGTTTTCTAGTTTTTCAACTTTAAATGGAAATTCTGGAATGACTCTGTGACTTTCATCTCAGAGGTCCCAAAATAGTATTCAACCTACACACACACACACACACACACACACACACACACACACGCAATCTCTCTCTCTCTCTCTCTTTCTCACACACACACACACACACACACACACACTTCCTAGAAAAGGTCAAGCTTTCAAAAGCCATGCCCTCATCTCAAGGTACAATTAAATAAATATGATTTGTTTTACTCATGAAACTCTTTTTTTTTTTTTTCACACACACACACTGTATTTTATTTTTACAAGAGATAAATAGACTGACACCAAGCATTGTCCATGGATGACCACAACAAAAGCAACAATGATTGCAATTGCCAAACATGAAACACACTCATACTATGTCATAATATTGACATTCAGTCCAGTAATCCTCCACTGTAACAGCTCCTTTACTTTGCAGTGAAAATTGATTTGTATATTCTTTGTCTCTGAGTCCTTGTGGGATTTTTTTTTTTTAATTCAGAAAGAGAGTCACAAAAATTATACTCATCCTCATCAGTTCACTCAGTCCCATGTAATTAATTTTTTTTTTCATCTTGATCTTTTGTTAGCACTTTTATGAGTTCATCAGTTTTTCACTAGAGTTCTGAAAATGCTTATTCATTCAGTTCAGCAGTACAGTCAGTTACCAGAAACCTGTACTTGTCAGAGTCTTTTCCATGAATTTCTTAAAGATGAAACCCTTTTATAGGAACATATTTGCAAGAGCATCAGAGTACACACAGAACTGTCTGTAAATGACAAAAGACTTAAAAATGACCACTGTTAAAGATTTGATGAAAGTTCATAATAATGCAGTTGACAAGAAAATTAGTTATTTCTGAGATATACATTTTAAGGTAATAACTAGGATTATGACTTACAACATTATACCAGAACATATAAGATTTTTAGAAATTTCATGTAATATCTGAAACATTTATATTAACATATTTCCATACAAATAACCCAATGCAAGTTTAGTATTAGTTGTTTTGTTTGTTTGTTTTTTTATACTGCAGGTTCTTATTAGGCATCAATTTTATACACATCAGTGTATACATGTCAATCCCAATCCCCCAATTCAGCACACCACCATCCCCACCCCACCGCAGTTTTCCCCCCTTGGTGTCCATATGTCCATTCTCTACATCTGTGTCTCAACTTCTGCCCTGCAAACCGGCTCATCCGTACCATTTTTCTAGGTTCCACATACATGCGTCAATATACGATATTTGTTTTTCTCTTTCTGACTTACTTCACTCTGTATGACAGTCTCTAGATCCATCCACGTCTCAACAAATGACTCAATTGCGTTCCTTTTTATGGCTGAGTAATATTCCATTGTATATATGTACCACATCTTCTTTAGCCATTCGTCTGTTGATGGGCATTTAGGTTGCTTCCATGACCTGGCTATTGTAAATAGTGCTGCAATGAACATTGGGGTGCATGTGTCTTTTTGAATTACGGTTTTCTCTGGGTATATGCCCAGTAGTGGGATTGCTGGGTCATATGGTAATTCTAGTTTTAGTTTTTTAAGGAACCTCCATATTGTTCTCCATAGTGGCTGTATCAATTTACATTCCCACCAGCAGTGCAAGAGGGTTCCCTTTTCTCCACACCCTCTCCAGCATTTGTTGTTTGTAGATTTTCTGATGATGCCCATTCTAACTGGTGTGAGGTGACATCTCATTGAAGTTTTGATGTGCATTTCTCTAATGATTAATGATGTTGAGTATTCTTTCATGTGTTTGTTGGCAATCTGTATATCTTCTTTGGAGAAATGTCTATTTAGGTCCTTAGCCCATTTTTGGATTGGGTTGTTTGTTTTTTTTGATATTGAGCTGCATGAGCTGTTTATATATTTTGGAGATTAATCCTTTGTCCGTTGATTCATTTGCAAATATTTTCTCCCATTCTGAGGGTTGTCTTTTCGTCTTGTTTATGGTTTCCTTTGCTGTGCAAAAGCTTTGAAGTTTCATTAGGTCCCACTTGTTTATTTTTGTTTTTATTTCCATTACTCTAGGAGGTGGGTCAAAAAAGATCTTGCTGTGATTTATGTCAAAGAGTGTTCTTCCTATGTTTTCCTCTAAGAGTTTTATAGTGTCCAGTCTTATATTTAGGTCTCTAATCCATTTTGAGTTTATTTTTGTGTATGGTGTTAGGGAGTATTCTAATTTCATTCTTTTACATGTAGCTGTCCAGTTTTCCCAGCACCACTTATTGAAGAGACTGTCTTTTCTCCATTGTATATCTTTGCCTCCTTTGTCATAGATTAGTTGACCATAGGTGCGTGGGTTAATCTCTGGGCTTTCTATCTTGTTCCATTGATCTATGTTTCTGTTTTTGTGCCAGTACCATATTGTCTTGATTACTGTAGCTTTGTAGTAGAGTCTGAAGTCAGGGAGTCTGATTCCTCCAGCTCCATTTTTTTCCTTCAAGACTGCTTTGGCTATTCGGGGTCTTTTGTGTCTCCATACAAATTTTAAGATGATTTGTTCTAGCTCCGTAAAAAATGCCATTGGTAATTTGATAGGGATTGCATTGAATCTGTAGATTGCTTTGGGTAGTATAGTCATTTTCACAATGTTGATTCTTCCAATCCAAGAACATGGTATATCTCTCCATCTGTTGGTATCATCTTTAATTTCTTTCATCAGTGTCTTATAGTTTTCTGCATACAGGTCTTTTGTCTCCCTAGGTAGGTTTATTCCTAGGTATTTTATTCTTTTTGTTGCAATGGTAAATGGGAGTGTTTCCATAATTTCTCTTTCAGATTTTTCATCACTAGTGTATAGGAATGCAAGAGATTTCTGTGTATTAATTTTGTATCCTGCAAATTTACCATATTCATTAATTAGCTCTAGCAGTTTTCTGGTGGCAGTTTTAGGATTCTCTATGTATAGTATCATGTCATCCGCAAACAGTGACAGTTTTACTTCTTCCTTTCCAATTTGTATTCCTTTTATTTCTTTTTCTTCTCTGATTGCCGTGGCTAGGACTTCCAGAACTATGTTGAATAATAGTGGTGAGAGTGGACATCCTTGTCTCGTTCCTGATCTTAGAGGAAATGCTTTCAGTTTTTCACCATTGAGAATGATGTTTGCTGTGGGTTTGTCATATATGGCCTTTATTATGTTGAGGTAGGTTCCCTCTATGCCCACTTTCTGGAGAGTTTTTATCAGAAATGGGTGTTGAATTTTGTCAAAAGCTTTTTCTGCATCTACTGAGATGATCATATGGTTTTTATTCTTCAATTTGTTAATATGGTGTATCACATTGATTGATTTGCATATATTGAAGAATCCTTGCATCCCTGGGATAAATCCCACTTGATCGTGGTGTATGATCCTTTTAATGTGTTGTTGGATTCTGTTTGCTAGTATTTTGTTGAGGATTTTTGCATCTATATTCATCAGTGATATCGGTCTGTAATTTTCTTTTTTTGTAGTGTCTTTGTCTGGTTTTGATATCAGGGTGATGGTGGCCTCATAGAATGAGTTTGGGAGTGTTCCTTCCTCTGCAATTTTTTGGAAGAGTTTGAGAAGGATAGGTGTTAGCTCTTCTCTAAATGTTTGATAGAATTCACCTGTGAAGCCATCTGGTCCTGGACTTTTGTTTGTTGGAAGGTTTTTAATCACAGTTTCAATTTCATTACTTGTGATTGGTCTGTTCATATTTTCTCTTTCTTCCTGGTTCAGTCTTGGAAGGTTATACCTTTCTAAGAATTTGTCCATTTCTTCCAGGTTGTCCATTTTATTGGCATAAAGTTGCTTGTAGTAGTCTCTTAGGATGCTTTGTATTTCTGCGGTGTCTGTTGTAACTTCTCCTTTTTCATTTCTGATTTTATTGATTTGAGTCCTCTCCCTCTTTTTCTTGATGAGTCTGGCTAATGGCTTATCAATTTTGTTTATCTTCTCAAAGAACCAACTTTTAGTTTTATTGATCTTTGCTATTGTTTTCTTTGTTTCTATTTCATTTATTTCTGCTGTGATCTTTATGATTTGTTTCCTTCTGCTAACTTTGGGTTTTGTTTGTTCTTCTTTCTCTAGTTTCTTTAGGTGTAAGGTTAGATTGTTTACTTGAGGTTTTTCTTGTTTCTTTAGGTAGGCTTGTATAGCTATAGACTTCCCTCTTAGAACTGCTTTTGCTGCATCCCATAGGTTTTGGGTCGTCGTGTTTTCATTGTCATTTGTCTCTAGGTATTTTTTTATTTCCTCTTTGATTTCTTCAGTGATCTCTTGGTTATTTAGTAACGTATTGTTTAGCCTCCATGTGTTTGTCTTTTTTACGTTTTTTTTTCCCTGTAATTCATTTCTAATCTCATAGCGTTGTGGTCAGAAAAGATGCTTGATATGATTTCAATTTTCTTAAATGTACTGAGGCTTGATTTGTGACCCAAGATGTGATCTATCCTGGAGAACGTTCCGTGCGCACTTGAGAAGAACGTGTAATCTGCTGTTTTTGGATGGAATGTCCTATATATATCAATTAAATCTATCTGGTCTATTGTGTCATTTAAAGCTTCTGTTTCCTTATTTATTTTCATTTTGGATGATCTGTCCATTGGTGTAAGTGAGGTGTTAAAGTCCCCCACTATTATTGTGTTACTGTCGATTTCCGCTTTTATAGCTGTTAGCAGTTGCCTTATATATTGAGGTGCTCCTATGTTGGGTGCATATATATTTATAATTGTTATGTCTTCTTCTTGGATTGATCCCTTGATCATTATGTAGTGTCCTTCCTTGTCTCTTGTAACATTCTTCATTTTAAAGTCTATTTTATCTGATATGAGTATAGCTACTCCAGCTTTCTTTTGATTTCCATTTGCATGGAATATCTTTTTCCATCCCCTCACTTTCAGTCTGTATGTGTCCCTTGGTCTAAAGTGGGTCTCTTGTAGACCGCATATATATGGGTCTTGTTTTTGTATCCATTCAGCCAGTCTATGTCTTTTGGTTGGGGCATTTAATCCATTCACGTTTAAGGTAATTATCGATATGTATGTTCCTATGACCATTTTCTTAATTGTTTTGGGTTTGTTTTTGTAGGTCCTTTTCTTCTCTTGTGTTTCCCACTTAGAGAAGTTCCTTTAGCATTTGTTGTAGAGCTGGTTTGGTGGTGCTGAATTCTCTTAGCTTTTGCTTGTCTGTAAAGCTTTTGATTTCTCCATCAAATCTAAATGAGATCCTTGCCGGGTAGAGTAATCTTGGTTGTAGGTTCTTCCCTTTCATCACTTTAAGTATATCATGCCACTCCCTTCTGGCTTGCAGAGTTTCTGCTGAGAAATCAGCTGTTAACCTTATGGGAGTTCCCTTGTATGTTATTTGTCGTTTTTCCCTTGCTGCTTTCAATAATTTTTCTTTGTCTTTAATTTTTGCCACTTTGATTACTATGTGTCTCGGCGTGTTTCTCCTTGGGTTTATTCTGTATGGGACTCTCTGCGCTTCCTGGACTTGGGTGGCTATTTCCTTTCCCATGTTAGGGAAGTTTTCGACTATAATCTCTTCAAATATTTTCTCTGGTCCTTTCTCTCTCTCTTCTCCTTCTGGGACCCCTATAATGCGAATGTTGTTGCGTTTAATGTTGTCCCAGAGGTCTCTTAGGCTGTCTTCATTTCTTTTCATTCTTTTTTTTTTTTTATTCTGTTCCGCAGCAGTGAATTCCACCATTCTGTCTTCCAGGTCACTTATCCGTTCTTCTGCCTCAGTTATTCTGCTATTGATTCCTTCTAGTGTAGTTTTCATTTCAGTTATTGTATTGGTCATCTCTGTTTGTTTGTTCTTTAATTCTTCTAGGTCTTTGTTAATCATTTCTTGCATCTTCTCGATCTTTGCCTCCATTCTTATTCCGAGGTCCTGGATCATCTTCACTATCATTATTCTGAATTCTTTTTCTGGAAGGTTGCCTATCTCCACTTCATTTAGTTGTTTTTCTGGGGTTTTTTCTTGTTCCTTCATCTGGTACATAGCCCTCTGCCTTTTCATCTTGTCTATCTTTCTGTAACTGTGGTTTTTGGTCCACAGGCTGCAGGATTGTAGTTTTTCTTGCTTCTGCTGTCTGCCCTCTGGTGGTTGAGGGTATCTAAAAGGCTTGATGGGAGGCTCTGGTGGTGGGTAGAGCTGACTGTTGCTGTCACTCATGAAACTCTTAAATAAATCTTAACTAGCTTAAATATCATGCATGACCTTCAGATTTTGCTCAAGTATTTTTAAAAAATTGTTCAATATCTATTTAATTATTTTTGTCAATACCTATAACTTCATTCTTCTCATTTAATGGAAACCAGGAGTACATGGCCAGAAAAGGGGGGACATGGGGAACTTTTATAATTATTTGGTTTTTATAATTAATTCAGGTATTCTAAGAAGGGACTACAGAGTGCTACAGAAGTCAACATGAATTAGGAGATTCTAATTTGAGCCTCAAACATGTTCTGGCTTATTAAGTCAGGGTTGCATCAGGAACCAACCATGTCAAAAGATCATGCCTACATAACTGGGTATGAACCATGAGTATTATTGATATTTATTTCTGGAATCTACTATATCCCACTAAAGTTTGCTAGGTATGGTAATTTAATTAGCAGAGCAAAAACATAAGTTAAAGTGACAGAATTGGCATTGAAAAAAAGTGGCAATTAAACTTTTGGAGGACTATTACTATAGTTAGAACATCTAACTAAAAGAGAGAATGATTTTTAGAAATTTTTACTTAGTAAATTCTACTCATACTGATCACCTTGGGAATTAATAATCTGAACTCATTTTATTTTATTTCTTTAGATGTTTATTTTGTGGATACTCTCTAGAGTCTCAGGGTGAAATAGAAGGGAAAGCCTTAAATTCTGCCACAGTATATCACTCATGCGGTTTTGAGTATGAGCTTCACCTAGCTCTACATCCTTCATCCTCATTCGTTTGCCTTTCTCTTCTTAAATTACAAGGAGTTATGTGAGAAAACTTGGAAAGAAGAGAGATAACACTACGGATCCCAAAGCTGCACCTAATCTTGTATTTGAGTTGCTTGTCTTGCTGGACATTGTTGCCCAAACCTTTGACTTTCTCAGGTTTCATTAAAGAGCATAGACTCTTTAAGTACTAAAATTAAACAAATCACATGAGATGTTCATTTTACTTCCCTATTTTATAAATAATTATTGTTAAAATATGCATTAACATTTGAGAAGAGAGTACTGCAGAGTAGATACAAGAATTTGTCATTTTAATGAGATTAGACAATTCAAAAATGACCAAGAATATATAGGTTATAATCTGCGTATCATATATGCAGTATAATATACAGTATATATATATATATATATATATATATATATATATATATGTATATATGTTCATATATTCTTAGAAGTGTTAAAACTTTGAGTCATTTTTGGTTTAGACTGTTTTCATGCTGGTTTCTCTGGAATCTTCTATTGAAGACTTATCATTATCCAGTATCTGCTGCATTTAATAGAAGGTAATAAGGAGGACATAAAACTATTTTTTCTCAATTAAAACTTTTTGTCATCATTTTTATTTAAATATAAAATTTTCCCCAGTATTTCCAGTTCCCTTTATGTCTCCTGCCTATCTGGAAAGTAGTTTGATCCCTTCTGCTAAAACATCATATTCATGGCAATTTATGTTTTGCTTGAAGTGTCTGATTTTTACACTCAATGATTTTTTTCTGGGATTCAGCAGTACTAAATGCCCTGTGTTTATGATTTTTTTCATAATTTTCCATTTCTCTACAAAACATCTAAAATAATATGCGATTATAAAAATATACCTAGTTGATTTTCAAAGTGAACTGTGACTGAAAAGCACCAATGTAAATTTGCAAATATTAGTTTCTTGAATCAATATCTATGAATTTTAAGCAGGCATCATTGAAAGGTCAGACCTGAGCTTATACATAATAATACTCTCTCGCTGCTGTGCCAAATGCAAACCAGTTTTCCTCCTGTCTCTTGATATTCTCTATGCTGCTGGCTGCAAACATAGAGAATAATTGTTAATTGTTATGGACAGCAGACAAAGTGTGACTTTGTAGTTTATTGTTTGTTCTCCTTAGAAGAATCATTATTTTCGTAGTCTACCACAGTTTGTATTTGATTTGCTCAAAATATAAGGCATCACTTATTTTGTAAAACCAATGGAAATGAAAAAGCACGCTAATGAAATGGCTAATACGGCGAAGAAAAAGTTAATTGTTATGAGCAATGGAATTTATCTTCAACTTATGCTAACAAACCTACAATGCTCATTGTTTTATGCAAAAAAAAAAGTATATATATATATATATGGCTCCATAACCAACCCAAGTGTGCTTGTGTCCAGGGACATTTTCCTTCCACATCCTATATAAAAAAGCATGATCAGATTCACCCTGGAGTTAAAGTATCAAAATTCAAAGGCTAGTTCTGCAACTTTTTTGTGTTATGACCTCAAGTGAATTATTTAACCTCTCAGTTTCTCTTTGTTTTTAAAATGAGGAAAGTATATGCACCTATTTCATATAGTTGTGTGGAAGATTAATTGAGGCAATAAGTATAAAGTCGTTAAACAGTGTCTTACATATAAGTATTCAATTAATGTTAACATTAGCATTTTACATTTTGAACAATTTTCATCTTGCCTATTCATCTTATGTGATAATGCTGATTGTTAAGCATACTATAGTTTCTTATAGGTGATAGAAACTGCCTTCTAATTATTTAGCCATTGCTTAATCATTCACTTAATTATTTTATAATAGATATAAAAAGTCATTGCTATTTTACCAATTCTTTCATTTAATTTCTCATTTGAGGAGATTTCCACATATAATCCAGTCAATTACAAACATCCTTCTCGCATTCACTAAAGTGGATATCTGGAATGGTAATGTTTAGGAGGTAACATTATCTAGTAATCCAAGCAGTGGATGGAATTAAAGAAATTTAAAGATCCACTTTAATGCATAATTGTGTTATTTGGATTGTGGTAAAAATCAAACTAAAAATACAGCATATAAGATAATAAAAACTTTTACATCTGTTGATATTCTAGAAACACATTGTGGGACATGAAAGCAATGAATGTTTTACAAGAGTAGGTAAACTCTCCGTAAAGGAATAGAGGGTAAATATTTTGGGTTTTGCAGGCCATCCAGTCTCTGTTGCTACAACTTAACTCTGACTTTAGCTCAAAAGCAGCCTTAGATAATATGTAAATGAATGAGTGCGACAGTGTTCCAATAAGAACATATTTATGAACATTGAATTTGGAATTGTACACAATTTTCTTGCGTCCTTTTGATTCTGTTAACCAGTAAGAAAATGTAAAATCCATTTTTAGCTCACAGACCATACAAAACAGATGGCTGGTTGGATTTGGTACCACTGGCTATAGTTTGTCAACCCTTGATCTAGAAGCACTTTGTGAGACATGAAGGGAATGTTTTCCACAACAGATAACCATGAAAATTCTGTCATGTTGACAGCCTTATCTGAGACACTTTAAGCCTTGGACCTTCCCACTAACTAAGTCTTGCTCTTTTTTCAAAAGTGTTTTGATTTGACACTCTATTTAGATTCAATTTTGTATGTCAAAATGCTCTCACTACTATTAAAGAAGCTAAAATGATCCAGACTGCACGTTTTTTACACTGACACAAAATGGTAAATGAAGCTCAAGAAGGTGTATTTACTGTAAATTCCTCTCCTGTCTGGAAAACAAAAATCACATGAAAATAAAACTTCTCTTTAAACTACTACTTCATTCATATGTCAATAAACATTTAGAATGCATAATATATCCAAGTACCTTGACAGAGAAAATGAGGTATAAAACAACTGCTTTCCAGTTGCTTACATTCTAGTAGAGAACATAAATATGTATACCAATAACTGTAATGCAAGATGAAATGTAATAAGTGCTATAATAGTAGCATATCCAATAAGCCATAGGTAATGCTAGTATTTTGTGAAGTAAATAAGAAAAAAAAATCCTTACAAAACTGTACCCTTAGTATTAAAAAACAACAACAACAGCTATATCCTTAGTCCCGGTATGTTAACTACTGATGCATTGTGTGTGGTGTGTGTGTGTGACATATTTATTCCTTTGGACAATAATTAGGTGCCTAGTAGTTTCATAAAAAGCAGGCTATTTCTCTATATTGGGAAAATGTTTGTGTTAAGGTAAAGCCAGATACCTAAAGGGAGTGTTGCTGACCAGCGTTTGCTTTTACAGCCCAGTGACGATAATGTTTCAGTCTTGCTTCTGGACTCCTAATGGCAGTCCCGTAAGCAGGCACCGTGTAATTTGAGGAGTGCTAGAAAAATACCTCAAGCTTGAAATATTCTGCCCTTATCCATCCTGCTAATTTCCACATTTTGGGGGAGATTACTTCCTCTTTTTCAAGGCAGTCATTGTAAATAGCCCTGGCTTTTCTGCCACTGGTTTTATAAGGATCATATATATTTGCAGGCTTCTGATCCTGTTTTCCATACGTTGTTAGGTTAATTTTATCATAATCCAAATAAGTCAATCATGTATCAAATTGAATCCTTAAATTTATCATATTCCATCCACTGCTTAAATTACTAGAACATGTTACTTGTAAACAATATCATCCCAGAAATCCACTTTAGCAAATAAGAGAATATTTTAAATTAATTTAAACCTGAGATAGGGATGTATTTGGAAATACAATCCAAAAGACAGAAAAGGAACTTAATTAAGAAGAACAAATTCTAGAAATGACCACTACATTTTGAAAATTAGAAGCCTGTATTAAGAAACACTTAACATGGTGCTGGTATTGAAATGCGGATATTGTGTCTAGGTATCTTGAAAAAGTTCTTTAGCTGTAATGCACTGACAACCAAATTACAGAGACATGAATATGCATTTTTGTAGGATTTTTCTAACAGAATTTTTTATAATCACATCATCAGAGTAAGATCAATTGGGCTTTTAAACAAGATCCATGTAAATCTTATGAAATACTACTGTTAATGTAGTGTTCACTTGTTTAAAAGAAAGCCTTTATTTACATTTAAAAAGGTACAGGAAACAGCAAAAAGAAAAATGATCAACAAAATGAAAAATCAACCTATGGAAAATGGCGGAAGAGTAAGACGCGGAGATCACCTTTCTCTCCACAAATACATTGGAAATACATCTACATGTGGAACAGCCCCTACAGAACACCTACTGAACACTGGCAGAACACCTCAGACCTCCCAAAAGGCAAGAAACTCCCCACATACCTGGGTAGGGCAAAAGAAAAAAGAAAAAACAGAGACAAAAGAATAGGGACGGGACTTGCACGAGTGGGAGGGAGCTGTGAAGGAGGAAAGGTTTCCACACACTAGGAAGACGCTTCACGGGCTGAGACTGCGGGTGGAGGAGGCCAGGAGCTTCGGAGCCACGGAGGAGAGCGCAGCCACATGGGTGCAGAGGGCAAAGCAGAGAGATTCCCGCACAGAGGATCTGTGCCGACCAGCACTCGGCAGCCCGAGAGGATTGTCTGCTCACCCGCTGGGATGGGTGGGGGCTGGGAGCTGAGGCTTGGGCTTCGGTCAGATCCCAGGGAGAGGACTGGGGCTGGCTGCGTGAACACAGCCTGAAGGGGCTAGTGCACCACAGCTAGCCAGGAGGGAGTCTGGGAAAAAGTCTGCAGCTGCCTAAGAGGCAAGGGACTTTTTCTTGCCTCTTTGTTTCCTGGTGCGGTAGGAGAGGGGATTAAGAGCACCACTTAAAGGAACTCCAGAGATGAACAGACCAATTACAAGCACTGAAATTGAAACAGTGATTTAAAATTTTCCAACAAACAAGAGCCCAGGACCAGATGGCTTCACAGGCGAATTCTATCAAACATTTAGAGAAGAGCTAACACCTATCCTTCTCAAACTCTTCCAAAATATAGCAGAGGGAGGAATACTGCCAAGTTCATTCTACGAGGCCACCATCACCCTGATACCAAAACCAGGCAAAGATGTCACAAAGAAAGAAAACTACAGGCCAATGTCATTGATGAACATAGATGCAAAAATGCTCAACAAAATATTAGCAAACAGAATCAAACAGCACATGAAAAGGATCACACACAGTGATCAAGTGGGGTTTATCCCAGGTATGCAAGGATTCTTCAGTATATGCAATTCAATCAATGTGATACACCATATTAACAAATTGAAGCAGAAAATCCATATGATCATCTCAATAGATGCAGATAAAACTTTTGACAAAACTCTACACCCATTTATGATAAAAACCCTCCAGAAAGTAGGCATAGAGGGAACTTTCTTCAACATAATAAAGGCCATATATGACAAACCCACAGCCAACATCGTCCTCAATGGTGAAAAACGGAAACCATTTCCACTAAGATCAGGAAAAAGACAAGGTTGCCCACTCTCACCACTATAATTCAACATAGTTTTGGAAGTTTTAGCCACCGTAATTAGAGAAGAAAAAGAAATAAAAGGAATCCAAATCAGAAAAGAAGAAATAAAGCTGTCACTGTTTGCAGATGACATGATACTATACATAGAGAATCCTAAAGATGCTACCAAAAAACTACTAGAGCTAATCAATGAATTTGGTAAAGTAGCAGGATACAAAATTATTGCACAGAAATCTCTAGCATTCCTATACAGTAATGATAAAAAATCTGAAAGTGAAATTAAGAAAACGCTCCCATTTACCATTGCAGCAAAAAGAATAAAATATCTAGGAATAAACCTACCTAAGGAGACAAAAGACCTGTATGCAGAAAATTATAAGACACTGATGAAAGAAATTAAAGATGATACATATAGATGGAGAGATATACCATGTTCTTGGATTGGAAGAATCAACATTGTGAAAATGACTCTACTACCCAAAGCAATCTACAGATTCAATGCAATCCCTATCAAACTACCACTGGCATTTTTCACAGAACTAGAACAAAAAATTTCAAAATTTGTATGGAAACACAGAAGATCCCTAATAGCTAAAGTAATCTTGAGAAAGAAAAATGGAGCTGGAGGAATCAGCCTCCCTGACTTCAGACTATACTACAAAGCGACAGTAATCAAGACAGTACGGTACTGGCACAAAAACATAAATATAGATCAATGGAACAGGATAGAAAGCCCAGAGATAAACCCACGCACATATGGTCACCTTATCATTGATAAAGGAGGCAAGAATACACAGTGGAAATAAGACAGCCTCTTCAATAAGTGTTGCTGGGAAAACTGGACAGGTACATTTAAAAGTATGAAATTAGAACACTCCCTAACACCATACACAAAAATAAACTCAAAATGGATTAAGGACCTAAAGGTAAGGCCTGACACTATCAAACTCTAACAGGAAAACATAGGCAGAACACTCTATGACATAAATCACAGCAAGATCCTTTTTGACTCGCCTCTTAGAGAAATGGACATAGGAACAAAAATAAACAAATGGGACCTAATGAAGCTTAAAAGCTTTTGCACAGCAATGGAAACCATAAACAAGACGAAAAGACAACCCTCAGAATGGGAGAAAATATTTGCAAATGAAGCAAGTGACAAAGGATTCATCTCTGAAATTTACAAGCAGCTCATGCAGCTCAATATCAAAAAAAACAAACAACCCAATCCAAAAATGGGCTAAAGACCTAAATAGACATTTCTCCAAAGAAGATATACAGATTGCCAACAAACACATGAAAGAATACTCAACATCGTTAATCATTAGAGAAATGCACATCAAAACTTCAATGAGATATCATCTCACACCATTCAGAATGGCCATCATCAAGAAATCTAGAAACAATAAATGCTGGAGAGGGTGTGGAGAAAAGGGAACCGTCTTGCACTGTTGGTTGGAATGTAAATTGATACAGCCACTATGGAGAACAGTATGGAGGTTCCTTAAAAAACTAAAAATAGAACTACCTTATGACCCAGCAATCCCACTACTGGGCATATACCCTGAGAAAACCATAATTCAAAAAGAGTCATGTACCAAAATGTTCATTGCAGCTCTATTTACAATAGCCAGGACATGGAAGCAATGTAAGTGTCCATCAGCAGATGAATGGATAAAGATGTGGCACATATATACAATGGAATATTACTCAGCCATAAAAAGAAACGAAATTGAGTTATTTGTAGTGAGGTGGATGGACCTAGAGTCCATCCAGTGAGAGTGAGAGTGAGAGAGTGGCATGGACATATATACACTACCAAACGTAAAATAGATAGCTAGTGGGAAGCAGCTGCATAGCACAGGGAGATCAGCTCGGTGTTTTGTGGCCACCTAGAGGGGAGGGATAGGGAGGGTGGGAGGGAGGGAGACGCAGGAGGGAAGAGATATGGGAACATATGTTTATGTATAACTGATTCACTTTGTTATAAAGCTGAAACTAACACACCATTGTAAAGCAATTATACTCCAATAAAGATGTTAAAAATAAAAAATAAAAAAATAATAAAAAATAAATTTAAAAAAATAAAAGAAAAAAATGGAAAGCAATGAAATCTAGAAAAACACAATAAGAAATTCTATTGTATGTTTAAAAGAGTTAAAAATGAAAAGCAAAATAAAAAAAAACCAACCTACAGAATGGCTGAAAATATTTGTAAACCATTTATCTTATAAGAGATTTATATCCAAAATATATAAAAAACTCAAGAGTAAAATATTGTTATTATTAGGTTAAAAAATGGGCAGAGGACTTGAATAGACCTTTTTCCAAGAACACATACAAATGGCCAACATGTTCATGAAAACATGCTCAACATCTCTAATCATCAGGGAAATGCAAATCAAAATCACAAGGAGATATCACCTCACACCTGTTGGAATGGTTTTTATTAAAAAATACAAGAAATATCAAGTTTTAGTGAAGATGTTGAGAAAAGGGTACCCTTGTACACTCTTGGTAGGAATGTAAAATGGTGCATCTGCTATAGAACTCAGTTTGGAGCTTCCTCAAAAAATTAAAAAAGAACTACCATGTGATCTATCAATTCCACTTCTAGATATATATACTAAGGAAATGAAATCTGTATCTTGAAGACATATCTGCACTCCCATGTTCATAGCAGTGTTAATCACCTAAGCCAAGGCATGGAAATAACCTAAGTGTCCATTGAGGGGTGAATGAATAAAGAAAATGTGATATGTATGCATGTATATATGTTTGTGTGCATGTGTATTCATATACATAGTTTTATACACTGTCTAAATCTATATATGTATATACATAAACGTACACAATGGAATATTATTCAACCATGAAAAAGAAAGAAATCTGCCATTTGAAACAGCAATGAACCTTGAGGGTATTGTGCTAAGTGAAATAAGTCAGGCAGGGAACGAAAAATACTGTATGATCTCACTTATATGCAGAATCTAAAAAAGCTAAATTCATAGAAACAGAGAGTGGATTAGTGGTTGCCAGGGGCTGAGGAGTGGTGGAAATAGGGAGATGTTGGTCAAAGGATACAAATTTCCAGTTATAAGATGAATAAGTTCCTGGGAATCTAATGTACAGCATGGTGACTATAGTTAACAATACTGTATTATATACCTAAAAGTTGCTAAGAGAGTAGAACGTAAATGGTCTCATCACAAAAAATAAGTGATAATTACGTGAGGTGACAGAGGTGGTAACTAACCTTACTGTGGTAATCATTTTGCAATATATATGATATATGAATATCACACCATCATGTTGTACACCTTAAACTCTCACAATGTTACATATCAATTATATCTCAATATAGCTGGGGGAAAAGTTGCAAAAAAGAATAAAATATAAAGATATAAGCTAGAATGATGAAGGAAGTTGTACAATGAAGCAAGGTATAACTCTATTATTCAAAAATAGCTAGAGTTGTTGAGTGTACGTTTTTTAAAAAAGGAATAGAGACAGAATAGAAAAGTGGTTGACAGAGGCTGGGGCATGGAAGAAATAGGGAGAGGTTGGTAAAAGCGTACAAACTTTCAACTATAAGATGAATACGGTCTAAGGATCTAACTTAACGTGGTGACTATATTTGATAACACCATATTGTATAATTGAAATTTGCCAAGATAGTAGAACTTAAATGTTCTCATCAAAAGTTAATTAATCAATTAAATTTGAAGTGATGGTTGTGCTAATCAAATAGATGGGGTGAATCCTTTCACAATGTATAAGTATTTCAAATCATCATATGTGTACTTTAATATCTTACAATTTTATTTATCCATTATACTTCAATAAAGCTGAAAAAAGGAATGGTAAATTTATTTAATGTTTTAGCGTACCCTGTACATTTTAGCATTTTAGCATACACCCACCTGTAGTAATCTAATGCAGTATAGCTGAAAGTCCCTCGTGTATAACTTTATAACACTATTTAAAGGGTGCACTAATTAAGAAGATGACATTTAAAAAGCTTTTTTTTTCACATGAGGATTCAATCAATATCATACTTAAAGGCCAGTTATTATTGTTTTCTCATGAACTACATTTATTGTTTTGTTATTTTAATGAGAATGCATTGTTAAATATATGAGCTTTCATTTCAAACTGTAGTGTTGAACTAATTGGTATCTACATATTTGGTGAACATTTTACACACACACATATATATATATACACATATATATGGAGAGAGTGAGAGAGAGAGAGAAAGACTACATAGGAAATATTTACTTATTTACTTCTTAAGAGGTCCTGAATGTTACTGCCATGCAGTTGATCAATGTTATATATTAACTAGTAGAGGACTATATAAAATTATCACAACTCTAATGATTTCATGACAGATGATAACCATTTCACAAGAACCATGGTTTAGGTTACTTTAGAAATACATCTAAGAAAGTAATTTTATAATGGAATAGATTTCCCATAAATAATCAATTATAGTTTTATTTTAAATAATATTTTATTTAAAGTAAACTGTTTAAGGTTGTTTATTTTGTTTTTAAAACTCTCTTACCTGGCATGAATGGGTTTTTTTCTTCTCCTTTATTATTATTGATTTAAAATACAGATACACAAACATTTTATTTCAGTTTCCACTTTTTACCTCAAATACCCAAAACTCCAGCAAGTAACACTATACAATCTCTCCTTTATGCCATCAGGGGTAAAGTGTGAGAGTGATCACCAACCTCATCATAAAGGTTAGCTCTCAGCTGTCATTGTTTCTATGAAAACAAAAGACTCCAGTTACTTTGTAATATCACAGAATTGTAGAAATCTCACTTAAAAGGCAGACTCTGATGATTATCATTATGGCATATATCACCTTCTGCCTTTATTAATGAATGTTTCTGCGTTGAGACATTTTTTTCTAAATTTTCGTACAAACATTTTAACCCATGAACTTGTCTAGGAAGAAATTTCTCCTTTTCCCTATTGCTGGAGCAAGTGTTTTCAATAGCTTATATTGACTCAGCATTGTACTGCTTTTCAGTCCTTCAAATTCAGTTTAATAGAAGTGAAATCCAAGATTTGCTGACTATATAATTAGCTCTCACCAGTAGACACTTCTTTTTCAAATTCCATTTTCATACCAAAGTAGATTCTACCTGTCACCTAAAGCTTTCCCTGACCACTCCAGCCACGATGATCTCTTCCTTTTCTGCAACTATAGAACATACTATATGTATATTACTTTCTTCAACTGTTCCTCCTCATATCACCTATTTTTCCAGGGTCCTGACTATCTTAGATATTCTCTTCTGGATACACTTCAATTTCAAAATACCTCATTTAGAGGATGGTAACTATAATTAGACCTAAAACTGCACATATAATCTGACCAATGAGTCCGATAAGTCTGCTATCACCTGTACCCTGCCCCCACCCCTGTATCAGGAAACTTCTGTAGTAAAGTATCCAAAGACTGTATTGGCCTATTTTGTCAGCCATATTACACGCTATTGGTTCATAATGTGATGTGGTCAACTAATCTAGTAGGGCTTTTTAACTTTGAACTGCTAATAGCAAGCCAATTCTCTTGTTTATATATTTTGGACCTAAACCTAGGGCTTTATATTAATTCCTTTTATATCACATTTTGTTGGCCCTGACATAACATTCTAGATTATAAATAATTTCAAATGATAATTGTTTCTCCATGCATGGGAGTGCTTTACAGTTTACAGAACAGTGGCACACATTTATTTCATTTGGTCTCAACACTGTGAAGTAGGTTGTGATTGTTACCACTTTTAAGCTAATGAGTTAATAACAAATGACAGGTCTGATATTCTCACTGAATTCTTCTGACTTTAAATCCAATATTCTCTGCCTGAGCCATGCAACCTCTCCAGCTGATGCCAACCACTTTACAAACACACACACACAGATTAATTACCCAATCTTATTTTTGTGCTTGCCACAAATGTAAATTTATTTATTTATGAATTTATTTAGTTATATCATGTCTTACTCCAAAAAAGGGTTGAAGTAAGTTTAAATGTGCACACTGAACTGCATGCACACTTTAAATAGGTGACTTGTATGGTATGTGAATTATAATTCAATACAGATTTTTAGGAAAACCTTATTGCCCACTTTCTTCTTAAGAAATTGGATCTCTTAATATAATATGTATTTGGAAAACAACTGTTAGTTTAGCTATCACTGCTGTTTTATTTTACATGGAAAAATTATTAATAACAGCATTTGATTTTTTTAAAGCATGATTTGAACTCTTGTTGGCCTTGGATTCTATAGTCCAGATTTATTCATGGACCAATTGTACACTTTCCGTATACATGAGTATTACTAGTTCTTAAAAGTCTATACAATAAAATAAGACTTCTAGAATCATTATGGCTTAGGTTATTAGTTGGACCAAAAAGATTTCTCTTTTAAGGAGTTGTTTTAATATATCGTAAAAATGCTAATTGTATTCAATGAACTGGATATATACACACCTAATAGTAAGAGTTAAGTATTAACCTCCATGATGATAATGAGTTTTTTAAATTGTGAATTAGGCTTGACTTTAAGAATCAGATTAATCTGTTAGTTATCTGTTGTCACAAAGAGCAGCTTACATTAAGTATTTTTTAATGATATTGTTGCATTTAGAATACATTCTTCAGTACTTTAATAGATAATATTAAATGACCCCCATCTAATTGCTCAAATCATTCAGTCCCTTGAGGTTGTTAGCTTACCATGTTATTTACATGAATACGGAGACATACTGAGATTCTTTTAGGACTTTACAATATTTAGACCCAAAATATTTTTATGACTTAGTACTCTGGGGTCTCAGCCAAGGATGTATTAAAATTATCAGGTATATTGAAGGCTTTTTATTGAGCCCAAATTTTTACAAAACCTGCAGGTGTTTATGCAGTCCATTTCTATACAGATTATGATTGGTCTCACACTAAACAAAAATAAAATATCAGTCTTTCAGTCTTCACTACAGAAATTAAATCCAATACTGGTCTTTATAATTTAATCAACAGTAAACACTATTAGTACTTTAGGTACTTATCTTCCCTCCATCAACTAATCAATTCCCATCTTTTCATTAATTGTCTATCTTACATTGCCTTGTTCTATTTTCTTCATAACACTACTCACTGTTGAAATTATCTTATTCATTGATAACCTCCCTCACTCCAGAATACCAGTTCTACGAGAGCTGAAATTCTATCTTGCTCACCTAGGTATCCGAGTGCTTGGTACATAGAAGGTGCTCAATGAATATTTGTTGAATTGTACTTTATCAGGGAATTCAATTATTAATTAATTATCTTCCAGTATTTTACATGTTCAATTGAAACCAGTGATATTTGAGAGAGACAATATAAAGTATCAAAATCACCTAAGTACCATTTTGAAAAGGAGGATACCTGGGCTTTGCACCCGGCATACTGAATCAGAATCTGTAGGGGGCATGCCTCAAGGACCTAAAAATCACCAAGTGATACTGATGTAACAGCTCTACTGAATACAACTGATTGGTGTTTGAGAACCGTTGGACTAGGCCACATGCTAACTTTCCATCCATCAGATTTTGTAAATGCTCTGTATTATGTTAGCTCATCCAAAAGCAACAATCATGAATGTTACGATATGATAAAACAAACCCAAAGTTTGGGTAAACCCAAACTTTTCTGAATTTATAATTCAATTTAATGACTTCAGTTTTTACAGAAAGGCATTAAGAGGAAACTTGGCTTGTGAAATCTTTCTGTGTCTTTGAGTAACAAAATGTTCATTATTTAATGTCAACAAAAAGGTTTCTTTTTAGCTTTATGCCAAGAAAAAGAAGCCTGTTTCTCCCAATTAACTTGAATGCTTCTGTTTCTCAAAGAATTATATGACAGAACATGGCTTCCTTTTGATTTGGCTTACAGCAAACACAGAAAAAAAATTTACTGCTCAACTATAATAACTAATTTACACTAGACGCTTGGTAATTTGCTGTTAGTTTCAGTTGTTTGCTTGTTTTGAAAGCTATCTTCTATAATTTACGTCTGACTGCAATGGTTCTTTAGTATATATTTTAATGTTTCTAGGCACCACAATCATTTCTGTAAAAAGTAGAATATAAATGATAAGTACAGAACTTTTGATGTAGAAATATTAAACTTATATTTTCTCATGTCTCTTTGTAAGTATACATGTGCCTGTGTATTAGCTCAATGAAAAGCAACAATTTCTTTGTAGAGAGAGAGAGATAGCCACCAAACACTTTGCATAGAACCTTCAATATAGGTACTTATTTTGTTAAATGAGTGACTACATGTGTAAACTAATGATCAAATTGCAATTTATACCTGAGGAGGCAAAGAACAAGTAGACAATTTGTGAATTTTATCTCTGTATGTGCTTTAGTTTCCAATAGCTCTCTGCATAATATTTTATGCCTTATTTAGAAATGTGTGTCTGTGAAAGCTTTTGCAGAACCTGGGTCTCAGGTGTGAAATGCAAAAAGGGTTAATTCAAATACACTTTTGTTTACCAAGAACCAGAGATCTTCACTTTAAAACTGTTATCCTTGGAAATAGAAACACAAATAGAAATTCAACTTACTCCTTAGCTAACTGTTATTTTCTGCTGCAGTTACAGCAAGTGTTTCTTCCTTAGTTCGTACATTTACCTGACCCTTCCCCAAGCAAAGTGTTAGATTTTCCACAGTATCTTTCATGGTGTTATTTTGGCATATCTGTTTTTGAATTCTAGGAAACATACAGGAGTCAGTGTGGAAAGATAGCTTCATTAAAATAATCAACACATCACACAGACATAAACAAACATAAATCAACAACTCTAATGGGGATAAAGACACCCATAAGAAAATACTTCTATAAAGGTTGATTTATTTGAGAAAATAAATAACAATCACCAATGTTTTGCAAAGAATGGCTAAGCTGTAGTAAAAAAGTAAAATTAAAGGATGAAGATAAAAAATATATGTGCTGTAAAAAAAAAACTAAAGAAAACCATATTTCTGGAGCACTTAAGCATTGTTAAAATTAGAAGTATTTTTTTTATTACTTTCATGATCTTATTTCATGCAGTGATGTCTTGTCTAAAGCAAATCAGTGAACCACCACATTTTTCACAAGACTGAGACCAAATATTTCTCCATACTGTTAAATTATTTGGCCAGTACCAGAATTTATGAAACTATGAAATAGCTCAGATTGTCTATTTACTGAATACATAAGTTGGAGAATATTTATGACCTTGTCATCATGAGTTTTTTGTTTAATATCTTTATAGGAGTATAATTGCTTTACAATGTTGTGTTAGTTTCTGCTGTACAACACAGTGAATCAGCTATATGTATACATATATCCCCATATCCCCTCCCTCTTCAGCCTCCCTCCCAACCTCCTTATCTCACCCCTCTAGGTCATCACAAAGCCTCCAGCTGATCTCCCTGTGCTATGCAGCTGCTTCCCACTAGCTAGCTATTTTACATTTGGTAGTGTATACATGTCAATGCTACTCTCTACTTCATCCCAGCTTCCCCTCCCTACCCCGTGTCCCCAAGTCCATTCTCTATGTCTATGTCTTTATTCCTGCCCTGCAACTAGTTTCATCAGTACCGTTTTTTTTAGATTCCATATATGTGCATTAGCATACGGTATTTGCTTTTCTCTTTCTGATTTACTTCACTCTGTATGACAGATTCTAGGTCCATCAACCTCATTACAAATAACTCAATTTCATTTCTTTTTATGGCTGAGTAATATTCCATTGTATATATGAGTCACATCTTCTTTATCAATTCATCTGTCGATGGACATTCAGGTTGCTTCCATGTACTGGCTTTTGTAAATATTGTTGCAATGAACATTTTGGTACATGTATACTTTTGAATTATGGTTTTCTCAGGGTATATGCCCAGTAGTGGCATTGCTGGGTCATATGGTAGTTCTATTTTTAGTTTTTTAAGGAATCTCCATACTGTTCTCCATAGTGGTTGTATCGATTTACATTCCCACCAACAGTACAGGAGGGTTCCCTTTTCTCCAAGCCCCCTCCAGCATTTATTTTTTCTAGATGTTTTTGATGATGGCCATTCTGACCAGTGTGAGGTGATATCTCATTGTGGTTTTGATTTGTGATGTTGAGCATCTTTTCATGTGTTTGTTGTCCATCTGTATGTCTTCTTTGGAGAAGTGTCTATTTAGGTCTTCGACCCATTTTTAGATTGAGTTGTTTGTTTTTTTGATATTGAGCTGCATGAGCTGCTTGTATATTTTGGAGATTAATCCTTTGTCTGTTGCTTCATTTGCAAATATTTTCTCCCATTCTGAGGGTTGTCTTTTCATCTTTATGGTTTCCTTTGCTGTGCAAATGTCTTAAGTTAAGCTTCATTAGATCCCATTTGTTTATTTTTGTTTTTATTTCCATTTCTCTAGGAGGTTGGTCCAAAAGGATCTTGCTGTGATTTATATCATAGAGTGTTCTGCCTATGTTTTCCTCTAAGAGTTTTATAGTGTCTGGCCTTACATTTAGGTCTTTGATTCTTTCTGGGTTTATTTTTGTGTATGTTGTTAGGAAGTGTTCTAATTTCTTTCTTTTACATGTAGCTGTCCAGTTTTCCCAGAACCACTTATTGAAGAGGCTGTCTTTCCTCCATTGCATATTCTTGCCTCCTTTGTCAAAGATAAGGTGACCATATGTGCGTGGGTTTATCTCTGGGCTTTCTATCTTCTTCCCTTGATCTATATTTCTGTCTTTGTGCCAGTACCATACTGCCTTGATGATTGTAGCTTTGTAATATAGTCCAAAGTCAGGGAGGCTGATTCCTCCAGCTCCATTTTTCTTTCTCAAGATTGCTGTGGCTATTCAGGGTCTTTTGTGTTTCCATACAAATTGTAAAATTTTTTTGTTCAAGTTCTGTGAAAAATGCCCTTGGTAATTTGATAGGGATTGCATTGAATCTGTAGATTGCTTTGGGTAGTATTGTCATTTTCACAACATTGATTCTTCCAATCCAAGAACATGGTATATCACTCCATCAGTTTGTATCATCTTTAATTTCTTGCATCAGTGTCTTATAGTTTTCTGCATACAGGCTTTTTGTCTCCTTAGGTAGGTTTACTCCTAGGTATTTTATTATTTTTGTTGCAATGGTAAATGGGAGTGTTTCCTTAATTTCTCTTTCTGATCTTTCATTGTTAGTGCAAGAGATTTCTGTGCATTAATTTTGTATCCTGCAACTTTACCAAATGCATTGATTAGCTCTGGCTGTTTTCTTGTGGCATCTTTAGGATTTTCTATGTTTAGTATCATGTCATCTGCAAACAGGGACAGTTTTACTACTTCTTTTCCAGTTTGGATTCCTTTTATTTCTTTTTCTTCTCTGATTGCTGTGGCTAAAAATTCCAAAATTATATTGAATAATAGTGGTGAGATTGGACACCCTTGTCTTTTTCCTGATCTTAGAGGAAATGCTTTCAGTTTTTCACCATTGAGAATGATGTTGGCTGTGGGTTTGTCATATGGCCTTTATAATGTTGAGGTAGTTTCCCTCTGTGCCCACTTTCTGGAGAGTTTTTATCATAAATGTGTATTGAATTTTGTCAACAGCTTTTTCTGCATCTACTGAGATGATCATATGGTTTTTCTCCTTCAATTTGTTAATATGGTGTATCACATTGACTGATTTGCGTATATTGAAGAATCCTTGAATTCCAGGGATAAACCCCACTTGATCATGGTGTATGATCTTTTTAATGTGCTGTTGAATTCTGTTTGCTAGTATTTGGTTGAGGATTTTTGCATCTATGTTCATTAGTGATATTGGCCTGTAATTTTATTTTTTGTGACATCTTTGGTTTTGGTATCAGGGTTATTGTGGCCTTGTAGAATGAGTTTGGGAGTGTTCCTCCCTCTGCTATATTTTGGAAGAGTTTGAGGAAGATAGGTGTTAGCTCTTCTCTAAATGTTTGATAGATTTCACCTGTGAAGTCTTCTGGTCCTGGGCTTTTGTTTGTTGGAAGATTTTTTTTTATTGGAATTATGAGCAAATGTTTTCATTAAAATATTTTTATTTATTTAGCAAACACATACAGCAGTTATTGTATGCAAAAACCAATTATGAGTACTTTATAATATTAATTATTTAATATTTGTAAAAGTCTTGTGCATTTGTTAGTTATTATACCCACTAAAAGCAAATGTAAAGATAGAGTGCTACATAACAAGACCAGTTTAACATGGCTATTAAAAAACAGCAAAGATTCTAACCTCTGGTGCACAGCAGACATGTTGCTCTTAAACTCTATATTATGCTGCCTCATACTCAAGAATTTGGCTTCACTGTATTGAAATATTTATCTTAGACAATATTTTTGAGATATTATTGTTTTAGTTTTATTAAGATATTATTGACATACATGTAAGTCTAAGATTTACAACATGATATAACACACATATATATTGTGAAGTGATTACCACAATAAAGTTAGTTAGCACTTACAGCCTCTCACATATTTTCAATTTATTTTTGTGAGAAAACTTATAGATTTACTCTCTAAAGAACTTTCAAGTATATAATACAGTATTGTTAATTATAGCCATCATGCTGTACATTAGACCTCCAGGACTTACATGTTATAGCTAGACGTTTGTAAACTTTGAGCATCATAACCTATTTCCCCCACACCACAGCCCCTGGCAATCACCATTCTACTCTATATTTCTTTGAATTTGGCTGTTTTAGCTTCCACATGTAAGTGAGAACATATAGTATTTGTCTTTCCCTGTCTGAATCATTTCATTCAGAATAATGCTTTTAAGCTATATATTTCTATATATTGGCTATTATGAATAATGTTACAATAAACATGAGTGTAGAGATTTCTTTAAGAGAGTGACTGCAGTTCTTTTGGATATATAAGCAGAAGTGGGATTGCTGGATCATAAGGTAGTTCTATATTTATTTTTTTTTAATTCATTTATTTTATTCATTTATTTTTGGCTGTGTTGGGTCTTTGTTGCTGCGCACAGGCTTTCCCTAGTTGTGGCAAGCAGGGGCTACTCTTCGTTGTGGTGAGCAGGCTTCTCATTGCTGTGGCTTCTCTTGCTGTGGAGCCGGGCTCTAGGTGAGTGGGCTTCAGTAGTTGCAGCACGCGGGCTCAGTAGTTGTGGCACACGGGCTTAGTTGCTCCATGGCATGTGGGATCATCCCGGACCAAGGCTCAAACCCGTGTCCCCTGCATTGACAGGCAGATTCTTAGCCACTGTGCCACCAGGGAAGCCTATATATTTAATTTTTTTAAAACATCTTTATTGGAGTATAACTGCTTTACAATGGTGTGTTAGTTTCTGCTTTATAACAAAGTAAATCAGTTATACATATACATATGTTCCCATATCTCTTTTAATCAAAGTTTATCCTTTGAGTTTTGACTAGTGGTAGGAGAATGTTAATCATTGTGCTTAAATCACCTAAAGAGGGGTTTGAAAGGGCATTTTTTTATTGTGCAGCAAGGTAAAACTAGTTTAAAAAGGGATACTTTATAAATTTAATAAAATTGATGGATAATAATTTCAGTATTATAAAACTATTAAATGCACAAATAGTTGATTACAAATTTATTCATAAACTGCAGTTTAACCCCTGAAGCTCACAGAAGTATAATGAATGAAAAATAGAATACATTTCCAAGAGAGATTAGTTCTAAAGTTATAAAGTATGTGCCATGAGATTTGATACAAATTAAAATTAATTACTTTGTAAGGGTTTGCATGAATTACTAGATAACTTATCCCTAATAATAAGGTTATTGAATTCTGATTATGGTACTGCCCTTTTAGAAAACTGTCAATGAATCCCAATTTTCTACTAAGTTAAACACAAAATTGGAACACGCATATTATCATTATAGACAGTATGCCACACTCTGCCTTCCCACACCTGGTTTCCAAAATCCAAAAGTGTATGAAATGGTATCTAGTGGTGTTGGTTAGCATTTCCCTAATTGCTAATTATGTTTAGCGTATTTTCATGTTTTTCTTGGCCATTTGTATATCTCCATTGGAGAACTCTCTATTCAAATCCTTTGCCCATGTATTAGCTGGGTTGTTTGTCTTTTGGTGTTTAGTTGTGTATGTTATAGATACACGTTCTGTATCAGGTACATGGTTTGAAAATGTTTTTTCTTATTTTGTGGGTTGTCATTTTACTTTCTTGATCATATCCTCTGGAACAGAATATTTTAACTTTGGTGAAGTCCAATGTATTAATTTCTTTTTTTTGCCTCTACTTTTGGTGTCATATCTAAGAAACCATTGTGAAATCTGAGGTAATGAAGATATGCCCCATTTTTTTCAATAGTTTTATGGTTTTAGCTCTTACATTTAAGATCTTTGATTCATTTTGAGGTTTTTTTTTTTTTTTAATGTGGTTTGAAGTAAGGGTCCAAATTCATTCTTTTGCATGTGGATATCCAATTTTGCCTGTACCATTTGTTGAAGAGAATATTCTCCCCCCTTTAAATGGTCTTGACACTTTTGTGCAGAATCAATTGACCAAAGATATATGGGTTTATTTTTGAACTCTCAGTTCTATTCTATTGGTCTGTAAGTCTCTCCTTATGGGAGTACCACACTCTCATGATTACTGTAGCTTTGTACTAAGATTTGAAATCAGGATGTATGAGTACTTGAACTTCATTCTTTTACAGGATTGTCTTGGCTATGCAGTGCCCCTTGTTATTATATACTCATTTGAATATCAATTTTGATAGGGATTGCATTGAATCTGTAGATTGCTTTGAGAAGTATTGCTATCATAAAAACATTGTTTTCTAATCCCTGAACACAGGATATATTTCCATTTATTTATATCTGTTTTAACTTCTTTCAACAATACTTCTTTTTTTATCATTGTGATAAAATATACATAACAAAATTTACCGTTTTAACAATTTTCAACTGTATGGTTCAGCAGCATTTAGAACACTCATATCATCACTTCTGTCCATTTCAAGAACATTTTCTTCATCCCAAAATGAAAGTCTGTACCCACTGAAAATAACTCCCTCAGCCCCTGATAACCACTATTCTATATTCCATGTCTATGAATTTAACTATTCTAGGCACATAGTATAAGTGGATCCACACAATATTCGTCCTTTTTTCTGGCTTATTTCATTAGCATAATATCTTCAAGATTCATCCATGTTGCAGCATATATCAGAATTTCAATCTTTCTAAGGCTGAATAATATTCTACTGTACGTATATATCACATTTTGTTTATGCATTCATCAGTTGATGGATATTTGGGTTCTTCCCACCCTTTGACTGTGGAATAATTCTGCTGTGAACATTGTTGAACAAATATTTGCTTCAGTTTCTGCTTTCAATTCTTTGGGTATATACCCAGAATTGGAGTTGCTGAAATATACAGTATTTCTTTGTTTTACTTTTTGAGGAAATGTCATACAGTTATCCCCAGTGGTATCATTTTACATACTATGTATGGGTGTTCCAATTCTCCACATCCTCACCAGTATTTGTTATTTTCTGATTGTGTTTGTTCATTTGTTTTTTTAATAGTCATTCTAATGGCTATGAGGTGGTAACCCACTGTGGTTTATTTCAGCTTTAAGTATTATGTTAGCCGTCAGGTTTTCATAAATGCCCTTTATCAGGTTGACGAAGGTCCCTTCAACTCTTAGTGTCTTATTTTAATCATGAAAAAATGTTGGCTTTTGTTCAGTGTTTTTTTCTGTATCAATTGAGATTGTCATGTATCTTTTCCCTTCATTCTACTAATATGCTTTATTATATTGATTGACATTTGATTGTTGTCTCAATCTTCCTGGGATAAATCCCACTTGATCATTGGATATAATCCTTTTAAAAATGCTGTGGGGTTTAGTTTGCTAGTACTTTGTTGATGATGTTTATATCTGTATTCATGGCAGATGTTTTTCTGTTTTCTTGTGATAACTTTTCCTTATTAATACGGCAATGCTGGCCTCATAAAATAGTTGTAAATTGTCCCCCCCCCCTTTTATAATTTTTGGAAGAGTTTGAGAAAGATTAATGTTAATTCTTCTTAAAATGTGTGGTACAATTTACAAATGAAGCCATTGGTCCTAGCCTTTTCTTTGTGGGTGTTTTTTTTTTATTTTTTTATCGAAGTAGGTTGATTTAAAGTATTATATTACATCCTCACAAACAATTGTTATTTCTTGTCTTTTGATAATAGCCATTCTTACAAGTGTGAGGTGGTATCTCCTTGTGATTTTGATTTGCATTTCCCTGATGATTAGTGATGTCAATCATCTTTTCATGTGTCTGTTTGCCATCTGTATGTGTTCTTTGGAAAAAGGTCTATTCAGGTTCTCTGCCCATTTTTTAATTGTGTTGATTTTTTTAGTGCTGAGTTGTATGAAATCTTTGTATATTTTGGATAGTAACCTCTTATGGATATACTGTTTACAAATATCTTCTCCCATTCAGTAGGCTGCCTTTTTATCTTCTTGGGAGTTTCTTCCACTATGCAAAAACTTTAGTTTGATGTAGTCTCATTTGTTTATTTTTGCTTTTATTTCAACTGTTTGAGGAGATATATGTAAAAAAAAAAATAATGCAAAGACCAATGTCAAAGAACATACTGGCTCTTTTCTTCTAGGAGTTTTATGGTTTCAGGTGTTACATTTAAGCCTTTAATACATTTTTAGTTTACTTTTGTGTATGGTGTGAAAAAGTATTCCAGTTTGATTCTTTCACATGGCACTGTCCAGTTTTCTCAGCACCATTTATTGAAAATGCTGTCTTTTTCACATTGTATATTCATGCCTCCTTTGTCATAGATTAATTGACCATATAAGTGTTGTTTCATTTCTGGCTCTCTATCCTGTTCCAGTGATCTATGTATCTGTTTTTTTGCCAGTACCATACTGTTTTGATTACTGTGGCATTGTATTGGGTTGGCCAAAAAGTTCATTTGTTTTTTTTCCGTAAGATGTTACAGAAAAACCTGAATGAATTTTTGGCAACCCAATAGTATAGTCTGAAGTCTGGGAGGGTCATAATTCCAGCCTCTTTTTTCTCAAGATTTCTTTGGCAATTTTGGTTATTTTGTGGTACCATATGAATTTTAGGAATACTTTTTAGTTCTGTGAAAAATATCACGGGTATTTTTATAGGGATTACATTAAATCTGTAGATTGCTTTGAGTATTATTGCCACTTTAACAATATTAATTCTTCTAATTCAAGATCATGTGATATCTTCCAATTTATGTGTATCCTTATCAAATTCCATCATCATTGTTTTATAGTTTTCACAGTATATGTCTTTCACCACCTTGGTTAAGGTTATTCTTTTCATGGCAATCATTTCATAAGGTATGCAAATGTCATATCATTATGTAGTACATCTGAAATTAACATAATATTATACATCAACTATATTTCAATAAATATATAAGAAATTAGAAATATGATGCAGATTAGTGTCCAATTAGATTGTTGTAGCATAATAGTAATGAAAATATAATAATGCAAACTAATTATATTAAATATAGATATAAAATACAATGTTATACTATGTTTTTTAAAAATATTTTTACAGAAACTATAATGTTGTGAATCTAAAATTACTGGTTACTCATGATAATATGGATTTTGGTCCTTTTTCCCAGTTTAGTTACACAGTACGTAATAATTCCTCTCATGAAGCCGTGAATGGGGAAGGCCCTCCATGTATTCCTTCCTTTTTGAGTAGGCATTCAATAAATGTTTAAGTGGATGAATAAATTCTTGTACTCTTTTTAGAAAATATTTCAGTTAGCTAGAGACTAAATAGCCTTCAATAACAAAATTACCTAAATGTGTCTCAAAGGTGTTTAGAAAAATCAATTATATAAGAGTGGAAGGGGTAGTTTACCTCCAAATATAGTATAGATACAATATATAGTACAGATACTACCAATTTTTTCACAACTATGAGTTAAAATATGGTTGTGAGGATGTTACCTGAAAGGTGGTTTCGCCTCTTGGTTGGTGTCGAGCCAATAGACACGACCAAGCCAAAGATCTGGAGAAGGAAGTATTTATTATTACCTGCAGCAAGTAAGAACACCAGGGGTCTTTCCCAAAACAGTGTCTCCCTGAATAGCAAAAATTGGGGAAGTTTTAAGCTAAGGGTACATGCATATTCATGAAGGGGCTTAAGCAGAGGAGAATTCAGCATAGAATTGGGGCAAAGGTCTACAGAGTCCAAGCTTTAGTTGATTGAAGTCAGGAGAGTCAACATCATCATTCCATCCTCCGCCTGGTTGGGGGCCTTAGCTCCTGCAGAACTCCAAGATATATTATGTATATCCCTTGAGGAGGAACTAGGACACTGCTTTATCACTACACTATTGTCTGACTGCCTTTTCTCTTTTCCTGCATTCCTTTGTTCCCTTAAGATCGTAAGTTACTGGAACTTCCCTGGCGGTCCACTGCAGGAGGCACGGGTTCAATCCTTGATCAGGGAACTAAGATCCCGCATGCCGTACACACACCCCTCCCCTCCAAAAAATGATCATTAAGACCTGTTCAAGGGCAAGCATTGCGGTTGCGGCTAGGCTTAGATCACAAAATGGCTTAGGCAAAAATGGCTTCTCTTATGTCAAGAAAGCCATTCCTACTTCTCATTCTCTGGGGACCCCCCTAACATATCTGCTTACAGGGAGGAAAAGCAGAACCCAGTGGGGCTTTTGAAGTTTTGCCTCTCTCTTAAGTTTCTGCAACTATTATTTCAAATATATATATATGAACATTGGACCCACAAACTGTCTCTTTTGGGCAACCTTCCAACTTCTGAGATGCCTGAAAAAATCTGACGTATTACAGCTGTTATAATTAACCAGATCCTGATAAGATTTAATATATGGTTAGACATTATTAGTCTGCATTTAATCTCCAAAATTAATCACGAAAGAGACAAATGAAACAAGATGCTTTAGAAAGAGAGGTGGTGTTATTTAGTAGTTAATATTCTGGCTCTTTAAGGAAAGACTGTCTGGATTCAAATTCTGATTGTGTTGTTTAGCAGCTTTATGACCAGCAGTTTACTTTACCAATCTGCACAGCCTATTTCCTTATCAATGTAATTAGTATAAGAATAGAGTTGTTAAGAGGATGAAATGAGTTACTTTACATGAGCTATGAGAAGTACCTGTCATATAGAAAGTGATTATTCAGTGTTAGCTATGATTGTTATTGATATTGACACTGTAGCTTGAATTCATTCCAGAACATAAAGATTGCTTTAACATAAGGAATTGAAATTCTCATACCTTCTCCTCACATTTCTATAAATAGGAAGAATAATAAAATCAAGATTTGTCTAAGTCTGCTTATATTTCTAGGTGTTACAGATATTAGCACAGACCTTCTGGTATAAAACCTGTTCAAAGATGCCGTGACAATTCCAAGCTTAGGTTTTATCTAACCTTATTCCTCTTGAATTTATTCTCAATATTCAAAGTTAGTTTAACTGAAATTCAGTGAAGAAAATGAATTATGGTAAGTTTTAGGCATACAGAATACATGTGGAGAGGGGATAAGATAATGGTTACTTCAAGGCAACAGTATTCCCTTTTGGTTCATATTTCATATTTGTTTTAATGTATGTAGAAACATAAGACAACACTAGGCTGTAACTATTGTTTCTTGAGAATCGGTCCAAAAGACCTTCTAAAGAAAGTGGTAGGCTATTCGGATGTGTTACGCAGCATGATTAATCAGCACTTGTACATAGTAGGATCTCAATAAAACTTGCTGAATTGAATGAATCAGCATTATACATATTATTTTCCACAAGAATTGAGAAAGTGCCATCTTCTCATCATTTGACTTTAGGTAAAGAGGAATCATTCTGAATACGTCTGTGTAGAAAAGTCTGTTCATTCAAATTTGATTTATTTTCACTAATCACTCTTAGCTGGTAGGGTATTATACAAATGGGATTCATATTCTATTTGGAAAAGGAATAAAATTGTTTTAAATGCATATGCCCTCTTAGGACTATTAATTCTATATCTATTCAAAAATTATCTATAATGAGTACATCAAAAAACAAACGGTTCTTCTCTGTTTATATGAGGGTTATATTTTTGGATTGTATTAATAAATGATTGTTTCTCATATATCGTAAGAGTGTGTCTTCTCTTTAAATGATATATATTTGCCTTTGGCTTGGTAAACTCTTTTCAACAGTGTCAGTCTACCATTTGTTTTTGTTTTTTTTTAACATCTTTATTGGAGTAAAATTGCTTTACAACGTTGTGTTAGTTTCTGCTGTATAACAAAGTGAATCAGCTATATGTATACATATATCCCCATATCCCCTTCTTCTTGCGTCTCCCTCCCACCTTCCATATCCCACCCATATAATTGGTCACAAAGCACCGAGCTGATCTCCCTGTGCTATGCAGCTGCTTCCCACTAACTATCTATTTTACATTTGGTAGTGAATATATGTCAATGCTACTCTCTCACTTCATCCCAGCTTACACTTACCCCTCCCCATGTCCTCAAGCAGATTCTCTACATCTGCGTCTTTATTCCCGTCCTGCCCCTAGGATAAATAGAACCATTTTTTTTCTCTTTTAGATTCCATATGTATGTGTTAGCATACTGTATTTGTTTTTCTCTTTCTGACTTACTTCACTCTGTATGGTAGGCTCTAGGTCCACCCACCTCACTACAAATAACTCAATTTCGTTTCTTTTTACCGTTGAGTAAGCACCTTTTAGTTTTATTGATCTTTGCTACTGTTTCCTTTGTTTCTTTTTCATTTATTTCTGATCTGATATTTATGATTTCTTTCCTTCTGCTAACTTTGGGGTTTTCTTTGTTCTTCTTTCTCTAATTGCATTAGGTGTAAGGTTAGGTTGTTTATTTGAGATTTTTCTGGTTTCATGAGGTAGGATTGTATGGCCATAAACTTCCTTTTTAGAACTGCTTTTGCTGCATCCCATAGGTTTTGGGCCATCGTGTTTTCATTGTCATTTGTTTCTAGGTATTTTTAATTTCCTCTTTGATTTCTTCAGTGATCTCTTGGTTATTTAGTAGTGTATTGTATAGCCTCCATGTGTTTGTATTTTTTACAGATTTTTTCCTGTAATTGATATCTAGTCTCATAGCGTTGTGGTTGGAAAAGATACTTGATATGGTTTCAATTTTCTTAAATTTACCAAGGCTTGATTTGTGACCCAAGATATGATCTATCCTGGAGAATGTTCCATGAGCACTTGGGAAGAAAGTGTATTCTGTTGTTTTTGGATGGAATGTTCTATAAATATCAATTAAGTCTATCTTGCTTAATGTGTCATTTAAAGCTTGGGTTTCCTTCTTTATTTTCATTTTGGATGATCTACCCATTGGTGAAAATGGGGTGTTAAAAAAGTCCTGCACTATAATTGTGTTGCTGTCAATTTCCCCTTTTATGGCTGTTAACATTTGCCTTATGTATGGAGGTGCTCCTATGTTGGGTGCATAAATATTTACAATTGTTGTATCTTCTTCTTGGATTGATCCCTTGATCATTATGTAGTGTCCTTCTTTGTCTCTTGTAATAGTCTTTATTTTAAAGTCTATTTTGTCTGATATGAGAATTGCTATTCCAGCTTTCTTTTGCTTTCCATTTGCATGGAATATCTTTTTCCATACCCTCACTTTCAGTCTGTATGTGTCCCTAGGTATGAAGTGGGTCTCTTGTAGACAGCATATATATGGGTCTTGTTTTGTATCCATTCAGCCAGTCTAAGTCTTTTGGCTGGAGTATTTAATCCATTTACATTAAAGGTAATTATTGATATGTATGTTCCTATTACCATTTTCTTAATTGTTTTGGGTTTGATTTTGTAGGTCTTTTCCTTCTTTTGTGTTTCCCACTTACAGAAGTTCCTTTAGCATTTGTTGTAAAGCTGGATTGGTGGTGCTGAATTCTCTTAGCTTTTGCTTGTCTGTAAAGGTTTTAACTTTCTGTCGAATCTGAATGAAATCCTTGCTTGGTATAGTAATCTTGGTTGTAGGTTTTTCCCTTTCATCACTTTAAATATGTTGTGTCACTCCTTTCTGGCTTGCAGAGTTTCTGCTGAAAGATCAGCTGTTAACCTTATGGGGAATCCCTTGTATGTTATTTGTTGCTTTTCCCTTGCTGCTTTTAATGTTTTTTCTTTGTATTTAATTTTTGACAGTTTGATTAATATGTGTCTTGGCGTGTTTCTCCTTGGATTTATCCTGTATGGGACTCTCTGCACTTCCTGGACTTGATTGACTATTTCCTTTCCCATGTTAGGGAAGTTTTCAAGTATAATATCTTCTAATATTTTCTCAGACCATTTCTTTTTCTCTTCTTCTTCTGGGCCCCCTATAATTTGAATGTTGGTGTGTTTAATATTTTCCCAGAGGTCTCTGAGACTGTCCTCAATTCTTTTCATTCTTTTTTCCTTATTCTTCTCTGCGATAGTTATTTCCACTCTTTTATATTCCAGCTCAGTTATCTGGTCTTCTGTCTCAGTTATTCTGCTATTGATTCCCTCTAGAGAATTTTTAATTTCATTTATTGTGTTGTTCATCATTGTTTGTTTGCTCTTTAGTTCTTCTAGGTCCTTGTTAAAGGTTTCTTGTATTTTCTGCATTCTATTTACAAGATTTAAATCACCTTTACTATCATTACTCTGAATTCTTTTTCAGGTAGACTGCCTATTTCCTCTTCATTTGTTTGGTGTGGTAGGTTTTTACCTTGATCCTTCGTCTGCTGCATATTTTTCTATCTTTTCATTTTGCATAACTTCCTGTGTTTGGGGTCTCATTTTCGCAGGCTGCAGGTTCGTAGTTCCCATTGTTTTTGGTGTCTGTCACCAGTGGTTAAGGTTGGTTCACTGGCTTGTGTAGGCTTCCTGGTGGAGGGGACTGGTGCCTGTGTTCTGGTGGGTGGGGCTGGATCTTGTCTTTCTAGTGGGCAGGACTGCTTCTGGTGGTGTGTTTTGGGGTGTCTCTGAAATTAGTATGATTTTAGGCAGCCTCTCTGCTAATGTGTGGTGTTGTGATCCTTTCTTGCTAGTTGTTTAGGATGGGGTGTCCAGCACTGGAGCTTGCTGGCCATTGGGTGGAGCTGGGTGTTAGTGTTGAGACAGAAATCTCTGGGGGAGCTTTTGCTGTTTGATATTGCTTGGGACCAGGAGGCCTCTGGTGGTCCAGTGTCCTGGACTCGGCTCTCCTGCCTCAGAGGCTCAGGCCTGACACCACGCCAGAGCACCAAGACCCTGAGGTGCCCAGAAAAATCGTGGGAAAACACCTTTGCCTCCTCAACTCCACGATGAGTGAGGATTTGCCCCAGGCTTCGCCACTACGTCTTACCATTTGTTTGAATTATTACAAATTTTGAATTAGTGAAGTCCAAATTAAGAAGTTCTAAAGGGCCATTATAATAGTTAATGTGAGTATAGAATATATTGATACTTTAGAATTCCATTTAGTAAAAACAAATGGTGATATCTCCATGAATTAACCATTAATAGGTTAATTATGTAAAGCAATCCTACAATTTAATGCAAATAATAGAATAGTTTATTTTCTACTTCCTCAAAATTCAGGTCATTTAATTTCTACAAATAATTAGAAAGGGGATAATTTACTGATCTAGGGAAAAGACAGAAGTACATAAAATCACTAATCATATTAGAAAAATTAGATGCCATTTTGAGGATTAACTAAACTCTGAGCTTAGTTTTTAACCCAATCAAATGAGGGATGACAAAATTTAAATTCCCATTCTTATGGAAATATTAAAACATGTATGATCCCTACAGATGTAAAAAACAAACTTATGGTTACCAGAGGGTAAGGGAGGGAGATATTAATTGGGAGATTGGGATTGACATATACACACTACTATATATAAAATAACTAATAACTAATAAGGACTTACTGTATAGCACAGGGAACTCTACTCAGTACTCTGTAATGGCCTATATGGGAAAAGAATCTAAAAAAGAATTGATATATGTATATGTATGACTGATTCACTTTGCTGTACAACTGAAACTAAGACAACATTATAAAGCAACTATACTGCAATAATTTTTTTTAAAAAATATACGATCCTAACATAATAGATTCTGATACTTTAATTTTGATATTTTTTTCCATCCAAAGACTAGTAAAATGCTAGATCATTCTATACTTCCCTGGTGACCACTAAGGGGCCTTGAGATATTTTATGCATAGTAAAAATGGAAAACTAAAACCTCCAAAAAATGTATATGTAGAGTAGAATATTTTATAACCTGCATGGAAACCAGAAATAATAACCATGTTATGGCTAAATCATGGGAAATAAGACTCCCATATTTTGAATAAGACAGCCATATTTCATCATTATGTTTTTAGGTGGCTTCATTTGCTCTAATGATTATTGCAATTAAGATAATTTATAATATGATATGGTATATAATGTTTTTATTGTGACTTTTTTCTTTTCCATTGGTTCCTCCTGAATATAGTTCATACTTTTAATCCTGTGCCTTATCTTTCCATAATTCTCAGCCCACTTCATCCTCATTTGTCTGCCTGTATTGCTGGCTTTTCACTTTCTGAGACTTGCATTTCATTTGTCCTCCAATAGTTCCTGATGACTGACTAGGTCCTGACAAATTGCCTTACCTAGACATCTAGGTGCCAAATTCACAAGTACTATGAAAGACAAAACAAAAAACAAAATAAAAATGTTTCCCAGAAACATTGAACTCAGTCTAAAAAATATACTTTGCTTTTTACATTCAAATTTAATCAAGCTTTGAGAACTGAACAACCTATTATAATGTTTTATCAAGAACTTATGTACCATGTGTGAATTACATTTATCTTTTAATTCTGTTCTTACAACAACACTCCGAAAAATACCACTGTGTTCTTTTTCTATTAATACAATCACAGGCCTTGAATACTTTAAAAACATCTGATGTAAACATATGATCAGATTCATTTGATCCTATGAATGGTTTAGAAATAAGAAAAATATAAGTAGCAAACAAAATAGTGATGTGATTCTCAGAGAATGCCAAACATGGGTTTAGAGGATTGTACTGTGCTGCTTTTAATAGAGTATTCTTAAATCACTGAGAGGGAGTGATTATTTCAGTTCATCATTTCTACTTCTGTCACTATGTCATCAGCAGCTTTACTTTGGGTTTGGGAATAGCATCACTCTGAAAAAAGAACCAAGAACACTGTGTGTGGCCTAAGTATTCAGATAGAACATATATGTGAATTGCAATAAAGCCATCCAACTCTATTAGATTAAGATGCAACCCATTATTCTGCTTTTGTTTCTTCTTATATTTCCTGTTTTCCAAGTAAGCTACAAATCAATGATTTGGTACAAGAATCTAAAAAATATAAATCAAAATCAAAACACTTCATTTTCAACCTGGAAATATTTTTTCAAAGAGAAATACCATTCCCTTTTCAAGTGTCTCCTCTAAAATCTGGTAGTGAAGAACATAGTTTTTTTCTTTTAAAATATCCATAGGTAAGATTTTTTTTTTAGAGGACAATAAATGACATAGCTTCAAGAGCCCTTTCTTTCTGAAACAAGTTCTAAATGTAAAGACTGTAAAATGCTGAAGTTAGTAGGTCAGCCCAGGTAATTAACACAATTCTCAAATGACTTCTAAGCCAAGCAATCCCCAGATCCCTTATCTTCCTACCTTAAAATATCTTGAGTTAAAAACGTGATTTCCAGGTCACTAATTTGTAATCCTTACATTTTATCAGTATCATAAATGATTTAAGAAGCTTTCAGAAGTTATTATAATTTCTGAATTTTTAGTTCATAAATTATAAAACTGCTATCAACAAATTTATCTTTTCTGAGATTTTCTTTAGAATAAATGTGGACTTTATCTGTACCAACTATTTAGAATACAATACAAAGATTCCAACCTTCTGTAACTTAAATGTGCAATGTAATGTAAGTAGTTAAATGGTATTGTGGAGTACTAGAAAGAAATCAGCCTTAGGATCAGACAGATCTTGGTTTGGCTTGAAACCTAACTCTTCATTTACTAGATTACATAATATTAGGCAATTTTTAAATCTTTCTGAGCCTGAGTTTCCATATCTGAAAAATAGATATAAATTTTTAACTTACAGACAGTGAATATTAAAAGACTTAATATATAAGAAAATATATAGCATATTGTCTGGCTTGTAACTGACACTCATTAGTCTGTAATTATGATTATGATTACTATTATACTGTTAATGTATAAGGATATGTAAGTCTTCCTTTTCTGATAGTGAAGACCAACATAAAAGACTGTTTTATATTTATGTGGGAATTTGAACCATAGTTAAAATTATAAAGTACATAGTTCATTTAAAAATTAATTTAGGTATATTGTTGTTCAAATTGTGTCTCCTACTATATAGCAACTCTGAAGAGAAATAGGTCATAACAGGTATCCCATAAGGCAAGTGTCAGTTTTGTCAGCTCCCACTTCAGCCTCATGAAGAAGTTTTGTTGTTATTTTCACAAAAGCTCTTTTGGATCTAAAAGAGCTAAAGTTATTTTTATAAATAGACATTTTCACTTGGTTAGCATGTTAATATTTATTTTACTCTGCTTGAAGAATGCATATTTGGAAGACATTTGAACATTACCCACAGTAAATATATTAGTATGATAGTCAGCCTCTCCCTATTACTAATTTAATTATAGTTCATTTAGGCATGTAAAATGGATAGAAATTCTTTAACTGTATTTTAGAATGAAGAGAGGAAGGTCACAAGTACAACAAGTAAAACAATTATTTAAGAGCTAACATTTTTCTATAATGATTATCATTAAAATGCACTATCATTAGTTTTATTTACTTTGTCCTTTGGATTATTTCTCTCTTTCATTAAATTTTATTTCAAAACTAAGAAAGACAACAGCAAAATCAAATAGCATTTGGAGTATAGGGGGCTCTAAGTAGTAACACTTCAGTTTACAGCATTCTCCTGAGAATATCTTTTAAAATATATTCTTTTGTCTTTATATGATGATATGCAAAGCCTTAGTTTTATATTCTACATAATTATCTTTATTACAGTCTCTATCTAATTTTTGTTTGGTGTATAGATGAGAATATACATTTTTCTTTTTAATCTAGATCTAGGACTTGATCTTGATATTGACTTATACTAGGTAGCACATTTTCACTAAGGTGACTAGAACTGTGATGTGTGTATCTGCACAGACATAAATTCAGACAATTTTTGTAAAACAACATTAAGGTCTTACCAAGAAAACTTGGAAAAGGAGGGTGTTAATGAGTCTTTTTATATATAACAAATAGCCTTCCATGATGATTCCAAAAAGGAAAAAGCTACATGCACTCCTGGAAGACTTACAAACATATTGGAAACAAGTATAGCTCTTCACATTGAAAACACTGTGATTTGTTTTATTTTCAAATCTAACAGCTTTTTGCTTATGTTAAAGGAAACACTTGATAGACATCACAGATTCAATATATTATGGAAAATGTGCCTTAATTAAAATAACTTATCCAAAAGGAATCTTGAGTCAACATGTACCAATACTTAGTGAGTGATTTGGCTGCTTTACTTGCAAATGATTATACCAGATTTCATAACTTATTATTCAGCATTCTATAATTGTTAATTTTCCATTAGTAGATTGAAATTGTTATTTTGAATAGAAATATATTCATATACAATACAAAAAACTTAGGTAGAATTACAAATGTAATTCCTATAAGAAAATTAATATATTTTCTAAGATAGGATCATTCATGAAAAAATATTTTTAAATTTTAAAAAATACGCCTTATTAAAAGAATTCTATCATTGATGCAGAAATCTGACCTCTGTATTTAACATAAATCACTCACAAATTTCATGAATCTTATAAAGCAAATGGAGGATAGTAATGTTACTAAGTCCAAGCTCGTACTGCTCCCTCACAACAGGCCGATAAATCTAGAGACGAAGTTTTGGGGCAAGGAATAGCGACTTTATTCAGAAAGCCAGCAGACTGAAAAGATAGTGGACTAGTGTCCCAAAGAACCATCTTCCCCAAGTTAGAACTCAGACTTCTTTATTAATACTAAAAGGGGTGGGGCGGGGGTGGCTGGTTGTTGCAAACTTCTTGGTGCCAGAATCCTTTGTTCTTGCACCTGTCCGTGTAGGTCAGGTCACAATGTTCCTGTAAACCTCCAACAAGACAAATGTTATTCTCTGTTCCACAACTTTTTACCTCTATATGAATGAAATGTGTTATAGATTTAAAGGTCAAGCCTGGAAGGCACAGCCTTGAGAATGGGCTATTATGTATATTTCAGGTTTTTTCTTCTTTGTTACAGGAACATTGTAACAAAATAATATCAACAGTCTTTAGAAAACCATATTAAAACAATAAATAAGCAAACATTTTAATACCATATTAAAAACTGGTTGGGAGACTGTCTACTTTCCCTTGCCTCACCCACTGTTCCCATTGGAAACCCCAAAGCATTAGCAATTGCTACATAAAAGTCTTTCACCAGCCTCAAACAAACTTCACACATCAATCTTCACATCTAAGGGACTATCATGTATGCATAGATTGTGTGAATGTCTCATCATTCTGGTTTGTAAACCTCTTTTCAGATACTTTTTGTCCAGCATGGTGTAACCAAAAAAATATAAACAAAAAAAGCATTAGGTTCCCTTCAGTTAAATAACTTTTCCCCAAATAACACACAACAAAGAAGCAAAAAGACCACCAATTTCTCTTGACCCTACTGCTGTTTAAATCACAATTCTATATTATTCTCTTTCTTGTCCTTGCTGTAGTTCATTAAATCTGTGAATGTTACTTGTTGCTTTCACTTTTGTTCCACATGTAATCTGTATACCCCAATGAAGATAGTCAAATGCAGGTGCTGAACATGTTGTGTACTTTTCTGCTGCCAGGCATCTGGCTCAGAATTGCCATTATTTCACTCAGGGAAGACCTTCAAATGGGGTCTCACTGCAACCAAATGCTAAACAGTTTCACTCTCCTTGTTTCTTTGTCAAGTCACTATCAGCTGTAATCTAGAACTGCCCTTCAGACTAACTCATTCGGAGCAACTCCTTCCTATTGACTCAGTTCCTGACTGCAGATTTCCCTTTTCTCAGTTTTCACTGCCCACATCAGGTTTCATAAAAGATCTATGATTTTCCTGGTGTTTAACCTCTGTTCCTAGTCTAAATTTTACTTTGCTACTTCTACATTCCTTCTAACATGTTATGAGAAATCTAGCTGGGGAAAAATAACAGCAGTTACAACAATTACAAACTTTTGTTCACCTTGTTCTCCATTCCTCAAATACCTTTTTCACTCTTTTCTGCTCATCCAGGCCATGTCCATCCTTCAAGGCTAAGCTCACCTGTATTCTTTTTGTACACTTCTAAGGCTACCCTGTATTTTTTTTCTGCCGCTTTCACTGATTGTGGCAACCCTAAATGGTGGTTGTGATGATGAGATTACAATGATGACAGTGGTGTTGGTGCTGGTGCTTTTAGTGACAAGGATAGCTAATATTTAATGAGTATTTCCTGTTGTGTTCAGAAAAAACCTCTTTGGAATTGGCACTAGTTTACTGATGAGAGGAGTTAAGCATTAGGGAAGATAAGCAAATTTTTTAAAGTCACTTAATTAAGTGTCAGAATGGAAATTAAGCATTTGAGTAAAAAGCCTAAGTTCTTGATAACTACACCACACTGTGTCCTCTCAAATTTTATTAATTTTTAAAATGCAATTAATGCAATATTTAATAAGTTTTTGACATCTCGAGATTTTGTCATTTATTATTGTTAAACACATATAGTTGCTTTCAGTAAATGTTTATAAGCTAATGGAAAAAATTACCTGAGCTTATCATATTTAATTTTATATATAGCTTACATTAGTTTTCTAGGACTGCCATAATGAAATAGCACAGACTTGATTACTTAAACAATATAAACGTACTTTCTAACAATTCTGGAGGCTAAAATTCCAAGATCAAATAAATTTAGAGTCCTTGATGAAAGTGATTTCAACTTTGATGCCATCATCATTTATCATAATTAAGTAACAACAAAATTTTAAAATATATTATCCCCAATATTAATAACTGATAAGCCTTCATAAATGGCAATATGTTTTGGTTTTAATGGAAACATTGCAGGCATTTGCTTTATATTATCCATATATAATATTTCCTTTCAAATAACAATTTCAGTCATTTACAACAGATGATATCTTAAAATATAATCACATATGATATATTAAAATATTTATTTCACACAGAAGGATACATCTTTTCTTCAGAGAAAAATCTCTACCTACTATAGGTTTAGAATGTTGGCTTAATTTATGCCACTCAGATCATTGTATTATCTGCATGATTGCAAGTTTATATTATCTGCATAGCTATCTTAGCAAGAAGAAGCTTTAAGTTTGTGATTTGCTTTTGAGATTTAATTCATACACTTCCAAGACTCCAAATGTAGTAAAGTTCAAGCTACAATAGCATTAAAAATGAGCATAAATTAATACCTTCATCAGACATTTACTGAGTGCCTTCTATTTACCAGGAAAAGCACATGGATGAAGCTTTAACAGCTCTCCAAAAGAGAGTCAGCACAAAAATTTTATTTAAGCAATAACCTTGTCCCTTGGATTTAAGAGAGCAATTTTTCATATGGTCCAGCATCACCATATACAAAAAAATAGAAATTAATTTTCTGCATAGTTTTACATTCCCTCAGTAAGAAAATGATCTTTTCTTTTTTTTTTTTTAAATGAACCTGGGAGGGAGACATTTTATTTATTTATTTATTTTTAAATTTTATTTATTTATTTATTTATTTATTTATTTATTTATTTATTTATAGCTGTGTTGGGTCTTCGTTTCTGTGCGAGGGCTTTCTCTAGTTGTGGCGAGCAAGGGCCACTCTTCATCACGGTGCACGGGCCTCTCACTATCACAGCCTCTCTTGTTGTGGAGCACAGGCTCCAGACGCGCAGGCTCAGTAATTGTGGCACACGGGCCTAGTCGCTCCACGGCATGTGGGATCTTCCCAGACCAGGGCTCGAACCCGTGTGCCCTGCATTGGCAGGCAGATTCTCAACCACTGCGCCACCAGGGAAGCCCCAAGAAAATTATCTTTTCTATAATGAGTTTTGGGAACTAAGTTAACACCATTAGAAGAAGGCTAAGTTTCCATTTAATCTCCATGGCTCACTTGAGAAATGGAATTTACAAAAGAAAAACAGAAAAAATATGAAGCTATTTGAGAAATGCCTAAATATGAAGTTATGCTCTCTATGTTAGCAGCATGTGGTTCTGTGTCTTTACAACATTTGAACTATGGTAAAAGGCACATTCTCTAAAATAACTGCATTCAGATTTTCAACTTCAAACTCAGAGGCTTGCCAAGAATGTCTTTACAAAGTATCTATATTTTAATTTTTTTAAATTTATATTTCCAAATTGCCTTCCAAAGTGACCTCCAAAATTAACGACACCTTCACCAGTTTTTTAAGATAATGCCTTCCATTTTTTTCTCAAAGTAAATTTTTTACAAAAGAGTTTTGCAGCAAAAGCAATCTCAAAGGTTTATTGTTCTGATATCTGTTTCACTGCTACTCAGAAAACCATAAGAAACTCAAGTATTATCCTTAAAATTAAATAAAATCAGACTGCAGTAACTTCTGTGATTTCAGAACAATGGTGGATTAAGAAGCTCCAGACCCTTGTCCTCTATAGAAATACCAAGTAAGCAACTACAGATTGATTTAAAAAGCTTCGTGAGAGCTCTGGAAGCAAATCAAGGATATACGGCAGCCAAGTAAATGTCTGATCAAGAAAAAGTCACATTCAAATCAATAGAAATTTCATGGCATTTATGCTTGCTCTTGTACCAGGGTAGCACAACATAATTGGAAGAAGGCAACTTATTTCTTGATTTCCCCCTTAAGATACAAGAAATGAGTGGAATTTTTGGCCACATTCTGGTCTATCTGTAGGGTATGCAACAAACTAATTTCAGTATTGCCTAACTCAATGCTCAGATGAGAATAGCAGTATGGTTTGGATGCCAAGTTGGAAGCCACAAAAAGTAGTGGCAGGTACAATAGCACATGAAAATAGCAGGACTACAGACCATGGATACCTGGGGGCAAGCGATTATAGGCAAAGGTATACAAAAGAATATCTAAGGTCTGACAAAGAAGCAGAGGTGAGACTTAGAGAAATTAAGATATGTATAAGCAACTGTGTATACGTGAGATTAGAATAAAAAAGCACACATGCAAGTCCACAGAGATGCATTCTCAGAAAAGGCCTGAGAACTCAACTTTCATGCTGGGCTGATTAGTGAAATACTTCCCCCACACAGAGCCATTAGGCAAAGGTTAGGAAAAGTGGCTGTTTTTCCAAATACCCAATTTTAACAAACGATCACATGGAAACATGGCTCATTCAAAAGGGACAAAATAAATATCAGGAAACTGACCCTAAAGAACAACAGATTTTAAAGTTTCTAGACAAATAACTTAAACAACTTTCTTAAATATTTTCAAAGAGCTAAAGGAAAACACAGAAAAAGAACTAAAAGAAATCAGGAAAGCAACATATGAACAAAATAAGAATATCAAGAAAGCGATAGAAATTACAAAAAAGAAGCAAACAGAAATTCTGGACCTGAAAAATACAATACTGAATTGAAGAATTTACTAGAGGGCTTCAACACCAGACTTGAACCAGCAGGAAAAAACCTGTGAATTTGAAGACAACTTGTATGAAATTTTCAAACCTAGAACACAAAGAAAAAAGAATGAAAAACAGTGAATGGAACCTTAGAGACTTAAGAGCCATCATCAAACAGACCAATATATGCATAACTGAAATCCCAGAAGAAGAAGAGAGAGAAAAGGAGCAGAGACCTTCTTTGAAGAAATCATGATACAGAATTCCCAAAATTTGAGGAGGGATATAGATTTAAAATACGGGTAGCTAAATGAACTTCAAATAGGATAAACCCAAAGAGACCCAAACACATTGTAATGAAACTGTTGAAAGTAAAAGACAGATCAGTTTTGAAAGCAGCAGACGTGACTCAACACATACAAGGAATCATCAATAAAATTATTAATAATTTTCTGATCAGAAACCTTGCAAGACAGAAGGCAGTGGGATGATATACATTTGTCCTTCAGTATCCATGGGGAATTCGTTCCAGGACCCACCGCAGATACAAAAATCTGTGGATGGGTTCAACATGTGGAACCCAGGGATATGGAGGGCTGACTCTATTTAAAGTACTGAAAGAAAAAATATATATATCAAATGAGAATTCTATATCTGTGAAAACGGTCCTTCAAAAATGAGGGATAAATTAAGATATTCCCAGATAAGCAAATATTGAGAAAGTTTATTATGACTAGACCTTCACAACAAGATATATTAAAGGGAGTCCTTCAAGTTGAAATGAAAGGATCCTATACAGTAACTCAAAGCCAAAAAAATACATAAATTTCTCAGATAAAGGAAGATGCATGACTAATATAAAAAACATTATTATTAATATTGATTCATAATACCACTTTTTATTGTTCTACAAGATTTAAAAGTCAAAACCACAAAAAATGATTATAAATCTATGGTAATGAGTACACAATACACCATAATGTAATCTGTGATGTCTATAGCAAAAAAGGAGGGGCATAGCTGTAAAGGAGTAGAGTTTTTCTATGTGATTGAAATTAAGTTGAAATCCATTAAAATAGATTGTTATAACTTTAGGACATTATATGTAATCTCCATGGTAATTACGAAGAAAATATATAATACTCACAAATGGAAATGAGGAGAAAATCAAAATGTTTCACTACAAAAAAATATCAACTAAACAGAAAGAAAAGCAGTGATATGGAGTAAGGTACAGAAAAGCTATTATAAGACATACAGAAAACAAAGAACATAATGACAATTTTGTCCTTCCTTATCAATAATTACTTTAAGTATAAATGAATTAAACTCCTCAATCAAAAGACATGGATTAACAGATTTTTTTAAAGGATCAGACTATATGCTGTCTAAAAGAAACTCACTTCAGAGTAAGTACATTCCAGAATGGAAAAAGATATTTCATGCAAATAGCAACCAAAAGAGAGCAGGGCTAGCTATATTATATCAAACAAAATAGACTTTAAGTAAAAAACTTTTACAAAAGACAAAGGAGGTTTTACTTATAAAAGGGTCAATTCACCCATAAGATATAATAATTATAAAAATAGAAGAAACAAATATCAACGCTCCTAAATATATGAAGCAAACGTTGACAGAGTTGAAGGGAAAATTATGTGGATCTACAATAATACTAGGAGACTTCAATATACCAATATCAATAACCCATAGAACAACTGGACATAAGTTCAATATGGAAATAGAGGATTTCAGCAACTCTGTAGAATAATTGGACTTAACAGACCTATATAGAACAAACCACCAAACAATGGAAAAATAAGATTTTTTCTCAAATGCATGTGGAATATTACCAAGGTCAGACCATATCTTAGACTGCAAAATGTCTTAATAAATTTTAAAGATTGAAATCATATGAAGTACTCTTTCTGATCACAGTGGCATGAAAATAGCTATCAACAGTGGAAGGAAAATTAGAAAACCCACAAATGTGTGGAAATTACAATACATTTTTTTTCACTTAAACTTTTTATTGTGATTTGGGTTGGGGTTCTAAGATAAGCACATTTTTTATTAAAGTATAACTGATTTACAATACTATATTAGTTTCAGGTGTACAGCATAGTGATTCAAAATTTTTATAGATTATGCTCTGTTTATAGTTGTTATAAAATATTGACTATATTCCCTTTGCTGTACAATATATCCTTGTAGCTTATTTATACAATACACTCTTAAACAACGAATAGGGAAAAATGAAATCACAATGGTAATTAGAAAATATCTTGAGCCAGTGAAAAGATGTATCAAAATATCAAAACTTATCATAAGCAGCAAAAGCAGTGTTAAGCAGGTAATTTTTAGCTATAGATGCTTACATTAAAAAAGAGAAAGGATGTCGAATCAAAAAGCTAACTTCATTCCTCAGCCACTATGGAGAACAGTATGGAGGTTCTTTAAAAAACTAAAAATAGAGTTACCATATGATCCAGCAATCCCACTCCTGGGCATATATCTGGAGAAAACCATAATTCGAAAATATACATGCACCCCAGTGTTCATTGCTGAACTATTTACAATAGCCAGGACATAGAAGCAACCTAAATGTCCATCAACAGAGGAATGGATAAAGAAGATGTGGTACATATATACAATGGAATATTACTCAGCCATAAAAATGAACAAAATAATGCCATTTGCAGCAATATGGATGGACTTAGAGATTGTCAAACTTAGTGAAGTAAGTCAGACAGAGAAAGACAAATATCATATGATATCACTTATATGTGGAACCTAAAAAAAAAAAAAACGTACAAATGAACTTATCTACAAAACAGAAATAGTCACAGATGTAGAAAACAAACTTATGGTTACCAAGTGAGAAAGGCAGGGGAAGGGATAAATTGGGAGATTGGGATTAACATATTCACACTAATGTACATAAAATAGATAATAAGAATCTACTGTATAGCAAAAAATAAAAAGAAAAATAAAACTAAATTGAAACAGAAGGAAGGGAATAAGAAATATTGACACAGAAATAAACAAAATCAAGAATTAAAAAATAGAGAAAATCGATGAAACCAATAGTTGGTTCTTTGAAGGCATCAACAAAATTGGCAAACCTTAAGTTGCATTAAGAGGAAAAGAGAGAAGACTCAAGTAGCTAAAATCAGAAATTAAAAAAAAACACATTGTAATTACTATGAGCAACTGTATGCCAGCTTTGGGATAACTAAATGAAGTGGACAAATTCCTAGAAATACACAACCTCACAAGAATGAATCATGAAAGAAAAGAAAATATAAACCAACTTGTAACTAGTAAAAAGTGATTGAATCAGTAATCAAAAAACCTCCAAACAAAGAAGAGGCCTGAACCAACATGGCTTCACTGGTGAATTCTACAAAATATTTGAAGGGGAATTAGTAACAATCCTCTTCAAACTCTTTCAAAACATTGAAGAGGTGGGAGCACTTCCTATCTCATTCCATGAGGTCACCATTACCCTGATTCCAAAGCTAGACAGACACTACAAGAAAAGAAATCTTCAGACCAATATTTCTTATGAATATAGATGCAAAAGTCTTCAACAGAACACTAGCAAATAGAATTCAGTAGCACATTAAATGGACTATAAGCCATGATAAAGTGGGATTTATTCCTGCAATGTGAGGTTGTTTCAACATATAAAAATCAATCTATGTGATACCCTATAATTAATATAACAGAAAAAAAATCATCTCAACTGATGCAGAAAAAGCATTTTACAAAATTAAATACCCTTTCATTATTAAAAAAAAAAAAATCAACAAACTAGAAAAAAGAGGGAAGCTACCACAACATAATAAAGGCCATTATAAAAGTCACCATATCAATGGTACTGAAAGGTTTTCCTATAAGATGAGGAACAAGACAAGCATGCCCACTTTTGCCACTTCTACTCAATATAGTACTGGAGGTCCTTGCCGGGGAAATCTCTCTCTCTCTCTCTCTCACACACACACACACACACACAGGCATCCACATAGGAAATGAAAAAGAAATATTTCCCAGCAAGAACTTCCCAAAGCATATTGCTCCTTTAGAATATGCCCATCTCCGATACATGCTGGAGTATACACAAGGACAGCTAAGATAATTAGATAATTAGATATTGATTGTTTGATTGACTCAATGTGAATCAAACCATTTCTTGAACAAAGGAAAGATTAGGATAAGTGAGTTAAGTGAAACCTGAATGCCTTCCATTCTATGGTGCCAAGGGATTGTTTCTTTCTAAAAAAAAAAAAAAAGTAATTTTTAAGGATATTCATATCCTATTACCTTGATTGTCCATACAATATTGTGACAGAATGTCCAAAAGAATCTTTAAAGATTAAGAAGATTTGCAGATGAATCATTTATTTGAATTACACAGACAAAAAGAGAGTAATGCCACCCTGGGCCAATTGTCTTCAAAGAAACACAGCCTAAATGGTGCGGGAGACCCAAAACTAATCTTAACTGGTGGTTGGAAAATGATGCCTGGAAGCTAGAATAGTAACAAGAAAAGTATGTTCATCTTACCATCAAATTTTTAAGCTTCTACTCATTGTAAACCTCTATGTGCTTGTGTTAGTACTTAAATTCCATCATTGTATGAGGTTGAAAAGACATGTAAACAGCTTTCATTATTGCAAATTCAACAGTCATCATCTTTGCCTAAACAGTCAAAGGGTACAAACTTCCAGTTAGAAGATGAATGAGTTCTGAGGATCTAATATACAGCATGGTGACTATAGTTAACAATACTGTGTTGTATACTTGAAAATTGCTAAGAGGGTAGATCTTAAATATTCTCACCACACACACACAAAATGGTAACTATGTAAGATGATGGTTATTTTAACTAACCTTATTGTGGTAATCCTTTCACAATATATATGTATATCAAATCATCACATTGTATATCTAAAACTTAATGTAGTATGTCAATTATATCTCAGTAAAGCTGGAAAAAAGATAAAAGATGGAAATATGTTTATTTTCTTGATGGGAATGACATATTGTAAACAACGTTGTGGAAGTCTCGGCCTTGAGATTCTTCAAGAAATATCTCTGATGTGTAATGAGTACTCCATGGAGAAGCTTCAGAACATAATCAAATTTGAAATATATTTTGAATCATGCCTACAATTTCATGCCAAATGACATAATTGTGATGCCAATAAAAATCAAAGAAAGAGGCTTGTATCTTGAAGTTTATGTTTGTGCATATAACAATTAACACTAGCCCTGCTGTTGAACCATGCATAGTCACATCTATGGTTACATTCCAGACATAAATAATAATCATGACACCTCACTTTAATGGAGGTTAGGGAGCAATAATAGTGAAATATTTAGGATTGGTGGGCAAATTTTAAGTTTACTTTAATTCGATTTATTTCTTTTAGAAGTAGATGTGCCTAAATTTCTACTGGATTTTTGCACACCCACTAGGAGAAAAAAAGATATTCTCACACTTATCCCCTTTTTAGATTAGATACACAGCATCCTGAAGAAATGAATGTTAGCAGATCTGAGGAGCAGTTCCATGCTGTAAACCATGCGGAACAAACTCTTCATAAAATGGAGAACTACCTGAAAGAGAAACAATTGTGTGATGTGCTACTCATTGCTGGACACCTCCGAATCCCAGCCCATCGGTAAATATCCTTATGCAGACAGATCATTTAATGACTATAGCTAGCATGAATGAGAAAGAATCAGTCCATTGATTACGAATTGGAGCATTGAGGAAAATAGATTTTTATGTTTTTGTATTGAAAAAGCACTAGCCTATATGATCTGTTTCCCTGTGTGATATTTAGAAGAGCCAAACTTTAGAGAAATTGATGAAGAGAAACAGCACAAATTGTCTAAACAAAATCAACTTACTTAATTTACCTTTCTAATTTCACTACACTTTACTGAACTATGAAAGATTTATGCAGAAAACGTACTCATCAGTGTTAAAAACTTACTGACTATATTTCATGTTTTTCAGTGAGATTATGGACTGATTTAATTTCCTATGAAACATTCCTATTTCCAGGTTGGTTCTCAGTGCAGTGTCGGATTATTTTGCTGCAATGTTTACTAATGATGTGCTTGAAGCCAAACAAGAAGAGGTCAGGATGGAAGGAGTCGATCCTAATGCACTTAATTCCTTGGTGCAGTATGCTTACACAGGTAAGTGCTTGGCATGTATTAACTCATTCAATCCTCACAATAACTCTATATTATATAACCCACATTATTATTATTCTAACTCTGCAAGTGAGAAAATTGAAGGATAGACCAGTTAAGTAAATTTCCTAAAGTAGTAAGTGGCAGAATCAGTATTTAGATACAGTAGTATAAAAGATCAAGAGGTAAATAATATGCTATAAAATTTTTGACCATGAGAAAATAGAGCTATTTTAACACAAAGCTACAGGAGCATGTCTCTCTTTCTCTTTTGAAAGGTGTGGGTACATTCTTGTTTGTAAAAATGAGAGTGGAAGTGGGATATTCTAACTCTATAGACTTAGTCTCTTCTTTTGAAATAATAAAGTCATATTTAATCAAACTATGTAACAAAAGTAACAGGATGAGTTTGGGGGCCAAGAAAATTTATTTATTTATTCATTCCAACTTTATTAAGGAATAATTGACAAATATAATTGTAGATACTTAAAGTATACAACTTGATTGTATATATATATATCATGTATATACACATATGTGTGTGTATATATATATACATATACACACAGATATATACATATATATATATATATATATATATATATATATAGTGGAATGATTACAAAGTTCAAGGTAATTAATTCACACATCATCTCATATAGATAACTCTTTTTTTTGGTGAGACTGCTTAAGCTACACTCTCAGAAACTTTCAAGTATGCAGTACCCAATACCGTATTATTAACTAGAGTCACCATGCTGTACTTCTTATCCTGAGAACTTCTTATAACTGAAAGTTTTTACCCTTCAATCTACATTTCTCCATCTTCCCTTTCCCGCCCCTATTTCACATACAAGTGATCCCATACAGTATTTGTCTTTCTCTGTCTACCTTAGTTCAGTTAGCATAATGCCCTCCAGGTTCACCCATGTTGTCACAAATGGCAGGATTTCCATCTTTCTCATGGTTGAATAGTATTCCATTGTGTGTGTGTATATCACATTTTATTTTTCCATTCATGTGTCAAAGAACATTTAAGTTGTTTCCATATCATGTGAATAATGCTGCAATAAACAAGGGAGAGGAGCTATCTCTTTAAGATCTTGTTTTCATTTCCTTTGGAGTGGGATTGCTGGATCACATGGTAGTTCTATTTTTTTTTATTTTTTAGGAGCCTTCATACTGTTTTTCTTAATGGCTGAACCAATTTACGTTTTCACCAAAAGTGCACAAAAGTTCCCTTTTCTCCAAAGCCTCATTAACATTGACTATCTCTTCTCTTTTTTATAATAGCCATCCTAACAAGTATGAGATAATATCTCATTGTGGTTTTGATATGCATTTCCCTGATGAGTAGTGCTGTTGAGCACCTTTTAACATACCTATTGGTCATTTGTATGTCTTCTTTGGAAAAAAATTTCTATCCACGTTCTTTGCCCATTTTTAATTGGATTATCTGCTTCTGTGCTATTGAGTTGTATGAGTTCTTTATATATTTTGGATATTAAACCCTTAACATATATATGGTTTGCAGATATTTTCTCTCATTCTGTAGGTTTCCGTCTCTATTTTTTGCTTCCTTTGCTGTGGAGAAGATCTTTAGTTTGATGTAGTCCCACTTGTTTATTTTAGCTTTTGTTCACTGTGCTTTTGGTGTCTTACCCATGAACTTATTGCCAAGACCCAAGGAACTTTTATGCTATGTTTTCTTCTGTGAGTTTTATTGTTTCATTCATTGAGAAATAAATATTATTCTTAATAAACAGGCCAAGTTTCAATGTCTACAGCAGGTGAATCTGAGAATAGTTCATACTGCTCTGAGTTTCATAAAATATAGGCAGGGCTCTCCCTTCAAAATCCAGGATAAGAAACAACACAAGAAACTTTGCCAATGGGCTGGATCCCTTTACAACACATTTTGGAGGTTGAACCAAATACATAGCAGCTTACAGTTTTTATTATTCTTTTTTATGGTTATGCAATCAGATAGAATTCATATTAAGGTATTTTACAAAGCAAAATTATAAAAGAATACTTTATAGTTTATATAATCCATATGAAATATCATTCTTTATAACTTCCCTATAACTTGGCTAAAACAGAAATATAGGAATATATCTTATCAAAATAATTACAACATTTGCAATAATTCATCAATAACTCTTGCTTCAAAAATAATACAGATATATCAATATAAAGGAAACAGCTTAAATTGCTCTGATCTTGGCTTTTAAAAATCTTTACAGATATTTTTAAACAGAGTCTGTTTTTTATACCTAAGAAAATGATCATATAAGCAATTCTTTATCTGAGGACTCTTGGCAATATTTTATTTCTTTTAAACTAGTGCTGTGCATTAATTCCAGGTGTAATATTTGGGCAAAGTCATCCTTATCAGCTAATAAATACAGATGCAAAAAAATGGACATATAAGTCTAGTGTTATTTACCCAGACATTTTCCCACACAAATGACAGGTACCTGTATTGCCCATTGTATGATCCTTATACAATATGACATAATGCTTCTTGAGTCATAATGTAGACAGTTTTTAATATTAGATTTAGATGCAGGTCTAAGATGATAAAGAAACAAGAAATTACTTTTTGTTGCAATGGTGGTACTCACTGTTCATTTGCTCCAGTTGTTTTTGATAATCTGGTATGGCTCCCTTCAGCCATCTCATTAGTGCTTGTACATACTCACTTGCATATATTCACCTCAAAAGGTATTCCCTGAATAGTTACTGTACACTAGAAAAAATAGCCCTATTGATGAAAGAAATTGAAAATTTTAACTATCTAGCATATTTGTGTCTTACTTTACAGAATATATAATCATTCTTTACTTTTTCAAACCATTTAGGTGTCCTGCAATTGAAAGAAGATACTATTGAAAATTTGCTGGCTGCAGCTTGTCTCCTGCAGCTGACTCAAGTCATTGAAGTCTGCTCCAATTTTCTTATAAAACAGCTCCACCCTTCAAACTGCTTAGGGATTCGATCGTTTGGAGATGCCCAGGGCTGTACAGAGCTCCTGAGTGTGGCACATAAATACACAATGGTAAAATCAATTGCTTCGTGTTAATTTGTAGTGATAATATATTAACACAATGTCTAAACTAATTATATGTTTACTGATATGTGTTTGTGTGTGTGTGTATGTTTGTGTGTGTAGAACCATTCCAAGGTAAAGATTATAATGTTGGGATAAAATTAAAAAGCAATAATATTTACATAATTTTCAAATGAATTGCACAAAATAGATATTAGATAAAAATATTTGTCTGGTTGAGCTGTACACAAGTAAGTTTCACATTTTTCAAACTAAAAACATTTAATTAAATCTCAGAGCTTGGAGAAATGAAAATATTGCCAACAATTAAACTGGACAAATACATATTTCAAGTAGAATCCACAGTAACAAGAAAACATAATTTCCCTGATGTTTTTGTACTATTAGAACTTTACTTCATAAAGTTGTACAAATTATTATTTCTAATGGAATTTATTGGGTTGGCCAAAAGGTTCTTTCGGGTTTTTCATACGATGTTATGGAAAAACCCGAATGAACTTTTTGGCTAACCCAATAGGTATCATTCAATAAGTAAAAAAGTAATATTATTGGATCACTATTAACTGGAAGAGCTTAAGAACTATCAAAATTAGTAAATCAGACCATTCTATTGAATGGACTTTTTATTTCTTAATGAAAACATGTTATTTCGGTTAAAACAACTTGCAGTTCAATTCTTTAATTAACTTAAAATCCCTCTCAATTCTATTAGTAATTATAATAAATTAAATGAACATGTTTGATGTGTTAATTCTTTAAAAGTTGCATGGGATAAGACTATCTTTATTCAGTCAAGTGACAGTGACATGAAATATAGATTGTAGGGAGGCAAGTAAAAGTAGCTAGAGGATATTAAATAAATCCTTGCCATTCATGCTAATAATTCCCTTATGCAAAGAAGAAAATGAACTTTTTAACCTCTGAAGCAGGGAACAACACAAGAGATGGATCTTTCTGTGAAACCAAATTAAAAGATAAAATTTCAAGCTAAGAAGATAGCTACATTTATTTAAGATTCAAAAATAAAGGCAAGTACATAAAAATGAACAATAGAGAATCACAACTAAAAACAATAAAATTAACAGTACAATTTTAGAATTGAGATGCATATAATTAAAAAGTATTTCTAGAGTTTCATACAGACCTTAAAATTTTCAAGCTTGTAATATTTGAATTCTCTAAAAAATTCTTGTAAAACTCCCCCTCTCTTCTTCCCACCCTTGGTCATTGTTCAAAATTTGAAGTTTTAAACATATTTCTGAAACAATACCATTATATGGAGAATCATATTATAATAGATTGACATTTTAACATGTCATTTAATTATGCTATTTATATTCCTATGTCCTAAATATAGATGCTATATAATCTATAGGAACAGCAGTTCAAAGGTTAATCCTACCACAAATGCCAAACATGAAAACTTCCTGTTAAATTATTTAAATTCTTGAACTAACTATTAACAGTTTCCTGTCTGGTATCTCACTCTTGCAGACAAAACACATTCTGATAAACAGCTTGAGTTATTTTTGTTGCTCAAAATGAACTTGTCTTCCCTTTCCTATTATGTGACTGAAACTGAGTGTTAAAGCAGGATGTGCAAAAATATGCAATACTGTTACCTCCTTTAATCCCTCTTTAGTTATTTTAGTATCTATTATAAATGCAGCAAAAGATGTCAAGATCTTGCTAAAATACTGCTTTTATAATACTGTACTGATAGTATAAAAATGCAAATAATTTTAATCTCTAAGAATAATGTTAAACTCTAAGGATTCAGTTTCAGTCATTTGAATCATAGACTGAGTAAAACAGATTGCCCTTTCTAATGTGAGTGGGCCTCATCCAGAAATACCCTCACAGACACACTCAGAATAATGTTTGGCCAAAAGCCTGGACATTCCATGTCTCAGTCAAGTTGACATAAAATTAACCATCACAATCATATAAACAGTAGTCTGCATCGATGAAACATTCAACAGATATGCTATATTCATTGAATACATTTTGCAACAATGTAAGTGTGGATTTTAAAAATGAACACCAAACCAAGGGCACTCTCTCTCACTTTCTTTTTTTTTTTTTTCTTTTCTTTCCTTGGAGAGTGGATAGCAAGAAGAATGAGAGATGGGGTCTTCCATAATATTTACACAGTTTCAAAGTTTACATACACTACCAGTAATAGGTAACCGTAAGTTTTAGAGTGTTTTATCTTTTTTTTAATCCTTTCATAAAAATTATGTCATTTATGAAAGGCAGTTGCAGTATCGAACAAAATGAAGTAGACCTAAAGGCATAGGTGTGAGTGCATACTTAGCCATTTACTGCACAAGAGATCAAACAATTCACATAGCCTGTTGTCTCATCAGAATAATTCCACCTCCCACAAGATTGCATTGGTGATGACTTAATGTTTGTGAAATAAATCTGTAAAGGGTGAAGTGCTGTACAAGTGTAATGTATTTTTAGTTTTAGTACTAGCTCCACCATTTTGCTATAGATGAGAGGGTTTTCAACCAGGAACATCTGCTATAGTAAAATCAGCAGTTCTCTCTCAATTACTTGCATTAGTCACAAGAGGGCTCTTTGTCTAAATAGGCAAGTTAACTTGGAATTTATTGTATCAGAGCTTCCATGATGGGTCTATCAAACTTGATGATTCTTGTATGGATAATTTTGCTATTAGGTTAACTCAGTCCCACAATGACTAAACTCAAGGGCACTGGTGGTTCACTGGCAGAAGTCTTGCCTCCTACAATGACTAAACTCAGAATGGAGCTGAAGGAGTGATTTGATTTATCCAGATCCCCCAGTTATTCAGAGGCTGTCTTAAGCTGCTTCCAGAATATCTATTTATTGGGCAACATAAATTACCAACTAGACTTGCTTATATCAATTTCAGAAGTATATTTTATTGCATTTAAAACTTAAGATCTTTACTATGAAAAATGTTGGAAATGATAATTGTGTTGTCAAAGAAAAATATATAACATTATAAATAGGAAAAATATATTGGTGTTTTGATGAAAAAAATTGAAACACAGCTGCCTGAAATTTGATACTTGACAAAAATACAACACAAATGACAGAAGAGAGAATCAAGTTATAAAACATAAAAATTGAGAGATAGCCCCTCTCCCCCTCAAAAAATAACTCAATAGGAGTCACTTTTAGATTAACCTGAATCTGTAGATGTTTATCCATTGCAAAATAACTTTACCTTGGTTAATAGAAGATCGTGATTTTTCACAAGAGAAAGGAGTTTTTAATCAGTCTCTTTTTCTCATCTCAAATGAATTCAGTATGTTGCCCCATCAAATGCACAGCCAAAGCTGCCTCTACCAGGCCTTCAAGATAGCCTCCACCTTGAAAATTTTCAGCCTTTCTCTTAAGGTTTTTGGCTAAAGGCCAACTTGACATCAGTCAGTCATGGAGTCATAAACTGTTGTCACCCACAAAATCAGAGAGTAAAGCACTGGCATCAACTCAGACACTACCCATGTGGCCTGTGAAGTAGTTAAGGCCTTTCCTTGTGTTTAATAAATAATTCCCAGTGGAAGCATTTTGTTCTTCAGCTTCAGAGGCTCCTCCAATCCCTTGTCACGGGCAGCAATAACATCTATTTTCTATGAATGCATATATCTGTCTCTCTGGCTTTTTCTGAAGTTTAACAAAAATAAATGCTTTGGTAAGCTTATTTTGTTAAGAAGTTTCTAAAGTACAAAGTTTCAGTAGAAGACTTCTCTTTTCTAGGAACACTTCATCGAGGTAGTAAAGAACCAAGAATTCCTCCTGCTTCCAGCTAATGAGATTTCAAAACTTTTATGCAGTGATGACATTAATGTTCCTGATGAAGAAACTATTTTCCATGCTCTAATGCAGTGGGTAAGGCATGATGTGCAGGCTAGGCAACGAGACCTAGCAATGCTGCTTTCTTACATCAGACTGCCATTACTTCCACCACAGGTATGGAAACTTACCCAGGTAATGTAAATTATAGTTCTAAACAACAACTAGGCATTAAGCCATTCCTTATTTTTTTTTAAATTTTATACAGAGAATCTCTGGTACAGGATTTGTTTCACAGAAGGACATGTACAGCCTTCAATTAACAATATTAATAATGATGAAGAGCGAGGGAAAAAGGTTTAAGGAAAAAACCTACAAATAATCCCCAAACTTCAGAATACTCATTAGTTTCAGTTTCCTCTCTCACCAAACAGCACTTGTAACAAGCAGAGAAAATGACTAACCTAACTCTTTTTCTTTTCCTGCCACCTTCTAGGCAAGGTGATAATAATCATTACAGTAGCATCTCAGAGGAGACCCTAGGAAGGAGTTAGATTCTGGATAATACCTACTACCTAGCATGAATAATTAGCTACTATGATTGAAACCATACTATAATTGCTTCAGATGCACTGGAGCATCATTATAATGGCATCCTCACCATGCATGTAGAAGGATTGTACGAAAAATGATCCTAAAAACAAACGCCCTTGGATAAAACTCAGGATTGACCCACCTCATACTGAATTTTAGTATGTGAAGTTTAGTGAGGTTGGAGTGCAGTCTCACTATATAATTCTAACATTGGTGATAACCACAATTATTTCTCTGTAGCCAACTGATCAGCAGTATATATCATTTATATTATATATATACATATACATATATATATATATATATATGAATATAAGGCACATATGCACACTTCATATGCTATATAACTTGTGGCTAAAGTCCTCAAACATCATTCACATTGGAAAGAAGGACTTTTCTGGACTTAATGGATCAGTAGCTTCATAAACGTTAAAATTAATCAATTTGCAAAAAATTTCTAATTAAATGTTAACATTGAAAAATAGATTTTAATTTGCTGATGACTTCTCTACTTTTTTTTTTTTTACTTTTAGCTGTTAATTAAATCCCATGGAAGTGCATATTTACTCTTATTTTTAGTTGAGTTACAGTTGATTTACAATATTATATTAGTTTCAGGTGTACAACATAGTAATTCAAAATTTTTATAGATTATATGCCATTTATATTTATTATAAAACATAGGCTATATTCCCTGTGCTGTACAATATATCCTTATAGCTTATTTATTACGTACATAGTGGTTTGCATCTCTTAATCTCCTACCCCTAACTTGCCTCTCCCCCCTTCCCTCTCCCCACTGGTAACCGCTAGTTCTCTATATCTGTTAGTCTGTTTCTTTTCTTTTAATTGAAGTATAGTTGATTTACAGTGTTATGTTAGTTTCAGGTGTATAGCAGAGTGTTCCAGTTATATATACATATATATATACTCTATTTCAGGTTCTTTTCCATTATAGATTATTACAAGATATTGCATATAGTTCCCTGTGCTATACAGTAGGTCCTTGTTGTTTATCTATTTTATATTTAGTAGTGTGTATCTGTTAATCCCAAACTCCTATATTATCCCTCCCCCCCTTCCCCTTTGATAACCATAAGTTTGTTTTCTACATCTCCAAGTCTGTTTCTGTTTAGTAAATTAGTTCATTTGTATCATTTTTTTTAGATTCTGCATATAAGTGCTATCATATGATATTTGTTTTTCTCTGATTAACTTCACTTAGTATGATAATCTCTAGGTCCATCCATGTTGCTGCAAATGGCATTATTTCATTCTTTTTAGTGGCTGAGTAATATTCCATTGTATACATATACCACATCTTCTTTATCCATTCATCTGTCCATGGACACTTAGATCGCTTCCATGTCTTGGCTATTGTAAACAGTGCTACTATGACCATTGGGGTGCATGTAACTTTACAAATTAAAGTTTTCTTCTTTTCCAGATATATGCCCAGGAGTAGTATCGCTGGATCATATAACTCTATTTTTAGTTTTTTAAGGAACCTCCATACTGTTCTCCATAGTGACTGCACCAATTTACATTCCCACCAACAGTGTAGGAGGGTTCTCTTTGCTCCACATCCTCTCCTGTATTTATTTTTTGTAGAGTCTGTTTCTTTTTTGTTGTGTTCACTAGTTTGTATCACTGTTTTTATATTCCACATATAAGTGATAACATACAGTCTTTGTCATTGTCTGACTTATTTTGCTGAGGATAATACCCTCCAGGACCTTCCTTGTGGTTGCAAATGGCAAATTTTCATTCTTTTTTATGGCTGAGTAGTATTCCATTGTATAGAGTGTGTGTGTGTGTGTGTGTGTGTGTGTATATATATATATACCACATCTTCTGGTGAGTGGGGCTATGTCCCTGCTCAGTTAGTTACTTCACCTGAGGCATGCCAGTACTGGTGCCTATAGGCTGTTGGGTGGGGGCAGGTCTGTGTCCTAAGGCTAATAAGCTAGAGGGAAGATTCCAAAATGGCCCTTACCAGGACCAGTGTCCACACGACAGAATGAGCTCCCACAAATGGCTGCTGCCAGTGTCTGACTCCAGGGTGAGCTCTGGTTGCCTATTGCCTTTCCTGGTGACCCTCTAAGATCAGCAGGTAGATCTGACACAGTCTCCTTTCAAGTTACTGCTTCTGCCCTGGATCCCAGAGCATGTGAGATTTTGTGTGCGACCTTTAAATATGGAGTCTCTATTTTCCACAGCCCTCTCAGTCTCCTGAATGTAAGCCCCGCTGGCCTTTGAAGCCAAATAGTCTGGTTGCTTGTCTTCCTGGTGCAGGGCTTCTGGGCTAGGGAGCCCAATGTGGGGCTTAGACCCCTCGCTTTTTGGGGAGAACCTCTGCAGTTGTAATTATTCTCCTGTTTGTGGGTCACCCACACCGGGATTATGGGTCTTGACTATATTGTGACTCTACCCCTCCTACCCAACTTGTGGTTCCTTCTTTACATCTTTAGTTGTAGATGATCTTTTCTGGTACGTTCTGGTCTTTTTCATCAATAGTTATCCTATAAATAGTTGTAATTTTTGTGTGCCTGGGAGAGGAGATGAGCTCAGAGTCTTTATACTCTTCCATCTTTTGAACTCCCAGTACATATTTACTCTTAAGCCAGGGGCTTCTTTGAAACTCAGTTTCTCAGGCCCCCACCACAGACCAACTGAAACGAGTTATTGGGTTGAGGCCAAGGAATCTGTATTTTAACAAGTTCTCCAGATGATTCTTAGATATGCAAAAATTTGAAATACACTGGTGTAAAGGATCAGAAGCCCTTAACTTTATACTGCTATTAAGTCTACATGACATTCTTTCAGCAAAGTGCTTAGTTGGACTTTTCTTAATTTATTGGAATAACAGGAAATATCCAGCTGAAACACACAACCAGTGGTACCTTGGCCTCCCACTCCTGAGTATGCCTAGAATGTGGGATTGTGTGAACTTTTCCTGATGATGGTAGTAGTGGGTAATCTTATACAAATATTCTAGAAATGAAATATATGAAGAGACTGGTGATAAATGTCTGAAGAATACTTTCAAAAGAAAAAAAAAATTACATAGCCTAGTTTTCAAACCTATTTGCTACAGAGTATGCATTAAGGAAATACCTGGGGTCTCACCAGCCAAGTCAAAAGAGTGATCCATCAGGGATAAAAAGTGGGGTGAGAACAGGGTTGAGATTAACCAGTGAAGAACAGGAAACTTCAGGGAAGTTTTATGGGGTAAGATTAGCACCTCCATTCCAACAACCTGCTTGCTCTTCCTGTCAATTCCTATGATACTGTGGACTCCAGACTCCAAGGAACCACTCTAAATGACCCTTGGAAAATTCTGAACAAAACTCTTAACTTCTCCTCAACTCATCTCAGGAAGAATACTTTACCTAGCTTTTATCCCATTCAATTAGGGTCATATTAGCTGCTGGGCAATAATGGTTAGAAAGGATTGATCTCACGTACTATTGATGATGAATTACCTAGTTACTAATACATGTACTTTACTGGTGTACACATGTACATGTACAGATAAAAAGCACCTGCTTCGTGCTTTGATTTGATGATAAAGATGCAGCCCCCATGGTGATATTATTTTTTTAATATATTTATTTATTTAGGGTTTCATTGGGTCTTCATTGCTGTGCATGGGCTTTCTCTAGTTGCGGCGAACGGGGGCTATTCTTCGCTGTGGTGCACCGGCTTCTCATTGCGGTGGCTTCCCCTTGTTGAGGAGCGCAGGCTCAGTAGTTGTAGCAAACAGGCTTAGTTGCTCCACGGCATGTGGGATCTTTCTGCACCAGGACTCGAACCCGTGTCCCCTGCATTGGCAGACAGATTCTTAACCACTGCGCCACCAGTGAAGTCCTGATATTATTTTAATTGCGCATGTTTGTGCCATTTCCCCTAAATCAACCAAAAAGGTGGCTGCTTCTCTAGCGGGGCAGGACATGCTTGCTCTATGCAGACACAGCCATTCACTGTGCTTTCAGTAACACATTTTATGAGTGCTTTTTCACTTTCACTCCTGGAGATTACACGTACATATTCAAAAGAGGAAAAGTATGTCAAATAAATGTGCATTAATAAATTCGCTACTACCATGAGGCTTTTAATCATAAAATATGTTACTAAGTAACTTAAAATATTAAATAATAACACATACATTAGAATTAGCTTGAGTTTTCTACAAAGTTATATAAATGAAAATGCTATTTCTAATGTTTGCTCTTTACTTCATATACATGCATCATTACTTTTCAGTTACTGGCAGATCTTGAAAACAGTTCCATGTTTACTGGTGATCTTGAGTGTCAGAAGCTCCTGATGGAAGCTATGAAGTATCATCTCTTACCTGAAAGAAGACCCATGATGCAAAGCCCTCGGACGAAGCCTAGAAAATCAACTGTGGGAGCACTTTATGCTGTGGGAGGCATGGATGCCATGAAAGGTAATAGGAACAAATTAATTACTTTAGAAAGTATCATTCAAAAAAGATGTATTCTCAACACCCTCCAAACTATGAGGGCGGTATTAAAGCTATATATAAATGTGTGCATCTAAAACTATTTCTTATAAATAAGGTAATATAAATATTGTGACCTCCTTTTTTATTCTTACCTTGTGGTATATAACCCTTTCATTAGTGTTTCCTCAACTCTTAATAGGTACTTTTCTGTTATGACGGCAATATTTATTTATTTATTGCTCTCAGGATACATTTAATTTATTTTTATTGAAGTATAGACTTACAGTATTATATTAGTTTCAGGTGAACTACATAGTGATTCAGTATTTTTGCAGATGATACTCCATTATAGGTTATTACAAGAAAATGGCTATAATATCCTGTACTACACAGTATATCTTCGCTGTTTATCTATTTTATACATAGTAGTTTGTATCTGTTAATCCCATACCCTTAATTTGTCCCTCCCTCCTTCTCTCTAACCTTTGGTAACCACTAGTTCGTTTTCTATATTTGTGCGTCTATTTCTGTTTTGGATATACATTCATTTGTATTATTTTAGATTTCACATATAAGTGATATCATACAGTATTTGTCACTCTGACATTTCACTAAGCATAATATTGTCTAGGTCCTTCAATGTTACTACAAATGGCAGAATTTCACTCTTTTTGTGGCTGAATCCTATTCCATTGTATATATACCACATCTTTTTTATCCATTTGTCTGTTGATGACACTCAGGTTGCTTCTATGTCTTGGCTATTGTATATTATTCTGCTGTGAACATTGGAGTACATATATCTTTTTGAATTAGTGTTTTCGTTTTTTCTGGATATATGCCCAGGAGTGTAATTTCTGGATCATATGGTAGTTCTATTTTTAGTTTTTTGAGGAAACTTCATACTGTTTTCTGTAGTGGTTATACCACTTTACATTCCCAACAACAGTGTACAAGGGTTCCCTTTTATCCACATCCTCTCCAACATTTGTTATTTGGAGACTTTTTGATGATAGTCATCTGGCATGTGTAAGGTGATATTTCATTGTGGTTTTGATTGCCTTTCTCTAATAATTAACAATGCTAAGCATCTTTTCATGTGCCAGTTAGCCATCTGTATGTCTTCTTTGGATAAATGTCTATTCTTCTGCCATTTTTTGATTGGGTTTTTTTTTTGATATTGAGTTGTATGGGCTATTTATATATTTTAGATATTAACCTCTTGTAGGCCACATCATTTGCAAATATTTTCTCCCATTCCATAGGTTGTCTTTTCATTTTGTTGGTGGTTTCCTTTGCTGTGCAAAAGCTTTTAAGTTTAATTAGGACCCACTTGTTTATTTTTGCTTTTATTTCTTTTGCCTTAGGAGACAGAACCAAAAAAATATTGCTATGATTTATGTCAAATAGTGTTCTGCCTGTTTTTTTCTAGGAGTTTTATGGTTTCAGGTTTTACAGTTAGGTACTTAAACCATTTTGATTTTATTTTTGTATATGGTGTGAGGGAATATTCTAATCTCATTTTCCAGTTTTCCCAGAACCACTTGTTGAAGAGTGTCTTTTCTCCATTGTATATTCTTGCCTCCTTTGTCATAGATTAATTGCCCATAGGTGTGTGGGCTTATTTCTGGGCTTTCTATTCTGTACCATTGATCTACGTGTCTGCTTTGGTGCAAGTACAATGCTGTTTTGATGACTTTAGCTTTGTAGTATAGTCTGAAGTCTGGGAGGGTGATACCTTCAGCTTTGTTCTTTTTTCTCAAGGTTGTGTTGGCAATTTGGGGTCTTTTGTGGTTCTTATGGCAACAATTTTTAAATTTGAGTATTTGCTTTGCAATGTAAGATCTTTTCAGGGAAAACTTAAAGATTTATTGTAAATGGAAGAGATGGGGTCCTCCAAATTTGTTTTTTGACAGAAATAGGAGAGTGGTCTCTAACTTCTTGCTGTCAATTTCCAGATAGATGCTCAAAGACCAGTTACAAATAAACTTGAAGTGTTGATAACAAGATCAGCAATTCCATCCTGGAATAAAATAATGATTTTACAAAAGAATTTCAACAAATAGGAATAGGGAAAAATTTCTGAAGCCATCATGTCTACCTTGAATACTTCTTAGAGCTTGTTTTACTATAGTTCTGTCTTTTTACACTTGATTTCTCAGTCTATAGACCCATGTTGCCAAAACAATGAGACAAGGAGTTTGTAATTAAGAATTGGCTGTGTAGGAAATAAGATCAACCACTTAAAATTTGCCAAGTCATACATAGAAATGTTTTGACACCTTGTAGAAAATGTTGCAAAAGTCAAAGTTCTGTGCTTCTGGAAACCAATTCTTTCTTTTGGTATGTGTAACTGGAAATTGGAAGACCATATAGGAGACATGTCAATTAATAATAAACCTATAAAACAAGAGCTTGCAAATGCAGTTATTTCCAAAGTAGTAGAGAAACTTCACAGAACTAGTGTTCTTCAGAAAATAACAAATACAATGAAATCTTATAATTAATTTCAAGTCTAGTAATGCTATTTTATTGCATTTTGTTGACTAGAATGAACATTAACAGAATTTAAAAGGTGTCTTATTTGATATTTATATCAAAATGGTACTAAGTACAAAATGCAAGCACAGCTATGCTTAGTTTCTGATTAAAAAAAAAAAAATGCCTAACCTGCAGAGTGAGAAATGGAAAACTTTATGTTTATTTGTTTGGTTTTTCTGTTTGCTACTATTTTTGTTATTTTTTCAGGTTCCTGTTTTTTTAAGTTAACATTACACAAATGAATGTGTTACACAAGATGGTAATAAGTATCTACAACTCCTTATTAGCTTACAGAAATGAGTGAAATGTGAGCCTATGATCCCTTGACTCTACTACCACAGTTTTATATGGAAGGAAGTAAAACCATCATTTTGAGACTCTTGGAATACCTAGTGTATGGAAATATAAAAATCTCTAAGGGAAGTTGCAGACAACTACAATAATAGTAAAAACTATTATTTTTGAGTACCTGATCCTTGGTTGGCATTTTGCAAGCATCATTTCTAATCCTCACAATAATGCTACAAGATAGATTTTATTACCCCAATTTTGCAGATGAGGAAACTAAGGTCCTTAAGGTTAGATAGTCAAGCCAAGGGCAAACATCTATAACTAAGGGAAAGGGAATTATTACTCAAATTTTGTATTCCTTTTTGCTATACTGCCACTATTTTAGATGAAAGAACAACAACAACAACAAAACTGACCCCTCTCTTTGAAGGTTTTAGAATCTATTTAAAAATCAGGGTGAACACTTAAGAGCAAAAAAAGAAAGAAAGAAAAGAAAGAAAGAAAGAAAAACTAAGTAAAGCAAAAACATTAAAGTGTTAGCATTTATCTATATAAATCAGTATTACATTTAAAAACATATCAATTTACATTCTTAAAAAAATTTCTATATGCATGCCTTTTCTTACAGTGTGTTGTTTCATTTATCTTTTTTAAGATACTTTTTGAACTTTCACCTTTTGATGTTTAGGAAATACAGTACTTCCTCAGTCTTTAATTACCTTTCTGACTCATACAGTTAACTTGGAATTAGTTGCTAAGTATAGATATCAGACAAGTGGCTGGAGTTAACTATAACTCCTACCATTATATTAAAAGAGTCATCAAAAAGTTGTAAGTATGATCACAGAGTCAAAAATTTTAAATGGCCAAATGGTAAACTGTGGGCTTTTGTGAATACAAGGTATTCAGTAACCTTTCATTTATTAAAAACAATGAATTCTGAGAGACAATATGGCATGGGACAAATTAAAAGCTAATATAGTGATTTTTATTTCATTTTAAAAATAGATGGAGGAAATCACTACATCAGATATATTCACAACTGCAGGAACTATCATGTTCCAAACAATACTACAAAGTTTGGCTGGTTTTGTTCCCTCTTGAATAGATCATAAGTGAGGGTTGAATAGGAGTTTTGAAATGAAATAAGAAACAATATTTGCAACGTTTAAGTGCAGAAGGCCAATATACACAGAAAAAGTATGAAGTGAGTCCTAAAGAGAGAGATTAGTAAAAAAAAAAACCTAAGTTTTCCCATCAAATATAGAGCTGCCATAATAAGCTAGCTAGAGGATTTACATTTTGATTAGTTGGAGCAATTGTGGAAGTAGGCAAATGGGATAAAGAAATTTTCAGAATTCAAGATACAGAACTACAAGTCATATATGTTCATAGATGCAAATAGTAGATATGGGGTCAATTTGTCTTTTATATTTTATCTAATGTCTGGAAAAAATTAACTTGGCATGAAGCAGACTTCATCATTTCAATGTAAATCTTCAACATACAGCTGATTTATGTAGCCTTCTACAATTTCCTAATTACTTCACCATTAATAACTCCATAATCTTAATAATTAGTGCACCCTAGCCTTCATTTCCTAATCTAAATTGGCTTTTTGGTAAATTCCACTAATGAAAAGAGTTCAAAATGAAAAGTTAAAATAGAAAAGAGTGGATAGGAAGACAGATGTGGGAAGATTGGAATGAAGAAGTGGAAAGGTATGAAAACAAACAGAGAAAATTGACTGCTTGACGAGTGAAAGTAGATGTGAGTTTGTTTGTAGGTATTCCAGTTGTAACAGTATCATCCAGAGACATTTATTATATAAAAGCTAGGTGGTGTTATTTGACCTCTCAGCAATAAATATAGTCAATAGAGCGATTGCTATCTGTAAATCAGCATTCAGCCAAATCCACATTGTCAATGAAAGATGCAGGGATTAAAGAGAAAGAGTAAATGAGTGCCTGCATATTCGCATGTTTTTATTGTGAAAATCCAAACTCTTGAGACAAAAATATTTATAGTGCACTATTCACCAGAAAAGACCTAAAAAGATATAAACACTGTTTCCATTAGTCCAATATAAAAAGAAAAACTTTCAGAAGCAGCCATAGACATAATATACACTCTGCCTAAATCCCTATACTGTAGCCTTATAATTCGCCAGTGAAAAGGCTTCAGATATTAACTATGCTTTCATCTTAACTAATGGATTATATTTTCTCCACAAATCTCCCAGTGGACAACCGAAAAGTGTTTTTGCTTATTCCTATGGTTGGCACTGTGAAATTGAGTTGAAATTCCCTAAATCTGTCACAAGCTCTCTTAGGTGCGCTATGCATGTGAATCGTCTAATTCTTTCATTTCTCACTTTGGTTATTAGAAACTTTCCTGTTGTGCAGAATCAATTTTTATTAAAAAATAACAACAGCTATTGTTGATGACTGGTAAAAAGCATTGCCTACAGGGGTAATAATTTATTATGAAGTAGTGACAATTTACTATGGCAGTAGTGACAGTATACTATGGTAGTAAATTTGGTATTTCAGTAATTGAGTAGAAAATTGAACTTTCATTAACACATAAAGAAGGTAATACATCAGAATTTCATCATTAATTATAATACATAAATAATATAAATATAAATAATTATATTATTAATTATAATCCTTTGTGTTACCATCATGGAACATTATGTGAATCAACACTGAAGTTCCATTTAAAAGGAATTTTCATTTCTGTTCTTTTAGTCGTTTGTATTTTAAGTCAACCCACACACACACTGAACTGAATAAAATAAAAGGGCATAAATTAATATATTGAATGGTCATAGGTAATTAAAACCATAATGGATATGTAGACAGTCAGTACTAGATTCCGAAGTAATTTTTGGTTGTAAAATATGGTGTTTGACACCTGTGTTAGTACTACCAACAGCTTATTATAGCCAAAGAAGCCATTATAAGCATATAAACTATATATATTAAATAAACTATTTTATGCTGACTCCTCTATTTGGATTCAGAAGTGGCGAAATATTCTCCTTATCTTGCCTCCCAGGTTGGAGAATCATCTGGGCTACTTATTTTAATTTGAGTTGCAATCACTGATTCTATGCTATAAATGATAGATACATAAATATAATATGAATGATGCCAATTAAAATTTTTATACAAGCAGTTTTTACCATTGTTCAATATTTCTTTAACAGGTACCACTACAATCGAAAAATATGACCTCAGGACCAACAGCTGGCTACATATTGGCACCATGAGTGGCCGTAGGCTTCAGTTTGGAGTTGCTGTTATTGATAATAAGCTCTACGTCGTGGGAGGAAGAGATGGTTTAAAAACTTTGAATACTGTGGAATGTTTTAATCCAGTTGGCAAAATCTGGACGGTGATGCCTCCCATGTCAACACATAGGCATGGCTTAGGTAAGAGCTTAAGGTTACATACTTTCTAAAGAATGTACAGTTAGTAGAGCTTTTTAAAAATTAAATTAAGCTGGAATACACTAACTAATATGTATAAAATAGATAACTAATGAGAACCTGCTGTATAGCACAGGGAACTCCGCTGTAGAGTAGAAACTAACACAACGTTGTGAAACAACTATACCCCAATTAAAAATAAATAATAAAGGTCATCCATCTGAAAAAAAAAATAAAATTACAATTAAATTAAGCTGCACATCACTGAGATGTAGCCAAACGCTTAGTGAAAATGTTTCCAAAATGCTGAAAAGCTTAAGCAAATGATAAAAGACTGTGAAAGTTTTTTCTTGTTTCAGATGTCATACTTGTTGTAATCCTATCTCCATTCTACCGGTATTTTAAAGGGGTCCCACTTCAGGAAGGATAAAATCTTTTAGAAGGAATATATTGTTGAAGAGCACGAAACTACAACAGCGAGTTTTTTTGTAAACTCAATTTAGAGAAAAGAACACTTGATAATGGAGAGACATTGTTTCTTTGTTTCATTGTTTCAAGGGACTAGTTTCTAGTGTCCCTTCATATAAGAAGCAAATCTATATTTAGGCAAAAGCCTTAGGATACAGTTTGAAGGCAGAAATATTTAGAAAAAACACTTTGGTTGAGAGCAGCTCTAAATTATACTTAATCCAGAGGTTCCAAAAAAGTTTAAGAAGGAATGGAGACTTCTGAAACAGTGGGGAACTTTGATTCTCCTGTGTATTTGTCAAGGTATATCTTTCTTCATGCTAGACTCCATACGATTCAATAACATAGAGTTTCTTAAAAAAAAAAAAAAAGCCGAATAATTGCATTGTTCTTTAAGAACTGAGTTTTACACAGATAAAGCATGCCATATCCAGGACTGGTATCGTTTGCCCCAAAATATCTGATAAATTATCTATATCAAATGATAGACTATGTAATTATTCAGCTCAGTTCTGTCAGTGTGATTTTTAGAAAACATATCTTACAAAGAAATCAGAGCAAATTGTTAAATTCTAATTGATATTACTAAAGAGACAGGAGAAGTGATGAGGGTATACCTCTGAGAGGCGGATTGAGATGGTGAAGAAGGTGAGGTGGGGAGGAACCAGTTACGTGAATTCCCAGAGCAGATGAGAAGCAGAAAGGGGCTATTTATAGTATCTACTAGAACAAATTTCTAACTAAACCTCAAAAATCCCTGTCTACTTAGTTATCTCATAGGAATCTTTTTTTTATCTCTATAATAAAAATCAGGAAGTAGAAAGACCTATCACAGTTAGCCTACAATTCTAAGATTTATCTAAGATTCAATATCATATCTCATCTATCACTTACATTCGAAAAATAACATTGAAATTATGCCAGAAAAAAAAATCATCTTCACTTTTCTATTAATTCTGAGAAAAGGTGTGTCCCACTACTTCCTTTGACTTCAGCATTACAATCATGATACCCTAACTATGCCTGAAAATTTCCTAGGGTTAAAAGACCATATTCACTTTTAAATCAAGATCAGTAAATTATTCATTAAATGATTATTTACAAAACCATTTAAGAGATAAAAACACATTTTTAAGCAGTCAGTTCCTCGCAAAATGAAACAACATCCATTGTGTGTGGCCTACCTAGGTGAGCCCTCATGCTATTTTTACCCTTTAGGCGTAGCCACACTTGAAGGACCAATGTATGCTGTTGGTGGTCATGATGGATGGAGTTATCTAAACACTGTAGAAAGATGGGACCCTGAGGGACGTCAGTGGAATTATGTGGCCAGTATGTCAACTCCTAGAAGCACCGTTGGTGTTGTCGCATTAAACAACAAGTGAGTAAACCCAAGCATGCATGCTTTTGCTCCCATTTCATGTGGTACAGCACTTCAGTGATGTGATCCACCAATCAATAAGCATTCCCAGTGACCAGGACATCCTAGTTATCGATAGTAAAAGGCCTTTGTTGGAACTCTCCCTTCATTATGATGGAAAATACTTATCTAAAATGAACATTTAATTAAATATTCTGTAGTCCTTTGCTACTCCAGTGTGGTCCTGAGACCAGTAGCATCAGCATTACCTGAGATCTATTTAGAAATGCTGAATCTTAGCCCCAGCCTAGACCCCCTGAATCAGAATAAACATTTTAACAAGATCCTCAAGTGACTTGTGTGTACATTAAATTTGAGAAGCAAACCAGTTCCAATCTTACCCTCAAGAAGCTACCATTTTTTACATTATAACTTATTCTTGACTTATCAAAACTTTGGTAAGTCTTTGTAAAAGGCCAAGTCTTTTTGTTCTTTACTACTCACCCTCCTGAGTGTTTTAGAATTACAACTAGTACCATCTTTCTGAATCTTTCCCTCTTCCTGATCGCTTGCCTATAAGAGAAGCTAATATATTGAAACCCAAAGATGTTAGAGGTTCCTACGAGCTTGAATTGTTCTTCTTGCAGGTAATTATGTGCTTTCTGACAAGGAACCTTTGGAGATAATGACCAGCATATAGGAGAGACTTGAATGATGAAAAATTCAGACACCAGGATGGGTCAGTGGCAGGAGACAGCCTTGTGTGTCTGTACTGACTATGCATATGCATAAAGCCAATATCTCACCACATAATTGGGTTCAGTAGGAATTTCAATACAATTTCAATTAAAATTCAATTTCAATTTTAGCACCTTGTGCAAAGAGTAAGAAATGTCTATAGTTAAGAGGAGACCCAGACTTACAGTGTCTTAGAGCTTAAAATTCTCCTAAATCTGATTTTCTCTTGTCTAACCTGAATGATATCAGGTGACTCAGTAGCAATCTCCTAACTATTACAGAAGAAGCTGAAATCATAGAATCTGACTAATTTAATTTTATCTTTCTGACTTGCTATTGTTCACAATTGAGCATGAAGGGCAATTATAGACATATAGTTTAATAAATGTTTATCTTCTTTATTGATGCAGGATTAAATTTAAATTAGATTAAAAATACTGCTCATCAAAAGAATTGGCATTTAAAATTTATGAGAGAAATGTCATAGCCAATATATCTTTCTAGGAAAAAAATCTGGTTTCTAGGTTTTTTTCTATTCCCTTATTTACTTATTAAATTAATATCTTCTTAGTTACAATTTTTTTTACACTAAATAAAATAGTTCATAGAAAACAACAGGGATTCTAATGCTAGGCAATTAAACCTAGCTAAAATTGTAAGGTTGCCATAGTTGGGTTTTGGAAACATCTTACCTTTCTTTAAAAATGTTTAGCTTTATTGAGGTTTAACTGACAAATACTACCAACAATTCTGATATCTCCCTTCTTCCTCTGTACTTCATTTCCAATGGGATCCTTTAATCTATTATATTATGTCAAAGTAACTTTCGCAAAAATGATGAAACAGAGAGGTTTAGGGTAAGGTAGACCTTAACAAATGCCTTTAGGTAACTATCCATTCACAAATTCAGGCCATTCACTGTAAAATACTAAGGGAGTAGAATACACAGTTCAATGCTTTGCACAAGGTTCTGTCACTTTCATTCTATGCACAAATTTACACACACACACACACACACACACTTCTGTCTTTTTTCTAGGCTATATGCTATTGGTGGACGTGATGGAAGTTCCTGCCTCAAATCTATGGAATACTTTGACCCACATACTAACAAATGGAGTCTGTGTGCTCCAATGTCCAAAAGACGTGGAGGTGTGGGAGTTGCAACATACAATGGATTCTTATATGTTGTTGGGGGTCATGATGCCCCTGCTTCTAACCATTGCTCCAGACTTTCTGACTGTGTGGAACGGTAAAATATTCCTTTTTATTCATGTATTTATTTGGTCATTTTTTTTTCAGAAATAAGAAGGATTTTTAAGCTAACAGAAAGTAGTCTTCCAAATAAGTATTAATTCTTACAGAGGTATAATCCTTTGTAAAGTTGTACACTTACTCCTAGGCTCGAAATGTTGTGAAGAAATCCTCCTTATGTGTTCCAGATTCATCATAAGAAATGTATAAAAAGAATATGTTGTTTTATCATTTGATAGTCACCCTATAAAATGAGACAAAAGAAATGTAAGAATAAATAAATTTTATTACAAGCTATATCATTCAACTATTCACCAGCTCAAATCAAAATAACTTTACTGTTTTGAAAACAAAATCAATCCTCAAAGGATGAAGGCTTATCACTACAATATAAACTGAAAGAATTCCCAAAGAGAGGTGTTAATAATGTTCTGAACAATGACTCTATTTCATTACGTATTTAATTTCCCAAAGGTAACTTCTTTGAATGGGAGACATTCATCTGGACAAACAAAGTGCACTGTGTTTTTTAAAATGTCAGTCATATTACTTTGTTGTTTTACCATTCATGTTCCCTTTCAAGATAGAAAAATATATATCTATATGCACAAACATAACAGTTGATAATATTAACCACATCCAAGTGACAAATTTACAGTCAGTAAGGTTATCAGAATTCAGAAGACAGAGATCAATACAAATGGAGTCCTCAAGGGAAATTCATGAACTAGTTAGAATTTGTACTTTGTAGGCATAAAAAAGAATGGAGGAAATTTCAGGTCTAGGAAAAAGCACAGCCAAAACCCTGAATATAAAGGAGAAAACTTCATAGATATGAGCAGAGACTTTAGGTTGAAACAATTTGGAAGAGCAATTCAAAAACACAATTAAGCACCAGATTTTTTGATAGCCTGAAATGTCAAGGTGGAAACTTTTGGATTTCATCTTGTAGGCAAAAGGATAATTAAATTTGGAGAAATGGAATATCACAAAGAAAATAATTTGGGGGAAATTGATTTAACAGTGATATGTAGGATATAATGTAGGGAAAAAAGACTAAAGGAAAGAATACGAATATTATTTTTCTTCTGAAAAGCATAATTGATGATGCTAATACTTCGTTTCTTATAGGGAATAATTGATTTATGATAGACTTTTTCTTTTTTATTCTGTTTTTTTAAAGTTTAATCCTAAGTGACCAGCTCCCTGCTACTCAGTGTATATCTGGAATGTTTTTCCTGAGATTGGATCTTAAGAGATGCAAACAAATTTTATTTTAACATTATGCAAAACATAAAAGAGTTCAATTACTGTCTCAATATATAATATATTATAGTCAAATATATGTCACACTGAGATTATCCATATCAGTTTTCCCCAAAGCTAGCAAAGTAGTATTTGATCACCTCTTCATTATGCTAGATATTTTTAGTGTGGCAAAATATACATCACATAAAACTTACACTTTTAACCATTTTTAACTGCACAATTCAGTGGCATGAAATACATTTACATTGTTGTGAAAACATTACCATCATCCATCTCCAGAAATATTTTTCATTTCCTCAAGCAGAAACTCCATCCTTATTAAAAAATAAATGCCCATTCTTCCCACACCACAGTCACTGGCAGCCACCATTTTACTTTCCCTTTCTATGAATTTCATAATTCTAGGTACCTCATAAAAGTGGAATAATAAATAATCCTTTTGTGTCTGGCTTATTTTACTTAGTCTAGCAATAATTATTCAAGGCTCATCCATGTTATAGCATTTATCCAAATTTCCTTTCCTTTTAAATCTGAAAAAATATTATATTATATGCACATACCACATCATTTTCTTTATCCATTCATTTGTCAATGCACAATTGTGTTGCTTCACCTTTTGGCTACTGTGAATAATGCTGCTAGGATATAGGTGTACAAATATCTGTTTAAGCCTTTGCTTTCAATTCTTTTGGGTATATACACAGAAGTAGAGTTGCCTTATCATATGGCAATTCTATTTTTAAATGTTTTTTTTAACATCTTCATTGGAGTATAACCACTTACAACGGTGTGTTAGTTTCTGCTGTATAACAAAGTCAATCAGCTATACGTATACATATATCCCCATATCCTTTCCCTCTTGCATCTCCCTCCCACGTTCCCTAGCCAATCCCTCTAGGGGGTCACAAAGCACCAAGCTGATCTCCCTGTGCTATGCAGCTTCTTCCCACTAGCTATCTATTTTACATTTGGTAGTGTATATATGTCCATGCCACTCTCTCACTGTGTCCCAGCTTACCTTCCCCTCCCCGTGTCCTCAAGTCCATTCTCTACATCTGCATCTTTATTCCTGTCCTGCCCTTAGGTTCTTCAGAACCTTTTTTTTTTTTTTTTTTTTTTAGTTTCCATATATATGTGTTAGCATACGGTATTTGTTTTTCTCTTTCTGACTTACTTCACTCTGTATGACAGACTCTAGGTCCATCCACCTCACTACAAATAACTCAATTTCATTTCATTTTATGGCTGAGTAATATTCCATTGTATATATGTACCACATCTTCTTTATCTATTCATCTGTTAATGGACACTTAGGTTGCTTCCATGTACTGGCTATTGTAAATAGTGCTGCAATTAACAGTGTGATACATGACCCTTTTAATTATGGATTTCTTAGGGTATATGCCCAGTAGTGGGATTGCTTGGTTATATGGTAGTTCTATTTTTAATTTTATAAGGAACCTCCATATTGTTCTCCATAGTGGCTTTATCAATTTACATTCCCACCAACAGTGCAAGAGGGTACCCTTTTCTCCACACCCTCTCCAGCATTTATTGCTTGTAGATTTTTTGATGATGGCCATTCTGACTTGTGTGAGGTGGTAACTCATTATAGTTTTGATTTGCATTTCTCTAATTATCAGTGATGTTGAGTATCCTTTCATGTGTTTGTCGGCAATCTGTATAACTTCTTTGGAGAAATGTCTATTTAGGTCTTCTGCCCATTTTTGGATTGGGTTGTTTGTTTTTTTGACATTGAGTTGCATGAGCTTCTTGTATATTTTGGAAATTAATCTTTTGTCAGTTGCTTCATTTCCAAATATTTTCTCCCATTCAGAGGGTTGTCTTTTCATCTGGTTTATGGTTTCCTTTGCTGTGCAAAAGCTTTTAAGTTTCATTAGGTCCCATTTGCTTCTTTTTCTTTTTATTTCCATTTCTCTAGGAGGTGGGGCAAAAAGGATCTTGCTGTGATTTATGTCATAGAGTGTTCGGCCTATGTTTTCCTCTAAGAGTTTGAAAGTGTCTAGCCTATAAACATTTAGGTCTTTGATCCATTTTGGGTTTATTTTTGTGTATGGTGTTAGGGAGTGTTCTAATTTCATTCTTTTACATGTAGCTGTCCAATTTTCCCAGCAAAACTTATTGAAGAGGCTGTCTTTTCTCCATTGTATAATCTTGCCTCCTTTACCAAAGATATGGTGTCCATATGTGTGTAGATTTATCTCTGGGCTTTCTATCCTGTTCTATTGACCTATATTTCTGTTTTTGTGCCAGTACCATACTGTCTTGATTACTGTAACTTTGTAGTGTAGTCTGAAGTCAGGGAGCCTGATTCCTCCAGCTCCATTTTTCTTTCTCAAGATTGCTTTGGCTATTCGGGATCTCTTGTGTTTCCATACAGATTTTGAAATTTTTTGTTCTAGTTCTGTGAAAAATGCCATTGGTAGCTTGATAGGGATTGCATTGAATCTGTAGATTGCTTTGGGTAGTAAAATCATTTTCACAGTGTTGATTCTTCCAATCCAAGAACAAGGTATATCTCTCTATCTGTTTGTATCATCTTTAATTTCTTTCAGCAATGTCTTATAGTTTTCTGCATACAAGTCTTTTGTCTCCTTAGGTAGGTTTATTCCTAGGTATTTTATTCTTTTTGTTACACTGGTAAATGGGAGTGTTTCCTTAAATTCTCTTTCAGATTTTTCATCATTAGTGTATAGGATTGCAAGAGATTTCTGCGCATAAATTTTGTATCCTGCTACTTTACCAAATTCATTGATGAGCTCTATTAGTTTTGTGGTAACATGTTTAGGATTATCTATGTATAGTGTCATGTCGTCTGCAAACAGTGACAGTTTTACTTCTTCTTTTCACATTTGGATTCTTTTTATTTCTTTTTCTTCTCTGATTGCTGTGGCTAAAACTTCCAAAACTATGTTGAATAATAGTCGTGAGAGTGTGCAACCTTGTCTTGTTTCGGATCTTAGTAGAAATGTTTTCTGTTTTTCACCACTGAGAATGATGTTGGCTGTGGGTTTGTCATATATAGCCTTTATTATGTTGGGGTAAGTTCCCTCTATGCCTACTTTCTCGAGGGTTTTTATCATGAACGGGTGTTGAATTTTGTCGAAAACTTTTTCTGCATCTATTGAGATGATCATATGATTTTTATCCTTCAATTTGTTAATATGAGTATCACATTGATTGATTTGCATATATTGAAGAATCCTTGCATTCCTGGGATAAACCCCACTTAATCATGGTGTATGATCTTTTTAATGTGCTGTTGGATTCTGTTTGCTAATATTTTGTTGAGGATTTTTGCATCTATGTTCATCAGTGATATTGGCCTGTAAATTCCTTTTTTTGTGAAATCTTTTTTCTGGTTTTGGTATCAGGATGATGGTGGTTTCGTAGAATGTGTTTGGGAGTGTTCTTCCCACTGCTATATTTTGGAAGAGTTTGAGAAAGATAGGTGTTAGCTCTTCGCTAAATGTTTGATAGAATTTTTCTGTGAAGCCATCTGGTGCTGAGCTTTTGTTTGTTGGAAGATTTTTAATCAGAGTTTCCATTTCAGTGCTTGTAATTGATCTGATTATATTTTCTATTTCTTCCTGGTTCAGTCTCGGAAAGTTGTGCTTTTCAAAAATTTGTCCATTTCTTCCAAGTTGTCCATTTTATTGGCATATAGTTGCTTGTAGTGACCTCTCTTGATCCTTTGTATGTCTACAGTGTCATTTGTTACTTCTCCTTTTTCATTTCTAATTCTGTTGATTTGAGTCTTCTCCCTTATTTTCTTGATGAGCCTGGCTAATGGTTTATCAATTTTATTTATCTTCTCAAAGAATCAGGTTTTAGTCTTATTAAACTTTGCTATTGTTTCTTTCATTTCTTCTTCATTTATTTCTGTTCTGATTATTATGATTTCTTTCCTTCTGCTAACTTTGGATTTTCTTTTTTCTTCTTTCTCTAATTGCTTTAGGTGTAAGGTTAGGGGTTTTTTTTGAGATTTTTTTGTTTCTTAAGGTAGGATTTTATTGTGATAAACTTCCCTCTTAGAACTGCTTTTGCTGCGTCCCGTAGGTTTGGGGTCATCGTGTTTTCATTGTCATTTGTTTCTAGGTAGTTTTTGATTTCCTCTTTGATTTCTTCACTGATCTCTTGGTTATTTAGCAGTGTATTGTTTAGTCTCCATGTGTTTGCATTTTTTACAGTATTTTTCCTGTAATTGATATCTAGTCTCATAGCGTTGTGGTCAGAAAAGATACCTGATATGATTTAAATTTTCTTAAATTTACCAAGGCTTAATTTGTGACTCAAGATATGATCTATCCTGGGGAATGTTTCATGAGCACTTGAGAAGAAAGTGTATTCTGTTGTTTTTGTATGGAATGTCCTATAAATATCAATTAAGTCCATCTTGTTTAATGTGTCATTTAAAGTGTTTCCTTATTCATTTCCATTTTGTATGATCTGTCCATTGGTGCAAGTGGGGTGTTAAAATCCTGTACTATAATTGTGTTACTGTTGATTTCCCCTTTTATGGCTATTAACTTTGGCCTTATGTATTGAGGTGTTCCTATGTTTGGGGCATAAATATATACAATTGTTATACCTTCTTCTTGGATTGATCCCTTGATCATTATATAGTGTCCTTCTTTGGCTCTTGTAGCAGTCTTTATTTTAAAGTCTATTTTGTCTGATAGAAGAATTGCTACTCCAGCTTTTTTTGCTTTCCATTTGCATGGAATAACTTTTTCCATCCCCTCAGTTTCAGTCTGTATGTGTCCCTAGGTCTGAAGTGGGTCCCTTTTAGACAGCATATATACAGGTCTGGTTTTTGTATCTATTTAGCCAGTCTGTCTTTTAGTGTGAGTATTTAATCCATTTATATTTAAGGTAATTATCGATATGTATGTTCCTATTACCATTTTCTTAATTGTTTTGGGTTTGTTATTGTAGGTCTTTTCCTTCTTTTGTGTTTCCCACTTACAGAAGTTCCTTTAGCATTTGTTGTAAAGCTGGTTTGGTGGTGCTGAATTCTCTTAACTTTTGCTTGTCTGTAAAGGTTTTAACTTTCTGTCAAATCTGAATGAGATCCTTGCTGGGTAGAGAAATCTTGGTTGTAGGTTTTTCCCTTTCATCACTTTGAATATATCCTGCCCCTGCTTTCTGGCTTGCAGTGTTTCTGGTGAATGTTCAGCTGTTAACCTTATGGGGATTCCCTTGTATGTTATTTGTTGCTTTTCCCTTGCTGCTTTTAATATTTTTTCTTTGTATTTAATTTTTGATAGTTTGATTAATATGTGTCTTGGTGTGTTTCTCCTTGGATTTATCCTGTATGGGTCTCTCTACCCTTCCTGGACTTTATTGACTATTTCCTTTCCCATATTAGGGAAGTTTTCAACTATAATCTCTTCAAATATTTTTTCATTCCCTTTCTTTGTCTCTTCTTCTTCTGGGACCCCTATAATTTGAATATTGGTGTGTTTAATATTGTCCCAGCAGTCTCTGAGACTGTCCTCAATTCTTTTCATTCTTTTTTCTTTATTCTGCTCTATGATAGTTATTTTCACTCTCTTAACTTCCAGTCACTTATCCGTTCTTCTGCCTCAGTTATTCTCCTTCTAGAGAATTTTTAATTTCATTTATTGTGTGGTTCATCATTGTTTGTTTGCTCTTTAGTTCTTCTAGGTCCTTGTTAAATGTTTCTTGTGTTTTCTCCATTCTATTTCCAAGATTTTGCATCATCTTTACTATCATTACTCTGAATTCTTTTTCAGGTAGACTGCCTATTTCTTCTTCATTTGTTTGGTCTGGTGGGTGTTTACCTTGCTCATTCATCTGCTGCGTATTTCTCTGTCTTCCTATTTTGCTTAACTTACTGTGTTTGGGGTCTCCTTTTTTCTGGCTGCAGGTTCATAGTTCCCATTGTTTTTGGTGTCTGCCCCCTATGGGTAAGGTTGGTTCTGTGGCTTGTGTTGGCTTCCTGGTGGTAGGGAGTGGTGCTTGTGTTCTGGTGGTGGGCCTGGATCTTGGCTTTCTGGTGGGCAGGGCTGCGTCTGGTGGTGTGTTTTGTGGTATCTGTGAACTTAGTATGATTTTAGGCAGACTGTCTGCAAATGGGTTGTGCTGTGTTCCTGTCTTGCTAGTTGTTTGGCATGGTGTGTCTAGCACTGGAGCTTGCTGGTCGTTGACTGGAGCTGGATCTTAGCGTTGAGATGGAGATATCTGGGAGAGCTTTCACCATTTGATATTACATGCAGTCAAGAGGTTTCTGGTGGACCAATGTCCTGAACTCGGCTCTCTCACCTCAGACTCTCAGGCCTGACACATGGCCAGAGCACCAAGACCCTGTCAGCCACACGGCTCAGAAGAACATGTAGAAAAAAAAGAAAGAAAGAAAAAAATAAAATAAAGTTATTAAAATAAAAAATTTAAAAAATTATTAAAATAAAAATAGTAAAAACAGTTTAATAAAAAAATATAAGAGAGCAACCAAAGCAATCAACAAATCCACCAATGATTACAAGCACTAAAATCTATACCAATGTAAACATGAAATCAGAAACTATTCAGTCACATACAGCAAACCCAAAGTCAACAGTTACTCCCAAAGTCCACTGCCTCAATTTTGGGATGATTCGTTGTCTATTCAGGTATTCCACAGATGCAGGGTACATCAATTTGATTGTGGAGATATAATCCACTACTCCTGAGGCTGCACAGAGAAATTTCCCTTTCACTTCTTTGTTTGCACAGCTGCTGGTGTTCAGCTTTGGATTTGGCCCCGCCTCTGCATGTAAGTCACCCTCGGGCATCTGTTTTTCATGCAGACAGGAGCGAGTTAAAGGGAGCAGCTGATTAGGGGACTCTGACTCACTCAGGCAGGGGGAGTGAGGGGTATGGAATGCAGTGTGAGCCTGCAGTGGCAGAGGCCAGCGTGATATTGCAACAGACTGGGGCATGCCGTGTGTTCTCCCAGGGAAGTTGTCCCTGGATCACGGGATTTTGGCAGTGGTGGGCTGCACAGGCTCCTGGGAGGGGAAGTGTGGATAGTGACCTATGCTTGCACACTGGCTTCTTGTTGGCTGCAGCAGCAGCCTTAGAGTTTCATGCCTGTCTCTGCTGTCCACGCTGATAGCCGTGGCTCGCGCCTGTCTCTGAAACTTGTTTAGGCAGTGTTCTGAATCTCCTCTCTTCGTGCACCCCAGAAAAATAGTCTCCTGAATCTTAGGCATTTCCAGACTTTTTCCCGGACTCCTTCCCAGCTAGCTGTGGCGCACTAGCCCCCTTCAGGCTGTGTTCACGCAGCAAACCCCAGTCATCTTCCTGGGATCTGACCTCCGAACCCGAGTCTCAGCTCCCAGCCCCCACCCGCCCAGCAGGTGAGCAGACAAGCCTCTCAGGCTGGTGAGTGCTGGTCAGCATTGATCCTCTGTGCGGGAATCTCTCTGCTTTGCCCTCTGCACCCCTTTTGCTGTGCTCTCCTCTGTGGCTCCGATGCTTCCCCCACCCCGCCCATCCCCCATTTCCACCAGTGAAGGGGCTTCCTAGTGTGTGGAAACATTTCCTCCCTCCCTGCTCCCTCTCATAGGTTCATGTCCTGTCCCTATTCTTTTGTCTCTGTTTTTTTCTTTTTTTCTTTTGCCCTACCCATGTATGTGGGGAGTTTCTTGCCCTTTGTGAAGTCTGTGGCCTTCTGCCAGTGCTCAGTAGGTGTTCTGTAGGAGTTGTTCCACATGTAGGTGTATTTTTGATGTATTTGTGGAGAGGAAGGTGATCTTTACGTCTTACTCCTCTGCCATCTTGAAGGTCCTCCCTATTTTTAAATGTTTGCAGGACCACCATACCGTTTTCCATTGCAGCTGCACCATTTTCTATTCCCACCAACAAAGCAGAAGGATTCCGATTTCTGTACATCTTCACCAACATTGTTTTCTTTTGTTTTTCATGGTTATCCCAATGGATTTGAAGTGGTACCTTTTTGTGGTTGTGATTTGAGTTTCTCTAATGATTAGGTATGTTGCACATCTTAACAGGTGCTATTGGCCATTTGTATATCTTCTTTATAGAAAGATATATTCCAGTCCTTTGCCCATCTTTTCATCAAGTTGTTTTTCTTTTTGCTGTTGAATTATAGGAATTCTTCATATATTCTCTACATTAACCCCTTGTCGGATATGTGATTTGCAAATTTTTTCTTTCATTCCATCGGTTGCTTTTTCATTCTGATGATAACACCCTTTGATGTGCAAATTTTTTATATTAAATCCTATTTATCTATTTTTTTTCATACTTTGTACTTTTAGAGTCATATCCAAAAGATCATTGCCAAATCCAATGTTATAAATAATTTCCCCTATGTATTTGTATAAGAGTTTTACTGTTTTAGGACTTATGTTCAGGCCTTTGATCTGTTTGAGTAAATTTTTTATATATGGAGTAGGGTAACGATCCAACTTCATTATTTTATATGTGGATATCCTGTTTTCCCATCAGCATTTGAAGCAGTTGAAACAACAGTCCTTTCCCCATTGAATCATCTTGGCCCCAATGTCAAAAATTATTTGACCATGTATGTGAGGGTTTATTCCTGGGCTCTGTATTCTATTTCATTGGTAATTACATCTGTTGTCATGCCAGTACCACACTCTTTATTACTGTAGCTTTCTAGTAAGTTTTGAAATCAAGAAGTGTGAGATTTCAATCTTTGTTCATCTTTTCTCAAAATGATTTTGGCTATTCTGGGTACCTGAGATTCCATATGGGTTTATAATGGATATTTCTATTCCTGCAAAAAATGTTGTTGGGGTTTTGATAGATGTTGCATTGAATCTGTAGATCACTTGGGTGATATTGACATCTTAACAACATTGAGTCTTCTAATCCAGGAACACGAGGTATCGTTCCACTTATTGGTGTCTTCTTTAATTTCTTCCTTTCCAGTGTGGATGCATTTTATTTCTCTTCCAACTCTAACTAGTAGTTCAGTATTATGTTGAATAGAAGTAATGAAAATTCTCATTATTGTCTTGTTTTTGATCTTAGAGAGAAAGCCTTCAGTCTTTCCCCATTGAATATGATAGATATGGGTTTTCCACATATGGCCGTTATTATGTTGAGTTGGTTTTATTCTATTCCTGCTATGGGTAGGGTTTTTATCATTAAAGGGTGATGAATTTTGTCACATACTTTTTCTGCATCGGTTGAGATAATCATGTGTTTTTTCCCCCTTCATTCTGTCAGTGTGGTGTGTTGCATGGATTGATTTTCGTATGATAACCCATTGTTGCATTCCATATGAATAATCATATTAATAATGCCAGTGAATTCAATTTGCTAGTCTTATGTTGAAAATTTTTGCATCAGTATTTATTAGGAATATTGGTATGTAGTTTTCTTATAGTGTCTGGCTTTGGTATCAGTGCAATGCTGACCTTATAGAATGAGTAAGTGTTACTTCTTCTCCAATTTTTTGGAAGATTTTGAGAAGAATTGGTGTTAATTCTTTCCTAAATCTAAAGTAAAATTCACCAGTAAAGCCATCTGACCCTAGGCTTTTATTTTTTGGGAGATTTTTGAATACAGTTGACCCTTGAACATCAGGGGTTTGAACTGCACAGGTCTACTTAGATGTGGAGTTTTTTTCAATAAATACATACTACAGTACTATACAATCCTTAGTTAGTTAAATCCAAAAATGTGGGACCTTGGATATGGAGGGATGACTGTAAAGCTATACACGAATTTTTGACTGTACAGGGAGTTGGTGCCCCTAACACTCACGTTGTTTGAGGATGAACTGTACTTTGTTGGGAGACTTTTGATCTCCTTACCATTAGAGGTCTATTCAGATTTTCTATTTCATCTTGAAAATAGAAATTTTCTATTGGTTCAATCTTGATAGGTTGTGTGTTTCTAGAAATTTGTCCATTTCATGACAGTTAATCAAATTGTTAGTGAACAATTCTTGATAGTACTTTTATAATCCTTTCTTTCTGTAAAATCAGTACTAATTGCTGCCTCTTTCGTTTGATTTTATATGAGTTTTGTCTTTTTCTCATACTCAATCTAGCTAAAGGTTTATCAATTTTGATGTTTTGCAGAACCAACTCTTAATTTCATTGATTTTCTCTATTGTTTTGTTATTCTCTATATTATTTATCTATGATCTAATCTCTATTATTTCCTACCTTATGCTAGCTTTGGGTTTAGTTACTCTTCTTTTTCTAGTTTCTTAAGGTGTAAAGTTAGGTTTTTGACTTGCAATTTTTCTTCCTTTTAAATGTAAGCCTTTACAGTTATTGATTCCCCATATCACATCATTGTTTTCTTTGCATTCCAGAAGACACTGTATGAGCCATGTTTTCATTTTCACTTGTCTCAAGATGTTTTTTAATTTCCCTTACAATATATTCTTTGACTCATTGGTTAAGTGTAGGTACTTTCATTTCCATATATGTGTGGACATATCACTTTTCCTTCTGTTGTTGATTTTTAGTTTCATCCCACTGTGAAAATACCTTGCATGTTTTCAGCCTTTTAAATTTGTTAAGACTTGTTTTATGTCCTAACATATGGTCTATCCTAGATAATGTTCCATGCTTACTTGTGAAAAATATGTCTTCTGAGTTTTGGGGGAGTAGAAATTTTTATATATGTTTGTTAGGTCCAATTGGTCTATAATGTTGTTCATCTTTCATGTACTTACTGATAGTTTGTCTGGTTTATTTTATCCATTATTGAAAGTGGGAAGTCAAATTCTCCTACTATTACTGTAGAACTATTTCTTCTTACTCTTCCCCCACCTCCTCCTCCTCCCTTTCTTCTTCTTCTTCTTCTTCTCCTTCTCCTTCTCCTCCTCCTCCTCCTCCCCCTCCTCCTCCTCCTCCTCCTCCTCCTCCTCCTCCTCCTCCTCCTCCTCCTCCTCCTCCTCCTTCTCCTTCTTCTTCTTCTTCTTCTTCTTCTTCTTCTTCTTCTTCTTCTTCTTCTTCTTCTTCTTCTTCTTCTTCTTCTTCTTCTTCTTCTTCTTCTTTTCTTCTTCTTCCTCTTCTTCTTCTTCTTTTTCTTCTTCTTCTGCTTCTTTTTCCCCTAAAATGCATATATTGACCCACTTGATGTTGTCTCAGAGGTCCCTTAGACTCTGTTGACTTTTCTTCATTCTTTTCACTCAGACTTGATAATTTCAAAAAACTTGTCTTCAAGTTCACTTATTCTTTCTTCTGCCTGCTTCAGTCTCCAGTGGAAAATTCTAGTGAGTTTTTTAATTCAGTCATTTCATTTTTCAGCACCAGAATTTCTATTTTTTCTTCTTTATAATTTATTTCCTTTATTGATCTTCTAATTTTGTTCATTTATCATTTTCCTGATTTCTTTTAGTTCTTTGCCTGTTCTTCTTTTCACTCTTTGGGAATATATAAGACAGTTGCTTAAATGTCTTTTTCTTGTTACACAGATGCCTGTGTTTCTACAGGGATGGTTTTGGAGGTTTACTTTGTTCTTTTGAGTGAAATTCATTTTCTTGTTTATTTGTATGCTTTGTGGTCTTTTGTTGAAAACTGGCCATTTGAAATAACAGATACCTTTCCCAGTCCTTGCAGATTGACTCCATGCATAGGAAGACTATCGTTATTTAATCACTAATTATGTCCTATGCTTGGGATAAGCCCAGCTTGAAGGCTTGAGGTCTTCTCAGACCTTTACTGGGTTTGTTTCCTGGGCCTGTGTGTGTGTGTGTGTGTGTGTTTGTGTGTGTGTTTGTGTTGATTCTCTGTATACATGGCTGCTTTTAAATGCCTTAACTTCCTTAAGATTCTCAGCCCTGCTGCCTTTCAGAGCCTTAGCTATTCTACTGGAGTAATCAGTAATCTCTTGTAGTATCAATAATCTCTTGTCCCAGTTGTCTATGCATCTGTAATCTCCCGACAGCTTTCATGAACCATGTACAGTACTTCCCATGGCTTTTCCTAGCCTGAAATCTGAGCTGTCCCACTTTTGACTGTCTGAGCTCTGAGTTAGGTAACACAGAAGATAATCCCTTTGGCAACAACTGAGACAGGTTGTGTTGCTGCATATTAGCTCTGCTCTTTTCTCTCTGGTTCAAGGAAAGGAGCTGGGGCTGGGCCACTACTTTCTCCAATCCATGCCATGCCTTTCTAGGAGGGGGTGGGGCCAGAGAAAGTAAAAAATTTCACAATATTGCCTACATCTTTTTCTTGACTGAGCTGGCATTTGGTTGCTGTGGGTCTTTGACTGATTTCCAGAACTCCTACAAAGTTATTTTTGCCGGTCTCTACTTGTTTATTTAATATTTTTGTGACAGAATAAGATCCTAGAGCTTCCTAGTCTACCATCTTGCTGACATCACTCCCTACTGATGCAGCATTAACAAGATAAAAACTACATGAAAATCACCTTGACTTACCTGTATATTTAAAAGATAAAGCTGAATTTGCTCTGCCCTTTATTTATATCCAGAAGCACAATAATGAAATTATATGTAATTATAAATGGAAAAGATCTTGAAAATCTAGTATATCCCTATCACCCTACAGAAGTGGCAGTTGAGCCCCTCTATTGTTAAATGACAAATAGTGGCTAAAGGATTTTTTTCATATAACTGGAGTTTTTAAAAGTTTGGAAACCAGTCATATTTGACTTTCCATTTCATTATAAAACTAAAAGTTCACTATTCTACACTCAGTATTATTGATAGAATTAAACATCAAGCCACTATTTTCTACTTTTATAGATACAGAATTTCATCATGTGTACAAACTTTTAAGCATTTACTCTGTGCTTGTGTGTGTATAACTGATGGGAATCATGTTTCCCTTTTAGAAAGGCCAAAGGAATACAATAGACTCAATACTTGTTAAAGTTCACTGTAAGAAGTCGAAAAAGGATAGATTCTATTGAAATTTCAAATTGCTTAGATAATTTATTGATGCCCTCCATAGACCACAAAAAATTACAGACAACACACAATTCACAAAAGTTTAGGCCCACCTGTCTAATGAATGTATACATACTCTCAAAAAACTGATACTTGTATTCAAAAAAGGTAAGTGTAGCTTTCATTTTAAAAAAGGGTATGTAGGCATTGAATTCTATTCTTATGCTTGTAAAAATATGCATATTTCTATACCTAAGAATAACTGTAGCCACCTCTTTATATGAGTTGAGAGTGGAGAAGACTATATCACCTCCTATAAGCTAAACAGACAGCATCAGGAATTATTATATTTGGGAAAACTTGATCAAATGTACAAACAAATCCATGTAAAAATAATTATGCTTTCTCAAATTTCCATTAATGTCTAAACTATATTGGAGTGATAAATTCATGAGAAGCAGTGGTCAAAGAGTGATACTGATATGGAGAATTCATGTCATTCTTTACAGAAAAATTAAAAGTTGTCTAGAAGGATTTTATACAAACTAATGCAATACTATAAAAATTATATCTAGTAAATAAAAAGTCATGAAGGTTTGTTACTATGAAAATCAAACCTGACTTCACAAAAATTTCATCTGAATTAAAAGTTAAATCATATAAATATATAGACAGAGAGACAGGTAATACTCTCAGCTCTTATAATAGTAACTTTCTTATAATAAATTCAAATTAGTAAGAGATTTTCTTTCTAGAATACTGAAGTCTATGCTTTTTTTCTATTTCAGTTTTGGAGACTTTTTATTGTATCTTAGTGGCGTAAATTGTGTTGCATTTACTTGGTTCCTTGTATCTAAATGTATGGGATTAAGAAATTAGGTTTGGTCCAAAAAGAATACATTTCATAAGAAAAAAATCTAGAATACATAAAATATTTTAATTAAATCACCTTCTTCGCTCCCATTATTATGCCAGCATTTTCCTGGCTTTATCAAGAACCCCTGAAACTGGGAAATTCTATCTTAAGACCTGAAAGAGAAATGAATTGGGCTGCGTTTTAGCACTGTAGAGTGATCACCATGAAATTAGCCTTACAATAGCTTGACGTGTCTATACCAATTTAAATAGGCATTTACACACACAACTAGGAAAATATAAACTCAGTTCATATTTTTTTGATATAGAAAATTTCATAATACAGACTACAAAATTAAATGCTTACAAACGTATCCTAATAATTAAATGTTTAACTTTATTTAATGATATAATTATATTTCCAAATATACTATTTTTAATTTTTAATGGGAAAAAGCACTTTATACATAACAAAAAATGTATAGTATACTAGTTAAATCCACTAGACTTGGAGTCAGACAGCTCTGAGTTCAAATCCCAGATCTGTTATTTACAAGTTATGTGACCTTGACCCAGTTACTTTACATCTCTAATCATCTGTTTCCTCATGAGAAAAATGGGAATAATTTTAGTATCAACCTCATAGGGTATAAAATAATAAATGTTAATGCACTTAGTGCCTTGCCTGGCACATATTATTATTTTGTTTGTATTATTTTTGTAATTAGTATTATTGTTATTACTAACATTATCCCCTTATTGGCATTTTCCTTGTAAAGATCTTGAGAAAATAACTAGTGCTAAAGTATAGTTTTTGAAAGTTATGACTTTCATACAAATATAATAGTAACGTGTCAAAGAATTTTGTGTGATTCATTAATAAATGAGGTAACCCATAAGATGTTAAAATTGCTTCAAAGAATCTTTGAAGAAAAGACATAAAAACAATTAGGAATGCTGCAAAAAATTGTTAATAGATGCAAAAGCAGTTAATAACCTATAGGGAATAAAATGTAATATTTGGGGGGGGTCATCATTCGGGGTTAGAAATTAATTCTATCTCTATCAGGCAAAATTTATTTTATTGTTATGTATAGGAATCACAAGAAAACTCAGTTTTCTACAGCTTAACTTCTACACCTATAGAGTTGTAAAATAGCCTTGTCAGTTAGAAAGTCAATCAAAGATGCACACTCTGTGGAATCAGATAATCCTCATTTCCATGTCTTAGACAATATTCCTGACACTATTTTCTGGTAAGACATTGATGGCCTACTCAGTACCTTAGAAGTCTCATCCAATTAATTAAGATAATCATTTAATTTAAAGGTTTCTAAAATACATAAACTTGTGTTAGCTGGGTCAGGGATTATTATTTCTATAATGTTGACGAGAAAATTGAGGCAAAGAAGTCAAGCAAATTGTCTGTAATTACTCTAAGTGGAGGAATAAGTCCATGACTAATTCTCTTTACTTCAGTCTCCTTTTTATTTCCACTAGAATATATTTACTTATATCCAAAGTAAGGAGAAATAGAAAAGCAAAAGAGAAACAAAAGGGGAGAAATTGGGTGCTGTTTTAATTTGAAGGTGAGGTAGTGGCTAACTTTTTCTTTAATAACTGATCCTCTGTGTCTTTACAGATAACAACCAAGGTGCCATTTTTTTTTTCTTCAGAAGATTCTACATTCCCCAAACTTCTCTTGTTAATAAAGCAGTGTCCAGATAATATTAACATTAGCCAGGTTTTTGAGCATTCATTATCATGCACATGCAGAAAAATCTTGGGTTTTGGATGCAAATCTATAAGGGAATCCTTCTGCAAGTCCTGGTTCACCATTCATATATGTGTGTACTGTGTTAGCTGAGTGCAGCATCAATTAACAATAGCAATTGTGTTAAAGATTCAGATTAGCTAAAGCATACAGCTGTGGATTTTCTGGTTCTGCTTTTTAATATAACATCGGAATTTAAGGTGACACCCAACAATATATGGTGGATATTGAGGATATCTTAATTATTGCTGATTTCAGATATTATTAAAAATATTACTGGATGTGAGACCAAGTTCAAATGGAAGCTGGGATCAGATAATTTAGATTATGATTAAAGAGAGAAAAACAGAAATAAGATGAGTAATACAAATGTAAGGAAATTAGTAGATGGTAATAAATGAAATTTTGTAAAATAAATATTTTTCATTGGGCTTTACAAATAGGCCAATATAAAATCAGAGATAATTTCCACATATAATTATATAAGTTTTTTTCTTATTGTTCACCCCTTTTAGATCTTAGTATTCTATATTGGTTTCAAATTTTAGGAAAAAATTCCTGGAGAAGATTTTAATTAATATTGCTTACTGAATTCTCTTTCATTTTGCTTACAGAATAGGTTTGGGGATAAGGAGTTAACTTCAAATTAAAATGGAAAAAAATCCCAGGGTCCTGTGAATATAAATAAGAACTCTCATAGAGGAAAAAGAATACAAATGTGGTCATCGTAACTACAAAGAGTATTAAAACCAGGGTACTATAGTTTATAAAACAAAAAGGCAATTATATTCAGAATTACTTAACATGTGAGCTCTCATATAAACAAGATCAGGCATCTCAGATATAACGTGGATAAACAAAGAATAAGAAAAACCCATTCCAGCTAGCATACTAAATGACAGAGGGGGCATTTTCCACATAATGTTAAGATGCCAATATGTGAAATTTCCTCATAGAGAATCTGAGTACTGATCAAAGAAATGTGTGGTATTTTTAAAAGGAAATTCATTTTCACTATGCTTTGAGTGACATCTGGTGGCTGAAGAGAATTCTGTCATTTAGTTATCCTTAACGTTTATTAGTCAGATTACACTTGGTATGTATAAGGTATTTTAAATTTCTTATATTAGATAAGAGTACATTTTATTAATGTCTATTATTTTTAATTTTAACACTATTGAACTTTCTTCTCAATTGTCTTCCTAAACCTCTTAAGGTATGATCCAAAAAATGATTCATGGTCAACTGTGGCACCTCTGAGTGTTCCTCGAGATGCTGTTGCTGTATGTCCCCTTGGAGACAAACTCTATGTGGTTGGAGGATATGATGGACATACTTATTTGAACACTGTTGAGTCATATGATGCACAGAAAGATGAATGGAAAGAGGTACTCTCATTTAAAGTATTCAAATTGATATATTTCAGGTTTTAATTTAAAAATTAATATATGTGTTTGGAATTAATCCCATTCTCTTCCTCTTTAGGGCTGAATCAAATTCTTTTAATGAAATTTATAGCATGTGCTTTATTTACCTATAGAGAATTATTAACTGAGCTGTTTGATCATTAGCAGGATCCATCAGTACTTATATAAAGTGATGACAAGACATTCTCTTAACTTGATGGACTCATTCCTTTCATAGAAAAGTGAATCAGATTCAATAATCCAAGAGCTTTACTCTCTGACCAACTTTCTGTGTATGTATTATGACTTGAGGAGCAAAGAATAATGTCCTCACCCACAAATGTCTGCCCCTTCTTATTGGCTGGTGCCCAGGAGGAAAATCCTTCAGTCCCCTCCTTATAGAGGTTCTACAAATTACATCACTCCTAACTACTGATCAGTCATTCAAGGGACTTGGTGCACAGTAAGAGATTGGAATTTAACTCCCTCAAGAGTGCTGGTCAGCTAACAGAAGAAATTTTAAGGAAAGTACAAGAAGGGGCACTGAAAGGACATCTTGGGGGTGCTAAAGGAAACTTGATGCTTCTGACAGCTTTGGCAGTGATAGCTCTATACTTATTCCAAAATATCTAATGGTGTTTTGTTGATTAAATGACGGATTAATAAAATATGAAGTATGATTAACTCTTCACCATTTCCACAAACAAGCAAACCTTGTATTTGGTATCAAACGTCACCTTCCCTTATACTAACTTCATGGTGCTCTGTTTTCTACTTAGTAAGCTGGTTACTGTTCTAAATAAGTTATGTGTTAATATACTGACACCTGATAATGGGTTTCTAGCTCTTTCCTCCAACAATATGATTCATGAAGACCCTCAGAAATATTCAAGTTCTGCCATGTAGGTAGCTCTTTACAATGGTTAGGACCAGCTAGAAATGGAGGAAAACATTTAGCAAACAAGGATGTAGATCAAATACAATAATCAAAATGTTTGTAATTTACTTTTCAGAAAATTATAGACCAGTAGCTAAGAGACCTAGATTCTATTCCAGGCATTTCACTGTTTCATTGTGTGACCTTGAAAATGGTGAAAGAGAACTAATAGATAATGAGATTATAACTACTATATGCCTAATTATTTTCATTCATTATCTTCCTTAACCCTAACAAAAACCTTGAAGAATGAGTATTATTAGCTGTAATTTTTAAAGTGAGAAAATTATCAGAGAGGTGAAATTTACCCAAGATCACCTGTTCTTCAAACTCAGGCCTACTTCATTTTAAAGACTATGCTCATTCCACATTGGACTATTATCTGGGCTGCATTTTCCCATATCTTTATACAAGATGAAGGTTGGGCCAGAATAGCTAAGGTCTTTTTCAACTCCAATATATTATGCTAAAGGCAGAGTTCATTCAAACAGCATTTCTTTCCTTGTTTTTGTTTTCTGTGTTAGGAAGTTCCTGTTAACATTGGAAGAGCTGGTGCATGTGTTGTGGTGGTGAAGCTACCATAAAGCTATCTTTATCAAAAGGAAGGAAACTGGATAATTTCAAGAAGTGGAGTAGGAAGAGGAGAGGAAGAAGAAATATGTTCTTTCCTTCAATTAGTAATCAAACATGAAAATTATTGTGTCATTTTAATATGTAGTTATAAATGCTCTCATTTGTGAAGCCAAAGCAAGCTTTCAAACATTAATTACATATAGGTGTTTAGTGTATATGTTGTTGCAGCTAATAATATAAATGAAAATCCAATAGTCTAGGTTTAGCCTCGTTACTTTAAAATGTTAAAATGTTTAAGGGAAATTGATAGTGACCAAAGTATAAAAGGTTATAAAAGCATTGGTAATTTTGAGTCTAATAAGTTAAAAACATTTTCTATTTCAAAAAAAAAAAAATAGGTACCCTATCATTTGGAACGTAACTAATATAAAAGAGAACATCTAAAGCTTAAATTATAAGGTTTGATTTTCAGTAAGACATCATTCTTTTATCTGAACAATATCCCAAATAGCTAAGTAATACTTCGCATTTACCAAGAAGAAAGCTTTTACTGTGGTGAGATTTAAAAAAAAAAAAAAGCTCATTGACATAATTTGTTATGCTGATCACAGTAGGTTAAAATTTTCACAGACTTACTCTTTTACAGTACCATTTTCCAAAGCACACATATAGATTTGGTATTCCTTAACATGTTGTCTTGTTAGATAACATTTATTTTACCAGTAAAATATTATTGTAATTCCATATACACAATCTATACAATAAAATGGTGAATATTTATCATATTGATACAAATTGTAACCTCAGCTTTCGAGTGTCAGGGCCTCACTTGTATAGACAGTAACATTCTCCTCAAACATTTCTGTGAACTCTTAAAACACCTGTCATTAAGTTAAACCAGTTTTCAAAAACAAAGCAATTTTTCAACAGCAGTAAAATCGCGATGTTCTACAATATTAACACATGGAAACACCAAAATGTTCAACATCCGTGGTTAATTCTATAATTATCTTTTATGTACCAGTACATGCTTTTCTGTCAATTTTATATTCATCCAGTAGAGAATGTTAAGGATATATGCACTACAAATGTTTTTAAATTAAAAAACAACAAAAAAGACTAGCTGGGTAGTATTTTACCTTTAAATTCTCACTTCCGTGTCCAATTATTTTAAAAAAGGGGGGTAGGGGGTTGGCCAAAAAGTTCGTTTGGGTTTTTCCATAAGATGTTATGGAAAAACCCAAACGAACTTTTTGGCCAACCCAATATTTAAGATAAAATGTTGAAAAACCTTCTTTATGAAAGTAACTTTTCAATTAAATTACGATTTTAGAATTTCTGCAATATGTCCTTTTAAATGGGCTTTGTATTGTAGTATGTGAAACCAACAAATAAAATCCAGAGATGCTTATAAAACGTACTACTACCTTTTTAGTTTTAAAAAAAGAGCAACATAGGTTGTACAAAGATATTTGTACTTTGACAAACTGAATTTAAATAAAATCTATTTCCTCTGCTTATAAAGTGTGGCTTTACATTATGTCAAGTGCAGCTTGAATTGACCTTTTGATATTTATTTTTCCAGTAGCTAATGTATTTAAATACAAAAATAAAATCCCCCTGCTTTGTTTCTTATTCCTGCCATTGTCTTTAATTCTAAATAAAGGGTTATAGACATCTTCAGTTCTAGGGGTAGAGATGGAAACATAGAGATGCTGTAAAAAATAATAAACACACACGCAGAGAGTTCTGTTGGATCTTTAAATTCATACCTTATCTAAATCAATGCAGAAGTAGAGTTACTTAAACTTTTATCTCCAGAGCAAAGCTTGGCCTGTCAAGTTAAATTGGAGTGTGAGCCAGTGGGAAAAAGAAAGGTCAAAGGACCTACCACAGCTCAGCTTGCCAATGCTCCAGTCACAGCTAGATGGCACCAATAGGGAAATCATGTCCAGAGTCATGCTTGGTCAGGCAAACAGAGAAAGAATACCATCTTCTTGATGGTCCAGTTAGGCTTGCTTCATTTTGATCAGATATTGACTAGTAGGAGAGGTACGTATATGTTGCCCAGGGCTGCATTTGAAAATCATGCTCAGCAAGCAAAAAAATTAAAAAAATAAACATGTGGGACTACATCAAACTTAAAAGTTTCTGTACAGTGAAAGAAACCATCAACAAAATGAAAAAAACCTATGGAAGGGGAAAAAATATTTGCAAACCATACATATATCTAATAAGGGGGTAATATCCAAAATATATAAAGAACTCATACAACTCAGTAGCAAAAAACAAGCAACTCAATTAAAAAATGGGCAAAGAACCTGAATAGACATATTTCCAAAGAAGGTATATAAAAGGCCAACAGGTACATGAAAAGATGCTCAACATCACTAGTCATTGGGGGAATGTAAATTAAAACCACAATGAGATATCACCTCATGCCTATTAGAATGGCCATCATCAAAAATACAAATGCTGGATGTGGAGAAAAAGGAGCCCTTGTGCACTGTTGGTGGGAATGCAAATTGGTACAGCCACTATGAAAAACAGTTTAGCAGTTCCTCAAAAAATTAAAGGCAGAACTACCATATGATCCAGCAATACCACTTTTGGGATTATATTCAAAGGAAATGAAAACACTAACTTGAAAAGATATCTGCTGCCCAATTTTTAACTGGGTTGTTTGTTTTTTGATATTGAGCTCCATGAGCTGTTTGCATATTTTGGAGACCTAAATAGACATTTCACCAAAGAAGACATACAGATGGCCAAGAGGCACATGGAAAGATGCTCAACATCACTAATTATTAGAGAAATGCAAATCAAAACTACAGTGAGGTATCACCTCACACCGGTGAGAATGGCCATTATAAAAAAATCTAGAAACAATATATGCTGGAGAGGGTGTGGTGAAAAGGGAATCCTCCTGTGCTGTTGGTGGGAATGTAAATTGATACAACCACTATGGAGAACAGTATGGAGGTTCCTTAAAAACCTAAAAATATGGCCCAGCAATCCCACTACTAGGCATATACCCAGAGAAAACCATAATTTAAAAAGAGACATGTACCACAATGTTCATTGCAGCACTATTTACAATAGCCAGGACACGGAAGCAACCTAAGTGTCCATCGACAGATGAATGGATAAAGAAGATGTGGCACATATATACAATGGAATATTACTCAGCCATAAAAAGAAATGAAATTGAGTTATTTGTAGTGAGGTGGATGGACCTCGAATCTGTCATACATATTGAAGTAAGTCAGAAAGAGAAAAACAAATACCATATGCTAGCACATATATATGGAATTTTTTTTAAAAATGGTACTGATGAACCTAGAGGCAGGGTGGGAATAAAGGCGAAGACATAGAGAATGGACTTGAGGACACGGGGAGGAAGGGGGAAACTGGGATGAAGTGAGAGTAACATCGACATATATACACTACCAAATGTAAAATAGATAGCTAGTGAGAAGCAGCAGCATAGCACAAGGAGATCAGCTCGGTGCTTTGCGACAACATAGAGGGGTGGGATAAGGTAGGTAAGAGGGAGGCTCAAGAGGGAGAGGATATGGAGATATATGTATATATATAGCTGATTCACTTTGTTATACAGCAGAAACTAACACAACATTGTCAAACAAATATACTCCAATAAAGATGTATAAAAATAAAAGAAAGAAAAGATATCTGCATCCCCATGTCCATAGCAGCATTATTTACAATAGTCAAGACATGGAAACAGAGTGAGTGTCCATTGATAGATGAATGGTTAAAGACCTTGTGGTATATCTATCTTTCTATCTATCTATCTATCTATCTATCTATCTATCTATCATCTATCTATCTATACAATGGAATATTATTTTGCCATAAAAAATGAGGAAATCCTACCATTTCAATAGCATGGATGGATCTAGAGGGCATTATGCTAAGTGAAATAAGTCAGAAAAAGACAAATACTTTATGATCTCACTTATATGTGGAACCTAAAAGAGAGAGAGAGAGAGAGAGAGAGAGGGAGAGAGAGAGAGAGAGGGAGAGAGAGAGAGAGAAAGAGAAACCAAACTCATAGAAAAAGAGATCAGACCTGCTTACTAAAGGCAGAGTGTGGGGGAAAGGGAAATCGGAGGAAGGTAGTCAAAAGGTACAACTTTCCAGTTATAAGATAAAGAAGTACTAAGAATATAATGTACAACAATGATAATAGTTAACACTTTTTTATATGATACATAAGAAAGTTTTTAAGAGAATAAATCCTAAGAGTTCTCATCATAAGGAGAATTTTTTTTTCTTTTTCCTTTCTTCTTTCTTTTCCCTTTATTGTATCTATATGAAATGATGGATGTTAGCTGAGCCTATTGTGATAATCGTTTCACAATATGTGTAAATCAAGCCATCATGCTGTAGGCCTTAAACTTATACAGTGATGTATTTGCTATGTGTCAAAAAAAACTGGAAAAAAATTGTGCTTGGGCTACTATGGCTTAGCTGGGCTGCCAAAATCTGAGCAGAGTTGAGCAGTCAGAATGGAGAGCTGCAGAGGCTCAGAGTACTGAAACATAACTGTGCTTGCTTCAGTCAAATCTAGTTTGGAAAAGGAGTTATAGGGGCAGGACCTTTGCTACCATAGCATAGTGGAGATGACCTATCAGTTTGGTTTAAGCTAACAAAGATAAGAAAGGGAGTTATTAATTTATATACTCTTTCAACAAGTGTAAGGGCTGATACATTTAGACATTATACTCAGATTGGAAAGAAAATATTGGTTCTTGATTTTTCTGTAATCTCTATGACCTTGCTCTCAGGGTCCCCCTGCTCTGCAGCCCTCAACCTATATTATGATGACTCTCCAGACAACATCATCAGCTACTTTCCCAGTATTTCCATAGGGCATGAAGGAACTTATAGATACTTTCTATACTACACAGGACCTTAGAGGAGACTCTGGGGCACTAAACTCAGTTTCTCTCTCTGTCTAACTCTACCATACATCAACTTGACTCAGATGTGGTTGCGGCCACGTTTTGATATGGAGGGAACACTGAAAGGAAGTCTCCTCCTATAGTCCCAAATGGAAAAGAGAACAAAAACTCCTCTGATTTCAGATTTTCTCTTAAGCTCTCCAACAAGATTCCCACCTCAAGATCTTATTCCAGGAAAAGAAAAAACACCATAAAACATACATTTTTTTCAGATGTCATTTTTCTCTTATCACAGTCACCTGAGGAAGAGAGCAGGTTTTTCAGTTACTTTTCCTCTTTGTAATGGACTTCTTTTACATCATATACCACTTGCTAGAGACACTAAACCCCAACTGAATAATGGAAGGAGTATCTCCTCTCTAGTCTGTGGAAGATACCACATAAACTTCATATTTCATCAACCTGCCTCTCCATATGTAAAGGAAACGCTTTTAAAAATCTATAGCATATTTTTCCTCTCTTGACAATACTTGTTTTTCAAGATTATTGCCTACTACAGACTAGGGAAAAAATCCTATTTGACATGCTTAAAGTTTAATATTGATATCCACTTTTTTTGCCTTCCTGTTGTAATCCTAATCCCCTCCCTTACACAGACACAGACACACACACACACTCAGATTATACACAAACAATGGGTGAAATGAGCATATCTAGCAAAATACTGGAATCTCATACATGAGTAAACATTAAAAGGAGAAAAACACATTAATAGTCTTCGAAAATAATATCTCTGCATCACAAATATTTATTAAGGATCTACTGTGTCTTAGGCCCTAGTGATATATACATAAATTAGGGCTAAGTTTATGAAATCTCTACCAAATCCAGGTCTGTGTAATTTAGATTATATTCCAAGTAATGGAGAATCAGTATTTGGTGGCTTCTTTTCTACAAAGGCCAGCTGAATTTTCCCAATTCACATTTCATCTAAGGTCATGGAGACCCTCATACAAACAGCCTGATCCCATAAGCTTTAGTATCTATACGAGTGGTTAAATAATCCTATATCTGGATCATAATTAACTAGACCTTGATAGAATTGGAACACATAGAGGTTCTGGCCATCAGAGAACAACTAGTCTTATTTAAAAATAGGTCTGAAAACACGAAAATACCTTCACAAGAGCAAATACTCTAGGTGAGGCAATCACAGCACCTGGGTGAACCACAGAAATAAGAAATAAGAAAGGACACATTGAGGAGTGTAAGAAAGACAGATTCACACTACCTCATTACCCCTCTCCTAAGCTAAGGCAGCTCAGTGTGGAGAAAGACACCTTCCCCATGAGAGGGGAGTAAAATGAGTACCCAACTTTACCACAAACCCCAGAAAGAACCCACCCAGGCACCAAGCCAATTCCCACAGCTGTAGGTCGCTCCCTGCAGGCTCCTGAAAACCCAGACCCCCACTCACCCAGGTACCTTTTGGCTCCAGTGACCACAGGCAGCTCTGGCAGCCCCAAATGCCATCCTTGGCGTCAAGCTCCCAGCAGGCTCCCATGAACCCAGACCCCAGCTGACCCCAGTGCCTGCCTACTCCAGCAGTCTCAGGCAGCTTCCATGACAGGACTCCTGGAGGACTCCCAGGAACCAAGGTCCCCGCTCACTTCCTCACTTGTCGACTCTAACAGCTCTGCGTAGATCCCTTGGCACCAGGCTCCCCAAAGGCTCCCAGGAACCCAGGCCACCATCTCACCCTGGTGCTTACTGGCTCCAGTGGCCCCAAGTGACACTTTTGGTATAAAGTTCCTGATGGGCTCCTGTGAAGCCAGACCCAAGTTCACTCTGGCACCTGCCTACTCCAGCATCTCAAGCAGCTTCCATTCCAGAGCTCCCAGCAGGTTACCACACATTTAGGCTTCCAGTTCACCCTAGCACTTGCCTACTCCAGTGGTCCCAGACACCTCTCACAGTTCCAGGTGGTTTCTATAGGATGGCTCCCAGCAGGCTCCTGGGAACACAGGCCCCCATCACACCCATGCACCTGAGAGCTCTGGGGGCTCCAAGCTGCTCCTGTGAACCCTGGTGGCTCCTGTGATTCCAGGCTCCCAGTGAGCTCTGAGGAAGCCAGGCCCCAGCTCACCCTCGCACCCGCCAGCTCTAGTGGCACCAGGTAGCATTTATGGTACCAGGCACAAAATGGGCTCCTGTGAATCCAGGTCCCCCCGTCTAACCCTGGCATCTGGCAGCTCCTGTGACCCCAGGTGGGTCTCAAAGCACTGGGTAGTATCTGTGGTACCAGGCTTCCAGTAGGCTCCCAGCTCATCTGACATCTGCTGACTCTAGTGGCCCCAGGCAGCTCCTAAGGACCCAGGTGGCTTCCACAGCACCAGGCTTCTAGCGGATTTCCAGGAAGTCAATTTCCCATCTCACATTGGTGCCTGCTACTCCAGCATTCACAGACAACATCCATAACTTCAGGCAGCTTCCTGGCTCCAGGTTATTAGAGGGCCCCTGCAAACTCAGTTCCCCACCAAGGAACTGGCCAGCTCCAGCAGTCCCAGGTGGCCGGTGGCCACAGGTGATTCTTCCTCTCCAGGCAGCTTCCTTGTCTCCAGGCTCCTAGAATGCTTCCATGAACCAAGGCCCTCAATCTACTCTGGTGCCTACTGGCTCCCACAGTCTTAGGCATCTCCAGTGGTCCCAGGATCACAGCCCAGCAAGGTGCCAGCTGACTCAGCTGGAATCAGGTTCCTGACAAACTCCCATGAATGCAGACTCCCAGCTTGCACCAGCACCAGCTGGTTCCTATGGCATCAGGTAGCCCTTGTGACAACAGACTTCCATCAAGCTCCAGCAGTTTCCCAGTACATTCCAGCACTGGCTGGCTCCTACTGCCCTGGATGGCTTTTGTGGCCTCAGGCTCCCAATCAATGCCTGTGACACAGGCTCCAGGGGGAATCCAGGAGGGCCCATTGCCAAGCTGACTACCGTGTCCCAGGCTTTCACAATCCACTTCAGCACCATGGCACTCAAGGACTCCAGCAAGGAGGAGGGAGTACTCCCAAACTCATTTTACAAGGCCAGCATTACCCTGATACCAAAGCTAGATAAGAACACGACAAGAAAAGAAAAATACTGGCCGATATCCCTGATGAATATAAATACAAAAAACAAGTCAGCCTTAAAGAAGAAGTAAATTCTGACATGCTACAACATGGATGAAACTTGAGTTATGCTAAGTGAAATAAACCACTCACAAAAACACAAATACTGTATGATTCCACTTATATGAGGTATTTAAAATAATAGAATTCATAAAGACAGAAAATAGAGTAGTGGTTACCAGGGGTTTGGGGCAGGGGATTATAGGAAGTTAATGTTTAATGGGCACAGAGTTTCAGTTTGGGATGATGAAAAAGTTCCGGAAATGGATAGTGGTGATGGTTACACAACAATGTAAATATACTTAATGCCATTACATTTTACACTTAAAAATGTTTAAATGTTAAATTTTATGTCATGTATACTTTACTAAAATAAAAAAAGTAAAATAAATGGATCATAGACCTAAATGTAAGACATGACACAATAGCCCTCTTAGATCAAAATATAGGAGTTAATTTGCATGAACTCTGATAGATAATGTTTTCTTAGAAATGACATCAAAAGCACAGTGATAAAAGAAAAAAATAAATTACATTTCATCAAAATTTAAAACATTGGTGTTATAAAAGACACTATCAAAATAGTGAAAATACAACCCACAGACTGGGATAAATCTGATATCTGGTAAGTGGCTTGTATCCAGAATTTTATAAACAAATATAACTCATTAATAAAATGATACATAATCCAATTTTAAAATGAGCAAAGGATTTGAAAAGACATTTCTTCAAAGAAGATATACAAATGTCCAATAAGCACATGAAAACAAGCTCAAAATCATTAGCTATCAGGAAAATGCAAGTCAAAACCATAAGGTAATAGTTTACACCCACTAGGATGGCTAAAATTTTAAAAGACAGGGTATAACAGGTATGGCGAGTACTGAAACCTTCATACATTGCAGGCAAAAATGTAAAATTATGTAGTCTTTTTGGAAAATAATTTGATGATTCTTAAAATGTTAAACATAGAGTTATCTACCATATAGATATCTATAATAACCAATAACAATACCACTCCTAGGCACATTCTAAGAGAAATTAAAACATCTGTTCACACAAAAATATGTTCTTGGATGTCCATAGTAGATTTATTCATAATAGTCAAGCATGGGGGAAAAAACAATATATCCATCACCTGGTGAATAATTATATAAATGTGGTATATCCATACAATGGAATACTATTCAGCCACAAAAAGGAAAAACTATTGATATGTGTTAAAATATGGATGAGCCTTGAAAGCATTATGATATGTGAAAGAAGTCAGACACAAAATGTCACATATTGTATGATTCTGCTTGTGTAACAGAGTAATGATTTACATATTATCTGAGATGTTCTTTGCTTCTTGGAATTCACTCTCATTCTGTAACCATCTGCACTTTGGAACACTATAGTCCCAATCAGGAGTAAAGAATAAAATCTTACTTTATAAATTCAAAAGACCATTGATCTAGGTATAAGAAAGAAAGATTTACCAAAAAGTTATGCTAAATTAGAAGCAGGATTTTTCCTGGTTCCCCACTAAGAGTAGATAAAGATACCATGAGTTTGGAGGGAAAGATTCTTGAGGAGAGGATTGGTGATGAAACAAGACAGACATGAGTATATATTTGGGGGAGGAGGGAACTGGCCATGTCCTTACCTTCTTTGGCTGAGACCTAGGGGCAATAGACCCCTCAGATAGGATATATACCTTATTTTCTAGGATAAATCCTAGGGAGATAGCAATCTCCAGCATTATGCTGAAGCAGTTGTAAATCAGAAATCATTGTGTAGTATGTAGGTCTAGGGGTAAAGTGGATAAAAATAAACTCTTAGTTTCCTGTGACCATAAATATGGTAGGAGACTGTCCAGGAGTTCCCATGGCCCCCTAAATGAGGATATAAGTTACCTGTGTACCTGCAGGGTGGTCTTGTTGCTGGAACAATTGATACACCTGATACAGAAGATTTGTAGGGAACCATAGAGCTAAACACTCAGATGTTCTTCTGATTTCTGTATGTCAGACTGGAGAGGAATGTACTCAAGAACCAGATAGGATAGGTTGTTTCTCAAAAGGGCTAAGATAATATAATTCCACTTCCACAAACCTTTTTAAAAAATCATTATATGTGTATGTAAAAGTACAAAACAATTGACTGAAAGGATATACACTAAATTTATGTTAGTGGTTGGCACTTTTGGAGAAAAAAAGACAGGAAACAAGTATAGCAAAATGTTAACAGATATATACTGGTGCCAGTTTTAAATGTCTAGTAGTCATTTTTTAAGAAGATAAGTGGAAGGACTATATAGGAAGATAACTTATAACATTGCTATATAGGATGAATTTAGGAAGATAACCTATAACTTTTACCAGCACAAAATAACTAGGTTTCTTTTGTTACAATTTGGAAAATCACACAGAGTAATAGTATGTGTTTCGTAGATATGATTCTTATTCCATAAAGTCAGATGTCATGTTTCTTTATTTTAAAAGAACTAAGTCATATTCTACACTGACCTAGAAGTTCCTAGCCTCCCTCTGTTCAACCCTCAGCCGTCCTCTCTGAGGTTTTTATACTTTTGTCCTTCTTCCACCATGGAGCATGTTCAGGTAGCAACACCTCTGCAGCCTTTCTAGCTTGAGAAAATTTCTTTCAGCCTCTCTGCCACCTTCCTCCTATGCAACCTTCTCTAGAAACTCAGGCTTTGGGTAAGCAAATAGATTTGCTCTTTATTCTCTGGTTGCTCCTCTAGATCTACTTGTGCCCTTTTCCACTCTGCTCTGTGCCCTGGGAGGCTGACTTCTAAGGATTCTATCAACACAGCACCTTTGCTCTGACTTTCATCTGGGGAACTATTCAACCAGAGGCACTGGAAGGAGATTGTAGGAGAGAGTAAGAGGAGAGAAAGATTATTTATTATCCCGGCTCTCTTTCTGCCAGGGCACTGTGGCAGTATATGTGTTTTACAGAAAACCACAGCTTCTGTTGGGCATCTCTCTCCTATAGCTACATATTTTTCTGGATTTCACTAACTACATCCTCCCCTTGTCCTTCAGGTTTAGAGCTGGTTAAGGTTACTCATCATTGCTAATCCTGAGATACCTAACCATCCATTGTTCCCAGATATAATACTTTTCCTTGGTTTGGACTGCCTTCCATGAAATTAGACATGGGATGGAGTCATCTGCACTAATTGACTCTTGGAATAATAATGCTCCTATCACTATGTTAGGGTGGGCCAGATTTGGGCCAACATGAAAAGCATTTTAAGTTCTTCAAATGCCTCTGCTACAGACATCAGTGCTGAAAATCCCCTTGTATAATGAGCTAACAGTTAAATTATAGTATGCATATTTACTAGGTACCATGTTAAATGATTTTCATGTATTACCTCATTTTATCCTCACAGCATCCCTAGATAGATTTGTTTTAGTTACATTTGACAAATGAGACAACTGAACCTCAGAGAGGTTAAGTGACTTGCCCTAACCCACACAGCTACTAAGTAGCGGGGCCGGATTTATTTGAATCCAAAGTACATAAATGTGATATATGAATGTCATAATTATCTCTCTGGAAGAGATTTATTATCTAAAAGTGACTGTAAAGAAGTACAGAATGAGGCTCATGAATTACTTAGCAAATCCCAGGATTGCTCACATATTACTGCTGACTATGGAAGCTTTAAATTTACTATATGGCACCATAAAGATGCTCTGTACAAAAAGGATGCTATGTCCAAGGAATTCATAGAATCGGGTTCATCAGCCATTGGAAAACAAAATTGTAACAATATTTACAGTCATCAGAATAGGTCAAACAGGGCTGTCCTAACAAAGAAACCTCAAAATCTTCCTGGATTAGCATATCACATGTTTATTTGTCATTCATGCAAATCCTGATGCACGTTTTGTGTGTGTGTGTGTGTGTGTGCACGTGCACGTGCACAGTTGGGGGATGATAGCATGGGTTGAAGATGGGAATGGACTTTCTTTCGTCTTGTGACTTGGATACTTGGGTTCTCTACATCTTGTGACACTAACATCCCAACACGTGACCTCAAGACCACTAATACAGAAGACAGTGTAGAGTAGCATAGTGACTTTTAAATTCCTCAGCCCAGAAGAGACACACACTAACATTTCATTAAATAGAACCAGTCACATGGCACCCATTAACTGGAGAGGCGTAAGGGAGAGTGGTCTTCATGTTTATTCAGTAAGGAGGTGGGGACTGAACATGGGTGTGTACTACTATTTTCCACACTTCTCCAGTGGTTTGTAGATCAACATATTTGAAATAATTGTTATTTATCTACATTGAGGCCTTAATGATCCAGGCATAACCAGAATTACATTAGAAAAACACAGGAAAGTTGTAAAAGGAAAATCGATACCCCTACATTATTCTTGACCTGGTAGGGACCTTCTTTTCTGGAGGCTACACATGGTGAGTGAAGTAGTTAGTAGGGACTCACAGGTTACCCATTTTTTTTTAATAACTAATATTTAAGTATTTATTATGTGCTGAACCCTGTGCTAAATTCTTTACATGCATTATTTAATATAACTTTCAACACTTAGGTATTTTTTAAAAATTAAGGTATGATTGACATACAAAGAGCTGTAGACTTTTACTGTATACAGCTTGATGTGTTTGGACATAATTATACATCCATGAAACCATCATGACAACTGATGCTACAAACTTACCCATCACCTCCAAAAGTTTCTTCCTGCTCCCTTTATTTTGTTTTGCTTTATTATGTTTCCTTTTGTGCTAAAAGCACATAATCTAAGATCTACTTTTTTAGCAAATTTTCAAGTACACAATACAATATTGCTAATCACAGACCCTACGTTGTATAGCAGATCCCCAGAACTTATTTATCTTGCATAACTGAAACTTTGTACCCTTTGAACAAGACCTCTCCATTTCCTCCAGCCCTTAGTCCCTGGGAACCACATTCTACTCTCTGCTTCTATGTGTTTGGCCATTTGAGATACCATATAATAATGAGATCATACAGTATTTGTCTTTGTCTGGCTTATTTCTCTTAATATATTGTCCTCCAGGCCCATGCATGTTGTCGCAAATGTCAGGATTTCCCTCTTTTTAAAGGCTGAATAATATTCCATTGCATGTATATACCATATTTTCTTTATCCACTCATCCATCCATGGACATCTAGGTTGTTTCTGTATCTTGGCTATTATGAATAATGCTGCAATGAAAATGGGAGTCCAGATATCTCCTTGAGATCCAGATTTCAATTACTTTGGATATATACCAAGAGTAGGATCGCTGGATCAAATGGAAATTCTATATTTTTTTTGAGGAAACCCATATTGTTTTCCATAGTGGCTGCACCAATTTACATTCCTACCAGTAGCATACAAAAAGGGTTCCATTTCTTTCACATTGTTGCCAACATTTGTCTTTTGTTTTGTTTTGTGTTTTCATATAATATCTATTCTAACAGATGTGAATTGATATCTCATTGTGGTTTTGATTTGCATTTCCCTGATGATTAGTGATATTGAGTACCTTTTCATATACCTGTTGGCTGTTAGTTTGCCTTCTTTGGAGAAATGTCTATTCAGGTTTTGGCCCATTTCTTCATCAATTTTTTTGTTTGGTTTTCTTTTTGTTTTTTTTGCTATTTAGTTGGAGTTCCTTATATATTTTAGATATTAACCCTTTCTCAGATAGATGGTTTGCAAATGTTTCTCCCATTCTCTAGGTTGCCTTTTCATTTTTGATCATGTCTTTTGCTGTGCAGAAGCTTTGTAGTTTTATGTAGTACCACTTGTTGATTTTTGCTTTTGTTCCTTGTGCTTAGGTGTCATATCCCAAAAATCATTGCCAAGACTAATGTCAAAGAGTTTTTTCCCTGTGTTTTCTTCTAGGACTTTTATGGTTTCAGGTCTTAAATTTAAGTCTTTAATCCATTTTGAGTTCACTTTTGTGAGTGGTATAAGGTAGGGTACTATTTTCATTCTTTTACATGTGAATATCCAATTTTCCCAGCACTATTTATTGAAGAGAATGTCTTCTCTCTATTGAGTATTCTTGGCTCCCTTTTCAAGTATTAGTTGACCATATATGCATGTGTTTATTTCTGGGCTGTTGATTCTATTCCATTGGTCTATGTGTTTGTTTTTAAGAAATCCACTGATAGTCTTATGGAGGCTCCCTTATACATGAAGTGTCACTTCTTTCTTGCTGCTTTCAAAATCCTCTCTTTGTCTTTGACTTTTGACAGTTTAATTATAATGTACCCAGTGTGGATTTCTCTTGATTCATCTTACTTGAGATCCTCTGGGCTTCATGAATCTGGATGTCCATTTCAGATCCTATATTTGTGGAGTTTGCAGCCATTATTTATTCAGATAAGTTTTTCGCCCATTTCTCTCTCTTCTCCTTTTGAAATCCTGTAATATGTATACTAATATTTGAAGATGTCCATAAGAACTGTGGGCATTCTCCATTTCTTCTTTTTTCCTCTAATGGTTATTTTCAGATGAGCTTTCTTTGAGTTTGTTGAGTCTTTCTTTTGTTTGACTGATTCTGCTGTTGAAGTTCTCTATTAAATTTTTCAGATCAGTTGTTGCATTCTTCAGCTTGAAGACTTCTATTTGATTCTTTTTTATGGTTTCTATTTCTTCATTGAACTTTTTTTTGTTCATATGTTGTTTCCCTGATTTTGTTTAGTTGTCTATCTGTGTTCTCTTGTAGCTCATTGAGCTTCTTTAAGACAATTATTTTGTATTGTTTGTGAAGCAGTTTATGGGTCTCTATTTCTTTAGAGTCAATTACTGGAGCTTTATTAGTTTCTTTTGGTGGTTGCCTGATTCTTTGTGATACTTGTAGCCTTGGGTTTGTGTCTGTGCATTTGGAGGAGCAGTTTTCGAGTCATTTACATTTTACAGACTGGCTTCAGAAGGTAAAGACCTTCACCATTCAGCCTAGTCAGAGAGTATGGTATTGTTAGCAGACAGGATCTGTGAATGATCCTGTTGGTGGTTTCCAAAGGTGGGCTTACTGCCAGGATCCTTAAGTGGGAGCATCAGGTCATAAGTGGGCAGGGCTGGAGGCATGTTTGCCAGCAGGTCTGGAACCAGGTCAATGAGTGGACAGGTCTGCCTCCAAGACCACAGGCAAGCAGGGATGGAGACAGGTCTGTAGACAGTAGGGATGCTTCTGGGTCCAGTTAGCAGGCCTGCTATCAGAGTCATAGGTAGGTTTGGCTCTTGCAAGGTCCCCAGCAGACAGAACTGCCATGGGTTCATGTCTGAGTGGGGATGGAGTTGATTCCAGTTCCACAGACAAGTATGCAGCCAGCTGGCCTGTTACCTGGGTTATAGGTAGGCATGGCTCCTGCCAGGTCCCCAGGCAGGCAGGACTGCCTCTGGGACTGCAGTCAAGTGGGGTTGGATCTGGGTCATGGGGCTTCATCTATGTCTGCAGTCAGGTCTGTAATCAGCAGGCCTATTACAGGGATATAGGTGGACATGGTTTCTGCTGGGTACCCCGGGAAGATAGGACTGCTTCTGTGACCATGGACAAGTAGGGCTGGAGCTGAGTCCACATGGGATGGGGCTGATTCTGTGTCTGCAGTTGGGTCTGTGGTTGGTGGACCACCTCCCTGGGGCACAGGCCCACCTTCTCAAAGCACTCTCCTTGGCCGTGGGCTCCACTGAGCTGTCACAAACTCCTACTCAGATCTTGAAGCTCCTACAATGGTTCTTTTGTCTGTGGATAATTACCAAATGGTGTTTCTGTGGGGAAACAAATGCTCAGGACCTCCTATTCTGACACCTTGCTGACTTCATTCCTCTACTTTATCCTTTCTGTACTTTCCTAAAAGGGATGGTATAATTCATAAGTTTATTGCATGTCTTATTCTTTAGATAAGTTAGACATATTGGCAATACTTTCTGTTTTTAACACTTGTCCCAAGTCACGTAGTTGAATATTTACTTAGTGGGTATAAATCTTAAAATGCAAACTCAGGTTGAAAAGATAGCTTTCTTTTTTTCTTATAACTCAACAAACTTCTGAATCCAAACTTCCATTCTACCAGGCTGTCAAGAAACCAATACAAAAAATGGAAAGCAAAAAGTTAATTCAGTATTCTCCCCTCTGGCTGAAGGAGTAAGGGTATCCACTTGCATGGTCTCCTCATGACTGGGCTTTTTTGCTACTTCTATGCCCTACATGACACCCTTGAATCCACTAAGGCTGTGAGTTGTTCAGTTCTCTGTGATGCACTACTCAGTCATTCCTCTCTTAATTTTTGTCACTAAGGTGGTGTTATTTGCAAGTACACAGACCATCTATGCTTTTGGATCTCACAAACTTCTCTTGAATATCTGCTTTTTTTTCCCACCATGGAGAGTAATTTTCCTATCTGGTAGAAAGTTCTCTCTTTTCTTATTTCTTAAAGATATTCTGTATCTGACTGTACATCCCTTTCCTCTAAGGATTTAAGATATGACAATCCCAAGGTCAGAAAGAATTTTAAGCTGTATCTGTTTTCCTACCTGCCACCTATTTCCCCTAAGGCAATGAAAACCAAGTTGCTTTCGTGTATTAGGAGAAGGGAAAGAGGGAAACAGAATGAGAAAAAGTAATAAGTTAATATCTCAAAATATTACCAAGTCACACTAATATCTGTCCTCTTTTGGGAACAATAGAGCCTTTTCTGATTGCATCAGGGCATTTTTGGATGATTCATATGGGCCTAGGCAAAATTAGTATAGAATATATAACTTACCTAAATTACATGAAAATCTATAGTACTCCACTGATAAAATAATTCTTATAGCTGGGAGTTGAAGGAGATTTTTCACTTGTAGAGCATGGGCTGGGCTGTAAGGAAAAGAGTGAATGCATTGAAAAGATGGGTATTCCAAACTCAGTATTTTGGATGGTTCTATGTTTTTGTTCCCTCAAAATTCATTTGTTGAAACTGTAATGCCCAATATGATGGTATTGGTATGTGAGGCCTTTGGAGGTTATTAGGTCAAGAGGGCAGAATCCTCATAAATGAGATTAATGACCTTATAAAAAAGAAGCCAGAGAGCCCCCTTGCCTCCTTCCTCCACATGAGGATACAGGAAGTCTGTGACCTAGAAGAGGTCTGGTGGCATGCTGGCACCCTGATCTCAGACTTCCCAGCCTTCAAAACTGTAAGAAATAAAATTCTGTTCCTTAAAAGCTACCCAATTTGTGGTATTCAGGTAGCACCCTGAATGGAGCACCTCCATAAGACAGATGGGGTTTGACTCACTGTGGTTAAAGAGATCAGGGTCAAAAGCTAATAGAAGAAAATCAAAGGAGACTTTGGGATATGTTGGGCATAAACAGAGCTGCTTGCCAACCCAGATATAAGGTCCAGCTCAGAGCTGCAGGCAGGGGCTAGGGATGGAGACACCATTTAGTCTGACATTGCCATAGCAGGAGCAAATTTAGGAATATTGAGATACCCATCCTTTGCACAGAATGTTAGGCATTCTCAGCAGTGGCAACAGTGAGTTTCAAAAACAAGTGGCAACTAGAGAAGAAGAGGAATCAGTGTGGAGAGAAATGCCATATGGTGTCTGTAACTAAGATGTCGGTTTGGGGGGCACATGTGAGGTCATCTTTGAGGATTCAGAAATAAACTGATACAAGGAAATAAGGGAGTTTGTACTGTTATCATATGGATGGGATCCCAAGCCACTGTAGTTTGAGAATTAAAAGATAATTTGAGGAGATTGACACCAGCAAGATGGCAGACTAGGAAGCTTCAGTCCCTATTTCCCCATGAAAATGCCAAATAAACAACAATATATAGACAAAAGTAGCTATGTGGTATCTCTAGAAATAGTTTAATAAGCTGCAGTAACCAAAGCCTAACCAAGAAAAAGACACACTCAAAATAGTAGGAAATTTCATGAAGTGTTTGATCTCCTTTGCCCCAACCATCTCCAGAGCTACACAGGATGGCACAGTCCCAATTCCTGGTTCTTCACTCAGGACACAGAGTATAACTTGCTATATTCTGGCTTGTCTGGGAGCTGTGCAAAGGAACGGTTTCTGTCTTGCCTTACTCAGGGCACTGACAGGAATGGTGGCATAGTTTGGATATCAGGTTGAAGGCGAATAAAAGCAATTGATGGGGGCCTCAATGTAAGAGAGCTTCAAGGGGATTTCAGATGTGTGGGTGCCTGGGAGGATGAAATTAACAGACAGATGAAAACAATAGAACATCTATGGCCCTGAGAAGAAGCAAGGGGGAGACTCCTCAGTAAATTAAGACATTTAAAAATAGGCATGTATTTGGGAGCATTATAAAAAAAGAAAAAAAAAAGGACACATATACTTACAGGAGATGCATCTTCAGAAAAGGCCTGAGAAAACGTTCAGCTTTCATGATAGGTGGATTAGAGGAGGTGTTCCCCTGCACAGAGCCAGTCTGTGAAGACTGGGATAGGTGAATATTTTTTTCAAACCGTCAGTTTTCAACAAAACATGGATACTTGTTTCACCATTTCTATTCAACCCAGTACTACCAGTCCTAGTTGGAGTAATTTTATAAGAAATAAAAAGCATCCAGATTGGAAAGGAAGAAATAAAATTATTTCTGTTCACATGCAATATGATCTTATATGTAGACAACTTAAAGATTACCCAAAAAACTGTTAGAATTAATAAACACTCAGCAAAGTTGCAGGATACAAAATCAACACACACAAATCAGTTGCATTTCTATACACTAATAATTTACAATCAAAAAAATTTAAGAACATTTTTAAGCCTACACCAACTGCTTTCATTGGCCTCCAATATGACACTCAAACTATGTCACCATTACTGTCAATGCCCTGAGTTAGGCAAGAAGGAAACCATTCCCTTGGGGAAGAAGTAAATCTGTCACTCTTTACACATGACATGATACTGTATATAGAAAACCCTGAAGTCTCCACCAAAAAACTATTAGAACTAATAAATGAATTCAGTACAGGTGCAGGACACAAGATTAATATACAGAAATCTGTTGCATTTTTATACACTAATAATGAACTATAAGAAAGAGAAAACAAGAAAACAATCTTGTCTAAAATTGCATCAAAAGGAATAAAATACCTAGGAATTAACTTAACAAAGGAAGTGGAAGAACTATACTGTGAAAACTATTAAACATTGATGAAGGAATTTGAAAATGGTACAAAGAAATGGAAAGATATTCCATGTATTGGATTAGAAGAATTAATATTGTTAAAATGTCCATATTATCCAAAGCAATCTACAGATTTAATGCAATCGCTACCAAATTCCCATGACATTTTTTCCAGAACTAGAACAAATAATCCTAAAATTTAAATGTGTCAACTGAAAAGAATGTACAGCCTAAAAGTTGAGAATTATGTTTTATTCAAGGATATTACTGAGGACTATAGCCTGGGAAGACAGCCTCTAGGATAGCTCTGAGAGACTGTTCCAAAGAAGTAAGGGAAGAGCCAAGATATATAGGAGTTGTTTCTGAAAACAAACAAACAAAACAACAACAACAACAAACACATGTAGTCGAACATCAAAAGATTACTGGTAATCAAAAAAAAAAAAAACAGACATCTCAAGTTAATGATGTTAGTGCCTTTCTCTGGGAAGATGCAAGAGTTTGGGCTCATTTAAATTATTTGTTTGATATGCCTCTTAATTATCTAGGGCCAGTAAGTATCTTGTTTTTGTCCACCCTGAATTCCCCTCAGGGAGCACCACTGGGGGCTGCTGTAGTGGCTGATGGCTTGATGGCTGCAACATTCCTTGTTTACTGAAATGACAGGCAACATTTTTTTGTCCACATATGGAACCACGAAAGACCCTGAATTGCCAAACAATCTTGAGAAAAAAGAACAAAGTTGGTGTGGTGCTGGGAAAACTGGACAGCTACTTGCAAAAGAATGAAATTAGAACATTCTCTAATACCGTATACAAAAATAAACTCAAAATGGAATAAAGACCTAAATGTAAGACCTGGGGGCTTGAATCTGAGTTGCAAAAAAAAAAAAAAGACTTTATTAAATTTGAATTTCAGATAAACAATGAATACATTTTTAGTATAATTATATCTCAAGCACTACATGGAACATACTTATACTAAAACATTATTCATTGTTTATCTGAAATACAAATTTAACTGGTATCCCATATCTTTATTTACTAAAACTTCTAACTCTAGGTAGAATGTAAATATCCCCAGTGGCATTTATACAGTAGCACATGGCCTACAGATCATGGAGAATAATCTATGCTCATAGTTGTTGACTATGTCAGCGTAAACAACTTAAAGGCTTTGTCAGGCATTTTGTTTGTAGACTTATGGCCAGCTCTATGTGATCTAATATCTTGTGCCTCTTCCACAATGTTCAATAAAGTTCTGTGAAGTACATCCCAGCTTGGCAGGTGGTTTCATGAAACATATAGAGGCAATGCTTAAAACAACACATTTAAGTGGAGTTAAATCCTATCCTTGCAGGCCAGCATGGTGGTGGTGGCATTTATCCATAAGTGAAAGAATGAGAAGAGAAATGCTAAACTTGCAAAATGTGTGACAGACTGGAGATTGTTTGGTCAAGTATCTTCTCTAAACCTGGACATTCTCCTTCCAGATGTAATCCGGAGACAACTTTTGTATTGCTAGAGTGAAGGAGGCTTGTGTTTTCTCACAAGGCTGCAAGGACTGTCTGGCTGGCCACAGTGACTCATGCTGAGGAGGTAACTAGGGACAGTCAAAGCAGGAAAACCACAGAACATCATAGAGGGATTCCAGGAAGTTATTCAGCTACTTAACTTGAGGAAATTTCTCTTCCAAGGTCTATAGTACCAAGAAGCAAAGGCATGGAAATAAGGTCCGTTGATGAGTCACATCTCAGATTTCAGGAGAGAAGGAACAGAACAGGATTGAAATCAGAATTGATTTTCTGGGATCAGCTACCAGGGAAGGGGGCCAGGAAAGGAAAATCACATAGTGTTAATGACCCCAGAATCTATAATCCCCAGAAACCTAGGCTTCTGTGCTCTCCTGATTAGGAGAATTAACAACTGGTACTCAACAATTTCTCTTTTTAACAGACAAACAGAAATCAATGTTGAAGATATACACTAGATGTCTCCACTTCTATATATTTATTTAGAGAAGTAAAGATTTTCAAGCTTTGAAAAATTTACATTATTTTATTGTTGTCATTTCTGGGTCAGATGAGTCACTTCTGTGTGAGTCTCATTAAATTTTATTGGTCATCATCCCCAGTGATGGATGAAACATAACATTTCATGTTACACAGTTGTGTAGTTATAGGGGTCAAAAAGAACTCTCAGAACAAGAAGCTATTCTTCTTAATCAGGAGATTTTGAGAGATGCTTCAGTGATGAAATGAAACAAATTTTAAAAAAGAAACCACTGATTTAGCACATAATTAGGAGTTAAGAATTTAAATATCAGGGTTAACAGTATAAGTCTGTCATTTGTGCATATAGGAACCTCTGGAGTATTGGGTAAAAATTTCACTTAAATGAGCCCCTTTCAAACTTGTATGAATGAGACAGTCAGAGGTTATTCAGTGTTAGAAAAGTAGCACTGCTTTGGTCATACCAACTTTTCTTCACTGTTTTTTTGTTTGTTTCATTGGAACTCAGCCGTGCTCATTCATATACATTCATGGCATAGTTAAGTAGGTGCAACAGAGACTGTATATGGTCCACAAAATCCAAAATATTTACTGTTTTGCCTTTACAGAAAAAGTTTATTGACATCTGGGCTATGTCTTAAGAGAGGTTTTTCTAGATTCCTCTACCATCCTTTAACATATGACAGGATATTCCTAGATGAATCCACACTTAAGAGTTCTCCTGTCGCTGAACACAAGTTTCTGTGCTGTATGCACAGTGAGGCCAAACAAACTTAAACATCGGAGTTTGGAGCAGAGAAAGGTTTACTGCAGAGCCATGCAAGGAGACGCATGGCTAGTGTCCAAAAAACCCTGAACTCCTCGAAGGGTTTCAGAAAAGCATTTTTAAAGGCCAAGTGAGGGAGGGGAGTCACAGGGTATGTGACCAGCTCGTGCACAATTCTCTGATTGGTTGATGTTGAGGTAACAGGGAGGTTGACTTTATCAATCCTTAGCTGCCAGTAGGTCTGGGGGTATGTGTTCATGATCATCAAGTAGTTATTTCTTCCATTTGGTGGGGGTTTTCAGCATCTGAACAACTCAAGAAATATGCATGAGATACTATTATCTGGGTACATCAGAGAGGAGCTACAGCAGAGGATATGGTGGAGGGGGGTCTGTCCTGGGAAGGCCCCATAGGGTCCTGCCCAGTTAAACTGTACTATAAAAAATACCATTTCTGGGTTTCTGGTTCTGCATGTAAGGATCTTGGAAGTCACCATTCCATCCTAACAAGAAGTACAAAGAAGAAAAGACTGAAAAATGAGCAACTCTTCTAGGATCCATAAGAGACGAGAGGACACAGGGAAAAGAGCAGCCATCAATCTTGGAGAGACAGACAGGTGAATATAGGGAGTCACAGCTTAACAGAACAGAGAATGTAAACCCTGTATAGTAATAAAGGAGAGAAAATTGAATTATATAAAATGCTCAATTAAAACCACGAAAGGCAGAAAAATAGTGAAAGGCAAAAATAGGAACAAAGAACAAGGGCAACAAATAGAGAACAGTAACAAATATGGTAGATATTAATCCAACTATATTAATAATCATTTTGAATGTCAATGGTCTAAATGTAAAAATTAAGAGACAGATATTGTCAGAGTGGATCAGAAAACAAGACTCAACTATATGTTGTCTAGAAGAAACCCATTTTAAATATATCAACACATATACATTAAAAGTAAATGGATGGAGAGAAATAGATTATGCTAAAACTAATCAAAAGAAAGCAAGAGTAGCTATACTAATTTCAGATACAGCATTCTTCAAAGTAAGAAAAGTTATCAGGAATAAATAAGGGCATTACATAATGATAATGATTACAAATAATAAAGGGGTCAATTCTCCAAGACATAAAAATCCTTAATGTGTATACAGATAACGGTGATGACTTTTTATATACCACAACTAAGGCACAATCCATGGAAGAAATAATTGATAAGCTGGAATTTATTAAAATTTAAAACTTCTGCTCTGTGAAAGACAATATCAAGACTGGTATCCAAAATATGAAAAGAACGCTTAAAACTCAACAATAAAAAAATAATACTCCACTTTTAAAAATGAGCCAAAGACCTTAACAGACACCTCACCCAAGAAGAAGATATACAAGGCAAATAAGCATATGAAAAGATGTTACACATCATATGTCATCTAGGAAATGCAAGTGAAAACAATCATGAGGTACAATTACACACCTATTAGAACGGCCAAAATCTGGAACCCTGAAGACACCAAACACTGGTGACGACTTGGAGCAACAGGAACTTTCATTCATTGTTGGTGGGAATGCAAAATGGTACAGCCACTTTGGAAGACAGCTTGGTTTTTCTTATAAAACTAAACATTCTCTTACCAAATGATCCAGCAGTCTCATTCCTCAGTATTTACCCAAAAGAATTGAAAACTTATGTCCAAAGAAACATGCACCATGCACTAGTATGTTTATAGCAGCTTTACTCATAATTGCCAAAACTTAGAGGCAAACAACACGTCCTTCAATAGGTGAAGGGATAAATAACGTTATTCAGCACTAAAAAGAAATGTGTTATTGTGTCATGAAAAGATATGGAGAAACTTTAAGTGCATATTACTAAGTGAACGAAGCCAATCTGTTAGGGCTCATACTGTATGATTCCAACTACATGATATTCTGGAAAAGGCAAAACTACAGGGATAGTAAAATGATAAGTGGTTGCCAGGAGTCAGTGATGGAGGGAGGGATGAATAGGAAGAGCACAGGGAGGTTTTAGGGCAGTGAAAGTACTTTGTATGATACTATAATGCTGGATACATGTCATTATACATTTGTATAAGCCCACTGAATGTACAACGCCGAGAGTAAAGCCCAAGGTAAACTATGAACTTTGAGTGACTATGATATGTCAGTGTAAGTTCATCTATTGTAACAAATGTACCACTCTGGCGGATGATATTGATAATGGGGAGGCTATGCATTTGTGGGGGGAAGGGCATATAGGGAAATTTCGTAACTTTCTCTCAATGTTGCTGTGAATCTAAAACTACCCTAAAAATGAAGTCTTAAATAATACTGTCTTTTTAGGACAATGTAACCTTAAAGCTTAATGCGAAGGAGGACGTGATTTAGGAAAATAGAAAAAACAATAAAACAGAAAAATCAACCCATCCTTTTTCTAATCACCTGGAACACTATAAAGGAAAAGGAAGAAAAAGAGTAAATTTATGAGTTTGTGCAATTCCACTCCTGGGTACATATCTCAAAAAAAAAACAACAATAAAAATAAAACTAATTCAAAAAGATACATACACTCCAATTTTCATAGCAGCATTATTTACAGTAGCCAATATATGGAAGCAACTTAAGGGTCCATCACAGATGAATAAAGAAGATGTATGTGTGTGTGTATATATATATATATATATATACGTATATATATATATATATATATTCACACCGGTATACTACTCAGCCATAAAAAAAGAATGAAATTTTGCCATTGGCAGCAATGTGGATGGACTTGACATTATGCTAAGTGAAATAAATCAGACAGAGAAAGACAGAAACTGTATGATATTACTTATATGTGAAATATTAAAAATACAACAAACTAGTAAATATAACAAAAACAGACTCACAAATATAGAGAACAAACTAGTGGTTACAAGTGGGGAGAGGGAAGGGAGGAGGGACAATATAGGGGTAGGGGATTAAGAGGTACAGACTATTAGGTATAAAGTAAGCTATAAGGATATATTGTACAACACAGGGAATATAGCAAATATTTTATAGTAACTATAAATGGAATATAACCTTTAAAAATTGTGAATCACTATATTGTATACCTATAATTTATATAATATTATACATCAACTAAATACAATTTTAAACTCAATAAATTTAAAATTTAAATAAATAATTTTTTTAAAACAACTTTATTGGAGTATAATTGCTTTACAATGGGGTGTTAGTTTCTGACTTATAGTGAATCAGTTATACATATACATATGTTCCCATATCTCTTCCCTCTTGCTACTCCCTCCCTCCAACTCTCCCTATCCCACCCCTCTAGGTGGTCACAAAGCGCAGAGCTGATCTCCCTGTGCTATGCGGTTGCTTCCCACTAGCTATCTATTTTACGTTTGGAAATGGATATATGTCCATGCCACTCTCTCACTTTTTCACATCTTACACTTCCCCCTCCCCATATCCTCAAGTCCATTCTCTAGTAGGTCTGTGTCTTTATTCCCATCTTGCCACTAGGTTCTTCATGACCTTTTTATTTTCCCTTAGATTCCATACATACGTGTTTGCATACTGTATTTGTTTTTCTCTTTCTGACTTACTTCACTCTGTATGACAGACTCTAACTCCATCCACCTCACTACAAGTAACTCCATTTTGTTTCATTTTATGGCTGAGTAATATTCCATTGTATATATGTGCCATATTTTCTTTATCCATTCATCTGATGATGGACACTTAGGTTGCTTCCATGTCCTGGCTATTGTAAATAGAGCTGCAATTAACATTTTAGTACATGACTCTTTTTGAATTATGGTTTTCTCAGGGCATATGCCCAGTAGTGGGATTGCTGGGTCGTATGGTAGTTCTATTTTTAGTTTTTTAAGGAATCTCCATACTGTTCTCCATAGTGGCTGTATCAATTTACATTCCCACCAACAGTGCAGGAGTGTTCCCTTTTCTCCACACCCTTTCCAGCATTTATTGTTTCTAGATTTTTTGATGATGGCAATTCGCACCGGTGTGAGGTGATATCTCATTGTAGTTTTGATTTGCATTTCTCTAATGATTAATGATGTTGAACATTCTTTCAAGTGTTTGTGGGAAATCTGTATATCGTTTTGGAGAAATGTCTATTTAGGTCTTCTGCCCATTTTTGGATTGGGTTGTTTGTTTTTCTGTTACTGAGCTGCATGAGCTGCTTGTAAATCTTGGAGATTAATCCTTTGTCAGTTGCTTCATTTGCAAATATTTTCTCCCATTCTGAGGGTTTTTTTGTCTTGTTTATGGTTTCCTTTGCTGTGCAAAAGCTTTTAAGTTTCATTAGGTCCCATTTGTTTATTTTTGTTTTTATCTCCATTTTTCTAGGAGCTGGGTCAAAAAGGATCTTGCTGTGATTTATGTCATAGAGTGTTCTGCCTATGTTTTCCTCTAAGAGTTTGATAGTGTCTGGCCTTACATTTAGGTCTTTAATCCATTTTGAGTTTATTTTTGTATATGGAGTTAGGGTGTGTTCTAATTTCATCCTTTTACATGTACTTGTCCAGTATTCCCAGCACCACTTATTGAAGAGGCTCTCTTTTCTCCACTGTATATGCTTGCCTCCTTTATCAAAGATAAGGTGACCATATGTGTGTGGGTTTATGTCTGGGCTTTCTATCCTGTTCCATTGATCTATATTTCTGTTTTTGTGCCAGTACCACACTGTCTTAATTACTGTAGCTTTGTAGTATAGTCTGAAGTAAGGGAGGCTGATTCCTCCAGCTCCATTTTTTGTTCTCAAGATTTCTTTGGCTATTCGGGGTCTGTTGCGTTTCCATACAAATTGTGAAATTTTTTGTTCTAGTTCTATGAAAAATGCCAGTGGTAGTTTGATAGGGATTGCATTGAATCTGTAGATTGCTTTGGCTAGTATAATCATTTTCACAATGTTGATTCTTCCAATCCAAGAATATGGTATATCTCTTCATCTATTTCTATCATCTTTAATTTCTTTCATCAGTGTCTTATAATTCTCTGCATACAGGTCTTTTGTCTCCTTAGGTAGGTTTATTCCTAGATATTTTATTCTTTTTGTTGCAATGGTAAATGGGAATGTTTTCTTAATTTCACTTTCAGATTTTTCGTCATTAGTGTATAGGAATGCAAGAGATTTCTGTGCATTAATTCTGTATCCTGCTACTTTACCAAATTCATTGATTAGCTCTAGGAGTTTTCTGGTAACATCTTTAGGATTCTCTATGTATAGTATCATATCATCTGCAAACAGTGACAGCTTTATTCTTCTTTTCCAATTTGGATTCCTTTTATTTCTTTTGCTTCTCTGATTGCTGTGGCTAAAACTTCCAAACCTATGTTGAATAATAGTGGTGAGAGAGGGCAACCTTGTCTTGTTCCTGATCTTAGTGGAAATGGTTTCAATTTTTCACCATTGAGGACAATGTTGGCTGTGGGTTTGTCATATATGGCCTTTGTTATGTTGAGGAAAGTTCCCTCTATGCCTACTTTTGCAGCGCTTTTATCATAAATGGGTGTTGAATTTTGTTGAAAGCTTTCTCTGCATCTATTGAGATGATCATATGGTTTTTCTCCTTCAATTTGTTAATATGGTGTATCACGTTGATTGATTTGCGTGTATTAAAGAATCCTCACATTCCTGGAATAAACCCCACTTGATCATGGTGTATGATCCTTTTAATGTGCTGTTGGATTCTGTTTGCTAGTATTTTGTTGAGGATTTTTGCATCTATGTTCATCAGTGATATTGGCCTGTAGTTTTCTTTCTTTGTGACATCTTTGTCTGGTTTTGCTATCAGGGTGATGGTGGCCTCATAGAATGAGTTGGGGAGTGTTCCTCCCTCTGCAATATTTTGGAAGACCTTGAGAAGGAGAGGTGTTAGCTCTTCTCTAAATGTTTGATAGAATTCACCTGTGAAGCCGTCTGGTCCTGTGCTTTTGTTTGTTGGAAGATTTTTAATCATAGTTTCAATTTCAGTGCTTGTGATTGGTCTGTTCATATTTTCTATTTCTTCCTGGTTCAGTCTCAGCAGGTTGTGCATTTCTAAGAATTTGTCCATTTCTTCCAGGTTGTCCATTTTATTGGCATAGAGTTACTTGTAGTAATCTCTCATGATTGTTTGTAATTCTGCAGTGTCAGTGGTTACTTCTTTTTCATTTTTAATTCTATTGATTTCCGTCTTCTCCCTTTTTTTCTTGATGAGTCTGGCTAATGGATTATCAATTTTGTTTATCTTCTCAAAGAACCAGCTTTTAGTTTTATTGATCTTTGTTATTGTTTCCTTCATTTCTTTTTCATTTATTTCTGATATGATCTTTATAATTTCTTTCCTTCTGCTGTCTTTGGGTTTTTTTTGTTCTTCTTTCTCTAACGGCTTTAGGTGCAAGGTTAGGTTTTTTATTCGAGATGTTTCCTGCTTCTTTAGGTACGCTTGCATTGCTATAAACCTCCCTCTTAGAACTGCTTTTGCTGCATCCCATAGGTTTTGGGTCGTCGTGTCTCCATTGTCATTTGTTTCTGGGTATTTTTTGATTTCCCCTTTGATTTCTTCAGTGATCACTTCGTTATTAAGTAGTGTATTGTGTAGCCTCCATGTGTTTGTATTTTTTACAAATCTTTTCTTGTAATTGATATCTAGTCCCATAGCCTTGTGGTCAGAAAAGATACTTGATATGATTTCAATTTTCTTAAATTTACCAAGGCTTGAGTTGTGACACAAGATATGACCTATCCTGGAGAATGTTCCATGAGCACTTGAGAAAAATGTGTATTCTGTTGTTTTTGGCTGGAATGTCCTATAAATATCAATTACGTCCATCTTGTTTGATGTATCATTTAAAGCTTGTGTTTCCTTATTTATTTTCATTTTGGATGATCTGTCCATTGGTGAAAGTGGGGTGTTAAAGTCCCCTACTATGATTGTGTTGCTGTCGATTTCCCCTTTTATGGCTGTTAGTATTTGCCTTATGTATTGAGGTGCTCCTATGTTGGGTGCATAAATATTTACAATTGTTATATCTTCTTCTTGAATCAATCTGTTGATCATTATATAGTGTCCTTCTTTGCCTCTTGTAATAGTCTTTATTTTAAAGTCTATTTTGTCTGATATGAGAATTGCTACTCCAGCTTTCTTTTGATTTCCATTTGCATGGAATATCTTTTTCCATCCCTTCACTTTCAGTCTGTATGTGTCCCTAGGTCTGAAGTTGGTCTCTTGTAGACAGCATATATATGGGTCTTGTTTTTGTATCCATTCAGCAGTCTGTGTCTTTTGGTGGGAGCATTTTATCCATTTACATTTAAGGTAATTATCAATATGTATGTTCCTATTCCCATTTTCTTAAATTTTTTGGCTTTGTTATTTTAGATGTTTTCCTTCTCTTGTGTTTCTTGCCTAGAGAAGTTCCTTTAGCATTTGTTGTAAAGCTGGTTTGGTGGTGCTGAACTCTCTCAGCTTTTGCTTGTCTGTAAAGGTTTTAATTTTGCCATCAAATCTGAATGAGATCCTTGTTCGGTAGAGTAATCTTGGTTGTAGATTTTTCTCCTTCATCACTTTAAGTATTTTCTGCCAATCCCTTTTGGCATGCAGAGTTTCTGCTGAAAGATCAGCTGTTAACCTTATGGGGATTCCCTTGTGTGTTATACGTTGTTTTTCCCTTGCTGCTTTTAATATGTTTTCTTTGTATTTAATTTTTGATAGTTTGATTAATATCTGTCTTGGTGTGTTTCTCCTTGGATTTATCGTGTATGGGACTCTCTGTGCTTCTAGGACTTGATTAACTATTTCTTTTCCCCTATTAGGGAAGTTTTCAACTATAATCTCTTCAAATATTTTCTCAGTCCCTTTCTTTTTCTCTTCTTCTTCTGGGACCCCTATAATTCGAATGTTGGTGCATTTAATGTTGTCCCAGAGGTCTCTGAGACTGTCCTCAATTCTTTTCATTCTTTTTTTTTATTCTGCTCTGCAGTAGTTATTTCCACTATTTTATCTTCCAGGTCACTTGCCTGTTCTTCTGCCTCAGTTATTCTGCTATTGATCCCTTCTAGAGTATTTTTAATTTCATTTATTGTGCTTTTCATCATTGCTTGGTTCCCCTTTAGTTCTTCTAGGTCCTTGTTAAATGTTTCTTGCATTTTGTCTATTCTATTTCCAAGATTTTGTATCATCTTTACTATCATTATTCCGAATTCTTTTTCAGGTAGACTGCCTATTTCCTCTTCATTTGTTAGGTCTGGTGTGTTTTTACCTTGCTCCTTCATCTGCTGTGTGTTTTTCTGTCTTCTTATTTTGCTTATCTTACTGTGTTTGGGGTCTCCTTTTTGCAGGCTGCAGGTTCGTAGTTCCTGTTGTTTTTGGTATCTGTCCCCAGTGGCTAAGGTTGGTTCAGCGGGTTGTGTAGGCTTCCTGGTGGAGGGGACTAGTGCCTGTGTTCTGGTGGATGAGGCTGGATCTTGTCTTTCTGGTGGGCAGGTCTACGTCTCATGGTGTGTTTTGGTGTGTCTGTGGCCTTATTATGATTTTAGGCAGCCTCTCTGCTAATGGATGGGGCTGTGTTCCTATCTTGCTAGTTGTTTGGCATAGGGCGTCCAGCACTATAGCTTGCTGGTCGTTGAGTGAAGCTGGGTCTTGGTGTTGAGATGGAGATCTCTGGGACATTTACGTCATTTGGTATTGCATGGAGCTGGGAGGTCTCTTGTGGACTAGTGTCCTGAAGTTGGCTCTCCCACGTCAGAGGCACAGCTCTGATGCCTGGCTGGAGCACCAAGAGCCTTTCATCCACACAGCTCAGAATAAAAGGGAGAAAAAATAGAAAGAAAAAAGGAAAGGGGATAAAATAAAGTAAGATAAATAAAATAAAGTTATTAAAATAAAAAATAATTATTAAGAAAAAAAGAAAAAAAATTTTAAAGTAAAAAAAAACAAAAACAAAAAACGGACGGACAGAACCTTAGGACAAATGGTGAAAGCAAAGCTGTACTGACAAAATCTCACACAGAAGTATACACATACACACTCACAAAAAGAGGAAAAGGGGAAAAAATAATATATCTTGCTCCCAATGTCCACCTCCTCAGTTTGGGATGATTCGTTGTCTATTCAGGTATTCCACAGATGCAAGTACATCACGTTGTTTGTGGAGCTTTAATCTGCTGCTTCTGAGGCTGCTGGGAGAAATTTCCCTTTCTCTTCTTTGTTCGCACAGCTCCTGGGGTTCAGCTTTGGATTTGGACCCGCCTCTGCATGTAGGTCTCCTGTGGGTGTCTGCTCTTCGCTCACACAGGACGGGGTTAAAGGAGCAGCTGCTTCAGGGGATCTGGCTCACTCAGGCTGGGGGGAGGGAGGGGTATGGATGCGGGGCAAGCCTGCGGCAGCAGAGGCCTACGTGACGTTACATCAGCCTGAGGAGCGCCCTGCATTCTCCTGGGGGAGTTGTCCCTGGATCACGGGACCCTGGCAGTGGCGGGCTGCACAGGCTCCCGGGAAGGGAGGTGTGGAGAGTGATCTGTGCTTGCACACAGGCTTCTTGGTGGTGGCAGCAGCAGCCTTAGTGTCTCATACCCGTCTCTGTGGTCTACGCTGATAGCCGCGGCTCACGCCTGTCTCTGGAACTCCTTTAAGCAGCGCTCTGAATCCCCTCTCCTCGCGCACCAGGAAACAAAGGGGCAAGAAAAAGTCTCTTGCCTGTTAGGCAGTTCCAGACCTATTCCCGGACTCCCTCTCGGCTAGCTGTGGTGCGCTAACCCCTTCAGTCTGTGTTCACGCCGCCAACCCCAGTCCTCTCCCTGCCATCCAACCGAAGCCCAAGCCTCACCTCCCAGCCCCCACCCGCCCCGGCAGGTGAGCAGAAAATCCTCTCGGGCTGGTGAGTGCTGGTCGGCACCACTCCTCTGTGCGGGAGTCTCTCCGCTTTGCCCTCCATAACCCTGTTGCTGCGCTCTCCTCCGTGGCTCCAAAGCTTCCCCCCTCTGCCACTTGCAGTCTCCGCCCACGAAGGGGCTTCCTAGTGTGTGGAAACCAATAAATAAAATTTTAAAAATTAAGCTGCAAATATTTTCTGCTGCTCTTTACAAAACATACTTTTTCAGATCTACATTTCTAAGGGGAAAGGATAACTGATAATATAGTTAAATAGTAAATACACTTTCACTGAAGTCATTTAAGCTGTGACTAAAGTATTTTTTAAAATATCCACTTGTTTTACCTTTTAAAAATCAGTATTTCTTGATGACAAAGGTGACACTGTTGACCCACTATCATAGGGTTGTGATTTGAGTTCTTTCCAGTTGATCAGTGGCACAACTGTCCAATGAATAAAAAACCTGGGCTAGTTAAGTGACTGTGAAGGGGTGCATTTATTATGTACAACCTGTGGTTTCATTGTTGCCTGTTCAGGATTAGCAAAAGAACAGCAGACCAGGCTTGAGATGTATTAAGGGAGATCAAACGTACCCACTTTAAGCAATTAGAAAACAAAGTATTATGTAGGTCAGGGCAAATCACAAAGTTTTTAGGGGCCAGGTAGTTAACATAAATGTGTGAATGAGACCATATATAAATAAAATTATATCATGAAGACTTTGGGATTTAGAATATAAGCTCCTCTTAAGGTATTCAAATTCAATTTAAAATAAAATGTTTGCAAGCCAAACAAAATAATTTTGCAGCCAGATTTGACCTTCATTGGCTGTTTGTTGTCAAAGTTTGAATGGAAATATAAAAAGCTCTTCTGGCTACTCAGGGCTTCAAAATATACCAATTTCTTAGAGTCATCACAACCCATGATTTGGCCCTTAGCTTTGCAGACCTGGGGTCTTGATTCCCTCTGATTACCATGTTGATCAATTTATATGACTGAATCAAATACATCATTCTCATAATATTGGGTTGGCCAAAAAGTTTGTTCGGGCTTTTGTACCATCTTATGGAATAACCCAAACGAACTTTTTGGCCAACCCAATATAATAAATCAGGATGTCATTGTATTTGGTGTCAACAACAGAATCCATATTTGCAGTGGCCAAAATTATGCAAGACATCAACTCCTTAACCAATGTATTTGGGAAGCTCAATTAATCATAATAGCAAAAGAATTGTTGCTAGTGAGGGGTATGTCACCCAAGCTGTGGACCAGCCTGATTAATAATTATTGCCTATAAATAAGGATAGCTTTTAATAGCTGCACTACTTTTGCCTACCAGCTACAGCGTCTCCTCCATGGACTTTACATTTATGACTAATGACTAATTCTCATTATTTAGCTCCCTTTTTTATTAGCTTCATACATTTCATTGAGTTTTTGCTATCTTTCCTATCTTTCCTAGAACATCAACTACAAATCAAGAATTTAATTATATATTTATTTATTATATATAATATATATGTGTACATAAGTATTCACTTTATACATAATTGTGTATGCATATATATGCTTTTAGTTTAAATAAATTTCATTATTAGCTATATTAAGGTCTTGAAGATAACCTTCTAATCACTTCTATTAGACTTATACTATCTCAACTCTCCTCAGTAATACGTTAGATTTCAATTATAGATAACAATTGATAACAATTATAGATGAAAAACTCCACAGTATGCATCAGACTGGCTGGAGAGAAAAATGCCTACAGAGAATAGAAAACATGCTCCTACCTGAGTATAAAAGGGAGAGGGCTCAGGACATTAAAGAGGGTCTAGAGAGGAAATATGATGGTTGTCAAACTGCAGCTGATGATTCTTAAGAACTTCATGGTGCATCTGTGGTGCTTTCAGACTACAATACTATACTGAGCCAATAAAATCTGACAAAATCAGCAATAGATGGCCATTAGGGGAATTCATTAGATTTCCTTCTCCCACCCACATCACCCTTCCCACTGTTTTCATCTAAATTATCTAACTCTGACCTCTGGTTCCGGGTTTAGCACAGGTACCAGGTTTCAGGCTCCTAACTCCCAATTTGGGTGGTAGCAACCACCTTTTCCCATGCAAAACACTGTTACATAATATGCCCTCTTTCACTGGGACTTAATATGCCTGGATTGAAGCTTGAGGCTTCCCTGATTCCAACCAGCACATCATAGCACTATTTCTCCACTAAGTCCATTGTTCAAGACACAACAATATTGACCCGTGTGAACTAAATACATAAAAGATGAGGAAATGTAAATGGGCATGTGTCTTTTTTCCCCCTCAGGTATGAGCTTTGTTTTAGATTGATATTTTTCAAAGAAGGTTCAAGGATCACCTGCATCAGAATCACTTGGGCTGTTTGCTTAAAAATCCATATTTCTGGGCTGTACTCCAGACCTATTATATCAAAATATGTAAGTAGTGGGGTCCAGAAATCTGTATTTCACACCAGTAATCCAGGTGATGCTGATGCGTACAAAAGTGTAGAAAAGATGATTTTATGACATCTTCTGTAATTTCAAATTTTCTCAGTAGATGGTGTTATCTAACCATTTTCCTCTGTATTTGCATCATCATATTAACAGTTTGCTATCTGTATCAAGAGGTGGCAAATTCTGTCTCTCCATATTCTGTTTGATAAATTTACATTTTCTTAGTCATACACATACTATTCTCTCAAGAGACACAACACACAAAATGTAAAATGGAGATGCTGTCCAAAGTTAGGAGAATGGGTAACTAGATTAGGGGTTGGCAAATGTTTTCTATAATGGGCAAGATAGCAAATAGCTTAGGTTTAACTGACCATTCTATTTCTGTAGCAACTACAAACTCTGTAGCATGAAAATAGCCATAGACAATATGTAAATGAATGTGTGTGGCTTTGTTCCAATAATACTTTATTTATGGACACTGAAATTGCAATTTCAAGTAATTTTTACTTATTACACAACAGTACAGTAAGTCCCCTACATACGAACAAGTTCCACTCCAAGAGCACGTTCATAAGTCCAATTTGTTTGTTAAGTCCGACAAAGTTAGCCTAGGTACCCAACTAACACAATCGGCTATATAGTACTGTACTGTAATAGGTTTATAATACTTTTCACACAAATAATACATAAAATACAAACACAAAAAATAATGAAAACATTTTTAATCTTACAGTACAGTACCTTGAAAAGTAGAGTAGTACAGTACAACAGCTGGCACACAGAGGCTGGCATCGAGTGAACAGGCAAGAAGAGTTACTGACTGGAGGAGGGAGAGGAGGTGGAAGATGGTAGAGCTGAAGGATCAGCAGCAATAGGAGATGGAGGGCAAGATACAATTTCACTCACACCCGATGTTGATGGAACACACGTTCACATCTTTGAAAATTCACAACTTAAAGGTTTGTATGTAGGGGATTTACTGTATTCTTTTGATTATCCTTCAATCTCTTAAAAATGTAAAAAACATTCTTAGCTCACGGGCTATACAAAAACAGAGAGTGGGCTGTCTTTGGCCCGTTGCCTGTGGGCTGCAGTTTATGGATCCCAGATCTAGATACTTGTATATGTTCAAACTGAAGGCATAGTAGTTAAGAGCTTGGTCTTCAAAGTCAGGTAGTCTGGGTGCAAATGCTGGCCTAGGAAAGTTTCTTAATATTTCCAAACCTTAATTTCTTTTTTTTTTTCAAACCTTAATTTCTTTATTTATAAAATGGGAATAATAACAGTAAAGACCACGTAAGATTATTGTCAGGATAATAGGAATTGATTTGTGAAAAGAGCTTAGAAGAGTGCTGAACATATGGAAACAGCCAGTAAGTGATAACTATTGTTGTACGCTAAGTCCTATCCTAGATGTTTTCAATACATCTCATTTCAACCTCAGAACAACCCTTGAATGCATGTATTATTTTGCCTCTTTAAAGGATAGGAAACTGATGCCCTGAGAAATAAATGATTTACACAATATTACATAGCTGGTAAGCAGTAGGGTCTGTATTTGGAGTCAGATTCAAGTTTGCCTCACTTCAGAGTTCATGCTTTTGCCACTATGCTGATTTCCTTGGGTTCATTTGTGTTAGGTTGTGGATAAAGACTAGAACTCCATCATCCATTATTCATTTAGTAGTGTTAAAATTTCTATTTTAAAGAATTACTGAGATTCACAATCAAAATACTATTATGGAGGGGAGAGGAGAAGATGGCAGAAGACTAAGATGCGGAGATCACCTTCCTCCCCACAGATAAATCAGAAATACATCTACACGTGGAACTGCTCCTATAGAACACCCACTGAACGCTGACAGAAGACGTCAGACCTCCCAAAAGGCAAGAAACTCTCCCACGTACCTGGGTAGGGCAAAAGAAAAAAGAAAAAAACAGAGACAAAAGAATAGGGATGGGACCTGCACCAGTGGGAGGGAGCTGTGAAGGAGGAAAAGTTTCCACACACTAGGAAGCCCCTTCTCAGGTGGAGACTGCGTGTGGCGGAGGGGTGAGCTTCGAAGCCATGGAGGAGAGTGCAGCCACAGGGGTACGGAGGGCAAAGCGGAGAGATTCCCGCACAGAGGACCGGTGCCGACCAGCACTCACCAGCCCGAGAGGCTTGTCTGCTCACCCGCCGGGACGGGCAGGGGCTGGGAGCCGAGGCTTGGGCTTCGGTCGGATCCCAGGGGGAGGACTGGGGTTGGCTGCGTGAACACAGACTGAAGGGGCTAGTGCACCACAGCTAGCCAGGAGGGAGTCCTGGAAAAGGTCTGGAGCTGCCGAAGAGGCAAGAGACTTTTTCTTGCCTCTTTGTTTCCTGGTGCACGAGGAGAGGGGATTGAGCACTGCTTAAAGGAGCTCCGGAAAAGGCCGCTAGCTGCGGCTATCAGCACGGACCCCAGAGATGGGCATGAGATGCTAAGGCTGCTGCTGCTGCCACTAAGAAACCTGTGTGCGAGCACAGGTCACTATCCACACCGCCCCTCCCAGGAGCCTGTGCAGCCCGCCACTGCCAGGGTCCCGTGATCCAGGGACAACTTCCCTGGGAGAACACAAGGCACGCCTCAGGCTGGTGCAACGTCACACTGGCCTCTGCTGCTGCAGGCTCGCCCCGCATCCATACCCCTCCCTCCCCCCAGCCTGAGTGAGCCAGATCCCCCGAAGCAGCTGCTCCTTTAACCACGCCCTGTGTGACCGAAGAACAGACGCCCTCAGGCGACCTACACGCAGAGGCGGGTCCAAATCCAAAACTGAACCCCGGGAGCTGTGCGAACAAAGAAGAGAAAGGGAAATTTCTCCCAGCAGCCTCAGAAGCAGCAGGTTAAAACTCCACAAACAACTTGATGTACCCTGCATCTGTGGAATACCTGAATAGACAACAAATCATCCCAAATTGAGGAGATGGACTTTGGGAGCAAGATATATTATTTTTTCCCCTTTTTCTCTTTTTGTGAGTGTGCATGTGTATGCTTCTGTGTGAGATTTTGTCTGTATAGCTTTGTTTTCACCATTTGTCCTAGGGTTCTGTCGGTCCGGTTTTTTTTCTTTTTTCTTTTTTTACTTAAAAAAATTTTTTTTCTTAATAATTATTTTTTATTTTAATAACTTTATTTTATTTTTTTACTTTATTTTATCCTCTTTCTTTCTTTCTTTCTATTTTTTCTCCCTTTTATTCTGAGCCGCGTGGATGAAAATCTCTTGGTGCTCCAGCCAGGCATCAGGGCTGTGCCTCTGAGGTGGGAGAGCCAACTTCAGGACACTGGTCCACAAGAGACCTCCCAGCTCCATGTAATACCAAATGGTGAAAATCTCCCAGAGATCTCCATCTCAACACCAAGACCCAGCTTCACTCAACGACCAGCAAGCTACAGTGCTGGACACCCTATGCCAAACAACTAGCAAGACAGGAACACAGCCTCATCCATTAGCAGAGAGGCTGCCTAAAATCATAATAAGGACACAGACACCCCAAAACACACCACCAGACGTGGACCTGCCCACCAGAAAGACAAGATCCAGCTTCATCCACCAGAACACAGGCACTAGTCCCCTCCACCAGGAAGCCTACACAACCCACTGAACCAAACTTAGCCACTGGAGACAGATACCAAAAACAACAGGAACTACGAACCTGCAGCCTGTGAAAAGGAGACCCCAAACACAGTAAGAAAAGCAAAATGAGCAGACAGAAAAAACACACAGCAGATGAAGGAGCAAAGTAAAAACACACCAGACCTAACAAATGAAGAGGAAATAGGCACTCTACCTGAAAAAGAATTCAGAATAATGATAGTAAAGATGATACAAAATCTTGGAAATAGAATAGACATAATGTAAGAAACATTTAACAAGGACCTAGAAGAACTAAAGAGGAACCAAGCAATGATGAACAACACAATAAATGCAATTAAAACTTCTCTAGAAGGGATCAATAGCAGAATAACTGAGGCAGAAGAACGGGTAAGTGACCTGGAAGATAAAATAGTGGAATTAACTACTGCAGAGCAGAATAAAGAAAAAAGAATGAAAAGAATTGAGGACAGTCTCAGAGACATATGGGACAATGCACCAACATTTGAATTATTGGGGTCCCAGAAGAAGAAGAGATAAAGAAGGGACTGAGAAATTATTTGAGGAGTTTATAGTTGAAAACTTCCCTAATATGGGAAAGGAAATAGTTAATCAAGTCCTAGAAGCACAGAGAGTCCCATACAGGATAAATCCAGGGAGAAACACGTCAAGACACATATTAATTGAACTATCAAAAATTAAATATAAAGAAAACATATTAAAAGCAGCAAGGGAAAAACAACAAATAACACACAAGGGAATCCCCATAAGGTTAACAGCTGATCTTTCAGCAGAAACTGCATGCCAAAGGGGAGTGGCAGAACATATTGACAGTAATTAAAGGGAAAAATCTATAACCAAAATTACTCTACCCAGCAAGGATCTCATTCAGATTTGATGGAGAACGTAAAACATTTACAGATAAGCAGAAGCTAAATGAAATCAGCACCACGAAATCAGCTTTACAACAAATGATAAAGGAACTTTTCTATGCAGGAAACACAAGAGAAAGAAAAGACTTACAGTAACAAACCCAAAACAGTTAGGAAAATGGTAATAGGGACTCTACTTGATGGTAATAGGAACATACATAACGACAATTAGCTTAAATGTACATGGATTTTACCCAACCAAGAGACATGGCCTGGTTGAATGGATTCAAAAAAAAGACGTGCATATATGCTGTCTGCAAGAGACCCACTTCAGACCTAGGGACACATTCAGACTGAAAGTAAGGGAAAGAAAAGACATTCCATGCAAATAGAAATCAAAAGAAAGCTGGAGCAGCAATTCTCATATCAGACAAAATAGACTTTAAAATAAAGACTATTACAAGAGACAAAGAAGGACACGGCATAATGATCAAGGGATCAATCCAAAAAGAAGATATAAAAATTGTAAATATTTCTGCCCCCAATTTAGGAGCACCCCACTACATAAGGTAAAGCTAACAGCCATAAAACGGAAAATCGACAGTAACACAATAATAGTAGCGAACATTAACACCCCACTTTCACCAATGGACAGATCATCCAAAATGAAAATTAATACGGAAACACAAGCTTTAAATGATACATTAAGCCAGATGGACTTAATTGATATTTATAGGACATTCCATCCCAAAACAGCAGAATACACTTTCTTCTCAAGTGCTCATGGAACATTCTCCAGGATAGATGATATCTTTGGTCACAAATCAAGCCTTGGTAAGTTTAAGAAAATTGAAATCATACCAGGTATCTTTTCTGACCACAATGCTATGAGAATAGATATCAATTTCAGGAAAAAATCTGAAAAAAATACAAACACATGGAAGCAAAAAAATATACTACTAAATAACCAAGAGATCACTGAAGAAATCAAAGGGGAAATCAAAATATGCCTAGAAAAAAAATAACAATGAAAACAGGATGACCCAAAAGCTATGGGAAGCAGCAAAAGCAGTTCTAAGAAGGAAGTTTATAGCAATACAATCCTACCTCAAGAAACAAGAAACATCTCAAATAAACAACCTACTCTTACACCTAAAGCAATTAGAGAAAGAAGAACAAAAACCCCAAAAGTTAGCAGAAGAAAATAAATCATAAAGATTACATGAGAAATAAATGAAGGAAACAATAGCAAAGATCAATAAAACTAAAAGCTGGTTCTTTGAGAAGATAAAAAAAATTCACAAACTATTACCCAGACTCATCAAGGAAAAAAGAGAGAAGACTCAAAACAGTAGAATTAGAAATGAAAAAGGAGAAGTAAAAACTGACACTGAAGAAAAACAAACGGCTCATGAGAGATTACTACGAGCAAATATATGCCAATAAAATGGACAACCTGGAAGAAATTTTTAGAAAAGCACAATGTTCCGAGACTGAACCAGGAAGAAATAGAAAATATAAACAGATCAATCACAAGCACTGAAATTGGAACTGTATTTAAAAATTTCCAACAAACAAAAGCCCAGGACCAGATGGCTTCACAGGCGAATTCTAACAAACATTTAGAGAAGAGCTAACACCTAACCTTCTCAAAGTCTTCCAAAATATAGCAGACAGAGCAGGACTCCTAAACTCATTCCATGAGCCCACCATCACCCTGATAGTGAAACCAGACAAAGATGCCACAAAAATAGAAAACTATGGGCCAATATCATTGATGAACATAGATGCAAAAAAACTCAACAAAATGCTAGCAAACAGAATCCAGCAGCATATTAATAGGATCATACACCATGATCAAGTTGGGTTGATCCCAGGAATGCAAGGATTCTTCAATGTATGCAAATCAATCAAAGTGATACACCATATCAACAAATTGAAAGATAACAACCATATCGTAATCTCAATAGATGCAGAAAAGGCTTTGGACAAAATTCAATACAAGTTTATGATAAACACCCGTCAGAAAGTAGGCATAGAGGGAACTTACTTCAACATAATAAAAGCCATATATGACAAACCCACAGCTAACATAGTTCTCAATGGTGAAAAATTGAAACCATTTCCAGTAAGATCACGAAAAAGATAAGGTTGCCCACTCTCACCACTATTATTCAACATAGTTTTGGAAGTTGTAATCACAGCAATCAGAGACGAAAAAGAAATAAAAGGAATCCAAATCAGAAAAGAAGTAAAGCTGTCACTGTGGGCAAATGACATGATACTATACATAGAGAATCCTAAAGATGTTACCAGAAAAATACTAGAGCTAATCAATGATTTTGGTAAAGTAGCAGGATGCAAAATTAATGCACAGCAATCTCTTGCATTCCTATACACTGATGATGAAAAATCTGAAAGAGAAATTAAGGAAACACTTCTACTTACCATTGCAACAAAAAGAATATAATACCTAGAAATAAACCTACCTAAGGAGAAAATAGACCTGTATGCAGAAAACAATAAGACTCTGCTGAACGAAATTAAAGATGATCAAACAGATGGAGAGATATACCATGTTCTTGGATTCGAAGAATCAAAATTGTGAAAATGACTATTCTACCCAAAGCAGTCTACAGATTCAATGCAATCCCTATGAAACTACCAATGGCATTTTTCACAGATCTACAACAAAAAATTTCACAATTTGTATGGAAACACAAAAGATCAGAAGAGCCAAAGCAATCTTGAGAAAGAAAAATGGAGCTGGTGGGATCTGGATCCCTGACTTCAGACTATAGAACAAAGCTAGAGTAGTCAAGAGAGTATGGCACTGGCACAAAAAAGAAGTATAGATCAATGGAACAGGATAGAAACCCAGAGATAAACCCATGCACATATGGGCACTTTATCTTTGACAGAGGAGGCAAAAATGTACAATGGAGAAAAGATAGCTTCTTTAATAAGTGGTGCTGGGAAAACCGGAAAGCTACATATAAAATAATGAAATTAGAACACTCCCTAACACCATACACAAAAATAAACTCAAAATGCATTAAAGACCTAAATGTAAGGTCAGACACTATAAAACTCTTAGTGGAAAACATAGGCAGAGCACTCTATGACATAAATTATAGCAAGATCCTTTTGGACCCACCTCCTAGAGAAATGGAAATAAAAACAAAAATAAACAAATGGGACCTAATGAAACTTGAAAGCTTTTGCACAGCAAAGGAAACCATAAACAAGATGAAAACACAACCCTAAGAATGGGAGAAAATATTTGCAAAAGAAGCATCTGACAAAGGATTAATCTCTAAAATATACAAGCAGCTCATGCAGCTCAATATCAAAAAAACAAACAACCCAATCCAAAAATGGGCAGAAGACCTAAATAGACATCTCTCCAAAGAAGATATAGAGATTGCCAAGAAACACATGAAAGGATACTCAACATCACTAATCTTTAGAGAAATGCAAATCAAAATTACAATGAGATATCATCTCACACCGGTCAGAATGGCCATCATCAAAAAATCTAGAAACAATAAATGCTGGAGAGGGTGTGGATAAAAGGGAACCCTCTTGCACTGTTGGTGGGAATGTAAATTGATACAGCCACTATGGAGAGCAGTATGGAGGTTCCTTAAAAAACTAAAAATAGAACTACCATACGACCCAGCAATCCCACTACTGGGCATATACCCTGAGAAATCCTTAATTCAAAGAGTCATGTACCACAATGTTCATTGCAGCAGTATTTACAATAGCCAGGACATGGAAGCAACCTAAGTGTCCATCATTGGATGAATGGATAAAGAACATGTGGCACATATATACAATGGAATATTACTCAGCCCTAAAAAGAAATGAAATTGAGTTTTTTTTTGTAGTGAGGTGCATGGAGCTAGAGACTGTCATACAGAGTGAAGTAAGTCAGAAAGAGAAAAATAAATACCTTATGCTACACATATATATGGAACCTAAAAAAAAAAAAGGTTCTGAAGAACCTAAGGACAGGACAGGAATAAAGACTCAGATGTAGAGAATGAACCTGAGGACACAGGGTGGGGGGGAAGGATAATCTGGGATGATGTGAGAGATTGGCATGGACATATATACACTACCAAATGTAAAGTAGATAGCTAGTGAGAAGCAGCCACATGGCACAGGGAAATCAGCTCGGTGTTTAGTGTCCACCTAGAGGGGTGGGATAGGGAGTGTGGTAGGGAGATGCAAGAGGGAGGAGAAATGGGGATATATGTATATGTATAACTGATTCACTCTTTTATACAGCAGAAACTAACACACCATTGTCAAGCAATTATACTCCAGTAAAAATGTTTAAAAAAGAATAGGGATGGGACCTGCCCCTCTGGGTGGGAGCTGTGAAGGAGGAAAATTTTCCACACACTAAGAAGCCCCTTTACTGGCAGAGACAGGGCATGGGTGGGTGGGGAAGCTTTGGAGCCATGGAGGAGAGCCCAGCCACAGGGATGCAGTGGGCAAATCGGAGAGATTCCACACAGAGGATCCGTTCTGACCAGTACTCACCAGCCTGAGAGGCTTCTACTCACCCATCAGTGCGAGTGGGGGCTGTGAGCTGAGGCTTGGGCATTGGAGGTCAGATTCCAGGGAGAGGACTGTGGTTGGCTGTGTGAACACTACCTGAAGGGGGCTAGTGCACCACAGCTAGCCGGGAGGGAGTCTGGGAAAATGTCTGGACTGCCTAAGTGTCAAGGGACCATTGTTTCAGGGTGTGCAAGGAGAGGGGATTCAGAGCACTGCCTAAGCAAGCTTCAGAGATGGGCATGAGCCACGGGTATCAGGATGGACCCCAGAGAAGGGCATGAAACGCTAATGCTGCTGCTGCAGCCACCAAGAATCCTGTGTAAAAGCACAGGTCACTATCCACACCTCCCCCACTGGGAGCCTGTGCAGCCTGCCACTGCAAGGGTCACGTGATCCAGGGACAACTTCTGCAGGAGAATAAACGGCATGCCCCAGGCTGTTGAAACGTCATGCTGGCCTCTGCCGCTGCAGGCTCACCCCACATTCCATGGCCTGAGTGAGCCAGAGGCCCCTAATCAGCCGCTGCTTTAACACCCTCCTATCTGGGTGGGAACAGAAGCCTAAGGGCACCTACATGCAGAGGCAAGGTCAAAACCAAAGCTGAACCCCAGGAGCTGTGTGGACAAAAGAGAAATTTAAATTTCTCCGTGCACCCTAAGGAGCAGCAGATAAAACCACCACAATCAACTTGATGTACCCTGCATCTGTGGAATACCTGAATAGACTGCAAATCATCCCAAAATTGAGGCAGTGGATTTTGGTAGCAAATGTAGACTTGGGGTTTGCTGTATGCGACTGACTTGTTTCTGATTTTTATATTTATCTTAGTATAGATTTTAGTGCTTGATATCATTGGTGGATTAGTTTATTTGTTTGGTTGTTAACTTTTTTCTTTATTACTTAATTTTTTTATTTTAATAATTTAAAAACAAATTTTAATTTTAATAATTTTATTTACTTTTATTGTGTATATATATATTTTTTCTTTTTTGTTCTCCCTTTTCTTCTGAGCCATGTGGCTGACAGTGTCTTGGTGGTCTGACCTGCTGTCAGGCTTGAGACTGAGGTGGGAGAGCTGAGTTCAGGACATTGGAAAATAAGTGACCTCCTGGCCCCAAGTAATATCAATTGGCAAGAGCTCTCCCATGGATATCCATGTCAATGCTACAACCCGGCTCCACTCAACGGCCAGCAAGCTCCAGTGCTGGACGCCCTATGCCAAATAACTAGCAAGACAGGAACACAACCCCACCCATTAGCAGAGAGGCTGCCTAAAATCATAATAAGTTCACAGACACCCTAAAACACACCACTGGATACAGCCCTGCCCACAAGAAAGACAAGATCCAGCCCCACCCACCAGAACACAAGCACCAGTCCCCTCTACCAGGAAGCCTAAACAAGCCACTGAACCAACCATATCCACTGGGGGCAGACACTGAAAACAACAGGAACTTCGAATCAGTAGCCTGAAAAAAGGAAACCCCACGCACAGCAAGTTAAGCAAAATGAGAGACAGAGAAATATGCAGCAGGTGAAAGATCAAGGCAAAAACCCACCAGACCAAGCAAATGAAGAGAAAATAGGCAGCCTACCTGAGAAAGAATTCTGAGTAATGTGAATAAAGATGATCCAAAATGTTGGAAATAGAATGGAGAAAATACAAGAAACGTTTAAGAAGGACATAGAAGACCTAAAGAGCAAACAAAAAATGATGAACAACACAATAAATGAAATTAAAAATTCTCTAGAAGGAGTCAATAGGAGAATAACTGAGGCAGAAGAACGGATAAGTGACATGGAACATAAAATAGTGGAAAAAACTACCAAAATCAGAATAAAGAAAAAAGAATGAAAAGAATTGAGGACAGTCTCAAAGACCTCTGGGACAACATTAAATGCATCAACATTTGAATTATAGGGGTCCCAGAAGAAGAAGAGAAAAAGAAAGTGTCTGAGAAAATATTGAAGAGATTATAGTTGAAAATTTCCCTAACATGAGAAAGGAAATAGTCAATAAAATCCAGGAAGCACAGAGAATCCCATATAGGATAAATCCAAGAAGAAACACACCAAGACATATTAATCAAACTATCAAAAATTAAATACAAAAAAAGCAGCAAGGGAAAACAACAAATATCATACAAGGGAATCTCCATAAGGTTTACAGCTGATCTTTCAACAGAAACTCTGCAAGCCAGAAGGCAGTGGCAGGACATACTTAAAGTGATGAAAGGGAAAAACGTACTACCAAGATTACTGTACCCATCAAGGATCTCATTCAGATTCGACGGAGAAATTAAAATCTTTACAGACAAGCAAAAGCTAAGAGAATTCAGCACCACCAAACCAGCTCTACAACAAATGCTAAAGGAACTTATCTAGGCAGGAAACACAAGAGAAGGAAAAGACCTACAATAACAAACCCAACAGTTAAGAAAATGGGAATAGGTACATATATATCAATAATTACCTTAAATGTAAATGGATTTAATGCTCAAACCAAAAGACATAGACTGGCTGAATGGATACAAAAGAAGACCCATATACATGCTGTCTACAAGAGACCCACTTCAGACCTAGGAACACATACAGCCTGAAAGTGAGGGGATGGAAAAAGATATTCCATGCAAATTGAAAGCAAAACAAAGCTGGGGTAACAATTCTCAAATCAGACAAAATAAACTTTAAAATAAAGACTATTACAAGAGACAATGCAGGACACTACATAATAATCAAGGGAAGAAGATACAATGATTGTAAATATTTATGCCCCCAACATAGGAGCACTTCAATACTTAAGGAAGATGCTGACAGCCCTAAAAGGAAACACAGTAAGGTAATCAACAGTAACACAAAAATAGTAGGGGATTTTAACACCCCACTTTCACCAATGGACATATCATCCAAAATGAAAATAAATAAGGAAACACAAGCTTTAAATAACACATTAAACAAGACAGACTTAGTTGATATTTATAGGACATTCCATCTAAAAAGAATACACTTTCTTCTCAAGTACTCACGGAACATTCTCCAGGATAGATCATATCGTGTGTCACAAACCAATCCTTGGTAAATTTAAGAAAATTGTATCAAGTATCTTTTCCGACCACAGTGCTATGAGACTACATTTCAATTACAGGAAAAAAAAAACTGTAAAAAATACAAACACATGGAAGCTAAACTATATGCTACTAAATAACCAAGAGATCACTGAAGAAATCAAAAAGGAAATCAAAATATGCCTAGAAAAAATGACAATAAAAACATGATGACCCAAAACCTATGGGATGCAGCAAAAGCAGTTCTAAGAGGAAAGTTTATCATACTACAATCCTACTTCAAGAAACAAGATAAACCTCAAATAAACAACTTAAACTTACACCTAAAGCAATTAGAGAAAGAAGAACGAAAAAACCCAAAGATAGCAGAAGGAAAGAAATCATAAAATCAGATCAGAAATAAATGAAAAAGAAACGAAGGAAAGGATAACAAAGATCCATAAATCTAAAAGCTGGTTCTTTTAGAAGATAAACAAAATTGAAAAACCACTAGCCAGATTCATCAAGAAAAAAAGGGAGAAAACTCAAATCAACAGAATTAGAAAATAAAAAGGAGAAGTAACAACAGACACTCAGAAAATACAAAGGATCATGAGAGATTACTACAAGCAACTCTATGCCAATAAAATGGACAACCTGGAAGAAATGGGCAAATTCTTAGAAAAGCACAACCTTCCTAGACTGAACCAAGAAAAAATAGAAAATATAAACAGATCAATCACAAGCACTGAAATTGAAACTGTGATTTAAAATTTCCAAAAAACAAAAGTCCAGGACCAGATGGCTTCACAGGCAAATTCTATCAAACATTTAGAGAAGAGTTAACATCTATCCTGAAATTCTTCCAAAATATTGCAGAGGGAGGAACACACCCAAACTCATTCTATGAGGTCACCGTCACCCTGATACTAAAACCAGACAAATATGTCACAAAAATAGAAAACTACAGGCCAATATAACTGATGAGCATAGATGCAAAATCCTCAACAAAATACTAGCAAACAGAATCCAACAGAACACTAAAAGTATCACACAATATGAGCAAGTGGGGTTTATCTCAGGAACGCAAGGATTCTTCAATACATGCAGATCAACGTGACACATCATGTTAACAAATTGAAGGATAACAAACATATGATAATCTCAATAGATGCAGAAAATGTTTTCAACAAAATCCAACACCACGTTTGTGAAAAAATTCTCCAGAATGTAGGCATAGAGGGAACTTACCTCAATATAATAAAGTCCATATATGACAAACTCACAGCCAACATCGTTCTCAATTGTGAAAAACTGAAACAATTTCCTCTAAAATCCGGAACAAGACAATGTTGCCCACTCTCACCACTGTTATGCAACATAGTTTTGGAAGTATTAGCCACAGTAATCAGAGAAGAAAACGAAATAAAAAGAATCCAAATCAGAAAAGAAAAAGTAAAACTGTCACCGTTTGCAGATGACATGATAATATACATAGAGAATCCTAAAGATGTTACCAGAAAACTACTAGATCTAATCAATGAATTTTGTAAAGTAGCAAGATACAAAATTATTGCACAAAAATCTCTTGCATTCTTGTACACTAATGATGAAAAATCTGAAATAGAAATTAAGGAAACACTCCCATTTACCACTGCAAGAAAAAGAATATAATACCTAGGAATAAACCTACCTAAGATAACAAAAGACCTGTATGCAGAAAATTATGACACTCATTAAAGAAATCAAAAATGAAACAAACACATGGAGAGATAAACCATGTTCTTGAATTGGAAGAATCTACCTTGTGAAAATTACTATATTACCCAAAGCAATCTACAGATTCAATGCAATCCCTATCAAACTACCAATGGAATTTTCACCAGAAGTACAACAAAAAATTTCACAATTTGTATGGAAAAACAAAAGACCAGAAGAGCCAAAGCAATCTTGAGAAAGAAAAATGGAGCTGGTGGGATCAGGCTCCCTGACTTCAGACTATACTATTAAGCTACAGTAATCAGGAGAGTATGACACTGGCACAAAAACAGAAATATAGATCAATGGAACAGGATAGAAAGTCTAGAGATAAACCCACACACACTTGGTCACCTTATCTTTGATAAAGGAGGCAAGAATATACACTGGAGAAAAGATAACCTCTTTAATAAGTGGTTCTGGGAAAACTGGACAGCTACATATAAAAAAATGAAATTAGAACACTCCCTATCACCATACACAAATATAAACTCAAAATGCATTAAGGACCTAAATGTAAGGCCAAACACTATAAAACTGGTAGAGCAAGACATAGGCAGAACAGTTTACGACATAAATTATAGCAAGATCCTTTTGGACCCACCTCCTAGAGAAATGGAAATAAAAACAAAAATTAACAAATGGGACCTAATGAAACTTAAAAGCTTTTGCACAGCAAAGGAAACCATAAACAAGACAAAAAGACAACCCTCAGAATGGGAGAAAATATTTGCAAAGGAACAACTGACAAAGGATTAATCTCCAAAATATACAAGCAGCTCATGCAGCTCAATATCTAAAAAACAAACAACCCAATTCAAAAATGGGCAGAAGACCTAAATAGACATTTCTCCAAAGAAGACATACAGATTGCCAAGAAACACATGAAAGCATTCTCAACATCACTAATCATTAGAGAAATGCCAATCAAAACTACAATGAGGTATCACCTCACACCAGTCAGAATGGCCATCATCAAAATATCTACAAACAATAAATGCTGGAGAGGTTGTGGAGAAAAGGGAACTGTTTTGCACTGTTGGTGGGAATATAAATTGATACAGCCACTATGGAAAACACTATGGAGGTTCCTTAAAAAACTAAAAATAGTACCACCATACGACCCAGCAATCCCACTACTGGGCATATACCCAGAGAATACCATAACTCAAAAGACAGATGCACCCCAATGTTCATTGTAACACTATTTACAATAGCCAGGACAGGGAAGCAACCTAAATGTCCATCAACAGAGGAATGGATAAAGAAAATATGGTACACATATACAGTGGAAAATTATTCAGCCATAAAAGGGAACAAAATTGGGTCATTTGTAGAGACGTGGATGGACCTAGAGACTGTCATGTAGAGTGAAGTAAGTAAGTCAGAGAAAAGCAAACATTGTATATTAACGCATGTATGTGAAATCTAGAAAAATGGTATAGATGACCTTTTGGCAAAGCAGAAATAGAGACAAAGATGTAGAAAAACTTTAAAATGAAGATCGATTATCACATTCAAGAGTGGAATATATTATTTACAGCTGTTTATATTTGTCTTTAGGTTTTTTTTTATTTTGTTTATTTCTCCTAACAGAGCCCTTATGTAGACTTGTTCATGTTTCTTTCCTTCCTTCCTAATTTGTCTAATCAACTTTTAATGAGAACCAGAATCCTTTTAGACCCAAGAACAACTTTCTGTCCCAGTGGGTCCTCCTTTCTACAAAAAAATACCAGCACAGCTCTTCACAAAAACTCAAATTTTAAGAATATCTTAATATGATTTCCAAATAAGTTGTGTTATTTGACACATGATTCCTTATACAATGTTTCATGTGTTATACCTTATGTGTGACATCTCTCTCCCAATAGAAGTTTTTTGAAGACAGTTATTCATTCATTCATTCATCAATACTGAATACCTACTATTCATCAGGCACTGTGCTGGGCACTAAGAGATACAATAATGAAAAAAACGAACTCTGCCTCTCACATGTACCTAAGAACACAGGTGGGGGTGTCAGATAAGCCTGGATTTAAATCTCACTATTAGTACCTGTGTGACATTAATGATATCTACTTCATAATTTCAACCTCATGAGTTTCCAGACACAGAGTGAGCTTTCAGTAAATGTTAGCTACTATCATAAAAATAAATATTACCATTATTATTATTAGTTTTTTGCTTGTTATGCATCTTTGAGTACTTATGCATGTGTTAAGTGTACTAACTAAGCAAATAAGTGAAAAATAGTTATGCACCTTAGCACTAAGGAACAAATGAGGAGAAAGCTATTTAATCAGGAAGTGGATATTTTTTCATTTCTAAATTATATATATATATATATTTTTTTTTTTTTTTAGAATTTTTGCCAGTTTTCCTTTATTTTTATTTATTTTTTTTATGGCTGTGTTGGGTCTTCGTTTCTGTGCGAGGGCTTTCTCTAGTTGTGGCAAGCAGGGGCCACTCTTCATCACGGTGCGTGGGCCTCTCACTATCGCGGCCTCTCTTGTTGCGGAGCACAGGCTCCAGACACGCAGGCTCAGTAATTGTGGCTCAGGGGCCCAGTTGCTCCATGGCATGTGGGATCTTCCCAGACCAGGGCTCGAACCCATGTCCCCTGCATTGGCAGGCAGATTCTTAACCACTGTACCACCAGGGAAACCCCACTTTAATAGCAATCCCTCCTAAATATATGTTGTTTGATAATGGCTTTGGGAATGTTCATGAGACTATTAGACTTGAAAATCAAAGAGCTTCTGATAAACAAACAAGGTTCCATTTGAGATGCAGGTGACAGCTTAAATAACAGTAAATGGAAATTAGAGATTAGATGAAGAGAAATGTGAATATAGATTTAAAAAAAAACCTGTGATCTTAAAATGTGCTAAACTTCTGGAATAAAATTATGTGGAAGGGTTCAAAGATCCTAAAGAGAAAGAAATCTAAGACTATTTGGATTATTTCAGAGAAGAAAAAGTCTAACTCTGAGATTGATTTAAAGTGTTTTTTATTTTAGTTAGAAATTCTCACCTGAGTATCTTGAGGAAAAAGTGTTTTTGCAAATTTAATATCATTTGTTATTCTCTCATATAAGGATCTTCAAGTCCTTTAGAATATAATTTTATAAATCCAACAAAAACAGGATGGACAATCATAACGATATATAGCCAAAGTGTTAAGATTTCTATAGATAATGTAAGTGCTGAACAGGTGGGAATGTTTACAATGGAATGACATGGCTCAACACAGTTATTGTATTTGATTTAACAAGGGAACTGGCAATAAAGAAAGAAGTTTCTTTCCATGTGGAAAGCTACTAGTCTGTCTGAATATTATGCTGCATCAGGTCACAAGGGCCTTCTTATAGCCAGAAGATGCTCAAAAATTTATCAACAGCCAGAGGTTTTCTTTAATGTGATTGAATAAAATAGATTCTCCAAAGAATATATGAAAGGAACATTGAAGGGTAAAAAGTTTCCTTCTTCTTCAAAAATAAGTGACTATAGTCACAATGAACTTGTTTGTTACCTGACTGCAATTTCCTAAGAAGATTTTGTCTACTGTTGATACCTATTCAGGGCTATTGATAACTGTAGCACTTTAAGGAAGGCACAGATATTTCTCAGAGCAATATCATTTTACCTCATGAAAGAATAAAACCTCAAAATGTCAATGATATTTTTCTTCCTCTAATATCATCATCCAATCTTTTCTTATAGATTGAGTGTTTCTTATCAAGAGGAAAGGGTGCACACATAGAGTCATAGGGGATATTGAGTTAGGTTGGATCTCTAAAGGATGCCACAATCCAAACCTCCCAGTCAATTAGCCCTGTGTGTGACCCAATAGAAAGAAAAAACTTTCATAAGACTCTGGGCAATTTTCTCTAACTCTGGATGACATTCAAAGTAAATTGAAAGTTTTAATTTACACTATTAAGGGATTAAAGAAATTTCAATTGTACATAAAAAGGGAGCCTTTGTACAGGAGGCGCACAAAGTATTCAATAGAAATTTTCTAATTCAGTTCAACCCTTCTTATGCACCTTACACTTTTCCTCCGCGTTAACAGTCTATGGATCTATGGTAATTTGAAATTTTCCCAAGATCACCAAGGTAAAAAGTGATAAAACTAGCATGAAACACATATTATCTGACACTATTCCAAAGCTTTTCCTACAGGGTCATGGAAAGTGTTTGCAAAATAAAGGATATAGGAGTAAATTTAAGAAAAGGACCTATTGAGATAGAGCTTAAATGTGTTTTCAAGCCCTGAAAACATTTTATATTTTTCTCTTAAATACAATTTAAACACACCAAAATGCATTTAAGTGTAGAAGTTGATTAGATTTTTAGATTTTTATTTATGTAATTTCTTACTGAAATATATTTGAGTTATATACATTGATTAGATTTTTTAATGTAAACATGACCCTAGTAAAAGTACAGAAAATTTCCATCACCTCAGGAAACTTCCTTATTCCTGCTTTTAGTAAATCCCAACACCCATAGGCAAACACTATTCTTATTTCTAATAGCAAGGATAGGTTTTACCTGTTCCTGAACTTCATAAAAGTGGAATCATATAGTGTGTACAATTCTGTACCTTGCTTTTTTCACTCAGCATAATGTTTTTTAATTCATCCATGTTTTGACATCTATCAGTAGTTCACATTTTTTCTTCTTTTTTGCAGAATAGTAATCCATTGTATGAAAATCAATAATCTGTCCATCTATTGTCCTGAGTAAATAACTAGAACTGCTGGGTCATAGAGTAGGCATACATTTAACTTTACAAGTAATTGTCAAAACCTTTTCCAAAGTGACTGTACTATTTTCCAGTCTCACCAGCAATATGTGGTAGTTCCATTTAATCCACATCTTAAATACTTGGTATTTGTTGGCCTTTTAATTTTAGACATTTTAGTAGGTATGCAATCATATCTCATATTGGTTTTAATTTGCATTTAGCTGCTAAATAAAATATTTTGCACATTTGCATGTCTTTAATGACTATTTTATATCTTCTTTTCAAAGTGTCTATTCAGTTTTTGGCCATATTTTTAGAGTTTTTCTTTTGGTTACTATTGAGTTGTAAGAATTCCCTATATATCTTGGAATAAATTATTTGTCAGATATATGTATTGCAATTTATTTTTCAATCTGTGGTTTCCCTATTCATTTTTTTAAACTTTAAAAAAATTGAGGTATAATTGACATATAACATTATGTTGGTTTCAGGTGTACAATATAATGATTTGATATTTGTACACATTGCAAAATGATCACTACAATAAGTCTAGTTAACATCTGTCACCTTACATAGTTATAAAAAGTGAGAAATTTAAGACCTACTCTTTTAGGAACTTTCAATTATGCCATACAGCATTATTAAATATAGTCACAGTGCTATATATTACATCCCCATGATTTATTTATTTTATAACTGGAATTTTGTTACTTTTGACCCCCTTCACTCATTTCACCCAATCCCCACCCTCACCTATGGCAACCACTAATCTGTTCTCTGTATCTATGAGCTTGTTATTTGTTTTTGTATTTATTTTTTAGATTCCACTTATAAGTGAGATCATTTGTCATTCTCTTTCTGACATATTTCACTTAACGTAATAGCCTCAAGGCCCATTCAGGTTGCCAAAACTGGAAAGATTTTATTCATCTTTATGACTGAATATCATTCCATTGTGTGTGTGTGTATATATATAAATATATACAAACATACATACCACATCTTCTTTATCCATTCGTCCATTGATGGACTCATAGGTTGTTTCTAAGTTGCTGCTATCTGGGGCAAGGCATATAAGTTGGGGTAAATGATAGACTAGCCAAAAGCTTGGGAGGAAAGGCTGAGGAATGAGATTTTTTGCTGATAAGTGCTTTGAAAAACTCTGAGACATTCCTGAGAACCTAGAAGAATACACATGCCCAGGGCTGTGTACATGCTCAGGAAAAGTCTAAGAAAGCATTAAGCTTCCACCTCTGGTTAACCTAGAGGGTCTGTGTAAGTAGGAAGTGAAGGTTAAGGCATAGTGGTAAACTACAAAACTGAATGCTGAGGGTGTGCCATAACATGCATATAGAATGCCTCAGCAAAGACTGGGAAACTTAGTCCCAGAAGTTAGTAGGTCTCTGTGGAATCACTAGGTCACCACTAAGCTAATTGAGTAGACCTCAGTAGCTATAAAGGACAAAGAACATAAGAGTGCAAAGAATTAGTTCTGAAAATCCAGTGAACAAAAATAGAGTAAGAACAGTGACATAGGCCTTGGGGGGAGAAATCTGATTTCTAGAGTTGCCGCATTATATTTTTTTAAAAATGTCCAGTTTTCAACACAAAATTTCAGAACATGTAAAGAAAAAAGAAAGTATGGCCATTGACAGAAGAAAAAGAAAAGAAAAAGAAATTGATGTAATTAACTGTCCTTGAGGAAAATAAAAACAAAGCACCTATTAGAAAAAGTCATTAAATCAACTATTTTAAACATGTTCAAAGAGCTAAAGTAAACAAAGAACTAAAGGAATCAAGAACTATGTACTAAGAAATAGAGAAAATAAATAAAAGGATAGCATGAAGAGGAACCAAGTAGAAATTCTGGAGTTTAAAGGTACAATAACTAAAATGAAAAATTCAGAAGAGAGACTCAAGGGCAGATTTTTATCAGACAGAAGAATCATTGACCTTGAAGATAAGTCAATTGAGATTATGCAGTCAGAGGAACAGGAAAAAAAAATAGTGAACACAAATGACTAGAGCCTCAGAAACCTTTGGAACAATATCAAACATATAAATACATGCATCATGGAAGTTCTAGGAGAGAAGAGAGAGGAAGGAACATAAAGAATATTTAATGAAACAATGGCCAAAATATTCCCAAAATTGATTAAAAATATTAATCTATACATCCAAGAAGCTTAATGGACTTTATTTACAATAAAATCAAAGAGATCCAATCCAGATGCTTCATTGAAAAAAAATGACAAAGCCAAAAATAAAGAAAATCATTAATGCAACAAAAGAAAAATTTACTCACTACATACAAGGGAAACTCAATAAATATAACAGCTTATTTCTCATCAGAAATAATGAAGGGCAGAAGGAAATGGGATGATATATTAATAGTGGAAATAATATCCTCAAAAATGAAGAGATATGCTTTAGATACAAAGACACAATCAGTTCGAAAGTAAAATTATAGAAAAAGATGTTACAAGCAAACAGTGATCAAAAGAGAGCTAGACTGGTCACAGTACTATCAGACAGAATAAACTTTAAGAAAAAATTATTATGTGAGGCAAAGGACATGTTATAACAATAAAAGGGTCAATCCATCATGAAGACATAACAATTATAAATGTATACACCCAACAACAGAACCCTAAATTACATGAAGAAAAACTGAAATAATTGAGAGGAAAATTAGACAACTCATCAATAATAGTTGGAGAATTTGATGCCCCACTTTTGATAATTGATGGGACAACTAGACAGAAGATCATCAAGGAGATAGAAGACACTGGCAAAACCGTAAGCCAAGTAGATATAACAAAAAACTATAGAACACTCCACCCAACAATAGCAAGATATACTATTTTCTGAAGTATACATTATAAGGTAGGCCATATAGTAGGCTGAAAACAAGTCTCAATAAATTAAAAAATATATTTCATACAAAGTATGTGCTCCATAGACAATAGAATAAAATTAGAAGTTAATAACAGAAGGAAATTTGGAAGGAAGTTATGCTCACCACTATACCACCAATGCAATAACAGAAGGAAATTTGGGAAATTCACAGGTACATGGAAGTTAAAGAACACTCTTCACAATAACCGATAGGTCAAAGCAGAAATCCTAAGGGAAATTAAAACATACTTTGAGACAAGTGTAAACATAAATACAACCAACCAAAACTTATGAGGTGCAGTAAAAGCAGTACACTGAGGGAAATTTATAGCTATAAATGCCTACACACACCAAAAAAAGATCTAAAAAATCAGTGTCACCCTCTATATAATGTCTTTTTCCTCTGGCTGCCTTTGAGATATTCTCTTTATTATTAGTTTTTACCTCTTTGACTATGATGTGAATAGGTGTGGATTTATTTGTATTTATCCTTCTTAAGGCTGACTGAGCATCTGTAATATGTAAGTTTATGTTTTTCACTAAATTTGGGGAAATGTCAGCCATCTTCACTCAAATATTATATACTTTTTTTCTCCCCCAGTCTCATTCTCTCCTACTGAAATTCTAATTGTGTGTATGTCAAAATGATTGGCATTGTCTCACAGGTCACTGAAACTTTTTCTTTTCAATTTTTTTTCTCCTGGTTCTTCCAGTAGGATGATTTCCATTTGTCTGTCTTAAAGTTCACTGATCCTTTCTTCTGTTGCCTCTAATCAATTTATAAGCCCACTGAGTGAATTTTTCATTTTACATATAGTAATTTTCATTTATATAATCACCCTTTGATTCTTTTTATTATTCCCATTTCTCTTTGATAGTCCCCATTGGCTTATTCATTGTGAAAAAATTTTAAATCCTTGAACCAACTTACAATAGTTGCTTTAAAAATCTTGTTTGCTAATTCCAAATTGAGTCATCTTGGGATTTGTTTCTGTTAAGTGTTTTTCATTTGATGCTGGGAGACAATTTCACTATTTCCTGTTTTATATCGGACCTGTGAATACAATATTGTGAGAATCTGGATTCTATTCTCTTCCTCTGAAGAGTATTGACTATTTTATTCTAGTATGCAGTTAAATTACTGACAGATCAACTTGGACTTGTGAAGGCTTGTTTCACACTTTCTTAGAGCCATCTATTTCACTTTTGTCCCAAGCCTTAGGGAAATCCCCTTGTCACAAGACATAGACTTTACTCATAAAATTAGGCCCTTCTGGGATTTCAATGGAAAGACTGAGGGAGTTATCAAACTCTTTACATAGACCCAAAATCAAAACTCTGCCTCTCTTGTGTTGGGCATTAGCTGAAATCTATGCTCAACTTTTATAGCCTTGAAACAGTTTATTTCTGCTGAACTCCTTTCAGACTCCTGTGTGGGTACACAGTTAAGGGGTCAGCCAAGGATTTGAGGTGAGTTTATATGCAGATTTAGGGCCCCCTACTTCTGGGGCTTCTTCTATTCTTGAATATATCTCCCCCAATTTCAAGCCACCCTTCTTCGGGCTCCCAATCTTCATCCTTGGGCACTTCATGCCAATAAACTACAGCTTTCTATGTGAGTTCTACCTTCCCTCCATCATGTGGGCTAGGAAGCACCCTCAGGGGAAAAATTATAAACGTGGATCTCATCCACTGCAGTACCTTTCTTCCAGCATTTAATCCTTGCTAGTTTTTAATCTGCTTTTTTTTCACTATTAAGGGCCATTAGTAATGGTGCAATATATTTTATCCAGAGTTTATAATTGCTAATTGTAACACGTTATTCCAATAAAAGTACTCAACCATTACTGAAACCAAAAATCCTGAAAAATACTTTACTTTGAGCCAAATTTTCAATGCTCCTAAAGGATTAAGGAGGTAGGAGTATCAATGACCCTGGAAGAGCTCACAGGGGAGACAAGTTAGGGTTGTAAGGCTTCTGCTGCTGATTCTGAAATAAAAACATACATGCTCTGATTCTAACAGATTAATCTCTTTGCCACACTGTACACACATTGTTTCTTTCATCTGAATGTGTGTTTTCACCTTGACATGAATTAGCTTCCTATTTCTATTCTACCAGCTCACATACCTGATTCTTGTTCAAAACTCAAAGAGTGACATCAGCAATGTGGCAAACTAGGAAGCTCCAGAGCCTCGTTCCCCTGTGCAAATAAGAAAAGAATGACTGATGACAAACTAAAATTACTTTGAAGAGGCTCTGGAAATGAAAGATATACAGCAACTAAGCAAATGCCCCATCAATAAAAAGCCACATTCAAAGCTGTCAGAAATTTTATGGTATCTTTCTTTGCCTTTTCCCCACATCCTCCCTGGTGTGGTACAGCACCTTTGGGAGGAAGTGCTCCTATTACCAGACACAAACCATACCCTAACTTGACTATGGGCTGCCTAAGGGACAGGTTTCTGTTTTGCTTAACTTGAAGCTCAGAAGAAGAAAGACTGTGGAAGGCAGTGGCAACACCTGACTTGAAGATCAGATGGGAGAACTTCAACATAGTTTGAATTTTCAGTTGATGGAACCCATGGGAGGCAATGGAAGGCACTGAAGAGCATAAAAGTTGCAGTTGGCCTGCATACATGTGGACACTTGGGGCAAGAGAAAGTGGGAATAGAAATAAAATACAAAAATCTAAGGTCCCAAGTAGAAGCCACATGAGATTACATGTGAATTAAGACTTTTATAAGTAGTTGTGTATACAGGGAAATAGGGGGAAAAAAGCACACACACAGACCCAAGCATAAAACATGTCAAAAAACAACCTGGGAAGACTGTAAGCCTTCACAGTGGGCTGAACTCAAGATGAAAACCATGTCTTACTAATTAATGAAGGTCTTCCCCATTAGTCTGCAAAGCTAAGAGAGGTGGCTCTTTTTACAAATAACAAATTTTCAACAAAGAATCCCAAAGCATACAAAGAAATAGGTATATATTGCTCATTAAAAGGATCAAAATAAATCTCCTGAAACCATCCCAGAAGAAACACAGAAATCAGACTTACTAGACAAATGTTTTAAAATAATTATCTTAAATGTGCACAGAAATAAAGGAAAACTATACATAAACAAAGTATAAATATCAACAAAGACATAGAAGTTGCAAAGGAACCAAACAAATTCAAGAGCTGAAAAAGATAATAATTAAACTGAAAACTTCACTGGAGGGATTAAGAAAGAAACTTGAAGGGACGGAAGAAAGAATCAGCAAACTTTAAGACAGGTCATGTGAAATTATGCAGTTTGAGGAGCAAAAAGATAAAAGAATGAGGAAAAGTGAACATATTCTAAAGGAATTATGAAACACTGTAGGTGAACCAATATATACATTATGGGAGTTGCAGAAGGAGAAGAGAAAGAAAAAAGTCAATAGAAAGTCATTGCCTATCAATAATAATGTTCAATGCAAATGAATTAAAGTCTCCAATCAAAAGATACAGACTGTCAGAATGGATTAAATAATAGGATCCAATTACATGTTATCTGCTTTATATCTAAGGATATGCATGGGTTGAAAGTGGATGTATGGAGAAAAAATATTCTATGCAATCAGTAACCAAAAGAAAGCAGGGATATACAATAGCACACAGAATAGACTTTAAGTCAAATAATATTTTAAGAGACATGAAAGGACATTATATAATGACAAAAGTGTCAATTCACCAGGAAGATATAATAATAATAAACATATATAAACCAACCATCAGACCTCTAAATATATGAAGCAAACACTGACAGAATTCAAGGGAGAAAAAGACAGAATAACAGCAGGAGACTTCAATATTCCACTTTCAATAATGTATATAATAACCAGATAGAAGATCAAAAAGGAAATGGAGGACTTGAACTACACAATAAATCAGTTGGACCTAACAGACGTATGTAGAATACTCTACCTAACAAGACTAAATTTACATTTTTCAAGGGCACATGAGACATTCTCCAGGAGAGACCATATATTAAACTGCAAAACAAGTCTCAATAAATTTAAAAAGACTGAAATCATGCAAAGTATCTTTTCCAATCACAATAAAATAAACTAGAAAACCATGGTAGAAGGAAATTGTAAATAATACAAACATGATAAAAACAATCAACAAACTAGGAACAGAAAGAAACTACCTCCATACATGAAAATAAATATATAAAAAAAACCCATAGCTAATAACATATTCAATGATCAAAGATTGAAATTATTTCCTCTAAGATCAGAAACAAGACAAGGATGACTTCTTTTGCCATTTCTGTTTAACAGAGTACTGGAAGTCCTAGTCAGAGCAATTATGCTAGAAAAAGAAATGAAAGCATCCTATTTGGAAAGGAAGGAGGAAAATTATTTCTGTTCATGGATGACATGATCTTATATGTAAAAAACCTAAAGAGTCCACACTCCCAAAATACTGTTAGAACTAGTAAACAAATTCAGCAAAATTGCAGTATAGAAAATGAATACAAAAAATCAGTTTTGTGTCTATAATGTTTTGTTCATTTGTGTCTACAATGAACAATCCAGAAAAAAAATTAAGAAAACAATTCCATTTACAATAGCATCAAAAAGAATAAAATACTTAGGAATAGACTTAACCAAGGAAATGTAAGACCTGTACACTGAAAACTACAAAATATTGATGAAAGAAATTAAAGATGCATAAATGGAAAAATTCATTCATTAGTTGGGAGACTTAATATTGTTAAGATGACAATACTAACCCAAACAATCTACAGATGCAATGCACTTCTTATCATAATCCCAATATTTTTTGGCATGAATAGTAAAATCATCCTAAAATTTATACAGAACCTCAAGGGACTCTGAATAACCAAAATAATCTTGAAAATGATGGACAAAATTAGAGGTCTCAGATTTCCTGATTTCAAAACTTCCTACAAAGCTACATTAATCAAAACACTGTGGTACCGGCACAAAGACAAATACAGCTGACCATTGAACAACACGGGTTTGAACTGCATGGGTCCACTTATATGCAGACTTTTTCAATAAATATACAGTTGGCCCTCTGTATTTGCACATTTTGTATTCATGGGTTTGGCATCCACAGATTCAACCAGCCATGGACCAAAATTTCCATTTGGAAATTTGGTTGAATCTGTGGATGCAAAACCTGCAGATGTGAAGGACTTACTGTATTCATTGTGCTGCACCATTTTACACAAGGGACTTGAACATCTGAAGATTTTGGTATAAGTGGGGGCTCCTGGAACCAATCCCCCATGGATACTGAGGGATGACTGTGTATAGATCAATGGAATTAAATAGGGATCTCAGACATAAGCCCTTACATATATGGTCACATAATTTTTGACAAGGGTGTCAAGACCACTTAATGAAGAAAGGACATGCTTTCCGACAAATGGTGTGGGGAAAACTGTATATCCACATGCAAAGAATAAAGTTGGAACTTTTTTCTTACACATACACAAAAATTAACTCAAAATGTATTAAAGACCTAAACATAAGAGCTAAAACTTAAAAACACTGTTGGAAAAATTACATAGGAGGAAAGCTTCTTGACACCGAATTTGGTAATGATTTCCTGGATATGACACCAAAAGCACATGAAACAAAAGAAAAAGAAAATAAATTGTACTTCATCAAAATTTAAGATGTTAATGCATCCAAGGACACTATTGAGAGTGTAAAGTTAATCCACATAATGGGTGAAAATATTTGCAAATCATATATCTAGTAAGGGTTTAATATTCAGAATATATAAAGGAATCCTACAACTCAATAACAAAAACAAACAACTCAATATAAAAATGTACAAAGATTTGAATAGATATTTCTACAAAGAAGACATACAAATGGCCAAAAAGCACATGGAAAGATACTTAATATTACTAATCATTAGGGAAATGCAAATCAAAACTATAGTTAGATACTACTTCATACTTACTATAATGGCTATATATATATATGTGGCTATATATATGTATATATATATATGGCTATTTCATATATGTATATGAAAAGTGAGTGTTGGTGAGGATGTGGGTGTGGACAAATTGGAACCCTTTTGCATTGCTGGAAGGAATACAAAATGGTGTAGTTTCTATAGAAAACAGTCTGGTAGTTTCTCCCAAAATTAAACATATAATTATCATATGACCCTGCAATTCTATTCCTAGGTATATATCCAAAAGAACTAAAAGCAAGGACTTAAACAGATAACAACATTATTCACAATAGCCAAAATGTGGAAGTGATCCACGTGTCCACTGATGGATGAATTGATAAAATGTGATTTATACATACAATGGAATATTGTTGAACGTTTAAAACATAGAAATTTTGACTTATATATGCATAAACCTTGGAGACATTATGCTAAGTTAGGTAAGCCAGTGACAAAAAGAACAAATATTTTATGATTCCACTTATATGAGGTACATTGATTAGTCAAATTCATAGAAACAGAAAGTTGACAGGAGCTTGGTAGGGTCTGGTCAGAGGGGAAAATGCGTAGTTATTGTTTAATTGGTATCGAGTTTCAGTTTGGGAAGAGGAAAAAGTTCTTGAGAAAGATGGTGGCAATGATTGCACAGTAACATGAATGTACTTAATGCTACTGAACTGTACACTTAAAAATGGTTAAAATGGGGTATTTTTTGTTATATATTACCACAATTTAAGAAAACCTCAAGAAGTCTCTCTTCCTAGAACATTCCCTGATGAAGTCCATAAATTCTGGTTTTCTGTTACTCCTCACCCCTCTGTATTTTATACTCTACATTAAATTAATTTGCAACAATTGATTGGTACTTTATAAATGCTCTTAACCTTTAAAATGTGTTCCAGTATATGTTCTTTGTGATTCATTATATACACTTTGTAAGTACATGATTCCTACAGTCAAGCATATAAGGTGGGTACTCAGGTTTGTTGCTATAATACACAAAGTTGATATTTTGTATAAGTTGAAAAGTATTTAAAATTCCAAATGCTACAGAGCATCAGGAGGTAATTGTAGACAGTGATTATTTTGAAGATTCTGGGGAAAGAATGTTTATCCAATACATTCACAGTTATAAATATCTATTTAAATATCTTGATGCTCAAAAGCAAAAATCTATTTATTGAAAACTGCAAATCCCACATTTGGATTGACAACAAGTATCAGGGCACTATTTAAATTACCACTTATTTCACTATGGCTCTTTCTTCTTAAATCTACAACGTACATAGTGACTATCCCAAAACAAATCAGTGCCAAAATGTAAAAGTAATTGTTTGGAAGTATATATTCAGACAATAAACACAAAACGTGTATTTTAAGAATAATAACAGCTCATACCCAATATACCTCAGCATTAAGAAAAATATTACTTGTGAAATATATTTTTCAGATGGAAATATAAATTCGCAGTTTGTACTTTGATTGTAAGGCTTCTCTAACATGAATGTATGCATCACTTGCATACTTGTTCAAATAATAAGAAATCTATAGTTTGTCACATTTCAAAGGATAGGAAATTTTGCTTTACTTTCAGTACCTTCTAATGGATTGTAAAATCTAATAACAAAGAAAAAAATCTTGTTCTCGTAAAAGTTCAAAATGGGAGAAACAAAATTTAAAATGGATTTTTGTGACCTATACTAGAAGGAGCACTTGAACAGGATACTGGTGCATGTATTCAGAATATTTGTTAACAAAAATCTATAAAATAATAGTTTTATCTCAATAGGTTTATACTTTTGCAATTTCTTTAAAACTTTTCAGGGTCTACAAGGGCCCAATCAATTTAATTTTCTCCTCTGAATCTGTAGAAATCAAAAATGGCAGGGGTTGCACTCCCATACCCAGTCTTACAATAAAGAAGGGAGTGGCCATTTAGTTACTGAGCTTGACACCACAGGGTACAAAATGTGTCACCACAGGGTACAAAATGTGTCATCACATCTCCTTCCTTCACAGCTAGAATTAGAGCCTCCCATTAATATTTATAGCATATATTTATCTCTCTTACCCAGCATCCTGGTTCCTGTACCACCACTTTTGATGCTGTCAATATTCATGCATTCATAAGATATATACTGAGTGTCTATTAAGTACTGAATACTGTTTTTAGGCACTGAAGATATGACAGGTACATGAGTGATATATAGCTTCTGCCCCCCAAGGGCTAATCTAGAGGGCTAATCTAGAGGGAGAGAACACAATGAAGTGGTTTGTCAGTACCATCATTTTGGGTCTCCAAAGACCCCTCAGAATATTTCAGACTACTTCTGTGCCTTTGTAGAGCCACATAATACCCTTGGAACACACTTGAGTTGTTAAAAACCAATAGTAGGTGCTTTCAGATGGTGATGATAATTTCTTTCTAAAGCTTAGGTTGGCTTTTTGATGTACTTTTTAAAAGAGAAGGGAAAAATAAGATTTTGCAGCTAATGTAACAGAAGTGTAATTCCTAGGTAATGAACTAGAATATATTAATACATCTATAGGAAGATATCATAGTACATTGTTTTCATTTAATACTTGTTTAAAATTTAAGCATAGTATGACTATTTCAGAAGACAAAATTCTTTAATGAACAAGTAAAAAAGCATGAAAAAATGTCATTTTAACATTAAAGAAAATTCCAGACAAACTAAATTTTAAAGAAATTAGTATTTTTCTTTTTTCCAAATAAATGCATCAGAGGACTATACAGTATCTTGTTTTTCTGAAATAGATATTACTATGTACAGGTTCCTCATTTACACTTAGAAAGTAGTTCAGGCTCTATAAAAATCAAGTTTTATATGACAAGCCACTAAGTTCTTTGGATTAAAAAAAATTATATATCTAAGATATTCTTACCAATTTTCTCTTCCTCAATTCCTGTACCCTTCAAGGTTTTGGCAAATTTTTTTCTAAAAATCCATATGCTAGCTTTCAAATATGTTTTTAAACAAGTTTAGATCATAATAGCCTTTGGCTCACTGTTGGTTCAAGACTCCTTTTGTCCTTGCATGTAGCAGAGACAACGTGAAAACCTAGCAAGTGATATATCTAAAAATAGAAAGACAAGGAGTGAGATCAAAATATTTATGGTATCAGACTAGACAGTAAATCCTAATTTAAGATATGTGTAATGAATCAATTGGCACAAACAGATGTGTCTGCTTATGCTTAATATTTTAGCATTTTCTACCGGCTGTTAATACATAGCTTCCAGGTATTCATACATTTACTGCTAATCTGAGATGAGCAAGATATAGTGATAAGCAGTACAGATAAAAAGATTCACAGAAGAAATCAGAATATAATGACTTTGACAAAAATACAAGGCAGAACGTTATTAGAGCTATAAGTTTGTAAGCACTGTGGACATTCTGCAAGAAATGCCGTATCTGCTGGAGAAAATTTACATCCATTTTTGATTGAATAAACATTTATTGAGAGTGTGTGAAGCCCAGGTAGATGCATTGAAGCAGATTATGATATCAATTGATAAGTTTTCTGCATTATCTCTACTGTGAAAAGAATATACTTCAGGGACAACAGAACTGTTGTTCTTATATTTGGACTCTATCAATAAGACACACATCCTTAATATCATCAGTTGAAACTCTTCAAAAGTTAAAACAACAGTGCCATACTGATGTAGGGTAGAGTAAATTTTCACATCAACTTCCATTGTCTAGACTAAATGCTTCATTCCAGTTATTTTATTTTAAGGAACCTTTATATTATTTAATAGGATATCACATTATGAGATATATACTACAGGACCGATGATAGAAAATGATTTTCAAAATTAGTGCACTTAGTGTCCTAAAACAATGTTAAAAATGATACTTCCCCCATTATTAGTACTACTTCTATTACTACAGGTATCCACCAATATTTATTAAATAATTAGCATGTGTCTGGCATTGTGCCAAATGCTTTACCTACATTATTTCATTTAATCTCAAAATCTTCTATGAGTTGTCTAATGATCTCCATTTTGGAGTGAGAAAATTAAGTCTCAGAAAATTTTAGTAACTTGTTTGGGGTCCCACTACTAAGTATTAGAGCCAGAGAGATAACTCCAAACTTTCATGCCTGGTATTTTTAACCACAATTATACCATCTCATTTTACTCCATTCACGGATAGAAGTTATTTTGTTCATTTTATTTTGTTGGATCACTTGCTACTTTGCATAGAGCAAAAATATGAACTTGACCAAACTTTCTGATGTTAAAAGCAAAGATCTCAACACACAAGATAAGACGGAATATGATGAACTCTACCACATTATACATATTTATGAAGATTTTAGTTTTAATTCTAAGGCTCTCACATATTATTTTTTTCAGTTATACAATAATAGCTCATCAACTAAACAATTATGTCTTAATATATAGGGATACTAGAGAACAAAATGTTGTCAAGAATGAGATCTATGATGTTTCCTTGCTAAACATAAATACAAACATATGTCTTATCATAGCTTACAGTAGTTATTTCAACAAACATATATTAAGTATCACCTATGTTTTAGTCACTGCTCTTATTTATTTATTTATTTTTCTTTTAAAACTTTTTACTATATTTCATTCCACTGGAAAACAAAATAAGTATTGTGGCTCGCTCAAAGTGCTTCCTTGGGAATATTACTTCCTTTTTGTGGGATTCTTTTTTATTGGGTGCCAGGCTGACCTGTCACCCCCTGTTTTCTCCCAGCAGTCCTTACTCTGCTGTGTTGTTAGAAGGCATGCTTCAAGGTACTTGCAATTTCAAAAAGGCAATAAAATTTTCTTTCTGGGCTCCAGTTATCTTAATAACCTCATAACTGGCTTCTTGAACTCAAAAGAATAATGTGATGGCTCTTGGTAAATACTGCAGCAAATTCTAAGCTATAATTCAACAATTCCTCTTCTCAGTAGAGGCCACCTCTGCAATCTGTAATGAGGTCTCCTAGGGAGTCTTTCTAATACTGTTATGGAAAATAGGCCATGCAAAAATTAAACCGTAATGGAAATAGCCTGGTGGTAAATAGCCTTCCACTAAACTTCAAAAGAACAAAGACACTTTAATTAAAACAGCCTTGAAACTATCCTGCTCCTTTGCATCAGGCACAGTCAATAAGAGGTGTTTAGTGAACTCTCCTACAGAAGCAAGTACAATAAACCCAAACACTGAAGTGCTCCTAAAGACAAATCTGGTTCCCAATTCACAGAATGGCTACTAATCTGATGGTTTACAATAATAGATAAAACATTCTATGGATCTTGGTTTCTTTTCCCCTCCTTAGAATGAAATCTGTTATGTTCATCTTAGTGTAATAGCTAGTTTTTGCTACATAATAAACCATCCCCAGATTAAATAGAAACTGCTAAACCATCTATTTATCATCATGCACAGTTCTACAGATCAACAATTTGGGATGGGGTCAGCTCTGTAATTTTTCTGATCTAAGTCACTCATGTGTTTGAGGTCAGCTGTTAGTTTCTGGTTAGGCTGGAGACTGGCTAATTGTTGGCTAGGGCACTTGGAATCTCCTCCACAAGATCTCTTGATCTCCAGGAAGATAGCCTGGGCATGCTCATATGGTGGCAGGATTTAAGAGCAGCAAGGCTGTGTTTTTCAAGTCTATCTTTGTGTCATACTTTCTACTGTCCCATTGGTCAAAACAAGTCACATGAGTCATTATGGAAGGTACTGCCAAAGGGCAGGGTTACAAGGGGGAGTAAAAAAATGGAGCTTTTATTGCAATCAGTTCACCACACTAGTTTTTTTTCCCCTTCAATCTCCTATAATAACATCTCCTGGATAATGAACTGCCCCTAAATGACACTTTTCTTGTATCACAACATGAAAGTGAAAACTTCGACCAAACTGTCTTCTGCTTTATGACATATTGACCTATCACTCTTGAACTTGTAAAGAAGTAAATCACAGCTAAAAGCTCTCACAAGATCCCAGAGGTCTAAGCAAATCTAATAGAGCCACTACAAATACTAAGAACACCAAAAATAAAACATTTAGTCTAATAAATATTTTGACAGCTGCATTTGCTGGAAAAACAAAAACAAAAAGACACAAGTTGATGGTACCTCTACCTTCCCTTTTCTTCTTCCTCCTCAGCTAACCTTATCACTCAACTGAAGTTACCTGCTATTTTGATCAAATCAAACCCAGAGGAATTTGGCACCAAGTGAAAATGGGAAATCAACTGTCACCCACACTCTCTTAACTTAGGAGCTGCCAAGGAAAAAAATGGGCTTTTCAAATGTATTGTTTCAGAATTTGGAGCTGCTTTCAATGGTAGTAATACAACAGCCACCCCCACCACCTTGTCCTGTCCAAAATCCGAAAAGAGATAGCAAAAAAAAGCTATTCTACTGGTTACATCACATAACTCCAAATTGCTATTCATACATATAAAAATGGTCATTTTAGAATATTTCTTCAAAGTCTTGAGTTCAATCTAATGGATTTACTTTGTATAATTTTACTTATAATTATGATTACCTTTATAATCTCTGAGAGCTAGTTAGTACCTTCTTACACTCAAAATGAATTACTTCTCCATAGGAAATGTTCACTAAATAAGACACTGGAGGATTGTAAGCCTGAGAGAGATAATATCTGATTAATGTTGTTAAAGGACATTTCTGGCTTCTGTGTTGAGAATTATAAGAGATACAAGAGTGGAAACTGCTTTTAGTACAAGGGATACATGATAATAACAGAATTTACTAGTGGGAGATATAGAATATTAAAAATAAGAAAGACATGTAATATAATGTCAAGAAGTAATAAGTTTAGTAAAGAAAAATTAAATAAGAGAAAAGGTTAGAGAGTGATGGCAGGGCAGAGAAGGCTGTTTACATTAAATGGAATGATCAAAGAGGAACTCTCAGAGGAGGTGATAATAATGTAAGCTGAGACCTGTATTATGAGATGTGGGTACTCAATTCCAAAATCTAGGGGAAGAGCATTCAAGAAGAGGTAACATATGATGCAAAGACACACACAGGAATTATCATGGTGGGTTTAAGATCAGAGTGGCTGAAACACAGTAAGCTTGTGGGAGGATAGGAGTTGTGGTTGGACTGAGGTCAATAAAAGCTAGGTCTTGCAGACCCTTGGATTTTATTCTGGTCATGATGGGAATTCAATAAAGGATTTTGAGCTAAAGAGTGATATAATCTGATTCCTGTTTTAAAGGAATCACTCTGGCTGCTCCATTGAGATTGAAGGGGTCTAAAATAGGGAAATCAGGAGGCTACTGTAGTAATCCAGGTGAGGTGATGGTAGTTGGGTACTGATGCAAGTGGTGAGGAGTAGTTAGATTTGGGATCTATTTTGAAGCTGTATTAAAAGATTTGACAATGGACAAGATTATGGAATACAAATGGAAAAGGGAGTTCAGTTTTATATGCTGGGCAACTGGGTAAATGGTGATGAGAAATGGGGAGAAACAGGTTGCATATAGGGGTTTAGAGGAAAAATCAATAATGAAGATTTTCATTTTGACTATGTTTTGAGATGCCAATTAGACATCTAAATAGAGATGTGATTCAGGGTTCAATGTATGAGTGTGGAGGTCAAGGAAGAAGCATGGGATATGGATATTAATTTGGGATCCATCAGCATACAGGTAGCATTTAATGCTATGGGAATAAATATAATCACCTAGGGATGAGTATGAATAGAGAAGGGAAGAAAAGGAGTGCATAAAGAATAATAAAGGCATAATAGAGATAATCATAAATAGTTCTGTATTAGTTATCTATTACTGCATAACAAATTACCCTAAAATTAAGCAGTTAAAACAATAAATACTTATTTTAACACACAGTTTCTGAGGATAAAGAATCTGAGAGTGACTTAGCTGAGTGATTTGTGTTCAGGGTCTGCCACAAATTTTTAGTCCAACTCTTGGCCAGATCTTCTGTCAACTGGAAACTTGACTCTTGCATTTGTTTACAAAAGGCTTTAGTTCCTCACAACATGGGCCTCTCAGTAGGGCTACTTGTAACGTGGCAGTTTGTTTACTTAGAGTAGTGGTCCAAGAGAGAGGGAGAGAGTAAATATTGCCCAAGATAGAGGTTGCTGTCTTTTTAGCACTTTTTTTGGAAGTGTCATGCCATCACTTCTGCTGTATTTTATTGGTTAGAAGTTTAGCACATCCTAAAGAGGAGCAGAATTAATCCCACCTTTTAAAGGGAAGAGTATCAAATAATTTGTGAATATATTTTTAAAACTACCACAGTTTCCTAATACATAAAAAGTTATAAAGATCAATGTTATGACAAATACTACAACTTTATAAGTAATATATAATCCTTCATTGTGTAGGATGCATACATTAAACACTCTATGAAAGTGTATCTTCACCTTAAAATGATTCAAAAAATTAAGCTCTTTATCCAATGCCACACAGTTATTAAATAGAAAAATCACGTTTTCTGACTCAAATTCCAGTTTTCCCCATCAATTTTTCTGGAGAAAAACTTTTTTTAAAAAATGGAAGCTGTTTTATAAGTATAGGTAAATACAATCTTTTGACAAAACCCGGGCAAATTTGCTCAAGCAAATACACTTTATAATACTGACTACAGAGTTATTACCAAGAGTTGCTCAAAATAAGTTAGATAAATTTTATTTTTTAAATAAATTTATTTATTTTATTTTTGGCTACGTTGGGTCTTCGTTGCTGCACGTGGGCTTTCTCTAGTTGCGGCAAGTGGGGGCTCCTCTTTGTTGCTGTGCACGGGTTTCTCATTGTGGTGGCTTCTCTTGTTGCAGAGCATGGGCTCTAGGTGCTTGGGCTTCAGTAGTTGTGGCTCCTGGGATCTAGAGCACAGGCTCAGTAGTTGTGGTGCATGGGCTTAGTTGCTCCTCAGCATGTGGGATCTTCCTGGACCAGGGCTTAGAACCCGTGTCTCCTGCATTGGCAGGAGGATTCTTAACCACTGTTCCACCAGGGAAGCCCAAGTTAGATAAATTTTAAAAGTTCCCTATCCCTAAACCTGGAGACTCATATGAGGAACAAAAACCCAAAAGGAGGCCTTCATGTGAAGACTTGCTTGGAGCTCTAGAATTCATTAAAATGTTTATGAATAAGGATGCTATGACATTTTAAATATTCAGTCCAGGTGCAAATACTTGCCCTAATTGCTGCTATCATGACAGACAAAGCCTATTTTTTGGTAGGTTAGCTCTAGCTTACTTAATAATATCACCATCATCATCATCATCATCATCATCATCATTCAGTATAGGTTAGTAATTAACACATGATCTGCAGTCAGAATGTCTAACTCTCATCATCAGAAGGGTCCAAACTTTCAGTTATAAGCTGAATAAGTTCTGGGAATCTAGTGTATGGCATGGTGACTATAGTTAACAATATTGTACTGTATAATTAAAAGTTGCCATGAGAGTAGAGCTTTAATGTTCTCACCATAACAACAATAATGACAACAAGGTAATTATGTGAGTTCGAGGATGTGTTAACTAACCCTCTTGTGTTAAGTATTTTGCAATATATACGTGCATTAAATCATCACATTGTCCACCTTAAGCTTACATAGTAAAAAAAAAAAAAAAAAATCTGATCTTTAATGGATCTCATATGGGTTTAGCTGAAGGAAAACCTAAAAGGAGGATTGAAAATTAAAAGTACTTATTTTTCTTATTCAAGAAAAGACTATTTTTGGCCACAGTCCCAAGGGATGAATAAGTAACCACCACTAATTAAAGGTAACTTGGAATCAGGAGACATGCTCAGAAAATCAGCCAATCAGTGACAGTGTCTCTCCAGCGGCCATTTTTCTAAAAAGGAGACAGTCAGGGGGCAGAGGAGAAGATGGCGGAAGAGTAAGACGCGGAGATCACCTTCCTCCCCACAGATACATCAGAAATACATCTACACGTGGAACTGCTCCTATAGAACACCCACTGAATGCTGGCAGAAGACGTCAGACCTCCCAAAAGGCAAAAAACTCCGCACGTACCTGGGTAGGGTAAAAGGAAAAAGAAACAAGAGAGACAAAAGAATAGGGACGGACCGGCACCAGTGGGAGGGAGCTGTGAAGGAGGAAAGGTTTCCACACACTAGGAAGCCCCTTCGCAGGCGGAGACTGAGGATGGCAGAGGGGGGAAGCTTTGGAGCCACGGAGGACAGTGCAGCAACAGGGGTGCAGAGGGCAAAGCGGAGAGATTCCCGCACAGAGGAGCAATGCCGACCAGCACTCACCTGCCCGAGAGGCTTGTCTGCTCACCCGCCGGGGTGGGCGGGGGCTGGGAGCTGAGGATCGGGCTTCGGTCGGATGGCAGGGAGAGGACTGGGGTTGGCGTGTGAACACAGCCTGAAGGGGTTAGCGCACCACAGCTAGCCAGGAGGGAGTCCAGGAAAAGGTCTGGAGCTGCCAAAGAGGCAAGAGACTTTTTCTTGCCTCTTTTTTTCCTGGTGCGCGACGAGAGGGGATTCAGAGCGCCACCTAAACGAGCTCCAGAGACAGGCGCGAGCCGCGGCTATCAGCGCGGACCCCAGAGATGGGCATGAAATGCTAAGGCTGTTGCTGCCGCCACCAAGAAGCCTGTGTGCGAGCACAGGTCACTATCCACACTGCCTCTCCCGGGACCCTGTGCAGCCCATCACTGCCAGGGTCCTGTGATCCAGGGACAAATTCCCTGGGAGAACGCATGGCACACCTCAGGCTGGTGCAACGTCATGTTGGCCTCTGCCGCCACAGGCTTGCCCCGCATCCGTACCCTTCCCTCACCCCCGACCTGAGTGAGCCAGAGACCCCAAAGCAGCTGCTCCTTTAACCCCGTCCTGTCTAAGTGAAGAAAAGACGCCCTCAGGTGACCTACATGCAGAGGCGGGTCCAAATCCAAAGCTGAAACCCAGGAGCTGTGCGAACAAAGAAGAGAAAGGGAAATTACTTCCAGCAGCCTCAAAAGCAGTGGATTAAAGCTCCACAAACAACTTGATGTACCTGCATCTGTGGAATACCTGAATAGACAAAGAATCATCCCAAATTGAGGAGGTGGACGTTGGGAGCAAGATATATTATTTTTTCCCCTTTTCCACTTTTTGTGAGTGTATATGTGTATGCTTCTGTGTGAGATTTTGTCTGTATAGCTTTGCTTTCACCATTTGTCTTAGGGTTCGGTCTGTCTGGTTTTTTTGGGGATTTTTTTTGTTGTTTTTGTGTTTTTTTTGCTTTAAATTTTTTTTCATTTTTTCTTAGTAATTATTTTTTATTTTTTTATTTTAACTACTTTATTTTATTTTATCATACTTTATTTTATCCTCTTTCTTTTTTTTTTCTTTCTATTTTTTCTCCCTTTTATTCTGAGCCGCATGGATGAAAGGCTCTTGGTGCTCTCTCTAGCCAAGCATCAGGGCTTTGCCTCTGAGGTGGGAGAGCCAACTTCAGGACATTGGTCCACAACAGATCTCCTAGGTCCACATAATACCAAACGACGAAAATCTCCCAGAGATCTCAATCTCAACACAAAGACCCAACTTCACTCAATGACCAGCAAGCTACAGTGCTGGACACCCTATGCCAAACAACTAGCAAGACAGGAACACAGCCTCATCCATTAGCAGAGAGGCTGCCTAAAATCATATTAAGGCCACAGACACCCCAAAACACACCACCAGACGTGGACCTGCCCACCAGAAAGAAAAGATCCAGCCTCATCCACCAGAACAGAGGCACTAGTCCCCTCCACCAGGAAGCCTATACAACCCACTGAACCAAACTTAGCCACTGGGGACAGATACCAAAAACAACAGGAACTATGAACCTGCAGCCTGCAAAGAGGAGACCCAAAACACAGTAAGATAAGCAAAATGAGAAGACAGGAAAAAACACAGCAGATGAAGGAGCAAGGTAAAAACACACCAGACCTAACAAATGAAGAGGAAATAGGCAGTCTACCTGAAAAAGAATTCAGAATAATGATAGTAAAGATGATACAAAATCTTGGAAATAGAATAGACAAAATGCAAGAAACATTTAACAACGACCTAGAAGAACTAAAGAGGAATCAAGCAATGATGAACAACACAATAAATGAAATTAAAAATACTCTAGAAGGGATCAATAGCAGAATAACTGAGGCAGAAGAACGGATAAGTGACCTGGAAGATACAATAGTGGAAATAACTACTGCAGAGCAGAATAAAGAAGAAAGAATGAAAATAACTGAGGACAATATCAGAGACCTCTGGGAAAACATTAAATGCACCAACATTCGAATTATAGGGGTCCCAGAAGAAGAAGAGACAAAGAAAGGGACTGAGAAAGTATTTGAAGAGATTATAGTTGAAAACTTCCCTAATATGGGAAAGGAAATAGTTAAACAAGCCCTGGAAGTGCAGAGAGTCCCATACAGGATAAATCCAAGGAGAAACACACCAAGACAAATATTAATCAAACTATCAAAAATTAAATATAAAGAAAACATATTAAAAGCAGCAAGGGAAAAACAACAAATAACACACAAGGGAATTTCCATAAAGTTAACAGCTGATTTTTCAGCAGAAACTCTGCAAGCCAGAAGGGAGGGGCAGAACATAATTAAACTGATGAAGGAGAAAAACATACAACCAAGATTACTCTACCCAGAAAGTATCTCATTCAGATTTGATGGAGAAATTAAAATCTTTACAGACAAGCAAAAGCTGAGAGAGTTCAGCTCCACCAAACCAGCTTTACAACAAATGCTAAAGGAACTTCTCTAAGCAAGAAACACAAGAGAAGGAAAAGACCTATGATAACAAAGCCAAAAAATTTAAGAAAATGGGAATAGGAACAGACATATTGATAATTACCTTAAATGTAAATGGATTAAACGCTCCCACCAAAAGACACAGACTGCCTGAATGGATAAAAAAACAAGACCCGTCTATATGCTGTCTACAAGAGACCCACTTTAGACCTAGAGACACATACAGGCTGAAAGTGAGGGGATGGAAAAAGATATTCTATGCAAATGGAAATCAAAAGAAAACTGGAGTACCAATTTTCATATCAGACAAAATAGACTTTAAAATAAAGACTATTACAAGAGGCAAAGAAGGACACTATATAATGATCAACAGATTGATTCAAGAAGAAGATATAACAATTGTAAATATTTATGCACCCAACATAGGAGCACCTCAATACATAAGGCAAATACTAACAGCCATAAAAGGGGAAATCGACAGCAACACAATCATAGTAGGGGACTTTAACACCCCACTTTCACCAATGGACAGATCATCCAAAATGAAAATAAATAAGGAAACACAAGCTTTAAATGATACATCAAACAAGATGGACGTAATTGATATTTATAGGACATTCCAGCCAAAAACAACAGAATACACATTTTTCTCAAGTGCTCATGGAACATTCTCCAGGATAGGTCATATCTTGTGTCACAAATCAAGCCTTGGTAAATTTAAGAAAATTGAAATCATATCAAGTATCTTTTCCGACCACAACGCTATGAGACTAGATATCAATTACAGGAAAAGATCTGTAAAAAATACAAACACATGGAGTCTACAAAATACACTACTTAATAACGAAGTGATCACTGAAGAAATCAAAGGGGAAATCAAAAAATACCTAGAAACTAATGACAATGGAGACACGACGACCCAAAACCTATGGGATGCAGCAAAAGCAGATCTAAGAGGGAAGTTTATACCAATGTAAGCCTACCTCAAGAAACAGGAAACATCTTGAATAAACAACCTAACATTGCAACTAAAGTAATTAGTGAAAGAAGAAAAAAAAAAAACCCAAAGTTGGCAGAAGTAAAGAAATCATAAAGATCAGATCAGAAATAAATGAAAAAGAAATGAAGGAAACAATAGCAAAAATCAATGAAACTAAAAGCTGGTTCTTCGAGAAGATAAACAAAATTGATAAACCATTAGCCAGACTCATCAAGAGAAAAAGGGAGAAGACTCAAATCAATAGAATTAGAAATGAAAAAGGAGAAGTAACCACTGACACTGCAGAAATACAAAGGATCATGAGAGATTATGACAAGAAACTCTATGCCAATAAAATGGACAACCTGGAAGAAATGGACAGATATTTAGAAATGCACAACCTACCGAGACTGAACCAGGAAGAAATAGAAAATATGAACAGACCAATCACAAGCACTGAAATTGAAACTGTGATTAAAAATCTTCCAACAAACAAAAGCACAGGACCAGACGGTTTCACAGGCGAATTCATTCAAACATTTAGAGAAGAGCTAACACCTGTTCTTCTCAAACTCTTCCAAAATATTGCAGAGGGAGGAACACTCCCCAACTCATTCTACGAGGCCACCATCACCCTGATAGCAAAACCAGACAAAGATGTCACAAAGAAAGAAAACTACAGGACAATATCACTGATGAACATAGATGCAAAAATCCTCAACAAAATACTAGCAAACAGAATCCAACAGCACATTAAAAGGGTCATACACCATTATCAAGTGGGGTTTATTCCAGGAATGCAAGGATTCTTCAATATATGCAAATCAATCAACGTGATACACAATATTAACAAATTGAAGGAGAAAAACCATATGATCATCTCAATAGAGGCAGAGAAAGCCTTTGACAAAATTCAACACCCATTTATCATAAAAGCCCTGCAGAAAGTAGGCAAGGAGGGAACTTTCCTCAACATAATACAGGCCATATATGACAAACCCACAGCCAACATCGTCCTCAATGGTGAAAAACTGAAACCATTTCTACTAAGATCAGGAACAAGACAAGGTTGCCCACTCTCACCACTATTATTCAACATAGTTTTGGAAGTTTAAGCCACAGCAATCAGAGAAGAAAAAGAAATAAAAGGAATCCAAATCGGAAAAGAAGAAGTAAGGCTGTCACTGTTTGCAGATTATGTGATACCATTCATAGAGAATCCTAAAGCTGCTACCAGAAAACTACTAGAGCTAATCAATGAATTTGGTAAAGTAGCAGGATACAGAATTAATGCACAGAAATCTCTTGCATTCCTATATACTAATGATGAAAAATCTGAAAGTGAAATTAAGAAAACACTCCCATTTACCATTGCAACAAAAAGAACAAAATATCTAGGAATAAACCTACCTAAGGAGACAAAAGTCCTGTATGCAGAAAATTATAAGACACTGATGAAAGAAAGTAAAGATGATACAAATAGATGGAGAGATATACCATGTTCTTGGATTGGAAGAATCAACATTGTGAAAATGACTCTACTACCCAAAGCAATCTACAGATTCAATGCAATCCCTATCAAACTACCACTGGCATTTTTCACAGAACTAGAACAAAAAATTTCACAATTTGTATGGAAACACAACAGACCCCGAATAGCCAAAGCAATCATGAGAAAGAAAAATGGAGTTGGAGGAATCAGGCTCCCTGACTTCAGACTATACTACAAAGCTATAGTAATCACGACAGTATGGTACTGGCACAAAAACAGAAAAATAGGTCAATGGAACAGGATAGAAAGCCCAGAGATAAACCCACACACATATGGTCACCTTATCTTTGATAAAGGAGACAAGCATATACAGTGGAGAAAAGAGAGCCTCTTCAATAAGTGGTGCTGGGAAAACTGGACAGGTACATGTAAAAGTATGAAATTAGAACACACCCTAACTCCATACACAAAAATAAACTCAAAATGGATTTAAGAGCTAAATGTAAGGCCAGGCACTATCAAACTCTTAGAGGAAAACATAGGCAGAACACTCTATGACATAAATCGCAGCAAAATCCTTTTTGACCCAGCTCCTAGAAAAATGGAGATAAAAACAAAAATAAACAAATGGGACCTAATGAAACTTAAAAGCTTTTGCACAGCAAAGGAAACCATAAACAAGAGCAAAAGACAACCTTCAGAATGGAAGAAAGTATTTGCAAATGAAGCAACTGACAAAGGATTAATCTCCATGATTTACAAGCAGCTTATGCAGCTCAATAACAAGAAAACAAACAACCCAATCCAAATATGGGCAGAAGACCTAAATAGACATTTCTCCGAAGAAGATATACAGATTGCCAACAAACACATGAAAGAATGCTCAACATCATTAACCAATCGAGAAATGCAAATCAAAACTACAATGAGATATCATCTCACACTGTTCAGAATGGTCATCATCAAAAAATGTACAAACAATAAATGCTGGAGAGGGTGTGGAGAAAAGGGAAGTCTCTTGCACTGTTGGTTGGAATGTAAATTGATACAGCCACTATGGAGAACAGTATGGAGGTTCCTGATAAAACTAAAAATAGAACTACCATACGACCCAGCAATCCCACTACTGGGCATATACCCTGAGAAAACCATAATTTAAAAAGAGTCATGTACCAAAATGTTCAATACAGCTCTATTTACAATAGCCAGGACATGGAGGCAACATAAATGTCCCTCACTGGATGAATGGATAAAGAAGGTGTGGCACATATATACAATGGAATATTACTCAGCCATAAAAAGAAACGAAATGGAGTTACTTGTAGTGAGGTGGATGGAGTTAGAGTCTGTCATACAGAGTGAAGTAAGTCAGAAAGAGAAAAACATATACAGTATCCTAACACATATATATGGAATCTAAGGGAAGAAAAAAAAAAGGTCATGAAGAACCTAGTGGCAAGACGGTAATAAAGACACAGAACTACTAGAGAATGGACTTGAGGATATGGGGAAGTGGAAGGGTAAGATGTGACAAAGTGAGAGAGTGGCATGGACATATATACACTACCAAACTAAAATAGATAGCTAGTGGGAAGCAACCGCATAGCACAGGGAGATCAGCTCTGTGCTTTGTGACCACATAGAGGGTTGGGATATGGAGGGTGGGAGGGAGGGAGATGCAAGAGGGAAGAGATATGGGAACATATGTATATGTATAACTGATTCACTTTGTTATAAAGCAGAAACTAACACACCATTGTAAAGCATTTATACTCCAATAAAGATGTTCAAAAAAAAAGGAGACAGTCAACAACAGCCTTACCCTGGTAATTGTGCCCTTGAAGGTTAGCAAACAATGATAATCCCTAAAGTCAGCAAATCAGTGACAATGTGGCTCTTTTATACAATAGCCAATTAGCAAATGCATCACTCCAGTGACCATGCTTCTGAAAGTTAACTGGTCCACAGCAACCTTATTCCAGTGACCATAGAAACAGAGCTGAAAGTTCTACAATCCCTAAACACTTCTGCTTCTGGAAGTCTACCAAGCCCTGAACCCCCAGGCTAAATAAAACCTTATACAGACATACCTCATTTTATTGTGCTGTGCTTTATCGCACTTCACAGGTAAAGCAGTTTTTACAAATTGCAGGTTTGTGCCAACCCGGTAACGAGCAAGGCTGTAAGTGCCATTTTTCCAACAGCATTTGCTTACTTCATGTCTCTGTGTTACATTTTGGTAATTCTCACAGTATTTCAAACTTTGTCATTATTATATTTGTTATGGTGGTCTGTAATCAGTGACTTTGATGTTACTACTATGAATCACTGAAAGATCAGATGATGGTTAGCTTTTTTTGACAATAAAGTATTGTTTAATCAAGGTATATACATTTTTTAAATATTGTTATTGCACACTTAATAGACTACAGTATAGTGTAAACAACTTTCATATGCACGGGGAAACCAAAATATTCTTGTCACTTGCCTTATTGCAATGTATGCTTTATTGCAGTGTTCTGGAACCAAACCTGCAACATCTCAGAGGTATGGCTATATAAAATAAACTTTGGCTTTTTTCGAGAAACCTAGCCTATACAAGTACAGATCTCCCTCAGGCCAACAGAAAGTTCACCATTTTTACATCAGATATCTAGTTTATTTTTTCATTAGTTCATGACCCTGTCAGTGTTCAACCTTATCTTATGATTAGTTATGGGTTTGGGTATGTAAGTGACAGATACACTGATGTGGACATGAGATGATATTATGAAGTTCAGTCTTTCAACTCTTGCAATGGTTGCTATCATCCACTTTTTATTTGTGTATATTTAATCCCCAAATGCGAAAACACAAATGTAAATTTTGTGATGAGTTTTCTGAACAGTAAAGATTTATTAAACAAGAAAAAGTCCTTTTGAAGCTCTTTGTGTAGTATGTAATTGTTCATTCAATATAAAAATGGTGGAAAGTCAGATATAAACCAGCATATACTAATTGCTAAGTATAAGATATATATGGTTTCTTCAACTAGTGTCAAAGAAAGTGACAAAATAACATTTTTTTTTTATTAAAGAGAAATTCAGATGATGAAGATAAAATAATCACAGCAGAAGTTGTAATGGCCTTCTGCACCATACATCATCAATCTATCAGCAAAAATAATTGAACATGCTACTACCAGAAGTATTTTCTGATTTCAAAATTGCAAGCAAATTTTCAACTTCCAGGACAAAATGTACTGGAATAACAACAAAAAAAGTAAATTAAAGAGATTACTAAAGCTCTAAATAACTCACTTTTTTTTTAAACAAAATAGCCACAGATGCAAGTAATTACAGTGCAAGAAGAAATTTCCTTTTGCTTGTGTCATACTTTCTCACAAAAAAAACGGGTTACTTGAAAGTCTATTGGCAAGTAGAACATCAGAAACTGCAAATTTTTGCTTTTGGTGGAGATAATACAAATACAGATTTTAGTGGATGTCTGGGTAAAGATACAATGCATATTCAAAGTTGAAAAAAAGTATGAATGATTCTATGGAAGTTGTTGGCTAACCTACCCATATCCTGCATAATGCTGCTCAAATAGTATCTGATGTTCTTTCTACTGACTTTGAAGCAATCGTTATAAAATTGTTCTACTTCAGCATTTATAGTCTTCAAACTGAGTGACTAAAGGATTTTTTTTTCACTTTTGGTATTGGCATTTGGTATTCTTCAATTCTCTCACATTTAAAAATTCATGGTGGTCCTGTGACTAAGACTCCACGTTCCAAATGCAGGGGGCCCTAGCGTGCCGCAACTAAGACCCAACAAATCCATTGGCTTTATTTAACAAATGCAGTTGAGAGAATCCTGTTTTTGTGAAGCACTGAAATCATACTTTAATTCTTAAGAAAGGTCTCAAAAATTCTTCTTGACTTTTTAAGTAATCCACTGAATGAAGCCTACTTATTCATCGTTTATAGTTTTTAGTATTTTTTAGAAACAGAATTATGCAGACTGAAGGAAGGATAAACAGTGCTATTGATGTTTAAGGAAATTATTGCATTTCTTAAAGAATGAATTGACAAAAAATGTATTATTTTAGGTATCAAGGCTATTCTTAAAAGGAACATTACTTATTAACAGAAAATGAAATTTCAACTTGAACTAAATAGTATTATGGTACTTACTATGCCAATCTTTTGAAATAGATATCCTTTAAATAATTTGATTCTTTATGTGGATGCTGTTTAATACTATTCCCAAATGGGAACAAGCAGAATCATAATGTATAGTGTTGAAGAAGAGTGGGAAGAAATTGATAGCAATGCTGTTTTTGTCAGTGCACAACATTTTAAAAAGCTGATCAAAAGATGCAAAATAATCCTGAAGAATGGAAAAGAAAGTTATACTACAGAAGATGGTATTATGCTCATCTTAAAATATTCAAAATAAAATGTGAAGAACAATTCTCAGCATTATTAACTTTATGCCAGTACATCAGTATACTGGTTCATAATACTAATGTTGACCGTATTTACTCACTAATGAATAATCAATTGACCAAAGTAGAAATAAGTTGGATGTGACCACTGTTAAAGCTATATTACAATACAAATATAAAAAATACTATAATTTTGAGAAATTTTATAGGCAAGTTCTGAAAACTACAGAACTCTTAAGGAGAGCCAAATTATGAGGGAAATATAATTTTAAAAATAAGTATTTAATTTAGATGCCTATAGTTTACTTCAGGTAAATATCAAATAATTTTTAGTAAAAAAATGTCCCATGCAATATTTTAATTTTATCTCAATGTTCATATGCATAGGAAAATATAAATCATTCAAATTAACCTGGGTATCCTGTATTTTTATATACTACATGTGGCAACTCTAAAAGTATTTATTTTTTGAAATAAAACAGAGAAAGACAAATGCCATGTGATCTCACTTATATATGGAATTTAAAACAAACAAACAAACAAAACCTAGCTCAAAGATAAAGAGAACAGATTGATGGTCGCCAGAGGCAGGAGGTGAGTAAAATGAGTGAAGGGAGTCAAAAGGTACAAACTTACAGTTATAAAATAAGTCATAGAGATGTAATATACAGCATGCTGATTGTAGCTAATAACAATGTATTGCATATTTAAAAGGTGCTAAGAGAGTAGATCTTAAAAGTTCTCATCACAAAGAAAAATAATTTTTTGGTGACTATGTCTGGTGACAGATGTCAAGTAGACATTGTGGTGATCATTTCACAATATATACAAATATCAAATCATTCTGTTGTACACGTGAAACTAAATAATGTTATATGTCAATTATACCTCAGTTTCCAAAAAAATGAAAGAAAAAGAATCAACTTTCTCAAAGTTTCACCAGAACTTTATAGAATTACACTTAATTTTTCCATTCTGAAATAAAAGTTTATATCTCATGATTTTAGTTTACTAACACTGGTAAAGTTGAGCATATTTTCACATATTTTTGGCTATTATATTTCTTTTTCTGTGAATTGAATATCCATAAATTTAGCACATATTTCTATTTTGTTGCTTTTTAAAAATTTGTAGGTAGCCCTTATTTATTCTGTATATTTTTTGTGTACACATATTTTATACTACTTGGAAATAAAAAGTTAGATAATTCATAACAATGCCAAGATCATTAACAGAAGAATTTAAGAGATAAGCGTAGAAAAGTGAACTATAAAATAACTAAGAGGTGAACATCTATCTGATCTAAAAGTAAGGAAGGCATTTTAGGTGTATATGTGAGAAGGCAAGAATCATAAAGAAGAGCAGCTGGTTATATTACATTAAAATAAAAAAAGTCTTCGTATTAAAAAACACAAATGCAATTAAAAAGCAAATTATATAGATATAAAATATATATACACACATACATACATAATAATCAAATTTACTAATATCTAAAGAGGCAAACTGCACAGGCAAGTTATGTAAAATAAGGCCAAATATATTTTTAAAATTCAAAAAGAATAATAATCAAAGAAAATTGAAGTGAAATAACAACATAACACTTTTTGCTTATCATATTACATTACTAAACTTTAAAAAATTATTACATTCAGTGCTAACTTGGTAAACTTCTCTGAAGATAGTTCTGCCAACCCATCCTTTCTCCCCTGCCTTTTAACATCTGCCTCCTTAATTCTATCCACTCTTTTTGTTCAGTATCACATATTATACCTAAATCTGTTTCCTGACAAATCTGCTCAACAAATTTAATGCACTTACATTCTTTACTAAGGAACCAATCATTTTTATCATATTGGCAGTCAACCCCAAACATGGGCTCAAGGCTAGTTTTCACTCTCAAGTAGATGACCGTTTCCCTTACCAGGTATTGTGTTCAAGTTGAACTATAGCTGTTCTATTATTTGCCCTGCATCAGTACTCAACGTTTTCTTGCATATGTATTTGATTAAGGGCTTTCATCCTGTCATTTGTGATAGGTGTTTATCTCTGCTGCAAGCTGAACCCCTCAGTTACAAATAACCTCAAATGCCCTTCCATTTCTACCATGACTCAAATATTCGGTTTGAGGGATCTTTCCATCTACAAATCTTACTTGCTTCTTAAATTGGCATGTTTCAGGGATCAGATGAATATCTTTGACTTTCTTCAGTTTTTTCTTTGTGTGTGATGTTCAACAAATGCTCAATTTTGCCACTTTCTCCACTCTCAAAAACTCTGAAAGGTCTGAGATTTCACCCTACTTAAAAGTTAACAAGTTAACCTGCAACAATTTCATAGATAATGGCAGAAAACCCAAGACTCCTGCATCAGAGAAGAAGGACTTTATTATTCATGGCATAACAGGCAACATGAACTTCACGTTCACAACAGTATCCCTTGTTGCCCAAGTCACATGGGGGGAAAACAGTGTTGGGTCCAAGTGGATGCAGAGCACACAGTGAGTTTGTGCCACAGCTGAGAAACTCTGAGCTTAAGAAACACACAAAGTTACAGAAGGACTGATAGGAAACTTGCCCATCCTTTGCCCTAAAGGGAGATTTTATCTTTCCCATACTGGACAGCAAACAAATTTGCCTTTTGCTACAGAGAAACATACTATATCTATCTTCCAAAGCTGTTTGCTATAAAAATATCGTTGAAAAGCTGTCAGTGCCTCTGTTCAGAAGACATGCAGAAATATATGAGAGACCCTTGGAGAACTGTCTCCCACCACCCATGACACTAGCAAAAACAGAACACCTGAATTACTATAGTTCTTCCAGAAGATGGCTGGGAGGGTGTCTTCTTCCCTAGATGTGAGTGCTTTCCAGTTTGAACTCAAAGAAGTATGTGTGTTACTATCTCTAGAAAATTGACAATATGTGCTCTAGAAGAAAAAGAAGAAGGTTTAGGATCAGGGAACCTGGTTCTGAGTTTTGGGTACAGTGTCTTGGGGCAAATTAGTAATTTTTTGTTTGGAGCTTAATTTACTCACCTGTAAAATAGAGGAAAAACTACTTATCTTAAGAGGATTGCTATATTCAATGACAAAATAAATATGGAAGAGACTTGTCAACTTTTAAACGTTTTATAAATGCTATTTGTGTGCGTGAATGTACTCATTCAGTTTTTCATTAATGTCTTTTAACAGACAAGTACCTAAGCTCATACTTCAAAAATTTAAATATGTAGCACCATTAGCTTCAAATGCTAACATAAATAAGCTTATTCAGTACAAGTTACAGTGACATGGCTGTCTTTCTATGATTGTCAGTTAACACTGAGAGTTTTGACAAAATTAAGCTGAGTCCCCTGGATTTTTATTTCACTTTTTTTCCAGTGTCTAACCATTTGGTCCTTTATTAATTTTCTTTTTTTAATTGAAATATATTTGACATACAACATTGTATAAATTTAAGGTGTAAACATGTTAATGTGATACAATTATATATTGTAATAATTGCCATTGTAGTGATAACTTGCTAGCATCTCTATTATGTTACATAACCATCGTTTCTTTTTAGCGATTAGAATGATTAATTTCTAGTCTCTTAGCAAGTGTGATCATAAAAATACACTATTGTTGTCTATATTTACTATACTGTGCATTAGATCTCTACGGCTTATTTACGACTTTGCAGGTTTGTACCCTTTAAACACCATCTGTCCTATTCCCCCACCCCTTATCCCCTGGTAACAACAATTTTACTGTTTTTGTAAGTTTGGCTTATTTTAGATTCCACATATAAGTGACATCATACCGTATTTTTTTTTTTCTCTGTCTGACTTATCTCACTTAGTATAATGTTTTCAAAGTCCATTTATGTTGTCTCAAATCCCAGCATATCCTTCTTTCCCAGGTACATTGAGTACAAGGACAATCAAAATCCCAGCAAGTTATTTTGTGGATATCATCACACTGACTCTAAAGTTTTTATGGAGAGGCCAAAAAGAACAGAATAGGCAACACAATATTGAAGGAGAATAACAAAGTTAGAGGACTGAACCTATCCAACTTCGACTTACTATAAAGCCATCACTGTGTGCTGTTGGTAAAAGAATAAACAAATAGATCAATGGAACAGAATAGAGAGACCAGAAATAGACCCACATAAATACAGTCACAACTGATTTTTCCCAAAGGAGTGAAGGCAATGCAATGGAGAAAGGATAGCCTTTTCAAGAAATGGTGCAAGAACAACTGCACATTTCCATGCAAATAAATGAATCTAGACACAGACCTTACACCTTTCACAAAAAGCAACTCAAAATAGATTATAGACCTAAATGTAAAATGAAAAACTATAAACCTCCTAGAAGACAGCACAGGAGAAAACCTAGATAACCTTGGGTATGGTGATGCCTTCTTAGATACAACAACAAAGGCACAGTTGGTGAAAGAAATCATTGATAAGTAGATCTTCATAAAATTAAAAACTCATGCTCTGAAAAAGACACTGTCAAGAAAGTGATAAGACAAGCCACAAACTGGTAGAAAATATTTGGAAGAGATACATTTGATAAATAATGTTATCCAAAATATACAAAGAATTCTTAAAATGTAACATGAAAACAAACAGTGCAATTAAAAATGGAAAAAAATAAGAACAGACACTTCACAAAAGAAGGCATATAGATAAATAAGCAGTCAAATAAGTAAATGAAAAGTTATTCAACACCATATGTCATTAAAGGATTGCACATTAAAACAATGAGATACCACTACACACCTATTAGAATGGCTAAAATCCAAAGCACTGACAATATCAAATGCTGGTGAGGGTGTGGAGCTATAGTAATGCTCATTCTTTGCTGGTGGGATTCTGAAATGGTACATCTGCTTTGGAAGCCAGTTTGGCAGTTCCTTACAAAACTAAACATATGCATACCATATGATCCAGCGATCATGCTCCTTGATATTTACCCAAATGATTTGAAAACTTATGTCCATAAAAAATTTGCCCAGGAATGTTCATGGCCATTTTATTTATAATTGCCAACACTTGGAAGCAACCAAGATATCCTTCAACATGTGAATGTATAAACAAACTTTAGTGCATCCATAGAATGGAGTATTATCCTGCAATAAAAACAAATGAGCTGTAAAGCCATGAAAATATATGGAAGAATATTAAATGCATATTGTTAAGTGAAACTTATTTCTAAACTAAAAAGGCTACATATTGTATGATTCTAACTATATACATTTTGGAAAAGGCAAAATTAGTGTGATAGTAAGAATATCAGTGGTTTCCGGGGATTCAGCAGAAGATAGTGTAGGATGAACAGGTGACGCACAAGGGATTCTTTTGATACAGTGATACTATTCTGTATGATACTGTAATGGTGGATTCACATCATTATACATTTGCCAAAACCCACAGAATGCAGAACACAAAGAGTGAACCATAATGCAAACTATGCACTTTAGTTAATAATAATGTATCAATATTGGCACATCAATTGTAACAAATGTACCACACTAGTGCAAGATGTTGTTAAGGATAGAGGAAAATAAGGGAGAATGGGTTTAGGGGTTATATGGAAACACTGTACTTTCTACTCAATTTTTCTATAAACCTATAGCTATTCAAAAAATAAATTATATTAATTAAAAAAAAGAAATTAATTACAGGTATATGCTATAATAATCTCGAAAATATTATTTTAAGTAAAAGAAGCCAGACACAAAAAGCCATGTATTGTATGAGTCCATCTATATTAAATGCCCAGAACAGGAAATTCCATTTAGATGGTAAACAGATTAGTGTTTGCCAGAGTATAGGGAGATGAGGGAATTGGGAGTACCTGCTAAGAGGTATGGGGTTTCTTTTGGAGGTTATGAAAATATTCTGTAATTAAACAGTGGTTATGTTTTCATAACCTTGTGAATACACTAAAAACCAATGAATTTTATGCTTTTTAATGGTGAATTTTATGGCAAATGAATTATATCTCAATAATAACTTTTTGGAAGATACCACCAGATTATCTCTACCACCATAGATAAGGATAAATTAAGAATTATATTAAGGTCCCCATAGTAAAAATAAAATAAAATGATATTGAGTTATTTGTAGTGAGGTGGATGGACCTAGAGTCTGTCATACAGAGTGAAATAAGTCAGAAAGAGAAAAACAAATACCATACGGTAACACATATATATGAAATCTAAAACAAACAAACAAACAAAGGTTATCATGAACCTAGGGGCAGGACAGGAATAAAGTTGCAGACATAGAGAATGAACTTGAGGACACAGGGAGGGGAAAGTGTAAGCTGGGGCAAATTGAGAGAATAGCATTGACATATATACACTACCACATGTAAAATAGATAGCTAGTGGGAAGCAGCTTCATAGCACAGGAAGATCAGCTCGGTGCTTTGTGACCACCAGAGGAGTGGGATAGGGAGGGTGGGAGAGAGATGCAAGAGAGAGGGGATATCGTGATATATGTGTACATATAGCTGATTCACTTTGTTATACAGCAGAAACTAACACAACATTTTCAAGCAATTATACTCCAATAAAGACGTTACAAAAAAAAAAAAAAAAAAACAGGTCTAATAGGGCATCAGATTTGTTCTTCCCTATTACAATTACCAACTGTCAATATCCATTTCACAATCTTGTGGGGAAAGGGCCGACGACCGCACTTTGCTACTTTCTGCTGTATGGAGGCGATGAAGGGTGATTATGAACTGGAACTGATCAGCTTTGGGCAGGGAATATTAAATCCCTTAGTGAAAACACAGATTAAAAGCCAGTAATTCATGCAAGACCAAAAAATTCAAATCATATTCATCAGTTTACTCAGTCCTATATAATTAATCTTTTTTACTAACAGTTTTATGAAATCAGAGTTTCCATTACATTTAACATATCTTACCAAGTCCAGCATTATGATTTAAAAGTTATCAGAAACCTGTTTTTGTCAAAGCATCCTTTCTCTGACTCTTCTTGTAGATGTGGCAGTTGTGCAAAGCATTAGCTTAGCTGCCTATGAATGATAAAAGTAACATTTATTCATACTGTATAATCTGAGGATGCTTATCTTTCATTTGACAATGTTTTCCATGTGATTTAGCATGCCAATCAATTCTAGTCAGTTTAATATATATATAAAGATTTTTTTCTGAGGTACCTCAGGGGCCCTCTGAAGGATCCCAAAGCTAACTGAAGTCAATACAACTTGAATTAGAATTTGATAGGAAGTTCGCCAAAAATGCCAAAAAGTTCTTTTCTTTTATAAAACATTTGGTCAGACAGAATATTTAAGAATAAATACAGATTGGTTAAGGCAAGATAGTTCCCTCAATCTGTTATCAAATCAGCATTCTAAGTAAACTTGTTCTTTTAGCAAAGAGGAACCAAGTCAGGTCCTGTACCAGTGTGAACTTAAAAAAAAATGCACAACATGAGAGTTATGAGTCAAGTTTTATTTGGGACAAAACGAAGACTATAGCCCAGGAGATAGCATTTCAGATAGTTCTAAGAAACTGCTCCAAAGATGCAGGGGGGATGGTCGGTATATATGTGATTTTGGTGAAGGGGGGCACATACAATCAAGCACATATTTTTCTGCAGAAGGTTTCTGTTAATCATGAGGAACAGTTGTCACCATGAAGGATTTTAGTGCTTTTCTAAATATGAGAAGATACAAGAACTGGGCTCATAAAATCGGCTCCTGAAAATATCTAACTATCTGAAGACCTGTTCTGCCAGTTTTCCCAGAGCACAGAGTGCCCTCATTTCTGCTCTCCACCCTGAACTCCTTTCAGGGGGTGTTGAAAATCAGCAGCTGCAGCAGCACATGATTTAATCCTTGTAGAGGTTGTTGGCCAGTGCCAATTTGTTGTTGACAGGGCCCCCTCATGGTCATAAATTCGACCTTGCTTTGGGAAGCATTTCATGATCATTTCGGCCCATGAAATGGGATGAAAGGAAGGACGAATGGTGCTAGGAAGGCTCATTCCTAGTTCTGGCGAAGATTTCACTGATAGGCTTCTTAATGTTCTATTACTGGACTAGGTCTTTTAACAGTAACTAAGGACTCTGGCCCACCTGTCTTACCAATCTGTTATGGTCCAGGAAAATTCCCCTTTGTTGTATTTTCCCAAGTGTAGAGTTACAACTTTACAATCATTGATCTCATATAAAACTATATATTTTTGTCGGAGGCTCAGTCACACATTTGGTAATGCAAGTAATAAGAATCTTGTAAAACAGACAAAATTCAAATAAAGTAGCTAGCAGTATTATTAAAGTCATAAATAAGAATTAAGCCAAGAACTTCCATTAGGTGCAACCCAGTATATCCTCAGGTCATCTGACTTAGTCTGTTCTGTACCAATCCTTATCTTTCAGGGAAATTGACAAAGAAACTTGATTACTTTTGTGACATACAACACTTTAAGATAACAACTAGAATTATGACTGAGAACATTTTACCAGGACATATCAGAATTTTAGGAATTCCATATAATTTCTAGGATCTCTATATTAGTAACATTTACCATACAATATAACCTAAGAAGATTTATTACTCATTTGACAATACTTTTCATGTAATTTAACATACCATATGAACCTAATTAGTTTAATATCTCTCTTTGGGATGTTTCAGGGCCCTCTGAAGTATCCGAAAGTTAGCTAGAGGTCAAAAGGACTTCATTAGAATTTGATTTAGGAAGTCTTGTCAAAAAAAAAAAATCAAAAAGGGTTTAGAACACTCAGTCAGATAAGATCACAGGTCACTGTGAAAAAATAGTTATTCACTTAGCCAAAGTAACAATAAAAGATTTCAAAGGCAAATACAGACCAGATCACTTAAAAGGTAAAGAAACTTGAAATGTATTATCAAAGGTGGTTAAATATCTTAAGAAATCTTGTCCTCTTAAGAGAGAGAAAAACTAAATTCAAGTTTGTACCTGCTTACTTTTAAAATTCATTTACTCAATTAAATTTATTTTAACCTTAGTCAATCCTGACCATGCACAAAACTCTTTTCTCAGGGTCCACTTTCCACAAACCTTTCCTCACTTTCTGTATCCATCACTTTATCTTCCCATTCAGAAACAGCCACCTGTAAGTCAGACCTACTTCCTTTTCCCTTAAAAAAATGTAATTCCATTCCTCATACCTTCTTTATTGAAAACACACATCCTAGTTTCCTACTGTATACTGAAATGTTTCCTTTATTATTTCTATTAGCTTTAATTACATGCTTAAATTAGAATCCTCAGATCTTAAAACCTAAATTTCTTGTGAAAACTAAGAAGTAAGCAATTATGAACTGTCTTTTACGTTAGCATTTTGTAGATTGGTGAACATAAATACCAGTAATATTTTCTAAAAACATTTGCTTTCTTTAGAGAATGTGGCACCAAACATATTCATTAATAGTCCTAAATACCACTCGTTTCTCTGTAGAAGGAAGCCAATGTTCACTAATTAATGTTTCAGTATCTTATTATATTCGGGAATGACCTAGCTTTTCTATAAGATTGCATCACTTAATTTAGCACAACTTTAGAATTTCAAGTTAACAGAATCTGGACAGACTATTTTAGATAGACATTCCTAAAGCATAATTATTCTTAATAGAGTTTATCTAAAAGCTCTTATCTCATTTATAGTTTCTTTCCTTAAAATTTTCTTTGGGGGTTTCCCTGATGGTGCAGTGGTTAAGAATCCGCCTGCCAATGCAGGGGACACAGGTTCAAGCCCTGGTCTGGTAAGATCCCACATGCTGCGGAGCAACTAAGCCCATGCACCACAACTACTGAGCCTGTGCTCTAGAGCCCGTGAGCCACAGCTACTGAGCCCTCATGTCACAACTACTGAAGCCTGCACACCTAGAGCCTGTGCTCTGCAGCAAGAGAAGCTACCACAATGAGAAGCCCACACACCACAACGAAGAGTAGCCCCTGCTCGTCGCAACTAGAGAAAGCCCACGTGCAGCAAAGACTGAACACAGCCAAAAGTAAATATAAATAAAATAAATAAATTTATAAAAAAAAAGTTCTTCACATCAAATTACTTTCCTTGCTGACAAATTTGTAACAGATATAACAAGAATTTATTTAGCTCATATTACACCTAGGCACAATAAAAGTATTATACTTAATGTTGATAACTCTAAAGACATGTCTATATTAATTAGATCAACAAACAAACATTAGTACCAGACATTAATTTAATACTATTTCCCAGTTTTTGTGAACCTGAAACTAATTCTGGCCAGTTACCTTCTGTATTTTTTTTTTTTTGAGAATTTATATAAGCGAAATAAAGGAAACAAATATTAATTTCCTTTAATCCAATTAAGTAGAGCTCACTTACAAATTAATCTTTGATAATACCATCCAAAGGTAAAAACAAAGATAATGCACACATAAACATACAGACAGACACGAGAGATCTCATAGCTTCATTTTCTAAACTTAGTCATGAATCAGATATCATAATATAAAACTCACTAGTTGTAAATAACAGTTGGAGTAAGTTAAATTTTAAAAAGAATCCCCCCCTCCTTTTTTTTTTTTGTCAGTCTCAGGAATTTAAAGATGATCCAAATACGATAAGTGATCCTGAGAACTCTGGTCTCAAGTCACAGGAAGAGAAAATCAGGTTCTCCTAGTAGGTCTTACTCCCTCAGGGTCAAAACAGTGAAGTGATTTTCTTTTTTCCTTCAAGCTAGCTTTCTCTACTGGTTGGGAATTAAACAGTGGTCAGTTAACCTTCGACAGGCATTGTATACTTAATTGGCACAATTGAAGGTTCATAATTTTCGTACATAACCCCTTTTCTTTCTTCTTTCCTTTTTTTTTTTAATGGTCTTGAAAAGTTGGTCAGCCAGTGTAACAAGGGCGTTTGTATTTAACGTAGACCAACCTAGATTGTGTCTTTTGACTAGAGTACATAAATCTTCATCTAAGCCTTCTAAAAAAGCGGAGTTAAGCAAAGGATCATTTTGGTGGTTAGAGAATGATTCAGGTGTCAAGTCAGAATATTGCTTAAATTTTTTTTTCTTTCAAACCTTTCATAATAGTCCAGAATTTATTCATCCGATCTTTACTTACACTGTTGAATCTCTGTCCACTCTACGGATTTTTGGGAAAAAGCTCTGGGATAAGTTCGAGTAATTTCTGAGCTAATTCCTTGCATTCAGTGTGAGCCTCTGGGCTATTTGATTCAAAATCCATTAAGGGGCGTTTCCATCCTGTCTTCTCTTTCCATTCCCGTGCTTTGCTTTCAGAAACTAATAGCTGTATTAATTGATATAGGTCTGAAAACCTGGGCTTGTAGGTCTGGATGGTTAATTCAAATTCCTGAGCAAATCCCAAAAGATCATGACTTGGATCATGAAATTCCGTACCTAAGGCTCTAAGTTCTGTTCGGCTCCAGGGTGTGTACGTAAACACCGAAGATGGTTCACCTCTCCCTGTAATAGGTTTCTCCTTAAAGGGAGCTATAATCACTTCTGATTTTTTATCCTCCTTTGCTGGAGAAAGGGGAGCAGCAGGAGGCCAGAGTTGGAAGAGAAAAAGAGCATCTGGGCCAGGCAATTAAAATAGAAGAGGATACATGGGAGAAGCAGAGGGAGAGACAGAATCAGAGACAGTGCTAGTAGCCTTTTTTAGTTCTGATATAGTTTCAAGAAGTTACTCTATCATTTTCTCTTTTAGAAGCTTCCAGATATCAATCAAAGTAAGCATTCAATTAAGTCTGATCTTACTGCTGGCTTTTTCTATCTTTGCATGCAAAAATATCAATTTTGAAATATCAAAATAACCCCAATTTGGCCATCTTAGGTTGAGATCTCCTTTAGTATAATTTCCCCAATTAAGTACGTACTTGCAAGTATGAGTTTTGTACATACATAAAGCTGGCTGGAGTGTTAGTCAGAAGCTGGCTTTCTGATGTCCCTTGTTTCTGTGTTTGAGAGGCTCTATTTCCCATTTTAACGTTGAATTTGTCAGAGATAAAATTTACTAGTGAAATTGTGTTGTGGGCCAATGTGCTGTTTGTGAGCTTAACTCCTCTAGGCATCACCCTAGAGTCGTTTCATCCCTCTTACGTGTCTCAGTTTCTCCCTTTGGTGTTCTAAGACCACCACGGTTGCTGGGATCACTGAATGACCAATTCTTATCCATGACCCCTGGAGGAGCAAGTGTTTTAATTAATGAGTAGGCTTCCCTATGGGACCACTGCACGGTATGAGGACTCTGCCTCCACCACTCCCGTAAAGTTCTCAGTCACCTGAGAAAGCCGTAACTGGCTGGGAGGAGTCTTGTCCCTTTTCTTCGGAGCAAAGCTCTCATGAAATATCTTCACTTTTATCCCGACAAATTCTATTAAGGCAGCTGAATTGAGGCAAAGCATCAGATCAGCCTCTTATCTAACCACTCAGCACAGATCACTCAGTCTCCTACAATTAAGCAAACCCCAGTGTCTTTCAACAAGGCTCCTCCCAGTATCTTCCAACTAGGTGGGTATTTCCCTGGTATCTTTCAGCTGGAAGGGGGCAGGTACCTGCTATACACCACCAAATAAAACTCAGGATCATCAACCAATACGAGAGATCTGAGAACCAAGAGAGACTTACCCAAATTCGTCTGGACTCTCCAAGGAGCTGGATGGGTGCAAGGGGTCTCTGCTGGTACCGAGGCTCTGGTCCCTCATACAGTTCAGTCAAAGGAGAGAACTCCACTCTGAGTCCCTTCTTCATGGTCGCCATGAAACTTTTGACTTAAAAAAAATGCACATGAGAACTATGAGTCAAGTTTTATTTGGGGCAAACTGAGGACTATAGCCCAGGAGACAGCAATTCAGATAGTTCTAAGAAACTGTTCCAAAGAGGTAGGGGGGAAGGTCAGTATATATGTGCTTTTGGTGAAGGAGGAGCACATACAATCTAGCATATATATATATATATATATATATATATATATATATATATATATATATATTTTTTTTTTTTTTTTTTTTTTGCAGAAGGTTTCTGCTAAACCATGAAGGATTTTAGTGCTTTTTTAGATATGAGGAGATACAAGAACTGGACCCATAAAATTGTCTCCTGAAAATATCTAACTATCTGAAGACCTGTTCTGTCAGTTTTCCCAGAGCACAGAGTGACTCATTTCTGCTCTCCATGCTGAACTCCTTTCAGGGGGAGTTGAAAATCAGCAGCTGCAGCAGCACATGGTTTAATCCTTGTAGAGGTAGTTTGCAAGCACCAAAGGCAAGTGCCAATTTGTTGTTGACACCAATCTACTATTAGTAACAAAATCCATTTACCCAATTAAGTGTAATCTAATCTAAGCCTGACCATGCATAAAACTCCTTTTTTACTCAAAATATATGTCCCACTTTCCTACTGTACAGTGAAATGTTTTATTATTTTTAGTAGCTTTACTTAGATATCCAAATTAGAATCCCCAACTCATAAAACCCTTAATGTCCAGTGAAAACCAAGAGGCAAGTAATAGTTACCAAAATCTGGAGGGACTATTTTAGATAATTTTCAAAACATAATTATTCCTATAGAATTTACTTAAAAGCTCTTATCTCATTTACATTTACTTTAAAGTTTCATCATACCAAGTTATTCTTCTTGCTGACAAATTTGCGACAGGTATAACAAGATTCCATTTAACTTCTATTAAACCTAGGTGCAGTGAAAGTTTTATACTTAAAGTTGATGACTCTAAAGACATGTCTAAATTAATTAGATCCACAAACTTAAACATTAATACCAGGTATTATTTTAACACTAAATATGTCCCAGTTCACGAGAACCTGAAACTCATTTACCTTAATTTCTCTTGTACTTAGAATTGTTTGATTTGTAAGTGCTTACTTTTCTTTAAGCCAATTAAATAGAGCTCACTTACAAATTAACCTCAGCAAAGTTATCCAAAGACAGACACATACAAACACACAAACAAACAGAGAGACCTCATAGTCCTCATTTCAAAAGTTCAGCCCTAAGTCAGGTACAGCAATGTAAAACCCATCAGTTTACAAAAGAGGTTGGATTAAAATTAGGTTTCTGGCAGATGGAACAAATCAAGCTCACTTGTCTAGATGTTTAAATATTTGCAGAAAAAAGCACTTAGGATTTCTATTTACCCTTGACAAGTCAGTTTCTAAATTACTTTACCCTCTTTTCAAAATATGCATTTTAAAAGGATGGCAGAGGTGAGGGTTCCTGAGAAGACCAGATAGGACATTTGCATCTCAAAGATACAGGCAAGCTTCTCCTTGGATGACATTTTTCCCCTTTGGTGGTCTCTGAGGGGTCAAAGCCATTGCTATCATCTGGGTATTTTGCATGTTTCTCTGGGTGCATTCAGCCTTTTCAACCATATCCCTACTATTAAAAACCAAATAAGCAAATTGGAACAAATCGTTTATTGGAGCCTGAGGACCAGCAGTTGCTTTCTGAATTGTGCGCCTGATGTCTGGGGCAGACTGGGCTATGCAATGCATAGCCAAAAGGGCCTGTCCCTTGTGGGAGGAGGGATCCACGTTCGTATGCTTCCTAAAAGCCTCCACTAGTCTACCTTGGAAGACTGAAAGATTTTTTTCCCGTCCCTGTTGGACCTCTTTCATCTTTTTGTAATTAATAGGTTTTACTGTAAGTTTCTTCAGACCCTAATGAAGCTTATGAATTAAAGTTTGGCGGAGGGAACATTCCGAGCAGTTTTGAATGTTATTCATGCACCCCCTTTTTTCTTCAGTTCCAAGCAACACAGATTGATTAGATCAGCTCCAGAGAGCCCAGGGAGATCATTTATATCTCAAAGGCACAGGAAGAGAAATGCAAATTCCTCTTCTAACTACTTATACAAAACCCAGCCATCTCAGGCTATTTTCAGGGAACTTTCCTTTTTCTCAGTTCCCAAATATCCACCTCAGTTTAAACAAACAAATACATACATATCCTCCACTCACATTCGCATGCCCCTTTTCCAGCAAAACCAGGAAGAGAAAAAGGGATTCGGACCCAGGTACCAAGACACTCATTCACATACACACACATACCCCCAAGATAAAAGCAATTGCAAAAGACCCACTTTGACATAGTAGCCAAGCCATTAGGGGCCTTTGCCTTCCAGATCTCAGGGAATATTGAAGCATTTTCTTTCATTTAGGGAACATAGCTAAAGATCTCTTAGTTTTGTAAAAGCACCCAAAGGGACGATAAGATGGAACAGAGCTCTGATCATCCATACTTAATTATTCATGGCCGGTGTTATCAAATATCGAGCAAACAGCAATTCAAATCGGTCTCTCAGGGTCACAGTTCCCTAGCCCCTAAAAGGAAGAAAGTTCTAACCAACGCTCTGCCACAGGCAAAACCAACGCAATAGGGAAGGATATCCTGGTGTCGTCACACACAAGCCCCGTTATTCACCAAAGACATCTCAACTAGCCAATGCAAGTACTAACACACATACAAACAACAAACACATGGTCCCACAAACAAAGAATCAGATGAGGCATAGCCCAGCAATTCCACCTCCATTCCCAGACAGAGGCTCCAGAGTGGCCTGGCTCCCGAAAAAGAATGGACCACGAGTGGCTCACCCCAAAATGATACACATAAAAACACAAACAACAACTAAGCTATGGTCACACAGACAGAAAATCAGAAGAGGTGTAGTCTAGAATTCCCTTTTCACTCCCCAACGAAGGTCTCTGCCATGCCCAGTTCTCCCAAATGAACAGGTTCCCAAATCAGGTAGAGTCCAAAAACAATTCCCCTCTCCAACAGGGTACCCCAACCAAACAAATTGGCTTGTTCCGTAAAGGAAAAGCCAATCTGAGGGGGGAATATGTTCCTGATGTGCACACTGGAGCGACTTACCCTCAAGTGGCTCACTTCCCACAAGGGAAGCACCCCAAATGGAGTGGAGAGAATTCCCAACCTGCACAAGCTGAAGTGACTCACCCAATGACACCAAATGTGGACCGCAGCTCCAGACATTTCTCATCTCAACAGCTTCATGCCATGGGTGGCCAATGCCTGTCAGGGACAGCCCTTCCAGATCCCTGGAGCAAAATGGGCTCCAGCAGCTGCTGGGGGCTCAGGGAAGGGCCAGGCCGGGGTCGACCTGTCATGGGCATGGACTCCTAGGCTGGCTTCACCAAAATTGTTAACGCAGTTAACAATTGTGTTCATGTGCCCAACGCATGGTGAGGCCAAACAAACTGAAAAGTTGGAGTTTGGAGTAGAGAAAGGTTTATTGCAAGGCCATACAAGGAGACGAGGTGACTCATGCCCTGAAAAACCTTGAGCCCCCCCTAAGGGTTTGGCAAAGCATTTTAAAGGCCAGGAGGGCGATGGGTCACAGGGTATGTGATCAACTTGTGTACATTTCTCTGATTGACTGATGGTGAGATAGCAGGGTGGTGTCACAGTGATTAACCTTATCAGTCCTTAGGCTCCAGGAGTCCTGGGGCTATGTGCTCATGGTCATCAAGTAGTTCTTCCATTTGGTTCGGAGGGGTTCACATCTGCAAAACATCTCAGGAAATTTGCATCAAATGCTATTATTTAGGTACTTCAGAGAGGAGCTAAAGCAGAGGATATAGGGAAGGCTTCATAGTGTCCTGCTCGGTTCCATATCTAAACGTGGCTCTGCTCCAGTTGGACTGAGGCAAAACACTTGTGCCAGGATTAAGAAGAGGACCATGATGTTGAAGGAAAATAAACAATTAAGAATGTGAGTGGACAGACAATGTGCCAAGGGTAGATAGAGACTAGAATGCCTACGGTTCAATGTGTTGCCACTGGGCTGTCTCTACAATGTTACTTAACGGAGGGTGGCAGGGATAATATTCTTTTATAATACCCTGGTACTAGTATATGTTTTTTATAGCAGGGGTCCCCAACCCCTGGACCATGGACTGGTACCGATCTGCAGCCTGTTAGGAACTGGGCTGCACAGCAGGATGTGAGTGGCGGGTGAGCGAGCAAAGCTTCATCTGCCACTCTCCATTGTTCCCCATCACTCGTATTACCACCTGAACCATCCTCTCCCTGGTCCATGTAAAAAGTGTTTTCTATGAAACCAGTCCCTGGTGCCAAAAAGTTTGGGGACCGCTTGTTTATATCATTTGTTCCAAGTAGTCTGTACTCAGGTTGTACTGATAGTTAATTACTTTGAATATGAACCATGAGTTGTGGCAAATAATGACTCATTTAAGGAAAGTCCAACCAAAGACTTCACTACAGTTCAGTATTGAAAGAAAACCCCAAATCAAAAAAGCGATTATACTTGCTATTACTTACTTTATTGCCAGTTCCTCATGATTTGGAGAAAACAATGCTTCTGCTTTTGTGAAGCAAGAGTAACCTACAATAGAGAGAGATCAAGATGGTGAAGTAAGGGGAGGTGGAGCTCACCCTCACCAGCAAACACATCAAAAATTCATCTACATGCAGAACAATTCTCACTGAAAACTAGCTGGAAACTGGTAGAAAGACAGCTAAGGCTGTAAGAAAGATAGACATGTAATGAGGTAGGAAAGGAAGAAGAGTGATCAGGTCGGGACCTGTGCCCCTGGGAGGATACTTGGAGGAAAAGGGAGATTACACAGACACCCACCCTGGGGAGCGAGCAGTGAGAGTCAAAGATTAGATGTCCCAGCCCTGGTCTTACACAGGGGAGACAAGTCCCCTTAGCTAGTTGGAGGATCGCTGGAACTAACACGAGAGTAGTGGGAAGCCTGGACTCCACATATGGTTGCTGACTTGCCCCCAAGGCAGGGGGAAGAAAGGTCTGATCTAGAAGTTGCAGGGTTTCCCATGACCACCTCAGTGAGCACCCCAGCTCAGACCAAGCAAATGCTCCAGCCCCACTCACTCTATGTCACAGTGCTGCACTGGATCTGGGGCAGCCATTACTACAGAGGAGACTCGACCCTGAGATGCAGAGGCCATGAGGTCCTTCGGTGTAATCTGGGTGGAGCTGGAGGTAGCCATTGTTGGCACTTACTAAAGGAGCTCCACCACAGATCACCATCCTATACATGCCAAGAGTTGACATGGGTTATGCCAGCAATTAACTGTGACTTCACAACAGGGTGCAGGCAACTGAAGCTGGAGGAAGTTATCTGCTGTGGAGGACAAATGGGACATGCACCCAATGCTGCATCTGAGTGGAGGGAGGGAAACAAATATGTGCACCTGCACAGGCAGGGCACTGGAGATAGCTCAGACCTGTCTGTGACCGATACGGGCCAAGAGCCAGCAAGGACTCCACATTCTTCAGTATTCCCCTCTCTGGGGCAAGGATCCTGGTGCAGGGAGAAGGGAAAACACACACTTAAAGGGAACAGAGACAATTCGGGCCAACCCTCAGGGCTTCTGCTCCAGCAACTTGGGATTAGACCCCACCCCCAATAGGGTGGTATGACCACTGAGCAGAGGGAAAAATCCCACCTCATAAGCAGCTCCAGCTGTAGCCCCTCCATTTACAGCCCCACCACCTATCAAGGAGATAGCTTCCAGCATACCATGAGGGAAGACATGACTTGTGTACACGTCAAATCCAGCTCTCCCACCAAAGGCATTGGGCACATGCAATCTTTATAGGGATGCTCCCACAGAAGAGCACCCCTTCAAGAATGGAATAGGTAATTGTTTCACCTAAATTCATAGAGGCAGAGAAAAGCAAAATGAAAAGGCAGAGAAACTGCTCTCAATGGAAAGAACAAGAGAAAATCCCTGAAAAAATAATGAAACAGAAATAAACAATTTATCAGATAAAGATTTCAAAGCATTGGTTATAAAAATATTAATAGAATTAGGGAAAATAATAGATTGACGCAGTGATAATTTAAAAAAGAACTAGAAACCATAAAATGACCCAACCAGAAACAAACAACTCAACAACTAAAATAAAAAACACACTAGAAGGAATGAAGTGATACAAAGGAACACACAAATAATCTGAAGGATAGAATAATGGAAATCACCCAATCAGAACAGCAAAAAGGAAAGCAAATTTTTAAAAAATAAAAACATTTTAAGAGATCTCTGGGATAACATTATGTGTACCAACATTTGCATTATAGGGATCCTAGAAGAGCAAGAGAGAGAGAAGGGGATGGAAAATGTATTTGAGGAAATTATGGCTGAAGACTTCCCAAACATGAAGAAGGAAACAGATATCCAGGTATAGGAAGCACAGAGGGTCCCAAACAAGATGCACCCAAACAGACACACACCAAGACTTATAACCAAAATAGTAAAAGTTAAACATAAAGAGAGAATTCTAAAGGCAGAAAGAGAAAAACAAAGAGTCACATACAAGATAATCCCCTTAAGGCTATAAACTTATAGCCTTATGGGGCTATAAACTGATTTCTCTGCAGAAACCTTGCAGGTCAGAAGAGAGTGGCATGACATATAGAAAGTGCTGAAAGGGAAAACCTTACAACCTAGGATACTCTACCCAGCAAGATTATCATTCAAGATTGGAGGAGAGATGAGGAATTTCTCAGACAAGCAAAACTAAAAGAATTCAGCAATACTAAACTGACCCTAAAAGAAATGTTGAAGGGTCTTTTCTAAATGGAAAAGAAATAAGAATCTATAGGAAAGGGAAAGTACCACTATGAAAAGCAAATGTATAGTAAGGATCGAGGATCAACTGCTTAAATGAGCTAGTACATAGGTTAAAAGAAAAAAACTGTAAAAACAACTATAAATACAATAAACAGTTAAGGGATAAACATGAAGATGCAAACATGACATCCAAAACTCAAAATGTAGGAGAAGGGAGTAAAAAATGTAGATCTCTTAGAATGTGTTTGAACTTAAATGACTACTAGTTTAAAACAAGTAGATATAATTATAGGCCAACATATATGAACCCCATGTTACCAAAAAATCAAAAACCTACAACAGACACACAAAAACCAAAAAGAAAGGAGCACAAGCATATTACTAAAGAAAACTATCAAACCACAAGGGAAAAAAAGAAAAAGAAAAAATAAACAGAGAACTACAAAAACATCTGGAAAACAAGTAATAAAATGGCAATAAGTACATACCTATTAATAATTACTTTAAATGTCAATGAACTAAATGCTCCAATCAAGAGATATAGGGTTGCTGAATGGATTAAAAAAAAAAGAAAACAAGACCCTTCAATACACTGTCTACAAGAGTCTCACTTCAGGGCTAAAGACATATACAGATTGAATGTGAGGGGATGGAAAAAGATATTTTATGCACATGGAAACAACAAGAAAGCAGGAGTAGCAATAGTCATATCAAACAAAACAGACTTCAAAACAAAAGCTATACCAAAAGACAAAGAAAGGCATTATAGAATGATAAAGGGATCAATACAAGTAAAAGATATTACACACATTAATATATATGTGCCCAATACAGGAACATGTAAATATATAAAGCAAATACTAACAGGCATAAAGGAGATATTGACAAGAATACAATAATAGTAGGGGACCTTAACATCCTACTTCCATCAATGGACAGATCACTCAGAAAGAAAAAAAAAATAATAAGGCAACAATGGTCTTAAATGACACAACAGACCACTTAGACTTAAGAGATATCTACAGGACATTCCTTCCAAAAACAGCAGAACACATTCTTTTCAAGTGCATAGGGAATGTTCTTCAGGATACATTACATACTAGGTCACAAAACAAGTCTCAACAAATTTAAGAGGATAGAAATTATATCACACATTTTTTGACCACAATGGAATGAAACTAGAAATCAACTACAGAAGGAAAAATGGGAAAAGAACAAATATGTGGAGACTAAACAACAAGCAAGTAAAAAACCAATGGGTCAATGGAGAAATCAAAAAGGAAATCAGGAAATACCTCAAGACTAATAAAAATGGAAACACAACACTCCAAAATCTGTGGGATGCAGTGAAAGAGGTTCAAAAAGGGAAGTTTATAGTGATAACGGCCTTCCTCAAGAAACAAAAAAATATCAAATAAATAATCTAACCTACAAGCTAAATGAATCAGCAAAAGAAGAAACAAAGGCCAAAGTCAGCAGAAGGAAGGAAATAATATAGATCAGAGAGAAAATAAATAAAATAGAGATAAAAAATAGAAAAGATCAATAACACCAATAACTGTTTTTTTGAAAAGGTAAACAAAATGTATAAACCTCTAGCCAGGTTCACCAAGAAGAAAAGAAAGAGAAACCAAATAAACAAAATAAGAAATGAAAGAGGAGAAATGACAAATGATACAAGATAGATAAAAAAAAAATCATAAGAGAATAATACAAAGATTTATATACCAAACAATTGGACAACGTAGAAGAAATGAACCAATTTCTAGAAACAAACAACCTGCATCTGAATCAAGAAGAAACACAATTTGAACAGACTGATCACTAGCAGTGAAATTGAGTTTGTAATTAAAAAAATAAAAGCCCAGCAAACAAAAGTCCAGGACTGGACCACTTCACAGGGGAATTCTACCAAACATAAAAAGAAGAGCTAATACCTATTCTTCCCAAGCTATTCCAAAAAATTGAATAGGATGGAACACTCCCAAATTCATTCTAAGATGCCACCAGTACTCTAATATGAAAACCAGAGAAAGACACTGCAAAAAGAGAAAATTACAGGTCAATATCTCTGAATGAATATAGATCCAAGAATATTCCTCAATAAAATATTAGCAAGCCAAATCCAACAATATATAAAAAGGATCATACACCGTGACCAAGTTGGATTTATTCCAAGGCCACAAGGATGGTTCAACATTCACAAATCAATCAACATCATACAACAAATTAACAAAAGGGAGGGTAATTACATGATCATCTCAATAGATGTAAAAAACACATTTGACAAAGTTCAGCATCCATTCATAATAAAAACTCACATCAAAGTGGATATAGAGGGAACATATCTCAGCATAATAAAGGCCATTCATGACAAACCCACAGCCAACATCATACTTAATGGTGAAAAGTTAAAAGACTTTTTGCTAAATGCAGAAACAAGACAGATACCCGCTCTCACCACTTCTATTTAACATAGCATTAGAAGTCCTAGCCACAGCAATCAAACAAGAAAAATAAATAAAAGTTATCCAAATTGGAAAGAAAGAATTAAAACTGTCACTATTTGCAGATGACATGATACTTATACAGAATACCCTAAAGTATCCATCCCCAAACTATTAGAACAAATATGTGAATTCAGCAAAGTTGTAGGATACAAGATTAACATACAGAAATCTGTTGCTTTACTATACACTAATAATGAACTATCAGAAAGAGAGAAAAAAAAATCCTGTTTACAATCACATTAAAAAGAATAAAATACCTAGGAATACATTTAATCAAGGAGGTGGAAGACCTATACTCTGAAACCTATAAAACACTGATAAAGGAAATTGAAGATGATACAAAGAAATGGAAAGATAACACATACTCTTGGATTGGAAGTATTAACATTGTTAAAATGGTCATACTACCCAAAGCAATCTACAGATTTAATGCAATCCCAATCAAAATACCCATGACATTTTTCAGAGAACTAGAACAAATAAACCTAAAATTCATGTGGTACCATGAAAGACCACAAAATCACAAAGCAATCTTGAGAAATAGAACAATGCTGGAGGTATCACCCTCCCACACTTCAGACTATGCTACAAAGCTAGAGTAATCAAAACACATGGTACTGGAACAAAAAAAAAAAAAAAACAGATTCATAGATCAGTTGCATAGAATAGAGAGCCCAGAAATAAACCCATGCACCTATGGTTAATTAATCTATGACAAAGGAGGCAAGAATATACAATAGAGAAAAGACAGTCTCTTCAATAAACGGTGCTGGGAAAACTGGAGAGTTACATGTAAAACAATGAGATTAGAACATTTTCACACCATATACAAAAATAAACTCAAAATGGATTAAAGACCTAAATGTAAGGCCTGAAACAATAAAATTCATAGAAAGGAATATAGGCAGAACAATCTCTGACATATATAATAGAAATATTTTTTTGGATCTATCTCCTAAGGTAAAAGAAATAAAAACAAAAATAAGCAAATGAGACCTAATTAAACTTAAAAGCTTTTGCACAGCAAAGGATACCATCAACAAAATGAAAAGACAACCTAGGGAATGGGAGAAAATATTTGCATATGATGTGACTACAAGGGGTTAATATCCAAAATATATAAACATCTCATACAACTCAATATCAAAAAACAAACAACCCCCAAAAAAAAAAAAAAACCCTATCAAAAAAATGGGCGGAAGACCTAAACAATCATTTTTGCAAAGAAGACATACAGATGACTAACAGGCACATGAAAATGTGCTCAACATCACTAATTATTAGAGAAATGCAAGTCAAAACAACAATAAGATATCACCTCACACCTTTAAGAGTGGCTATCATCAAAAAGTCTACAAATAAATGTTGGCGAGGATATGGATGGAGAAAGAACTCTTACACACTGTGGGCAGAAATGTAAATTGGTGCAGCCACTATGGAAAACATTATGGAGATTTGTCAAAAAAACTGAAAATAAATCTATCATATGATCCAGCAATTCCACTCCTTTGTATAATACCAAAGAAAATGAAAACACTAATTCAAAAAGATATATACACCCCAATGTTCATAGCAGCACTATTTACAGTAGCCAAGATATGAAGCAACACATGTCCATCAACAGATGAATGAATAAAGAAAACGTGGTATGTGTACACACACGCATGTGTGCTCACAATGGAATATTACTCAGCCATAAAAAAGAAGGAAATTCTGCAATTTGCGGCAATGTGGCTGGACCTAGAGATTATTATGTTTAGTGAAATAAGTCAAAGAAAGACAAATACTGTATGATATCACTTATGTGGAATCTAAAAAATAAAACAAGTGAATGTATATAGCAAAACAGAAACAGACACACAGACATAGAAAACAAACAAGTGGTTACCAGTGGGAAGAGGGAAGAAGGGAATGGAAAGATAGGTGTATTAGATTAAGAGATAACAAACTACTATGTATAAAATAGATATACAAGAAGGATATATCTATAGCATAGGGAGTTATAACCAGCATCTTGTAATAATTTTAATAAAGTGTAAGCTATAAAAATACTGAATCACTATGCTGTACACCTGAAACTAATATAATATTGTAAATCAAGTATACTTCAATTTTTTAAAAAGCAATCTACAATAAATTACTCTCAAAAATAAAGTTTAAAAGGATAAAGTAAATGAAGAACTCTCAAACAAGTTTATAACATGCTGTTCCTTTCCCCCTCTTTCAAGTTTGCATTAGTAAACATAGCAATGGCAAACTAACTTTACAAATTATTCCTAGCCCATCTCAGCAACTGCTGCCTTCAACAAACCATTAAGTATATGGTGTTCTTCAGGACCACACTGGTGTGTATTCCTTTTTTTGTATTCAACAAATACCAAATATATATACTTTTGTAGCAGTTACTTTGAATTAAAACACAGTAGCTCATAATTAGCATTAATAGGGTCAACTAAAACAGCAACTGAAACTGATGTCATTAAATATAGAAGAGTGATAATCATCTCAATATCTTATTCCAATTACTCTGTCAAAGTTCTCACACATCTACTGTATAAAACCATGACTTCATGGGATTGTAAAATAGTCAATACAATTTGACATTTTAAGTGGAAAATCATGATAACTATAAATGTTAATGCAATTGGTAATATACTTATGATTTTTTTTCAGAAATTGGATTTCAAATAAACTTAATGTACTTTAGCACTTAATGGAGTTCTACTCTATCAAAAAGTATACCAAAGGAGTAAAGTCAGTATAAAATAATACTCATAATTCAATCATTTTAATATTGTTTTTTGAACACTCCTTTGTCTTTTAGAATACATATATACACACAGAGTTATTAATTGCCACATACATAGTAAAGAAAATGCAACAATGCTTGTTAGGTGAACTCACTTGAGTTACTTTCTTAAAATCACTCCTAAATTGGATTATATACTAGAAAGAATGTTTTTATTAACTCTAATGAAGCTGTTAAAATCCTGGGTTACTTGTAAAGTATAAAATGAGCAATAACTCAAGTATGTGGATAATTTCCAATGATACCATAGTACACCAGAACACATATTTAAATTACTTCATACATATTAAAATTTACTTCATAGATCCCTAGTTAATACCTCCATACCATACATATGTAAATATGACTTCAAGATATTATTTTTTGTTTGGTGACATTTCCCTATGTGTAGCTAAAGTATGAGTCGACTGAAAGAAATAAATTCCATTTTTTTCCCTAAAAAGAGATGTCTTGACTTATAACTAACCTATCATCATTTCACTTTGCACAGGAAAGATTAAATCAAACAGAAATATGTACTTGGGTCTTGACGACAAATCAGAATGTTAAGAAATCATACAATCCACTCTATATCAGTGCCTCATTCCAACTGGGCATACTCAAAAACACTCAAATGTTGGCCATCTGATCTTGTGCCCTCACAAACGAGCTGGACATATCCTAAATTGTATTCAGTTGTGAATGGAACTTCCTTATTTCCTCTAGCTCTCCTAGGTGATAAGAAATACTTTCTACTCTATCCTCAACATTAGGCTTGCTTCAGAGGTTCCTGGACATCAGCTGAATAATACACATCTGGCCTTATTTTCTACATCAGTCAATTAACTGCATTAATCCCCAAGGACCTCTGGGCCAGAAAAACTTGTTCAGTTTGTTTTGGAGTGTATTTTCTGCTCATTAAAGAGAACATTAAAATTTAGTAGTCTCATTACCAAGATATAATTGGATTTATTCAAATTAAATTCTACAGAATGTAACACTAATGGACCCTCTCATGTCATTGAAATTCTATTCAGGGTTATGCTGTCACAAGAGGAGTGACATAAACTAGTACTAGATAGATACAGGACAGTGCCAGGGGAGGCACAGACTGTTGCTATAAATGGATGTAGGGAGACAATTTTCAAAATTCATTTACCAGTTGCTGAACACTGAAGTACTCACTTTTACAATAATAGAGTGAGCATGTAGTCATGCCTCTGCTGGTGAGCTGACAATGCTCTGCTAGTTACCACCTTCTAGGTTTCTGAAGCACATCTCAGAACATAGCTAGAATAAAGTGAGGTCCTTTTCAGATATGTTTTGATAGCTGGTAATGCTTTGATGTACATGATAGAAATAAAAAGGATTAGAGTAGTAGAGCATACAAAAATCTAGAGTAGCAAAATAATCACTTGGGATGCAAGTAATTAAGATATTCAGTATTTAGATCATTTTGTCTCTAATTTGAGAAAAATGTGGGAATTTTTTTTAACATCTTTATTGGAGTATAATTGCTTTACAATGGTGTGTTAGTTTCTGCTTTATAACAAAGTGAATCAGTTATGCATATACATATGTTCCCATATCTCTTCTCTCTTGCATCTCCCTCCCTCCCACCCTCCCTATCCCCCCCATCTAGGTGGTCACAAACCACCGAGCTGATCTCCCTGTGCTATGTGGCTGCTTCCCACTAGCTAGCTATTTTACGTTCTGTAGTGTATATATGTCCATGCCACTCTCTCACTTTGTCACAGCTTACCCTTCCCCCTCCCCATATCCTCAAGTCCATTCTCTAGTAGGTCTGTGTCCTTATTCCCGTCTTACCCCTAGGTTCTTCATGACCTTTTTTTTTCTTCTTATAGTCCATATATATGTGTTAGCATACGGTATTTGTTTTTCTCTCTCTGACTTATTTCACTCTGTATGGCAGACTCTAGGTCCATCCACCTCACTACAAATAACTCAATTTCATTTCTTTTTATGGCTGAGTAATATTCCATTGTATATATGTGCCACATCTTCTTTATCCATTCATCTGTTGATGGACACTTAGGTTGCTTCCATGTCCTGGCTATTGTAAATAGAGCTGCAATGAACATTTTGGTACATGACTCTTTTTGAATTATGGTTTTCTCAAGGTATATGCCCAGGAATGGGATTGCTGGGTCGTATGGTTGTTCTATCTGTAGTTTTTTAAGGAACCTCCAATGGGAAATTTTAAAAAAGAGGAAATAAAATAAAAATCTCACATTAGTGTTCTTGAATAACAGGCATAAATAACAGGCATAAAAGTCATGAAAATAATGCTTTGGGAAGAACCACTTGGCAGGAGAAAGTGCAAGATAGATGGTGAGTGACATGTGGCAGGAAGACAATTATAAGGACATTACAGTAATCCAAGTATGAGTTTATAAACAGCTGTAACAGGGTAGATAGCAGAAATAATGGAGAAAAAATGAGAGAGATTTAAAAGAAAAAATAGAGAACTCAGTGATAAATTGTACATAGACTAAAAGGAGATGAATGAGTTAAAATACCTTCAAATTGTCTAGTCTGGAAGATCAAAAGAATGACAGAAAGTCTAAATGAAGTGGGTAGATGTTTAGGGGAAGTTATTTCAGTTTCAGATATTTTCAGTATGAGATGTCAGTGTGATATTCAGTTGGATATGTCTTATAGAGTACTGCAATGCATGTAAGAGTTCATGCATACGTTGATTTGGGAGTCATTTGCAAGGTGCAATAGCAAAGACATAAAAAAGCATGAACAATAGTGAGTTAGGTATGGAGTTTAGGGCATACCCAATTAACTGGTACAGTGAGAAGAAGATATAAACAAAGGATATAAAAATGGAGTGATAAGAGAAATAGGAGTATCAGAAAAGTAAAATGTCATCAAAATCAAGAAATGTGCATGTTCTTTGGAAAAGTGGGAGTGGTTAAAAGTATTGAGAAATACAGAAACTTTTACTGGATTTAGTGAAACCACTAGTAATTTTTGAATGAATTGGGGGTAGAAATCAGTCAGCAGGGAAAACAGGAGACAGAAAGTATTTGGCAATGAAATGAATTACAGTTTGGATAAAAGGTAGAAGAGGCAAGGATCATTTAGTCATTATGACTATCACCAAGTCCTTAGAAAAATAAGCACGTATATTCCTTTGTTAGACCACCACATTTCATTAGAAGACAAAAAGTCAGTGATTGGGCTTCTGAAAGGTTCTGTTGGAGAAATTAAAATTACTTATCTCAGGTGCAATGCTAAAAATAAAACCCCATGTTTTCTTGGAAGTAATATCTGTAAGGAAGATTATTTCATATGTTAAGAGGACAAGGTAGAAATAATCGAATGAGTGAACAAAGAGAAGAAAAATGCACTGCATAGAAGATATATAGAGAAATAATAAAAGGGAGGTTAACACACACACACACACACACACACACACACAAATGAATAGAACCTGGTAAGTTGATTCGTCATAGATCAGAACACTGAATATCAACCAGTATGTGTTTTTCTTTTTCTTTGGTTGAACTAATTTTACACTAATAAACATTTTTTTTCAAAAAATCTAATTTTATTAAAAGGTTGACCCTCAATTTTACAGCTAAAGATGCTTCATCTATCATTTTTAAGTATCTGAGAGTTTGACTTTGACATCTCATTTATTAGTGAGAAAACTGAGAGCCTGAGAAATTTAGTAGCTTCTTCAGAGTGCCACAGTGAGTCAGGGAGCAAATCATAACTCAAAACCAAGTTATATTGATGCAAGCTCATGCAGTCCCTTCAAAAATTCTCAGTACAATCTTATTTCAATTTGACTAATAGCACTAATCAGCAAACACTGTGCAGAATTTGGTATCAGGGGTCATAAATGTGGATGGCTGCTCCTTTTAACATTCAGAAATGTGATTAATCTGCCTGATTTAAGGTAATGTTTCCTTCAAATAAAATTAATTAAAACATTCTAAAATAGAGGACTTCTCTCCTTCTCTATCTAATATAACATCCAACAGATGGTGAACTTAAGTCTATTTCATATTGCCTTGGGTAAACCCTAAGGTGTCCTAAACAAAATTTTCAAAGAATCATTTGTTTCTATATGGAAATATACATTATTTAAAATAAAATTACCTAGCATAGTTACATAAGTTCAAGTTAAAATTAATAAACAAGTAGTTTTCATTCCACTGTAATTTTTTCTCTGTTGCTTGTGTTGTTAGGAGTGGGTGTAATACAAAGTCGATCAGCATGGAAATAAAGGCCCTGCCAGCCGGGGACATATTCATATTTGAAGTGGTTGGTAATTAGTTCTACCTCTGCTAATGTAAAAGAAGCAATGTGCTCATAGGACCATCATACCTTTCCCAAGTATCACCCACAAGATGCCCTTTACCCTGACTTTTTGTACCTCCATTCCCATTCCAATAACTAATATCCTGCCTCCTATGTTCTGTTTATAAAAGTGTGCCCATCATGTGGTTTTCCACATCCTTTCTATTCCCCATTAATGACATCTGAATTTCTGCTTCTATGCCCTTATTTAGTCTGTCTATTCATCTGGAATGCTATTGTTACCTTCCCAATCATAATTATTCTCCAAGGTTCATGTAAAAGTTCCACCTGTCTTAAGAAATCTTTAAACACTCCTGAATTCTGAGATGTCTTCCTCCTCTAAATCTGTATTATTTCATTCCACTCTTCATTTAACGATGTACAGCTGACCCTTGAACAACACAGGTATGAACTGCATTGGTCTACTGATATGTGAATTTTTTTCAATAAATATATTGGAAAAAATTTTGGAGATTTGCGACAATATGAAAAAACTTGAAGATGAACGACAGAGCCTAGAGATACTGAAAAAAATAAGAAAAAGTTAGTATGTCATGAACTCATAAAATATATGTAGGTACTAGTCTATTTTATCATTTACTACCCAAAAAGCACACAAATCTATTTAAAAAGTTAAAATTTACCAAAACTTTAGCACACACTTACAGACCTTATATGGTGCCATTGATTACACTAGACAACCATAAAGCAATCATACTGCAGCTTCTTTGTTATCAATTCATGAATCGTTATACCTGTAAATACGTATGAATTTCTCTTTACATTATCTTTTCATTTTAGATGTCTAGTGATAGTAATACAGATAACATGTACAGTATATTGTATCATAGAAGACAATAATGATGAAGGTACTGACAGACAACATGATTCATCTTGCTAACAGATGATGTAAACTTATGGTACCAATAAATACAATACAGTATTGCAAATGTATTTTCTCTTCCTTATGACTTTCTTCGTAACATTTTCTTGTCTCTAGTTTACTTTATTGTAAGAATATAGTATATAATACATATAATATACAAAATATGTGTTAATCGACTATGTTATCAGTAAGGTTTCTGGTCAACAGTAAGTTTTTGAGGAATCAAGTTATATGTGGATTTTTGACTGCACGGGGGGGTCACTGCCCCTAAGCCCCACATTGCTCAGAGGTGAGCTGTATTTTAACAATCATAAAACCCCCAAACAAAAATAGCTCTCGGAGTTCTCAGGGGTTCAGTTAAGAAGAGTCAGTAACACAGTGAAGCAAAAATCTTGAGAATAACTGCACAGAAAGGGTAGAAAGAACGGTTTCATTTTGTCTGCATCATCCCATGTCCCAGGTCAGCACTGCTCAGTCCCAAGGGAACACGCCAGCCCAACAGAATTCCCCACACTAGGAACAGGAGAGTTGGGTGAGTGATCAGTTCCTCTAGCCTTTTGTGGCACTGAACAAAGGACCCTCTTTTGTTTTACCCAACCAGAGACCAGCAAAGCTGAGACATCTAGAGATGTCTAGGAACAAGGAAGAAGGGCAGGGTCTACCAGTATCAGCTATGTAGTGTGAGCAACCACAGTTCCTAGTGGCCCACTATGCAGAGAACCCTAGGAGCCTTTGCCACAGAGGACCAACAACAACCCCTGCAGATACTACAGACGCCTCCAGCTTTCATTACTGAAGACCTAATTGCAGACCCCAACAGACTGCTCTGCAGAGGATGCCAGAAGCTTTTGCTACTAAGGAAACCAACAACCAGCACAGCCACCATAGACACCCTACAAATTTTGCCACTGAAGTTGTCACACACACACACACCCCTGACAGATTTTTGCACTTGCAGACATCAGCTTCCTGAGTCCCTCACAACTCCTTCCTCTCTGCCCCTACCAGAGCTCAGGACACGCACCTGCAGCCAGCCCTGGCTTCTGCACTGAGCATGTGAAAGACACTAGCCTAGAGCTCCACCTCCAACCCCCACTACATTGTGCATGCCTGTGGCTAGCCCCTATAGCTGTATGAATGCATGCTGACAACAAGGCCACCACAGCTGCTAGTGGGCCTCTCTCCTGTCACTGGCCTGCACTGATATACTTGGCTATAGTTATCCCCTGCAGTTGTGTACCTGCATGCTGCCAGCCCAGCTCCTGCCACTGAAATCAACTGAGATTTATCCCTGGAATGGAAGGATGGTTCAACATACACAAATCAATCAATGCAATACACCACATTAATAGAATGAAAGGTAAAAATCATATGACCATCTCAATAATAGCAGAAAATGCATTTGACAAAATTCAACATCTTTTCATGATAAAAACTCTCAATAGAATGGGTGTAGAAGGAACATACTTTAACATAATAAAAGCCATATATGACAAGCCTACAATTAACATGATATTCTAAGGTGAAAGGTTGAAAGATTTTCCTCTAAGATCAGGAACAGGACAAGGGTGCCCTCCTCACCATTTCTATTCAGCATATTACTAGAAGTCCTAGACAGAGAATGCAGGTAAGAAAAAGAAATAAAAGACACCCCATCAGAAAGGAAGGAATAAAAGTCATTTCTGTTTGCATAATCCTGAATACAGAAAATTCTAAAGACTGCACAAAAAACTGTTAGAACTAATAAATGAACTCAGTAAAGTTTCAGGATACAAATTCAACATAAAAAAATCAGGTGTGTTTGTATACACTAATGATAACATATCTGAAAAGAAATAAAGAAAATGATACCATGCACAATAGTGTCAAAAATGATGAAATACTTAGGAATATATTTAACTGAAGAGGTGAAAATTCTGTACACTGAAACTATAAGACATGGATGAAAGAAGTTGAAGAAAACACACATAAATGGAGAGAAACCCATGTTCATGGACCAGAAAGTTAATGTTGTTAAAAAGTCCATACTACAAAACCCATATAAAGATTCAGTGCAATCCCTATCAAAATTCCAAGGCATTTTTCACAGAAATAGAAAAAAATCCTAAAATTCATACAAAAGCACAAACAACACCAAATAGCCAAAGCAATCCTGAGAAAGAAGAACAAAGCTGGAGGCATCATACTTCCTGATTTCATACTACATTATAAATGGCATGTATTTATATAGTATATAGTTATCAAAACAACTTAGTACTGGCACAAAAACGGACATATAGGTCAATGGAAGAGAATACGAAGCCCAGAAATAAGCACATGTATATGGTCAACTAATATTTGATAATGGAGCCAAGAATAGTCAATGGGGAAAGGATAGTCTCGTCAATAAATAATGTTGAGGAAACTGGATATTCACATACAAGGGAATGAGACTGGACCCCTATCTTATAGCATTCACAAAAATTAACTCAAAATGTATAATAACTTAAAAGTAACACGTGAAACCACAAAAATCCTACAGAAACATAGGGGGAAAGCTTCTTGACATTGGTCTTGGCAATGATTTTGGAGGTATGACACTAAGAGCACAAGCAACAAAAGCAAAAATAAACAAGTGGGACTACATCAAACTAAAACTGCATATGCACAGCAAAAGAAACAGTCAACAAAATGAAAAGGTAACTTATGGAATGGGAAAATGTATTTCCAAACTATCTATCTGATAAGGGGTTAATATCAAAAATACATAAGGAACTCATACAACTCAGCAACAAAATAATAATAATAATAATAATAATCAGTTTAAAAATGAGGAAAGGTCCTGAATAGACATTTTCCCAAAGATATACACAAATGGCCAACACATACATGAAAAGATGGTCAACATCACTAATCATCAGGGGAATGCAAATCAAAACCACAATGAAATATGGCCTCATACCTATCAGAATGGCTATTACCAAGAGACAAAATATAAGAAGTGTTTGTTGAGGGTGTGGAGAAAAGGGAAACCTTGTGCACTGTGAGTGGAATTGTAAATTGGTACACCCACTATGGAAAAACTGTCACTATGAAGTTTCCTCAAAAAATTAAAAATAGAACTACTATCCCAAGGTAATCTACAAATTCAATGCAATCCTTATCAAATTTCCAATGGCATTTCTCACAGAACTAGAATATAAAATTTTAAAATTTGTAGGGAAACACAAAAGACCACGAATAGCCAAAGCAACATTGAGAAAGAAAAACGGGGATGGAGGAATCAGGCTTCCTGACTTCAGACTATACTACAAAGCTACAGTCATCAAAACAGTATGGTACTGGCACAAAACCAGACATATAGACCAATGGAACAGGATAGGAAGCCCAGAAATAAACCCATGCATCTATGGTCAATTAATCTATGACAAAGGAGGTAAGAAAATACAATGGAGGAAAGACAGTCTCTTCCATATGTGGTGCTGGGAAAACTGGACAGCTACATGTAAAAACATGAAATTAGAACATTCTCTAACACCACACATAAAAATAAACTCAAAATGGATTAAAGACCTAAATGTAAGACCATATACTATAAAACTCCTAGAGGAAAACATAGGCAGAACACTCTTTGACATAAATCACAGCAATATCTTTTTGAATCCATCACCTAGAGTAATGGAAATAAAAACAAAAATAAACAATTGGGACCTAATGAAACTCAAAAGCTTTTGCACAGCAAAGGAAACCATAACCAAAACAAAAAGACAACTTATGGAATGGGAGAAAATATTTACAAATGATGTGACCAACAAGGGATTAATCTCCAAAATATACAAATATACAAACAGCTCATGCAGCTCAATATCAAAAAAAACAAATGACCAAATCAAAAAATGGGCAGAAGATCTAAACAGACATTTCTCCAAAGAAGACATACTGGTGGCCAACAAACAACATAAAAAGATGCTCAACATCGCTAATTATTAGAGAAATGTAAATCAAAACTACAATGAGGTGTCACCTCACATGGGTCAGAACGGCCATCATCAAAAAGTCTACAAATAATAAATGCCAAAGAGGGTGTGGAGGATAAAGAGCCCTCCTATACTGTTGGTGGGAACACTAAGTAAATTAAGTAAATTGGTGTAGCCACCATGGATAATAGTATGGATGTTCCTTAGAAAACTAAAAATAGAGTTACTATATGATCTGGCGATCCCACTCCTGCACATATATATGGAGAAAACTATAATTCGGAAAGATACATGCACTCCAATGTTCATAGCAGCACTATTTACAATAACCAAAACATGGGAACAACCGAAATGTCCATCAACAGGATAAATGGATAAAGAAGATGTGGTACATATACATAATGGTGTATTACTCAGTCATAAAAAAGAATGAAATAATATCATTTTCAGCAACATGGATGGATCTAGAGATTATCATACTAAGTGAAGTAAACCAGACAAAGACAAATATCATATAATATTTGATATTTGTGGAATCTAAAAAAATGATACAAATGAACTTGTGTGCAGGACAGAGTTAGATCTACAGACATAAAGAACAACCTTGTGGTTCCTGGTGGTGGGGGGAGGAATGGATTAGGAGTTTGTGATTAAGAAATACAAATAAATAAATAAAAATAAAAATAGAACTACCATCTGATCTAGCAATCCACTGCTTGGGTATGTACACAAAAGAAATAAAATTATTATCTCAAAGCAATATCTGCACCCCCATGTTCACTGCAGCATTATTCACAATAACCAAGGCATATGAATGGATTAAAAACTGTGGAATATATACACATATATATACATACATACATACACACACACACCAAACACACGCATACACAATGAAATATTATTCAGCCATAAAATACAAAGAAATCCTGCCATTTGTAATAACATGTATGGACCTTGTAGGCATTATGCTAAATGAAATAAGCCAGATAGAAAAAAGTAAAATACTGTATAATCTCACTTATATGTGGAATCTAAAAAAGCCAAAGTCATAGAAACAGAGAGTGGAATGGTCATCACAAGGGGCTGGGGAGTGGGGGAAATGGGGATATTGGTCCAAGGGTACAAATTTCCATACGTAAAATAAAAAGTTCTGGAAAGCTACTGTATAGCATATTGACTATAGATAAACATACTGTATTATATAATTGAAAGTTGCCAGGAGAGTAAATCTTAAATGTTCTCACCATAAAACGTCATTATATGAGGTGATTGATGTGTTAATTAATCTTGTGGTAATCATTTCATACTATATACATGTATGAAATCATCACATTGTATACCTTAAACATGCACAATGTTATATATCAATTATATCTCATTAAAGTTCAAAAATTACAGAGTAGATAATCACCATCAAGTAGCACAAAATTTTAAGCATAATCAGGACAGATTTGGATAGTACAACAAGACCCTGGACTACCTTCTAGGGTAGCTATTGGTGGTCATTTATTAAGATCATAATAACAAAACCTCCATTGTTAGTGACTGAATTTTGTATATGTCCTATCATAGTATGGTAAGGTTTTACTGTAATTGCAAAAGAGTAACATCATCAAAAACAAACAAAATGTTTTTTAAAAAATGTGGTTCAATCTATGGGCTCACAAGAAAATCACCCTTGGGTGGCACTGCATTTTGAGGTTCTTCTGTATGTCCCAGGATTTACCTTTCTACTTTGAAGCTCTCTTCCTTAGATTCTCGATCACTGATTTTTCTGAAAGAAAAAAAAAAGTGATATGAAGAGAATTGGTGGTGGGGAGGGGGGCTGTGCTTGTTTACCCATTTGGGTACAGGAACCAGAATCTAAAGGGAGAAGATATAAAGCAAGTCAAAGCTACTATTACATCTCCTGTTTCTACTTTAGGATATAAAAACAAAGTAAAATTCACTAGTGAATCCTTGTCATGCCATATAATAATAGTTAATATTTATAAAGTCTTAATATGAACCAGGCACTGTACTAACACTTTTCATAGGTTAATTCATTTAATGCTCTCAATAACCCTATGAGACAGATACTGTTATTATTCCCCATATTTCAGATGAAGAAATTGAGCCACATAACTTAAAATGATTTGCCCAAGTTCACAAGGTAATAAGTACTGGAACCAGATTTAATCCCAGACAGTCTGTCTCTAAACTACATGTGCTTACGCACTTTATCTATGATACACAGCTTTGGATTGTAGTTTCCTACTTAAATTTTGAAGTGAGTGTGATTTCTGTTCTAGGAGTTTCTCAAACAATGCAATGAGGCTCCATCTTGAGAACATGACTCAGAAGAATGTGAACCTAAACGTTTCCCCAGTCAGAGACTGATTCTAGTACCTCTGCACAGTTCCCCATAATGGAAATATACAATGCACAGGTTAAGAGTGGGTTAATAGTGGGTTTTTAAACAGTTTCCATCTTGGAGTGTCACACTGTTTTAATATTCAGCTTAATAATAAAGAGCTATGGTATTTTTTAAAGTAACATATTAAGTCATAAGAAACTTGAAAATAGGCTTTACTTTGGTCATTTTTCCTTGAATAGTTGAACATGTATTCATCAAATGTAGAAAAAATTAACTTTTCAATATAAAAGCTATGATCACTATTTATTATGAGTGTGCCAAATATCATTCAAAAGTCAAAAGGATGATGGTCACCAATTGTCTATAAAATTGGTACTATAGCCCTAGTAGTTAAATGCATAGATTCTGAATTCAAACTGACTGCATTGGAATCCCAGTGTTGCTAGTTACTAGCTGTTTAATCTCAGTCAAATAGCCTCTTTGTGTATCAGTTTCCATTTCCATTAAATGGGGGTAATAGTAGTGCCAGATTTTGAATTTGTTTTGAGGACTACATGAATTAATATGTGCAAATGATTAAAATAGTTCTGGGCAAATATTAATAATTCAAATGATTTTAGCTATTATTACTGTTATTATTATTATTACACTGAATGATGAAAAAGACCTGAAAATGCCACCTAATCAAAAAGAATACAGAGATTTGATGGAATCTGGAAATGTGTGCTCTGAAGGGGACCTCATCCAGAGCCCCACTGCCCCTATGCTTTAGAGAGTTAAAGGGTGTGAAATTCTGGCACTGAAGAAACATTTTTGTACCCTAAGACAATTGCCTCCATTAGTATATATTTTCACTTTAAAATCTCACACAAGTTATGTAACCTAGACATGTCGATGAAACATTACTGAAAAAAGAGCAGTTGGACAGACAAAAAATTACATGACTTATCTGACATAAGAAGGATAAATGTTTATATCATGCATGAGCTAATAATGCTTGTTAGAATTTACCCCTAGGTGCACAATCTGGGTTTCCCTCCTAATTTTGCTGAGATAAGGTAGTAAAATTTCTTTACATCTTTAAAAACATAAAGCATCCAACTTCTTTATATCTAAATCTATAATGAAATAAGGAAGTAGAAATTAGCACAGAATGCTTTTCAATTATTTCAGCAGTAAATGAAAAACCAGTAAGGATAATGATCAGTAGTCATGATTTTTTAATAGGAAATAATAAGCTCTAGCATTTCCCAAGCCATGCCACAAAACATGAGTATTTCTCAAATTATAATTAATATTCCACACCCAAAATTTTGTGGTCAAATAATTTGGAGGATATTTTCAAACCATAGTAATGGTCTTGGAAAGTCACAATACATTAGAATACTAAAGGTTAGGAAAAGTCACTCAATAAACATACTTATGTATGTGGCTACATACCCTCTTTGCAGAGAAAACATTTATCAACATACCTGGAACAACATTTTGGAAACTGGCATATACTATGCATACATTTCTACTTTTCTTACATTGAACCTAAGTCTTTAGCCTGCTTGAGATTGAACTTAACTAATATTTCAAGTTGTCTTTTTGCATTCTGCACAACATAAAAGATATAAATATGCTCCCTGCTCTGCAGTGATTTCTAATCTTGATGGGAGATGTATACATAAAAGCAACAAACATACTAAATTACTATAATTAAATGCTGTGACCAGGCTATAAAAGGTCAAGTATTAGTAAAGAAAGACTAGATTAAAAAGGCAAAATGTGAGCTACACATTAAAGAATGGGGATAAACAGCTAGTAACTGGCAAATGAGGTCAGACTTTGATAGTAAGCAAAAACATGAAATGCACCCAAGAGAGATTACTCTCCTTCACAGTCCCACAGGTTTATAGTGTTTTCTTCTGAAAGCTAAAGCAGGAATATTAATCTGCTCAGGTGTAATGTAAGAAGGGCATTTCATATAATTCTTCAAAACTAGCATTAATATTGCCCTGAAAAGTATTTAATTCAACCCAATGACATGAACTAAATTACTTTCTTCAAAAAGATAATGGAAGCCTCAATTTTGCTGAAGAGGGTGTAAATCGGTACTTCTTTTCTAGAAACTAATCTAGTAAAATATCAAGAGCCTTAAAAAAAAAAAAAAAAAGGTTTACCTAGCAATCTCGTTTTAAGAATCCATTTCTAAGTAAACATGCAGATGTGTACAAAGAATTATGTTCATTGCTGTTCGGTGCAATGTTATTTTTAATAGCACAAGAAAGAAAACTATATAAATAGGTGACTGGTAAAACAAATTTGAATGCACTCATACAACAGAATATTTTGCAGCAATTAAAACGAACTTGTTAAAATTATGAGATGGAAAATGTTTATGACGTGATATGAAACCATAGGACTTGAAACTATATACACAGTATGATCTCAACTTTGTAAATATATGTTTATCAAAAATGACTAGAGGAAAACATTTTAAAAAATTAACAATGGTTACCTCTCTTTGAAGTTCGATGACATGTAATAACTTTCTTCGTTTTACCTTTGGCTAAAAAATGAATATAATCAGAAATCAAATTTTTTAACTTTATAAAAAGTGATGGTAATAGTGGACTGATTCAGCAGGCAGGTAACTGAAGGGAGAGAAGAGGGATAAAGCAAAGAGAGGTGAGCACGCCTGTGGCTTCAGGAGTAGGGTGAGTGAAAAGAAGAAAGGCGGGGCAACAATAAAGTGAAATTAAATGGACTAAAACAGACGCACTTAGAGTAATAAATTATGAATAAAGTAACATCTCATTTCATGCATGCCAAATTTTACTCTCTTTACAGTGAATGCTGGTAAGGATTCAATTTTCCAATTATTGTCCCAGCACTTTTTATATCGACTATCAAATTCACTTTCATAACTTTTATTCAATTTTTTTCCTCCAGTGAGCTATAAAAATGCATTCTTCAACAAACATATCATCCTAGAGCCTGCAATTTTGAGCCCCTCTGTCTGATATTTTAGATAGGAATTAGGTTCCATAATACAGATTTTTATAAAAGACAATATTTCTCCTCTCATTTTTCTAGTTGGATTAAACAAATTTTGGCTCAATTGACACCCTAAAGAGAATGTCCACAGCTTCACTGAAGCTTGAAAATATGCATAAATTCATCAGACATTAAAATTCACTCCTATATTTATAAGCCTATGGTGTTATTGACCATAGTAAACTACTAAACACGCTGTAGATGAACAATAAAAAAGCAGATCGAGTAAAATGTAAGAGAATCATTTTAAAATCAAAGAAAGGACATCCTGTGTTTAAACAAATCACTATTTTTCTTTTGTAAATATTAAACAACCCCTATTACTTCTTCAGATACTTTAATATGACATAACTAGGGATATTAAGATATTCATCAACATAGTAAGCATTTTTCTACTAGCAGGTATCAAGATAGATTTAAAAAGAAGGACTAAATGATTCAATTTATATCTATGCAAAACCCTGAAACATTTAGACATGAAATTCTAGTTACCTGGGAAAAGATGATTCAAATAAATATTTGTTATCAACCTATTTTCAGAAGTTTTGAAAAAAACATTTTCCAATTTTGAACTTTTGCTCTGAATTCATAGTGTACTTCTGATTATAGATGCTTTATGTGCACATATATTTTTTCTTCAAAGACTATACCCTTTGAGAGACATACATTTATTTATTTATTTTAATTTTTATTGGAGTATAGTTGATTTACAATGTTGTGTTAGTTTCAGGTGTACAGCAAAGTGAATCAGTTATACATATAAATATATCCACCCGTTTTTTTTGATTATTTTATAGGCCATTACAGAGTATTGGAGAGACGTTTATTTATAATAAATAATTACACCAATAAAGACTGTCATCTTGTAGACCTCAACAACATTGTTAGGGCTGTGAAAAAAATTTCACAGTGTATATGACTTTGACCAAGGTACAAAACATTACATGCCCATATCTCTAACAACTGAAATATATGGAAATTGACTTAAAATAGTGAAAATAATAACCAAATGACAAGACTCTCATGCTAAGGGTCTGAAGTTACTAAACTTGTAATAAAATAGAGGACCACAGTTCAAAACAGATTTTTCAAAGATGAAATTTGTTCAGATTTATTTTAACCTAAAATCACTATTTGATTTTACCAACATTATTTCATGTTTCTCTTTTACAGAGGATCTAGTATCTGCAATGATACTTCATTCTACTTTTCTAAAGGGTATGAGAAATTTATTTCCAACTCAGCTTTTCATGGGAAATGAGATAATTCCTCACATCTTTTGTTGGAACAGAATTAATGATAATTTCACGAAAGCAAGTAGAACCACACTTCTTACTCATCAAGTGAGCATACCAGATAATGACTGTATGTCCTGGTTGGAAACACTGCACTGCGTAAACACAATTTCCTATCTGCTTAGCATAACAAACATCTGTTTGTATGGTTTGTATTTATTTTCATTTATGGATCTCTACTTCATAAAAAAAATGTTTCCATTTTTGCTCTCTTAAAGGTAAAGAAAATGTTTTCATTTTCATTTTAATTCTCTGTATTTGAAATAAGGGGAACAAGTAAAGTTGTAACAATTCTAATGTTTGTTAGACCAAAATTAAATTTATCTTCTCTTTAGTATACCATATTGGAAATTAAATTTGATTATAATTCTTCTTAAATTCCATTAAAGTGCCACTCTTGTCTTTATTTTTACTTAGGAGACAGCAGGCATAGCACTTCAACAATAACATATGATTAGATTAGTGACAAGGCAATTCATTTAAGTAATACAAGTCAAAATCTTATTGGATAATGCTCAGGTATCATTCTACTTCCTTATGCCATCTACAGATATGAGTACAATTAGAAAACATGACATGACTATTATTCAAATAGCCTTTCCATTAGATACCTATTTGCCATCCTATTATCAATTAAAGTCAGTACAATGTTAATTTTATAATTCATACAAAATTCTTTATATGATCAATGCAATGGTGGGGTAAACAAAGAATAGATGAAAAGAGAAACAAGCCATAGCACATGCCTTGTATTAAGTATTTGAAATACTATATTGTAGTGGTTGTTCTGGCCTGGCTCAGGGCAAGTAAACTCCAGGCCTAAAAATGAATAATGTAGTATCTGATTAGTTTAGGTCAATCTGGATGATTTTGATTCTAAATAACCCATGCCTGCAGTTCCACTTTGATGGCTACCTAAATTCCAGAACTTCACAATAGGAAATTATCTACTAGCTAGAATAGATAGCCTAAGTTCAAGGTTCCACAGATAAGCCAGGATGATCTTCTAATGATCATCAAAGAATAGAGGGAGTTAATAAAGCAACTTATTCATTAGACTACTCTAGTCAGTGTTGGACTTCCTCAAAATGGTATACTAACATAGAATAACATCAAGAAGATGCTAGTGACAGTTTCTTAATTGAATATTTCATTTTTTCTTTCTATGCATGAATCAGAGGATATCATATGTTTTCTGACAAACAAAAAACTTTAGAATTTAAAGGCACGTGTTGAATCAAAAACATCAAAGCATTATATATCTAGGTAGTTTTTTCTCTACTAACTATATAGGCAGGGAGAATTATGGTAAAGATATTTTCTCCAACATAGTGAAATAAATTAATGTTAAAGAGAATAAAAGCACACGCTCATTAGCTCAATATATGTTATTTGAAAATATCATATGTCAAGGTCCTTCAACTTCCCTTTTATTGCTTATCAAGCAATGCTGAACTTGCATTAAAAAGAACAGCACTGATAAGTACATATACTCATTTTAACATAAGTTTCAACATCGGCTAATCAGAACTTTGAGAGGTGAGATGCCATTTGTAAAATATACTATATAGAAGACTTTTGCTGATGCTAGCAATTACATGGATGATCTCTAATCAAGAGTCTATAGCAAATTTAGGAAAAAAAGTAATAAAGCAGAAGAGTAGAAGCTTCTTTGACCCATACACTAGGTGTTACTCTTCTATTTCCTTAGAATTACATTTTCAACCTACCCTGAAAAGCTTCTCTTTAAAAGAAATCACAAAGGAACAATTAGCATTTCTACCCTTTTCAAATATATCTTCTGTAGTTACTTATACCTGGTCTTGAGAAACTTCCCAAGGCAATGTTCCAGTTTAACTCTTTCAAGAGTAAGAAAGATTTTCTATGCAATAAAACAGGTATATGTTAATAGGGACAGGCAGCTAATTTACACTCAATTTATACATTTTTCATCCAATTTTATTCCACTGATTCAAGTTTCTTCACAGCCTTGGTGAATACTTCTTCACTAAAATGAATATTTTTACTCAATGATATTGTCCTAAGCATTTACACTTCCAGAATGGGAGGAGGAAATAAGGAAAATGGATATTTTTTTTTTAAAGAAGAGGTAAAAGATAAACATAAAAACATGAACCCCGTTTGTAATCTAAGATGGTTTAGACTAGTGCTTATCAAAGTTTAATATGCATATGAAACATTTAGCATAAAATTCAGCCTCTGATTCAGTAGTTCTGATGTGGGACCAGAGATACTGCCTTACAAACAAGTCCCCAGGTGGATGCTGCTGCTCTGTGGATCATACTTTGAGTGGCAAGTGTTTATATAGAGATAAATGGCAAAGAAAACATCTGTTGAGCTATGATAACAATAATATTTGCCATTTATCTAGTGCCTACTGTATGCCAAGCACCATACTATTTTGCATGCATTTTGCATACATTAGCTCAATGTACTCCTCAAAATCCTTTTTAGTTATTATGATTCGCATTTTACAAGTAAGAGAATTGAGGCCAAGAGGAGAAGTAATTGCCCAAGCTCTGACAAATAGTAGTAGTTATTAGAGCTGGGATTTGAGTAAGATTTGTGTCACTTCAAAGGCCAGATTTTTTCCTAGAATTACAGCTTCAACCTCCCTTGCAACGTAAGGAGACACAAATAAATAGAAAGACATCCTGTGTTCATGGATTGAAAGACTTCATATTGTTAAAATGTCCATAATCCCCGAAGTGATTCAATACTATCTCCATCAAAATACCACTGACATTATTTACAGAAATTTAAAAAACAATGCTAAAATTCATATGAGACCACAAAAGAGCCAGAATAGACAATGCGATCTTCAGAAGGAAAAATAAAGCAGGAAGCATCACATTTCTTGATTTCAAAACATATTACAAAAATAAAGTAAGTTAAAAGTATGGTACTTTTTAATATGATTATAAATGGGATTGCTTTCTTAATTTCTCTTTCTGATAGTTCATTGTTAGAGGACAGAAATGCAGGCCAGAGAGTGAAAGACAAATACTGTATGATTGCACTTATATGGGGAATCTAAAAAAGAAACAAATGAACAAACATGACAAAATAGAAACAGAGTTATAGATACATAGAACAAACAGGGGTTGCCAAAGGGAGAGGGGAAGAAATAGTTGAGGGAGATTGGCAGGTACAAACTTCCAGTGGCAAAAAAATAAGTCATGCGTATGAAATATACAGTATGGGGGATATAGTCAATAACTATGTAATATCTTTGTATGGTGACATATTGTAACTAGACCTATCATGGTGATCATTTTGAAATGTATAGAAATAGCAAATCACTATGTTGTGTAATAGGAACTAATATATAACTATTATTTATATTATACTATACATTAAACAATGTTATACGTAGTATAACATTATCCTATAATGTATACATAGTTATACATTATACAATGAAGTATAATGAAGGTCAATTATACCTCAAAAACAAAACAAACAGGGGGCTTCCCTGGTGGCACAGTGGTTGAGAATCTGCCTGCCAATGCAGGGGACACGGGTTCGATCCCTGGTCTGGGAGGATCCCACATGTCGTGGAGCAACTGGGCCCATGAGCCACAACTACTGAGCCTGCGCATCTGGAGCCTGTGCTCCACAACAAGAGAGGCCGTGATAGTGAGAGGCCCGCGCACCTCGATGAAGAGTGGCCCCCGCTTGCCACAACTAGAGAAAGCCCTCACACAGAAACGAAGACCCAACACAGCCAAAAATAAATAAATAAATAAATAAATTTATTAAAAAACCCCAAAAAACAAACAAACTCATAGAAAAAGAGATCAGATTTGTGGTTACCAGAGGTGGGGGGTCGGGGTAAGGGGAATAGGTTGAAGAAAAGTCAAAAGGTACAAACTTCCAGTTATAAGTACTACGGATGTAAAGTACAACATGATAAAATAATTAACACTGCTGCATGACACATATAAAAGTTGTTAAGAGAGTAAATTTTAAGAGTTCTCATCACAAGGAAACAAAAATTTCTATTTCTTTAATTTTGTATCTATATGAGATGATGGATATTCATTAAAATTATTGTGATAATCATTTAATGATGTAAGTCAAATCATTATGCTATACACCTTAAATTTAGACAGTGTTGTATGTTAATTATATCTCAATAAAACTGGAACGAAAAAATATACATTGGAGGGAATACATATGGTGGGAAAATATAACATGCATCCTCATAATATATTCAAATAAATAAATAAATAAATAAAATAAAAAGTATGGTACTGTCATAAAGACAGACATATAGACCAAAGGAACAGAATTAGGGAGCCCAGAAGTAAACCCTCCCATATATGGTCAACTGAATTTGGTAGGAATGCCAAGAACACACAATGGGAAAAAGATAGTCTCTTCAGGGCTTCCCTGGTGGTGCAGTGGTTAAGAATCTGCCTGCCAATGAAGGGGAAATGGGCTCAAGCCCTGGTCCGGGAAGATCCCACATGCTACGGAGCAACTAAGCCCATGAGCCACAACTACTGAGCCTGCGCTCTAGAGCCCACAAGCCACAACTGTTGAAGCCTGTGTGCCTAGAGCCTGTGCTCTGCCACAAGAGAAGCCACTGCAAAGAGAAGCCCGTGCACCACAATGAAGAGTAGTTCCCACTTGCTGCAACTAGAGAGAGCCCGTGCACGGCAACAAAGACCTAACGCAGCCAAAAATAAAATAAGTAAATAAATTTATTAAAAAAATAAAAAGATAGTCTCTTCAACAAATGGTGCTAGAAAACTGGATATCTACATGCAAAGAAAATGATATAGGACCCCTACCTTACACCATATATAAAAATCAACTCAAAATGGATTAAAGACTGAAAAACAGAACTGAAACTATAAAACTGCTAGAAGAAAATGTAGGGGAAAAGAAACCACAATCAATCAATTAGCACTCCTACCCTTATCAAAGAAATTATCTGTAGCTATTTATATCTGGTCTTGAGATGCTTCCCAAGAGTATTTCAGTTTTTACCACTGTGATAATATGTGGGGAAATATCTAATTCTACACCAAAAAATGAAGTCAAGTTGAAATAAAAACAAACAAAATAGAAAATAAAAAATCACAAGGGGATACTTTAGCTTAGCACAGTACCTGGCATATAGTAGGAACTCAATGCTATAAATGAAGACACCTGTATTTGCTCTTTTCAAATATAATTGTTCAGTATCACACAGTTAAAGGAAGGATATTTTTCTTAAAATGAAAGATACAAACTATAGCATCTTTGTACGCTGAAGGTAATGGTCCAATTAAATGGTCCAATTAATTAATTAATTAAAGATGCAGGAGAAAAGGAGAACATCAGGAGTGAAGACCTTGAAAAAAAGAGAGGGAATGGAATCTAGAACACAAATGTAGGAGTCTTTGATGGGAGCAAGGAAACCTTTCCTAGTACACAAGAGAAGGCAGAGAGTAAGAACACAGTTGAGTTGACATTTTGAGTGATGGGAAATTAAGGAAGCTTTGTATGATTTTTCTTTCTATTTTCTCAGTAAAATATGATACATCATCTTCTTACATTACAAATGTATTAGAAGTTTGTTATTGAAAATATTGCTCAATTTATGTCCTTCCAACTTACAAAAATTTTCCTTGTTACTGTAAGTATTGACAAATATTTACTTAATGTTATCTGTAACAAAAGTTTTGAGCTCCTTAGGGCTAGTTAAGAACTATATTTTATGTGGAATCTAAAATATGACACAAATGAACCTATCTATGAAACACAAATAGAATCACATACATAGAGAAGAGACTGGTGGTTGCCAAGGGGGAGGGGTTTGGGGGAGGGATGGAGCGGGAGGTTGGGGTTAGCAGATGTAAGCTTTTATATATAGAATGGATAAACAACATGGTCCTACTGTATAGCACAGAGAACTATATTCAATATCCTATGATAAGGAGGGGGGATCATGATGGCAGAGGACTAGGACGTGGAGCTCACCTCCTCCCACAAAAACATTAAAAATACATCTTCAAGTGGAACGACTCACACAGAACAGCTACTGAATGCTGACAGAAGACCTCAAACTTCCAAAAAGACAAGAAAACCTCCACATAAATGGGTACAACAATAGGAAAAAGAAAAAGAAGGAATCAGGACAGGGCCTGTGCCCTGGGGAGGGAGCTGTGAAGGAAGAAATGTTCCTATACCTGGGGAAGTTTTCTCACAGTTGGGGGGATCAGAGTGGACAGAGGAGGAGCTTTGGAACCTAGGAGGAGAGCACAGCAACAGGTTTGTGGAAGGCAAATGGAGAGTAACCTGCACAGAAGGTTGGCACTGCTGCGCTGTGCTCCCCAGCCTGAGACACTCATCTGTCAGCATGGGTCAGGGCTGAGTGCTGAAGCTAGGCTTCAGAGGTCAGACCCAGGGAGAGGACCAGGGTTGGATGCGTGGAAAGAGCCTGAAAAGGCTGGGCTGTGGCAGCTGAGGGTGTACTCAGAATAAGTCTGGGTCCGCCAAAGAGGCAAGGCACCATTATTTGAGAGTGAATGAGGAGAGGAGCAGGACCACCATAATAGCTTCTTTCCCTTTGAGTGTTCCCAGGCAACAGGACACCACCTAAAGGAACTCCGGGGGTGGGCATGAGTAGCCACTGCCATCGTGGACTCCAGAGGTGGGCACTGGCCACCACTACGAGATCCACAAGCAGGTAGTGGGCCCTGTCCCTGCTGTCCTGGGAGGGCACAGAGAGGAGCTGCCCATAGAAGACCCTAAAGCAGGCGGCAGACATTGCCCCCACTGTCCTGGGAGCGCACAAGGGCCGCTGTACCTGCACACCCCATATCAAGGGGATAAAGGCCAGCATACACTGAGGAAAGAGGCAGCAAGCATCCAAACTAAAAGCAGCCCATCGATTCCAGAAATAGGCAGAGTAGGACTTGAGCTCAACTCCTCTCATGAAAACACCAAAATTACAACTAACTGCTGAACAACCATTGACAAAGAATGACTGGAACCTACCAATAAATATATTTTACATTCAAAGACAAAGAAGAAGACATAATGAGACAGCAGGAGGGGTGCTTTCATGACATAATCAAATCCCATACCCACTGGGTGAGTGACCTGAAAACTGGAAAATAATTATATCACAGAGGTTCTCCCACAAGAGTGAAAGTTCTGAGCCTCCCCAGCCTGAGGGTCCGGCATCAGGAAGAGAAATCCCCAAAGCATTTGGCTTTGAAGGTCAGCAGGACTTGAGAGCAGGAGCTCCACAAGACTGGGGAAAACAGAGACTCTATTCCTGGAGGGTGCACACAAGGTTTCATGTACACTGGGACCCAGCACAAAGCAGTAACTCCATAGAAGCTGGGGCTGGACCTACCTACAAGTCTTGGAGGGTCTCCTAGGGAGATGAGTGTCAGCTGTGGCTTACTGTGGTGGTCAAGCACACTGGTGTCAGAGGCCCTAGAGAAGATTGATCAGTGTGAGCTCTCCCAGAGTTTGCCATTTTGGCATCAAGACTTGGCCTTACCCAACAGCCTACAAGGCTCCAGTGCTGGAACGCCTCAGGCCAAACAACCAGCAGGATAGGAACACAGGCCCACCTATCAACAGACTGGGTGCCTAAAGCCTTACTAAGCTCACAGCCACCTATAAACACGCTCCTAAACATGGCCCTGCCCACCAGAGGGACATGACCCAGCTCCATCCACCAGTGGGCAGGCACCTGTCCCTCATATCAGGAAGCCCCCACAAGCCTCAGGACCAACTTCACCCACCAGAGGGCAGACACCAGAAGCAAGAGGAGCTACAATCCTCCAGCCAGCAGAAAGGAATCTACAAACACAGAAAGTTAGACAAAATGAGATGGCAGAGAAATATGTTTCAGATGAAGGAACAAGATAAAAACCCACAAGAACAACTAAATGAAGAGGAGATAGGCAACCTATCTGAAAAATAATTTAGAGTAATGATAGTAAAGATGATCCAAGATCTCAGGAAAAGAATGGAGGCACAGATGGAGAAGTTACAAGAGATTTTTAACAAAGAGCTAGAATATTTAAAGAACAAACAAACAGAGATGAACAATACAATAACTGGAATGAAAAATACACTAGAAGGAACCAATAGCCGAATAATTGAGGCAAAAGAACGAATAAGTGAGCTGGAAGACAGAATGGTGGAAATCACAGCCACAGAACAGGATAAGGAAAAAAGAATAAAAAGAAATGAGGACAGTCTCAGAGACCTCTGGTACAACATTAAATGCACCAACATATAAGGGTACCAGAAGGAGAAGAGAGAAAGGGCCTGAGAAAATATTTGAAGAGATTATAGCTGAAAACCTCCCTAACATGAGAAAGGAAATGCTCATTCAAGTCCAGGAAGTGCAGAGAGTCCCCTACAACATAAACCCAAGGAGGAACATACCAAGACACATATTAATCAAACTGACAAAAATTAAAGACAAAGAGAAAATATTAAAAGCAACAAGGGAAAAGCAACAAATAACATACAAGGAAACCCCCATAAGGTTATCAGCTGATTTTTCAGCAGAGACTCTGCAGGCCAGAAGGGAGTGGCATGATATATTTAAAGTGATGAAAGTGAAAAACCTACAACCAATAATACTCTACCCAGCAAGGCTCTCATTCAGTTTTGATGGAGAAATCAAAAGTTTTACAAACTAGGGAAAGCTAAGAGAATTCAGCACCACCAAACCAGTGTTATAACAGATCCTAAAGGAACTTCTCTAGGTGGAAAAGAAGAGGCCACAACTAGAATCAAGAAAATTATGAATGGGGAAGCTCACTGGTAAAGGCAAATATACAGTAAATGTAGGAAATTATCCACACACAATATGATATCAAACCCAGCAATCGTGAGAAGAGGAGAGTACAAATGCAGGATACTGGAAATACATTTGAAATTAAGAGATCAGTAACTTAAAACAATCTTGTACATATATAGACTGCTATATCAAAACTTCATGGGAACCACAAACCAAAATCTACAATATATGTATAACTGAATCACTTTGCTGTACAGCAGTAATTAACACCACATTGTAAATCAACTATACTTCAATTTTTAAAAAAAAGAGCTGTATTTTATTAATTTTTGAATATCCCATTGTGCTTACTATAGTGCTTACCAATTGACAGTAATTGATTAATGTGATATAGAACAAAAAGATGAGCTTTGGAATCAGAGAGATTTTGTTTCTAATCATGGGTTTGCCATTTATTAGCTATGTGTGACACTGGGTAAGTTACTTAATATCTCCAAGCTTCAATTTCCACATTTGTAAAATGGAAATAATAATATTCTCTTCATAGAGTTATTGTGAAGATGAAATAACATAATGAAACTGTCTAGCATAGTGCCTGATGGTGTGCTGGTAAATGTTTAGCAACCTGTTTTCAGGGGAACAAAAAGCCCTGATTTCTAGAGCTTCCCAATTTCCATGATGTAAATATTTCTACCACGGCCAATTTCAAGTTGTCAATGTTATGTCACTGAATGCAGAGTTGGGAAGATATGTGCATAATCAGCTCTCAGAAGCTGGCACCAGCTCATTCCAGCATGACACTGGAGGGGCACAATAAATAACATCTAACATTATAATGGTTAAAGATGTCCAATCATTGTTGAAAATGTGATTAAGAACAATACACTGTCATTTGTCTGCATTTAGCACTGTGTGTGCATTTTATCAGAAGCTTTATAATAGTTATGGCAATGGTGTAATCTGGAATTTGAAGAGAAGTATGCATATCTAACTCAAAGTTCCTTCTTCTGTTACAAGAAACAATTGACTAATGATCCAGTAAGGCTTTGGTGGAGCAACAAAGTAGAACTAACTATAAAATACAGTCTTCATAATAGACAATTTGGAAAATACAGGCTATATATTTGAGGAGGTCTTTTTTGGAAATGAGCAACAGAAACTCATAGGAGAACCAACTTTGCTTTGACTTGTGAAAGATGTGACATACAGTACAATAGCCAGGAACCAAATTTGTATACCTTATGTAAAATTTATGAAAATGCAAATGAGAAATAATAAGTTGAAAAATTTGTTAAGATAAATGTTACTTTTCCTGTTTCCTCCATATAATTTACAAACTTAATATAAAATTATACAATATATGTAGAGAAACTTGCAGAAATCTTCCCCAAAATGTAAATAGTTAATATCTGATTATTTACATCTCATAATCATTGAACTGGCATTTAACTGAAATCTTCATTTTTTTCTTATAGTATACATGATCCTCTCCCATTTTCAATACAATTTGTAAGAAAAGACTTTCAACATGCAGAATTTCCTTTATATGATGTACAAGTTATATCTAACCATGACCACAGTCGTCAATTGCTTTTATGACAGAGCTCAATATTTGCTATCAGAATATTTCTCTTGCTGTGTCACCTTTTCAAATAAACTATTTTCAGAAATAGTAGTATGACCTTTCCTTCATCCCAAACCTTTCATCATTGGTTTTCAAATGTTACAAATGTTTTACTGATGCTTAGAGATGAATTCCTGACTGATGAAATATTCTTTCAACTCAAAACCTTGATGGACTTTAAAATGCCAAGTCTATGAATAAAAGTGATGTTTCCTTTATTGCTAGAATTGCTCTAACTTGTTTTTCAGAGTATGTCATCTTATAGAGGATTTTCAGGTATATCCTAGGGCAGAAGTGCTGGGTTTGGAATCAAGAAATCTATATGCATAAGAGTGTATGCAATTGTTTCTCTCAAGGTTATAAGGTAGGAATCTATGTTTGAGTATGTTCACTACCCTTATGTAACCATGCTTTATCACCCTGCAGGGAGGTAGAAGCTACGAGCAAACAGACCCTGGATATACACTATGAGTTTGGTTATTATGGTAAAATTCTTTCATTCTAATTGTTTTCATTTTTGACTAATATATGTTGAGCCATGTTGCACAAAAATAAGTATGCACATTATTAACATACACTCTTAATATTAAAAATCATATACCATGCAACATTTTCTTTACTCATAGAAACCACAAAATAACTCGATTTGTTTACTCTTAGTCATGACTTTAAATATGCTTAAGTGATTCTTAACAGCATATATACAAAATATCCGGGGGTGCTTCTTAAAAAATAGATATGATTTACCCTTAGAAATTCTGATTCAAGGTCTGAATTTTTGCCCAAGCACCTGTATTTTTAAAAAGCTCCACAAGTAATTCTAATGTGTAGCTGGGACTGTGAACCACTGTCTCAAGCAGTAACGCATAACCATAAGGCAGCAAGTACAGTGTTTGCTTTCCAAGAGGCCTGCTACTCAAAGTGAGGTCCTCATACCAGCAGCATCAGCATGGCCTGGGAGCTTGTTAGAAATGCAGAACCCTGGCCCCACGCTACACATGCTGATTCAGAGTCTGTATTTAACAAGACCCAAGGTCTCCTCATAAGCACCTTAAAATTTAAGAAACACTGAGCAGGCAAACAGATTTAGCTATTTAAAAGTGAGAAAGAATGTCCATCTTTCTTTTCAGGAAACAGTAATAAAGCTAAAAATACTTCATTGTAGAAGCATAATTTAACTTTCCTGAATACAAACTCTAGATCTCCAAGTGGTTGCTGAATACAGTCTCTTTATTCATCACATGGATGAACTTGAATGGCTTCCTATTTTCCAGCTAAAAAGGTTCTAGATTTCATTTTGGAAAGAGACTTTCAGAGGTCTTTTATCACAGCAGCTTTTGGATCATAGCTGAACAACTCTGGGCTTTATAAAGGTAGAAGTGAATTCATGTGTGATTTTTTTGTAGTTAGTAGAGAGATCGTTCTCTCTGCTCTATGACTTCACAGGACATGTCAATGGGTTTTGGAGAACAGAGCCAAAATCAGGCAATTCTGCCTTTCTCAGATGATGTGATATGACAAAACTCTCCCCTTCACTCTTTGTTAAATTTGTCTCTGTTTGTAAGGCTGAAATAAGTGGTTCCGCTCCCTAAATCATAGATGTTGAAAGTGAAATAATTGGTCTTATATTTCCAAAATCAATAAATGATCTGTTCACAGTAAGGAGATTTGTTGCCAGTATCAAATAACATTCTTTATAATATATGATTCCTGGGCTTTACCTCACTGCCTCTATTTCAAAAATTGGCCTTTTGTATGCTCTTCCTCCCTTTATTGTAGGATCATATATAAAAATACATGATTACATGTAAGCAAAAAAAGATAACAGATTCATCAAATAAGCTATTTGCTATAAATTATAATATTTTAATTGCAACCTAATAGAATTTTGTATGAATGCAGATGTACAGTTTTTTAAGTTGGATTGACATTATTTGAAAAGAGTAAATTAAACATTTAAGTTTTAGGAGTGTAAGCAAATTAAGATGTAATTCAAGTCTAAAGAAGAGTTACGCTTCTCAAAGGAAACTGAAGAGCACTAATTTGCATTTTAGTAATCAGTAATAGGGGTTATGAGGTGTTGATTATGTTCCACATATGACCTTTTTAAGTTTCTAGGTAATGTACCTCAATTAATTGTCTGTGGCATCATAAAGAACCCTTTCACTGCAGTATGATTATGAAATACAATAAAATTCTTTCAATGCAGCTGAAGTATGAAATGCACAACTGACCTTAGCACTTAGCAGTAGCTCACTGTATTAATGCAGATTTTCTGTTCGCATTAATTACAACGTGGTCAAAACTCTGACTAGCTCAACTAATGTTTTTCTGTAAGACATACTGAGTTTTGTAAAGTCATGGAAATTACCACACTTTAAAATTTATATTTCATTACCAGCTGTCTAAATATACACTGAAAACTAATTAAGAATTTTAGTACTACAGTAATGAGGCAAGTTAGAAGTGACTATTGGTGAAACAACTTCAACTCCTATTGAAGGCTTTTCTATTTGTCTCTAGGCTTGCCACAAACCATGAAGAAAACCTAGGAATCCTTTGCTCACCATTCATTTATTGACTATCTACTAAACGCAAATCAGCGAGTATGCATGCTTATTGACAAAAAGTAATAATAACCAGGGGTAGATAAGACATAGTTCTTGTCCTTAAGGAGTTTATACAGTAAAAGGAGGAATTTACAATTACCACAGGAATCTAACCATCTCTCCTCCAGAAATAAACGGTAATTCTGAAAACAGAGATATTATGAGTAGATTGCAGACTTATAGTATGTTAGCATTGGGGGTGGGAAGGAGTTGTGGGGAAGTAGAATGTCTTAAGATTTATTTCTTGAGCAGAATGTCTTAAGATTTATTTCTTGAAGGGAGAACGACAATACAGAACTCAAATGAAAACACTGGCAATCTGGGAGGCTCCTGACCTGTCATATCTTGCTTCAGGAACTCTGCTGCAGTCCAAACTCAAATGTATTAACACCATTTCTGTGGCAGCAATTTACAAAATCCATTCTTCCATTTATCATTCATTTCAATTAAAATTACACAAGAATTTGTCATGTAACAACAGACAAAACATTATTTCCATTCCTTGGCACTGTATTTATATTTCATGTAATACAATTGGACAAAAGGATTATGTTTGACTTGACCTATTCACTGTGGTAAAACTGAGTTACTGCCTATTAAAACTCTGAAATAAATGGTCACCCCATTAAGACAGCCTCTGTGCCCTAGGACCACACTTTTAAAAATATTCCCTTAAAATATGATCCTAGATAAGTTGTTAATTTTAAATTATGACATTACCAAATATATTATGTGTGCAAATAGTGAACTATTTCATTCTTACCCATTAACCTATGGACAGAAAACAAAAGTATTTGAGATACTCTACATAAACTTTGAAAATAGAGAAGGGGAATATAATTTTGGAATCATGCATTTACTCATTAAAAAGTAACTAAATTCATTTATTCATTTTTTTTCCTATTCAAGGGGTTTTTCAAAGTCTACGACAGAAATTTTAGTTGTTCATTCACCTAAGAAAAGTCATTGTTTATGTAATGCTCAAAGGTACAAGAAAATTCATATGTAGGAATTTAAAATAAAACAGGATGCATGAAAATAACTTCTAAAACATCACACATTTAAAGATTAAGAGTAACATCACTGAAAAACAGAGGGTCATTTACTAAAAATCTCTGGCATTTGGGGTCAGAACATTGTAAAGATGCTAGAAATTTCACTTTGTGGTCTCCTGGTAGATAGCGGAAAATAGGGAGGGAGTCAAGTTGTAATACTGGCCCACCTCTGGAACAGGAGGTGGAGTGTAGAGAAAAGAAGCTAATAGTAAATGGGTGAACCAAGAAGCAGAAATAACTTGGGAGAATGGATGAGTCTGCAACAACAAAAAGAGGAAAGAAGAATGGGGCTGACCAGATAAATGTCTAGACTAGCTGGAACTTGGATTAAGAAGTAGATGGAAAGGCCTTGCACACATATGTATTCTCAAACATATACACACACAAACACTCACACAGAGGCAGTACTAAAGGCTATAATTTATGACTCCTTTGCAAATGGTTTCAAAGGAAAATGAATATACTATAAAGCTACAGTAATCAAGACAGTATGGTACTGACACAAAAACAGAAATATAGATCAATGGAACAGGATAGAAAGCCCAGAGATAAACCCATGCACATATGGTCACCTTATCTTTGATAAAGGAAGCAAGAATATACAATGGAGAAAAGACAGCCTCTTCAATAAGTGATGCTGGGAAAACTGGACAGCTACATGTAAAAGAATGAAATTAGAACACTCTCTAACACCATACACAAAAATAAACTCAAAATGGATTAAAGAGCTAAATGTAAGGCCAGACAGTATCAAACTCTTAGAGGAAAACATAGGCAGAACACTGTATGACATAAATCACAGCAAGATCCTTTTTGACCCACCTCCTAGAGAAATGGAAATAAAGACAAAAATAAACAAATGGGACCTAATGAAACTTAAAAGCTTTTGCACAGCAAAGGAAACCATAAACAAGATGAAAAGACAATCCTCAGAATGGGAGAAATATTTGCAAATGAAGCAACTGACAAAGGATTAATCTCTAAAATACATAAACAGCTCATGCAGTTCAATATAAAAAAAAAAACCCAATCCAAAAATGGGCAGAAGACCTAAATAGACATTTCTCCAAAGAATATATACAGATTGCCAACAAACACATGAAAGAATGCTCAACATCATTAACCATTAGAGAAATGAAAATCAAAACTACAATGAGATATCATCTCACACTGGTCAGAATGGCCATCATCAAAAAATCTACAAACAATAAATGCTGGAGAGGGTGTGGAGAAAAGGGAACCTTCTTGCACTGTTGGTGGGAACGTAAATTGATACAGCCACTATGGAGAACAGTATGGAGGTTCCTTAAAAAACTAAAAATAGAATTACCATACAACCCAGCAATCCTACTACTGGGCATATACCCTGAGAAAACCATAATTCAAAAAGAGTCATGTACCAAAATATTCATTGCAGCTCTATTTACAATAGCCAGGACATGGAAGCAACCTAAGTGTCCATCAACAGATGAATGGATAAAGAAGATGTGGCACACATATACAATGGAATATTACTCAGCCATAAAAAGAAACGAAATTGAGTTATTTGTAGTGAGGTGGATGGACCTAGAATCTGTCATACAGAGTGAGGTAAGTCAGAAAGAGAAAAACAAATACCGTATGCTAACACATATATATGGAATCTAAAAAACAACAACAAAGTGGTCATGAAGAACCTAGGGACAAGATGGGATTAAAGACACAGACCTACTAGAGAATGAACTTGAGGATACGGGGAGGGGGAAGTGTAAGCTGGGACAAAGTGAGAGAGTGGCATGGACATATATACACTACCGAATGTAAAATAGATAGCTAGTGGGAAGCAGCCGCATAGCACAGAGAGATCAGCTCAGTGCTTTGTGACCACCTAGAGGGGTGGGATAGGGAGGGTGAGAGCGAGGGAGATGCAAGAGGGAAGAGATATGGGGACATATGTATCTGTATAACTGATTCACTTTGTTATAAAGCAGAAACTAACACACCATTGTAAAGCAATTATACTCCAATAAAGATGTTAAAAAATTTAAAAAAATTAAAAAAAATAAAGTGAACCTAAACTTTAAAAAAAAAGGAAAATAAAACCTTAGGGTGGTTATTAATTCAGTACTTTTATATCAATTCCATTTACCAGAGAGATTATAAATATGCTTAGAATGAAAGGCAAATATAATAGCATACTTTGTTAGACATTTAATTCTGTTGATTTTCCCCTGAATGTAATATGAAAAAGAGAAAAGAGGTATACCTTTTTTTAGAAAGGAAATGCAGGCTTACAAATTAATATATCATCTCTGCTTGTCAAAATCTTTTTCACCCTTCAATATACCTCTCACTATACCTATGAGGCCTATTCTGATGAGATTTATTTCCTCTGAATTCACCTATATCTTAACAATGTATACTTGCATAATGTTAAATTTTTGGTATGCTTGTTTTGTCCCCCTCTCCCACATGAGCTTCACAAGGACAAAAACCTTTAACTTTGTATCCTTTTTTTCTTTTTTGTATACATTGTTTCTCTAATGTTCTGTTATTGAAACCCTTACTCTCCTCCCTCAATATTCTTCTCATTGTTTAAATATTGAATCTCTGTCATCAATAGTGACGGAACCTAAAACTACAAATTATCTTAAACTGTGGTTCTCAATCATTTGGGTCCATCAGAATCATCTGGAGAACTTGTTAAAACACAGATAGGTGGTCCCCACGCTCAGAGATTCTGACTGGAGTGGGCCTGAGATTCCGCATTTCGAATATGTTCTCATTTGCTGCCTTTGGTGAGGAGCTCTATTTTGAGTAACACTATTCTCCAGGGGTTGGCAATAGCCTTTGGCCAGATCCCATCCTCAGCTTTCTTTTTCTTCACTTCTTAGGATTATCTATTTTTATAACTATTTTATTGATATATAATTCACATACCATACAATTCACAGACTTAAAGTGTATAGTTCAGTGGGCTTTGTTAAATTCACAGATTAGTGCAACCATAACCACAAGTTTAGAACATTTTCATCATTCCCAGAAGAAACCCATATCCATTAGCAGTCACCCCCCCCCCCACTTCCCCCTACTCCGCAACCCTCCTCAGCCTGTTTTTGTAGGTCTGAGAGCTGAGCATGTTATTTTACATTTTTAAAAGCATATAAATAAAACACAAAGATGAACATGTGACAGGGATCTTATATGGCCTACAAAGCACAATATATTTACTATATAACTGTTTACAGAAAAAGTTTGCTGACCCTTTTAAGACATAGACTCTACCGCCATTGAATATAAAAATCCAGCATCTCAGAGTCAGATACTAATAAAGAAGCAAAAGCAAATTATTTTTTACAATATCCTAAGAACTGCCTCCTGCCTCAGTTCCATGGTTGGTCTATTAGAGGCAATAATAAATGAATTATGACAAAACCTAATAAGCTACCAAGATGACAGTAATCCCAATTAAAGGACCTTAGTGTTGAAGAAGCTTGGAGAGACAATGTGATGAGTACTGGAGTCTGGATCTAATTTCTCTGCTAAACTGTCTGATTTTGGGTCCTCAGTTCCTAATCTCGCTGAGCCTTTTTTTTCCCCCAAAGGGACGTGGGTGAGTATTATTTACATATCTTCACTGTTAACCTCAAAAGTTTGTTGTGAGAATCTAATGAAATGGTGGATGTGAAAATTCCTTATAAAGTATAAAATACGAAAGTATAAAGTTGGGCTACCTTCCTAACTAGGTGAAGAAAAACTAGGGCTGCCAAATAAAGTATTTGCAGTACATACTTATATTAAAACATTAGTAGTTGTTTATTTGAAGTTTATATTTAACTGTGCATTCCTTATTTTTATTTGCTACTCAATAGCAACGCTAATAGTAACATAATCTTATTTGTACATTATATTATATATTTTAGAAAGTAATTTAACATGCATCATTTAAATAAATGAATATTTGTAATAATGGTTATATCATTCTCTCTATTGTGCATATAAAGAAAATGAGGCCTAGTGAGGTTAAATTACTTGTCAAAAGTAGTGCAAAAAGTAGGTGTGTGTCAAGTATTAGGGTCAGGTTTGAATCCAATTACTGGGAACTCTTTAAATCTATGTTTCTTAACCCTTTTGGACTCAAGAATCTCTTTCAAAGTAATGTATAATTTTGAGAAGCTCTTAGGAATTAAGTAATTACTTAATTAGTTTTTAAAAGTAAAAAAAGTAAAAAGTAAAGGCCACTGTTTAAAAGTTTTGCTTGGCATATGATAAAGAAATGATGTTAAAGCTTAATTTAGACCAAACATTTTATTATGTTTCCTTTAAATATACTTTTAAAATATGATACATTTAAAAATAGTTTTACCTATTCCCATTTAACAAGTGACTCGTTGTGACAGCAGTCTCCTAATAGCTATTCTTTTCTTCTGAAAGAGAAACTCATTTTTATCTGGGCACATGATTTCTCAGATTAAATACTACATTTCCCAGCTTCCCTTGTGGCTAAGTGTGGCCTTGTAACTAAAACAGTGTTTTTTAAAGGAAAGGACCATGCCTTTTCTTTGCCTTTGATTCATTCCTGCTGGCTGAATGCAGATGTGATGGGTAAACCTTTTGGATCATGAGGTTGAAACTATCTGATAAGAATGGGAGAGTAGCAAGGTAGAAGAAGCCTATGTCCCTGATGATTTTGTGAAGCAACCTCACCCTTGAACTGCCTACCCACAGACTTCTTTCACATGAGAGAGACACAAACTTCTCTCTCATTTAGGCTGCCATTGCTGCTGATTAAGAAAGTTGATGACCAAGGGCCCATGCTGCCTATTCTACAACTTTCAGCCAAATGGATGCCTTAAAACTTGCATTTGGGAACCCTTGTGCACTGTTGCTGGGACTGTAATTGGTACAGCTACTATGGAAAACAGTATGGAGGTTCCTCAAAAAATTAAAAATAGAACTACCGTACAATCCAGCAATTCCACTTCTGGGTATTTATCTGAAGAAAACAAAAACACTAACTCGAAAAGATATATGCACCCTTATGCTCACTGCAGCACTAATTACAATAACCAAGATATGGAAACAACTTAGGCGTCCATCAATAGATGAATGGATGAAGAAGAAGATGGGATACACACACACACACAAACACACACAAACACACACACACGGAATATTTTTTAGCCATAACAAATAATGAAATCTTGTCATTTGCAACAACATGGATGGACCTAGAGGGTATTATGCTAAGTATAATAAGTAAGACAGAGAAAGACAATTACCATATTATTTCCCTTATATGTGGGATCTAAAAAAAAAAAAATGAACAAAACAAAAGAGAAACAGACTCACAGATACAAAAACCAAACGTGTGGTTACCAGAGGGGAAAGAGATTGGGAGGTAGGAGAAATAAGTGAAGTGGATTAAGATGTACAAACTTCCAGTTATAAAAAAAGTAAATCATGGGGATGTAATGTACAACATAGAGAATATAGTCAATAATATTGTAATAACTTTGTATGGTGCACTACACTTATTGTGGTGAACATTTCAAAATGTATATAAATTTCAAATCACTATGATGCACAGCTAAAACTAATGTGATATTGTATGTCAATTATACTTACAAAAAAACTTGTATCTTTTTCTCTACTAAATTCATTTTCAAATTAAACCTCATGCATGTAAGTGCATCTGATTAGAGGAATAAAATCACATCTGTGCTATAAGAACTATGGAAAATGTCATTTTTAGCTTTACAGTCTCTGCAATACAGCAAGGCACATTAGAAGGAGGTTGAGATGGATGATGAGCAAGACAATTCAAAATATCCACCTTATGCACTGTTTTAATTTTCATTAATTATGTTAGTATAAATATGATTTCTTGAAATATAAACTCATGTTTGATTTTGGGACTGAACAAAGAGACAGAAAATTAACTCTATGTAATGCACCAAAAATAGATAAACTTGTTTTATGATTTGATGTTTAATACCTATGTATTGGCATTTTTTTTTTTAGAAATTCACGTTCTTTTATTTATTTATTTTTTAATTTATGGCTGTGTTGAGTCTTCGTTTCTGTGCGAGGGCTTTCTCTAGTGGCGGCAAGTGGGGACCACTCTTCATCGCGGTGCGCGGGCCTCTCACCATCGCGGCCTCTCTTGTTGTGGAGCACAGGCTCCAGACGCGCAGGCTCAGTAATTGTGGCTCACGGGCCCAGTTGCTCCGTGGCATGTGGGATCTTCCCAGACCAGGGCTCGAACCCGTGTCCCCTGCATTGGCAGGCAGATTCTCAACCACTGTGCCACCAGGGAAGCCCTGTATTGGCATTTTAAATAAATCAATGTATTTTTATATAATCATGTTTTATTTCCAAATTATAAGATTATATTACAAGAGTAAGTTTCAAGCTTTGCAACTATCGTGTTATGGGTGGGAGTCATTTTTATTTCAAATTAATAAAAAAATGACATGGGATATAATTTTGTTTTTCAATATATTTTCACTTTTTTGTGTTGATTTTGAATTGCCAGAGATATCTTCACACTTCATGGATGATTTTGTCATACTAATGAATTTTTGGATCTGATGCAGATCATGCTACATGGAGTATCATTTTTTATTCTGATTACCTTGTATTTCAAAATCAATGTTCTTTATGCATATAAGTTAAATATTATATGAATAATAGGCAAAATACTTTAAAATTATATAACGGTCAAAATCATCATGAAAGCTAGCAAAGACCAGCTGAGCGATTAAAACAAAAAAGTGAGTAAAGACTCATGAAAATTGTTACTGAGTTTCACTAGCTACTGTACATATTTACTCAGCAATAGATTCAGAGGCTCTCAAAGATTTAAAGAAATAAGTTCAAATAAATTTATCAATTTGCTCTTTAAAATTAAGACAGACACCTTTATCCTCTTTAGAAATTAAAATGGATACCTTTATCTCCTTTTATTATATGAATGTCTGGATTGCAGTTTAGAAATGTGGCATTTAAAAAAGTAGATTATATTTCAAAGTCTATTGTTAAATCCTAAGCAACTTCTGGTTACAGTAATAGTTTTCTACTCAGAATAACAAATATGTATTCCAAGCAATCTTGCCCGCAGATAGCTACTTTTTTTCACTGTGCCTTAGTTTACTTAGTTATAATGAATGTAAAACCAGAAAATTAGGTAATTCACTCATAAATCCCTTTTATGTCTAAAAAAAATTTTTAAATACTTTATTGCTAAAAAATTCTAACCATCATCTGCGCCTTCAGTGAGTCATAATCTTTTTGCAGTAGTAACATCAAAGATCACTGATCACAGATCAGCATAACAAATATAATAATAATGAAAATGTTTGAAATATTGCAAGAATTAACAAAATGTGACAGTAAGAAAACGCTGTTGGAAAAATGGAGCCAATTGACTTGCTTGATGCAAAGTTGCCACAAACCTTCAATTTTTTTAAAAAACAGAAAACAATAACTGCAAAATTCAATGAAGCAAAGTGCAGTAAAATGAAGTATGCCTGTACATAATGTTTCATAGAATTGGTAACTAATTTTTTTGCAACAACAGATTCAGCAAAATTGCTAGGTACGATAATTTTAAAGACAACCTAAAAGCTTTCTGTGAGTACTGCTTTTGATGTTTCTAATTAATTTCTTGAATGCAGCCAACCTGATTTCTCTATAAATTCTTATGACATCTGGCGAAATAAAGTAATATGGTTCTCTATCATTTTGTGGAAAAATGTCTACATGTAATGCTAACCACATTATATAACAACTAAACTTTGGATAGAATCAAATACATTAATCACTATGCCTCTCCTCAGGTAAACAAAAGGATGTAAGAAATTGCAGCATTAAAACATTTTTTATGGGTCAAATCTTTACAAAGTGTCACTGAGAAACACATATGTAAAGATATGTTGTTTCAGAAAATTTTCCCAGTGTTTAGAGTGTTGATATTTTGTGAATATTTTTATAATTAAAATATGCTCCATATATACTGGTAAAATATGATAAAATATAATATTTTTTCTAAAAAGTATTATTTGCCAATTAAGCACTTTTTTTGAAATTAAGCATTTTGAGGAAAAAATCATATTGCTTTATTGTAAGAAATACTGTAACTCACAGCCCATATTTAAATTTTTCTTCTCATTTTAATATCTTAATATTTATTTTAATACACTTTGACATTTAATTTGTAATCTAAATTGTTCTTTGGAAGCATTTCTCCCAGGGGTGGGGAGAGAGAAATTAGGAGGTTGGGATTAACATATACACACTACTATATATAAAGTAAATAACCAACAAGGACCTACTGTATAGCACAGGGAACTATACTCAATATCTTGTAATAACCTAAAAGGGAAAAGAATCTGAAAAATTATATATATATATATATATATATATATATATATATATATATATAACTGAATCACTGTGCTATACACCTGAAACTACCACAACATTGTAAATCAACTATACTTCAATAAAATTTTTTAAAAATTTAAAAAAACTTTTATTTTTACCAACATTAAGGTAAATTGTATAGAAACATACATTTTATTTTTATAAATTTATTTATTTTATTTATTTATTTTTGGCTGCGTTGGGTCTTCATTGCTGCACGTGGGCTTTGTCTAGTTGCGGCGAGTGGGGGCTACTCTTTGTTGTGGTGTGCGGGCTTCTCATTGCAATGGCTTCTCTTGTTGTGGAGCATGGACTCTAGGTGCGCGGGCTTCAGTAGTTGTGGCACATGGGCTCTAGAGTTCAGGCTCAGTAGTTGTGGTGCACAGGCTTAGTTGCTCTGCAGCATGTGGGATCTTCCCAGACCAGGGCTCGAACCCATGTCCCCTGCATTGGCAGGCAGATTCTTAACCACTGAGCCACCAGGGAAGCCCCAGAAAAATACATTTTAATGAGTGTTTATAACAATATATAGAAAAGGCTATTTAAATTCACAACCAGCATAAAGAAGATTAAGCTATTAAGAACATAAAACAATTATCAGTATGCCTACTCTTGACTCAAGTCTAGAATTCTGTGAGTGCGTGTTTCTTAATATCTCCATTTATAAAGTGCCTCTACCATCCACCTCTGAGACTTTACCTTTCCTGAGTTAGGGCTGCACATTTTTCTGTTTTTCTGTTTAAAAACATACTTTTAAATTTCTTTAACAACCTGAAAATGAAAGATCCAAGTGTTAAAAACATAATAATTAGAACAGATTAACAGCACCAATTTATACCCTAATGTTCACCTATGGCTTAATTTGTAAAACTCAGTTGACTTATAAGAAAAACTGTGATTCCTAACTACTGTCTAGTGACATTGGAAACTGTCCATTTAATGGAGGAATACAGCAAGTACAGCAAATGGTGTGTAAAATTGAGTAGAGAGGTCTTTACTTTTTTCCCTATAATTATTGTCACCACCTTTTCCTAGAATGGCATGAGGGTGGTGAAGCATTCAACAGTCACTTCCATCCACCTGTGGCTTGTTGTCATTAAACAGTATAACTTTATGTCAAACAGTTTATGCTCAAGTCTGATATGAATTATGCCCTATGCCTGGGATTTAATAAAATGCTTTTGATCATTGAAATTTGAGAGTTTTTCATTCATTCTTCCTGTTTAACTTAGCCTGGGACTGCCCTTCAACTGTTTTATAATGACAGAACTATTCTTCCATCAAATACAAGTTGTATAATTCTTCTTATCAAAAGCATGGTTGATTTTCCCACATAAAAGTTTGAATCTTGTTAGTAGATAAATATAGCTTAAAATTTAATTAGGGCAACCTTTATTAGTATAAAATGTTTAATAACAACAACCTTATTATATGACATGTTTACATAGTTGTTTTAAGTGAGACTGGAAAGGCCAAAGGAACTGTTTTTCCCTATGACTTGGAATATAGAAAGGCATATACATGTTTTAACATCAAAGCATTCACTATACTGTGTTACTAACAATATTTAGAAATTAGCAAGCAAATTAATAAAATTCAATTTTCATTTAGACTGTTATACAATACATAAATAATAATCTGAATTGTTCCTTGTATCACACACCCTTTTCACGAGCATTTGCAAGACATTTTTGTTTATATAGTATCTACAGGAAATTCATCTATAAGTGATTGTTCCTACTGAACTTATCAATAGCTTCATTACTGGACACAGTGATAAAATCTACTAATTGAATGATTGCATTATTACGTTATTCTACTTAATAAATGTTATAGTTATTTAATTTTAATAGTATTTAATACTATTCATTATTAATACCATATGCATGATTAATATAACTATATTTCACTTCAGATTTCCAATTATGCTGTTTTCTGCCAATTCATAAATGTCATTCTTGGTTTATTGCAAGTTACTCCATCCCACCAATTCATTTAGTTCCTATTTTCTTCAGGAAACACTTACACTATTATTAACTGGTCAAAATACCTCAGCTACTTATACTTAGTTACTCTACTTTTATAAACCATGTATAATTTTATAAGCTTGTTAGAGTGATTGGCTGCAAATATTTACAGTGACAATAGAAATGACAAAATTAACTACAGTTGATCCTCAGTATCTGCAGGAGATTGGTTCTAGGACACCCTGTGGATACCAAAATCCATGGATGCTCAAGTCCTTTATATAAAATGTCATAGTACAGTCGGCCCTCCGTGTTCACTGTACCTCTTTTCTCAAACTAGCACTAGTTCTCAGAGATTTCCCTTTCTTTGAGGTCTAAAAGACTTGGGCCTGCATTTTCCTCTGGGTCAGAAATGGTCATACAGACATTAGTCCAGGGTTTACGTGTAAATGTGACTTTCTTAACAATTTAAATATTACTTGATTCTATGTATAGCATAACATTTTTTTGTGAATTCATCTTTCAGTGAATACACTTTAGCCACCATCGTTAGCCAGCAGTCTTGGCCAAGCCATATACATGTAAGCATGCCCTTTATTTTCTGTGCTGTTAATGTCTGTTTTGGTGTTTTACATAGATGGCAGAAAACTGGAGAACAAGACTAGTCATTTCAAAGTAATTTTCAAAAGTTGAGAATACAAAGTTGTCCAGGGTTAGAATTATATTAAGCCATATATTAATGTTCTAGTTTGTTCAATTTCATTAAGACTCTCTGTCCATTTTTACTTTTCATGTCTCAACAGAGCTCATGTCTCAACTGTGATTGAAAAAGAAAATATCAACAACTATAAGAATGTTCTAAGACTAATTCAAAGGGCCAGAATTCAGATAAGTTGCAGCCTCCATTAGATATAAATAAAAGCAAAAGGTGAAATCAGAATATCCCATTATGTAACTGCCCATCTCAATTTATAACATTTAAATAGAATGAGTTCTACTTCCCTCTTGACTTGCCAATGTGTACCTCAATGTTTTGAACATTTTGTTCATGACTGAACACAGGTCATTACAGGGAAGAAAGTTCCACACTGATATCTCATATCATAGTAACATTTTCATTTGCAGAGTGGTAATATACTCTACTGTGATTAATATCAATAATGATCACCAAAAGCAATATTAGGAGAAGCTGAATACTTTAATATTTTTAATGGCTACTGCAAATGCAATCTAATCAACAGCTAGTACATAGGTTGTGACTAAAATTTGCAAAATGGAAAAATGGATTGATTTTAATTTCTGTTAATATTAGTTACTAGCCTTGGGCCCTAAAGGTCAATATAAGAATTTATTAGATTCAAAAAGATACATGCACCCCAATGTTCATAGCATCACTATTCACAATAGCCAAGACTTGGTAGCAACCTAAGTGTACATCGACAGATGAATGGATAAAGAAAATGTGTTATACATATATGATGGAATATTACTCAGCCATAAAAAAGAATAAAATAATGCCATTTGCAGCAACATGGACCTAGAGGTTATCATACTAAGTGAAGTAAGTCAGACAGAGAAGGACAAATATCATATGATATAACTTATATGTGGAATCTAAAAAAATTATACAAATGAATTTATTTACAGAACAGACTCACAGAGAAAGAAAGCAAACTTATGGTTACCAAAGGGGAAAAGGGGGGAAGGATATATTAGGAGTTTGGGATGAACATATACACATTCTCTAAATAAAATAGATAAGCAACAAGGACCTAGCACAGGGAACTATATTCAGTGTCTTGTAATAACCTATAATGGAAAAGAATCTGAAAAAAATATATATATATATATTATTGAAACACTTTGCTGTACACCTGAAACTAACACAGCATTGTAAATCAACCATACTTCAGTTAAAAAAAAGAATTTTTGGTCCGGTTTCTAAGTCAGACGTAGGCCAACTCCGGTTGGTTTTGGGACCCAGTTTGGTAAAAAAAAGTGCTCAGAGTCTGAAAGCTCGTGACGCAAAGATGCTGAACGAGGACCGGGACCCGAGAGGACGTCCCCACACCGCCCGAGGCAGCGAGCAGGCAGCGGCTCCAGGGAGCTCAGCAGGCTGAGACCTTGTGGTTTCCACTCCAAGTACACCAACTACGGCCAGAGGAAATCCAGATGCCACAGGCGTTTAAGTATTTCATCCATTCTCTTCTGGCTTGTATGGTTTCTGAGGAGAAGTTGAACATCGTTCTTCTCTGTTCTTCTACAGCCGTGTGGACGAAAGGCTCTCGGTGCTCCAGCCAGGCATCAGGGCCGTGCCTCTGAGGTGGGAGAGCCAACTTCAGGACACTGGTCCACAAGAGACCTCCCAGCTCCACATAATACCAAACGGCAAAAATCTCTCAGAGATCTCCATCTCAACATCAAGACCCAGCTTCACTCAACGACCAGCAAGCTACAGTGCTGGACACCCTATGCCAAACAACTAGCAAGACAGGAACACAGCCCCATCCATTAGCAGAGAGGCTGCCTAAGATCATAATAAGGCCACAGACACCCCAAAATACACCACCAGACGTGGACGTGCCCACCAGAAAGACAAGATCCAGCCTCATCCACCAGAGCTCAGGCACTAGTTCCCTCCACCAGGAAGCCTACACAACCCACTGAACCAACCTTAGCCACTGGGGACAGATACCAAAAACAACGGGAAGTACAAACCTGCAGCATGTGAAAAGGAGACCCCAAACACAGTAAGATAAGCAAAATGAGACGACAGAAAAACACACAGCAGATGAAGGAGCAGGGTCAAAACACACCAGACTTAACAAATGAAGAGGAAATAGGTAGTCTACCTGAAAAAGAATTCAGAATAATGATAGTAAGGATGATCCAAAATCTTGGCAATAGAATAGACAAAATGCAAGAAACATTTAACAAGGACGTAGAAGAACTAAAGAGGAACCAAGCAATGATGAAAAACACAATAAATGAAATTAAAAATACTCTAGATGGGATCAATACCAGAATAACTGAGGCAGAAGAAAGGATAAGTGACCTGGAAGATAAAATGGTGGAAATAACTACTACAGAGCAGGATAAAGAAAAAAGAATGAAAAGAACTGAGGACAGTCTCAGAGACCTCTGGGACAACATTAAACACAACAACATTCGAATTATAGGGGTCCCAGAAGAAGAAGAGAAAAAGAAAGGGACTGAGAAAATATTTGAAGAGATTATAGTTGAAAACTTCCCTAATATGGGAAAGGAAATAGTTAATCAAGTCCTGGAAGCACAGAGAGTCCCATACAGGATAAACCCAAGGAGAAACACGCCAAGACACATATTAATCAAACTGTCAAAAATTAAATATAAGGAAAACATATTAAAGGCAGCAAGGGAAAAACAACAAATAACACACAAGGGAATCCCCATAAGGTTAACATCTGATCTTTCAGCAGAAACTCTGCAAGCCAGAAGGGAGTGGCAGGATATACTTAAAGTCATGAAGGAGAAAAACCTACAACCAAGATTACTCTACCCAGCAAGGATCTCATTCAGATTCGATGGAGAAATTAAAACCTTTACAGACAAGCAAAAGCTGAGAGAGTTCAGCACCACAAAACCAGCTTTACAACAAATGCTAAAGGAACTTCTCTAGGCAAGAAACACAAGAGAAGGAAAACACCTACAATAACAAACCCAAAACATTTAAGAAAATGGGAATAGGAACATACATATCGATAATTACCTTGAATGTAAATGGATTAAATGCTCCCACCAAAAGACACAGGCTGGCTGAATGGATAGAAAAACAAGACTCATATATATGCTGTCTACAAGAGACCCACTTCAGACCTAGAGACACATACAGACTGAAAGTGAGGGGATGGAAAAAGATATTCCATGCAAATGGAAATCAGAAGAAAGCTGGAGTAGCAATTCTCATATCAGACAAAATAGACTTTAAAATAAAGACTATTACAAGAGACAAAGAAGGACACTATATAATGATCAAGGGATCGATCCAAGAGGAAGGTATAACAATTGTAAATATTTATGCACCCAACATAGGAGCACCTCAATACATAAGGCAAATACTAACAGCCATAAAAGGGGAAATCGACAGTAACACAATCATAGTAGGGGACTTTAACACCCCACTTTCACCAATGGACAGATCATCCAAAATGAAAATAAATAAGGAAACACAAGCTTTAAATGATACAATAAACAAGATGGACTTAATTGATATTTATAGGACATTCCACCCAAAAACAACAGAATACACATTTTTCTCAAGTGCTCATGGAACATTCTCCAGGATAGATCATATCTTGGGTCACAAATCAAGCCTTGGTAAATTTAAGAAAATTGAAATCGTATCAAGTATCTTTTCCGACCACAACGCTATGAGACTAGATATCAATTACAGGAAAAGATCTGTAAAAAATACAAACACATGGAGGCTACACAATACATTACTTAATAACGAAGTGATTACTGAAGAAATCAAAGGGGAAATCAAAAAATACCTAGAAACAAATGACAATGGAGATACGACGACCCAAAACCTATGGGACGCAGCAAAAGCAGTGCTAAGAGGGAAGTTTATAGCAATACAAGCCTACCTCAAGAAACAGGAAACATCTCGAATAAACAACCTAACCTTGCACCTAAAGCAATTAGAGAAAGAAGAACAAGAAAACCCCAAAGACAGCAGAAGGAAAGAAATTATAAAGATCAAGTCAGAAATAAATGAAAAAGAAATGAAGGAAACAATAGCAAAAATCAATGAAACTAAAAGCTGGTTCTTTGAGAAGATAAACAAAATTGATAAACCATTAGCCAGACTCATCAAGAGAAAAAGGGAGAAGACTCAGATCAATAGAATTAGAAATGAAAAAGGAGAAGTAACCACTGACACTGCAGAAATACAAAAGATCATGAGAGATTACTACAAGCAACTCTATGCCAATAAAATGGACAACCTGGAAGAAATGGACAGATTCTTAGAAATGCACAAACTGCCGAGACTGAACCAGGAAGAAATAGAAAATATGAACAGACCAATCACAAGCACTGAAATTGAAACTGTGATTAAAAACCTTCCAACAAACAAAAGCCCAGGACCAGATGGCTTCACAGGTGAATTCTATCAAACATTTAGAGAAGAGCTAACACCTATCCTTCTCAAACTCTTCCAAAATATTGCAGAGGGAGGAAAACTCCCAAACTGATTCTACGAGGCCACCATCACCCTGATAGCAAAACCAGACAAAGATGTCACAAAGAAAGAAAACTACAGGCCAATATCACTGATGAACATAGATGCAAAAATCCTCAACAAAATACTAGCAAACAGAATCCAACAGCACATTGAAAGGATCATACACCATGATCAAGTGGGGTTTATCCCAGGAATGCAAGGATTCTTCAATATACGCAAATCAATCAATGTGATACACCATATTAACAAATTGAAGGAGAAAAACCATATGATCATCTCAATAGATGCAGAGAAAGCTTTTGACAAAATTCAACACCCATTTATGATAAAAGCCCTGCAGAAAGTAGGCATAGAGGGAACTTTCCTCAACATAATAAAGGCCATATGTGACAAACCCACAGCCAACATCGTCCTCAATGGTGAAAAACTGAAACCATTTCTACTAAGATCAGGAACAAGACAAGGTTGCCCACTCTCACCACTATTATTCAACATAGTTTTGGAAGTGTTAGCCACAGCAATCAGAGAAGACAAAGGAATAAAAGGAATCCAAATTGGAAAAGAAGAAGTAAAGCTGTCACTATTTGCAGATGACATGATACTATACATAGAGAATCCTAAAGATGCTACCAGAAAACTCCTAGAGCTAATCAATGAATTTGGTAAAGTAGCAGGATACAAAATTAATGCACAGAAATCTCTTGCATTTCTATACACTAATGACGAAAAATCTGAAAGTGAAATTAAGAAAACACTCCCATTTACCATTGCAACATAAAGAATAAAATATCTAGGAATAAACCTACCTAAGGAGACAAAAGACCTGTATGCAGAAAAGTATAAGACACTGATGAAAGAAATTAAAGATGATACAAATAGATGGAGAGATATACCATGTTCTTGGATTGGAAGAATCAACATTGTGAAAATGACTCTACTACCCAAAGCAATCTACAGATTCAATGCAATCCCTATCAAACTACCACTGGCATTTTTCACAGAACTAGAACAAAAAAATTCACAATTTGTATGGAAACACAAAAGACCCCGAATAGCCAAAGCAATCTTGAGAACGAAAAATGGAGCTGGGGGAATCAGGCTCCCTGACTTCAGACTATATTACAAAGCTTCAGTAATCAAGACAGTTTGGTACTGGCACAAAAACAGAAATATAGATCAATGGAACAGGATAGAAAGCCCAGAGATAAACCCACACACATATGGTCACCTTATCTTTGATAAAGGAGGCAAGCATATACAGTGGAGAAAAGACAGCCTCTTCAATAAGTGGTGCTGGGAAAATTGGACAGGTACATGTAAAAGTATGAAATTAGAACACTCCCTGACACCATGCACAAAAATAAACTCAAAATGGATTAAAGACCTAAGTGTAAGGGCAGACACTATCAAACTCTTAGAGGAAAACATAGGCAGAACACTCTATGACATACATCACAGCAAGATTCTTTTTGACCCAGCTCCCAGAGAAATGGAAATAAGAACACAAATAAACAAATGGGACCTAATGAAACTTAAAAGCTTTTGCACAGCAAAGGAAACCATAAACAAGACCAAAAGACAACCATCAGAATGGGAGAAAATATTTGCAAATGAAGCAACTGACAAAGGATTAATCTCCAAGATTTACAAGCAGCTCATGCAGCTCAATAACAAAAAAACGGACAACCCAATCCAAAAATGGGCAGAAGACCTAAATAGACATTTCTCCAAAGAAGATATACAGATGGCCTACAGACACATGAAAGAATGCTCAACATCATTAATCATTAGAGAAATGCAAATCAAAACTACAATGAGATATCATCTCACACCGGTCAGAATGGCCATCATCAAAAAATCTAGAAACAATAAATGCTGGAGAGGGTGTGGAGGAAAGGGAACACTCTTGCACTGTTGGTGGGAATGTAAATTGATACAGCCACTATGGAGAACAGTATGGAGGTTCCTTATAAAACTACAAATAGAACTACCATACGACCCAGCAATCCCAATACTGGGCATATACCCTGAGAAAACCATAGGTCAAAAAGAGTCATGTACCAAAATGTTCATTGCAGCTCTATTTACAATAGCCAGGACATGGAAGCAACCTAAATGTCCATCGACAGATGAATGGATAAAGAAGATGTGGCACATATATACAATGGAATATTACTCAGCCATAAAAAGAAATGAAATGGAGGTATTTGTAGTGAGGTGGATGGAGTTTGAGTCTGTCATACAGAGTGAAGTAAGTCAGAAAGAGAAAAACAAATACAGTATGCTAACACATATATACGGAATCTAAGGGAAAAAAAAAAAAAAAAAAGGCCACGAAGAACCTAGTGGCAAGACGGGAATAAAGACACAGACCTACTAGAGAATGGACTTGAGGATATGGGGAGGGGGTGGGGTGAGATGTGACAGGGTAAGAGAGTGTCATGGACATATATACACTACCAAATGTAAAACAGATAACTAGTGGAAAGCAGCCGCATAGCACAGGGAGATCAGCTCGGTGCTTTGTGACCACCTAGAGGGGTGGGATGGGGAGGGTGGGAGGGAGGGAGATGCAAGAGGGAGGAGAAATGGGAACATATTGTATATGTATAACTGATTCACTTTGTTATAAAGCAGAAGCTAACACACCATTGTAAGGCAATTATACTTCAATAAAGATGTTTAAAAAAAAATGGAAACACAAAGACAAAAAAAAAAAAGAATTTTTTTAGAAAAATTTAGTTATACTAAAACTTCATTGAATAATTATGAACAATGTAAATGCATGTGGCCAGTAAACCCAGAGGTCTGACTTGTTCTTCCTAACAAATAACATGGCTTGTGGACAAAGTTTACTGAATTTCTTATTCTCAAATTTGATCAGCATAAACTTTGACTGTGCACAATTATATGACCTAAAAATGTCATGAAAATACACAAGTTTACACTGTTTATCACACCTTTGCTCATCAAAACTTAAATTTAAAATGACTAAAATTGACTTTTGTTTCCAGTCCAGCATGTTAAGGACTTAGAAGTTGCCACTCCATCCCAGTAACAAGTAAAAAACTGAACAGAGTGAAAAATCAACAACTTTTCTTGGATCCATAAGTAAGGTGTGGACACAGGGCATATCACTGCCCCCATGATTGGATAGACAGACAGAAAAATACAGGGAGTCATGGCTTACCAGTACAGAGACTCATGAGTAGAAACAACCAATGGAACAAGTGCCAGGGAATTCTGAACTATAATTAAGGAGTCATTGGAAGCTCAGTGTGGACAAGTCTCAGAGTTAAAAAGAAATCCAGAAGGAACCAATTATAGGGGTACTCCCACACTTTGTGAGTTTTATCTCCAAGAGTTCTGCCAGGTCTTCACAGTGAATACAGGGAAAAAATTCTCTCCTGCTTCTGGCAGGGGAAGGGGAAAAGGAACCACTTTTTAATATACCAGAGCATTCTCTTCTTCTTTACAAGGCCTTCCCTCAAGGGGAAACTAGATAACCAGAGACTAATCTGCTAGGGTTTTGTCAGAGCCTAACCTACCTGGGGGAAAGGAAATATTCAATCCCAGCTGGCTCTAGCTTTCCACACGTGGGAGGGGAAATACCCACCTCTAACTCCGTCTAGCCATCCTTCTTGACCAATTTTGAATAAAGCAATATTTGTATCATAATCTATTGATACCCAAATTACCCAAAATGTAGCAGTTTAAAACAACAAGCATTTATTATCTCACACAGTTGTTGAGCGTCAAGAACCTGAGAGCAGCTTAGCTAGTCGTTCGGGTTCAGAGTCCCTCGTGAAGTTACAATCAAGCTCTCAGTCAGGGCTGCAGTCATCTTAAGGCTTGACTGGGGCTGGAGGGTCTACTTCTAAGATGGCTCACTCACTCACATAGCTATTATCAGGATACCTCAGTTCCTTGGGGATCACTGGCAGGAGGTCTCAGTTCCTCTCTGCTATGGACTGCATGTTTGTATCCCCCAAATTCATACGTTGAAGCCCAAATCCTCAATGTGATGGTATTTGAAGATGGGGATTTGGGATGGTAATTAGGTCATGAGGGTGCAGTCCCCATGATGGGATTAGTGCTCTTATAAGAAGAGACAGGAAAGAGTGTGAGCACTCATCACCCCACCACCACCACCACCAGCCTCTCTTTCTCTGCCATATGAAGACATAACCATGAAAAGGGCTCTCACCAGGAACCAAATCAGACAGCACCTTGCTCTTGGAATTCCCAGCCTCCAAAACTATGAGAAATAAATTTATGTTGTTTCAGCTGCCCAGTATATAGCATTTTTTGTTATAGCATACCAAATTGACTAAGATACTCTCCATGTGAACATCTTCTCAAAACATGGCAGCTAATTTCCTAGTAATCTAAGAGAGAGGGAGCAAGTAGGAAATTGCAGTTTCTTTTATTACTTAGTCTCTGAAGCCATCTACTATCAGTTCTTTTTTATTCTATTCATTAGAAGTGACCCACTAAGTCCAGAACACACTCAAGGGGAGGGGAATTAGGTTGCATATCTTGAAAGGAGGTGCATCAAAGAATTCATTGACATATTTTAAACTATAAGAGGCAAATTTCTTCTGGCAAAAATTTATATGTCCATCTTGCATATAAAATGTACTCATCTCTTCCTAAGGTACCTAAAATTCTCATCCTATTACAGAATCCTATTACAGTTCAAAGTCCACAATGTCATCATCCAAATTATGTGTTGTTATAGATCAACCTCCTCAGGTATATTTTCATAAGTAGAGAACCTCAAGTACATTTCTTCTTCATCAGAAGACTTGGGAATGAAGGGAACAAGTTATCTGTCCCAAACACATCTACCATACAATAGTGGGACAGACATAGTATAAGTGCAATAGACAGTCTTGTTCACAAAGGGGGAAATTGGAAGCACAATAACCATAGCAATTCTAAAATCCAGCCAGTCAGATGTTTGAAGTTCCCTTATTAGGACTCAGTCCTATGGCTCAGTAATAATTTCCTGTGATTCTCTGGTCTCCTGGTTCTGCTTTCTGAATCACCCCCCTTCTCCATGAAACGTAGTATATGTTTGTAGTTGACTGATTTTCTCATTCTGTTTCCTGCCAGTAGAATTTTGGAGTCAAAAGGCCTTTTTACATTTTCTACTGCTTCTGACCATTTCAATTCAAATTGGCAGCATTTCTGTGAATATACTTCTCTTTAATACTTTGTGAGTCTCCCATAAACCTTATTGGAGTTCACTTTATTAGACTAAAGACATGCCCACAAATCTCTTCAAGACAAGCACTCTCTACTTTGTACTTCTATTGAAATGGCTAAGGGACGAACCCTGAAACTTATTGGAAGCCCTATTGTTTGAGAAGATCTAAGAGACATACCCTTAAATTCTTTAGAGGGCTTTCTATCAGACTGAACTATATACTGAAGCCCTACCTTAGATCTTTTTGAGGTCTTGAAACGAAGCAGGACCCTGTGGGGCTCCTGGGCACGGAAGACTTTCTGTGCCCCATTTCTTGACTCCAGCCTCCATGACCTTCCCTGAGTTCCAAAGGGCAGATTCCAACAGTTGTTAATCCAGGAAGGAAAGAGATGCAAAGACAAGGGAGGGGCAGTCAACAAACAATACTGCAGCCTTGGAGCAGGGTCCTGGTTCTACCTCAAGGAATACACATAATGATGTCCTTAGGCTCTTTAAGATGTCAGTATTCTTCACACCACAGAAAGACCACCTGAGGCTACATTAAAGGAACAAGAGAAGCTTATGGAGAAGATCACCTGAAACCAGATTAGAGAAGTGCAGGCCCTGCACACACATTAATCTTATCAGTAACCCCACCCTTGAACCGTTGCTATAAAACTCCTCATCAAAGCCTCCCAGGTTGGGACACATAGTTTTACAGGGCAGGAGCCCGCTGTGCCCCCCTTGGCCTGGCAAAGCAATAAAGCTATGTTCTTCTACTTCACCCAAAACTCTGTCTCTGAGATTCGATTCAGCATCGGTGTACAGAGGCCGAGCTTTCAGCATTAGTCTTAACAATATTTTACAGCCATAACTTTGGCTTCATCTTTAGATCACAATTTCCTTGTATGAGGTCTGGAAAGTATCCTTTAGATTTGGTGACACAAGGATCATTGGTGACCCTAGAAAAATATATTTTGATGGAGTAGTCAGAGAAGAAGGCAAGTTAAATTGAATTAAAGACTGCATATGGGAGGTGAGGGAAGTGGAGAAAAAAGTATGTATATTTTTAAAATCTTAGCTATAATGGTGAACAGAAATAGGGCAGTAATTGAAGGAGAATGTGTGATTAAGAAAGTTAAGCAAAACTACAAAGACATGAAAAAGTAAAGTATTTTCAAGGGACTTCAAGGAGAATTTTCTGGTTAGAGCACCCAGATAAACAGGGAGATTCTATAGTCAGAAAGCTTTCTGCCAAGTAGCACAATAACAGTGCCACTATTAAGAAGCTGCCATTATCAGGAAACCACTAGAACAGGGAAGCCTGCACAGTCATGAAGCTACTGTAAATGCTCTGAGCTCTGGAACCACTACATGCTTACTATAATACACACCAAGACAATGAAAGCCCCAAACCCCACCTGTCTCTGGATAACCAGGAAGCTGTTAAGCTGACACTGGGAACTCTGCTAACTCTACTGTAGAGAAACAAAATGCTTTTGCTTTCTAATCTCATGCAAATGAATTTGATGAGCCAAACATAATCACTTTTTAAACTCCAGTTGCAAGGTAGTTTGAAAAATGTAGTCTTCGATTTCCCAAACTTTGTTGTTATAAAAAGATGCAGGATTCAATGTTAAGTGCCAATTTACCATAGTCACGCCTCCAAAATATAGCATCTTGATTCTGAGACTGAGAACAACATACAAAACTAATGAAACAATAAAATGACAGAAGGATATCCAAGTGGAAGCAGTGTTGCGCTAGAGTTCGTTTGTAGTGACTCACAAGGGCCAATTGTTAAATGTTCTAGAATTTTGTGAGCCAGTTGACATAATGTTGGTATCCTGAAATCGTCAAGGTGGTATTTCAGCACAAAAATCCTGAAATGTTACAAATCAAGGATTTCCCCCCCAAAAAAATGACTGTTAAAAGTTTATCAACACTCAGTTGCAATGACTTGTAATTTTAAAGCAGTTGTGTTTTTAAAACTGCTCTAATGTTTTAGGCTATATTAAATGGAAAGTTAAATTTCTTTCCACCTAACAGTGGGGAAAGAGTACATTTACTGTGTACTTACCTTAAGTTGCATACACTCTGTGAGCTATAGTAAATACAGATAAGCAGTATTCGCCTGGAGCGTTGAACCTATTTTTTAATAAACTTAATAAACCAAGGAGAAATATTGGTATGTTTGCAAGGGCGCTCTGGTTCAATTCTTTTGGGGCCTTTTGATGTTCCATAGTTTCACATACAGTGAATTTAAGGTGTAGTTAGCTGAGATAAATTTTGTAACTAATGGATCCAGGATTCAAACCCATAAATGCCTGCTTATAATTTGCTTATGATTTCTCTACTATAATGCTATGTCTTTACTAGTAATATGTTACCCAATGAGAAGTCTTAAGTAAAAATAAGATGATACTAGTAACAACATTTCTTGTTTTTTTTAACATCTTTATTGGAGTATAATTGCTTTACAATGGTGTATTAGTTTCTGCTTTATAACAAAGTGAATCAGTTATACATATACATATGTTCCCAAATCTCTTCCCTCTTACATCTCCCTCCCTCCCACCCTCCCTAACCCACCCCTCTAGGTGGTCACAAAGCACCGAGCTGATCACCCTGTGCTATGCAGCTGCTTCCCACTCCACTAGCTATCTATTTTACATTTGGTAGTGTATATATGTCCATACCACTCTCTCACTTCATCCCAGCTTACCCTTCCCCACCCCGTGTCCTCAAATACATTCTCTACATCTGCATCTTTATTCCTGTACTTCTCCTAGGTTTTTCAGAACCCTTTTTTTTTTAGATTCCATATATATGTGTTAGCACATAGTATTTATTTTTCTCTTTCTGACTTACTTCACTCTGTATGACAGAGTCCATCCTGTAGTAAGTTCATTCACCTCACTACAAATAACTCAATTTTGTTCCTTTTTATGTCTGAGTAATATTCCATTGTATATATATGCCACATCTTCTTTATCCATTCATTTGTTGATGGACACTTAGGTTGCTTCCATGTCCTGGCTATTGTAAATAGAGCTGCAATGAACATTGTGGTACATGACTCTTTTGGAATTATGGTTTTCTCAGGGTATATGCCCAGTAGTGGGATTGCTGGGTCGTATGGTAGTTCTATTTTTAGTTTTTTAAGGAACCTCCATACTGTTCTCCATAGTGGCTGTATCAATTTACATTCCTACCAACAGTGTAAGAAGGTTCCCTTTTCTCCACAGCCTCTCCAGCATTTATTGTTTGTAGATTTTTTGATGATGGCCATTCTGACTGATGTGAGGTGATACCTCATTGTAGTTTTGATTTGCATTTCTCTAATGATTAGTGATGTTGAGCGTCCTTTCATGTGTTTGAACAACCATGTTTTTTGGCTGCACGCTACAGTGAATTACAATTACTGTTGAACCATGTGTTATATATGTAATTAACTAAAGCAAATATAGCCAATTGCTTTGCCCATATAAAATTGAGTAAGTGCAAGAATTATATAAAAAGCAGTTAACTACAAATATTAACAAGTGCAGTATGCTTTTTATAGCTTACAATAAGAATTAGCTAAGTCTATAATTAAGTCAAACATACCTCTAAAATGTATGCTTATATTTCACATATGGCCTGATTGAATTATTATTAATAGAGGAATATACAAAAGTATTTACATATTTATTACAGCACCAAACTCAACCTCCCTTTATGAAGTAAAAGCCATAGCTGTATTTAACAAAAGTAAAGGATGCTGACTGATATTGAATTCAAGAAAAATAAAACAGCTAGACTACAAAATAATAATACCTTATAAAAGTTAATTTCCCCAAACTGAAGCCATTTATGTTGTTTACCTTTTAGACTCAGAATTCTTCCTTTGCCTTTATTCTTCAAGATAAAATACATACAAGAATCTTTTTAAGATATCTTTCAGTATAAAATCTTGTTTAATAGGCACTGCAATGCCAAGATGAAACTATATTCTCAAAGTTTCAGATGTTTACTAGATGGCAGCTTTAGATAAACAGTACATAACCATAAAGTTTCCAATCACACTGAGTGAGGTAAAATAGCAATACTAATTCACATTCTTACCAGGCACATTTCAAAATTATTTTCTATAGCACATATATGAAATTGTTTGATGTTTTTTATTCATCCAATTGCTCTCACTTCTTCTGCCAAAATATTGCATTAACACTTTGTCTTATTTAATTTAGTATTCCCTTAATACTTATTAAGTGTTAAAAGAAAAAAAAAGTGTTAATGGAAGAACTATTTCAACATTTCATTTAAGAATTTTTCTTGAAATTTATTTAGCAAAGTGCTTATAAATTAAAAGGAAGCATACTTGCACTGTTGGTGGGAATGTAATTTGATACAGCCACTATGGAGAACAGTATGGAGGTTCCTTAAAAAACTAAAAATAGAATTATCATATGATCCAGCAATCCCACTACTGGGCATATACCCAGAGAAAACCATAATTCCAAAAGACACATGCACCCCAATGTTCATTGCAGCAGTATTTACAATAGCCAAGTCATGGAAGGAACCTAAATGCCCATCGATAGATGAATGGATAAAGAAGTTGTGGTACATATATACAATGGAATATTACTCAGCCATAAAAAGGAACAAAATTGAGTCATTTGTGGAGATGCAGATGGATCTAGAGACTCTCATACAGAGTGAAGTAAGTCAGAAAGAGAAAAACAAATATCGTATATTAACACATGTATGTGGAACCTAGAAAAATGGTACAGATGAACTGGTTTGCAGGGCAGAAGTTGAGACACAGATGTAGAGAACAAACAAATGGACACCAAGGGGGGAAAGCCGTGGGGGGTGGGGATGGTGGTGTGATGAATTGGGCGATTGGGATTGACGTATACACTGATGTGTATAAAATTGATGACTAATAAGAACCTGCCGTATAAAAAAATAAACACAATAAAATTCAAAAATTCCAAAAAAAAAGAACCATGAGCTCTAAAAAGAAAGTAAATGCTTACTTTCTACCATGATATGCAATAATATTTTTTAAAGCTATCAAACTGAAAGATAACAACCATCAACTTTGTATTCAAGTGTGCCACTTAAATAATATTATTTCCATAAACTTATCAAATAGATTAAATAGTCCTAACAATTCTGTTTTCTATTTAAAAAATACTTCTCTAACAAAAACACTAACAGCATTACACATAAATACTAAAATTTACCACTTCATCTTGTGTAGATAATTGAGCAAATCTTTGCTGTTAACCTTTGCTACTTCTTGAGCTTAAATTCCAGTCATTATAATCACTACCTTGAATATATTCTCCACTACATTGCTCCTACTCACTTAGCAGAACTACAACACTGGTTTAGTACAACACTTAGTGTACACAATGCCTGCGTGTAGGAAACTGAATGTGGCTGGAGAAAAACAATAATGCTTAGTGCTCTCACATTAAGTTCCTGACCATGAACCTCAAGTGGGCATTAAATGATGGCCAGCAATCATAACTGAATTTCTATGGTACTTTCATTCTCCCACTCTCGTAAATAATTATCTCATACTTTCTCTTCTCTCTACAAACCTCCAACACCTCCTCCTATTCATCCTAATTCCCATCTATTAACCTTGCTTCCTACTTCACAGAGAAAACTGAAGCAGTCAGAAGAGAACTTCCGCAGGCTCTCACTACCCCTTCTACCTAACTACCTGCATCTGTGCCCATATATTCTGCCTTTTTTTGTGTTACTGAGTACAAGGTCCATGTTCCTAGCTAAGGCCAGCCCCTCCACTAGTGTATGAGATCCCAACCCCTGTCAGCTACTAAAAGATATTTTTCCAGAAATCTTTCTCCTTCCACCCGCCCCCCAATCAGCATGGAAAACATGTTGCTATTTCTCTTATTTTACCAAAACAAAAGAAAATTTCTTAACTCCACTTCCCCCTTCAGCTACTGTTGCATTCCTGTCCTTCCCTTTGCAGGAAAATTCTCTGAAAAAGTTATGTACAATCCTTTTTCCTAATTCCTCTACTCAAATTCTTTTTTTTTCTTGTTTACTTTTTTAAGTTTTATATTGAAATAAAATGTATACAAAAGTTGAAGGAATTACACAAAGAACACCCACACACCTTTCAGCCAAATTCACCTTTTCCAATTCTCTCTTGGATCCACACCAATCAGAATTTTGCTATCAATCACCTCACCATTGAACTTCTCTTTTTAAGGTTATTAGTGGAACTGCACCCTGCTATACCTAAAGGTCCTTTTTAGGGCCTCATCATACCTGATCCGTCAGCAGCATTTAACATAGTCGATCATTTCTTTCTCCATTAAACACTTTCTTCATTTGGCTTCCAAGACATTCAATTCACCTACTTCCTGATTAGTATCTTTCCCTCAGACTGCTTTGTTTTTACACCCTCATCTTCTTGACCTCTTAGTACTGGAGTACCCCAGCAATCAGTCCTTGGACCTCTTCTCATTTCAATCCACACACTTTTTCTAGGTAATCTCATCTAGTGTCATGACCTTAAATACCATCTACTATATAATAATTTGTCTGGTATCTGTGCCTCACTACTGGGAGGCAACCTCTAAACCCTTGGATTTTCCCACATGAAAGAACTGCCCTTGTTATTCATGGTGGGCCAAGATAATTTATGTTAACGAAGTCACTCAAATTGGGCTCCTAGATAAGTTATACTAATGAGATGACTCAGAATGCGGACAGGCACACCAGAAAAAACAACATTAGAATTAGTGGGTTGGAGGTTTAAACCACATGATATCAGCCTTACCTACCAGGAGGAAGGTCAGAGGTTGAGTTCAATCACATAGTCATTGAATCAATCAATCATGCCTAATTTTATCTTTATTGACATCCCAATAAAACCCTGGACAGTGAACCTCTGGAGGTTCCTTGTTGGTGAACACATTGACGTGCTGGGAGATGACACACCCTGATTTCATGGGGAGAGGGCATGGAAACACTATGTTCAGGACTCTCCCAGACCTTGCCATATGGGTCTCTTCATCTGGCTGGACCTGATTTTTATCTTTTACAATAAACTGAAATTGTAACTATAGCACTCTCTTGTGTTCTGTGAGTTGTTCTAGCAAATTATCAAACCTGAGGGCAGCATGGGAACCCCAAATTTGTAGCCAGTTGGTCAGAGTGTGAGTGGCCTGGGGACCTGAAATTATGGCTGGCATCTGACAGGAGAGTAATTTTGTTGGGAACTGTGTCCTGAACTTGTGTGGTATGTGATAACTCCAGGTGGTTAGTGACAGAATTGAATTGCAATATTACCACATCAATATGCTGACAAGTCTCAGATTTATAGCTCCAGCCTGGACCTCTTCTTTAACACCATGCTCATATAACTAATAACTTATTAGAAGTCTCACTTGGATGTCTAAACAACTAAAGTTTAACGTGTTCAAATCTAAATCTCTTATCTTCCCTCTCCCCCAAATTTGATTCACTGAAATTCTTCCCTATTTCCATTAATAGCCATTCCATTTTTCTAGTTGTTCAGAGCAAAACTTTTCATTAACTTTTAGAGAATATTAATAATTTAATGCAATTATTTTGCTCAAAACCATGTAAAGCCTTACTTATCTCAGAGTAAAAGCCCTAATTCTTGGAATAGCCTACTAGGCTTTGCATTATTTGGCCCACCAACTTCTTCTGACCTTAAGTCCTGCTAATCTTGCACTTTTGCTCACACCATTCCAGCCACGTGGGCCTCCTTTCTATATTTTGAAAACTACAGTCTTGGTACTACTTCAGGGATGTCTGTTCTCTCTGCCTGGAATGTTATTCTAAATCCACATGATTAGTTTCCTTATCTCCTTCAAGACTTTACTTAAATGCATCCTTATAGGCAGATCGTCTCTAAACAGGCAGTTAAAAATTGCACAATCAACTCTCTGTCTCTCTGCTCTATTTTTATTTCTTTACAACATATTTAACCATCTAATATTCTACACATTTATTTTATTTCCTGTATTCCCCCGGTAGAATGTAAACTTCATTATGGCAGAGATTTTTGTCTAAAACAGTACTTAGCACATTGTAGGTACACAGTAAATATCTGTTGAATGAGTGATTGAATCTCTAAAGTGTTTCTTTTCCAAACAAATGTATGAGATGTCATTTGTCAAATATGATGGAAAGAAATAGCTTAAGTTGAATCTTAACATTTTAAGTGATATCTGCAAGGTTGAAAATGTTGAAAAGTAGATCAGTGGTGCACTATTTTTAATTATATTTACCTTATAAGATGTGTGGCATTGACTTATTTCTACTTTAAGAAATAATGTTGCACTGACACAGAACATGATAATCAAGGGAATCAAGTCCATATCTGTATCTGGCTAGATTCAGGTAGTGTTTTTTTTCAGTGTAACAGCAAACTGCCAAACAATCATCCACACTGCTAAATGGATAATGCTATTTGGTTTTAAGAAGTCCTATATAACCTGATGCTTAATAACTAAGTGTCCTAATCCAGTTTATCTGTTAACAGTAAATGGATGTTTTGGTGAAGACATAGCCAAAGTGTCAATAATATACTCAATAAAATATTTCTATCATTTTGCTACATTGTCAATTGAAGTTCTCTCATGTGATAATGTGATAATTTTTGAAGCAAATATTTTATCTTTCTACATAAAATGTATATTAAAATTTATATATGTATATATAATAAAGTTGTTATAATAGTCTAAATAATAATATAGTTTTAAAATATAGCCTAAAAGTTTGAGATGTAGTTTTCAAGCTTAATAATCACTTTGCTCACTCTAAAATCCAATATCCCTTCCTAAATTTAGAAGGAATACAAACATTGATTTTTTTAAAATTTGTTTCCTTCTCTTTCAAGCATATTCAACTACAGTGTAGCATTTTCATATTAAGTCAATTGTGACTGGCATTAGTTGGCAAGAGTTGGGAAAAAAATATAAAGCAGACTAGGTAGACAAGTTGTATTCCACAACGTTCCTATGCCAAATACTGAGCAAATGAACATTTACTTTAGCCAGCTAAAACTGGCCTATGCATTTAACTTATATTTTGCAGCTAAGATACAGCAATTCAAAAGCCAAAATTTCAGGGGGAGGAGAGGAGAAGATGGCAGAAGAGTAAGACGTGGAGATCACCTTCCTCCCCACAGATACATCAGAAATACATCTACACGTGGAACTGCTCTTATAGAACACCCACTGAGCGCTGGCAGAAGACCTCAGACAAAAGGCAAGAAATTCCCCACGTATCTGGGTAGGACAAAAGAAAAAAGAAAAAACAGAGACAAAAGAATACGGACGGGACCTGCACCAGTGGGAGGGAGCTGTGAAGGAGGAAAGGTTTCCACACACTAGAAGCCCCTTCGCGGGCGGAGACTGCGGGTGGCGGAGGGGGGAAGCTTCGGAGCCATGGAGGAGAGCGCAACAACAGGGGTGCGACGGGCAGAGTGGAGAGATTCCCGCACAGAGGATCGGTGCCGACCATCACTCAACAGCTGCAGAGGCTTGTCTGCTCACCCGCCGGGATGGGCGGGGGCTGGGAGCTGAGGCTCGGCTTCCGTTGGATTGCAGGGAGAGGAGTGGGGTTGGCGGCGTGAACACAGCCTGAAGGGGTTAGTGCACCACAGCTAGCCGGGAGGGAGTCCGGGAAAAAGTCTGCAGCTGCCGAAGAGGCAAGAGACTTTTTCTTCCTTCTTTGTTTCTTGGTGCGCGAGGAGAGGGGTTTTAGAGCGCTGCTTAAGGGAGCTACAGAGACGGGTGTGAGCCGTGGCTATCAGCGTGGACCCCAGAGACGGGCATGAGACGCTAAGGCTGCTGCTGCCACCACCAAGAAACCTGTGTGCGAGCACAGGTCACTCTCCACACCGCCCCTCCCGGGAGCCTGTGCAGCCCGCCACTGCCAGGGTCCCACGATCCACGGACAACTTCCCTGGGAGAAGACACAGTGCGCATCAGGCTGGTGCAAAGTCACGCTGGCCTCTGCCGCCGCAGACTCGCCCCGCATCTGTACCCCTCCCTCCTCCCAGCCTGAGTGAGCCAGAGCCACCGAAGCAGATGCTCTTTTAACCCCGTCCTGTCTGAGCAAAGAACAGACGCCCTCAGGCGACCTACACGCAGAGGCGGGGCCAAATCCAAAGCTGAACCCTGGGAGCTGTGCGAACAAAGAAGAGAAAGGGAAATTTCTCCCAGTAGCCTCAGGAGCAGAGGATTAAATCTCCACAATCATCTTGATGTACCCTGCATCTGTGGAATACCTGAATACACAACGAATCATCCCAAATTGAGGAGGTGGACTTTGAGACCAAAGACATATATATATTTTTATTCCCTTTTTCTCTTTCTGTGAGTGTGTATGTGTATGCTTCTGTGTGAGATTTTGTTTGTGTAGCTTTGCTTTCACCATTTGTCCTAGGGTTCTGTCCGTCCATTTTTTGTTTTTTTTTTTTTTTTTCTACTTAAAAAAATTTTTTTTCTTAATAATTATTTTTTAATTTAATAACTTTATTTTATTTTATTTTACTTTATTTTATTTCATCTTACTTTATTTTATTTCATTTTATATTCTTTCTTTCTATTTTCTCTCCCTTTTATTCTGAGCCGCATGGATGAAAGACTCTTGGTGCTCCAGCCAGACACCAGGGCTGTGCCTCTGAGGTGGGAGAGCCAACTTTAAGACACTGGTCCACAAGAGACCTCCCAGCTCCACGTAATACCAAACAGTGAATATCTCTTAGATATCTCCATCTCAACACAAAGGCCCAGCTTCACTCAACGACCAGCAAGCTACAGTGCTGGACACCATATGCCAAACAACTAGCAAGACAGGAACATAGCCCCATCCATTAGCAGAGAGGTTGCCTAAAATCATAATAAGGACACAGACACCCCAAAACACACCACCAGATGTGGACCTGCCCACCAGAAAGACAAGATCCAGCCTCATCCACCAGAACACAGGCACTTGTCCCCTCCACCAGGAAGCCTACACAACCCACTGAACCAACCTTAGCCACTGGGGACAGACACCAAAAACAAGGGGAACTGCGAACCTGGAACCTGCAAAAAGGAGACCCCAAACACAGTAAGATAAGCAAAATGAGAAGACAGAAAAACACACAGCAGATGTAGGAGCAAGGTAAAAACCCACCAGACCTAACAAATGAAGAGGAAATAGGCAGTCTAACTGAAAAAGAATTCAGAATAATGTGAGTAAAGATGATCCAAAATCTTGGAAATAGAATAGACAAAATGCAAGAAACATTTAACAAGGACGTAGAAGAACTAAAGAGGAAACAAGCAATGATGAACAACACAATAAATGAAATTAAAAATACTCTAGAAGGGATCAATAGCAGAATAACTGAGGCAGAAGAACCGATAAGTGACCTGGAAGATAAAAGAGTGGAAATAACTACTGCAGAGCAGAATAAAGAAAAAAGAATGAAAAGAACTGAGGACAGTCTCAGAGACCTCTGGGACAATATGAAACACACCGACATTCGAATTATAAGGGTCCCAGAAAAGAAGAGACAAAGAAAGGGACTGAGAAAATATTTGAAGAGATTATAGTTGAAAACTTCACTAATATGAGAAAGGAAATAGTTAATCAAGTCCTGGAAGCACAGAGAGTCCCATACAGGATAAATCCAAGGAGAAACATGCCAAGACACATATTAATCAAACTATCAAAGATTAAATATAAAGAAAATATATTAAAAGCAGCAAGGGAAAACCAACAAATAACACACAAGGGAATCCCCATAAGGTTAACAGCTGATCTTTCAGCAAAAACTCTGCAAGCCAGAAAGGAGTGGCAGGACATATTTAAAGTGATGAAGGAGAAAAACCTACAACCAAGATTACCCAGCAAGGATCTCATTCAGATTTGATAGAGAAATTAAAACCTTTACAGACAAGCAAAAGCTGAGTGAGTTCAGCACCTCCAAACCAGCTTTACAACAAATGCTAAAGGAACTTCTCTAGGCAAGAAACACAAGAGAAGGAAAACACCTACAATAACAAACCCTAAACAATTAGGAAAATGGTAATAGGAACACACATATTGACGACTACCTTAAATGTAAATAGATTAAATGCTACCACCAAAAGACACAGACTGGCTGAATGGATACAAAAACAAGACCCATTTATACGCTGTCTACAAGAGACCCACTTTGGACCTAGGGACACATACAGACTGAAAGTGAGGGAATGGAAAAAGATATTCCATGCAAATGGAAATAGAAGAAAGCTGGAGTAGCAATTCCCATATCAGACAAAATATACTTTAAAATAAAGACTATTACAAGAGACAAAGAAGGACATTACATAATGATCAAGGGATCAATCCAAAAAGAAGATATAACAATTGTAAATATTTATGCACCCAACATAGGAGCACCTCAATACATAAGGCAAATACTAACAGTCATAAAAGGGGAAATTGACAGTAACACAATCATAGTAGGGGACTTTAACACCCCACTTTCACCAATGGACAGATCATCCAAAATGAAAATAAATAAGGTAACACAAGCTTTAAATGATACTTTAAACAAGATGGACTTAATTGATATTTATAGGACATTCCACCTAAAAACAACAGAATACACATTTTTCTCAAGTGCTCATGGAACATTCTCCAGGATAGATCATATCTTGGGTCAAAAATCAAGGCTTGGTAAATTTAAGAAAATTGAAATCGTATCAAGTATCTTTTCCGACCACAACACTATGAGACTAGATATCAATTACAGGAAAAGATCTGTAAAAAATACAAACACATGTAGGCTACACAATACACTACTTAATAACGAAGTGATCACTGAATAAATCAAAGAGGAAATCAAAAAATACATAGAAACTAATGACAATGGAGAGACAACAACCCAAAACCTATGGGATGCAGCAAAAGCAGTTCTAAGAGGGAAGTTTATAGCAATACAATCCTACCTTAAGAAACAGGAATCATCTCAAATAAACAACCTAACCTTGCACCTAAAGCAATTACAGAAAGAAGAACAAAAAAAAAAAAACCCAAAGCTAGCAGAAGGAAAGAAATCATAAAGATCAGATCAGAAATAAATGAAAAAGAAATGAAGGAAACTATAGCAAAGATCAATAATACTAAAAGCTGGTTCTTTGAGAAGATAAACAAAATTGATAAACCTTTAGCCAGACCCATCAAGAAAAAAAGGGAGAAGACTCAAATCAATAGAATTAGAACTGAAAAAGAAGTTACAACTGACACTGCAGAAATACAAACGATCATGAGAGATTACTACAAGCAACTCTATGCCATAAAATGGACAACCTGGAAGAAATGGACAAATTCTTAGAAATGCACAACTTGCCGAGACTGAACCAGGAAGAAATAGAAAATATGAACAGACCAATCACAAGCACTGAAATTGAAACTGTGATTAAAAATCTTCCTACAAACAAAAGCCAAGGACCAGATGGCTTTACAGGTGAATTCTATCAAACATTTAGAGAAGAGCTAACACCTATCCTTCTCAAACTCTTCCAGAATGTTGCAGAGGGAGGAGCACTCCCCAACTCATTCTACGAGGCGACCATCACCCTGATAGCAAAACCAGACAAAGATGTCACAAGGAAAGAAAACTACACGCCAATATCACTGATGAACATAATTGCAAAAATCCTCAACAAAATACTAGCAAACAGAATCCAACAGCACATTGAAAGGATCATACACCATGATCAACTGGGGTTTATTCCAGGAATGCAAGGATTCTTCAATATACGCAAATCAATCAACGTGATACACCATATTAACAAACTGAAGGAGAAAAAACATATGATCATCTCAATAGAGGCAGAGAAAGCCTTTGACAAAATTCAACACCCATTTATGATAAAAGCCCTGCAGAAAGTAGGCAAGGAGGGAACTTTCCTCAACATAATAAAGGCCATATATGACAAACCCACAGCCAACATCGTCCTCAATGGTGAAAAACTGAAACCATTTCCACTAAGATCAGGAACAAGACAAGGTTGCCTGCTCTCACCACTATTATTCAACATAGTTTTGGAAGTGTTAGCCACAGCAATCAGAGAAGAAAAAGAAATAAAAGGAATCCAAATCAGAAAAGAAGAAGTAAAGCTGTGACTGTTTGCAGATGACATGATACTATACATAGAGAATCCTAAAGATGCTACCAGAAAACTACTAGAGCAAATCAATGAATTTGGTAAAGTAGCAGGATACAAAATTAATGCACAGAAATCTCTTGCATTCGTTTACACTAATGATGAAAAATCTGAAAGGGAAATTAAGAAAACACTCCTATTTACCATTGCAACAAAAAGAATAAAATATCTAGGAATAAACCTACCTAAGGAGACAAAAGACCTGTATGCAGAAAGTTATAAGACATTGTTGAAAGAAATTAAAGACGATACAAATAGATGGAGAGATATACCATGTTCTTGGATTGGAAGAATCAATACTGTGAAAATGACTCTACTACCCAAGGCAATCTACAGATTCAATGCAATCCCTATCAAACTACCACTGGCATTTTTCACAGAACTAGAACAAAAAATTTCACAATTTGTATGGAAACACAAGAGACCCCGAATAGCCAAAGTAATCTTGAGAATGAAAAATGGAGCTGGAGGGATCAGGCTCCCTGTCTTCAGACTATACTACAAGTCTACAGTAATCAAGACAGTATGGTACTGGCACAAAAACAGAAATATAGATCAATGGAACAGGATAGAAAGCCCAGAGATAAACCCATGCACATATGGTCACCTTATCTTTGATAAAGGAGGCAAGCATTACAGTGAAGAAAAGACAGCCTCTTCAATAAGTGGTGCTGGGAAAACTGGACAGGTACATGTAAAAGTATGAAATTAGGACATTCCCTAACACCATACACAGAAATAAACTCAAAATGGATTAAAGATCTAAATGTAAGGCCAGACACTCTCAAACTCTTAGAGGAAAACATAGGCAGAACACTCTATGACATACATCACAGCAAGATCCTTTTTGACCCAGCTCCTAGAGAAATGGAAATAAAGACAAAAATAAACAAATGGAACCTAATGAAACTTAAAAGCTTTTGCACAGCAAAGGAAACCATAAACAAGACCAAAAGACAACCCTCAGAATGGGACAAAGTATTTGCAAATGAAGCAACTGACAAAGGATTAATCTCCAAAATTTACAAGCAGCTCATGCAGCTCAATAACAAAAAAACAAACAACCCAATCCAAAAATGGGCAGAAAGCCTAAATAGACATTTCTTCAAAGAAGATATACAGATTTCCAACAAACACATGAAAGAATGCTCAACATCATTAATCATTAGAGAAATGCAAATCAAAACTACAATGGGACATCATCTCACACCAGTCAGAATGACCATCATCAAAAAATCTACAAACAATAAATGCTGGTGAGGGTGTGGAGAAAAGGGAACACTCTTGCACTGTTGGTTGGAATGTAAACTGATACAGACACTACAGAGAACAGTATGGAGGTTCCTTAAAAAACTAAAAATAGAACTACCATACGACCCAGCAATCCCACTGCTGGGCATATACCCTGAGAAAAGCATAATTCAAAAAGAGTCATGTACCACAATGTTCATTGCAGCTCTTTTTACAATAGCCAGGACATGGAAGCAACCTAAGTGTCCATCATCGCATGAATGGATAAAGAAGATGTGGCACATATATACAATGGAATATTACTCAGCCATAAAGGGAAACAAAATGGAGTTATTTGTAGTGAGGTGGATGGAGTTAGAATCTGTCATACTGAGTGAAGTAAGTCAGAAAGAAAAAAACAAATACAGTATGCTAACACATATATATGGAATATAAGGGGAAAAAAATGGTCCTGAAGAACCTAGTGGTAAGACGGGAATAAAAACAGAGACCTACTAGAGAATGGACTTGTGGATATGGGGAGCGGGAAGGGTAATCTGTGACAAAGTGAGAGAGTGGCATGGACATATATACGCTACCAAACGTAAAATAGATAGCTACTGAGAAGCAGCCGCATAGCACAGGGAGATCAGCTCAGTGCTTTGTGATCACCTAGAGGGGTGGTATAGGGAGGGTGGAAGGGAGGGAGATGCAAGAGGGAAGAGATATGGGAACATATGTATATGTATAACTGATTCACTTTATTATAAAGCAGAAACTAACACACCATTGTAAAGCAATTATACTCCAATAAAGATTTTTTTTTTTTTTTTTTTTTTTTTTTTTTTTTAAATCATAACCCTTAGGTCATGATGTTAGCTGACATACCCACTTTGGATGGGAAGCTTTTTTTTTTTTTTTTTTTTTTAAACTATTTAAGGTTAACTCACACTTATTTCGAAGAGCGGATTTTTTTTTTAATTATTTATTTATTTATTTATTTTTGGCTGTGTTGGGTCTTCGGTTCGTGCGAGGGCTTTCTCTAGTTACGGCAAGTGGGGGCCACTCCTCATCGCGGTGCGGGGACCGCTCTTCATCGCGGTGCGCGGGCCTTTCACTATCGCGGCCCCTCCCGTTGCGGGGCACAGGCTCCAGACGCGCAGGCTCAGTAGTTGTGGCTCACGGGCCCAGCCGCCCCGTGGCATGTGGGATCTTCCCAGACCAGGGCTCGAACCCGTGTCCCCTGCATTAGCAGGCAGATTCTCAACCACTGCGCCACCAGGGAAGCCCAATAAAGATGTTTTTAAAAAAAAAGGCAAAATTTCTTGAAATATTCAAGAAATATGAACTAAGTCACTTCCTACAAGAACTGAGAAGTGAGACTAAAATAACTACCTCTTTTAGGTTTCCAGTCTATCACCCATGAGCTGAAAATGAATCTTCTGTTCCTTCTTTATGTAAATTGAAAGTATCTATTTGAATATGATTTACACACTAGAATGGAACTTTTTAGCTTATCCCATGATAGCTATAGTCCTTTGTTTCCAGATTTTCTTTTTCATCATTTTATTGACAGGCCTAGTTTCTCCTTGATACACACATATAACATTCATTACTCTTCCAAGGAATTATGGGCATGCCTCTATCTTCTAATATGTGAGAAGTAGTAAAAAAGTGGTTATCTGAATTATAGCCTTGTGGTACATTTCACCTTGTGTGCATGTTCTTTTTCTTTTTCAGTTGTCTCCAGGTCAGGTGATCTATTTTGTTCTTCTAATTGGCGAATTGAAAATTTCAAAATTTTCAGGTACTATAAAAAATTGAACTTATGTATTAATTAATTAAAACATCTTTGTTTAACAATTTTTCATCTGTACCAAGGCTAAATAAATGCTGATTAAATTGCATCTAATCTAAATAATGGTTTCAGATGTCACTGAGGGTCTTTAACATGAGCACATTGGACAAAGATGTATAAGAAATCATTTCTATTCATTTGGAATTGCATAAGAGATAAGTATAACACCTTAGAACAAAATTCAATACAGACATCTGATTATGGGATAAAGGAAGAGAGAGAGATGCTTTATAGTAAACAGAGTCCTATGCTTGAGTACTTGAGCTTGAGCTGCATATTTTTGACATTTATGAGATGAATCACTTTTCACAAATAACTTATCATCTCAAATCTTTGTATCTTTGCCAGTAAAACTGGAATTATAACACCTCACCAGAATTATATACCTCACAGGATTATACTGAGGATTAATGTAGTTTATGTACATCAAAGTGATGTGAAAATTTGTAAATACTATACAAATGAGAGCTTTTACAACTGAGTTGCCCAGTAAACTCGAATGGATTTCACAAATAACTTTTGTAGTGAAGTAAAAAATGGTTGATTTTCCTAAATGAATATTGTCATATCTGTTATTTGTTGGGAAGATTGATATTCCTAGTTTACTCATTCACCAATGTTTATATAACAAGGCTTGAAGATGAGCAGCTTCTGTGGAAATTTTCATCATTCCTTAATACAGACAGCACAAGTAGAATGGCCATGTTATCTGTTAAACATTTGTTGAGTATCTATCATGTGCACAGCATTTCTCAGGTTTTAGAGAAGACATAAAAAGGTCTGAGATCTGATTGAATAACCATAACTATATTGATACGATTCTTACACAGGTTATCTATTATTATCTAATTGTCAAATCCAGTTCACACATTTCAGTTCTTGTTTTCTTTGATCTCCCCATCGTATTTGTCACTATTGAGTTTCCCCTCCTTCATGAAACTATCCCTTCCCTTGGTTTCTAGAAAATAACTCTCTTGGTTATTCATCTCAGTGACCTTTGCTTGCCTCTTTGAATGTATCGTAGGTTATGGCACTGACCTTCTCCAATTTTACATACCACCATGATGATCTCATTAACTTCCATACCTCTGCTAACTATACATTGATAACTCCCCCATTATATATCTCTAGCTAGAATCTTCTAAATTCAGTTATTAATTTCTAATTACCTAATAGACCTATCTTCCTCATTTTGTTCCATGAGAGCCTCAAGATCCCATTTAAAATTCCCCCTCTCTTAAACAATCTACTTTTAATACTCCATTCCTTATGTCACTCGAGGGCACCACCCTCAGCCCAACAATCCTTGCTACAAATTTCTAGCTCCATGCAGGCAGGGACTATTTCTTGGTTTCTCAACCCCATATTCTGAGCACCAAGCACTGTGCCTGACATAGCAGGTGCTCAATAAAAATTAAAGAATGAATGAATATTTGAATGAATGAAATAAAGAATCATCAACTCTTTGCTTTCCTCGCTCTCCATATGTAACCAGGTATTAAGTCCTACTGATCCTATCTATGAAACATCTCTTATATCCATCCTTTCTTCTCTATTTTCCCTTACTTTAGTTTATACCCTCAGACAGTCATAGTTCAAATTCAAACTTGAATACTTATTACTTATATACTGGGCTAATTACTCAGTGTCTCTTAACCTAAGTTAATCCATCTAAAAAATAGCAATCTCATCCAATAGTTGTGATGATGAAATAAAAAGTAACCATCATAATGATGTCAGCAGGATGGCAGATTAGGAAACCCTGGACCCTCCTTTCCCAACAAATACACCAATTTAGCAACAATTCACTGACAAATTCCCTTTGTAAGAAATCCAGAAATTAACTGAAAGGTTCATGAACTTCAGGTGAACATGAAACCAGATTCACTGAAGTTGGTAGGGAGGCTGAGGATATCCTCTCACCAGGGGCCCTGTACCTTGTGCAGTAACACAGGATCAGAAAGAGACCCCTGAGCTCCAAGTTTCTCCCAGGGTATGGAGGTGATTGGTCCTAATATAGAGTAACCCAACTTTTCCAAGAGGGCTACACAGAAGACTGGTTTCTGTATTGCCAGTCTTGGAGCTCTGACTGATATGGTATAGTCTAGACATCTGAGGGATAATAGAGGTAGCAGCTTGGACTAGTAATACCATAGAGCCTTCACCCTGCTCAGCATTGAGTGAATGTATGAAAAATCCCAGGTCTCAGCTATTCTCTGAGGAAAGAGCTGATCCATGTGTCTAGCATCCTAACTTCTCCAAGGCTGTCCAAAGAATTAGCATCCATTTTGCCAGTCTTAGAATTCTGATGAGTCAGGCAGTCTACATACCTGGGAAAGAACAGACAAGGCAGAATGGACTGGTAGTTGCTGTATGTCTTCCCCCTGTTCAGGACAGAGAGAGCCAATAAAAAATCCAAGCCCTCAGCTTCCCTGCTGAGGAGGGCAAGAGTTGCTCCATGTGTCCAATACCCCAACTTCTCCAGGCCTATGCAAAGAAGAGGGATCTGACTTGCCAGTCTTGGAGGTTTGACAGGTCTTGCATAGTCTAGATGCCTGGTGGAGAATAGAGATAGAGGTATAAATTCCTAGACACCATAGAGCCTCCCACCTGCTCAACAAAGAGCAAGCAAAAAAATAAAATAAAATAAAAAACCCATAGCTGCCTGGTTGAGAACAGAGATAGAGGTATAAATTCCTAGACACCATAGAGCCTCCCACCTGTTCAACAAAGAACAAGCAAAAAAATAAAATTAAATTAAAAACCCATAGCTGCCTGCTTCTCCCTGAGGAAAAAAGGAGTTGACAAAGGTCCCCAAAATCACTGGTTAGGCTGATTGGGTGGGGTCTTCTCCACTACAAGGTCAGTACATAAAGAATGAGAGAAGAGCCTGCTTTGTCTAATGTACAGACACCAATACAGATTCAAGGAAAATGAAGTATCAGGCAAAGAGGTTTCAAACAAAGAAGCAAGGTAAATCTCCAGAAATAAAAACCTACTGAAATGGAGTTATGTGATTTATGTGATAGATAATTCAAAATAACTATCATAAAAAGGCACACAAAGTTCAATAAAACAATGCATGAACAAAATAAGAATTTCAACAAAAAGATATAAAATATTTTAAAAACAAAACAAAAATCATGGAGTTGAAGAATACAATTACTATACTGAAAAACTGACTCGAGGGGTTCGACATCAGACTGAATCAAGCAGAAGTAAAGATCACTGAACTCAAAGAGAAGTCATCACACTCAAGGACCAAAAAGAAAAAAGAATGAAACAGAGTGAATAAAGCTTAAAGGGCTTATGGTACATCAACAAGATGACCAATTACACATTATGGGAGTCACAGAAGGAGGAGAGAGAGAGGACCAAAAAGTGTTTCAAGGAATAACGACAGAAAACTTCTGAAATCATGGGAAGAAAATTGACATCCAGATCCAAGATGTCCAAATTACACTAAAAAAGATGAATCTAAAGAAATCCGCATCAAGACACATTATAATCAAATTTCCAAAAGTCAAAGACAAAGACAGAATTTTGAGAGAAGCAAGAGAAATAACAAGTCTTTATAGGAGCCCCATAAATATATCAGTGGATTTTTAAGCAGAAACCTTGCAGGTCAGAAGTACTGGGAAAAAACTGCCAACCAAGAATACTATACTCAGCAAAGCTCTACCTCAAAAATGAAGGAATGATAAAGAATTTCCCAGACCCAAAAAAAAAAAAAAAAAGGTCAGAGTTCATCACCACTCAATCTACCTTACAAGAAATGCTAAAATGCATTCTTCAAATTGAAACAAAAGGATGCTAAAAAGGAGCACAATAACATAAGAAAGTATGAAACTCGTTGGTGAAGGAGAATATATACACAAACAGAATTCTGAATTACTATAATGGTGGTCAGTTAAGCAATTTTAATTCTACAATAAAAGTGAAAAGGCAAATTAATTTAAAATGCATATAAATAAAATATGTTAAAAGATACATAATATAAAAAATGTAAATTGTGACAACAATAACAAAGAGTGTGTGGACAGGAGAATTTAAAGTGTAGAGCTTTTGTATGTGCTTGGACTTGAGTTTTTAGTTTAAAATGGACTGTTATAGAGATATATTCCATAAGCACAGTGAAACAACAGCAACAAAAATACCTATACAAGTTACACAAAGAAAAGGAGAAAGGAATCAAAGCACATAAATACCAAAAAAAATGCAAAACAAAAATACAAACTCACCCACAAAGGAAGATGGCAAGAGTGGAAGAGAGGAACAAAAGAAATACAAGACCAACAGAAAAATATTAACAAAATGGCCATACTAAATGCTTTCATATCAATAATTACTTTAATGGAAATTGGTTCACCTCTCCAATAGAAATACATAGTATGGAAGAATAAATTTAAGAGAAAAAAAAAAGACCCAATTATATGCTGTATAAAGAATTACACTGTGTATTTAAGGACACACATAGGTTGAATGTGAAAGAAGGGAAAATGTATTCCGTGAAATTGGCTATGAAAAGAGCAGTGGTGGCTAGACATATATCAAACAAAATAGACTTTAAGTCAAAGAAATACCACAAGAGATAAAGAAGGATATTATATAATGATAAAGAGGTCAATTCACCAGGAAGATATAATAATTATAAATATATTTGTAAATCCAACATAAGAACACCTAAATACATAAAGCAAACATTGACCAAAATGAAGAGAAGGATATAAAGCATAACAAAAAATACTAGGAGACATCAATACCCAACTTTTAATAATGGATAGGACATCCAGACAGAATATCAATAAGAAAACAGATGACTTGAACAACACAATAGATCAAATGTATCTAAGAGATATGTGCCAAACATTCCATCCCACAGCAACAAAACATATTTCTCCAGGATATTCACATAATAGGTCACAAAACAAGCCTTAAAAAATTAACAATATTAAAGTCATATCAACTATCTCTTCTAACCACAGTGGAATGAAACTAGAAATCCATAAGAGATGAAAAATGGAAATTCACAAGTATGTGTTAATTAAAGAACACACACTAGAAAAACCATTGGGTCAAAGAAGAAATCAAAAAGAAATTTAGAAAATACATTGAGACAAATGAAGATAAAACTCTACATTGCAAAATGGATGTAGTAACATAAGTATACATTAAAAAAAAAGAAGAAAGATTTCAAACAACCTAACTTTATACCTCCAGGAATAAGGTAAAGAAGAAAAAACTAAGCTAAAAGTTAACAGAAGGAAATAATTAACAAAGAATAGAGCAGAAATAAGTGAAATAAAAATCAGAAAAACAATAGAAAAAATCAACAAAACTAAGAGTCAGTTTTTGACAAGATAAAGAAAATTGGAAAATGCTTATATGTGAAGGAAAAAAAAAGAAAGACAAATGAGTAAAATCAGAAATGAAAAAGAGACATAACAATTGATGACACAGAAATAAAAAAGATCTTAAGAGATGACTGTGAACAACTATATATCAACAAACTGAATAATGTAGAAGATATGGATACTTTCTTAGAAATATGCAACCTATCAAAATTAAACCATGAATAAATAATAAGTCCGAACGTACCTAATACCTGGTAGGGAGATTAAAACAGTAATCAAAACCCTCTCAACAATAAAAATTTCAGAACCAGAATATTTCATTAGTGAATTCTACAAATTTTTAAAAGAGAACTAACACTGATATTTGTCAAACTCTTCCAGAAAACTGAAGAGGAGAAAACACTTCCAATGTCACTTTACAAGGCCAGTATTACTCTGATACCAAAGACAGACAAACACAACACAGGACAATAAAACCATCAGCCAATATCCCTGATGAACACAGTTACAAAAATCTTCAACAAAATAATAGCCCACCTATTCCAACAGCACACTGAAGGGATCATACACCATGACCAAGTGGGACTTACCCCTGAGATGACAGAATGGTTCACATATGAAAATCAAGTAATATGATAGAAGATGTTAACATAATAAAGAATTAGTGAGCTCACCCCATCTTACATAAACACCATAATCACAACCAACTGCTGAACAGCCATTGACAAAAAAATGCTGGAACCTACCAAAAAAAGATACCCTACATCCAAAGGCAAAGAAGAAGCCACAACAAGACAGTAGAAGGGGTGCAATCTCAATAAAATCAAATTCCATACCCACTGAGTGGGTGACACACAAACTGGAAGACAATTATACCACAGAAGTTCTGCCACAGGAGTGAAATTCCTGAGCCCCATGTTAGGCTTCCCAGCCTGAGTATACGGCAATGGGAGGAGGAAACCCCAGAGAATCTGGTTTTGAAGGCCAGTGGAGTTTGATCTCAGGAATTCCACAGGGCTGGAGGAAGGAGAAACTCCACTCTTGGAGGGTGCACACAAGGTTGTGTGTGCACCAGGACCCAGGGAAAAAAACAGTGACCTCATAAGAGACTGGGCCAAACCTACCTGCTAGTATTGTAAGGTCTCCTGCAGAGGTGGGGGGCAGCTGTAGCTCAAAGGGGGGACAAAGACACTGGAAGTGGCAGATCTGGAAGTACTCATTGGCATGAGCCCTCCCGGAGGCTGCCATTAGCCCCACCCTACCACCTATAGGCTCCAGTGTTGGGATGCCTCAGACCAAAAAGCCACCAGGGCAGGAACACAGCCCTACCCATCAGCAGACAATCTGCTAAAAGTCTTCCTGAGCACAGCCCTGCCCACCAGAGAGAAAAGACCCACTTCTGCACACCAGCACACAGGAACCAACCCCTCCCATCAGGAAGCCCCCACAAGACTCTTTGACAGCCTCATCCACCAGAGGGCAGACAACAGAAGCAAGAAGAACTACAACCCTGCAGACCACAGAATGGAAACTGTAACCACAGAAAGTTAGAAAAAATGAGATGGCAGAGGAATATGTCTGAGATGAAGGAAAAAGATAAAACCTCACAAGAACAATTAAGTGAAGAGGTTGATAGGCAACCAACCAGAAAAAAAAATTCAGGATAATGATAGTGAAGATGATCCAAGATCTCAACAAAGAATGGAGGCAAGGATTGAGAAGATGCAAGGAATATTTAATACAACCACGAAGAACTAAAGAACAAACTAACAGAGATGAACAATACAATAAATGAAATGAAAAATAAACTAGAAGGAATCAATAGCAGAATAACTGAGGCAGAAGAATGGATAAGTGACCTGGAAGACAGACAGAATAGTGGAAATCACTGCCACAGAATAGAATAAAGAAAAAAGACTGAAAAGGAATGAAGACAGTCTAAGAGACTTCTGGGGCAACATTGAACACACCAACATACACATCATAGGGGTCCCAGAAGGAGAAGAGAGAGAACAAGGATCTGAAAAAATATTTGAAGAGATAACACCAGAAATTTCCCTAACATGAGAAAGGAAATAGCCACCCAAGTCCAGGAAGCACAGAGAGTCCCAGGCAGGATAAAACCAAGGAGGAACACACTGAGACATATAATAATCAAATTGACAAAAATTAAAGACAAAGAAAAAATATTAAAAGCAGCAAGGGAAAAGCAACAAATACCGTACAAGGGAACTCCAATAAGGTTATCAGCTGATTTCTCTGCCGAAACTCTGCAGGCCAGAAGAGAGTGGCACAATATTTAAAGAGATGAAAGGGAAGAACCTACAACCAAGAATACTCTCTCAGCAAGGCTCTCATTCAGATTTGATGGAGAAGTCAAAAGCTTCACAGACAAGCAAAAGCTAAGAGATTCAGCACCACCAGACCAGCTTTGCAACAAATGCTAAAGGAACTTCTCTAAGCGGAAAAAGAAAAGGCCACAACTAGAAACAGGAAAATTACAAATGGAGAAGCTCACCAGTAAAGCAAACATAAAGTAAAGGTAAGAAATTATCCACACACAAATATGATATTAAAACCAGCAATTGTGAGAAGAGGTGAGCCCAAATGCAGGATATTGGAAATGCATTTGAAATTAAAAGACAAGCAATTTAAAACAATCTTGTTTACATACAGAATGCTACATCAAAATCTCATGGTAACTTCAAAGTGAAATTTTACAGTAGATACACACACAAAAAAAGAAAAAGGAATCCAAACACAGCACTAAACTTAATCATCAATTCACAAGAGAACAAAAGAGGAAGGGAAGAAAAGAGATCTACAAAAACAAATCCAAAACAATTAACAAAGTGGCAAAAAGAAAAAACATATTGATAATTACCTTAAATGTAAACAGATGAAATACACTAACCAAAAGACATAGACTGGCTGAATGGATACAAAAACAAGACATGTGTATATTCTGTCTACAAGAGACCCGCTTCAGTTCTAGGGACACATACAGAATGAAAATGAGGGGATGGAAAAAGATATTCTATGCAAAAGGAAATCAAAAGAAAGCTGGAATAGCAATACTCATATCAGACAATATAGACTTTAAAATAAAGACTATTACAAGAGACAAAGAAAGATACTACATAATGATTAAGGGATCAATCAAAGAAGAAGATATAACAATTATAAATATATATGCACCCAACATAGAAGTACCTCAATATATAAGGCAAATACTAACAGCCATGAAGGGAGAAATCAACAGTAACACGATAATAGTGGGAGATCTTAACACTGCACTTTCATCAATGGACAGATCATCCAGACAGAAAATCAAAAAGGAAACACAGGCCTTAAATGACACATTAGACCAAATGAACTTAATTGATATTTATACAATATTTATACAATTATAATTTATACAATTATTCCATACAAATGCAGCAGAATACACATTCTTCTCAAGAGCACATAAAACATTCTCCAGGATTGATCACATGCTGGGGCACAAAGCAGCCTAGGTAAAATTAAGAAAACTGAAATCATATCAAGCATCTTTTCCAACCACAACACTATAAGATTAGAAATAAACTACAAGGAAAAAAAACCCGTAAAAAACACAAGCACTTGGAGGCTAAACAATATGCTAACAAACAACCAATGTATCACTGAGGAAATCAAAGAGGAAATCAAAAAATACCAAGAGACAAATGAAAATGAAAGAAAACCCTCCAAACCCTATGGGACCCAGCAAAAGCAGTTCTAAGAGGGAAGTTTATAGCAATACAATCTTACCTCAGGAAAGAAGAAAAATCAAAAATAAACAACCTAACTTTACACCTAAAGCAACTAAAGAAAGAAGAACAAACAAAACCCAAAGTTAGCAGTTGGAAAGGAATCATAAAAATCAGAGAAGAAATAAATGAAACAGAAAAAAAAAAAGAAAACAAAAGATCAATTGAACTAAAAGCTGATTCAAAGGAAAAAATAATCAAAATTGACAAATCTTTAGCCAGACTCATGAAAAAAAAGAGGGAGAGGGCTCAAATCAATAAAATTAGAAATGATAAAGGAGGTTACAACTGATGCCGCAGAAATACAAAGGATCATAAGACACTACTACAGGCAACTGTATGCCAATAAAATGGACAACCTGGAAGAAATGGACAAATTTGTAGAAAGGTACAATCTCCCAAGACTGAAACAGGAAGAAATAGAAAAATATGAACAGACCACTCACAAGTACTGAAATTGAAACAGTGATTAAAAAACTCCCAACAAAGTCCACAACCAGATGGCTTCACAGGTGATTTCTATCAAACATTTAAAGAAGGCTAACACCTATCCTTCTCAAACTCTTGCAAAAAATTGCAGAGGAATGAATACTCCCAAAGTCATTCTATGCAGCCAACATCACCCTGATACCAAAACCAAAGATACCACCCACAGAAAAAGAAAATTATAGACCAATGTCACTGATGAACATAAATGCAAAAATCCTCAATAAAATACTAACAATTTGAATCCAACAATACATTAAGAGGATCAGACACCCTGATCAAGTGGGATTAATCCCAGGGATGCAAGGATTTTTCAATATCCACAAATCAATCAGTGTGATACACCACATAAACAAATTGAAGAATTAAAAATATTATTTCATATTTTCATTTCAATAGATGCAGAAAAACCTTTTGACAAAGTTCAACACCCATTTATAATAAAAACTCTCCAGAAAGTGGGCACAGAGGGAACATACCACAACATAATAAAGGCCATATATGGCAAACCTACAGCTAACATCATACTCAACTGTGAAAAGCATTACCACTAAGATCAGGAAGAAGACAAGGATGTCCACTTTTGTCACGTTTATTCAGCATAGTTTTGGAAGTCCTAGCCAAGGCAATCAGAGAAGAAAAAGGAATACAAATTGGAAAAGAAGAAGTAAAACTGTCACTGTTTGCAGATGACATGATACTACACATCGAAAATCCTAAATATACTATCAGAAAACTACCAGAGCTCATCAATGAATTTGGTAACGTTGCAGGATACAAAATTAATACACAGAAATCTCTTGCATTTCTATACACCAACAATGAAAGATCAGAAAGATAAATTAAGGAAACAATTCCATTTACCATCACATTAAAAAGAACAAAACACCTAGGAATATACCTACCTAAGGAGACAAAAGACCTGTACTCAGAAAACTGTAAGACACTGATGGAAGAAATCAAAGATGACACAAACAGATGGAAATATATACCATATTCTTGGATTGGAAGAATCAATATTGTCAAAATGACAATACTACCCAAGGCAATCTACAGATTTAGTGCAATCCTTATCAAATTACCAGTGGCATTTTTCACAGAACTAGAACAAAAAAATATTAAAATTTGTATGGAGACACAAAAGACCCTGAATATCCAAAGCAATCTTGAGAAAGAAAAATGGAGCTGGAGGAATCAGGCTCCCTGACTTCAGACTATATTACAAAGCTACAGTAATCAAGACAGTATGTTATTGACACAAAAACAGAATTATAGATCAATGCAACAGGATAGAAAGCCCAGGAATAAGCCCACACAGCTATGGCCAATTAATCTATCACAAAGGAGGCAAGAATATAAAATAGAGGAAAGAAAGTCTCTTCAATAAATGGTGCTGGGAAAACTGGACAGCTACATGTAAAAAAATGAAATTAGAACACTCTTTAACACCATACACAAAAATAAACTCAAAATGCATTAAACACCAAAATGTAAGACTGGATACTATAAAAGTCTTAGAGGAAAACATAGGTAGAACACTCTTTGACATAAATCACAGCAAGATCTTTTTTGATCCACCTCCTAGAGTAATGGAAATAAAAGCAAAAATATACAAATAGGACCTAATTAAACTCGAAAGCTTTTGCACAGCAAAGGAAAACATAATCAAAACGAAAAGACAACCCACAGAATGGGAGAAAACATTTGCAAACAATGCGACCAACAAGGGATTAGTCTCCAAAGTTTACAAAGAGCTCATGCAGCTCAATATCAAAAACAAACAAACAACAAAATCAAAAAATGGGTGGAAGATCTAAATAGACATTTCTCCAAAGAAGACATATAGATGGCCAAGAGGCACATGAAAAGATGCTCAAAATCACTAATTATTAGAGAAATGCAAATCAATACTACAATGAGGTATCACCTCACACTGGTCAGATGGCCATCATCAAAAAATCTGCAAACAATAAATGCTGGAGAGGGTGTGGAGAAAAGGGAAACCTCCTACACTGTTGGGGGGAATGTAAATTGCTACAGCCACTATGGAGAACAGTATGGAGGTTCCTTAAAAAACTAAAAATAGAGCTAACCATGTAATCCAGCAATCCCACTCCTGGGCATATATCTGGAGAAATACATGGTTCGAAAAGATACATGTACCCCAATGTTCATGGCAGCACTGTATACAATTGCCAAGACATGGAAGCCACCTAAATGTCCATCAACAGATGAATGGATAAAGAAGATGTGGTACAGGGCTTCCCTGGTGGCGCAGTGGTTGAGAATCTGCCTGCCAATGCAGGGGACACGGGTTCGAGCCCTGGTCTGGGAAGATCCCACATGCCACGGAGCAACTAGGTCCGTGAGCCACAATTACTGAGCCTGCACATCTGGAGCCTGTGCTCCGCAACAAGAGAGGCCGCAATAGTGAGAGGCCCACGCACTGCGATGAAGAGTGGCCCCCACTTGCCACAACTAGAGAAAGCCCGTGCACAGACACGAAGACCCAACACAGCCATAAATAAATAAATAAATAAATAAAATTTAAAAAAAAAGAAAAAGGAAAAACCTGTATCATAAAAGATTTGGAAAGCAGAAACCTTCCTTAAAAAAAAAAAAAAAGAAGAAGATTTGGTACATATATACACTGGAATATCACTCAGCTATTAAAAACAATGAAATAATGCCATTTGCAGCAACATGGATGGACCTGGAGATTATCATACTAAGTGAAGTAAGTCAGACAGAGAAAGGCAAATATCATATGATATCACTTATATGCTGAATCATAAAAAAAAGATACAAATTAACTTATTTACAAAACAGAAACAGACTCAAAGACTTAGACAATGAACTTATGGTTACCAGGGTTGAAGGGTGGAGGAGAGGGATAGATTGGAAGTTTGGGATTGACATGTACACACTACTATATTTAAAATAAAATGCCTTTCCATGAAAAAAAAACATAATAAAGAATTGAAATCACATAATCATCTCAATAGATGCATAAATGTTGCTTAACCAAATTCAACACCATTTCACGCTAAAGAATCTCAAAACCTAGAATAGAAGAAGTGCATTTCAACATAACAAAGGCTATATATGAAAAGTCCATTGCTGTACTCATACACAATTATGAAAAACTGTCCTTCCCTTAAGATCAGGAACAAAACAAGATGTTTAGTCTCACCACTTATATTGAAAACAATACTGGATATCCTAATCAGAACAATTAGGCAAGAAAAAGAAATAAAAAGCATCAAAACCATAAAGGAAGAAGCAAAATTGTACCTGTTTGCATATGACATGATCTTATATGCAAAAAAACTTTTAAATCTGTTTTTTTTTTTAAAACTGTTAGACTTAATAAATAAATTCAGTAAAGTTGCAGGATAAAAAAATCAACATACAAAAATAAGTTCCATTATAATACTCTAACCATGAACTATCTAAAGGAAAATTAGAATAACAATCCCATTCACAATAGCACAAAAAATAATAAAACACTTAGTAATAAAGTTAATTAAGAATGTAAAAAAAACTGTGTCTCTATACACTAATAATGAGCTATCAGAAAGAGAAATTAAAAATCAATCCCATTTACAATTGCATAAAAAAGAATAAAATACGTAGTAATAAATGTAACCAAGAAGGTGAAATATCTGTACGGTGAGAACTATAAGACATTAAAAAAAGAAAATGAAGAAGATGCAAATAAATGAAAAAATATCCCATGCTCATGGATTGGAAGAATTAATATTGTTAAAATGTCCATGCTACCCAAGGCAATCTACAGATTCAATGTGGTCCCTATCAAAATTTCAATGGTATTTTTCACAGAAATAGAACAAACAATTCTAAAATTCGTATGGAGTCACAAAAGATGCTGAATATCCAAAGAAATCTTGAGAAAGAACAATGCTGGTTATATCACATTCCCTGATTTCAAACTATATTATAAAGCTATAATAATCAAAAGAGTGTGGTATTGGCATAAAAAGACACATACATCAATTAATTTGTAAGAAAGGAGCCAAGAATATAAAATGGGGAAAGAACAGTATTTTCATTAAATGTTGGGAAAACTGGATAGCCTCCTGCAATGAATGAAACTGGACCACTATCTTACACTGTACACAAAAATTTACTCAAAATGGATTAAAGACTTGAATGTAAGACATGAAACTATAAATTTCTAAAAAAAAAAAAAGAAAAGGTGGTAACCTCACTTCCATTTATCTTAGTCATATATTTGTGGATCTGACTCCAAAGGCAAGGGAAACAAAAATGAACAAGTAGGATTATATCAAACTAAAAAGCTTTGGCACAGAAAAGAAAACCAGCATCAAAATAAAAGGCACCATAATGAATGGGAGTAGGTATTTGCAACTTATGCATCTGATAAGGCGTGAATATCTAAAATATATAAAGAAACTGTAGAACTCAATATCAAAAAAACCACCCAATTAAAAAATAGGGAGAAGATCCGAATAGACATTTTTCCAAAGAAGACATACAAGGGCCAACAGGCACATGAAAAGATGTTCAACATCACTAATTATTAAAGAAATTAAACCTACAATGAGATATTGCTTCACACCTGTTAGAATGGTTATTATCATAAAGACAAAAAATAACAAATGTTGGACATGATGTGGAGAAAAGTAAACTGTCATACACTGTTGGTGGAAATATAAATTTGTGCAGCCACTATGGAAAACAGTATGAAGGTTTCTTAAAAAATTAAAAATAGAACTACCATATCATCCATCAATTTTGCCTCTAAGTATTTATCTAAAGAAAATGAAAACACTAATTCAAAAAGATATATGCACCCCCGTGTTCATTGTAGCATTATTTATAACAGTTAAGACATGGAAACAACCCAAATGTCCATCAATGGATGAATGGATAAAGAAAATGTTTTATCTATATATCTATAGATAGATAGATAGATAGATAGATAGATAGATAGATATAGATAGATATAGATATATAGATATATAGATATGCAACAGAATATTATTCAGCCATAAAGAATGAAACTTGCCATATGGATGGACCTCAGGGCATTATGCAAAATGAAATATGTTAGACAGAAAAAAATAAATACCATATGATCACACTTATATATGGAATCTGAAAACAAACAAAAAAAAAACCAAAAAAATGAGCTCATGGATATAGTGAACATATTGGTGGCTGCCTGGGGGTGGGGGCAAAATAGGTGAAGGGGGTCAAAAGGTACAAATTTACAGTTACAAAATGTATGTAATGGGGTTGTAGTGTACAGCATGGTGACTATAGCTAATAATATAATACTGTATTGAAGATTTGAAAGTTGCTAAAAGTAAATCTTAAAAGTACCTAACACAAGAAAAAAGAATTTGTAACTATGTATGGTGATAGATGTTAACTAGGTTTATTGTGGTGACCATTTTGCAATATATACAAATATCAAATCATTATGTTCTATACCTGAAATTAATGCTATATGTCAATTATACCTCAATAAAACAAACAGGAAATCCTATAGCAAACTTCATCACTAATGGTATAAAATTATAAGCAGTACCACTAAAATTAATATCAAAATAATGTCACTGCCCACTTCCACTGCGACTATTACACACTGTACTAGAATTTGTAGGTAATATAATAAGAAAAGAAAAATAGTTGCATATGGATTTGAAAGATGCATTTTATTGTATGTAAATTTTACAGCAAAAGAAAACAAACTGTAAACAAATACTGAGTTCTAGTTAATGATATTCACACTGAAGTATTTTGGAAAAGTACTAATGCCTGCAATTTACTTTGAAACTGCACCAAAAACAAAAAAAGATATATTTATAGAAAGACAGAAGGGTTGATAGATGGATAGATATGAGATAAAACAACTATAGTGAAATGTTAATATTGATGGGTGTAAGGTGGATATATAGTGATTCACTGTAAAACCCATTCAAATGTGCTGTATGTTTGGAAATGGTTCATAATGAAATATTGTAAAAATTAATATAGAAACCTAAAGTTTTTTAAGTGTATGTAAGACAATTTTGATAAAACCAAAAAGCACTGGGAGCAGAAAGGGAGTAATATGCTAAAAATGCTTCTTATAAAATTTTTTAATTGAAAAAGTGTGCTATTTGTACAGGACAGACACAGATTAATGAAACAGAATAGAGAACAGATATAAATATAAGTATATATGGGAGCTTGAAAGCAGCATTTCCAATCAGTGGAGAAAGATGTACAGTTCAATAATTAGTGTTGCTACGATTGGCTTTTTTACCCGCTGGGGAAAAGTAGAAATATATTCCTATTTCAGATCATACATATGATATAAATTCCAGCTGCATGTTTTAAAAATTAAATTAAAAACAATTAACAAGTATTAAAAAGCAAAAACACACAACTATTGGGGGAAAAATATAGGAGACTGGTCATTAGGCTTTCAGGAAATAACAAGATTTCTTTGACAAGGCACAAACAAATTTAAGAAAAAAACTCTGACCACACCAAAAAATAAATTATATATGAAAAGAGACACTGAAAACTTTATTAAAGGACTCGAAACATACTTGGAAAGGATATTTACTACATATACAAAAGACAAATTAGAAGTATTCAGAATTTTAAATGATCTTAAGCAAAAAAAAAAAAAAAATAGAAAAACAAAGGGTGCAATAAACGAGAAATGCTCAGGAGAAAATTTTACTGAATGGCCAGTAAAAGTAAAACAAAATATTAATCTCTAGAAATCAGAGAAATGAAAATTAAAATAGTAGTAAAATACCACTTCTCAGCTACCAAATAAGTAAAAAGAAAATTGATTATGAAAAAAAAGTGTTGAGGATGTAAAAAAAAAACATGAACTCTCCATGCTATTGACCAGAATGTAAATTGGTATAACTGCTTTAGAGAGCAACTTTAAAATATCTATTAGAAATGAATACTGTCATCCCCTAAACCCATAAATTCTTCTTGCAGTTAAATACTCTACAGAAACTTTTGCATTGGTGCAACAAAAAATATGTACATAGGGCCACTGCCCTTAATAGTAACAAGTAGAATTAACCTATGTGTTCTTCAACAGGGGAATGAGTAAGTAAACTGTATTTGTTCAAGGAATTACTACATAGAAATTGAAAAAGGGAAGGAAACAAGAACAAAGAGGACTTCAATCTTATTTGTAATGAACTATTGGTTTATATAAATATCGGAGGCACAAAGAAGAAAATGTTAACGTTTGTTAACTCTGGGACTCATCATGTACATGGATGCTTATTACACTATTCAGTTATTTCCTATAATTTTAAACATTTTTTAATTGGCCACAAGATAAAGAAAACAAAGAGGAAAAGAGAATATCATAAATCCTTGTAAGAAACACTTTATCTCTTCTCCTGGGCCATTTTTCCATCTACTCTGTTACTTACCCTCCCTGCTCAATCAATCCATTTCCCACTCAAACACTCTTAATCTATTTGTCAGATGACCTGAATGCAAAGTACTGCAGGGAGCTTTCTAAAAAAACTGAGCAAGACAAAGAATAGGCACTGTTTGATATCTTTGCCTTCTTCTGTGAACATTTACCCTTAAAACATAGAACACAATAAGATGTATACCAAACATTTAAATGCAGCATTTTTAATAATCTAAAACTAGAGGCAAACAAGTCATATAAAAATAATACTGTTGTCTAGATTCAGTAAATATATATATATAGGAAAAATTTTTAATGAAAATTGACCCAATTATGCAAATTATTATTTTAATAATGTAGTACTACAATATAATGTTATTATGCAAAACAATATAGTTTGGAAGATTAAAGAAATGACTGTAATAAAGTGCTTGAATATATTTGGCAAGAGAAGTGTTTTAAATTTTTTCTAAAAAATATTTCCCTAGATATGCCTATATTTCATTGTACTACTCTGAAGATGTCAGCAAGTTAAAGATGATTAAGTACCAGAACATTCAAAATCATTTCTCAGATGCAATCATGTTTTCAAATATCCTCTGAGTATTATTTTCATTATTGAAGAAAAACCTTGAAATGTAAGGGAGGATAAGCAGTGCCATAGCCTATGTGTGGATATACCATTTTCAGTAATCTCTTATCTCCATGCCTCAAAAATGGCACGAAAACTAAACTTGACTCCAAAAGACTGAACAGAGAAGAAAATATTCCTCCACAAAAATGCACCACAAAATTTCAGTAAAACAAAATTTTAGCCTAGCACATAAAAGATGTAGGATACCCTGCCTCTAACAAGCTAGCCAAAATTTCTGCATCTGACAAGCTGGTTAAATTTCTAAATAAAAGAGCAACCAGAAAGCTTCTTTCTCTTGATCTGCAATACTTTTCCAAATCTAATCTGAGTAGTTTGAATAAATGGAAGAATATTTACTCACTTCTTTAAATGAACTTGCATAATTTACATGAGAGAAAAATGTTAGATAGCAACTGAGGGAGTGTGACATTCTTGTGTTTCTTCCAAACTAAGCCATTTTCTAGGACATCTCAGGGATACAGACCAGACACTACAAGGTCAAAAATGTGTTTTATTCCAAAGGTGTGAGTGCTCAAAAGAATGATTAATGCCTTTGATGCGCCTTACAACCCCCTACCCCTAGTGTGTGTATATATATATTCTTCCTCTAAAATGAGAGAGGGTAATGCGTAGAAGTCAAGTGTATGAATACAAGAGAAGCTGAACCTCTCCTTCTCCTTCCTCATCCTGAAAAGTAATCATGACAGGGACAGAGCCTTTAAGGAATATTGGCCTAGAGGTTCTCTCAACACAATTGATTCCTATGACCTCTATCTATGCTCATCTAGAGCATGCTTTCCCACTGCTCTTTCAGGTACTCTCTACCTCATGGCTTATTTCCATCAAAGCATATATGTGCTTACATCTTTGTTTTAGTAAAACAAAATAAAACAAAAATTAACTTCTCCTTTAATCCTGCATCTGCCTCTAGATTATTCCTGCTCTTACTCTCTCATTCTCCTTTCCTTGACAGCCAAGCTCTTTTCAATAGCATACATTAGTTATCTTAAATTCATGGATTCTGCCTCCATAGTTGCACTAAAACAACTTTGGCAAAAGTTACGAATAACTTCCTTGTTGCTAAATTCATGGTTGTATTTCCTTTCTTACCCTTTATGAGCTCTCTGATACGTAAGTCCCTTCTAGTCAAGTTCTTTGGCTTCTGTAACACTATTCTCTCCAGTTATTCCTCCTACCTCTCTGGTCACTCCTTGATCTCATTCACTAGTAACTCTTCTACCTCCCATTGTCCCTAACCAATTACAGCCTGCTGATTGAAACGATGGTTTCAGGTGGAATATGGTAGAATGAAAAATAGGACTGAGACAGGATACAAGAGTGAGGAGGATGAAAGAAAAATGTGTAAGGTCTAACATGTATATCTTACAAAGCTTCTAAAAATAAGGTGGGTTCTTTGATATGCTGAGTTCCTTTTAAGTCTGGGTCTAGTTTGTGAATAAATGTCTCAGAAACTAAGACCAAATTTTCCCAACTGCTTTTTTATGCATTCATTCATCTAACAAGCATTTACTGATTTTCCTATAATGTCCCAGATTTTGTACTAGGCACTTGGGGATAGAGAGATGAATAAGAAACAATTTCTGCTTTTCAAGGAGCATCATAAGAGAAACACTTTTAAAAGTTCAATAACGAATATATGTCAGTCACGTGATAGTCTTAAAATACAGCAGAGCCCCGGGAATTAAAAAGGTGGCAAGCCCTACTTTGGATGGGAAGTGGAATATCTAGGCTTCTCAAAAGAGGTAACTCTTGTACTGAGTCTAAGAGACAAGGAGGTATTTGCCATTGAGGGAGTGATGGGGCAGAAGGGCAAGGTCAGGCAGAGTGAACACATGATCAAAGATACACAAGCATAGTGCATTAAGGGAGTCATCTACATTAATACATGAAAAAGGAATGTGGAAAATGGAAAACCACCATTAGAACAATACAATAATTGCTGAAGGCAGAATCCATGGACGTATGTTAAATTAGTTGGTGAAACAATAAGGAGAATGAGGATATTTGTAGAGCTTCCAAGTACCTCCTCCAAAATATTTATTAATTACTGTGTTGGTTTTAGCATATGTGGACAAATTTTTTGATATCTCCCCTTCCAAGAGGTGGATCTTAATTCTCCTCCCTTTGAGTGTGGGCTGAACCTTGCCTCTAATGACAGAGTATGGAAAGGAGGAACTTGGCTGGTATCATCTTAACCAAGTTACCAGAGTTAACATTATCAGTGATAAATTATGCTGACATCTAACCTATGTCATGAGCACAATAATAATATCAACTGATAGTACCGGGTGTTCATGAAGTTCCAAGCACCATGCTAGTTGTTTTATTCATGCTAACTCATTTAATTCTTATACCATCCTATGAAGTAGACACTATCATTTGTCCTGTTTTACAGATGGCAGAATTGAGGCAAAGAGGGTTCAAGTAACTTCTTCAGGTTACACAGATATTTTGTGGTAATTAAAGGTTTGAAGCTAGGTAATGTTAACCATTATACTACCCTTCCTCCCCTATAGAGAATATGGTAGGGGTGGGGTGCAAATAGCCCTGCAATTCTGGAAATGTTGTTAATGGAATGTGTAGGCTGAAAGGTGGCCCAACTAGTTTTCTTCATCCATGATTTTGATCTTGTGTCACAAAAGAATCTTAGCTCTGCCCTCTCATCTTTATGGAGCTCAAGGTTTTGCTATAAGGTGTAATCAATTGGAAAGGATTCCCTAATAGTTTTCTATTTCTAAGTGACTAACATGTATTTAACTACCACAAAACATTTTCTACAGAGAACCAATTAGGTTCAATATTTCATGTGCCATATTAAGGATTTCTTGTCTAATTCTTTTTTCAAAGGGAGTCTTCTACTTATTTACATTTGCATCATGTGATATACATCATCTCAGAGAAGGTTGTTTTTATATCTATGATTTCACCTGTCACAGTGATTGAAGTAAAGAAATTCACATTGTTTGTCTAGAACTACTATTCTTTACAGTCTGAGGAAACAATAATGTCCTTTTTTATTAAAACATAATTGAAAACATAAAGCATTCTTTAGCAGCCAACTTACATATAACAGCTAATGAGAATACCAGTAATAATACTGGGCCATAAGCTAACAGCAATACAGGTAAATGTGATGTTATCTTAGCCAGGGGCTAATTACTCAATTTTTAAACTAATTTAAGGGTATTTTAGTAAATGGTTGTTTTAATAGTCCTAATGTGCTTCATTTTAATGTATTAGTCTGATATAAAAAACTATTTGCAACAGAAGAACTAGTAATGAGAAATGTACTTAATACTTTTGAAATAATCTATTAGAGCATATTTTCTTGAATAACTGATTACATTTTTTGTTATACAACAAGAATAAGAAATTTTATGCAGTTAGGAAACTACTTTCCTTATTTATTTAAATTCCTTTACCACAAAACAGTTTCAATTAACTACAATGTTACAATTTCTGAAAACTTCTTCCCCCAAAAATATTGTATGAGGAGAATTCTCACTATCATTTATAATCAGCCACTACATTGTTTAAACAAACCAAATATTTTGTCAATACTTTTTTCTAAGATTATATCCCTAACCTTACTACTCAACCACTGCATATGCAAATACTGCTGCATACGTAGAAAGAATAGGGCAGAGAAAGAAGAGAACATTCCTTCTCCAAAATTTCAATTTTTTTTAATGTAATCATCAAAAAAAATCTACAAGTTCTTTTCCTCTATCTTTAAGGTAAACTACTACAGACAATGTAGTCATAGAAATTCTATAGAAAACTATCTTTTTGATGTTACTTTCATATATTTTAACAATAGATTTTGCTGAATTCAGCTTAAGATGTGACAAAAATGCTGAACTATGTATCAAACCAATAAGGTGTTCGACTGTACTGACCCACTCTCTAGCACAATGATACCCTAATAGAAAAATCAAACATGTAAAAGTCCTTCACATATGAGTGACTGACATTCTGGCTCTCCCCTACTATGATAGTGGTAGCAGCTGAATTCCAGTTTTGACATGAAGCTTTTTCAGCTTTTGGCTTTCAACCAAGAGAATGAAGTTAGAGTTCTTCCTGCATAGCTGATATGAACCTATAGAGGGCTCTGGAACCCTAAAATGAGAAATGAGCTTCAAGTATCCTCCTAAACCTAGTTGCAGTTCAACGCTTTTAAATCTATTGATCACTGTATTAGGCGGAATAATGCCTCTTTTCCCAAAGATGTCCACACCCTAATCCCTGGAACCTGTGCAACCTGTTGCATTACACGTCAGAAGGGATTTTGCAGGGGCTTCCCTGGAGGCGCAGCAGTTAAGGATCCGCCTGCCAATGCAGGGGACACGGGTTCGAGCCCTGGTCCACGAAGATCCCACATGCCATGGAGCAACTAAGCCCGTGCATGACAGTTACTAAGCCTGCACTCTAGAGCTCACGTGCCACAACTACTGAAGCCCGTGCACTTACAGCCCGTGCTCCGCAACAAGAGAAGCCACCACAGTGAGAGAAGCCTGTGCACCGCAACGAAGAGTAGCCCCCACTCACCGCAACTAGAGAAAGCCCGCGCACAGCAAGAAAGACCCAACGCAGCCAAAAATAAATAAATAAATAAACAAAATAAATCTATAGAGAAAATAAATGGGAGGTTTTGCAGGTATGATTAAGGTATGGACCTTAAAATAGGAAGATCATACTAGATTATCTGGGCAGGCCCAATGCAATCACATGAGCCTTTAAATATGGAAAAGAAAGGCAGAAGAGTCAGAGAGAGATGTGGTGGAAGAAGAGACAGGAGACATTTGTAATGCTGGCTTTAAAGATGGAGGATAGAAGCCATTTAGCCAAGGAATGCTAATGGCCTCTAGAAGCTGGGAATGGCCCTTGGCTGACAGCCTCTAGGAAAGGAAGACCTCAGTTCTAAAACTACAAGGAACTAAATTCTATCAGCAACCTGAATGAGCAAGGAAACCAATTCTACACTAAAACCTCCAGAAAGGAAAACAGACCTCCCAATACCTTGATTTTATCCTGTAAGATCCATGTCAGAATTCTGACCTACAGAACTGTAAGATAATAAATGAGTGCAACATGAGCCACCAAATTTGTGATAACTTGTAATGACAGCAATAGAAAACCAATATAATTCGCTATTGCTCTAATGGCTAGTCATTAGTCCAAATCTCTTTGCTTATGGCACAGGAATACTCGCTACATGATAGTGTTCAATAGAACTTTCCTAGGCTCCCTCTTCTTTCTCCAATAGTTATAAAAAATCTCCATTATGTCAAATTAACCAAGGCTGTTATATTTTTTCTCAAATATTAGCAAAGATTCCAATGATAAGGAGAAAATCATACATAATAAATGGTTTAAAAGGGAAGAGATGGATTGTACACTACTGTAGTTACACAGAAGCTTCACGACCAGTTGTATTTCACTATATATCAATCTTAAAATGAAAGCCTTAAAATTCTATCACATGAAATTCCTCTAGGAGGAAAAATAATTTAAAGTCAAGGAATGAAAGGAAAAGAAGCTTTTAACAGGCACTAAAATAGAGCTCAGTTTGACAGTTCAATAGTCATGTCATAGCCACTTCACTTTAATAGATAAAGTTTTTGTTCAAACCACTAAAATATCTCCAAATATATACCACACAACATTAAAGTTCACAAGTAACTTGGTTTCACATTGCAGTCAATTTTAAATAAGTGAAAAACTTGTTTGAGAGTTTGGTTAAAATCATTAAAGTACATGAAGTTGACATCTGTCGAAAAAAGTAAGTGCATTTCTATTAAGGAATTGACATTCAGTCACAGTAAATGGTAACTTTCAAGCAAGCAAAGGTAAGAAATTGGTTAAGGCACAAATATAGATATTGTTTAGTTGTATGCCAACAGTTTTAATCTTTCCAACTCACAGGGAAAGAGATTAAAGTCAATGACAAGAGCTGTTAAAACCATTTCAGGGTAAAAAACATATTTTCATAGTCTTAATGCAAAGTTCAAGTTTTCATCCTAGATTTTTTTCTAGCTTCAACCTTTCACTTATTTGGTAAATAGACATTTTCATGAAAATATGAAGTGATAACGTTTCTCACAGGCAATATTTCTACCCATTCTTCATTTTGAACAGGGTTTATTTTAATATAACCTATGTTCCTAAAGCCACATCATGCCAGAGGTAAAAATAACAGAATTTATACAATACAACAACAGCAATGTCAACAAAATATAAATACTTCTCTGATCCCCTTATTGTCCTGTCCTTCCCCGGCCTCCATGGGCACTTTAGCCCATTAGCCATATAAAGCTGGGGCACTGTAGAGTGTCTCATGTGTGACTTGTCCTCTTGGTTTGCTTATGGCCCTCAACATTTTTCTTCTTTCCTGGTCAGGCTCCCTCTGAAGATATCTCTGTCACTGATGGTAAAAATAAAGGGGAAGTTCTGCCACTGATGCCCAATGAAGACATGTTTGCTGCTGTTCTCTATTATGGGGTAGAGCTAAGTAGGACCAGAACGGGAGCATAGGAAAGGGATCACAGAGACCGTTAAAGAGCTGACTCTAATCTAAGCCTTACCCTAATGCTTCTTCAACTTTTCAATCAAAATGCCTCTAAAGACACATAAAGGAAAAAAAAAAAAAAAAAAAAACACTCTAAGGCAGTCTGCCACAGTACACATTCTTTGAAGTCTTAGAGTTTTTTAACAATTTATGATAATTTTACACTTCACCCCATTAAAAATCTTTGTTTCTTTTAATATAAGCTAATGTTTTCAACCACTCACAATCAAGTAAATGCGATGGCCTCGGAAAATAGGAGAAATATGAGAATATAAAGGAATAAAATCATTTTGTTTTTTAGGTTTCTAAATTGTCCAACTAAGTTCCAAGGTTGTAGGGGAAGAGGTTAACTAGAAGAGTTCTATTTGTCATATATTTATCCTGTTAGGTACCATAATGATACTGGAAAGGTCTAATGGAGATAAAACTCCAGTCTCTGGTTACTACCTGCAATAAGTTTAGCCAAGTATGAAGTTAAAGGGGACAAAGTCCTCCACAAGACCACTCTCACTTTCTGCAAGTTCGGGGGTTCCCCAAACCATGCTCAGGTTCACTAATAAGCTGGAAAAATACACAGAATTCACTAAAAATTGTTATACTTGTAAATTATTACAGGGAAAGGCTACAGGTTAAAATTAGCCAAATGAATAGACACACAGGGCAGAGTCCAGGAGGGGTCCAAATGAGAAGCTCCCAGGTGTCCTTTCCCAATCAAGTTATGGATGGCATTACCACCTCCTAGTCAATGATATGTGACAATACACACAGCGTATACACAAAGGGAAGCTCACCCAAGCCTTTGATGTCCAGTTTTCATCGGAGCTCAATTGCATACTGCCCAAGAAACTGATCTTTATTCTCCAGTCCCTCTGTAGGTTGGGCTAATATCTTTAGTCATCAAACTCTGGATGTCCAAACTGAGACTGTCCAAACTGAGACTGTGTGGCCCAAAGCCTCTATCATAAATCACAGTGATAAATTCTCTGGTAGTCATAGGCCACAGACAAACAAAGACCCTCCTATCCTTCAGGACAATTCAGGAGCCTAGAGATCACCTCCTAGTGGCCAAGGGCGAAAGTCAGACCACTTTTGGGGTAAGGTTCATTCTTTACACACCCTAACACATTTTTACCACTTAGATAAACTACTGGTACAAAACACATTTCTCAAACATTATCATATTGGGCTAGCCAAAATGTTCCCTCGTTTTTTTCCTTAAGATGGCTCTAGTAGCACTTAGTTGTCTTTAACTTCATTCAAAACAATTTTGTTAGATTGTATGTGACAGCTCTCATATCAACGTGCATGTAAAAAAGAATTATCAAAATTGGTGAATTTTTGTGTAGCCATTTCAATATTGAAGATGGAAGAAAAAACGCAACATTTTCAGCATATTATGCTTTATTATTTAAAGAAAGGTAAACAAGCAACTGAAATGCACAAAAAGATTTGTGCACTGTATGGAGAAGGTGCTGTGACTGATCAAGTGTGTCAAAAGTGGTTTGCAAAGTTTTGTGTTGGAGATTTCTCACTGAACAATGCTCCATGGTTGGGTAGACCAGTTGAAGTCGACAGTGATCAAATCGAGACATTGAGAACAATCAACATTATACCACTTGAGAGATAGCCGACATACTCAAGATATCCAAATCAAGTGTTGAAAATCACTTGCACCAGCTTGGTTATTCTAATTGCTTTGATGTTTGGGTTCCACATAAATTAAGCGAAAAAAACCTTCTTGACCGTATTTCCGCATGCTATCTCTACTGAAACGTAATGAAAACATTCCATTTTTAAAACAAATTGTGGGGCTTCCCTAGAGGCTCAGTGGTTAAGAATCTGCCTACCAATGCAGGGGGACACGGGTTTGAGCCCTGGTCCAGGAAGATCCCACATGCCACGGAACAACTAAGCCCATGTGTCACAACTACTGAACCTGTGCTCTAGAGCCCACGAGCCACAACTACTGAGCCCACATGCCATGACTACTGAAGCCTGCGTGCCTAGAGCCCGTGCTGTACAACAAGAGAAGCCACTGCAATGAGAAGCCCGTGCACCACAATGAAGAGTAACCCCCGCTCACCGCAACTAGAGAAAGCCTGCGCACAGCAACGAAGACCCAAAGCAGCCATAAACAAACAAACAAACAAACAAACAAACAAATAAATAAAACAAACTGTGAAGGGCGTTGAAAAGAGGATACTGTACAATAATGTGGAATGGAAGAGAACATGGGGCAAGCGAAATGAACTGCCACCAACCACACCAAAGGCTGGTCTTCATCCAAAGAAGGTGATGTTGTGTATATGTTGGGATTGGAAGGGAGTCCTCTACTATGAGCTCCTTCTGGAAAACCAAATGCTTAATTCCAACAGGTACTGCTCTCAACCAGACCAACTGAAAGTGGCACTTGACAAAAAGTGTCCGGAATTAGTCAACAGAAAACGCATAATCTTCCATCAGGATAATGCAAAACTGCATGTTTCTTTGATGACCAGGCAAAAACTGTTACAGCTTGACTGGGAAGTTCTTTGTTTTAAATTTATTTATTTTATTTATTTATTTTTGGCTGCGTTGGGTCTTCATTGCTGTGCACAGGCTTTCTGTAGTTGTGGCGAGTGGGGGGCTAATCTTTGTTGCGGTACGTAAGCTTCTCATTGTGGTGGCTTCTCTGGTTGCGGAGCACAGGCTCTAGGTGTGCAGGCTTCAGCAGTTGTGGCTCACAGGCTCTAGAGCACACACTCAGTAGTTGTGGCGCTCGGGCTTAGTTGTTCCGTGGCATGTGGGATCTTCCCGGACCAGGGCTCGAACCCGTGTCCCCTGCATTGGCAGGCAGATTCTTAACCACTGTGCCACCAGGGAAGCCCTTGGCTGGGAAGTTCTGATTCATCTGCTGTATTCACCAGACATTGCACCTTCCTATTTCCATTTATTTCAGTCTTTGCAAAATTCTCTTAATGGAAAAAATTTCAATTCCCTGGAAGACGGTAAAAGGCACCTGGAACAGTTCTTTGCTCAAAAAGATAAAAAGTTTTGGGAAGATGGAATTATGAAGTTGCCTGAAAAGTGGCAGAAGGTAGTAGAACAAAAGGGTGAATACGTTGTTCAATAAAGTTCATGGTGAAAATGAAAAATGTGTATTTTATTTTTACTTAAAAACCAAAGGCACTTTTTCCCAACCCAATACAATAAAAGCCCTGTAAGTAATAAATGTTCAGTCCTCCATTATCAATGATGAAAAGGGCTTCAATTTCCTTTTTATAGAAGAATCTCTAAAGAGTGCTTAAAGAAAACCCTAGAACCCAAAGGAATGCATAAAATAAAACATTACACTAGAGACTTTCAAAACGCTATTCAGTACAAGCCATAAAATCAGATTTTCATTATTTGCTGAAAATCCTTATATGCATGGTGGTACTGTAATTTTGATTAGTTTCTCAGATAGTGTCCTCACCGTGTTCCTTTCCAGTACTTGAAAAATATAAATTATTCATGAGAGGACAGATCCAAAGCAAATGAGGAAAGAAATAGGGAAACAATAATAAGCCACCGTGTTTACAGAAGCTTCAGACAACAGTGTAGCAGAAGGAGATATTGGCTTTGGGGATCATCATTTGATTCTGTCTGCATCACTGTTCTGTAAAGGTCTGTGTGAGTGTGAAGCTGAGATAATGCCCCTGTGATTAGGTCTTTTCCTCCTTAACTGTATTTTTTTCCTCTATGAATAAGCCTTGAATTATATATAAAAATGCCAGAATTTAAAATGATATTCATGCTTTCTTATACTCCTCCCTTCTCAACAGTCCTTAAATATTATTTACATACTGAGAAAAAATAAGGAAGAGCTAAGTGATCTGATCCATAGATAACTGCTGGGCTATCCTTATTTATTATGCTAATTTTGTAGTCTCATTTTGGGTAGACTGGTGGCAGTTATCCAACCTAGGCCTGAAAAGAAGTAGTTAACAGAATCCAAAGAGCCATGTGGAAAGGGCCTCCTGACAGGAGCTGTGACCTTTTGCCTAGGGCCACAACCAACCCACAAGTACCTTCCAGAAACAGCTAGAGGAATAAATATTTTTCCCATTCTCTGGATAACCTACTGTGCCTCCTAATGACAGAACCCAGCTAGAAAGAAGACTGCAAGGAAGTTGGGTTTTGCTGTCCAAATAGATAGCCTCATGGGACATAGAACAATGCAGAGAAAAGTAGAGAGTGGAGCCAGAAGGGCAAATACATAGGTCTGAGAACTAAGCCCTGGGACAGTCCAACGCTTAGAAGTCTAATAAAACTGGGATGGACAAGCAAAGGAGACTGAGAAGGAACAGCCAATGGGTAGCAAGAAAACCAAGAGAGTGTGACATCCTTGAGCCAAATAAAGGTGTTTTAAATTGTATGGGAGTAAAATTTTCAACTGTATCACGTACTGATGGGTCAAAAATATGAGGACTGAAAATTGGCTGCTGGATTTGGCAAGGTGGATGACACAAACAACTTTGAAAAGAGGAATGTGGAAATAAATAAAGACCATGCAAATGAGAACAAACAGAGGCTATTTATTCAGAGCTTTCAATAGCAAGGCAATCAGCCACCATCACCTGTACTTGGCAGATATTAAAAAGCTTGCAGAAGAGTTGGAAAGCTTTACAGTGAAAAAAAAAAAAAAGAGAGGCTTCAGTATTGCTTTGATTGGACATTGTGAGCATGGGGAAGCTAGAGATGGGTTAGCTAGAAGGCAGACATCCTATGTGATTGGTTGAGGATCGTATTTGGCTTTCTCTGGTTGGTCTGAGTTGGAAAGGGGGACAGAAGTTAAGGAAGCTGGTAATCATTGACCAAGTCCTAACTCGTTTGAGCCAATTGCCACAAAAGTTCTGGTTTGGCTTTCTGGACTGGCCACAGAGGTTGTAGGTCAGAGTTCCATTGTCATATATGACCTGACCGTTGTCCATTTGTATAATGTCACTTGGGAGTTTCAGTGGAGTAGTGTGGGCAAAAGAGTATTTTCAGTGATGTACCAGTAAGGATAAAGTCGGGAACCAGAAATTATTCTAATTATTTCAAACAGAGAATTTAATATAGGTGATCGGTGACAGATGAGCTGAGAAAACTAGTGGGGGACAGTAAAGCAACCCAGAGATTAGCAACCAGAGGCAGGTATTCCCACCCTTAGAACTGAAGGAGTAATAGAAGGCAGTGATGTTACCAGAGCCCAGAAGCCAGTCGGGTCCAGCAGGGGCTAAAACCACTACAGGAGCCGCCTAGGGGCCAAAGAAGGAAGTGTTGTGTGGTGGGACCTAGAGCCATGGGGGAGACATAGCTAGAGGACACTGATACTGGAGAAGCTGCCTAAGAAAAGGAAAAGTAGAGGGAAATATATAGCTTCTCCTATCCTCTCACCCTCCCATTAGTGTCCCTCACTGGCTAATCCCAGTGAGAAGCAAGCTGACAGGGAGCCTGGGTAATGCAACTTAGGTGTCAGTCCCCTTGCAGTTTATATCAGAGTGGGGAAAAAGTGAAAAATGAGAGTACAAAAAGGCATATTACTGATCAAAATGGGTTCAAGAGAAAATGGGGCACTTCTGAAAATGAAGAGTTGGTTTACTAGGACTAATCTTCCTGCTGTGAGCAACTAAAACTGGTAGATGAATTTTTTTTAATATTTAAATAATTAAAATACTATCAAGAGGGAAGGAAACTGCCAGATGTGGAGGAGAGCTGGAGTTTAGCGATAAAAGCAGAGTACAAGCAAAACAAAGGTGTTTTTGCTCAGGGAATTTATCAAAACAGGAAAATGTACAAGGCCTTGAGGGCAAGGTGGACAAGAGTCAAGGCTCAAAGTCACCCAGAGCCTGTTGAAGGACATCTGGTCTGATTCCAGTTTTTCATTATAAACAAATGGTTATACAACTTTATAAACATACTAAAAAAACATTGACTTCTACATTTTAACGGGTGAACTTAATAGTAGGTAAATTATATCCCATAAAGCTGTTAGAAAAATAATGAGAGTGAGAAAAAAGATATTTTCTGATGAAAAGCTGAGAAAATATGCCACTAGTAGATGTTCAGGAAAGGATATTCTAAAGCATGCATTCCAAAGCAGAAGGAGAGTGATCCCAGATGGAAAGTCTAGGCAAATAAAATGGTAAATATGTTGGTAAATCTTAACAGATATTGACTCTATAAAACAGTGGCATCAATAATCATGATGCCTTTTGAAGAAATAAATAAGTAAATAAATGAATGAATGAATAAATCAGATAGAATTAAAATTCATGGCAAAAAAGGGAATGAACAAAGGATGGTGAAGAATCCAGAGATCAGCAACAATTGGCATCTGTTACTATCAATAGATCTGTAAGTACAGAGAAGGAAATAGTGTTGCCAGGGCCCAAGGAGAGTTAAACTTGGAAGAAGCTTCCCAGTGAGAGTTGTGGTCACTGGGAGATACAACTTCTGCCAAAAACTTAGCACTAAAACAGGAAAGGTACAGGACAGAAGGAACAATAAATCTTTCTCTGTTTGAATTGCAAGCTCTCACTTATGCCTCCCACTAGACAAACCCAAAGGAATAGGAAAATCAAAAGACACAGAAAAAATAATGAAAAGGCAAGCCAGAGTAGAAAAAGAAATTTCCAACAGGTTTAACCAACAAAAAACTAATATCCTGAATATATAAAAAACTTTGAAATATCAGTAGGAAAAAGGTAGACAATCCAATAGAAAAAAGTTGACACACAAGTTGATTAAACACTTCACAGAAAAGAAAATCCCAAATAGAAATTATTTACACATGAAAGTGTGCTCAATTTTATAAGTAATCTCTGAACCATGAAATATCAATAATATTATATCCCTACAAGATTGGCAAAAATAAAAATAAAAATCCTAGAAATATCAAAGGTAGCAAAAATATAGAGACATAGGAATTTTCATGCACTGCTAGTGAAAATGTAAGTTGAGAAAATAACTGAAAAATTTTCGGCAATGTCTAGCGAACTTGACCATATACATACTCTAATCCAGCAATTTCACTACCAGGTATTTATCCTCAAACTTATGTACATATGCATCTAGATAAATGCACAAGAATGTGCACTGCAGCACTGTCCCTAATATCTCCCAAATGGAAATAATACAAATATCTATCAACAGTAGCACAGGTAAATAAACTGTTGAATATCCAATTAATGGAATATTCTACAGCTTTATAACATTGTAAACGAATAAACTACATCTACACATAATAGCACAAGTGAAACTTATAGATACTGACTTGACAGAAGCAAGTCACAAAGAAATATAGGATATAATTCCATTCAAATTTCTAAAAGTACTGGTCAAACTAAATAATGGTATATTGTTTAGCAATACATAGATAAGTGATAATGTGTTAAAAAGAAACATGGAAATGATTATCAGACAGGGTTGTGGATAGTTCATCCAGAGTAACAGGAGGGAAGGTAGAGAGTACACTGGAATAGTTGCGGAGAAGTCCACAGTAGTAACTGTGGCAGTGAGAAAACATAAACTCTAGAGACAAAATGCATGGTATAAACCCCAGCTGTTTGACCTTCGGAAAATTTTGTGATTTCTCTGTGCCTCTCAAGCTCCTCAGCTGTAAAATAGAGCAAATAACAGTAGAAATCTAACAGAAAGCACCCAGAAAATGCTGAGCACATAGGAAACACTCAATAAATGGTAGTTATTATAAGTATTACTGATTTTCAGGTTCTCCATTTATTCAATATTTACTAAACACCTACTATATGCAAGAAATTCCGTAAGGTATAATATTTACCCTCAAGGGGATTACAATAGAGAGGAGATGGCCATCTAGACAATAAATTTATTGAGAACTTATTATGTGACACCACATTCTAAATGCTTTACAAAAATGAAATGGACTGCAACTGACTGTAGAGTTTGGTATAATGACCAAGACATTAATTTCTCATCAAATGTTCAATTTAATCCAGTTAATGCAGGTGAACAAATGTACTTTCATTATTTTTATTTGTTTTAAGATCTATCATGCACTGTGTCATCAATTATTAATAAATCTCTAGACATGGCCAGAATCCAAGATCTTACAATATTCAGTCTTTCTAATTAAGCATCAATTTCTCATGTATTCATTCAATATTCATTGACATACATTATATGTAAAGTCCTGGGGTTGACACAAAGATGTAAGTTATTCCTTCTCAAAAATGACCTCAGTCCAATGGGAAAACAAACATTTAAAAAGTAGACAATACAATCTAATGTGGTAAATATGTGAAGAGAGATTAGAAGAGGTTACTATAGGAGCATTTAGGAGGAGTGATTATTCAGTACCCTGAGAGGTCAGGCAAGGGTTTTCTGGAAAATGTGATATGTGAACTAAATTTTAGGAGACGTATAGAATGTAAACAGATGAAAGTAATGAGGTGGGGCACAAGGATTCTAAGGGCAGTAGGGCAGTATAAGAATCATGTGGAAAGATTATGTGGAGCAGCATGGCATGTTCTAGAATTTAAAGTGATATGGAAAGACTAGACATTACGATGTAGTGAGTTCAGTGGTGAGTAGTGAAGTAGTTGGGGAGGTAAGATGGGGACAGATCATGAAAATCCTTGTATGCTAAACTGTTTGGCTTTTATTTCAAAGGTGATGAGGAACCACTGAACTGAAAGATTTTGTGCACAAAAGGAAACTCTTCCTTGACAACCTCTAACCATTTGTATCTGAAATCTCCTTTATACCCAATCTAAGCCCCTGCTTTTACAAAAGGACAGAGCCTGGATCTGGCTTATTTAAGAAGAAATTGGCCCCAATGTATATGCTATACTGTGGCTCAAGTGCTTAGCTCTTCTACAAACTCACACCCATTGCTGCTAGAATGACAAGTTGTGAGCAGTCAGCAAGCAGGGTGGATCAGCAGCCATTTGGAGCCTTGTGGAGTGTCAATGTGCCTAAAAGTGTGGGGGGGTGGGGTTGGGGAGGGGGTTTGAAGAGGGAGGATCCAGTCTGCTTTTACTGTGGTGTCCAGGGAAGAGAAATCTCACTTCTCCTCCAGGTATATCTCACAAATTTGGTTTGCCCCAATGTCTCTTCTTGCCTCTGTGACAAAATGTGGATAAGACCAAAGGACTTACGAAAAAGGAAGTGCCTGAATTGATTTCCCCAGACCTAGAACAAGTGAAACTGCCCTGTACTTAGAAACATTCTTACTTATCTTCCAGATCCTTAAGGCCATGGGAGGTATCTGTGACAATAGGATATTTTTAACTCTTTTGAAACACTCTTCCCCACATTGTGCCTACCAATAAAAAGTAAGCCTGGATGTTCAACTCTCAAACATATTTCAAAAACTGCATAGGAAAGAAGGGACTACCTTTTAAAGTAGAAGACACACTGAACTGGAAGGAGCCAGGATATCTTCCTGTGACAATGAACCAAGAATTATAAAGAGTAACTACAACAGATGAGAAGTCCACTAGCCTGAACCAAAGGAGTGTAGATGCCAAAGGGCTATGTCTGTAACTTGCACTGAAGGTATTATATTTGTCTTTCTATTTGAAGTGAGCAAATATGTATGTGCTACGGGAGTCATGCTGAGGAGTAAGTGAAGGAGGCTGAGGAACACCTCTCTCTAGACTCCATCTTAATCAGAGAGAATAAAGATATTGTTAGATCAGCTCTATAAATACTGTGAAAGGAATCCAAAAATGTAGTTCTTCAATAATGAGGAAGGGAATCAGAACCTAATTCAAACAGCTAGATACAGAAGAATGACATATTAAGGAGAAAAGGGAAACAAAATCTGTGCTCTTAGAGACACATAGTTAAGTATAAAGTTGCTCACAGATGGGCTATTTCCAAACGGTCTAGGGAAGAGCAGCATCCTTTGATATATAGACAGTTGTGAGGAGATTAAAAGGGATTCAAAAATAAAAGTAAGGTAGACAGTCTAGGAACTTGACACAAGAAGATGGAGAGAAATAAAAATGAAGAAGGAAACTGTTACTCTGGACATAATTCTGACAACAAAAATTGAGCAGTGATTTGAAAGTGAGATTTCATAAGTCTGAATTTGTTTAGATTATTTTTCATGATTTATTTCCCTCCTCATCCATTACCTCACCAACATTTAAGCATTTTTTTGTCAAACTAATGAAAAAATATGCACCAGTAGCAGTAATAATCATTAAAAATTATGATCGAATTTGTTTAAGGTTTTTCTTATGCAAAGTATTTTCAGACTCATAATTATCTGCCAGTTTTTCTCTGCCTCCTGCTTTGGTTACAGAACAAAATCATTGCTTTCTGTGCACTACTGCAGAGCAAATAAATTTGAATAAGACCTCTGCACTCTGCCCATTGGAAAAATATTTAAATAACATTATTTCAATAAGGCAGCATCAAGGACGCTTTGTGTAGCAGAGGACATATATTCATTACGGTGTCTTCAAAACTAGCAATCGTCCCTCTAAGAATATTTCAATGAAGAGGTAAATTCCAGAGATTAGAATACTGTTTGCATCTTCTTCAACTCTCAACCGTTAGCTCTGATTCCTTTTAGTGAAGAATCAAACTTTGTGAATCATACTCCCTGAATACATATACAGTAAGTCCCGTGCATATGAATGAGTTCTGTTCCAAGAGCGCATTGGTAAGTCCAGTCGGCTATATAGCACTGTACTAGGTTTAAAATACTTTTCACACAAATAATACATAAAAAACAAACAAAAACAAAAAGTAAAATATTTTTAATCTTACAGTACAGTACCTTGAAAAGTACAGTAGTACAGTACAAAAGCTAGCATACAGGGGCTGGCATCGAGTGAACAGGCAAGAAGACTTACTGACTGGAGGAGGGAGAGGAGGTGGGAGATGGCAGAGCTGAAGGATTGTCAGCAATAGGAGACGGAAGGCAAGGTACAATTTCACTCACGCCTGACGTTGATGACACAGGTTCTGGTTCCTTGCTGGATTCAATTCTATCTACCCTCTTGAAAAAATGATCCAGTGATGTCTGGGGAGTAGCTTTTTTTTTTTTTTTCTTGTCATAGATGACATGGTAGGATTGGATTGCATTCTGAACGGCTGCTGCAATATTTGTGTACCGTTCTATGTTAGGGTCCTGTGCCTCAAAAACTAACAGTGCCTTCTCAAATAAAGAAAATTCCCTTGCCATTTCCTGCATCATGATCTCTCCAGTTCTTCAATTATTTCTTCTTCCTCTTGTCTCTCTTCTTCCTTTCTCTGGGCCTCCAATTCCATCAGGTCTTCATTAGTAAGCTCCTCGTGTTGCACAACAAGGAGTTCAGTGAAGACATCCTCTTGCAGATCTAGCTCCAGCTTCTCACTGAGGGTCACTAAGTTGCTGAAGACCTCTTTGGATTCCTCATTCACCTTCTCAAATCCATGAAAATTGTGAACAAACTGTGGGCAAAGGTTCTTCCAAACACCATTCATGGTGATGGCTGTAACCTCACGCCAAGCAAAGTCGATGTTCTTTATGGCCTTGTAGATGTTATAGTCTTTCCAAAATTATCGCCAAGTTGTTCCTGATTCATCACTTGCCTTTACTGCCTGACAAAAAGTGTGACATAAATGATATTTCTTGAAAGTTGCTATAACTCCCTGGTCCATAGGTTGGATGAGCAACGTAGTAACCAGTGGCAGATGCACTACTTTGACACTGGGATGAAAGTTGTCCATGAATGGGGGGTGGCCTGGAGCATTGTTGAGTAGGAAAAGAATGTTGAATGGGATGTTCTTCTCCAAGCAATATTTTTCTACCTCTGGGATAAAGTGGTGGAAAAACCAGTCCTAGAAAATGGTCTGTGTAACCCACGCTTTGGGGTTACTCTTCCACACAACAGGAAGAAAGCCCTTGGCTACATTTTTAAGGGCTCTTGGGTTCCCTGAATGATAAACTAAGAGAGGCTTCAGCTTCATATTGCCAGAAGCATTGCCACTAAACAACAGAGTAGGCCTATCCTTTGCTGCTTTATAGCCTGGCATCAACTTTTCCTCCTTACTGATGTAACTTTGGTCTGGTATCCTCTTCCAGTACAGTCCTGTCTCATCCACATTAAAAACCTGCTTGAGTAAATATGTGCCTTCATCAATAATTTCTCGAAGGGTTTCAGGAAATTTCAGGGCAGCTACTGTATCTGCACTCGCTGCCTTGCCACTTTTACATTGCAAATGTTGGCTCTAGCCTTGAACCTATGAAACCAGCCATGGCTGGCATTAAAAGATGCGCCCTCTAATTCTTTGCCATGTTTCTTCTTCAATTCTTCATAAAATATTTTAGCTTTCTCTTGAATCAGCATTAAGTGGGACTCAACCCTGATGCTGGTCCTGCATCCACACACTAAGTTTCTCCATCTCTTCCAACACTTTTCCATGCTTCTTTGATATTACTGTTGGCATCATCGGCACAGCAGACTTTGCATGTTCCACGATCTTGTCCTTGTTCTTTAGAATCGTGCCGATGGCTGAGCAATTCATGTTATAAGGACAAGTAACGTCTACCATCTTTTCGCCTCTCTCCACTCTCTTGATTATTTTCAGTTTTGTTTCCATCGTTAACGTTTGGCGCTTCTTAGCAGTACCGGCTACGTCACCACTGATTTTATGCTTGCTTCCGGACATCTTGGACTTGAAATAAAGATACTGTACTACTGTACTCTATAAAGTGCTGTACAGTAAAGTATAGAAAAGCACAACCAACTGTAGAGGATGCATGCACATGACAGTGTACGCCAGACACGTGAACTAACTCTAGTGATTGGACATGCAAACGCAGGTTCACATCTTTGAAAGTTTGCAACTTGAAGGTTCATATGTTGGGGACTTCTGTAACAGGCTAGTGAACTCTCATTGCCTCTATATCCCCCTTCCCCTGAGAGTTCCTTACAAACTTCTTCTGGTGGCCTCTAGGTTTACACTCATTAAAGTTGTGATGATTTGCCTGAAGGCTCTGAAACTGAAGTTACAGGGTGAGGATCAAAGAGGATTGACAGAGTACACCAGTCACTATCATATATTTGCTAAAATAACATCAGTAATTGCAACACTAGCTGAGCAGCAGTGATGGAATCTATCTCCCCACTGTGGCGGTGGAGTTTTGAGGATGCCACCCCTATGGTAACAAATTTGGATATCTTACTAACAAAATGTAACCAAGACAAGAAGCAGTGGTCATGAGGGAGCCAGGGAATTTGGAGTAACTTTCTTACCGTTATTATTTACTACTCTTTTCTGTTAGGTGTAAATCAGGGTGTGTGTTGGAAGAGTGTGGGCAGCAAGAGACTACTATTTTCGAGCTTTGTACCAGCTAAAATAAGATTCTTTCTATGCATTTTCTCATTCATTGAATCCCATGTATATTCTCTATCTTCAGTTGGAGGTAATTATAAGAGTCACCAATAGCTCTGGATCACCTCTGATTAACAATATTAAGATGCACAGAATATTAAGATGCACATACAATCATTGTATTTTATTAACGTTGGTGCTTGTATATCATACCTCTACATACACAGAAATATATTATAGTATCAATATTATCTCAACATCATGCTTATCTTACCTATATATTATAAATAAAGTCAGCTTGGCTTTTGGGTGCCTGAATACCTTGCTTTTAGTTCTTGTCAGCCCTCTGGCTCAGAGGCTAGATTGTTTAATGTACCAAGTATTGGCTGGAGAAGTGGTTTTAAATATTCCACAAGCTCTTTGATATTCTTCCCTTTAAGAGATGGAGCCTAATTCCCCTCCCATCAGTGTGTGAAGACTTAGAAACTTGCTGCAAATGAATAGAATAAGATAGAAAAGACAGACAGTGTGTGACTTCAGAGACTAGGTCAAAAAAAATGCTGTGACTTCCTCCTCTCTCTTGTGTCACTTGATCCGGGCTAAGCCAGCTGCTACATCATGAGAAGAGGCCTATGTGGGAAAGAACTGAGTCCTTTAACAACCACGTGAGTGAGCCATTTAGAAGCTGATCCTCCTGCTCCAGTCAAGTCTTCAAATGATTGCAGCCCAGGTTGAATTGTGAATGAAACCTCATAAGAGACTCTTAGCAAGAACCACCCAGTTCAGCCACTCCTGGACTCCTAACCCATAGGAACTGTATGACATAATAAACCTTTGATGTTTTAAGCTGCTAGGTACTGGGGCCAATTGCTATACAGCAGTATATAACAAACACAACTGGGATTCTGTTCTTTTTTTCTTTTTGTTTTTTTTTTTTTGGCTGCACCGCACAGCTTGCAGGATCTTATTTCCCCAACCAGGGATTGAACCCATGCCCTTGGCAGTGAAAGCATGGAGTCCTAATGACTGGACCACCAGGGAATTCCCTGAGATTCTGTCCTAAACAAGATGGACAACTCAGAATGAAAACACTAACACAGATCTAACTACAGGGATCCCTATTTCTGGTTATTCCACCTTATTTACCAGATTGGATTTCTTTCAGTATCAATTCTGGTCTGATCAAGTTCAAATTCTCCAGATTTTTGGCACTGATTAGGAACATTGGTCACTTTCAGGTGGCCAGACTAATTAATCTGTCTAATCCTAGCCCATTTATGCTTAGGCTTATTCCTCCTCCTCCCCCATGCCTTGAATTCAAGTCAATATGGGTCACGACACTACCTATTTTGCTTATATTTTCATTCTGCAACAAATATTAATGGCAACTTGTTATAGTTCAACCACTCTGCTAATCACTAAGAATATAAAAGTAAGAGCCAATACCTACATTCATAGAGTTCATAGTCTGTGACACAGATTGTTACATCCTTCTGTTCCGATTTCCCTTTCTTCCTTCAGTAATAGAACCCCATGTTTTTTCTGGGCTCTTTCTAATGAGATGCAAGAGGAAGTAATTTTGCCACTTTTGGATCATGTCCCTCCAGAGACAACGTGTGCCCTTCACTCCCTTACCCTCTTCTTGCTGTCTGGAATGCATTAATGACAGAAAGATTGGATTAGACATTTTAGAATGTAAGGTGGAAGCCTTGGGTGGAGAATGATGACAAAGATTCTTTCCCTGACCAAGGCTCCTCTGAGCTCTATTTCAACTAGGTCTCAACTTTTAGACTTCTGGGTTCATCTCTGCATTGTCTAATTTTAGCAAGAATACTAAGTTAAGTTTAGCTAGAATCCCCTATCTTCAATATCTGATCACTCTTGATATCTAATTGGGATTCCCAACCTCACAATCCTCCTGATAATGTCTGATCCCCCTTGCCTGCCTTCAGCAAGAATTCTGTTAGGTCAGTTTAGCTAGACTCTCCCTTACCCCCAGTGTTTCCTCTTACTAATTTTCCATCCACTGACCCCCACCCTGCTCCTTGGCTGTAAATTTTTACTTGCCCATGTTATATTCAGAATTGAGCCCAATCTTTCTCCCTCACTGCAAGACCTCATTGCAGTAGTCCCTTTATCTATTCTGATAGCCACTGCTTGAATAAAGTTTTCTTTAATATCTTTAACAAGTTTCAAGAATATTTTTTTCTTTAAAAATGGCAAAGCAACAAGTTAGAATGAAGACACTATATCAGTTCTGGACTGCTTATGTTTGCAATGGTACAGGATAAATAAATCAACTTCTGTCTTGTTTAAAGTATCTAATAAATGCATAGTCTGATGAGACTGACATGCAGACAAGTAATTTTAACACAGTATTCTACACAGAGGTAAGTGTAAACTCTTATGAGAGCACAGCAGAGGGAGCAAATGACTCTGCTTGCTGGAGTAGGGATAAAACACCAAGGAGTCTCCTGGGATATTAAGGCTGACATCTCAGTTTGTCCTGAGCTTGATGAACTTGATTACTCCAGCATTCGAATAACCCAGACTACCACTTTCAAAGTTTTCATCCTCTCAATCCATGCTCACCTACTCCTTGACTTCTTTTTATAATGCAACTGATGATTTTTTTTAGAAGTTTATTTATTTATTTATTTATATTTGGCTGTGTTGGGTCTTCGTTTCTGTGCGAGGGCTTTCTCCAGTTGCGGCGAGAAGGGGACACTCTTCCTCGCGGTGCGCGGGCCTCTCACTGTCGCAACCTCTCTTGTTGCGGAGCACAAGCTCCAGACGCGCAGGCTCAGTAGTTGTGGCTCACGGGCCTAGTTGCTCCGCAGCATGTGGGATCTTCCCAGACCAGGGCTCGAACCTGTGTCCCCTGCATTGGCAGGCAGACTCTCAACCACTGCGCCACCAGGGAAGCCCACAACTGATGATTTTTGAAGACTTATATCATTCTCTTCAAACCATTCTTACGTAAGAATTATGGGAAAATGTCAACAATAGACACAATCAAATTTCTGTCACTCATGCAATACCAATACACAGCAAATTCATGTGATTAACTTCTTTAATATAGAATCAAAATCCTTATGGTATTTCTGGAGGGTTGGGGTGGACAAAATGGATGAAGGTATTTCTAATTGGTTAGGGTAAAAAGTTGACTTACATTGTTAATATTATTACCCTGAGTTTATGAGGGAATTATTAGAGTCAACATGTTGACATTTTCTCCGGGTGGCATTACTATATAATGGAGTAAAATTCACATAAAATAATCATGTTTAGCTTTAAACACAGTAACATTTTTGTGTGTATAGAAAATATCTAATTGTCAAACCAAGCACAAAAATCTTACTGAAAAAGAAATATTTTAGAGGTTTAAGTCCTCATGTTCTCTCCTATTAGTTTTTTTATTTTTTTACAGATTAGATAGGATTGACAGATATATGCTAAGGTGTCAGTGGGGAATGAGCCTTCATATGTTATCTCTTCCGAAGATTTTTAACAGATAAGTACGTCTCTATTTGACCAACTGGATAAATTGTACAAATCCATTATTATGCTACTTGTAACTTTTCACAAAACTAAATCAACTAGAATTTACTGAAAATCTATTATATATGTGATGCTGTGCAGGGACAAACGTTCAAAACTGTGTTGGGGAAAAATTGTTATACATAAGACACACAGAGGATAACATAAAACAAATGTAATCAAGTGCTAAATATTGTGGAACTGGTAACAAATGCATTAGGAATTTAGAAAAGGAAAGGTTACTATATTTGGAATGATTAAGGAAGGCTCCATGGAGGAGTATGAACTTAAGGATGGGTAAATTAGAAGAGGCAGGGAAAGATTTCATTAGGTCTTCAAATTATGGCAATGGCATATTCCTGTGTAATCTGTTATATATATATATATGCGTGTTTATTATATATATATGTTAAATTGAAGACCCTATTGTGATTTTTTTACAGTATACATGGGTAAAACATCTACTTATACAACTGAAATGTTGTTTTTGCAGAGATAAATTATATATTATTAATCTGTTTTATATATAATATATAAAATATAGCAAATATTATAATATATTTATACAATAATATAATAATATATATTTATAAGAAGTATATATTTATATGCATATCATATATAAAAACAGATGTATATTATATATATAATTTATCTCAATAAAAACAGAACATTTCAGTTGCATAGCTATTTTACCCACATACACTAGAAAATTGTAATAGGTTCTACAATTATTTCTTCCCCCTTTCCTATGATTGTACATCCTCATTCTATGTCATGTGATTTGCAGCACCCTCTGTGGGAGGAATATACCTCCTCACCCTAATGCACAGAACTTGTTTTGGCCAAAAGAATGTAAGCAAATGTGAGGTGTACTACGTCTGAAAAGAAGCTTTAAGAGCTACCAAGAATTCATTTTCTTCGCCTTGAGAACAATATGTCATAGATATGGACTACTTCTTCAGCCTTAGCCCTGAATGGAAAATCATGAGTAGAGTCACAGCAAACCCACAGACAACGTATAAAGTAAGTCTGAAATAAACATTTAGTTTTGTGAGTCACTGATTATTGGATCCAAAGATTTGAGATCAATCACTGGAGATTACTACAACAAAATGAACACCTATACTAAAATTTGTTGTTTCCAAATGAATACAAATGAGATTTTAAAAATTAAGAAAACAGAAAAACAAAAACAGAAGGTATGTAGAAAAGAGCAGAAGACTTATTCCCAAGAAGGTGCAATTAAAGAAGGTGTAATTAAAAAACAGGGAAATTAAATAAGTACTGGGATGCTGACAGTGTTGTCATTGTTATTCCAGGCAACCAGGAGCAATACCTGTATATAAGCAATACCTCATCTGCTAGTTGAAGTACTCTGGGCACTTAACGAATTCTGTCCAAACCCCTGCACTAAAAGACTTGATCAAAATGTAAAGTAGCTTCTTGCAACCTCAGGCTATATCCCTGGGATGGCCCAAACACCTTTTGAGTCCCTCTCTGGAAAAGCTAAAGGCTGTCACAAGAATTTGTTCTAGTCAACATCTGATGATATGTCTCTGACCTCCCCTTTCTTAGAGCATTTACTACAAAGGGTTTACAATTGTGAGTCCTTCCTTTGTCCCTTGAGATGTATACATATCTCCTACAACTCTAGAGTGCCTTTCTAAAGGATCTGAAAGCCATTCCTTTGAAATGTAATCATCAGAAAGGATAGGGCCTCTGTCTCCTAGTCTCAGTGGGAGGATATAACCCTAATTTAGATAATTGTCAGCTAGCAAGCACAGCTGGCTTAAATCCATTTACTTTGCCAATCCTTTATAATTTTTCACTATCCTGACTCTACTTGAGCCCTGTTCCTCTGGTCCTCATTCTCCCTTTAAAGCACTCAGACACCTCTGCACAAATAAGAATGAGATGCAGCTCTTTACTCTTAGTAGTTACTGAATAAAATCTGTTTCCACCACTTTAGCTAATAGCTGGCTTTGTTAATCTTTCACAGAGTACACTGGCATGTAGTTTAAAGAGTAAGTTATGACTATCTTATATCAAAGCATGCATCACAACATGTGTGTTTTTATAGGATTCTACTAACCACGTAATAATAACAACAACAGTAATTAGCATTTACTATACTTGCATTTACTGTAAAATTTTGAAACTTTACATTTATTCATTTTTTCCAGGATTTATTTCTGTGCTAATGGTGTAGGGGCCCTAAGTCAGCATGTGTGAGATTCTTTTGGCCTTCTCAAGGTTGCAAGATTGCCACTACCAACTACAAGCATGAAATCCTTACATGTCAGACTTCACAGCAGGGAAGGGAGGAGGGAGGTGCACAAAGGGAGGTCTCCTCACATAATTGTCTTTTTTAACTATGAATCAAGCAAAATATTTTCCATAAAATATAATCACATTGGTTAGAACTAGGTCACATCCCTAGGCCAAGGACTAGATACACTTTCCTTGAAATAGGGATCTCTGCCAATACCTGAGCAAAACCACAGTTCGTACTAAAAGAATGCAGGAGGGTGGACACACTTCTGGATAAAAATCAAACAGTATCTTCCATAACTACTAAACTGTACATTTTGCTCAAATTGTTCTCCTTCCCATCTTCTAGAACTCACGTCTAATTCCTAGGGAAGGGTATATGCTACATAAATAAGTAAATAAAAACAAAATGAACTGATGTAGTAAGAAGCTGAAAATTGTGTGCAGTATTTTTGCCAGCAGTCTTAATAGTAAAATCAATGCACCAGTGCCTTCAATATCGGGCAGTGTCAGACACTGCATGAATGTCAGCATGCATCGAGAGCAGTGATGTATGCCTTCAGTGGTCGTCAGCAGTGTAGTGACAACTTTTGCTGTTGGCATCAACAGAAGATATACTCATGGCACTCCAAAACAAGAAAGAAGGAAAATGACCAATATCAGGTCTGGTTCAAGGAATACATGTAAGATACCCTCTGAAGATACCCAGACAATTGAACAGACATTTGAAGGAGCCTGGAATTCTACAGAGCCAGATGGGGGCAGCACCAACAATGTCTATATTGAGACTGTTCCTGTGAACTATATTTACCTCCAGGCTAGTATAACCTGGGCTACAGAAGTTGGGGTTTTTTTCCCAAGGCAATAATGTATGTCATTTTAAAAATGCATTCTGTGCTTCAATACATTCTCTCTAGGAGTCCAGCTAAGGCTAAGATTTATAATAATCCTTTAGATTGTTTTCCTCCCTGGGGCTCACTCTGGTGTGTACCCCTTCACATTTAGATGACTTTTTGTACATGAGTTGCACCGTAAGAAACTAATAAATACAGGTCACTAAAGGAATAAACAAAAAAAAACATTGAAATAAGTGTGATTTAATTCAAGTTTTCTAAAGAAAGAGAAATAGCTGATTAAAAGTATAGGCGAGAAAGAAGCAATCTCCAGTACAAAAAGCTGAGAGGCAGTCCTGAAATTCTGAATATAAGCAGCTGGAAAGAACACATTTAAAATTGTCAAAAATCAAGAAAATGAGATTAGGTCTTATTTCAACATACCCTATCTCCATTTTTTTAAACGATAGCTTTCAAAAGTTTAAAAACATGTTTGAGAGGATTAGTATGGGTTAAAAAAAAATATATATATATATAATATATATATATATATATTATATATATATATATATATATGATTTTAGCCCTCTTTTCTTCAGATAATATAATTCTGAACTCTGAACCTCAAATAATATAGAGCTGTAACACAACCAAAATGAAAGATGCAAGGATTTATCTTTTGTGCTAATATAGCCTGCATCTCCCTCTCCAACAAAATGTTCCTGACCACAAATCCAGACCCTAATTCAGCTTCTCTCTTCTATCAGGTTGAAAAAGACAAAAACCGAACAAGTAAGAAAACTGATTTCATGAAAACTCTTGCAATAGGGAGAGTACTCCAGATCCAAAGATCAGAGTATCTGAGCACAGTGGGTTTTGCCCTAAACTTTTATAGGGACAAGATTATAAGAGGGGTGATTTATGGTTGTAACTTCTTAGCAATCAAGCAAAGTTTTGTTCAGTTAGCCAAACAGAAAACCTTTCTCTCTCTGTCTAGCTAATTTTAGGGAACAGTTCTAACCTCAGCTAATCATGTATAAGACAAAGAATGGGGAGTTGGAGGGCAGAATTAGGCAAAAGCAGAAAGATGTATTTAGCCTTGTCACAGGTAAACAAAGGATCATCCATGTGTCTTATGAGAGTCATGAGAAAGAGTGGACAGCAAGTCTTCTCTAAGTCTTAAGGGGAAGGGTGGCTATCTATCTGCAGTAAACAGTTTACCATAAAACAAAAGTCGGGGGCAGGGATTACTTGACCTTCACTGTTTTCCAGAAACATAGGGCTCAGTTAAACTTCAAAATTGTCAGTTCCCCCTTTTGATTAAGGTGAGTGAATATCATTTGTTGCTGAGCAACTCAGATGTGATCATAAATCTGAGTGGGGTGAAGCAGGGTCTAAAAAAGTGTCTTGAGGACTCTTGTTGACGTTGTTCCTTCAAAATCAGTTAACAAATCTGTTGAGAGTTAGTAACAAAGATCAGTTGTTTTAGAGTCCTGGGAGATCAGGCATCTTAAAAGAAGGGTGTCTGAAACTGTAAAAGAGATATTGTACAGAAAAGAGTTAATATAGCAGGCCTGAGACTCTCATCCTCAGAAAGCCATGCTTGCAAGGTTGACCCTTGGTTGGTATCTGTAACCTGAATGAATGGTAACAGTTCCCTACACTGAAATAAAACTTTCCCTAAATAAAAAGAGTGACTCACTATGCCTAGACTATATATATATATATATATATATATATATATATATATATATATATATATATAATCAAAGTGGTTTATGCTATACCAGCTTTTTTTCTGGGAATCTGGAATTTTGGTACTTACTAGGCAAAAGGTCCCTATCTGGCCAGCCACCAATAAATTCCTTGAATACTGAGTCGCTAATAAAATTTCTTGGTAGACAATAATTCACGTGTGCTGTAACACTTTGATACTAGAAGAATTAGATATATCCTGCGTGACTCCACTGGGAGAGGACTTTTGGAAACTTGACCTAGTTTTCTCTGGAACTTTTCCCATGCACATTTTTCCTATGCCTTTCTTTGTATCCTTTCACTGAAAGCTTAACTGTAACTACCCCATGCTGAGTCTTGGGAGTCATCTAGCAAATCATCAAAACTAGGGGTGGACTTGGGGACACCCAACAGAAATAGTAATAAAAATGATTGACTGTATTAAAATAAAAACCCACTAATCTAATCCTGAGGGTATCTAGTCCAGCGAATTCTAAGAGGTGAGTAGATGGACATCTTTCAACTATATATCACTGCTTGCTGAATTCCCTGAAGCTAAGATTTCTAATGCTTTTGGTGATGTCCAATGTCATGGTTACCTCTTATATAAAAGGGCATGCATGACCTAAGCATTTCACCAGATTTCATAAGTGGTCCAGAGAGCAGCTCATTCAAGGAGAAATCTGGCCCATTCATGATATCTTATGGTGGTGAGTCTTTAGAGGTCTGTATCAAGTTACCAGACTGTATCTCACAGAGCTCATTCAGATCCTGAAAAGGACAGCTGCAAGAAACCTAAGCAGAATCCTGACAGGGATCTGAGTAGTCAAGATTTAGTTCTCAGCTATGAGTCAGGCAAGAGTGAAAAAGACTGGAAATGTCAGTTTAGAGTGTTGTATCCAGATACTGAAAATATTATGAACTGAACCGTGTCTCTCCCTAAATTCACAGGTTGAAAATCTAACCCTCAGTATGACTATATTTGGAGAAAGGGCCTTTAGGGAGGTAATTAAGGTTAAATGAGACCATAAGGGTGGTGCCCTAATTCAACAGGACTAGTATCCTTATAAGAAGTGGAAGAGATACCAGGAGCATATGCACACAGAGGAAAAGGCAATGTGAGGATACAGAGAGAACAGAGCCATCTGTAAGCCAAGGAGAGAGGCCTAACCAGAAACCAAACCTGACAGCAGCTTGATCTTAAGAGCTCCAGCCTCCAGAAGTGTGAGAAGATTATTTTTTGTTAAGTCAACTAGTCTGTAAGTACTCTGTTATAGCAGTACTAGCTGACTGATACAGAAGAAAAATAAAATAATTAAAAGTTTGGGTAACAGTTATCAATTTGTGCTGGAACTAGTCCAATTTATAGGTAGGTATCAAAACTGATCTTTCCACAATGGGAGAGGAAATCAACTTAATTTCAGCCAGAGTTCCACTTCCAGAATGGCAATATGAAAAGCTCTGTGGTCCCATTCCCCAGTGAAAAAATTAAGTGGTGAAAATTACTTAAAAAAATAACAATTTAAAGCCTCTGGAAATTGATCTAAGATCTTACAGCAAATTAAATAACATTTCTTAAAGAATATATGCTAAAACTCGGTGAAAAGAGTGGAGTCTGTGGAATTTGAACCATGGTCCACTCTTGTCCTACCCTCTTCCATTTCTCTGTGCTAGAAATTCCACTCCAGGTGGGTACTGCTAAAAACACAGGATTCCCTCTATTACCAGCTCTCAGTTAGAAAATTACAATACCTTCAAAGAGGGGTGAAATGCCAATGTTTCTCACTCCCCTACTGTTGCTAATGCTAAAGTCCAGATGAATGCAGCCAAAAGGTTGGGAGCTTCATTTTTTCATCTAATCCCCACTCATAGAATGGAGGCTCTACCTCAAGTATGACATACTGATAATACTGGGGCCCCGGTGGCCCTCACTTCATGTAAGGGAGGTCCATGCCAGGAGAGGCAAGCCGAGAAGTCCAGAGTTACCTCCCACACTCGGATCCATGCTCCTAAAGCAGAGGTATCACTATGAGGGAAGTTGGTCACTGGTCACACCCCTAAATCCACACCCATGGCTCAGAGGTTTTTCAAACAGAGGGAGAAAAATCTTAAGAATGGAGAGCTCAGAAGCTCTCCTAAAAGAAAACGACTTTTAGGGAAGGGGGTACTCAAGCCTAAGGTCACTCTCAGAATGGAAATTTTGGCAGTAAGCAATTAAGAGGAGGACAGTAATTTCATGATACCAACAAGCTAAACCACAGGCAAGCTATTTTATCAGAGAGAACAAAGAAGAAAAAAAAAGAATAAGAACAATGAACAGAGCCTCAGAGAAATGTGGAAAACCATTAGGCAAATCAACATAAACACAATGTGAGTACTAGAAGGAGAGGAGGGTGAGAAAGGAGCAGAAAAAAAATATTCAAAGAAACAATGGCTGAAGCCTTCACAAATTTGATGAAAAACAATCTATATATCCAAAAAGCTTAACCAAGTCCAAGCAGGATAAATACAAAAAGACCCACACCCATGTGCATCATAGTCAAAATGCTGAAAGACAAAGAAAATTAAATTCCAAAACAGGAAGACAAAAAGGACTCATTATTTACAAGGGAGCCCCACTACCATTAACAGATGACTTCTCATCAGGAGTAATTAGGCCAGAAGGCAGAAAAAATGATATATCCAACATACTGAAAGAAATAAATTGTCAACCAGTAATTTTACATGCATCAAAACTAACTTTTAAAAATGAAGGCAAATTAAGACATTATTTGTTCAAGATAAATGAAAACTGAGAATTCATTCCAAGCAAAACTGCCTTATAACAAATACTAAACAAATTTCTTCAGGTTGAAAGCAACCTAGTTATTTGAAATTACAGCTGGTAATTTGAAATTACATGAAAAAAATAAAGGGCACTGACAAAGGTAATTATGAAAGTCAGAATAAATGCATAGATCTTCTTTCTTATGTTAACTGATTTAAAAAGCAGTTGTAGAGACCACCTTTTCTCCATTGTATATTCTTGCCCCCTTTGTTGTAGATTAGGTGACCATAGGTGCGTGGGTTTATCTCTGAACTTCCTATCCTGTTCCACTGATCTATATTTCTGTTTTTGTGCCAGGACCATACTGTTTTGATTACTGTAGCTTTGCAGTATAGTCTGAAATCAGGGAGCTGGGAAAACTGGACAGCTACATGTAAAAAAATAAAATTAGAATGCTCCCTAACATCATACAAAAAATAAATAAACTCAATATTGTCACAATGTTAGTTCTTCCAAACTGGATCTATAGATTCAATGCAATCCAAAGGAAAATCCCAGCAACTTATTTTGTGGATATTAACAAATTGAAGTTTACATGGAAATGCATAAAGCCCAGAAGAGCCAACATGATACTGAAGGAGAACAAAGTTGGAGACTGACACTACCTAACTGTATAACTTAGTTTATAGCTACAGTATTCAAAACATTGTGGTATAGGTGAAAGAAGACACAAATAGTTCAAGGGAACAGAATAAATAGTGCAATAATAGACCCACATAAATATAGTCAACTACCCTTTTTGATAAAGGAGCAAAAGCAATAAAATGCAACAAAGACAGTATACTCAACGAGTGGTGCTGTAACAACTGGACACTCACATAAAAAAAAAAAGAATCTAGACACAGACCTTACACCCTTCACAAAAATTAAATCAAAACCGATCATAAGCCTAAATGTAAAATGTGAATCTATGTAACTCTCAGAAGGTAACGTAAGAGAAAATCTAGATGACCTTAGGTATAGTGATGTCTTCTTATATACAACACCAAAGGCAGGATTCATGAAAGAAATAATTGATAAGCTGGATTTCATGAAAATTACAAAATTCTGCTCTGCAAAAGACAATGTCAACAGAATGAGAAGACAAGCCACAGACTGAGAGAAAATACTGGCAAAACACATAGTTGAAAAAGGACTAGTATCCAAATATATAAGGAACTCTTAAAACTCAACAATAAGAAAATAAACAACCAAATTAAAAATTTTAAATGGGCAAAGATCTGAATAGACACTTCACCAAAGAAGATATACAAATGGCAAATAAACATGAAAAGATGCTCCACATCATATGCCAGGGAAATGCAAATTAAAACAAGATACCACTTCACACCTATTAGAATGGCAAAAATCCAGAACAATGACAACAGCAAATGCTGGTGAGGATGTGGAGCAAGAGGAACCTCATTCATTGCTGGTGGAAATGCACATGGTACAATAACTTTGTAAGACAGTTTGGCAGTTTCTTATAAAACCAAACATACTCTTACCACAAAATCTAGAAATTGCACTCCTTGGTATTTATCCAAAAGAGCTGAAAACTTATGTCCACACAAAAACCTGCACACAGATATCTATAGCAGTTTTATTCATAATTGCCAAAACTTGGAAACAACCAAGATGTCCTTCAGTAGGTGAATAAACTGTGATACATCCAGATGATGGAATATTATTAAGTGCTAAAAAGAAATGAGCTATCAAGCCATGAAAAGCTATGGAGGAAACTTAAATGAATGTCACTAAGTGAAAGAACCCAATATGGGAAGGCTACATACTGTAAGATTTCAACTATAAAACATTCCAGGAAAGGCAAAACTATGGAGACAGTAAAAATGTAACTTGTTGCCAGGGGTTGCAGAGGGGGTAGATGTGGTGGGATGAATAGGCAGAGCACAGAGGATTTTTAGGGCAGTGAAAACACTGTATGATACCATAATGATGGATACATGTCATCGTACACTTGTCCAAACCCATAGATTGTACAACACCAAGAGTGAACCATAATGTAAACTATGAACTTTGGGTGATTATGATGAGTTGATGTAGGTTTATCTTTTGCAATAAATGTACCACTCTGGTGGGGGCTGTAGATAATGGGGGAGGCTGTGTACATGTGGGGCAGGGGACATTTGGGAAGTTACTGTACTTTCCCCTTAATTTTGCTGTGAACCCAAACTGCTCTAAATATATAAAGTCTTTTTTAAAAAAGCATAAAAACATATTCATAGCATATTTATTCATAATAGCCCAAAATAGAAACAACCCAAATGTCCATCAACTGGTGAACTGACAAATATATTGTGGTTTATTCATATAATGGAATATTATTGGCCATAAAACTAATGAAGTACTGATTGATCCATGCTACAATGTGGATGAACCTTGAGAACATTATGCTAAGTGCAGGGAGGCAGCCACAAAAGACTACATATTATGATTCTATTTATATGAAAAGTCCAGAATGGGCAAATCTATAGTATAGAAATTAGATTAGTGGTTTCCAGGTGCTGAGGATAAGAGAGAAATGGAGAATGACTCCTAATGTGTATAGAGTTAGATTAATGAAATATCCTAAAATTAACTGTGGTACTGGTTTCACATTTCTGTGAAAATACTAAAACACAATGAATTGTATATTTCAAATGGGTACATTTTCCAATAGGTGAATTGTTATCGCAATAAATCTGTTACCAAAAAAATCTCTATCAGCTAACACAGAGTTTGCATACCTATCCATTACCTGCAATTAACAAAGTGCTGCAAAATAACTTGTAGATAATAAACAGAGTCAGAATCTGATAACCCAGATGAATGTGCAACTGATTTTCATCAAAACACAATATTTTCATCTACAGTTAGCCTCTTTGATCAAAAAAAAATGTCAAAGAAGGTTTTTCATGGTCACAGAATAAGGTTGGTTTCATTAAATTTGACCTGATTATTTACATAGTTGCAGCAAGAATGTTAATTTACCATATAGGCATCCTTAAAATTGTTTTGCTGGAAGTTTTCATAAGGAATCTCAGATTGAACTCTTGAGGCAAGAAAGCCAAGCCAAGATCAGATGTCACTGAGAGTATCTACAAATTTGGGTGAATACCTCTTTTCTCAGGATCCCCCAATTATCCTAAAATTCCTGTAAGCTAGGTGCCAGGTCAGTTTCCTCATAAGAGCTTGCAAATACTGGCTCCAAATAGTCAATATTATTTCCTTAAATGTATCTGGTCATATCTGATTAAATGAGCATCATTCATTCTCAAATATGACATTTCAGAAAAGTCCTTGGTTGCAGAACCAAGGTTTCAAATTATGTCCTATTAACAAGAAGGATATAGTCTTAACTCAACTTATTCCAACAACAACATTGCTATGGGAAAAAGATTTCAATAAGAGTTTCCAGATACTAGAGGCGCCATGCAAGGAGGAAAAGACTGTTTCATTTACAAAAGTATAGTCTATTAATTGTTATGAATTATAGATGGTTTAAGAGGAAAGAGAAATGACTTCCTTTAGAAATGGGTTCTACTCCAGAGAGAAGAACATTAAAACATCAGGAATTCCAAAATCAAACGTACAGTTTTTGCTCCATTTCATTTATTTCTATGTAATTGGTTCTTGTTCAGCTCAATTTTGGGTTAGCAGTCTCATGAACCCACTGGTTTCTCAACAAGAGTTCTGTTAATCCTGACTCAGTCAACTGGATAAGGTCTCAAAGCTGTTTTAGCAATACCATCAGAAGTCTGTGCACAAATATTATTCTTTTCCCTGAGTATCTGAGACAGTCCTTCTTTGAGACAAAGCCCTCTGGCTTATGGCTGATTTCTACTGCTTTCAAGCATCAGAGTTGCTATGGACTGAATGTTTATATGCCCTCCAAATTCATATGTTGAAGCTCTAACTCCCCCCCACCAGTGCTGTATTTGGAGATGGGGCCTCTAAGGAAGTAATTAGGGTTAAATGAGGTTTAAGGGTGGGATCCTGATCCTATATGCTCAGTGTTCTTATAAGAAGAAACACCAGGGAGCCCTCTCCAACTCTCCCCTCCCCAGTTGAAAACAACAACCTAGAATATACTAGATTCAAATTAAAGAAGTAAAGTTGTGACCAAGATAACATTTTTTAAAATAACTGCAATTATGACCAAGAGCACTATACTGTTTTGGTCTAATATCAGGGAATACAGTATCAGATTTCTCTTAAATAGAAACATCTCATGGGTCATGAGGGAACTGATAAATATCTAGGAACTTCATACAATTTATGAAATATTTATGTTAATAAAATTTTACCCATACATATTTAACCTAGTATATCTTCTGCTTTGGCAATGCTTTTCATGCAACCATAATGTATCAAAAAAAATCTACTGATTTCTAGTTCCCCTTGTTTTACAACGTGAAAGAGTAAGTCCTTTGTGATTTTCAAGGGACCCTCTGAGATAGTTCAAAGAAAGTCTTAGATATAAAATATATCATTTTGGATTTGAATTTAGGAAGGCAAAATATCAAAAGCTGTCAGGAAATTTGAACATTTGATTCAATAGGATCATGGGTTATTGAAAAAGAGCATCATGCTATCAACTTAATCAAAGTGACAAAAGATTTTAAAAGTAAACATGAGAAGTAACATAACTGTAAGGAATCTTAGCTCTTTTAAAAGTGAGAAGAATTTATTCTCTTAATTAAGGACATTATAAGTCAACATAAATCACAGAAAACTATTCTAAAAAGACACAGAATCTTATCCTTCTAGGCAGATTATTCAGAGGTAAAGAAAAACATTTTATAACTTCTTATTAAAAGGAGACCAACAATCAATTCTACAAGAAGATAAAACAATGTTTAATGTACCTCCACTTAACAACAGAATATCAAAATACTTGAGGCAAAACGCAGCTCCCACCATGGCTGAAGAGGAAGTTGCTGCCCCGATGGAGAAAGTTATCTAGATCCAGAGGGTGTTTATAAACCTGCTGGACTCATACAGCAGCAGAAACATCGGGAAGCTTCTTTCTAACTGTGTTGTCAGTGGCCTCACTTGAAGAAATTACCAAAGAGGAAGAGGAAGATGAAAATATCTGTGATGCCAGAAGCCTCCTCAGCCAAACTGAAGGAAGGCATGTTCCAGATCATGGGCATGCTTTCCAAGCTTGAAATCCCCCGGCCCAATTTTGCCACGGAGACATTGTGCCATCTCTTGAGAAGACCTTCTCATGTGCCTGCTGGAGTATGATGTTATCATTTATAACATCACTGAGAACCCCCAGCAAATGGAGGAAGCCATCTGGGCAGTCTCTGGCCAGTGAGATGCTCCCTTGATCTCCAGGGACAGGACTTTTTTACTTTACCTAAGAGTCATCTAAGGAGCACTAGGCAAATTAGGACCATGGAAGAACTGATCTTAGACTCACTTAAAACACAAAATGAAATCAGACTAGTGGATATGCCTAGCAGTTACAAGATAAACTGAGGCATATGAAAATCTTTAAGAGTTTATGTGAGCAAAAATTGATGCGTATTGGGCAGCACCAAGCTGGAAGTGGTTAGGAGCTCCACCAACAGGAGCTAGGGACAAGACTTTCACAGAGAAGAGCCAAATGCAAAGCAATTATTTGATTGGCTATAGCTGAAGCATTTCCCTTATTTGGGAGAGCCTAGTTGGCTGTTTGTGATTAGTTGTTCTTAGGTTTGGGTTTGCTTATCTAGGCTGCTAAGCTATTAGGACCACCTCAGTCTACAGGCTTCCTTGTTTAATTAATTTAGCAATAGGCCCTTCCAAAGAAGAGAATTTTTTTTTAATTGAAGTATAGTTGATATACAGTATTATATAACCTACAGGTGTATGATATAGTGATTCACATTTTTTAAAGATTATACTCCAGTTATTATAAAATACTCCCTGTATTCCAAGTGTTGTACAATATATCCTTGTAGCTTATTTTATGCCTAATAGTTTCTACTTCTTATTCCCCTACTTCTATATTAACCCCCCCCTTCCCTCTCCCCACTGGTAACCACTAGTTTGTTCTCTATATCTGTGAGTCTGCTTCTTTTTTGTTATATTCACTAGTTTGTTGCATTTTTTAGATTTCATATATGAGAAACATCATACAGTATTTGTCTTTCTCTGACATTTCACTTAGTGTAATGCCCTTCAAGTCCATCCATGTTGTTGCAAATGGCAAAATTTCATTTTTTATATAGCTGAGTAATATTTCATTGGAATATATATATACTACTTCTTCTTTATCCATTCATCTGTTGATGGACACTTAGGATGCTTCCGTATCTTGGCAATTGTAAATAATGCTGCTATGAATATTGGGGTGCATGTATCTTTTCAAATTAGCGTTTTTGGTTCTTTTCAGATATATACCCAGGAGTGGAAATGTTGGGTCATGTGGTAATTCTATGTTTAGTTATTTGAGAAACTGCCATACTGTTTTCCAAAGTGGCTGCACCAATGTACATTCCCACCAACAGTGTACAAGGGTTCCCTTTTCTCTACATCCTCGCCAACACTTGTTATTTGTGTTCTTTTTGATGATAGCCATTCTGACAGATATGAGGTGATATCTCATTGTGGTTTTGATTTGCATATCCCTGGTGATTATCAATGTTGAACATCTTTTCATGTGCCTGTTGGCCATCTGCATTTCCTCTTTGGAAAAATGTTTATTCAGTTCTTCTGCCCGGTTTTTAATCGGGTTGTTTGTTTTTTGATGTTGAGTTGTATGAGCTATTTATATATGTTGGATATTAACCCCTTATCATTCATATCATTTGCAAATATTTTCTCCCTTTAGTAGGTTGTCTTTTCATTTTGTTGATGGTTTCCTTTGCTGTGCAAAACATTTTAAGTTTAATTTGGTCCCATTTGCTTATTTTTTGCTTTTATTTCCTTTACTTTAAGAGAGAGATGCAACAAAATATTGCTATGATTTATGTCAAATAGTGTTCTGCCTATGTTTCCCCCTAGGAGTTTTATGGTTTCCAGTCTTACCATTTACGTCTTTAATCCATTTTGAGTTTATTTTTGTATATCATGTTAGCAAATCTTCTAATTTCATTCTTTTACATGTAGCTGTCCAATTTCCCCAGCACCAGCTATTGAAGAGACTGTCTTTTCTCCATTGTATATTCTAGCCTCCTTTGTCATAGATTAACTGACCATAAGTTCATGAGTTTATTTCTGGGCTCTCTATTCTGTTCCATTGATCTATGTGTCTGAAGAATAGAATATTTTTAATCATTGAAAGAAATGAAACATTAAAGAAAATGCTTGAGGCAAAAACTGATACAATTGCAAGGAGAAATAGAAAATGCCAGTATTTATAGTTGGAAGGTTCAACATCACAACTGATCTCATAGACATTAAAAGGATTTTTAAAAAAGAAGACTATGAACAACTCTATGCCCACAAAATTTATAATTTATGAAATAAGCTGGGACCTAAGACCGTCTACCAGAGTTCATGCACCTGGACAAATGTCTCCTTGAGCAACAGGTTACAAAGAAACTATGAGTGACTAAAAATAACTGTGCACATGTGCAGTTGGGGTAATTATGAACAATAGAATGCAAAAAGGCCACAAACCAACTACCATTTCTGAGGTACTGGGAGCAAAAGCAGGGTACTGTACATGATCTCTGCACACAGCACCACCAAGGGGGATGGACAGACCACCTAAGCTATGCCTCCTGCCCAACCCACCAATCCAACCCTACCCTCATCCCATTTAAGGAATCAGCTCAACACCCCACCCCACTCCCACCTGCAGAGTGAGCAAGGGCACCTGTTTCTAGTTTTTGTTCCCTGATGCTATGGCACAAGCCCCAAAAAAGCCTTGTCTGAAATTCTCGTCTGGCCTCTTATCAATTTCCATTGATTGAAGAGTCCAAGGGCTGGGGTCAGTAACACTTAGATGAAACAGACTGATTTTCTGAAAGACACAAATTACCAAAATGCACACAAGGGGAAATAGATCATCTGAATAGTCCTATATTTACTAGAAAAATTGAAACAATAATATCCTTCAAAAAGGAAAGCACCAGGTCCAGCTGCTTTCAGTTAAATTCTACCAAATATTTAAGGAAGAAATGGTATCAGTTCTCTATAACTTTAACCAGAAAATAGAAGCAGAGAGAACACCATCTAATTCATTCTATTAGGCCAGCATTACCCTAAAAACAAACCAGAAAAATACATTATAAGGAAGGAAGACTGCATAACAATGTCTCTCATGAATATAGATACAAAAATCCTCATGAAATATTAACAAATCAAATCCAACAGTGTTTTAAAACAATTGTGCACCACAACCAAGTGTGATTCATTACAAGTATGCAAGGCTGGTACAACATTTGAAAATCAATTTAGGTAATCCAACACATCAACAAGATAAGAAGAAAAATCATATTATTATATTGATAGATGTAAAAAGCATTTCACAAAATCCAACACTCATTCAAGATAAAAACTCTCAGCAAACTAAGAATAGAGGAAATGTTCTCAATTTGATAAAGTTCACCTGCTAAAAACCTGTAACTAATGTCATATCTAATGGTGAAAAACTGCACTTTCTAAGATTGGGAACAAGTAATGGATGCCATTTCTTACCATGCTTATTCAGCATCATTCTGGAATTTCTATCTAGTGTAATAAACAAGAAGAGAAATGTATACATATTGGAAAAGGAAAAGTAAAAGTGCTTTATTCACAGATAACCTGACTCTCTATGTAGAGAATCCCAATGAATGGGTCAAAAAGAAAAAAAACCTTCTGAATCCAATACGCAAGTATAGCAAGGTCTCAGTATACAAGGCTTATAGACAAAAGTCAACTGCTTACCTACATATCAGCAGCAAACAATTAAATTTGAAATTTTGCAATACTACCATATATAATAAGACCAAAAATATTTAAACACTTCATCAAAAATCTGACCAAATATGTACAAGATCTACATGTGAAAAAAACACAAAAATCTGTTGGAAAAAAATTCAAAGAAAATCTAAATCAGTGTATAGGTATTCCATGTTCATGGATTGGAAGACTCAACACTGTTAAGATGTTAATTCTTCCCAACATGATGTACAGATTAAACACGATCCCAGTCAAACTCCCAGCAAGTTATTTTGTAGCTAGAAAAAATAATCCTATGTAGAAAAGCAAAACACCTAGAATAGCTAGCACAATACTGAATAAAAACAAAGCTGAAAGACTCAAGACTTACTATAAAGCTACAATAATCGAGAAGTGTATGGGATTAGTAAATAAATATACATATAGATCAATGGAACAGAATGGAGAGCCCTGAAATTGTTGGACACAAATATAGTCATCTGATCTTTGACAAAGGAGCAATGGAAATTCAATGGAGAAGAGACAGTATTTTCAACAAATGGTGCTAAAACAACTGGTTGTCCATATGCAAAAGAAAATAATGAACCCAGACATAGAGTATATACCTTTTGCAAAATTAAACTCAAAATGGATGATAGGCATAAGTGTAAATACTTAAAACTATAAAACTCCTTGAAAAAACATAGAAAATCAATGTGACTTTGAGTTGACTGATGAATTTTTAGATACAATACAAAAAGCATGATGAATGAAAGAAAACATTAATAAATTAGACTTCATTAAATTTAAAAACTTGCAATCTGTAAAAGTCACTGTTAAGTGAATGAAAAGATAAGCCACAGACCAGGAGGAAATATTTGCAAAACACATAAATGACAAAAGAATGTATAAAAAATATACAAAGCCCTCCCATAATGATTTCATTTTAACTTAATTATTTCTCTAAAGACCATACTTCCAAATAAAGTCACATTCTGAGCTACTGGGGTCTAGGACTCTAACAACAACTACTACCTTTTTTTGGGGGGGTGTGGGCAGAGAAGGAGGGGCACAATTCAATCCATAAGCTTCTATAATCTATTAATCATAGTCCTAGATATTTACCCAACTGATCTGAAAATTTATATCCATGCAAAGACCTGCATGCATATATCTATACCACCTTCTCCCTTGGAAGGAAAGAAAAGAATGAAACTTATGTCCAATTTTCTGTTTCCTTGAGTCTGCCTGAGAGATTGGTTTCAGAGTGTTAACAGGGAACCATATACTTTGTATGCATGGTAGCCACTGAGAACAAGGAGAGCTGCTGGGCTTGTTGCAGCACCAGAGAACCTGCAGTACCACAGAGAGACACCAGAGGTAACAAGAGATTACAAACTGCTCAAAATGAAACCCACAAATTTCTCTAATTGGGAGATTACATGCACAAACCCAGAGAAGACAAATTCCTAGAAAATGTTTACAAGGCCCACAGAATCTCTAGCTGGGAGCACTGGTGAAGGTCTTCCCCTGTATATAGCCGGTCAGTAAAGACTGGGACAGGTGAACATTTTTTCAAATGCCCAAATTCAACAAAAGGTCACAAGGCATACAAAAACAAAAACACACACACAAAAAGCTGGGAAACATGGCCCAATCAAAGGAAAACAGTATCCAAAAACCAACCCTAAAGAAACAGAGATCTATAAATTACCTGACAAAGAATTCAAAATAACTGTCTTAATAAGCTAAAACAGAACACAGACAACTAAATAACATTAAGAAAATGACACATGAATAAAATGACATTATCAACAGCAAGTAAGGAAAAGAGGGACAAAAGAACTACAACACAGACAGAAAACAATTAAGAAAATGACAGTAGTAAGTTCTTCCCCATCAAGAACTACTTCAAATATAAAAAAATTAAACTTACCAATCAAAAGACAGAGAATGGCTAAATGGATTAAATAAAACAATATCGCACTACATGCTGTATACAGGAGACTCACTATAGATGTTAGGACGCACATGTCAGTGTAAGGCTGAAAGTAAAAGTATGAAAAGAAGATACTCCATTCAAATAGTAACCAAAAGAGAGCAGGTGTGGCCATACTTATGTCAGATGAAAGAGATTTTAAGTGCATAACTGTCAAAAGAGACAAAAAGAACATAAAATGATGAAAGGGTCAATTCACCAGGAAGACACAATAATTATTAATATATATGCAATTAAGATAACAGCACACAAATATATAAAGCAATTATTTAAAGAGCTGAAGGGAGAAATATATAGTAACAATAATAATAGAAGATTACAATACCCCTACTTTCAATAACGGATAAAACAACCAGACAGAAAAGCAGTAAGGAAACAGAGAATTTGTACTATAATATAAACCAATACTACAGACCAACAGACATATACAGAAAACTCCAACAGCAGCATACACATTCTACTCAAGCTCACATGGAACATTCTCCAGGATAGATCTCATGTTAGATCACAATATCAGTCTTAACAAACTTAAAAAGACTGAAATTATACCAAGTGTCTTTTCCAACTACAGTGGAATGAAACTAAATATCAAAAGCAATCTAAAGTAGTAAAACTCATAGAATAATGGCTGCCATGGGCTAGAGGGAGGGTAAAATAGGGAGTTGCTTTTCCATGCACCTATAGTTTGAGTAATACAACATGAATAAGTCTAAGAGATCTGTTGCACAACATTGTGTCTACATTTAACATATTGTATTATGCACTTAAAAATCCATCAAGAGGGTGTATCTAATGTTAAGTATTCTTACCACAATATAATAAAAATTAAAATTTTGAAAAAGGGAAATGGGAAAATTTACAAATATACAGAAATTAAACAACACACTCTTGACAACCAAGGAGGGAAAGAAGAAATTAAAAGGGAAATTAGAAAATATCTTGAGATAAATGAGAACAATAACATAACAAAAATCATGGGATGCAGCAAAAGCTAAGAGGGAATTTTATAGTGGTAAATACCTACATTAAAAAAGAGTAAAGATCAAATAAATAACCTAACTTTACAGCTCGAAGAAATAGAACAAGAAAACTAAATATAAATTTAGTAGAAGGAAGAAAATAATAAATATTAGAGCAGAAATAAATGTAATAGAGGGGAATGGCCAAGATGGGAAGACCCTGAGCTCACCTCCTCTAATGGGCACAGCAAAACTACAAATATTTACATAACAACTAGTGATAAGACAGGAAGACTAGAAGAAGAGATCTTCTACAACTAAAGACATAAAGAAGGAACCACAATGTGACGGGTAGGAGTAGGGGAGACATGGTATAGTCAAGACCCATACTCCTGGGTAGATGAGCCACAAACAGGAGGATAATTACAATTGCACAGACTCACCTCAAGGAGTGAGGGGTCCAAGCCCCACACTGGGCTCCCCAGCCCAGGGGTCCTGTACCAGGAAGATGAGCCTCCAGAATGTTTGGCTTTGAAGGCCAGTGGAAACCCAGAGGGATGTAAGAAACAGAGACTCCACTCTTAAAGGTACACAAAATCTCACACATTCCAGAATCCAGGGCAGAAGCAGTTATATGAAAGGAGCCACCTGCTGATCTTGGAGAGACTCCTGGAAAGGCAGGAGGAAACCAGAGCTCACCCTAGGGACACAGACACTGGCAGCATCCATTTGGGGGAGCTCATTCTTCCATGAGGACACTGGTGCTGGCAAGAGCCATTTTTTTTTTTTTTTTTACACACACACACTGTATTTTATTTTTACAAGAGATAAGTAGACTGACACCAAGCATTGTACATGGATGACCACAACAAAAGCAACAATGATTGCAATTACCAAACATGAAACACACTCATACTATGTCATAATATTGACATTCAGTCCAGTAATCCTCCACTGTAACAGCTCCTTTACTTTGCAGTGAAAATTGATTTGTATATTCTTTGCCTCTGAGTCCTTGTGGGATTTTTTTTTTTTTAATTCAGACAGAAAGTCACAAAAATTATACTCATCCTCATCACTTCACTCAGTCCCATGTAATTAATTTTTTTTTTCATCTTGATCTTTTGTTAGCACTTTTATGAGTTCATCAGTTTTTCATTAGAGTTCTGAAAATGCTTATTCATTCAGTTCAGCAGTACAGTCAGTTACCAGAAACCTGTACTTGTCAGAGTCTTTTCCATGAATTTCTTGAAGATGAAACCCTTTTATAGGAACATATTTGCAAAATCATCAGAGTACACCCAGAACTGTCTGTAAATGACAAAAGACTTAAAAATGACCACGGTTAAAGATTTGATGAAAGTTCATAATAATGCAGTTGACAAGAAAATTAGTTATTTCTGAGATATACATTTTAAAGTAATAACTAGGATTATTACTTATAATATTATACCAGAACATATAAGATTTTTAGAAATTTCATGTAATGTCTGAAACATTTATATTAACATATTTCCATACATATTTCCATACACATACAAATATAAGATTTTTAGAAATTTCATGTAATGTCTGAAACATTTATATTAACATATTTCCATACAAATAACCCAATGAAAGTTTAGTATTAGTTGTTTTGTTTGTTTGTTTTTTTATACTGCAGGTTCTTACTAGGCATCAGTTTTATACACATCAGTGTATACATGTCAATCCCAATTGCCCAAATCAGCACACCACCATCCCCACCTCACCGCAGTTTTCCCCCCTTGGTGTCCATATGTCCATTCTCTACATCTGTGTCTCAACTTCTGCCCTGCAAACTGGCTCATCTGTACCATTTTTCTAGGTTACACATACATGCATTAATATACGATATTTGTTTTTCTCTTTCTGACTTATTTCACTCTGTATGACAGTCTCTAGATCCATCCACGTCTCAACAAATGACTCAATTTCGTTCCTTTTTATGGCTGAGTAATATTCCATTGTATATATGTACCACAACTTCTTTATCCATTCGTCTGTTGATGGGCATTTAGGTTGCTTCCATGACCTGGCTATTGTAAATAGTGCTGTAATGAACATTCGGGTGCATGTGTCTTTTTGAATTACGGTTTTCTCTGGGTATATGCCCAGTAGTGGGATTGCTGGGTCATATGGTAATTCTAGTTTTAGTTTTTTAAGGAACCTCCATATTGTTCTCCATAGTGACTGTATCAATTTACATTCCCACCAACAGTGAAAGAGGGTTCCCTTTTCTCCACACCCTCTCCAGCATTTGTTGTTTGTAGATTTTCTGATGATGCCCATTCTAACAGGAGTGAGGTGATACCTCATTGTAGTTTTGATTTGCATTTCTCTAATAATTAGTGATGTTGAGCATCTTTTCATGTGCTTCGTGGCCGTCTGTATGTCTTCTTTGGAGAAATGTCTATTTAGGTCTTCTGCCCATTTTTGGATTGGGGTGTTTGTTTCTTTGATATTGAGCTGCATGAGCTGTTTATATATTTTGGAGATTAATCCTTTGTCCGTTGATTCATTTGCAAATATTTTCTCCCATTCTGAGGGTTGTCTTTTCGTCTTATTTATGGTTTCCTTTGCTGTGCAAAAGCTTTGAAGTTTCATTAGGTCCCACTTGTTTATTTTTGTTTTTATTTCCATTACTCTAGGAGGTGGATCAAAAAAGATCTTGCTGTGATTTATGTCAAAGAGTGTTCTTCCTATGTTTTCCTCTAAGAGTTTTATAGTGTCCAGTCTTATATTTAGGTCTCTAATCCATTTTGAGTTTATTTTTGTGTATGGTGTTAGGGAGTATTCTAATTTCATTCTTTTACATGTAGCTGTCCAGTTTTCCCAGCACCACTTATTGAAGAGACTGTCTTTTCTCCATTGTATATCTTTGCCTCCTTTGTCATAGATTAGTTGACCATAGGTGCGTGGGTTAATCTCTGGGCTTTCTATCTTGTTCCATTGATCTATGTTTCTGTTTTTGTGCCAGTACCATATTGTCTTGATTACTGTAGCTTTGTAGTAGAGTCTGAAGTCAGGGAGTCTGATTCCTCCAGCTCCGTTTTTTTGCCTCAAGACTGCTTTGGCTATTCGGGGTCTTTTGTGTTTCCATACAAATTTTAAGATGATTTGTTCTAGCTCTGTAAAAAATGCCATTGGTAATTTGATAGGGATTGCATTGAATCTGTAGATTGCTTTGGGTAGTAGAGTCATTTTCACAATGTTGATTCTTCCAATCCAAGAACATGGTATATCTCTCCATCTGTTGGTATCATCTTTAATTTCTTTCATCAGTGTCTTATAGTTTTCTGCATACAGGTCTTTTGTCTCCCTAGGTAGGTTTATTCCTAGGTATTTTATTCTTTTTGTTGCAGTGGTAAATGGGAGTGTTTCCATAATTTCTCTTTCAGATTTTTCATCATTAGAGTATAGGAATGCAAGAGATTTCTGTGCATTAATTTTGTATCCTGCAACTTTACCATATTCATTAATTAGCTCTAGCAGTTTTCTGGTGGCAGTTTTAGGATTCTCTATGTATAGTATCATGTCATCCGCAAACAGTGACAGTATGACTTCTTCTTATCCAATTTGTATTCCTTTTATTTCTTTTTCTTCTCTGATTGCCGTGGCTAGGACTTCCAGAACTATGTTGAATAATAGTGGTGAGAGTGGACATCCTTGTCTCATTCCTGATCTTAGAGGAAATGCTTTCAGTTTTTCACCATTGAGAATGATGTTTGCTGTGGGTTTGTCATATATGGCCTTTATTATGTTGAGGTAGGTTCCCTCTATGCCCACTTTCTGGAGAGTTTTTATCAGAAATGGGTGTTGAATTTTGTCAAAAGCTTTTTCTGCATCTATTGAGATGATCATATGGTTTTTATTCTTCAATTTGTTAATATGGTGTATCACATTGATTGATTTGCGTATATTGAAGAATCCTTGCATCCCTGGGATAAATCCCACTTGATCGTGGTGTATGATCCTTTTAATGTGTTGTTGGATTCTGTTTGCTAGCATTTTGTTGAGGATTTTTGCATCTATATTCATCAGTGATATTGGTCTGTAATTTTCTTTTTTTGTAGTGTCTTTGTCTGGTTTTGGTATCAGGGTGATGGTGGCCTCATAGAATGAGTTTGGGAGTGTTCCTTCCTCTGCAGTTTTTTGGAAGAGTTTGAGAAGGATGGGTGTTAGCTCTTCTCTAAATGTTTGATAGAATTCACCTGTGAAGCCATCTGGTCCTGGACTTTTGTTTGTTGGAAGATTTTTAATCAGTTTCAATTTCATTACTTGTGATTGGTCTGTTCATATTTTCTGTTTCTTCCTGATTCAGTCTTGGAAGGTTATACCTTTCTAAGAATTTGTCCATTTCTTCCAGGTTGTCCATTTTATTGGCATAAAGTTGCTTGTAGTAGTCTCTTAGGATGCTTTGTATTTCTGCGGTGTCTGTTGTAACTTCTCCTTTTTCATTTCTGATTTTATTGATTTGAGTCCTCTCCCTCTTTTTCTTGATGAGTCTGGCTAATGGCTTATCAATTTTGTTTATCTTCTCAAAGAACCAACTTTTAGTTTTATTGATCTTTGCTATTGTTTTCTTTGTTTCTATTTCATTTATTTCTGCTCTGATCTTTATGATTTCTTTCCTTCTGCTAACTTTGGGTTTTGTTTCTTCTTCTTTCTCTAGTTTCTTTAGGTGTAAGGTTAGATTGTTTACTTGAGATTTTTCTTGTTTCTTTAGGTAGGCTTATATCGCTGTAAACTTCCCTCTTAGAACTGCTTTTGCTGCATCCCATAGGTTTTGGGTCGTCGTGTTTTCATTGTCATTTGTCTCTAGGTATTTTTTTATTTCCTCTTTGATTTCTTCAGTGATCTCTTGGTTATTTAGTAACGTATTGTTTAGCCTCCATGTGTTTGTCCTTTTTACGTTTTTTTCCCTGTAATTCATTTCTAATCTCATAGCGTTGTGGTCAGAAAAGATGCTTGATATGATTTCAATTTTCTTAAATTTACTGAGGCTTGATTTGTGACCCAAGATGTGATCTATCCTGGAGAATGTTCCGTGCGCACTTGAGAAGAACGTGTAATCTGCTGTTTTTGGATGGAATGTCCTATATATATCAATTAAATCTATCTGGTCTATTGTGTCATTTAAAGCTTCTGTTTCCTTATTTGTTTTCATTTTGGATGATCTGTCCATTGGTGTAAGTGAGGTGTTAAAGTCCCCCACTATTATTGTGTTACTGTCGATTTCCTCTTTTATAGCTGTTAGCAGTTGCCTTATGTATTGAGGTGCTCCTATGTTGGGTGCATATATATTTATAATTGTTATATCTTCTTCTTGGATTGATTCCTTGATCATTATGTAGTGTCCTTCCTTGTCTCTTGTAACATTCCTTATTTTAAAATCTATTTTTATCTGATATGAGTATAGCTACTCCAGCTTTCTTTTGATTTCCATTTGCATGGAATATCTTTTTCCATCCCCTCACTTTCAGTCTGTATGTGTCCCTAGGTCTAAAGTGGGTCTCTTGTAGACAGCATATATATGGGTCTTGTTTTTGTATCCATTCAGCCAGTCTATGTCTTTTGGTTGGGGCATTTAATCCATTCACGTTTAAGGTAATTATCGATATGTATGTTCCTATGACCATTTTCTTAATTGTTTTGGGTTTGTTTTTGTAGGTCCTTTTCTTCTCTTGTGTTTCCCACTTAGAGAAGTTCCTTTAGCATTTGTTGTAGAGCTGGTTTGGTGGTGCTGAATTCTCTTAGCTTTTGCTTGTCTGTAAAGCTTTTGATTTCTCCATCAAATCTAAATGAGATCCTTGCCGGGTAGAGTAATCTTGGTTGTAGGTTCTTCCCTTTCATCACTTTAAGTATATCATGCCACTCCCTTCTGGCTTGCAGAGTTTCTCCTGAGAAATCAGCTGTTAACCTTATGGGAGTTCCCTTGTATGTTATTTGTCATTTTTCCCTTGCTGCTTTCCATAATTTTTCTTTGTCTTTAATTTTTGCCACTTTGATTACTATGTGTCTCGGCGTGTTTCTCCTTGGGTTTATTCTGTATGGGACTCTCTGCGCTTCCTGGACTTGGGTGGCTATTTCCTTTCCCATGTTAGGGAAGTTTTCGACTATAATCTCTTCAAATATTTTCTCTGGTCCTTTCTCTCTCTCTTCTCCTTCTGGGACCCCTATAATGCGAATGTTGTTGCGTTTAATGTTGTCCCAGAGGTCTCTTAGGCTGTCTTCATTTCTTTTCATTCTTTTTTCTTTAGTCTGTTCCACAGCAGTGAATTCCACCATTCTGTCTTCCAGGTCACTTATCCGTTCTTCTGCCTCAGTTATTCTGCTATTGATTCCTTCTAGTGTAGTTTTCATTTCAGTTATTGTATTGGTCATCTCTGTTTGTTTGTTCTTTAATTCTTCTAGGTCTTTGTTAGTCATTTCTTGCATCTTCTCAATCTTTGCCTCGATTCTTATTCCGAGGTCCTGGATCATCTTCACTATCATTATTCTGAATTCTTTTTCTGGAAGGTTGCCTATCTCCACTTCATTTAATTGTTTTTCTGGGTTTTTTTCTTGTTCCTTCATCTGGTACATAGCCCTCTGCCTTTTCATCTTCTCTATCTTTCTGTAACTGTGGTTTTTGGTCCACAGGCTGCAGGATTATAGTTTTTCTTTCTTCTGTTGTCTGCCCTCTGGTGGTTGAGGCTATCTAAGAGGCTTGATGGGAGGCTCTGGTGGTGGGTAGAGCTGACTGTTGCTGTGGCGGTCAGAGCTCAGTAAAACCTTAATCCACTTGACTGTTGATGGGTGGGGCTGGGTTCCCTCCCTGCTGGTTGTTTTCCCTGAGGCAACCCAACACTGGATCCTACCCGTGCTCTTTGGTGGGGTTAATGGCAGACTCTGGGAGGGCTCACGCCAAGGAGAACTTCCCAGAACCTCTGCTGCCAGTGTCCTTATCCCCACTGTGAAACAGAGCCACCACTCGCCTCTGCAGGAGACCCCCCAACACCAGCAGGTAGGTCTGGTTCAGTCTCCCCCAGGGTCACTGCTCCTTCCCCTGGGTCCCGATGCACACATTACTTTGTGTGTGCCCTCCAAGAGTGGGGTCTCTGTTTCCCCCAGTCCTGTCAAAGTCCTGCAATCAATTCCCACTAGGCTTCAAAGTCTGATTCTCTAGGAATTCCTCCTCCCGTTGCCGGACCCCCAGGTTGGGAAGCCTGACGTGGGGCTCAGAACCTTCACTCCAGTGGGTGGACTTCTGTGGTATAAGTGTTCACCAGTCTGTGAGTCACCCACCCAGCAGTTTTGGGATTTGATTTTACTCTGATTGCGCCCCTCCTACCGTCTCACTGTGGCTTCTTCTCTGTCCTTGGACGTGGGGTATCCTCCTTTGTGAAGTCCAGGGTCTTCCTGTCAATGATTGTCCAGGAGCCAGTTGTGTTTCTGGTGCTCTCGCAAGAGGGAGTGAGAGCACGTCCTTCTACTCCGCCATCTTGGTTAATCTCAATCAAGAGCCACTTTTGGAATCCTCTCTCTAGCTTATTAATGCCAGGACCCAGCCCCACCCATCATCCTGTTGGCCCCAGCACTAGGACACATTAGGTCAAGCAAAAAGCCAGGTGAGGACACAGCCCCATCCACTAGTAGGCCTGCTAATTTAAGACCCCCTGAGCCCACAGCCACCCTGGGATACAGCCCTGTTTAACAGAAGGCCCAGGACCCAGCCCCATACACCAATGAGTTGGCACTAGCTGCAGGAACGCATGGACCACAGCCTCGCCCACCAGCATGCCAAAACACCAACTCCGGGACCCTGAGGTCCCTGCAGCCAGAGACCCTGGTACCTGGCTCGACTCACCAGCAAGCCAGCACTAACTAGCTCAGGGAACCCCCTGGGCCTCAACCTCACCAACAAGCAGGAGGACACCAGCTCCAGGGACCATTGGGCCTGGCAGCCAGAGACCCCAGGACCCAGCTCTGCCCATCAGTTGGCTGGCACTAGCCCCAGGACCCAGTCTCACCCACCAGTGGATGGGCACCAGGCCCAGGATACCCTGGGCCTCAACCCCACCCACCAGTGGGTGGATACTAACTCTGGAACATCTTGGAACCCTCAGCCAACAACCCCAGGATCTGGCTCCACTCACCAGGCAGCCAACACCAGCTTTGGGACATCTCAGGCCGAGCAGTCAGCCTTGTCAGGAATTGGCCCCAGCCACCAGCAGGCCCAGCAGCTCCAGGACCCTCAGGGCCCTACAACCAGAGAACCCAGGACCTGGCTCCACCTACTGGCAGGCTGACACCAGCTCTGAGACACCTTGAACTCCTCAGCCAGCCATCCAAGGATACAGCCCCAATCACTAGTACTCCGAAAATAACTTTGGGACACCCTGGACCTGACAGCAGAGCCGTGTCAGGAACCAACCTGCCCACCAACAGATTGATGCTAGATCTGGGACCAACAGGCAAGCAACCACTCAGGCAGAACCCAGCTCTGCTGACCACTGGGCCACCTGTACCCCAGAATGTCCCAGGGCTGCACAGCCAAGTGCCTCATAACTTGGCCCCACCCACCAGTAGCAAGCATCCTCCACACAAGGATACATAAAAAAAAAGATGTAAAATATGATGTTAAAAACAATAAACATGGGGGAAGACAGAAAATTGCAGGGCTGTTAAAATGCTTCTGAACTTAAGTGATCAGCAACTTAATCATGTGTATATACAGATTACTATATATAAACCTCATAGTAACCACAAACTAAAAATCTGTAATAGGTAAACACACACAAAAGAGAAAGGAATCCAAACATGACACTAAAGATAGTCATCTAATCACAAGGGAAGAAAGCAAAAGAAGAAGAAAGGAGCAAAGAAGAACTATAAAAACGACCCAAAAACAATTAACAAAATGCCAATAAGTACATAGTTAACAATAATTACTTTAGGAAGAAAGAAGAACTACAATCCTGCAGCCTGTGGAAAAAAACACATTCACAGAAAGATAGACAAGATGAAAAGGCAGAGGGCTATGTACCAGATGAAGGAAAAAGATAAAACCCCAGAAAAAGAACTAAATGAAGTGGAGATAGGCAACCTTCCAGAAAAAGAATTCAGAATAATGATAGTGAAGATGATCCAGGACCTCGGAAAAAGAATGGAGGCAAAGATCGAGAAGATGCAAGAAATGTTTAACAAAGACCGAGAAGAATTGAAGAACAAACAAACAGAGATGAACAATAAAATAACTGAAATAAAAACTACACTAGAAGGACTCAATAGCAGAATAACTGAGGCAGAAGAACGGATAAGTGACCTGGAAGACAGAATGGTGGAATTCACTGCTGTGGAACAGACAAAAGAAAAAAGAACGAAAAGAAATGAAGACAGCCTAAGAGACATCTGGGACAACATTAAACGCAACAACATTTGCATTATAGCAGTCCCAGAAGGAAAAGAGAGAGAGGAAGGACCAGAGAAAATATTTGAAGAGATTATAGTCGAAAACTACCCTAACATGGGAAAGGAAATAGCCACCCAAGTCCAGGAAGCGCAGAGAGTCCCATACAGGATAAACCCAAGGAGAAACACGCCGAGACACATAGTAATCAAATTGGCAAAAATTAAAGACAAAGAAAAATTATGGAAAGCAGCAAGGTAAAAACGACAAATAACATACAAGGGAACTCCCATAAGGTTAACAGCTGATTTCTCAGCAGAAACTCTACAAGCCAGAAGGGAGTGGCATGATATACTTAAAGTGCTGAAAGAGAAGAACTTACAACCAAGATTGCTCTACCCGGCAAGGATCTCATTTAGATTCAATGGAGAAATCAAAAGCTTTACAGACAAGCAAAAGCTAAGAGAATTCAGCACCACCAAACCAGCTCTACAACAAATGCTAAAGGAACTTCTCTAAATGGGAAATACAAGAGAATAAAAGGACCTACAAAAACAAACCCAAAACAATTAAGAAAATGGTCATAGGAACATACATATCAATAATTACCCTAAATGTGAATGGATTAAATGCTCCAACCAAAAGACACAGGCTTGCTGAATGGATACAAAAACAAGACCCATATATATGCTGTCTACAAGAGACCCACTTCAGACCTAGGGACACATAGAGACTGAAAGTGAGGGGATGGAAAAAGATATTCCATGCAAATGGAAATCAAAAGAAAGCTGGAGTAGCTATACTCATATCAGATAAAAATAGATTTTAAAATAAGGAATGTTACAAGAGACAAGGAAGGACACTACATAATGATCAAGGGATCAATCCAAGAAGAAGATATAACAATTATAAATATATATGCACCCAACATAGGAGCACCTCAATGCATAAGGCAACTGCTAATAGCTATAACAGAGGAAATCGACAGTAACACAATAATAGTAGGGGACTTTAACACCTCACTTACAGCAATGGACAGATCAACCAAAATGAAAACAAAAAAGGAAACAGAAGTTTTAAATGACACAATAGACCAGATAGATTGACTTGATATTTATAGGACATTCCATCCAAAAACAGCAGATTACACTTTCTTCTCAAGTGCGCATGGAACATTCTCCAGGATAGATCACATCTTGGGTCACAAATCAAGCCTCAATAAATGTAAGAAAATTGAAATCATAGCAAGCATCTTTTCTGACCACAATGTTATGAGCTTATAAATGAATTACAGGGAAAAAAACATAAAAAACACAAACAAATGGAGGCTAAACAATACGTTACTAAATAACCAATAGATCACTGAAGAAATCAAAGAGGAAATCAAAAAATACCTAGAGACAAATGACAATGAAAAAACGACGATCCAAAACCTATGAGATGCAGCAAAAGCAGTTCTAAGAGGGAAGTTTATAGCTATACAAGCCTACCTCAAGAAACAAGAAAAAATCTCAAGTAGACAATCTAACCTTACACCTAAGGGAACTAGAGAAAGAAGAACAAAGCAAACCCAAAGTTAGCAGAAGGAAAGAAATCATAAAGATCAGAGAGGAAATAAATGAAATAGAAACAAAGAAAACAATAGCAAAGATCAATAAAACTAAAAGCTGGTTCTTTGAGAAGATAAACAAAATTGATAAACCATTAGCCAGACTCATCAAGAAAAAGAGGGAGAGGACTCAAATCAATAAAATTAGAAACGAAAAAGGAGAAGTTACAACAGACACCGCAGAAATACAAAGCATCCTAAGAGACTACTCCAAGCAACTTTATGCCAATAAAATGGACAACCTGGAAGAAATGGACAAATTCTTAGAAAGGTATAACCTTCCAAGACTGAATCAGGAAGAAACAGAAAATATGAACAGACCAATCACAAGAGATGAAATTGAAACTGTGATTAAAAATATTCCAGGGGCTTCCCTGGTGGCGCAGTGGTTGAGAGTCTGCCTGCCAATGTGGGGGACACGGGTTCGGGCCCTGGTCTGGGAGGATCTCGCGTGCCGCGGAGCGACTGGGCCCGTGAGCCACAGTTACTGAGCCTGCGCGTCTGGGGCCTGTGCTCTGCAACAAGAGAGGCCGCAATAATGAGAGGCCTGCTCACCGCGATGAGGAGTGGCCCCCGCTTGCCACAACTAGAGAGGGCCCTCACACAGAAATGAAGACCCAACATAGCCAAAAAATAAATAAATAAATAAATAAATAAATAAATAAATAAAATAAACCTCCAAAAAAAGTAAAAAAAAAAAAAAATATTCCAACAAACAAAAGTCCAGGATCAGATGGCTTCACAGGTGAAATCTATCAAATATTTAGAGAAGAGCTAACACCCATCCTTCTCAAACTCTTCTAAAAAATTGCAGAGGAAGGAACACTCCCAAACTCATCCTATGAGGCCACCATCACCCTGATACCAAAACCAGACAAAGACACTACAAAAAAAGAAAATTACAGACCAATATCACTGATGAATATAGATGCAAAAATCCTCAACAAAACACTAGCAAACAGAATCCAACAACACATTAAAAGGACCATACACCATGATCAAGTGGGATTTATCCCAGGGATGCAAGGATCCTTCAATATATGCAAATCAATCAACGGTATACACCATATTAACAAATTGAAGAATAAAAACCATATGATCATCTCAGTAGATGCAGAAAAAGCTTTTGACAAAATTCAGCACCCATTTATGATAAAAACTCTCCAGAAAGTGGGCATAGAGGGAACCTACCTCAACATAATAAAGGCCATATACGACAACCTACAGCAAACATCATTCTCAACGGTGAAAAACAGAAAGCATTTCCTCTAAGATCAGGAATGAGACAAGGATGTCCACTCTCACCACTATTATTCAACATAGTTTTGGAAGTCCTATCCATGGCAATCAGAGAAGAAAAAGAAATAAAAGGAATACAAATTGGAAAAGAAGAAGTAAAACTGTCACTGTTTGCAGATGACATGATACTATACATAGAGAATCCTAAAAATGCCACCAGAAAACTACTAGAGCTAATCAATGAATTTGGTAAAGTTGCAGGATACAAAATTAATGCACAGAAATCTCTTGCATTCCTATACACTAATGATGAAAAATCTGAAAGAGAAATTATGGAAACACTCCCATTTACCACTGCAACAAAAAGAAAAAATTACCTAGGAATAAACCTACCTAGGGAGACAAAAGACCTGTATGCAGAAAACTATAAGACACTGATGAAAGAAATTAAAGATGATACCAACAGATGGAGAGATATACCATGTTCTTGGATTGGAAGAATCAATATTGTGAAAATGACTCTACTACCCAAAGCAATCTACAGATTCAATGCAATCCCTATCAAATTACCAATGGCATTTTTTATGGAACTAGAGCAAATCATCTTAAAATTTATATGGAGACACAAAAGACCCCGAATAGCCAAAGCAGTCTTGAAGGAAAAAAGCTGGAACTGGAGGAATCAGACTCCCTGACTTAAGGCTATACTACAAAGCTACAGTAATCAAGACAATATGGTACTGGCACAAAAACAGAAACATAGATCAATGGAACAAGATAGAAAACCCAGAGATAAACCCATGCACCTATGGTCAACTAATCTATGATAAAGGAGGTAAAGATATACAATGGAGAAAAGACAGTCTCTTCAATAAGTGGTGCTGGGAAACCTGGACAGCTACACGTAAAAGAATGAAATTAGAACACTCCCTAACACCATACACAAAAATAAACTCAAAATGGATTCGAGACCTAAATGTAAGACCAGACACTATAAAGCTCTTAGAGGAAAACATTGGAAGAACACTCTTTGACATAAATCACAGCAAGATCTTTTTTGATCCACCTCCTAGAGTAATGGAAATAAAAACAAAAATAAACAAATGGGACCTAATGAAACTTCAAACCTGTTGTACAGCAAAGGAAACCATAAACAAGACGAAAAGACAACCCTCAGAATGGGAGAAAATATTTGCAAACGAATCAACAGACAAAGGATTAATCTCCAAAATATATAAACAGCTCATGCAGCTCAATATTAAAGAAACAAACAACCCAATCCAAAAAAGGGCAGAAGACATAAATAGATATTTCCCCATAGAAGACATACAAATGGCCAAGAAGCACATGAAAAGATGCTCAACATCACTAATTATTAGAGAAATGCAAATCAAAACTACAATGAGGTATCACCTCACACCAGTTAGAATGGGCATCATCAGAAAATCTACAAACAACAAATGCTGGAGAGGGTGTGGAGAGAAGGGTACCCTCTTGCACTGTTGGTGGGAATGTAACTTGATACAGCCACTATGGAGAACAGTATGGAGGTTCCTTAAAAAACTAAAACTAGAATTACCATATGACCCAGCAATCCCACTACTGGGCATATACCCTGAGAAAACCATAATTCCAAAAGACACATGCACCCCAGTGTTCATTGCAGCACTATTTACAATAGCCAGGTCATGGAAGCAACCTAAATGCCCATCGACAGACGAATGGATAAAGAAGATGTGGTACATATATACAATGGAATATTACTCAGTCATAAAAAGGAACGAAATTGAGTCATTTGTTGAGATGTGGATGGATCTAGAGACTGTCATACAGAGTGAAGTAAGTCAGAAAGAGAAAAACAAATATCGTATATTAACGCATGTATGTGGAACCTAGAAAAATGGTACAGATGAACTGGTTTTCAGGGCAGAAGTTGAGACACAGATGTAGAGAACAAACGTATGGACACCAAGATGGTGAAAACCGCTGTGGGGTGGGGATGGTGGTGTGCTGAATTGGGGGATTGGGATTGACATGTATACACTGATGTGTATAAAATTGATGACTAATAAGGACCTGCAGTATAAAAAAACAAACAAACAAAAAAATAACTAATACTAAACTTTCATTGGGTTATTTGTATGGAAATATGTTAATATAAATGTTTCAGACATTACATGAAATTTCTAAAAATCTTATATGTTCTTGTATAATGTTATAAGTCATAATTCTAGTTATTACTTTAAAATGTATATCTCAGATGTAACTAAATTTCCTTGTCAATTGCATTATTATGAACTTTCATCAAATCTTTAACCGTGGTCCTTTTTAAGTCTTTTGTCATTACAGACAGTTCTGGTTGTACTCTGATGCTTTTGCAAAAATGTTCCTATAAAAGGGTTGCATCTTCAAGGAATTCATGGAAAAGACTCTGACAAGTACAGGTTTCTGGTAACTGACTATACTGCTGAACTGAATGAATAAGCATTTTCAGAACTCTAATGGAAAACTGATGAATTCATAAAAGTGCTAACAAAAGATCAAGATGAAAAAAAAAAATTAATTACATGGGACTGAGTGAACTGATGAGGATGATTATAATTTTTGTGACTTTCTGTTTGAATAAAAAAAAAATCCCACAAGGACTCAGAGGCAAAAAATATACAAATCAATTTTCACTGCAAAGTAAAGGAGCTGTTACAGTGGAGGATTACTGGACTGAATGTCAATATTATGACATAGTATGAGTGGGTTTCATGTTTGGTAATTGCAATCATTGTTGCTTTTGTTGTGGTCATCCATTTACAATGCTTTGTGTCAGTTTATAAAACAAAAAGAATGGAAATATGAAACATTGGCTTATATATGTATTTGTATATAAATATAATGTGAAACTGTTTCAAATTTCCAAACTATTATATGTTCTCCTTGTGACATTCTCTAAACAACACAATCTACAAAAAATGTGAGCATCTGATAATAGATATCAAAATGTATTATGAAAAATTGTGTAAAATCATCACTTAAGGAGTCTTTTACTGATATCTCTAGAACAAAATATTGTGGAAAATATTCTGTGGTTCTGAAAAATGACTCTTTAATTCACAGATGGTTGTCAGTAAACACATTTAATTATTTTAACTAAGATGTGTGTCATTGTAATAAAAAATTAGCACCTTCAGAACATACGTTAAAACAAAGCATTTCTCAAAGTGTGTTCTAAGGAACAATAATTCCATGGGATATTAATAGATATCATGCCATGAAACAAGAGGGGAGTTATGATCAAAATATCAAGTAAGTTTTGGAAATGACATGTTAAAAGAAGTTAAATAGATTACTTTATTGCATGACTTCTCAAAGTTTTAATATTCTAATTAATATCCACTGTGAATCTCTAAAAAGAAAAAATATATATCTTTTTTTCCCCAAATTTAATTGTCCATGGAACAAACCCTCTTATCTTGGAGCATCTTAAGAAGATGAAGGTTCTATGGAGGATTCTTTGATACATGTTGCTATAATATATAAAAACCTGTGTGGTGACATATATTACTAATAGCATAGTCTGGGATAGAGCAGTAAATTAGTTTAGTAGAGATGATCATGTACTGACAAGGCAAATCAGAAAAAGGCAAATCAACAAAATATCTTTTTTCTGTATCTGACCTTCACAAGGAGGATTCCTCATCTTAATCAAGGACAAAGAAAATAATTTGATTGACTATCTTCTCAATTCTTTCAAGGATAGTACATGACTACAGATCTTCCTCAACTTACAATGAGGTTAAGTCTCAATAAAGCAATATTGAGGGAGGGTGTTTCCAATGACAGATTGAACTCACAGTGAAAATAGCCCCCAAAAATAGTATTAATACATTTTCTTCTTTTTAAAAATGCTTTAGATATTGTACAGCATAGGGAAATATAGCCATTATTTTGAAATAACTTTAAATGGAGTATAATCTATAAAAATATTGAAACACTGTGTTGTACACCTGAAACTAATATAATATTGTAAGTCGACTATACTTCAATTTTTTTTAAAAGTAAAATGCTTCTAAAACTAAAACAGAACTACCAGATGACCCAGCAATTCCACTACTGGGCATATACCCAGTGAAAACCATAATTCAAAGAGACACGTGAACCCCAATGTTCATAGCAGCACTATTTACAATAGCCAGGAGATGGAAAAAAACCTAAATGTCCATCAACAGAAGGATGGATAAAGAAGATGTGGTACATACATACAGTGGGCTATTACTCATCCATAAAAAGGAATGAAATTGGGTCATTTGTAGAGACATGGATGGACCTAGAGACTGTCATACAGAGTGAAGTAAGTCAGAAAAGGAAAAAACAAATATCGTATATTAACACATATATGTGAAATCTGAAAAAAACTGGTATAGATGATCTTATTTACAAAGCAGAAATAGAGACACATACATAGAGAACGAACATATGGATACCAAGGGAGAAGCAGGGGTGGGATGAATTGGGAAACTGGGATCAACATATATACACTATTGCTACTATGTATAAAATAGATAACTAATGAGAACCTACTGCATAGTGCAGGGAACTCTACTTAATGCACTGTGATGACCTAAATGGGAAGGAAATCCAAAAAGAGGGGATATATATATATATATATATATATATATATATATATATATATATATGGCTGGTTTATTTTGCTGTACAATAGAAACTAACACATTGTAAAGCAACTATACTCCAATAAAAATTAACTTAAAAAAAAAGTAAAATGCTTCACAGGAATGTCTCATATAAAACTCTTATGAATTGGTGTTAATTAGCCATATGACCACTCTGCCATATATTTAGCATTTAAGATACTAGGGGTCAGGCATGATAAGGCTATTTGAAGTTTAAGATTTACAGTCTCCTTAGGATCCAGCCTCAGTAGCACTACACAGAGGATGATAAAATGGCTGCAGTGAAGTCACACTGCCTGCACTAGGCTAGATTTAATTATTTAACAAAGGAAAATATCTATTTTATTCACCCAGGTGTAGTTCATTCTTTATTCTTGCAATTCCTCAACTTGTCATCCAAGAGAATTTCTAACCTTCAAGATCCAATTAAGTGGTTCTTTCCCTGGGAAGTATCTTTGGTCAGGCTTCATTGATCACTGTCCTTCATGTTACCATTATTCCTTGCACTTACTTCTTTCATAACACTGGTCACACTAAACTACATTTTTTTTAATTTAAGTGTCTCTTTTTTTCCCATTACAATGTAAGCTAGAACTTTGTTTGGCCTTAACTTTGTGAAGGCAGGGGCCAAGTTTATTTCATCATTGCTTGATGTGTCTCCCCCAAATAAATTATAAAGTACAAGAGTGTAGGGTCCACATCATTTCTTTTAATCACCACTGTATTCCATTTCACAGGCATTTATAAAGTGTTTTCTTCTATGCCAGGCCATATTCTAAGTACTTTACAGATATTAACTAAGGTAATCTCTACCACTTAGCATAATTACTACCTCCTAGTAGGTGCTCAATAAATATCTGTCAAAATAATGAGTGAAAAGAAACAAAGGGAAATTAGTAAATGAAGCTGCCAATTTGCTGTTATTCATCTCTCATTTCAATTCAATTCAAAGATCATCCATTGGGATCCTAAATGTGCCAAGCATTATGCTAGACTTTTAGCATACAAGGATAAATATCACATTAGTCATGCCTTCAAAAGGCTCACCGAATGGTTTTCAAGAGTTTTGGTACTGATTAAACTGCAGACATGAAGCTACTTTTTTCATCTATCCATCCATCTATTAATTAGTTCCACAAATAAATATGCATTGTGTACTTACTCTATGCTAACCACTCTGGGAAGCAGTAGGAAATCAATGGTGAGCAAAAGAAAATAGCATGGTCACTTCTGTTTTATGTCTTGTAGTGAAAAGGAAGAACAGGCACTGATCAAAAATTCACAGACATAACGTTACAACTAAAATCGGTGTTATTACTAAGAACAGGTAAGGTAGATGGACAATGACAGCATAAAATGAGAAGAAACCAATCTAATCATGTAGATTAGGGATAGCTGAGACCTGGGGTTAACAATAAAGAGAAAAGAACAATAAAGAGAAGAGAACTGTTTTATATTTGTTCTATTTGGAAGAAGGTGAAACATTCAAATCCTAGAGAGCTGATTCCAAGGTAAAGCAGAAGGCAAATTCTCACCTGGTCCTCACCTCCATGGTTCACTGACTTACTGACTTTTTGCTGTCAATTCTAGCTAGCATGCTGGATGCCACCTCTCTGGTCCTTCCTTGTGGGACAGGAGTTTATCCCTTTGAAAGATGGGAGGCTAGAGAGTAGAAGGGACTCAAGGTAGGCACTAATACAGTGAAAAGTTATACCCCTGAAGGGACATCTCTAGCCTTGTAGTGATGTAAGGACATGTTCTGTAATACCTCTCTGGATTATCAAATCAAATCACTGAGAACACTTTTCAAGTATCAATTTAAAATAAGGACACTGTTCTGTATTCTAAGTATACAAAGGTTGTATAGTATCCCCTTCTTCAAGGAGCTCACAAACAGTGCTCATGAGGATAAAGGGAGTTCACATTCTACAAGAATATTAGTTCTTGGCCACAACTGAACTGATTATCCAAGCTTATATTACATGGGAAAAAGTAGACAATCCTAATAGATTTATTTACACTACAATATTTGTCAGGGGATGGATCGAGATGGCAGAGTAGGAGGACATGAAACTCACCTTCCCCCCAAACAAATCAAAAATACATATACATGTGGAACAATTCTCACTGAAAACTAACTGGAAATTGGCAGAAAGGCTCCTGTACAACCAAAGCTGTAAGAAAGATCCACGTACAATCATGTAGGAAGGAAAAAGAAGCCATCAAGTTGGGACCTGTGCCCCTGGGAGGGGATTCAGAGGGAAAGGGAGATTAAATGGGCAGAGATCTTCTCTGAGGAGTGAGTGGTTCAAGTCACATATTGGGCGCCCAAGTCCTGGGGTCTGACACCTGGAAGATGACCCCCCGCGGCCAGCTGAAGGGCTGGTAGGATGAACAAGAGGGCTGTGGGAAGACTGGATTTCAGTCATGAGGAGCTCAAGCACACTGACTAGCTCCTAAATCAGGCAGGTTGAGGACTGATCCAATGGCTGTTCAGTTTCCTCGATTGCCCTGGTGTGTGCGCCAGCCTGAGCCAAGCAAACTCTCCAGACCTGTTTACTTCATGTCACAGTTCCACATGGGGTGAGGGTTGCCACAACAAATATAGCAGATCAGAATGAGTAAAGATCTATGTGACTTGAAATAATTAGTGAAGACTTCAAGGAGGAAGTGGGACCTGAGCTGGGCTTTTAGGGATGATCAGGATTTTAAACTGGTGAGCAGAGGTAAGGGCATTCTTAGGAAAACTGACACAAAGAAGGGTGTGAAAAAACATAGTATGCTTGAAGGATTATTGAGAGCGTGACCGACGTAAAAGTTCATATTAGGAAAAAGAAGTGAGTTTTCACACGGCTAGTAATAGATGATAGAGGCTATCAAAAAATAAAAGCCCATGTTTACAAAATTGTGAACATTGAAAAAATATGATCTCAATATGGGTCAAATACCTCCCTTTTAAATGTCACTTTATCTATAGGACATTCGGTCTCCTCCTTTTCTCTTTCTGTGCCATGCTGAATGAATCCTTACAAAACTCATAGATACTCAGAACTTGCCTCTCAATAGTGGGAATAATAGAGCTTTTGAGTCAAACAGACATGGATTTGATTCCTAGCTAGACTATCTATTAGCTATGGTCATTCATTTGGAAGTAACATTTCCAGGCCTCAGTATCATAAATTTTAAAAATGAAACTAATAAACCCTAATCCACATGGCTGTTGTGAAGATTAACTGTAGTTTCTTGAAATCCCTTTGCACCATATCTGGCATATAGTTGACACTTAATAAATGTTTAGATCTCTTCTCTTTCCCTCATCATCATCTTCTTTAATAGCTATGCCTTTCCATAGATACATTTGTTTTATTTCTTCAACTGAAATAAACCTTTCATAACACCTCCCTCCAATTACAATTACAATCACTAACTTATTTCATTTATTTTTCTCAGGATTTTTGAGTATATGCTGTCTTAAAAATGCCAAATTGTGTTTATAATGTTAATGTTCCCTTAACTTTATCTAGATCAATTTATGTCACAGCCACAGCATTATACAACCCAAAGACTAAAACAGAAAGACCAATTTTATATTCTATTACCTAGTACGGGGAGTCATCAAACTACGCCCATGGACCAAATCTGAACCACCTCCCATTTTTGTAAATAAAATTTTATTGGAACATAGCCACACTCATTCATTTGCATATTGCCAAGGGCTGCTTTTGTACTACAAAGGCAGAATTTGAGACTTGCAACAGAAACTGTATGGCCCACAAAGCCTAAAATATTTAGTATCTGGCACTTTTTAGAAAGTCTATTGACACCTGACCAAGAATGTACAGAAAGCACCTCATTCAGGTGATAAAGTACTGTTATCAATAATAACCTATAACCAATTATTTTCTGACAAAACTTTTGTTTTAATATAGTGAGAAAGTATTATTTCAAGGCAACAGCTACTTAGATTTTTCTATAGACTGTCAGATACAGGTAGAAATGGTATCAGTAATATTTCTATCATCTTGCTACAACAATTTCCATAGTACCTCGCTCACCAGAAAATGTACATGATTATTCAACTTAAGACTGAGAGTGTCAGAGTTCTTACCAGGTCTCTTTCTATGAATTGAAAATATAATCAAAGAAAAAGAATAATTTTTCCTATCTTATCTTTTAAAAGCCAATACATCTGTTAAATATTTTAAATGAGATTTATGAGAAGTCAGGCTATTATATTGATTATACAGGGGACAGCAATGCAAGACATTTGTATATCCACTTGGAATTCACAGAGAAGTCTAGAAATATGTAAACTTATACTGTAACCTATATGTAAACCAGTACCAAACATGTGCTTCTTTAAGTATAAAAAGTTTAAGTTTGAAAGCAAGAATGATTCAATATCTAGAAATATAGCCAAGATATGGATCAACAAAAAGAATATAATTAAGTGCTAATTGTAGGTAAGTAGGAGAAATCTTGACTGGCCTTCCATGTTCTCGTACTGACCCAAAACGTTTTCTGAAAGAGACAAAATAATCTTCTCCATAACCGGAACCTTAGGATTTTTTATATTCCTTTGTACATATTTAGTTCTCTGCATGTTAATAACTTCCTGGTGAATGTAAAATAAAACTTTTAAACTGTTTCTTCAAGTCAGAAGAAAATGACAATGAAAAATATTTCCTTTGATAAGCAGAGAAACATCTTATAGGAAGGTACCAGATTAAATGTTTAGAGAGGAACAAAGACAAGGTCTATATTCTGTGTCCCCCCTTCATGCTCACCACATTAATGGGAATACCATAATTCAACATCAGTGAATATTGGTTTGGTGGTTGTTGAATAAAGATCTTCTAACAAAAATGTTACAAAGCAATTATTAGAAATCGAAGATATTCTTTGGAGTTAGGAATCTTATTCCCCCCACCCCACAAGACAGCTAAAATACATATCTAGGAACTATGCCTCTCATCATAAAGCAATAGCCTAACATAAAAATAATTCTGTATGAATATATCACCTCCTGTTTTTTTTTTGCTATTTATAAGCCCTTTTTCTAAAACTCAGAACCATGAAGTTTTATATGATATCTGAATTTCATAAACAGACTTCTTAGAAGCAAACTTCTATGATCTAGAATCAGAAAGCAGACTCACTTAACGCACAGCAGAAACATCCTCTGTGGGTTTGTAAAGGAGAAAAGTTTCCTATACAAAGAGTAATTATTTGGAGGCTGTAACTTATCCCTATCATTCAAGGATTAGATTAGGAATTTAAAATGTAGTAAAATAACATAACATGAAAAAATAAAATAAGTAAAAATTTTTAAATAAAATAAGATTAAAAAACGTAACATGAAATCAATTAAATCTGAAAAGAAATAAACTAAATTAATACAAAATAAAATTAATTAATTTAAATTAAAAAGTAAATAAAATAAAACACAAAATTAATTTAATTATAAATAAAATAAATAACATAACATAAAATGAAAAAGTTGACATAAAATAAAACAAAATGTTGTGCTCAAAGAGTTCTACTCCACTTTAGAGTACACAAGAATAATAATCAAAGTAGCATTACTATAACTATATACTTCCAAAGTTCTGTTGCTCAGTTTGTTCTGATTTTTTTGAGAAATCAGTGTAATTCTTTAGTGAAAATTTTGTCTCATGGGCAAGCAGATCACAATTTAAGAATTAACTTTTAAAACATCAGAGGATTTCAAACCATTTCCCATAAAATTAAAAACCAACACCCTAACCCACAGTTTCTCAACAGCAATAATATTGACATTTAGGGCAGACTAATTCTGTATTGAAGGAGACAGGGACTGTCTTGTGCATTATAGGATGTTTAGCAGCATCCAGTCTCTATTCACTAGATGCCAGTAGCACCCTTCCATCCCAGTTCAGACAACCAAAGCTATCTCCAAACATTGCCAGCTGTCCCCTGAGCAGAAAATCATTCCAATTGAGAGCCACTGCTAAGCTAATTTTCTCAAATTCTATTAAAAATTTTCATATTTTATATTCAAATGTGCTCTATCTGTAGTTAAAACAGGCCCTTGTTCCTTTTGTTTACAGTATTCTACTGTTCTTTCTTTTCTCCATTTAGTTGTTGTATAGAATTAGATTTGTTTTCTGGAAGATGAAATATTGGGGGGTGAATTATAAACTGGACTGACTACCTGGCACTACTATTCTACCTTTGTTTAAAACATGGCAAAAAAACATAAAATATAAAAACAAGATATAAAAATTTGGGGAATATATGCACTAATAGTAGAAGTAGAATTTCTGTAGCACCCTAATTCCTAGTAGACTCTTTAAAATAGGAATCACTTCCTAAGATAAACAGGATTCTACATGTCAAATTTAGAATCACTGTAAATGTTTTACCCCCCCACAAAGTTAAACTATTTATTCTGCCCATAAAAGTTGAAGTTAAAACTTAGTAATTTCTTTTCATAGCATAACCTCTTGAAAATGTCAAATTGTATTTATAATATCGCATAACAGAGTACATTTTATTATTCCCAGACCAATCTTGTGCTAAGTAACAAAGAGGTCATTATATTAGCTTGTACTCCTTAAATTTCACAGTTATACATATCTAAGAAGTAGTATTATTTATAGAGTCAGGTTTTCTATGGTACTCAAGTCAAAGAAAAATTTTCCTTAAAACACCCCAATGAACTGAAATGTTTAATGACATTTCATAAACAACCTAAACAGTAAGCATAACATTACTAATTTAATGTAAGTCCAGCTGATGTATAAAGGAACTCCATATTTGAGAGAAAGTAATATTCTTTCATATAAACCACAGAAACATAATTTTAAGATTGTTCAGAAACTCTGGTCCTAGCATATTCAGGAGATAAGTATTAAATTTAATTTGAAACAATGAAAATAATATTTGCTAGTAATATAGTATCATTAAGCTCTTTTCTACTTATTATTTATTTCATTATCACAATGTTAAAAGACTTACCAGGGAATAAATTTCCAGATGGTCTCTTCCATTTAGCTGTTAAAATGAGAGTAAGACTATGACTGACCAATACCACTTTGTTACTTTCATTATCTAAATTGTTGAATATTACTGACCTTTCAGTATTCCATTTAACTCTTGGTGATCTCTCTTCTACTAACCAAACCTCTAGTTAATCTGAATAATAGACTAAAATTTGATTTTATGACATTCCATTGACAGTTAAGGGAGAGAGGATCCTGAGAGAGTGAATAAAATACTGATCTGGTGAATTCTGCTTAGAGTGGGAAGAACAACTAGAGATGGGGAGGGGGCCAGTGTGCACCTGAAAGAAAAAGACTTTAATGCTGACAAAAGGCAACTAATCTCCTGAATTTAACTGCTCCCTTAATTACCTTATGCACCACAAGTTCCACTATACCCACTTTTTGTGTATTTAAAAACCAGAGAAAATAAGTTCTGTAATTTCTGTAATGAAAACTCTGACAGATATTTAACTGTGGAAACATGAATTCTGACACAATAATTATAGATAAGGATGTATTAAACACTTTATGAAGTGTCAAGCAACAAGTTGCATGAATCAGATTACTGCTTATGCACTTTAGTGGCAATCAGTTTTGCTGACAACAAAGCTGAATGACAGTAAGCTTCTTAGTTTAGGAGACCAAAGATGACGAGTGACTTTTCTTTAGGAAATGTGGCATGCTCTGTCTCTCTTTCATCCCTTGTATCTACTATCTGGGACATTTAAAAAGACACATTGAACTGTATAGAGTTCTTTCATAAATATAGTATTTTTATTTTTGTGGCATTGCTTATAGCATGTATTAAAACAGTAATAAAATGAAACAAGTATTTCTCCACAAGAGTAGGCCCGCATCTGTCTTGTTCATCACTATTCTTGAGTCAGAAAAACCTAGGTTCCTCCTACACTGTTGGTGGGAATGTAAGTTGGTGCAGCCACTATGAAAACCAGTATGGAGGTTCCTCAAAAAGCTAAAAATAGAGTTTCCATGTGATCCAGCAATTCCACTCCTGGGCATATATTGAGACAAAACTATAATTCAAAAAGATACATGCACCCCTAAGTTCATAGCAGCACTATTCACAATAGCCAAGACATGGAAGAGGAATGGATAAAGAAGATATGGTACATATATACAATGGAATATTAATCAGCCATAAAAAGGAGCAAAATAATGACATTTGCAGCAACATGGATGGACCTAGAGATTGTCATATGGAGTGACATAAGTCAGACAGAGAAAGACAAATATGATATGATATCATTTATACATGGAATCTAAAAATATGGTACAAAAGAACTTATTTACAAAACAGAAACAGACTCACAGACTTCGAAAACAAACTTATGATTACCAAAGGGGAAAGGTTGGGGGGGGATAAATTAGGAGGATTGGGATTAACAGATACACATGACTATATGTAAAATAAATAAGCAACAAGGACCTACTGTACAGCACAGGGAACTATATTCAATATCCTGTGATAAACCATAATGGAAAATAATATTTTAAAAAAAGAATGTTTATATATGTATAACTGAATCACTTTGCTGTACAGCAGAAATTAACACAACATTGTAAATCAACTATACTTTAATTAAAAAAAGAAAAACCTGGGTTCAAATAGAGGCTCTTCCATTTAAGAGCTGTGTAAAAATGGATACATTATCAACCTCTGCACCTCGGTTTGTAAAATGGGTATATTATCTACCTCATAGAGATCCTGTGACAATATCGGTAAAACATGGTAACAGGCATACAGCAGTGACCCAATGTTGATTCTGTTGTTCTGTTCTGCTAGATAACTTTTGTACTTTACATCCTGCCTCAAGGTCAATCTAATGTCAACTGAACTATGAGATATTTGTGGCTCAACTTTCAAGATCCCTGCTTCAAACTGAATATGCCAATGCCTGGGGACCAGAGCCCCAGACATTCCCAGTTAGAGAAGCACTGGTAGGGTAGTTATAGTGCTTCCAGCATAGCCTACACTTCATGGGAAATCTGAATGGATTGAACGCCACAGCAGCCTTGGTAAAGAATGGACAGAAAAAATGGGCATAAGGGTGACAGTGGGAGTACAATACACTGCAGATGTAATGTTTTGATGAGGGGGCCAACTGCCTTGGCCATCCATTATTTTCCTTGCACAAAACACTAGATTTTCTGAAGAATTCTTAGTACCTAAAACATTGATAGCATCACATATTCCTGCATATTTGTGATTTATCCACCATTTTAAGTTAAAAACTGTTCTTATTAACTTTGTCTATCACCAACCAGGTGCTGTATATGTACCAGAGCACAAAATCTTGCCTGTGTAAGTTCAACTCTCTCCAAATATTCTTGTTTGTACCTATGTATTTCTGTTGTTAATTGTTATTTTTGAAGTTCATTTAAGTTTGACTAATTATATTCTAGGATAGCCTAGCATTGATGAGACATAAGATAAGGGGGTCAAATTGTTGTAACTCTGAACCAACAGTTTAAATAAATGAATATTTTTTATGTTTAAGTAAAAATCTCAGTATGGAAGACCTCACTCTGGAAAATTTTCATGATACAGTTTGAAATTTACCTTAGTACTACCTATGTGAAAATGAAAAAATGTCTAATGTTACCTTCATTTCAATGGTAAGGTTTATATGCTTGAAAAAAGTGTTTTCCACCACTTCAGAAGTAGCCATGTGCATAAGATAATCATAACACAGACAATTCCATTCAAAATGTAACTGGCCCCTGGGCCTCAGAGCCTAGTTATACTTTAAACCCTAACCTTTATACTACATAAACAATTAGTTCTGCTAAATTCCAGGACCCTTAGGCTTCTGCATACTTTCCAAGATCTGTGTTCTGCCTTGCTTAACATGTTGATTCTTTCTTAGATCAGAAAAAGGAAAATGGCAAGTATGTTATTAAAGAATAACCAGACCTTTCCTCCAGCACTTTTCCTCCAGCAGCCTTGTGACTAGGCTATGTTACCAAGATAGCATCAAAAAAGGAGAACAATGGAGCCGGCCAGTCTCCACACAGTAGAAAATGACAAAGACTCCTTCCCCAAACGATTAACTGTTGTTAATGTCCCCCTTTTCTCTTTAAAAACTATCATGATCAAGCAGAATCTTCAGAGTTGGTTCTTGGACATGAGTCTACCTTCTCCCCAGGTTGCTAGCCTCCTGAATAAAGCAGGCTTTCTTTTCCAACCAACACTTGTCTCTCGAGTATTGGCTTTCAAGTTGCGAGCAGCCAAACCTGAGTTTGGTGATAAAAAAATCATGAATTAAATCATGTTAGTCCTTTGCTTTAAACTTTCCACTGGTTTCTTATCCCACTCAGAGTAAAAGCCAAAGCCCTTAAAAGGCCTAGAAAGCCCCACAATCTCTCCCACTACCACCTTTACCTCTTTGCTATCATCTCTTAATACACTCCATATACTCCCCCTTGATCCTCTGCTGCAGCTACCAGTGTAAGCCTCCTTGCTATTCTTTGACTAGGTCTGATGGATTCCTGCCTCAGGGTCATTGCATCTGCTCTTCCCTCTGCTGGAACACTCTTGTCACTGATAACCACATGATTCAGATCTCTTCACCTTCCTCAGATCTAAATCCAATGTCCAGTTCTCAGTGAAAAGCCTTCCCTAGACACTCTATCTATCAATAAAAGACAAACCCTCATATTCACCACCCTTCTTGTCTGCTTTACTTACTCTTCAGGGTTTATCACCCACTAACAGCGTATACATTGCTTATCAGTATGTTTACGGTCTGTTTCCCTCCATTAGAAAAGTAAGTTCCAGGAGAGAAAGGATCTTTTTTTTCTCACTGTTTTATTCCTAGCACCTAAAATAAAGAGTGTTTTGGCACAGAGTGGTGGATCACTAAATCTCTTGATTTAATTACTAAAATCAGTAAGTACTGGTTAGTTGCTATGTTGGACACACAGTAGAAACAGAACCCATTATTTGAAAATGATCATTATATGATATTGTAAGGGAAAAAAACTTGCCACCCCAAGTATCTCTTCAGTATACAGATTATTTTCAACTGTAAACATCAAGGCCCAAAAGACTTAGGAAGGAACTCTGACCTTCCCCCTAATTACCTAAAAATATTAGAGGGCTAGTTCCTGGAATAGAGCTATCACCATAGATATCTACAAGGAATATGGGCTAGGTGTGGTGGGGGGAACAGGACCTAGAGGTCAGAGTCCACTCTGTGTCCCATTGTCTCTGCAGGGCCCAGGAAACATTTATTTACCAAACATTTGCTTTTCCATCTCCATGTGAATTGCCTCCCTCCCCTCTGAAGTCCCAAATCACTACCCACAACATCTTCTTTTGTCTTTAGCTGAAGATGGTATTTAAGGTGAGGGTTTCAGTCATTTTGGTGAGTTAATTAGTTTTCTGGGTCTCTCCCATTTATACATATTCTAAAACCTTGACTGATTTTCTCCTGCCAATCTGTCTCATGTCAATTTTAATTCTTAGACCAGCCAGAAGAACCTAGAAGGGTAGAGAAAATTTCTTCCTCCCTAATTATGTTTTTACATAAATTAAAGCCTCTACTAGACAATCCTGGTTAGTCTACTTCATGTACAACATTTAAAGTAAAAGTGCTTTTCTTCTAACATATCTTAAAATTCAAATAATTTACAAAATCCTACATTGCTTCACTACTTTCTAAATTACACAGATTATCGAGTTTTTTTTTTTTTTAATTTTTTTCTGCCTTTATTTTCTTATTTTTTTTTTTTATTTTTAAGTTTATTTATTTATGGCTGTGTTGGGTCTTCATTTCTGTGCGAGGGCTTTCTCTAGTTGTGGCATGTGGGGGCCACTCTTCATCGCGGTGCGCGGGCCTTTCACTATCGTGGCCTCTCTTGTTGCGGAGCACAGGCTCCAGATGCGCAGGCTCAGTAGTTGTGGCTCACAGGCCTAGTTGCTCTGTGGCATGTGGGATCTTCCCAGACCAGGGCTCGAACCCGTGTCTCCTGCATTAGCAGGCAGATTCTCAACCACTGCGCCACCGGGGAAGCCCAGATTATCGAGTTTTAAGTTGTATTCCAGAGCTCTTTTTAAGGCTCTTGTCTAGAACCTTAAGCTCTTGTTATCCCTCATATGAACAGTCTCCTGAAGTTTCCAGTAACCAGTTTCTCAGTATCTAGTCTAACTATGCAACACACTTCTGTCATCCTCTTACCCAATAAATGCACTCAAGCTGCCCCAGTGATCTTTATCACTAAGCTGTTCAAAACCTTTTAATGATTCTCCACTACCATCATGAGAAAATATAAAGCCCTTAGTATAAATCCCCAAATTTTCCATGGCTTGTTTGGTCCAGCATGCCAGAGATCTTTAGACAACCCATTGGGGATAGGCTGCAAGCTTTCTTGTTATTATTATACCACTTGTGTATTACTGTGTAATTATTATACCACACATGTGGTGTAATTATACTTCATCTGTGAACATGGGGAATTACTAAACTTTCACTAGGTGGACATGGTACAGCAAGGCTTAAGCATTCCATTCCTATGAGATAATTTATGTAGGTTTTAACAAGTTAATAAATAAGATTATGCTATGTTCCCTTGTTTTATTTCATATTGTTTAATATTATATTATCTTTATAATTTCTGTTTGTTACTTCATACTACCTCTGGAGAGAATGGAAGTTCCTTTTTGGTGATACAATTAAGAAAAAGAAAACTTTAGATGTGTGAAATAAAATTCATATTTTACAGCAAGACAAGAAAAATTCAGACATAAAAATTCTTTTCTGCCCTTTGGCCTCCTCTCTCCCCTCACTGTGCATTGTGTGTCTGCGTTATGGATCGACCAAACCGTCCCCACTAGCAGGAATTACTGCTCAACCATAAAGAGCAACATTCTCCTAGCATCAACAAGACAACTCCTTAAAGATGACATTCCTTCTTGATCTTGTAAGAGTTCTCATGACCTGCCAGAATGACGCTTAGATCTGGATTATGTAAACTGTCAATAATACATCATTTGATGTACAGCTCTCTGTCTCAAAAAAACTTATATAACTGTGCTTTAATTTCTAACCAGTGGAACAGTTCTCAGAGGTTTCTGAGAGGCCCTTCCTGGGTTATAATCCTCAAATTTGTCTCAAATACAATTTTCCAATTCTTTCTTAGATCGACTGATTAATTTTTTGTTGACAGCTGTATGTTGTTACTGTCAATCATTTTGTTATAAGATTGTTCACTTCAATAAGAGAAGGCTTTGTCCCTTGTGCTTGACTGTGGGCAACCCTCTTATTCGTTATTGCTCCTGCAGGTGGCAGTGTGGTCTAGAATCTCTGCTTAAAACTCTGAAATAGAGTTGTCTCTTGGTATCCACAGGATACTGGTTCCAGGAGCTCCCACAAACGCCCAAATTCGCAGATGCTCCAGTCCCTTTTATAAAAATGGCATAGTACAGTGAATACAATTGGCCCTCCATATCTGTGGGTTTCACATCTGCAGATTCAACCCACTATGGATGGAGATTTCGATCTTGGTTGGCTGAATCCGTGGATGCAAAACCCAAGAATATGGAGGGCCTACAGAGGGACGACTATATATTTATTTTTAAAAATTCATGTGTAAATGGATCTGCACAGTTCAAATCCATGTTGTTCAAGGGTCAACTGAAGTTTGTGATGGTTATTTTTATGTGTTAACTTGGCTAGGCCAGAGTACCCAGATATTTGGTCAAAAACTAGTCTAGATATTGGGGTGAAGATATTTTTTAGATAAAAGTAACATTTAAATCAGCAGACTTTGAATGAAGCAGATTATTCTACATGATGGGAGTGGACCTCATCCAATCAGTTCAAAGTCTTAAGAGAAAAAGACTGAGGTCCCTAAAGAAGCAAGAAATTCTGCCTCCAGACTGCCTTCAACTCTTGCAACATCAGCACTTCCCTGTGTCACCAGCCTGCATGCCTGCCCTGCAAAATTTGGACTTCAGAGCCCCACAATCACACACTAGCCAATTCCTTAAAATAAATCACTCTCACTGTCTAACCAACCACCCTCTCTATACATAGCATTCACATCATATTGATTCTGTTTCTCTGTAAAACTCTGACTAATATGAAGTTCAACAGTAAGAGAAACTTTACTATTGAAGGGCCAAGAAACCCATTCAGGTAATATCTGTTCATTTCTTCATCTTGCCTTTGGTAGAAAGTAGAGAGAATCTACTGAAAAAATTTTCTGACTAATATCTGCCTTGGTTGTGAACATTTCACCCACTGACTCCTGAAGGAGAGGAGTCCCCTAATTTTGTCCTAAAATTTAGAATAAAAAGTTAATATTTTAATAAATGTTTATTGAATCAAAAATATCAACTTGCTGACAATTTTGAAAAAATATCTGAGAAACTTGCAATTCATAGTAATATGAATATAAAAATCTTAAGTGAAGATTTCATGTCATATGAGGATATTAATTTTAATAACCCTTGCTTTGTCAAATTGCCTTTGGGGAAAAAAGAGAGCTGCAGTACCACCTGTAAAGTAACAAAGTTGTGCTACCATTCGTCTCCATTTAGCCTTAAGAAACTTGACAATACCTCAGTATTCTCATTCATTCTAATAACTTCCTTACCACAGGCACAAAGAGGATAAAAGACTGCCTCTAAAAGTTAGAGGAGAACCAGGAAATTGTATTTCTGGCTTCCAGCCCAGCAGACCTGACTACTTCTCCAGAACAACCTTATCTAATTCAGTGGTGCTCATTCACATTCTGAACTTGAAAGAATCTTTATATCCCTAAAAAATAAAAGGTACATTAAATTGTATAGCTTTAGCTTAAATTGTGAACTAAAAATGTATAAATGTATTTTAACAATTAGTCTTTTCTAATTAAAACTATTAACTAGTCCTTCTCAGTATAAAGACTTGAGAGCTTGTTATTCAATTATTTTCCTCATTTTGGAACTTATCACACATAAGGCCTGGAACTTCATTAATTTCAATCCTTTTATAGAAATTTGTTTGCAACATATAAAAATTGATAGCCACAGCACAGAGCAGTCCAGAAGAAAATTATAAAAAACAAAACAAAACAAAAATCCAAAGAGGTTTCTCCTCATTAGGCCATGATATTACAAAAACGCATAGGTAAAAATACCCGATACCTTTTCCAAATTTGTTTTTAAGGAACCTATTTAGAGGAGAGGAGGAGGGACCAACCCAAATGTATATAAATCTCAACCATTATAAAAACAATTTTATTAATCTGAAACTATTGTCTTGTACTTTTGACTTTAAAGGTTCACTGCCATTTTCCAATAAGAATGGCCTGAAAACATTCCATCTTTCTAAGCCATGATGAATGAACATCGATTAAAAGCAGCTAAAAGAAGAAAAGCCACTAATGTATTTTATGCAGTCACTGATCAGTTACTGACATGTAATATTTCATTTTATTTAGGACATTAAGAGATGTTGTGTACCTAAAAATAACAGCTTTCCTGATAGTACATCTATCATTACATGCATCATAAAAGCAAGAACATAAATTAGTTTCTGCCTGTTAAAGTCTAATTATTTGTAAAATCATTACTTGGCACTTTAACAAATTGACACAATGAAGTTAATGATCCTTAACATATTAAAATCTGCAGTGTGTTTTTGCTAACCACATTCCTAAACCTTAGTCAAAGTTTAGTGGTGTGGGTGACATTATATGGAGCATACTAGCTTAAATTTCTCTGCTAAGTGATAGTAGTGCCACTACTATTATTCATGAATGTGTTTCTACAACTCTTAATGAAAACTGAAACAATACCGTTAGGTCACAGTTCATTTTTCATTGCACTGCTAAACCTTATTGATAATATAGCTACATGGATTATCACAGTATAAACAACTATAAACAAGGGTATTACCTTGGCATAGAAAATGACTAAGAATGAGAGCTTACTGTGAAATATTATAAAGTAGATTTTTTTAAACTTTAAGTTCATTTTGAGACAATATTAATTTTAAGAAGACAATAGAGCTAAATCTAATATTAAAATATACAAAGTACCCGTACATATTTAGCTTAAATACAGAAGGTATAGCATCTTGCCACAAGTATTCAATGTGTTTGGAAGTTTGAAAAACTCAAAGTTCAGCAGCTGTACAATTGATGAGAAAACATCTGATCTTAACAAATGTCCTAGAATTGAAGTGTGAATAATCTGCTCAACCATATATAATAGATATATTTGAAAACGGTTTCAAAGTTTTAGACAGTGCCAAGTACATTAGTAGTTGTTAATGAACTCTAGATTATCTTAGAACCTTAGATTTCTTTCAGTATCTGTGGTACTATTTTTTCAAGTCCCACAGAGGTTTAAGTAATTTGAAATGTATAGTGATAGGTCATATAAAGAGAAAAGAAAAACCATTTCCCCATTATAGGAAGGCATTGTGGGGTAGAAACAAAATATGAACGCCAGACTGGGTTCAAAGCCTAGTTTCAACACTTACTAGCTGCACAATCTGGTCAAGTTACTTAACATTCCTGTACTCAGTTTCTCTATGTATAAAATAGCAATGAAAATATCAACTTCATAAGGTTATTGTGTAGACGAAAAGAATTAATAAACTCAAGTCACTCAATGTTTGTTTTAGTTTACTGCTCTGACCTACAGATAATCTGCAAAAACTCTTTTACATGAACCTTTTAGAATATGACAAAACACAGGAAGAGCTATATAGTGAGACAAAAATCTCTACTTTGTCACATGGAGGTTATATTCAGAAGCAACCAGAAGAAAACATAATTCCTTTTTAGAGTTTGGGGAATTACTAGGGAATTAGGGAGTTATTGCTAATTTCCTAAACTTGGGTCCAAGGTCCATTCACCTTTGACACAAATGGTATGGAGATTCCCCAAACAGGATGGTCAGTGAGTAGTTTGGAGAATTCACCTCAATTCTCCTTAGAGCCCCCTAATTCTCTCTGACTAATTTGTATATGTGAAAAAGTAATAGTACATCAGCAAATTTCCATCAGTCAATTCAAGAGAGACCAATAATAAGGTGTTCTTTCACTTTGCTTTAAACATTATATTTTCCTATTGATATTGCAATTCTTGAAGATTTTATTAGCCCTGAAGATCTTCCTACCTCAGACATGCAAGAAAACCTAAGGTTTAAGCGGCTGGCATTTATTTTAAAATAAAATTTTAATACCAAAGATAAGCAGTAACATGCCTAAAGAAATGTGATGCTGTCACAGGAAATAGTGAACTCTGAATTTTCTTCAATTACAGTTAAACACACAGATTTTAAAATATTTTTTAAAAACCTTTAAACCCAAGCTGTTAGAGCAGTGAGTCCACATTGAGAATTTTAACATCGCCCCTCCCTTCCCGACACGCCCCCAAAAGCCTTAAAGAGAAAACACAAACACAGTGTCTCTCACACACACACACACACACACACACACACACACACACATATGCGCGAAGGGGGGGAGGGGGAGGAGGGGAGGAGCAGAGGGGAGGAGACAAGCGGAGAAGGCAAGGGAGAAGTTAGGGATAAGAAAAAGTAAGGGAAGTCAGAAAAAAAAAAACAGGACCATTGAAGCCCCTACTTTTCCCTGCCTGGAGACTTACTTTCTTGCCTCCAAGCAGCCCGCGGAGCAGTCAGGGCTGCTGCCCTGGGCGCCTAAGTGGCGAAGCCAAGTAACTTCTAGTTTTGGTGACCTCCCCTCCGCGAGTGGCGCCTATGCACATGACGTCAAACAAGCACAAGCTGCATCACAATCGGACACTCAGGGTATTTAGAGGTGTTGCTCGTGGCTCGCCAGAATCCCACAGTGCAGTTTCAGCTGGCCGCGCGCTGGCGGCCCTCTGGCTGCAGCCCCTCTGCGACAGCAGCAGCGGCCCAGCAGAGCACTCATGACCTATTTTTTTTTAATAAATTTATTTATTTTATTTGTTTATGTTCTATTTTTGGCTGCATTTGGTCTTCGTTGCTGCACGCGGGCTATCTCTAGTTGTGGCGAGCAGGGGCTACTCTGTTGCGGTGCGCAGGCTTCTCATTGCAGTGGCTTCTCTTGTTGCGGAGCATGGGATCTAGGCACGCGGGCTTCAGTAGTTGTGACACCCGGGCTCAGTAGTTGTGGCTCGCAGGCTCTAGAGTGCTGGCTCTGTAGTTGTGGCGCACGGGGTTAGTTGCTCCGGGGCATGTGGGCTCTTCCCGGACCAGGTTTCGAACCCGTATCCCCTGCATTGGCAGGCGGATTCTTAACCGTTGCACCACCAGGGAAGCCCCCGACCTCTTTTGACTGAATGCTTCCCACTGAGAGAGGCCAAGTCCCAGCGCCTAGCTGAGATCTCACTCAAGATCTAACTTAAGATGAGTGCTTTGGTTCCACACTTTGAAACGTCCTCACTGTACCTTGGAGACCTGCATCCCGACGTGAACGAGGCAATGATGTATGAGAAATTCAGCACCGCCGGGCCGATCCTGTCCCTTAGGGCCTGCCGTGACTTGGTTACTCGCTGCTCCCTGGGCTAGGCGCATGTGAACTTCTTGCTGCGGACTGATACCGAGTGGACTCTGGACACTATGAACTTTGGTATTATCAATGGCAAGCCGCTGCGTATTACGTGGTCCCAGCATGACCCATCACTTTGTAAGAGTGGAGTGGGCAATATATTCATCAAAAATTTTGCCAAGTCTATTGATGACAAGTCCCTTTATGATACATTTTCTGTCTTTGCAAACATTATTTTTTGTAAAGTAGTAACCGATGAAAATGGATCAAGGGGTTTTGGATTTGTGCATTTTGAGAAGTCAGAAGTCGCTAGAAGAGCCATTGCAAAAATGAATAGGATTCTGCTGAAAGGTAGCCGAGTTTTTGCTGGGCAGTTTAAACCTCGCAAAGAAAGGGAAGCAGAACTCAGAGCTCAAGCAAACATATTTACCAATGTCTACATTAAGAATTTTGGAGATGCTATAGATGATGAATGTCTTAAAGAGGTTTTAGGTGAGTTTGGTTCTGTATTAAGTGTGAGAGTTATGACTGATGAAAATGGAAAATCCAAAAGCTTTGGATTTGTGAGTTTTGAGAATTTTGAAAAAGCCCAGAAAACCATTGAAGGAATGAATGGAAAAGTCCTTAATGGAAATCAAGTTTATGTTGGTAGAGCACAGAACAAAGCTGAGAGACAGTCTGAATTAAAACACAAATTTGAGCAAATAAAACAGGGTAAACTCACCAGGTGCAAGGGTGCTAATCTTTATGTGAAAAATCTTGAAGATGATATTGATAATAAATGACTGAGAAGAGAATTCTCCCTCTTTGGCACAATCACTAGTACCAGGGTCATGATGGAGGCAGGCTGCAGCAAAGGCTTTGGCTTTGTTAGCAATACATCTCCTGAGGAAGCTAATAAAGCCGTCATGGCAATGAATGGAAAAATTGTGATCACCAAACCACTGTATGTGGCTGGCACAAAGCAAGGAGGAGCACCAGGCTCTCCTCACCAAGAACTATATGGAGAGAGCAGTGGCTCTGAAAGATGGAGCTTATTCTATACTCAACACTCCCAAGGCAGCAGCAACATCATCATGTAACTGTGTGCCTGCTCTTCCTCAGCTTCAATGTGGAAGTGCACATCTTTGTAAGACTGTGCTCAGGGCCAAACATCATTCATCCAGAGTATATTGGATATTCTATCCACTCAGCAGCAACAGCACCTAAGATATCATTCAGCACCTCCAGACCACTGCAAGTGCAGGGAGCCAAGTCAGCCTGTCAGATCACCAACAGAACAACCCAGACCATGGCTGTTCACCCTCAAACTTCTGCCTCGGGACCACGTGCAAATCGGAGATTCAAAAAAGTTTCAGGTGTTGCAGGTGTTTGCAGTCCTCTAAAATTTAAAGTAGGAAGGCCAGCATCCATCCAAAAGCCTGTCCCTGTTTGTATACAAGGCCATGATATGTTGAATGTGTCTATATTGGCATCAGCTAGTACTCAGAAGATGACCTTGGCTGAAAAGCTAGTTCCTCTAGTTCAGTCCATTCACCCAACCCTGGAGAAATCTCTGGAATACTTTTGGAGATGGATAATGCTGAAATTCTTTATATGCTCAAATATCCTGAGTTTCTACATGCCAAAAGTGATGAACACATCTTTACTCTGCAATCCAACCAAGCTCAAGATACTGTCCTGAGAGCCACTAACAGCACTCCCAGTATTTGACTTGTGTAAGATGAAATTCCTGCTTGCAGAAAGTTCCAAACAATGAAAAACATAAACATTGGAGAAAATGAGAGTAAAAAAGGTCTAAAAGAAAAATAAATTTATACTTTACCAAGCAAATTATTGGTATTTTATTATTTACCATTTTAAATACAGAATATAAGAACAGGAAAATAGGGGAAAAAAAAGAAAAAGAGACAGAAAAAGAATTAAAACAGTATTTTCAAAGGATGTAGTAAGAGTAAGGCAAAATTACACAGAAAATAATTTGTCACTTTTTACTTTAATATTTTTTCTTCACTGTAAACAGTACAAATGACACCAGTGTGTTACATTTCAGAATTTTGGTGCCTGGATTTTACTCATCAATTGCTCATTAATTTCAGAAGGAAATGTAACTTGGATTTTAAAATTCTTATTTAGTAAAAAATGAACAGAAGATAAAAATATGAAAGATCCCAATAGCTACAAATACCAGATTATTTCATGAATAGCTTCACAAATACTAAAGTATAAAATGGAAAATACCAAAGGGAAATACAAAAAATCTATTTTGCATTGACCTAAAATGAGGCAGATTTTTTAGGAAAGGAGTTGAAGAGAAAGGGAATAAGAATAGAGACTTAAATGTTTACATAACATTTACATCATATGTAAATGTTTTTAAAAAGAGCAAAATCTCCCTTTTTACTGTTACTGTCTTATACTAAATCCATGCTGTTGACCAAAGACAAGAAAAGTAGATCAGAAAAAAATAATTCCATCTGTAAAGGTTTATTTTTTTTTCCTTTTAAAGTGTTAAATACATCATTTTTGCTGATGGAGAACAGTTTCAGATTTCATATTAGCAACTTGTAAAAATTGCTGTTCAGTATAAAAGATAGTTTTACACTTTTCATAAGGAAGTTGTTTACCTAAAAAGATTTTTAAAGAAATGAGATATTTGATAACTCAGATTTATCATCTAATGAAACAAGGCTAATGAATGGCACTCAACAAGTGGTACTCTTAACAAATTATTTTAAAACTAAGGAAGTTGTGTTTTCAACTATATTTCCTTGGTATGCCGCATTCAAAAATCTCTATTACTAGGATTTCACACATGGTAGCAAACAATACAGCTTAGACTGGAAGAATTGACAGGTAAACTTACCTAAATGGTAGGAAGGAAATGTTTACCTCACAAGTGAAGGAGAAAATAGTAAATACAATTTTAAAAATATATAGTTTCATGTTTTAAGCTTGGATTATTCCAGTGTCTCAACTGTTCTCTGGGTATGTGTATATAATTCATATTTCTTAATTGGGTATTTTGTCAAACTTCTTCAGTAGTTAATAGGGCTGCTCCTTCAGGAATAGCTCCAGCATAAAACCCATCCCAAGCAGTGACAAGTCTATCTGGATTGATTCCAAGTCTTTTAGTTTGTTCGAGTAAATCTCTCTAGCACCTGGTAAGAATGGGTGTTTTACAGAGGAGTGTGTTTACCCCCAAACACAGATTGGGTGAGATGACAACCTGCCCACCTGGCTGGAAAAAAATATATATATATATAGGCATTGGACCCACAAATAAAATATGAATCACTCTGGGGGTGGGGTGAAAAACTCATAGGTTTTTGTTGTTGCTTGCCAGAGTGAAGCTAGTATTGGGACTGACTCAACGATATCCATTCCTTTCAGCTGGGTCAGTAACCTGGCAGATATCATTGCAGCAGTTTAGGCCCATGGATTGAAGATTTTTTTAATGTTTTCTTTCAAGAAAAACATGTTTTCCCTCTTCAAGGGTATACTGGGAAGAATGTGCTAACTTCAGAGATTTACTGGAGACTCAGTTTGGATGGTACCCTGTGTCAAATGGCAGTGGTAACGACAGAAAGACTTTCTTGGGTAGGGAACTGGTATTTGTAAAGGAGCGATGAAGCTGATGAGAAAAAGTAAGCAGGAGAAACAATCATAGGTGATATTAGCTTCATAAGCATGCCAGCCAAAAAAAGCCAAAGATTTTGAAGCTGAGGAATGGAGAAAGGAGAAGGGGCAGGACATAGCAGATATACAGTAAGAATAGGAAGCATTTCTATGATCAGCACTTGGAGATAATTTTAGAGATGTACAAATTCAACGTTAGGATGAAAAGGGAAATACTAAATTTGAGTCAAGTTTTTGTTCCATTATTTTGTGCAGAAGCTGCTCACTATCTGATGCCATTTGCTTCTTCCAATTTTTATGGAATATCTGTCCCCTTTGTGCTATCATGTGCTTCAGAAAAGTTTTGAGAACCCTCGGTTTAGGGACTCTGGTTAAAGTAAAAGTTGAGTTAATCGGAGGTGTATGTCTCTTCAGCTGGGATACAAAGAACAAAAGGTCTAGTTTTTTGTAGCTTGTCTGCCCTGTTAGTGATAAGCAGGACCTGGTATAGGTGCTTCCGGTGGGACTCCAGGGCAGCTTTTTGGTGACATTTATTCCAGTAAACTAAGTCTCCTGCTTTTAAGTCCAGAAGGTGGCTTCTTTAGAAAGGCGGCTTGACCCTGTTGATAAGTCTGAGTATATTGCACTAGTCCTTTACATTATTGGGCCACGTTTGCTTGCAACAAAATGGAGTTTAAAATTGGGGTGTAGTGCCCAATCTCCCTGGTCTGCCTGTGACAAGTTCATAAGGTCAAAATCTGTGTTTGTCGTTAGGGTCTATGGGAGTAGATTAGGCCAAGGTAATTTTATGTCTTCAGAGAGTTTAGCAAGTTTTAATTTCAAAGTATCATTAGCTCTTTCAATTTTTCCTGAGGATTAAAGATGGTAAGGAGAGCCAACACTTTTCAAAATTCCTTAATTATAGTCACAGTAAAATGAGTAGCTCTTCACTGGAAAATTAAGTAAGGATTCCATAAATGGGAAAAATAAAATCTAATCAGTTTTAGCCACAATAACAACAGTTTCCTTTCAGCAAGTTTGGAAAGCCTTTTACCATCTAGAAAAGAGGCAGACAATAATAAGTACATTTCCAAGTTTTGTGATGTTAGGGTGTTATTTAAAGTCCATCTGAACATGTGCAAAAGCTCCCTTGTGGTTCCTACCTATGTACTACTTTTACCATTTTTTCCAGAGTTACAAGTTTGGTAGGTGTGACATACACTGGAGGCCTTTCTCCACTATTTAATTTTCCCCATTAATGTTGTTTCAGAATAGTTTTAAAGTTTTCTTTATGGTGAGGGGTCATTGTGTGCACATTTTCACCAAGCTCCATTTCAGAGGGTTTGGAGAGGCCAAGTGGTCATTTGCTATCTCTATAACCATCGAATTGGAGGGCACACCCAGATTTCTCCAAACATCTTTTTTGAGAATCTGATAGTTGTGATTTCAGTTTGCTCAAAACTTCATAAAATGACCTGGATTAACCAAATCATCTTTAATTTGTAGACATAGTTGAACTTGGGTAAGAGTAACTTGGTTAACATACTGATCAGCTGAAACATTTCCTTTTCCTTTATGGATTTGTTCTCTAGTATGAGCTTCAACATTAGGTACAGTCAGTATTTTAGGGAGAAGCAAGGCACTATTAAAACTCAAATTTGCTCACTGTACTTTATGAGAACACCAGCAGCAGTTAAGAAATGCTTATGCAGTTATGCTTCCATAACATCGTGAAACACACCAAAAGCACATGTGCTGTCTATATATGTTAGCCCTTTGATCCTTTGCTGGCTGACAGGCTCTATCTAGTCAAGCTAGTTTAGCAAGTTGTGCTGATTTGACTTCAGGAAAGGAATTAGATTCAATAAACTCTTGGAAAGTGATAAAAGCATATCCAGCTTGAAAATAGTCTAGTTCACTCTTAAGATGTGACCCATTTACAAAGAATTCTAAGTTTGGGTCTTATAGAAGAGATCAGAGTAAGTCAGGGAATGTTCTTGGGTTAATGTTAAAAAAATTCGCTCCTCTGGAAGAGAGAATAAGGTAGGTAGGCAGCTGGATTAAGGTTGTGACAACTACGGATGTTTTACAGTTCACCTTTGCCTCTTGCTCTTCTCTTTCATTAAATGATATCAGATGTAAAAACACACCACACAGGAGCCACTGACTGCAAGTAATTCAAAGGTTTATTCCTCTTTCAGGAATTTTCAAAGTAAGGGAAGTCTCAGGGTGAGAGGGCCAATCAATGAGAGAGTCCACTGGAAAGAGGGCCCTCTGATGTCTAGAAAAGGAAAGAGGGAATGAGCCTTGTCCTAAGGGCATTTATAGGACTGACATCTATGGGTGGGATTTTGTTGAATAATATTAGGGGTTGAATAACTTCAGGTCACCCACCCCCTGCAGGGAGTGAGGAATCAAAGGGATAGTCCTCCTAATGTTTCAGGTTTTAGGGTACCCAAGGGAATATAAGGAGAGGCAGTGTGGGGTCTATATTGACTCATTAAAGTTCTGTGTTTATTTTTCCCACATCTGCAGATGAGGTAGCCCAGAGGAAATTTGGTATTAAGAAAAGTAAATCAGAAAATTTAGGTAATTCTAAGGTGGAAGACACAAGAGTCTAGAGTAGTCAAGTGGAGCCATGTAATATGGTATATTTGACTATCAGCATCTGGGACATCAAGAAAAAGTCCTTTGGATGTGCACCTAATAGTAGCTCCCAATTAAGTGAAAATATCCATCCTATTAAATTAGTGAAGGTGAGAAGACTGAGGACAAAGGCTCATTGAGAAGTTAAGATTCTCAGGGAGATAGGCAAAGAGGATTTGCCTTTTTATTGCTCTGAGGAGGGTGGTGGGAAATTAGGAAAGATTATTGGTAGAGAGTGTGACTCCAATGTCTACTAATAACAAGATTGGATGGCTATTTACTAATGTAGTTATTTCCCCTTGTTGATCCAAAGACAATTGGGTCACTGGAAGAGGCCTTCCTCAGAGAGGAGTTTTGTTTCTGATTGAGCAGCCTATTGTGTGGCTTGTTTCCTGGCTGAAGAAAGACAATTGTGGACCCAGTAGCCTTTTTCTTTGCAATATCTTCAAGAATCCTTGCTTACCTGTATTGTGTCTATCAAGCTGTTTTAAATTGCAGTGCCATAGTTTTGTGGTATGTGTTTTTCTTTTTTATAATGCTATCCTCAAAATGCCAGGCTGTATGGTCTGCCAGACTACACTATGTTTTAGAACGGCATTTGTTTTGGTAAAGATTGCCTATGGTAGTGTTAATGTGAATGCCAAACGCAAGTTCATGTGCCCGACGCACAGTGAGGCCAAACAAACTGAAACGTCGGAGTTTGGAGTATAGAAAGGTTTATTGCAGGGCCATACAAGGAGAAAGGATGGCTCTTGTCCCCCCAAACCCCGAACTCTCCAAAGGCTTTCAGCAAAGCATTTTTAAAGGCCAGGTGAGGGAGGGGGGTCACAGGGTATGTGATAAGCTTGTGCACAGTTCTCTGATTGGTTGATGTTGAGGTAGCAGTGTGGTTAACATTATCAATCCTTTGATGCCAGAAGGTCTGGAGACTGCATGCTCATGATCATGAAGTAGTTAATTTCTTGCATTTGGTGGTGGTTTTTAGCATCTGAAAAACTCAGTAAATATACATGAGATACTATTATCTGGGTACTTCAAAGAGGAGCTACGCAGAGGATATGGGGAGGGGTCTGTCCCTGGAAGGCCCCATAGGGTTCTGCTTGGTTACAAGTGTTTCCTGAAAGTGGCTTCTAGTCGATGTCTAAAGTTAAGAATCAGATCAAGCTGTCGACAAGGTTGGATTATTCTACAGTAAATCTTAGGGGGAATCTTTTAGGAATTGCCTTTAAAAGACTTTCTCCTACCCCCAATTCTTTCACATATTTGGAGGGGAGGCAGTGAAGGTCCTACTCTAAAGGTGAAAAAAGCTGGGAAAGAAAAGGAGGAGGAGAAAAAGTCAGAATGGAAGCTAAGGAACAAAATAGGAGGAGGCCAGAAGGCAGTGGCGCTATAAGGGGCAGAAACAGAATTAGGAGCAGGTCTTTGGGGAGGGAGAAGGCTGAAGTTGTTTTAAGAGAGGCCTCAATAGATTGGAACCTCTTGAATTGTTTCTTTGCTAAGCTTCTTTGTACTAGTTAAAGAAAACTGCTCATTGTAAGTTAGCTATCTTATTTACTTTTTTGTTTTAAGGCACCTTGAAAGGGGCCACTAAGTTCAAGATTGTCTTCCCTGAAGTCACACTACTATCTGTAAAAGGTTACAGATAGAAGGGAAAAAGGCTTTTTCCTCCCTTAGGACAATCATCTAATTCTCCACTTGGCCAGATATCCCAAAAAGATAAAAGGAAAATAGAGGCAGTGACTTCAGTCAAGAAAATAGGTTAACCCTTTCAAAGATTCAAAACAGCAAACTTTGTGTTGCTGGAAAAACTGGAGCACAAGAGAAGCAGCACCACTCAACCCAGCTGTGACCCCAGAGAAGGGAAGAAGCCTGAGTTCTTTGGTGCACTCTGTCCTACTGTGAAATCTCAGCAGGAGGGGTTCATCCAGACCGGATCTGTGTCACAGAACAAAATCATCAAGGAAAAAAGAAATAGTGAAACTGGCCCGAATAGAAGTTAAAGACTTTATTCAGCTGATGCACATCAGAAAGCACCTTAGACCTGGTGACTATCTGAGGCAGAATTGGAGTTATCATGGGGCGAGGAGAAGAGAGAAGTATGTGACTGTTGATGGAAATAATCAATAAACAATCTATAATAGGAATAGAAAAGAGTTTTCTTCGAGCCAAACTTAGGACTATAGCCTAAGAGACATAGATTCAAGAAGCACGTGAATCGTGTTCCATAAGACGTGTACAAGGAGTGAATCACTGAAATTCTCCTAGGGGTATGTCTACCACAGTGACCATGTTCCTGCCAAAGATTTTAGATTTCTTTATCTGTAACTGCTGCAAAACTTGCAGTTGGAATGGTTGGAGATGCAGCCTACTAGGTATTATTGGTGCAACCTCATTTTTGCAGCTGTCAGAACAGTCCTTTCAAGAGCTATATTTATTACCCTTTCAGGCTGTCTGTTAGCTGTCTAATGCTAGTTATAGCTCAGAAGAAGGTGAGATAGAAGGTAGAAAGAAAGAAAGAAAGAAGGAAAGAAAGAAAGGAAGAAAAAGGAGGGGAAAGAAGAGAAGAGAGAAAAAACCAAGAAGGCAAAGGTAGAAGCAAGGAAAAGTGAGGCCTTTTAAAATTCTTTTGCAGTATGTTTCAAGAAAATGTTAAATTTTCTTTCTTTCCTTTAATAACAGATTTAAGGTGCCTATTCAAGCTAAAGGTATTGCAATTTTTGGCATGCCCAATATAATACCAGGCATATGTTAGATGCTCAGTAGTTAACTTGAATACATAGGGCAAATTTCAATTTCATCCATTATGAATTGTTCCTGATACTAAAGCAAGCCAAATAAATTAGGTTTTAGCAAACATTTCTCTTACTCGAGACTATATTTCATTCCAAAATTAACTTAAAGAGTGGACATGTTAATGACTGAATTAGGACAACTGTAAATCAATAGCAAAGACTCAAGAATTAACATATAAAATTATGCCACTGAAAATTAGATTTTCCTATTCATATAAAGTCCTGGATACTTTCTAAATAGTGCATATTCATACTTTAAGTTGTATATAGTCTCACTGCACAACAAGCATGGGAAAAGGTTACTGTCAACATCATAATAACTTCTGGTGCTCTACTATGCTTCCAATTTTAATAAGTTCTAATAGACTATGTCAGCATTTTCTATTACTTTAATATCTTTTAAAATACCTCTATGTTTTCAAAATAAGGAAGGGGGTACATGCTTTAACTTTGGAAATATTCCTAACAGGATTTCTGACATGCTAGCAACAGATATTGTAATTATTTCGGTAAGAGTTAAAACAGAGTTTATAAATGCTAAAATAAAATGAGAAGAAATTGATTTCTTTTGAAAAATAGCACTGCTAACTAAATGAAACACACATTATAATATTGGTCTTCAAATTGTACTCATAACAATAAAATAAATGATACTTTTTTTTTAATGATACTTTTAAAAAGACAAAGACGTGGTGAATGAATAGGGCTTGCATTCAACAAATTAGAATGAATTTTCAGATATTGCTATCATATAGAAGTAAACAAAGTCTTCACATTGGATGAAATGACCTTTGTAGTAATGTTATCTTTTCTTTATATAATTTGTAATTTTTCTGTCTTCCTCTATAAAAATTGTTGTGTGAGCAATATCCTGTGCTGTAGAACTGCATTAAAATATGAACTATCCCACTGAATACTGAAAAAATACATTTTGTTATTCTTATATGTGAACATATAGCTATTCATAAATATCTAGATGGTCATGTATACCTGTAAAACAAAAGGATAGTACACAGTTTTTCACTTATCATCTGTTTAGCATTTTGTAGAGTTATCCTATAATTGAAATATATGATGAAGTATCACCATTATTTTACATATTAGTCTATGTCTATATATGCAGAATTTGTTGATTGAATGAGAAGGAAAAAACCCATTTAAGTTCTTTGGGAAATCACTACCCCCTGTTATCTCTTCTCCAACTAGGGTTGCTTCAAATCAATTAGTCACCTAACAAGTACTTGATGAGTACCTACCCCAGCTGATTCATGTTTTTCTTAAACCTATTATGAAATAAGATATCAGGATTCTCTCTTGTTTATCAATCTGATTCTTTGGTGATGCTACCATGTTGTTGATTTTCCTTAGTGTTTTGGCTATGTAAGATCACTTTAAGGTAATACAGTGTCTTCTTTATTCTGATACAAGAAAGTCACTCCCTGCTTTTGTGCTGCTCCAGAAATCTTGCTTCATTTGATTCCTTCTCCTGTTCCTCAGCAACTGTATCAGTTTTATAGACACATTCTTCCTCTGAACATCTCTTACATGATGGGTACTACAGACCGAAAAAATAATGCACTACCTAAAAGTTGAGAATTCTGTTTTATTCAGCAGCCTTATTGAGGACTATAGCCTGGGATGGAAGCCTCTGAGGGACTGTTCCAAAGAAGTAAGGGAGGAGCCAGGAGATAGATAGATAGATAGATATATATATATATAGATATAGATATATATAGATATATATATATATATATAAGTTTTTGCTGAAAAAAAAAGCATGTGGTGGAACATCGAAAGATTACTGCTAATCACAAAACACAAACGTTTCAAGTTGATAATTTTAGTGATTTTCTATGTATGGGAAGATGCAAGAGTCTGGGCTGATTGAAATAATTTCTTTGTTAATGCATCTTAACTATCTAGGGCCAGTATCTTGTTTTTCCTCCATCCTGAATTTCCCTCAGTGTATGACATCTGGGGCAACTGCAGTAGTTGATGGCATTATGGCCACAACTTCCTTTGTTTACTGAAATGGCAGGTGACATTCTTTGTCCACAGTGCCTCCTATTGGTCACAACCAACGTTTGCAAGGCATTTTGTGACCAATTTTGTCCACAGTGCTAGGAAGGCTCATTCTTAGATCAGGCAAGAATTCTGTTTATAGGCCACTCAATGTGCTAATTTTTGGATTAAGCCCAGTTTATAATCTAAAACTCTCTAGATCACCTGTTTTACTAGTCTATTATGAACTAGGAAATGTTTTCCCTTGTTGCTTCTTCCTGTATCTACAGTTGCACTATTACAATTATTCTATGTAGATATATATGATCAATTGCTTTAAGATGTTTAGCCATCATTAATTTTATCAGAGGCCTGGTTACACATTAGGGAATGCAAGAGACAACAATCTTAAAAAATAGACAGGGTTATAGGTAATACAGCTGTAACATTAATAAAGTCACAGTACAGCAGAGAGATGCACAAGGCATAAATAATGTGAAAACAACAAGATAGAACAAATTAAAACAATGATTAGTAGAGCTAGTTGTAATCTGGTTGCAATAAGACATCAAGTCCACAGGGGAGCCAGCTGGAGAAGTCAAATTCTGGAGCAATCAGGTAGAGAGAACAAGATAAATATTTCATCTTCATTTACAAAGGCATGCTTTATCAACTTGTTGTAGGTCATAGTTAGTGTAGGAGGAAAGGTTTTCTGGAAAACAAAGAGTAAAAGCCAGTATATTTCAGAAAAAAGTCATAAAATTATAAATCATATTTATTACTTCATTTGGTCCCATGTAATTAATTCCTGCTGATCAGGATGAAGTCATAAGGCTTTACATTAGAGTTTTGTAATTTCTTACCCAGTTCTGTGGTGTGATCTAAAAGTCATCAGGAACTTACATTGGTCAAAGTTCTCTTCTTGAATATCTTCATTTTATAAAAGCTTCAGAATAAAACGACTGTCTGTAAGTGACAAAAACTTAAAACGGGATGGTTAAAGATCTGATTACAATGCAATTGATAAGAAAGTTGATTATTTCTTTGACGTAAAATATTTTATAGCTAGAATTAACATTATATGAGGACATACCAGGTTTTTAGGAATTCCGTATAAGTTTTGGAATATCTATATTAATGATATTTCCCCATACAATATAACTGAAGAAAGATTTATCAAAACTTATTTGACAATGTTTCCCATCTGATTTAACATACCAAACAAACCTAATTAGTTTACCATCTCCCTTTGGGATATTTCCTGGGCCTGTTGAAGCATCCCAAAGTTAGTTGGAGGTCAAAAGAATCTTAATTAGAATTTGATATTGGGGAAATTTGTCCAAAAATACTAAAAGTTTTAAAACACCTGGTCAAATAGGATCATAGGTCACTGTGAACTAACACTTATTCATTCAACCAAAGTGACAATAAAATAGTTTTAAGGCAAATTCAGATCATTTAGAAAACAAAGAAACTCACAATCTGTTATCAAATGTAGCTCATCACTGCAAGAAAACTTTGTTCTCTTGACAGAAGGAACTAAACTCCAGTCCTGCATCAGCCCACCCTCAGTAACAAAATTCATTTACCTAATTAAATTCAATCCAATCGCACCTTGATCTTGTACAAAACTCTTGTCTCAGGGCTCCCTGTTTACAATTCTTCCACAACCTTTTCTATCTATATTAGTTTATCTCTTATTTTTCTTTTCCATTTAGAAATAACCAGCTTTAGGACAAAGAAAAATCATTTTATTTCACCTTAACATAATGCATTTCCATTCCCTGTACCTTCTTTTGTTGAAAACACACATCCTATTTTCCTTGCTTATGGAAATGTTTCCCTTATTATCCCAGTAGCTTTAATTACATATTACAATTTTAACCCTTAAAAACCTTAATCTCTAGCAAAAACCGACAAGCAACTAATTGTGAACTGTTTGCCATATTAGCATTTCCTGACTGGAAAATTTAGGAATATTCCATAACGTCTAGAAATATACATCTTCTCATAGCATACTTTCCTCAGTATGGTACAAGACATGTGTCTAGTACACCCAATATCTTTAGTTTTCTTCTTGTAAGAAGACAAAAATAGGTAAACTTACACCCGTTTAGCAGTCAATGTTCCAGTATTTTATCTTATTTGAAATGATTTGGATATTCAATGAATTCCATAATTTAACTTAGAAAACTCTAAATTTTTACCAGACAGCCTGGAGAACTTCTTTTAGATAGACATATGCAGAACATAATTATTCCTAAAGAGTTCACCTGAAAACTTTTATCTCATTTACCTTTGTTTTTTAACTTATGAAAATATCATCATGCCAAGTTAATTTTGTTTCCTTGCTGGCAAACTCTGCAACAGAAAGATTTAATATAAGCTTATTGACCTTCAGTAAACCTAGGTACAATAAAAGTAAGACATGTCTGTATTGATTAAACCAAGAAGCTTAAGCTAGCTTTAATACCAGATATTAATTTAATACTGAATATTCCTAGACCATGTGAACCTGAAATTCATTCTGGGAAGGTTCCTTTATATTTAGAAATACTTAACTTGTAATTGTTTACTTTTAAGTCAATTACATAGAGCTCTTTCATGAATTTAATTTTGATAATATTATCCAGAGGTAGAGATATCATATGTATAATGTATGCACAGACATATAAACAGACAAAACTAGAGATCTCAGGGCTTCACTTTAAAAACTTAGTTATGAATCACATATTGCAATATAAACTTACTAGTTTATGAATAAGAGTTGGAATAAGTTAAATTTGTTTGCTCAGATGACAAAGGCTTTATTTTTTGTGGGAAAGATTTTTAAGATTTGAATTTGTCCTCAATAAATCCTTAAAGAAGCTGTGAATTAGATTTTGGGTGAGGGAACCTTTCCAGTGGTCTGTGTATAAAAAGGCCCTTTTTTTCCTAGTTTTTCCCCTTTGATTTCAGGTACTACCAGATTGACCTCAGTTAGGCTCAGTCTGAGGTAACTGTGAGTTGTATTTACATTTCTGATTTGTAGAGATACGCAAGACAGAGACACTTGCTTTTAATTCCTCAAAGAACCGGTCTGCTGCCTAAATGATTTTCAAAGATTGATTTGCCCAACTACATATTTTTTTAAATTTGCTTTTTTATATCAATGAGAATATTTCCAACTCAACTCAAAATCAAGAGTTCTGTGTTCTAGAACTTTAGGGCTCAATTTATCATACCATCAAAAATTTGCACAAGGTATTCAACAAAGGCCCTGTGTGTGAGTGCACAAATTAAACCCAGAGCAAGAGACAAAAAACAAAACAAACAAACAAACAAAAAAAACCTCTGTTATTGTTTTATTATTCCCTCAATATTAGCTCCCAGTTTTATTTTATATTGTGTGGGCTCAGGAAACCCTGTTGGTTTCCTTTAGTATGTTAAATTAATATCAATATTTCCTGAAAGGCAGATTTTTATGCCCTGTCTTATAATACCAAGCAGGGGAAGCATTCCCTAGTGAGACATAATGTCTATCCCACAATATAATCAGGCAAAAGAGATGTAACCATCTTATCTAAAGCCCATTTAAATATACCAATTTTTATAAAATTTCATCTCAATTCTATCAACTTCTATACCATTAACTAGTTTCCATTAGCACCCCATCAACAAGCCTTTTTCTTACAAGGAGTCCTAGAAGCCTTCCTTTCTTTTTATCCCCTGACAGTCTATTTTATCTACTTTTGTAAAAAGGCTCTGGGATCCCCAAGTGAGAGGTTGAGCCAAGAGACACAGGACCTTTAGTCAATCTTTTAATTTGATTAATTGGCCTAACTGTTGCCCCAAGCAATGTTTGGTCATCTGTCTCAGTGTAATTTTCTTCTAGCTTTTTAAATATATATATATAACTTTGGAGCCCTTTAATGTTGGAAACCAATAAGGGGGTCCCTTTGGCCCAGTCAGCCTTATATAGTGTTGTATCAAAACCTTTGTTTTAATATCATTAACGTCCATTTTATTTATCCCATTCCTTAAAAACCATCTAAATATTTTTGTCCTTTTACGATGAGTCCCTTTAAATTTTTCACCTTTGTTGGGAAGAAGTCTCTAGACTTTACTTTCAGTTCTTTTTTCCTTATTTTCCTGTTAATCAACCTAATTAACATTAATTATCCTAACATTTTCATTAGCATTTGTAAGATCCATTGAGGGGAAGCAGAGACTACAAATGAGGTTCCCACACTGCTTTTTTTTTTTTTTTTTTTAGTTAGTCACATTTTAATCACTTAGATATTGAGATCGGCATTGTCATAGATGCTGTTGGTGCTCTGTCCACTTTTCTTGTTAGCATGTACCTCTTCATGCTAAAGGACACTTAGTGCAAAAACCTGTGAGTTTTTGAGGGATTTTTTCCAGCCAAAGAGCATGCTCAGCCAAGACATAGGGGAAGGCTGGAGAATTAATGCCCCTGGAAGCAGCCCCAATAAGTGATGCTGGGTAGGTGAGGGGTTGGTGGATAAATAACTAGGTTCCTAACACCTCTTGGTTGAGATAATTTTGAGACTTTTTCCACATTGTCTCCCAGAGTTCCCCAGTGGGATCAGCTCAAGTTGCCCAAAGTGGCTTAATAACTCACCTTTTACTGGCTACCTTCTTGTCTTTTCTTACTTCAATTCCTTAACAGTGTTCCTTAGGATCATCCCCCAAATAAAATACTTGGACTTAAATTTATGTCTCCAGATGTGCTCCCAAACCAAAATAACCATTTTGTGTGCATAACAAGGCAATGAAGAGAAGCTTCATCTCATGAAATTGTCATTTTTCCCCCCATTTTTTGTGATGTTCGACCCATTCTTCCTTTTATACTATCTATTTCAACTCCAGAATTTTCAGTTGGTTCTTTTTTAGTTTCCATCTCTTTGTTTATGATTGATTTTTTTCATGCATCATTTTCCTGATTTCATTTACTGGTTTGTTTGTGTTCTATAACATTGAACTTAAGACACCAATTTTGAATTCTTTGTCAGGTAACTCATAGACATCTGTTTTTTTAGGGTCAATTTCTGGAGATTTATTTTTGTTCCTTTGATTGGGCCATGTTTCCCTGTTTCTTTGTATGTGTTGTAATTTTTTTCCTCTGAGAGTGGGATACTTGAAAAAATAGCCACCTCTTCCAGTCTTTATGGAACAGTTTTGTACAAGGGAAGACCTTCACCAGTCAGACAGGCCAGAGATTCTGGGGACCTCTCAAACCTTTCCTGGGAACCCATCTTCTGTGGGCTTATGCAGAGAATTTCCCAATCAGAGAGATTTGTTGGCTTACTTTTTAGGAGCTTGTAATCTCTTGCTCTTTCTGTCTGTTTGTGGTACTGCAGGTTCTTTGGTGCTGCAACAAGTCCCAGAGTTCTCTTTTGTTCTCCATGACCCCTAGGCATTCAAAATATCAGGAAGACAGAAGCCAGTCCCGTGGGCAGCCCCTGAGAAGCCAGAACGTTGGATGCACATTCCAAGCTTCTCTTTCCCTCCCAAGGGAGAAGCCACAAGTTGGGTGTTTTCTCCCTATTGTGCCAAGCTGTGCCAGCTGAGGTGAGGTGCAATTGCAGAGGGAATGCAATGGCTTTCCTTACTCGTTTCAGTGCGGCTGTTCTTGGCTTCACACTCACCTGGGGTTCTGCAAATTCTTAACTCGTTTCTGAAGTTCTTGTGAAGGCGTTTGGGGCTATATATTGTTGAGTCAGTGTCTCTGTGTGGGAACGAGGGCTGGAGCTTCCTATTCTGTTATCTTTCTGACATCATTCTATTTTTTTTTAACATCTTCATTGGAGTATAATTGCTTTACATTTTTGTGTTAGTTCCTGTTGTATAACAAAGTGAATATGCTATACATATACTTATATCTCCATATCCCCTCCTTCTTGCATCTCCCTCCCACCCTCCCTAACCCACCCCTCTAGGTGGTCACAAAGCACTGAGCTGATCTCCCTGTGCTATGCGGCTCCTTCCTACTAGCTATCTATTTTACATTTGGTAGTGTATATATGTCCATGCCACTCTCTCACTTTGTCCCAGCTTACACTTCCCCCTCCCCGTGTCCTCAAGTCCATTCTCTACGTCTGAGTCTTTATTCCTGTCCTGCCCCTAGGTTCTTCAGAACCATTTTTTTTTCTTTAGATTCCATATATATGTGTTAGCATATGGTATTTGTTCTTCTCTTTCTGACTTACTTCACTCTCTATGACAGTCTCTAGGTCCATCCACCTCACTACAAATAACTCAATTTCATTTCTTTTTATAGCTGAGTAATATTCCATTGTATATATGTGCCACATCTTTTTATACATTCATCTGTCAATGGACACTTAGGTTGCTTGCATGTCCTGGCTATTGTAAACAGTGCTGCTATGAACATTGTGGTACATGACTCTTTTTGAATTATGGTTTTCTCAGGGTATATGCCCAGTAGTGGAATTGCTGGGTCGTATGGTGGTTCTATTTTTAGTTTTTTAAGGAACCTCCATAATGATCTCCATAGTGGCTGTATCAATTTACATTCCCACCAACAGTGCCAGAGGGTTCCCTTTTCTTCACACCCCCTCCAGCATTTATTGTTTGTAGATTTTTTTATGATGGCCATTCTGATTGGTGTGAGGTGATACCTCATTGTAGTTTTGATTCACATTTCTCTAATGATTAGTGATGTTGAGCATTCTTTCATGTGCTCATACTTACAAGTACCTAGTTAATTGGGGAAATTATACTAAAGGAGAACTCAACCTAAATGGCCAAATTAGGGTTCTTCTGATATTCCAAAAATTGCTATTTTTGCATGCACAGTTAAAAAAAGCCGGCCATAAGATCAAACAGACTGAATGGAATGCTTATTTTGATTGGTGTTTAGAATCTTCTAAAAGAGGAAATGATAGAGTAACTTTTTGAAACTATATCAGAACTAAAAAAAGGCTGCTAGCATTCTGTCTCTGACTCCATCTCTCCCTCTACTCCTCCCATGTATCCTTTTCTATCAGAATTGCCTGGCCCAGACGCTATCTTTTTCTCTTCCAACTCTTCCCCCTCCTGCTCCTCCCTCTTCCCCAGCAAAGGAGGATTAAAACAAAAAATCAGAAGTGATTATAGCTCCCTTTAAGGAGAAACCTGTTACAGGGAATGGTGGACCATTCTCAGTGCTTGCATACACAACCTGGACCTGAGCAGAACTTAGATCCTTAGCTAATTTCCCAGTCTGAGTCAGGATCCATTGGGATTTGCTAAGGAATTTTAGTTAACCCAGACCTACGAGCCTCTATATCAATTAGTATTTACTTAATTGGAAATTAAAGGAAATCTCACCCTAAAAATGAGGAGGCTCTTTTATTGCGTACACAGTTAAATTAAGGTTAAATAAAACCTGGCTTGATAAAAATATCTTCTCAGAATTCTGACTTTAAACAAAGGCCTCTAGGGGGAAACTTGCATTTCTCTTCCTGTGTCTTTGAGATGTAAATGTTCTGCCTTATCTTCTTAGGACGTTCCCTGTATGTCTGTGTGTATATGTAGTTGTTTTGAAAAGTGGACCTCTGCCATACTATCTTTGAGAATAAACTTAGGTTACATCCTCCCCCACTCTTTTATGGGGAAGTCTCTTGTATCTTAATGGTTTGAATCACTATAAATATATATACTTTAATAATGGCCAAATGATGGATCCTTTTAAAATTGGAGAAACTAACAAATTGGTGAATCTAGAACATTCTCATTATAAACAGCTGTTTTATTGGTACCTATAAAAACAAAAATCAAATTAAAGGGAGAAAAAAAGAAATATATCTAATGACTACCTAAGAACTTCTTTAGTTTAAAACAATTAGGAATAACTGGTCTGGGAAGTTTCTTTTGTGGTCTTTGCCTTCCCTCAATGGGTCTTACAGTTGCTAATAAAAGCATTAGAATAATTAATGTTAACAGGAAAAATCCTGTAAGGAAAGTCTGGATACTATTTCTAACAAGGTAGAAATTTTAAAAGAAGTATCTCAAATGAATAAAGAAATCTTTAGATGGTTATTTAAAATGGGATAAATAAAATGGACATTTATGTGATTTAAACACAGGTTTTGATATTACACTACCTAAGGTTAAATGGGCCAAAAGGGACCCCGTATTGGTCCCCAACATTAAACGCCAAACAAGTCTGTTCTATTTACCCCAGTTTTAAATATATTTAACGGCCTAGGAAAAAAAAAAATTACACTTGAGATGATACCTGATCAGCAATTGTTTGGGACAACAGTTAGCAACAGGTCTGAGTTCCTTGGCTCAACCCCACTCTGGGTATCCCAGAGCCTTTTATATAAAAACTAGATAAAATGGACAGGGAACAAAAAGAAGAAAAACATTTAGAACTCCTCCTGTAAGATAAAAGCTTGTTGATTAGATACTAATGAAAGCTAAAGTTAAAGGTATAAAAGTTGACAGAAGTGAGATAAAAATGTATGAAACTGGTATATTTAAATGGGCTTTATATGAGACAGTTACACCCCTTTTGTTTAATTATATTGTGGGATAGGCATGTTTCACTGGGGAATGATTCCCCTGCGTGATATTATAAGACAAGGCATATAGATTGCCCCTCGGAAAATATTAAACATACTAAAGGAAACCAATAGAGTTACCTGAGCCATACAAATAAGTAAAAACTGGGAACTAACATTCAAGGGTTAATAAAAATAAAAATAGTGATTTTGCTTGTGAACTCAAAATGAAGGTCTTTGCTGAATGCCTTATACAAACCTTTGAAGGCAAGATAAATTAAACTCTAAAGTATTAGAACATAGAATTCATAAAATAAATTTCAGTTTAGTAAGCAATCTTGTCACTGATAAAATCTTTTAGTATCATTTAGGTGACAGACCTGTTCTTTAGGGAACTAAAAGCAACTGTCTTTCTCTTACAAATCTCTACACACCACAAATGTAAATACAGGCCACAAGTACATGAGACTGAGCCTAATTAGCTCAATCAGGCAAGACCTGAAACCAAGGGAAAAAAAGTGGCAATTTTAAAATTCAAACTGCTGGGAATGCTCCCTCAGCCAAACTTTACAAGTAATAAAGCCTTAGTCATCTAAGCAAGCAACTTTAATGTATTCCAACTGTTCTTTGTAAACTAATAAGTTTATATTGTGATACCTGATTCATAACTAAGATTTTAAGTGAAGCCATGAGATCTCCAGTTTTGCTGGTTTATATTATATGTCTGTGTACACATTATGCATATGAGATATCTCTACCTCTGGAAAATATTATCAAAATTGAATTAATAAAGAGCTCTATTTATTTTAAAAGAAAGTGCTTACAAATAAAGAACCTGACCAAAATGACTTTCAGGTTCATGTGAACTGAGAAATATTCAATATTAAGTTGATACCTGGTATTAAAGTTTGTTTGTTGATCTAATTAATATAGACATATCACTAGAGTCATCAACATGAAGTATAATACTTTATTGTACCTAGGTTTAATAGAAGTCAAATAAGACCTTATTATATCTGTAACAAGGAAAATAACTCGATATGATGAGACTTTAAATGTAAATGAGATAAGAACTTTTGGGTAAACCCTTTAAAAATAATTATATTTTAGAAATGTCTACTTAAAACGATCTTTCCAGATATTTGGTGACTTAAAGTTCTAGAGTTGTGTTAATTTTAAGTGATGAAAGTTTTTTTAAATAGCTAGATAATTTCCAAAACACAATAAGATACTGAGACATTGATCACTAAATAGAGAAACTAAAGGCATTTAGGACTATTAGTGAAAATATTTCGTGCTGCCTTGAGATGTTATCTATAAGAAAACAAAAGTTTTTAAGAATTATCACTGATATTTTTGTTTGCCAGTCTACAGAATGCTAATGTAAAAGACAGTTTGTAATTGCTTACTTCTTAACTTTCACTAGAAATTAAGGTTTTTAAGAGTTGAGGATTCTAATTTAAACATGTAATTAAAACTAATAGTAATAATACAGAAACATTTCAGTGTACAGTAGGAAAGTAGAATGTGTGTTTTCAGTAAAGAAGGTATGAGGAATGGAATTACATTTTACTGAGGGAAAAGAAAGAAAGTATGTCTTAGAACTGGTTGGTTTATTTGGATGGCAAAAAGAAGGGACTGGAGCTAAAATTAACCTGTAAGGAAACAAGTCAGTTTTGTTAGCTAGACTAGGAGGATATTTCCTCATTTTTGTGATTGCGTAATTCTCTTTTGATCCTGTGTGATGATCACAGAGTGCCCTTGCTTGTGCCTTACTCCATCACACACAGTGGCCTTGTCTGATGACAGTGTTGTTTAAAACGGTTTCTGTCTAGGGAAGTCCCCCTGAAGTGTATTTTAAAACATGTAACTACTGGGATGTTAGATAGTTTTATTTGTTTCTAATTATCATTATGTTCCAGTCTACAATTTGGATCTTCCTGCAAGCTCCAACATGTCCACCCACAGCATTAATTTTATACTTGCTTGGTTGATGACCTTCTCTGACATTCTCTCTTTTCTCCAGTTCTTGCCATATTTGTATTGGGTCTAATTTGTGTAGTGAACATCTTATAATATATCTAGTGGCCCTGTGTTCTAATTCTATTCTGAAGGTTATAACTGTGATGTCAGAAAACACGTAAGACTTTATTTCTTGATGTTATTGCTGAATGGTTTCATTTACCCTGCACTTTTTTTCCCAGACAATTCCACATGAGAAATAGGCACCATGCACATATATGAAGCAGATTGTGTGAATTTCTGTACCCTTAAGTGATGCATATTTGTTGTTTTCTTTTAATCGTTTTGTAACTTTGTTAAAATGAATAAGTATTGTCTCACAGTGACTTATGATGCTGTTTTGTTTTAAAACCATTTTGATATTTTTAAAAAACTTCCCAGAGGAGCTTCAAGATGGTGGAAGAGTAAGATGCGGAGATCACCTTCCTCCCCACAAATACATCAGAAATACATCTACATGTGGAACAACTCCTACAGAACACCTACTGAACACTGGCAGAAGACCTCAGACCTCCAAAAAGGCAAGAAACTACCTCACGTACCTGAGTAGGGTAAAAGAAAAAAGAAAAAACAGAGACAAAAGAATAGGGATGAGACCTGCACCAGTGGGAGGGAGCTGTGAAGGAGGAAAGGTTTCCACACACTAGGAAGACCCTTCGCAGGCAGAGACTGCTGGTGGCGGAGGGGGGATGCTTCAGAGCCACAGAGGAGAGTGCAGCAACAGGGTGTGGGGGGCAAAGCAGAGAGATTCCCACACAGAGGATCAGTGCCGACTAGCAGTCACCAGCCCGTGAGGCTTCTCTGCTCACCCACTGGAACAGGTGGTGGCTGGGAGCTGAGGCTCGGGCTTTGGTCGGATCTCAGGGAGAGGACAGGAGTTGGCTGCATGAACACAGCCTGAAGGGGGCTAGTGCGCCACAGCTAGCGGGAGGGAGTCCGGGAAAAAGTCTGGAGCTGCCGAAGAGGCAAGAGACTTCTTCTTGCCTCTTTGTTTCCTGGTGAGCGAGGAGAGGGGATTAAGAGCACTGCTTAAAGGAGCTCCAGAGATGGGTGTGAGACACAGCTATCAGCGCAGACACCAGAGACGGGATTGGGACTCTAAGGCTGCTGCTGCAGCCACCAAGAAGCCTGTGTGCAAGCACAGGTCACTACCCACACCTCCCCTCCCGGGAGCCTGTGCAGCATGCCACTGCCAGTGGCCAGTGATCCAGGGACAACTTGCCCAGGAGAACGCACAGTGCACCTCAGGCTATTGCAATGTCACGCTGGACTCTGCCACCGCAGGCTCAGCCCCCATCCGGAACCCTCCCTCCCCCCCGCCTGAGTGAGCCAGAGCCACCGAATCAGCTGCTCCTTTAACCCTGTCCGGTCTGAGAGAAGAAGAGACACCCTCAGGCGACCTACACGCAGAGCCGGGCCCAAATCCAAAGCTGAACACCGGGAGCTCTGCAAACAAAGAAGAGAAAGGGAAATTTCTCCCAGCAGCCTCAGGAGCAGAAGATTAAATCTCCACAATCAACTTGATGTACCCTGCATTTGTGGAATACCTGAATAGACAAAGAATCATCCCAAATTGAGGAGGTGGACTTGGGAAGAACGATATATATATATATATTTCCCTTTTTCTCTTTTTGTAAGTGTGTATGTGTATGCTTCTGTGTGAGATTTTGTCTGTATAGCTTTGCTTTTACCATTTGTCCTAGAGTTCTGTCTGTCCTTTATTTTTTTTTTCTTTTTAATTACTTAAATTTTTTTTCTTAATACTTATTTCTTATTTTGTATTATAATAACTTTATTTTATTTACTTTATTTTATTTTATTTTATCTTCTTCTTTCTTTCTTTCTTTTTTTTTCTCACTTTTATTCTGAGCTGTGTGGAGGACAGGCTCTTGGTGCTCCAGCCAGGAGTCAGGGCTGTGCCACTGAGGTGGGAGAGCCAAGTTCAGGACACTGGGCCACAAGAAACCTCCCAGTTCCACGTAATATCAAACAACGGAAATCTCCCAGAGATCTTCATCTCAATGCCAAGACCCAACTCCACTCAAAGACCAGCAAGCTACAGTGCAGGACACCCTATGACAAACAAATAGCAAGAAAGGAACATAACACCATCCATTAGCACAGAGGCTGCCTAAAATCATAATAAGGCCACAGAAACCCCAAAACACACCACCAGACGTGGACCTGCCCAGCAAAAAGACAGGATCCAACCTCATCCACCAGAACACAGGCACTAGTCCTCTCCACCAGGAAGCCTACACAACCCCCTGAACCAACCTTAGCCACTGGGGACAGACACCAAAAACAATGGAATCTACAAACTTGTGACCTGCGAAAAGCAGACCCCAAACACAGTAAGTTAAGCAAAATGAGAAGACAGAGAAACACACAGCAGATGAAGGAGCAAGGAAAAAACCCACCAGACCTAACAAATGAAGAGGAAATAGGCAGTCTACCTGAAAAAGAATTCAGAATAATGATAGTAAAGATGATCCAAAATCTTGGAAATAGAATGGAGAAAATACAAGAAACGTTTAACAAGGACCTTGAAGAATAAAGAGCAGAAAAACAGAGATAAACAACACAATAAATGAAATTAAAATTCTCTAGAAGGGATCAATAGCAGAATAACTGAGGCAGAAGAACGGATAAGTGACCTGGAAGATAAAAGAGTGGGAAAAAAAAAACTGCAAAGCAGAATAAAGAAAAAAGAATGAAAAGGATTGAGGACAGTCTCAGAGACCTCTGGGACAACATTAAACGCACCAACATTCGAATTATAGGGGTCCCAGAAGAAGAAGAGAAAAAGAAAGGGACTGAGAAAATATTTGAAGAGATTATAGTTGAAAACTTCCCTAATATGGGAAAGGAAATAGTTAATCAAGTCCAGGTAGCACAGAGAGTCCCACACAGGATAAATCCAAGGAGAAACATGCCAAGACACATATTAATCAAACTGTCAAAAATTAAATACAAAGAACAAATATTAAAAGCAGCAAGGGAAAAACAACAAATAAAACATAAGGGAATCCCCATAAGGTTAAGAGCTGATCTTTCAGCAGAAACTCTGCAAGCCAGAAGGGAGTGGCAGGACATATTTAAAGTAATGAAGGAGAAAAACCTACAGCCAACATTACTCTACCCAGCAAGGATCTCATTCAGATTTGATGGAGAAATGAAAAGCTTTACAGAAAAGCAAAAGCTAAGAGAATTCAGCACCACCAAACCAGCTTTACAACAAATGCTAAAGGAACTTCTCTAGACAGGAAACACAAGAGAAGGAAAAGACCTACAATAATAAACCCAAAACAATTAAGAAAATGGTAATAGGAACATACATATCGATAATTACCTTAAATGTAAGTGGACTAATTTCTCCAGCCAAAAGACATAGACTGGCTGAATGGATACAAAAACAAGACCCATATATATGCTGCCTACAAGAGACCCACGTCAGACCTAGGGACACATACAGACTGAAAGTGAGGGGATGGAAAAAGATATTCCATGCAAATGGAAATCAAAAGAAAGCTGGAGTAGCAATTCTCATATCAGACAAAATAGACTTTAAAACAAAGACTATTACAAGAGACAAAGAAGGACACTACCTAACAATCAAGGGATCAATCCAAGAAGAAGATATAACAATTGTAAATATTTATGCACCCAACATAGGAGCACCTCAATACATACAGCAAATAGTAACACCATAAAAGGGGAAATTGACAGTAACACAATGATAGTAGGGGACTTTAACACCTCACTATCACCAATGGACAGATCATCCAAAATGAAAATAAATAAGGAAACACAAGGTTTAAATGATACATTAAACAAGATGGACTTAATTGATATTTATAGAACATTCCATCCAAAAACAACAGAATACACATTCTTCTCAAGTGCTCATGGAACATTCTCCAGGATAGCTCATATCTTGGGTCACAAATCAAGCCTCAGTAAATGTAAGAAAATTGAAATCATATCAAGCATCTTTTCTGACTACAATGCTATGAGACAAGATATCAATTACAGGAAAAAATCTGTAAGAAATACAAACACATGGAGGCTAAATAACACACTACTTAATAACAAAGAGATCACTGAAGAAATCAAAGAGGAAATAAAAAACACCTGGAAACAAATGACAATGAAAACACAATGACCCAAAACCTATGGGATGCGGAAAAAGCAGTTCTAAGAGGGAAGTTTACAGCAATACAAGCCTACCTTAAGAAACAAGAAAAATCTCAAATAAACAAACTAACCTTACACCTAAAGCAATTAGAGGAAGAAGAACAAAAAAACCCCAAAGTTAGTAGAAGGTAAGAAATCATAAAGATCAGATCAGAAGTAAATGAAAAAGAAATGAAGTAAATGATAGCAAAGATCAATAAAACTAAAAGCTGGTTCTCTGAGAAGATAAACAAAATTGATAAACCATTAGCCAGATTTATCAATGAAAAAAGGGAGAGGACTCAAATCAATACAATTAGAAATGAAAAAGAAGTAACAACTGACACTGCAGAAATACAAACGATGATGAGAGATTACAACAAGCAACTCTATGCCAATAAAATGGACAACCTGGAAGAAATGGACAAATTCTTACAAATGCACAACCTTCCAAGACTGAACCAACAAGAAATAGAAAATATGAACAGACCAATCACAAGCACTGAAATTGAAACTGTAATTAAAAGTCTTCCAACAAACAAAAGCCCAGGACCAGATGGCTTCACAGGCGAATTTTATCAAACATTTAGAGAAGACGTAACACCTATCCTTCTCAAACTCTTCCAAAATATAGCAGAGGGAGGATCGTTCCCAAACTCATTCTACGAGGCCACCATCACTTTGATACCAAAACCAGACAAAGATGTCACAAAGAAAGAAAACTACAGGCCAATATCACTGACGAACATAGATGCAAAAATCCTCAACAAAATACTAGCAAACGGAATCCAAAAGCACATCAAAAGGGTCATAAACTATGATCAAGTGAGGTTTATCCCAGGAATGCAAGTATTCTTCAATATACGCAACTCAATCAACGTGATACACTATATTAACAAACTGATGGGGAAAAACCAAATGATCATCTCAATAGATGCAGAGAAAACTTTCAACAAAATTCAATACGCATTTATGATAAAAACCCTCCAGAAAGTAGGCATAGAGGGAACTTTCCTCAATATGATAAAGACCATATATGAAAAACCCACAGCCAACATCATCCTCAATGGTGAAAAACTGAAACCATTTCCACTAAGATCAGGAACAAGACAAGGTTGCGCACACTCACCACTATTATTCAACATAGTTTTGGAAGTGTTAGCCACAACAATCAGAGCAGAAAAAGAAATAAAAGGAATCCAAATCGGAAAAGAAGTAAAGCTGTCACTGTTTGCAGATGACATGATACTATACATAGAGAATCCTAAAGATGCTACCAGAAAAGTACTAGAGCTAATCAATGAATTTGGTAAAGTAGCAGGATACAAAATTAATGCACAGAAATCTTTTGCATTCCTATACACTAATGATGAAAAATCTGAAAGTGAAATTAAGAAAACATTCCCTTTTCCCATTGCAACAAAAAGAATAAAATATCTAGGAATAAACCTACCTAAGGAGACAAAAGACCTGTGTGCAGAAAAGTATAAGACAATGATGAAAGAAATTAAAGATGATACAAATAGATGGAGAGATATACCATGTTCTTGGATTGCAAGAATCAACATTGTGAAAATGACTCTACTACACAAAGCAATCTACAGATTCAATGCAATCCCTATGAAACTACCACTGGCATTTTTCGACAGAACTAGAACAAAAAATTTCACAATTTGTATGGAAACACAAAAGACCCCAACTAGCCAAAGCAACCTTGAGAAAGAAAACGGAGCTGGAGGAATCAGGCTCCCAGACTTCAGACTATACTACAAAACTACAGTAATCAAGACAGTATTGTACTGGCACAAAAACAGAAATACAGATCAATGGAACACGATAGAAAACCTAAAGATAAACCCACGCACATATGGTCACCTTGTCTTTCATAAAGGAGGCAAGAATATACAGTGGAGAAAAGACAGCCTCTTCATAAGTGGTGCTCGGAAAACTGGACAGGTGCATATAAAAGTATGAAATTAGAACACTCCCTAACACCATACACCAAAATAAACTCAAAATGGATTAAAGACCTAAATATAAGGCCAGACACCATCAACCTCTTAGAGGAAACATAGGCAGAACACTGTATGATATAAATCACAGCAAGATCCTTTTTGACCCAGCTCCTAGAGAAATGGAGATAAAAACAAAAATAAACAAATGGGACCTAATGAAACTTAAAAGTTTTTGCACAGCAAAGGAAACCCTAAACAAGACCAAAAGACAACCCTCAGAATGGTAGAAAATATTTGCAAATGAAGCAACTGACAAAGGATTAATCTCCAAAACATACAAGCAACTCATGCAGCTCAATATCAAAAAAACAAATTACCCAATCCAAAAATGGGCAGAAGACCTAAACAGACATTTCTCCAAAGAAGATATACAGATTGCCAACAAACACATGAAAGAATGCTCAACATCATTAATCATTAGAGAAATGCAAATCAAAACTACAATGAGATATCATCTCACACCAGTCAGAATGGCCATCATCAAAAAATCTACAAACAATAAATGCTGGAGAGGGTGTGGAGAAAAGGGAACACTCTTGCACTGTTGGTGGGAATGTAAATTGATACAGCCACTATGGAGAACAGTATGGAGGTTCCTTAAAAAACTAAAAATAGAACTACCATATGACCCAGCAATCCCACTACTGGGCATATACCCTGAGAAAACCATAATTCAAAAAGTGTCATGTACCACAATGTTCATTGCAGCTCTATTTACAATAGCCAGGACATGCAAGCAACCTAAGTGTCCATCGACAGATGAATGGATAAAGAAGATGTGGCACATATATACAAAGGATTATTACTCAGCCATAAAAAGAAACGAAATTAAGTTATGTGTAGTGAGGTGGATGGACCTAGATTCTGTCATACAGAGTGAAGTAAGTCAGAAAGAGAAAAACAAATACCGTATGCTAACACATATATATGGAATATAAAGAAGACAAAGAAAAGAAAAGAAAATGGTCAGAAGAATCTAGTGGCAAGGTGGGAATAAAGATGCAGACCTACTAGAGAATGGACTTGAGGATATGGGGAGGGCGAAGGGTAAGCTGTGACAAAGTGAGAGAGTGGCATGGACATATATACACCACCAAACGTAAAATAGATAGCTAGTCGGAAGCAGCCGCATAGCACAGGGAGATCAGCTCGGTGCTTTGTGACCACCTAGAGGGGTGGGATAGGGAGGGTGGGAGGGAGGGACATGCAAGAGGGAAGAGATATGGGGACATATGTATATGTATAACTGATTCACTTTGTTATAACGCAGAAACTGACACACCATTGTAAAGCAATTATACTCTAATAAAGATGTTACAATTTTTTTAAAATAAATAAGTAAACTTCCCAAATATCAAAAATCTAACTAAAGCTCTTTTAGCCTCCAGCTGACTAACATTGCTTAAACCATAAAATTGATATTTAAAGGGTAGGATATTAAAAATATAAAAATCAATTTTTTCATCAAATAACTTTTGAGAGATTGTTCTGTGCCAGACAGCACTATGTGCTTGAAACAGTAGAGTGAACAATGCATACATGGTAACTGCTTGCATATGGCTCCCTATCTGGTGGGGGAGATGGACAAAAAGTAAGCAAGAAAATAAACACATTGTGACAAGTGCTGAAATCAACCAGGATGTTGAAACAGGGAATGACAAAGGGGTTTACTCCAGTGTGATAAATTTTCCCACTCTAGTGTGGAAAGATTTTCCAAGGATGTGACAGTAGTGTTGAGCATTAAAGGATGAGAGAACAGAAAAGGATCCAAGAGGAAACATGACTAAGATTCAAGAAATGTTGATGTTTTGTAGCCAAGCTCTGACTCTCTATGTATATTCAAATTTAGTTCCCTCAACTTTAAAATGGGAATAATAATATGAAATATGTTGTTGCAGGCAAGAAGTCCAAAGAAATTCTGGGCATTTCAAAGAATGGCACTGTAGATCAAAGGAAATTATTTTACTCAAAATTTATTAAGCAACTGTAGGAATCTAAGAATTCTATGGTTCCCGCATCCAGAAATTACATTAATAAATTGGAATGATAGAGTAATACATTTCTTGATGTTTCCTGTAAGAATTTTTTTTTCTTTTCGGGATCTCATAGAATTATTCACAAAACTAAGAAATTAGCATTAGAATAACAATATTAACTAAACTACAGACTTTATTAAGATATCATCACTTTTTTTCACTAATGCTTCAGGAGCCCATGTTGCATTTAGTTATCACATCTCCTTATTCTCCTCTTCTCTATGACAATTTCTCCGTCTTCCCTTCTTTTTCTTTCATGACCTTGACGTTTTTGAAGAACATTGGTCAGATATTTTATAGAAAATTCCTTAATTTTGATTTGTCTGATGTTTTCTCATGATTAGATTGAGGTTATTTTTTGTGAAGAATACCACAGAAATGAGTACTCTTCTCAGTGCACCCTGTCAGTGAAATAAGCCAGGCACAGAAAGACAAATACTGCATAAATCCACTTCTATGAGGCATCAGAAATAGTTATGGACAAAGAATGTTGCCTGCTATTTCAGACAACAAAGGACGCTGTAGCCATAAAGCCGTTAGCCACTGCAGCCAACCCCAATGGTGCACCCCGAGGGGATTCAAGATGGAGAAAAACAGGATAGGGCCTTAGGCAGTTAAGGTGCATATCAAAGGAATAATTTCAACAGCCCAGACTCCTGCATCTTCCATACATAGTAAAACGCTAAATTCATTAACTTGAGATGTCTGTTTCTTTAATTAGCAGTAATTTTTCATGATCACTATTGGGATTTGTTTCTTTGTTTGTTTTTTGTTTTTTTGTTTTTTGCAAAAACTCCTATATATCCTGGCTCCCCTTCTTCAGAACAGTCCCTCAGAGCTATCTGAGAGGCTCTCTCCCCAGGCTATAGTCTTCAGTAAGGCCATGAATAAAACATAATTCTCAACTTCTTGGTTGTGCATTTTTTTTCAATCAATAGTTTTGGCAACCAATGAAGGGACCCAGAACAGACTTCTCTCCCTCACTTGAACTCTTCAAGGAACAAGATCCTTGCTACCAAAAGAGGACTTTTGTGCCCTTCCGCCTCCTCAGAGAGTCCAGATGAATTTGGGTGAATCTCTCCTGGTTCTCAATCTCCCAATTATTGGTTTGATGATCCTGAGTTTTATTTGGTGGTGTCTAATAAGTACCTGGCCCCACAATTGAAAAATACTAGAGAGTGACCCACAATTGAAAGATACTGGGGGAGCCCAGTAGAAAGACACTGGGATTTGCTCAGTTGAGAGACACAGAGCAGTCTGGACTGTCTAATTAAGTGAGAGGCTGGTGGCAATGAAAATTCTATTAACTATCTAGTTAAGAAGAAAAAGAAATTTTATTCCAGTCAAAATGAGGATCATAACCTGGGAAGCAGACTCTCAGAAAGCTGAGAAGTCTTCCACCTGTTAGAAGTCAAAGGTACAGTCATACACATTTTTGAGACAAAGGATCATACATCAAAATGACATATTGATAGTTTATATAAAGTTCACCAAGGATACATAGACCAGGTAAGTATGTATCATACAAAGTGAACAGCAAGTCACCATGACCCCCTACAGAGCTGGGAAAGAACACTATTCTTTAAGAATATGGACCAAACAGCTGTTATGTTTCCTGCTTGTCACTTGTCTTTATACTCCATTAAATATCATAAACTTCTCTGAAACATTCATATAGTTTCTCTTAAAGCAGACTTCTGCTGTGAGCATTAAAAAAAGCAAGAAATACTGGATAATTGTATTAATCAGGTGTTTATGTAATTCCCACCTGCCCCACTAAATTACTTTGCTTTTTTTTTTTTTTTTTTTTACAATAACAAATCAGGGAGAAAGTGTGGAATAATCCTGGTAAGTATGTTATTATATATACTTATATCATCTATTCATAATACATTGTCTTAGATATGTATTTAATGTGTAGATGAAAATAATGCTATATAAAATACTTCGGGTTTGAGGAAAGATGGTGTGATAGGAAGTGTTGACTTAAAAAATATTCACAACCTAAAAGTTGAGAGTTAACTTTTATTCAGCAGAAATTTTTAGGATTTCAAGCCCGGGAGGCAGCATCTCTAGTAATCCTGAGAGAACTGCTCTGAGGAGGCCAGCTGGGGAGCCAAGTTGTATAGAAGTTTTGCAACAAAGGGCAGGTAGTCTGAACATCAAAAGATTATTGTTAATTGAAGAAAACCAGATATCCCAAGTTAAGGAATTTAGTGCCTTTCTATGTATGGGAAGATGCAAGAGTCTGGACTCACTGAAATCATTCCTTTGATATGCACCTCAGCTATCTAGGGCCAGTATCCTGTATTTTCACATCCTGAGTTTCCTCAGGGCTCAGAGTGGCTGCAGTCTGATGGCTGGTAAATGACAGGTATTCCTTCCCTACTGAGTTACCTCAGGGCTCACCGGCTCATGTCGGAGGGCTGCAATCGCTGATGACTGTGACATCTTTTGTTTACTGATAAGGTAGGCAATTTTCCATTTATCAGAAGAATTCTAAGAATGACCCCTGTCAACTACAAATTGGCACTTGCCATCTACCTCTATAAGGATTAAATCATGTGCTGCTACAGCTGCTGACTTTCAACACTCCTGAAAGGAGTTCAGGGTGGAGAGCAGAAGTGAGGCACTGGGTGCTCTGGGAAAAACTGGCAGAACAGGTCTTCAGATAGTTAGATATTTTCAGGAGCCGATTTTATGAGCCCAATTCTTGTATCTCCTCATATCTAGAAAAGCACTAAAATCCTTCATGGTGACGACTGCTCCTTGTGACTAGCAGTAACCTTCACAAGACTAGCAGAAAACTTCTGCAAAAATATGTGCTTGATTGCATGTACTCCCCCTTCACCAAAATCACATATATACTGACCTACCTCCGAACCTCTTTGGAGAAGTTTCTCAGAGCTATCTGAGATGCTATCTCCCAGGCTGTAGTCCTCATTTTGCCCAAAATAAAACTTAACTTGCATCTCTCACGTTGTGCATTTTTTTTAAGTCGACACCCTGAAAGACCCTCACCTTTGTATACTCCCTTCCTCCTTAAGTGTAGGCAGAACCTGTGAAAATGATAAGCTATCACTCTGATGAATGGGTAATCAGACAATATTCTGATATTTTAGTAGGTGTGATTTCAGAAGCACGCAGCAGTAAGTGGCAGCTTGTAGCAAGCAGCAGCGAGCGGTAGCGGGAAGCAAGATCTTATTTACTGGACTAAGAGTCCTAACCACTAGACCACAGAGGCCAGGGGCTAGGGCACAGGTCTCCCAGTTTTTGCCTGCCTTATAGGGAAATAATTAAGGCCAGGAGGCAAAAGGTAAAGAGAAAAGTAAAAAGTTTATTGGAAAAGCGGAGTACATGCGGAAAGACTCACGGGCGAACTCAGAGAGTCGTGCGTTTGAGAAGTTTAAATTCTTTATAAGGGGGAAGTTTTCTGGGTCTTTGTCTCCCTTCTGGCCAATCATCTTGTTTTGTCCCCACTGGCTAATTTGTCTCAGGACCCTTCCCTTAGGTACGCACACACCTCTTGGTCAAGAGGGATCCTGACATGAAGACGTCTGGGAGAAGCAAAAGTCACCGTGACCTGGAGTTTTCCCCTGACTTTTGACCGCCACAGAGCCTTTCTGCACATGCGTAGTGTATCCCTTGCCCCAAGGAGGGGGAGTGGGGAGCGGAGATCTCTTGATCCTTTACTCAAAAAAGGTTTTGTCCCTCTTTGTTCTTGCCATGACTGTTATCTTAAGGCATCCATAAGAGACAAAGCTTGGCTATTTACCCTGTCTCTGTCATTGCTTCCATTTCAGAGAGCAAACAGGAGGCTGATTTTAAATGTCTAACCTGAAGCCCACCTATCTCCTGTCTCAGGAAATGCAAACAGGAGGCTAGCTGTAAGTGTCTGGCCTGAAGCCCACTTTTCCTGCCCCATGAAATGTAAACAGGAAGCTGGTTGTAAATGCCTAACCTGGAGCTCGTTTATCTCCTGCCTCAGGTGTAGCCTATGAGAAATGACCTTTCATTTGTAGAATATATGCTGTGGTTCAAACCAGGAGTTGAGGAATGATTAAATGACCTGAGCAAACTAGCTAAGAACTGATATGATAAAGGAAAATATTTTTTCTGAGCGTTAGTAATTTTAGTATAAGTACAAATTTTTGACATCCATATCATAAACATGAGGTTGCCAATTTATCAAATATGTTTTGGACATTAATCAATAACTTTGCTTCTATTGATATGGTTTGGTCATTAGTCATATAGTGTGTATCACAAAATGTATACGTTAATTTTGACTAAGGGCGATAGAAAGCACTCATGTTACTGAGAAGAGATTATAACTATTACCCAATATCTATTTGAAGGAATTATACTTCTTGGATAATTAATAATGAGGTTTATTTAAGGCACAGCAGAGAAACCTACAGATGTCTTTGTGTTTGGCCTTGAACATTGGGAAATAGATATAAAATCAGTAAAAATAAAGGCATAAATAAAAATAATGAGACAGGGACTTCCCTGGTGGCGCAGTGGTTAAGAATCCACCTATCGGGCTTCCCTGGTGGCGCAGTGGTTGAGAATCTGCCTGCTAATGCAGGGGACACGGGTTCGAGCCCTGGTCTGGGAAGATCCCACATGCCGTGGAGCAACTGGGCCCGTGAGCCACAACTACTGAGCCTGCGCGTCTGGAGCCTGTGCCCCGCAATGGGAGGGGCCGCGATAGTGAGAGGCCCGCGCACCGCGATGAAGAGCGGTCCCCGCACCGCGATGAAGAGTGGCCCCCGCTTGCCGCAACTAGAGAAAGCCCTTGCACGAACTGAAGACCCAACACAGCCAAAAATAAATAAATAAATAAATAAATAAAGTAGCTATAAAATTAAAAAAAAAAAAAAAAAAGAATCCACCTATCAATGCAGGGGACATGGGTTCCAGCCCTGGTCCAGGAAAATCCCACATGCTGCGGAACAGCTAAGCTCGTGTGCCACAACTACCGAGCCTGTGCACTAGAGCCTGCAAGCCACAACTACTGAGCCCGTGAGCCTAGAGCCCGTGCTCCACAACAAGAGAAGCCACCGCAATGAGAAGCCCGTGTACCACAACGAAGAGTAGGCCCCCGCCCGCCACAACTAGAGAAACCCTGCGCCCAGCAAAGAAGACTCAACATAGCCAAAAATAAAATAAATAAAATAAATTTATATAAAAAAAATGAGACAGAGAAAATATTACAGATTTGTCAATGTCGTGCTTTGCTTCTTAATACTTGTGAGGCAGTTATATATTATCATTAATAGTAAGGGAGGCAATGTGCCTTGTTTCAAATCTCAAATGCTTCATACTTTCTCACCGTTGTAAATGTTGTCCATTTTGAAAGTAACAGATGCTCTCATTCATCTTTTTGCTAATCTGTATTAGACAGATGTCCCTACATTGCTCAGAGCTCTCAGAGTCTCTTAACGCTAGGCAATAGCACTTGCTTGAAATATTGGAAGATGCCAGTAAATTTCTTTCTTTAAGCATTTTGTTCTTGATGAGAAACCTTTTCCTAAATGCTTAGCACAAAATTTAAAAAGTCACAATTTTGAAAAGACTAAAAATGCAAACTTAAAAGGGGATGAGAAAGGGAAAACTAGGGATTGATAGCTAATGGGTAATGGGTTTCTTTTCAGGTAATAATAGTATTCTGGAATTAGAGTGTGGTTATTGGTTGCACAATTCTGTGGATATACTAAAAACAACTGAATTGTACACTTTAAAATAGCTAATTGTATCTCTATAAAAAAGGGGAAGCTAGAGATGTAGATTTCTATTTGTAATATGTGAATAAGATTTTTGAAAATACCTCTGACATTGAATCACCATGGTTAATTTAACAATGAGGATGCCAAAGATGCATGCATGCATCTATCTTCTTTCCTCCATGAAATAGCTCACTGTTCTCATTAATAGGCTGCTACATTTTGCTACAAAGCAAGAAATACTGGAAGAGAGTATAGAGTAAAAGAAACATGAATTTAAGCTTGTTCAACCTTATAATTACTTCCACTCAATCTTTGGTCATCCAGTTTTATTTTTAACAAGTCAGAGGTAAAACTAACATTGACCTCTATATTTTGCTATCCTAGTAGGATAGTGTAGGTAAATACATTGAATACAAGCATGCCCTGTTCTTTAGTAGATTATTATCAGAGCCATCACAATGAGACAATATAGAGAGGACTAACATATAGCTATCTCTATAGGGTGAAGTTTATTGAATAGTACAGCTGATCCTCAAATAACAGAGTTTTAAACTGTGCAGGTCCACTTATATGTGACTTTTTTTCAATAGTAAATAATCCAGCACTACATGATCTGAGGTTGGTTAAATCTGTGAATGCAGACCATGGGTACCAAGGAAACGCCTATATGGAGGGCTGATTCTAAAGTTAATACAGAGAGGAGATTCAAGACGGCGGAAGAGTAAGACACGGAGATCAACTTCCTCCCCACAGATACATCAGAAATACATCTACATGTGGAACAACTCCTACAGAACACCTATTGAACGCTGGCAGAATACCTCAGACCTCCCAAAAGGCAAGAAACTCCCCACGTACCTGGGTAAGGCAAAAGAAAAAAGAAAAAACAGAGACAAAAGAATAGGGATGGGACCTGCACCAGTGGGAGGGAGCTGTGAAGGAGGAAAAGTTTCCACACACTAGGAAGCCCCTTCACGGGCAGAGAGTGTGGGTGGCAGAGGGGGGAAGCTTCAGAGCCACGGAGGAGAGTGCAGCAACAGGGGTGCAGAGGGCAAAGTGGAGAGATTCCCGCAGAGAGGGTCGGTGCTGACCAGCACTCACCAGCCAGAGAGGCTTGTCTGCTCACCTGCCGGAATGGGTGGGGGCTGGGAGCTGAGGCTCCGGCTTCGGTAGGATCTCAGGGAGAGGACTAGGGTTGGCTGCGTGAACACAGCCTGAAGGGGGCTAGTGCACCACAGCTAGCCAGGAGGGAGTCCAGGAAAAAATCTGGAACTGCTGAAGAGGCAAGAGACTTATTCTTGCCCCTTTGTTTCCTGGTGGGTGAGGAGAGGGGATCAAGAGCACTGCTTAAAGGAGCTCCAGAGATGGATACGAGCCACGGCTATCAGCGCAGACCCCAGAGAAGGGCATGAGATGTGAAGGCTGCTACTGCAACCACCAAGAAGCTTGTGTGCAAGCACAGGTCACTATCCACACCTCCCCTCCTGGGAGCCTGTGCAGCCTGCCACTGCCAGGGTCCCATGATCCAGGGACAATTTCCCCAGGAGAACACACGGCATGCCTCAGACTGTTGCAACAGCACGCCACCCTCTGCCACCCCAGGCTTGCCCGGCAGCCCCGCACTCTGTACCCCTCCCTCCCCACGGCCTGAGTGAGCCAGAGCCCCAGAATCAGCTGCTCCTTTAACCCCGAGAGAAGACAGACTCCCTCAGGCGACCTACATGCAGAGGCGGGGTCAAATCCAAAGATGAATCCCAGGAGCTTTTCGAACAAAGAAGAGAAAGGAAAATCTCTCCCAGCAGCCTCAGGAGCAGTGGATTAAATCTCCACAGTCAACGTGATGTACCCTGCATCTGTGGAATACCTGAATAGACAGCGAATCATCCAAAATTGAGGAGGTGGACGTTGGGAGCAATGATATATATTTTTTTTCCCTTTTTCTCTTTTTGTGAGTGTGTATTTGTATGCTTCTGTGTGTGATTTTGTCTGTATAGCTTTGCTTTTACCATTTGTCCTAGGGTTCTGTCTGTAAGTTTCATTTGTTTTATTTTTTTTATTATTTATTTTTAGTATAGTTTTCAGTGCTTGTTATAATTGGTGGGTTTCTTTTTGGTTTGGTTGTTCGCTTCTTTCTTTCTTTTTTAATTACTTTCAAAAATTTTTAAATAATTATTTTCTGTTTTTTATTTTAATAAGTTTTATTTTATTTCATTTTATTTTATTCTATTTTATCTTTTTCTTTCTTTCTTTCCTTCTCTCTTTCTCCCTTTTATCCTGAGCCGTGTGGATGACACGCTCTTGGTGCTCCACCCAGGCGTCAGGGCTGTGCCTCTGAGGTGGGAGAGCCAAGTTCAGGACACTGATCCACCAGAGACCACCCAGCTCCACATAATATCAAATGGTGAAAATCTCCCAGAGATCTCCATTTCAACGCCAAGACCCAGCTCCACTCAACGGCAAGCAAGCTACAGTGTTCAACGCCCTATACCAAACAGCTACCAAGACAGGAACACAACCCCACCCACTAGCAGACAGGCTGCCTAAAATCATAATAAGGTCACAGACACCCAAAAACACACCACCAGACTTGGTCCTGCCCACCAGAAAGATAAGATCCAACTTAATCCACCAGAACAGAGGAACTAGTCCCCTCTACCAGGAAGCCTACACAACCCCCTGAACCAACCTTAGCCAGTGGGGGCAGGCACCAAAAACAATGGAAACTACGAACTTGCAGCCTGCGAAAAGGAGACCCCAAACACAGTAAGTTAAGCAAAATGAGAAGACAGAGAAACACACAGCAGATGAAGGAGCAAAGTAAACACCCACCAGCCCTAAAAAATGAAGAGGAAATAGGCAGTCTACCTGAAAAAGAATTCAGAATAATGATAGTAAAGATGATCCAAAATCTTGGAAATAGAATGGAGAAAATACAAGAAACATTTAACAAGGACCTAGAAGAACTAAAGAGCAAACAAACAATCATGAACAACACAATAAATGAAATTAAAAATTCTCTAGAAGGGATCAATAACAGAATAACTGAGACAGAAGAATGGATAAGTGACCTGGAAGATAAAATAGTGGAAATAATTACTGCAAAGCAGAATAAAGAAAAAAGAATGAAAAGAATTAGGGACAGTATCAGACACCTCTGGGACAATATTAAACGCACCAACATTCGAATTATAGGGGTCCCAGAAGAAGAAGAGAAAAAGAAAGGAAATGAGAAAATATTTGAAGAAATTAGTTACAAACTTCCCTAATATAGGTAAGGAAACAGTTAACCAAGTCCAAGAAGCACAGAGAGTCCCATACAGGATAAATCCAAGGAGAAACATGGCAAACTATATCAAAAATTAAATACAAAGAAAAAATATTAAAAGCAGCAAGGGAAAAACAACAAATAACATACAGAGGAATCCCCTTAAAGTTAACAGATGATCTTTCAGCAGGAACTCTGAAAGCCAGAAGGGAGTGGCAGGACACATTTAAAGTGATGAAAGGGAAAAACCTACAACCAAGATTACTCTATCCAGCAAGGATCTCATTCAGATTTGACGGAGAAATGAAAACCTTTACAGAGAGGCAAAAACTAAGACAATTCAGCACCACCAAAGCAGCTTTACAACAAATGCTAAAACAACTTCTCTAGGCAGGAAACGCAAGAGTAGGAAAAGACAATAACAAACAATACAAACAACCTACAATAACAAACCCAAAACAATTAAGAAAATGGTAATAGGAACATACAAATTGATAATTACCTTAAATGTAAATGGATTAAATGCCCTAACCAAAAGACATAGACTGGCTGAATGGATACAAAAACAAGACCCGTATATATGCTGCCTACAAGAGACCCACTTCAGACCTAGGGACACATACAGACTGAAGGTGAGGGGATGGAAACAGATATTCCAGGCAAATGGAAATCAAAAGAAAGCTAGAGTAGCAATTCTCATATCAGACAAAATAGACTTTAAAACAAACACTATTACAAGAGACAAAGAAGGACACTACATAATGATCAAGGGTTCAATGCAAGAAGAAGATATAACAATTGTAAATATTTATGCACCCAACATAGGAGCACCTCAATACATAAGGCAAATATTAACAGCCATAAAAAGGGAAATCAACAGTAACACAATCATAGTAGGGGACTTTAACACTCCACTTTCACCAATGGCCAGATCATCCAAAATGAAAATAAATAAGGAAACACAGCTTTAAATGATACATTAAACAAGATGGACTTAATGCATATTTATAGGACATTCCATCCAAAAACAATAGAATACACTTTTTCTCAAGTGCTCATGGAAAATTCTCTGGGATAAGACATATCTTGGGTCAAAAGTCAAGCCTTGGTAAATTTAAGAAATTTGAAATCATATCAAGTATCTTTTCTCACCACAACGCTGTGAGACTAGATATCAATTACAGAAAAAATCCTGCAAAAAATACAAACACGTGGAGGATAAACAATACACTACTTAATACCCAAGAGATCACTGAAGAAATCAAAGAGCAAATCAAGAAATACCTAGAAACAAATGACAATGAAAACACGATGACCCAAAACCTATGGGATGCAGCAAAAGCAGTTCTAAGAGAGAAGTTTATAGCAATACAATCCTATAAAAGGATCCTAAAAAAGAAACATCTCAAATAAACAACCTAACCTTACACCTAAAGCAATTAGAGAAAGAAGAACAAAAAAACCCAAAGTTAGCAGAAGGAAAGAAATCATAAAGACGAGATCAGAAATAAATTTAAAAGAAGTGAAGGAAACGATAGCAAAGCTCAATAAAATTAAAAGCTGGTTCTTTGAGAAGATAAACAAAATTGATAAACCATCAGCCAGACTCATCGAGAAAAAAAGGGAGAAGACTCAAATCAATAGAGTTAGAAATGAAAAAGGGGAAGTAACAACTGACACTGCAGAAATACAAAGGATCATGAGAGATTACTACAAGCAACTCTATGCCAACAAAATTGACAGCCTGGAAGAAATGAACAAATTCTTAGAAATGCACAACCTGCCGAGACTGAACCAGGAAGAAATAGAAAATATGAACAGAGCAATCACAAGCCCTGAAATTGAAACTGTGATTAAAAATCTTCCAACAAACAAAAGCCTAGGACCAGAAAGCTTCACAGGCGAATTCTTTCAGACATTTAGAGAAGAGCTAACACCTAACCTTCTCAAACTCTTCTAAAATGTAGCAGAGGGAGGAACACTCTCAAATTCATTCTACGAGGCCACCTACACCGATACCAAAACCAGACAAAGATGTCACAAAAAAGGAAAACTACAGACCAATATCACTGATGAACATAGATGCAAAAATCCTCAACAAAATGCTAGCAAACAGAATCCAACAACACATTAAAAGGATCATACACCATGATCAAGTGAGGTTTATCACAGGAATGCAAGGATTCTTCAATATACGCAAATCAATCAATGTGATACACCATATTAACAAATTGAAGGAGAAAAACCATATGATCATCTCAATAGATGCAGAGAAACTTTTGACAAAATTCAACACCCATTTGTGATAAAAACCCTCCAGAATGTAGGCATAGAGGGAACTTACCTCAACATAATAAAGGCCATATATGACAAACCAACAGCCAACATCGTCCTCAATTGTGAAAGAGTGAAACCATTTCCACTAAGATCAGGAACAAGACAAGGTTGCCCACTCTCACCACTGTTATTCAACATAGTTTTGGAAGTTTTAGCCACAGCAATCAGAGAAGAAAAAGAAATAAGAAGAATCCAAATCGGAAAAGAAGAAGTAAAGCTGTCACTGTTTTCAGATGACATGATACTATACATAGAGTATCCTAAAGATGCTGCCAGAAAACTACTAGAACTAATCAATGAATTTGGTAAAGTAGCAGGATGCAAAATTAATCATTAGAGAAATGCAAATCAAAAGTACAAAGCGATATCATCTCACACCAGTCAGAATGGTCATCATCAAAAAATCTACAAACAATAAATGATGGCGAGGGTGTAGAGAAAAGGGAACCCTCATACACTGTTGCTGGGATACAGGCACTATGAGATACAGGCACTATGGAGAACAGTATGGAGGTTCCTTAAGAAACTAAAAATAGAACTACTGTACGACCCAGCAATCCCACTACTGGGCCTATACCCTGAGAAAACCATAATTCAAAAAGAGTCATGTACCACAATGTTCTTTGCATCTCTATTTACAATAGCCAGGACATGGAAGCAACCTAAATGTCCATCAAGAGATGAATGGATAAAGAAGATGTGGCACATATATACAAAGGATTATTACTCAGCCATAAAAAGAAACGAAATTAAGTTATGTGTAGTGAGGTGGATGGACCTAGATTCTGTCATACAGAGTGAAGTATGTCAGAAAGAGAAAAACAAATACCATATGCTAACACATATATATGGAATCTAAAAAAAAAAAAAAAAAGGTCATGAAGAACCTAGGGGCAAGACGGGAATAAAGACACAGACCTAGTAGCAAATGGACTTGAGGACGTGGGGAGGGGGACGGGTAAGCTGGGATAAAGTGAGAGAGTTGTAGTGTATATATGGACATATATACACTACCAAATGTAATAGATAGCTAGTGGGAAGCAGTCGCATAGCACAGGGAGATCAGGTTGGTGCTTTGTGACCAGCTAAAAGGGTGGGTTAGGGAGGGTGGGAGGGAGGGAGACGCAAGAGGGAAGAGATATGGGGATACATGTATACGTATAACTGATTCACTTTGTTATAAAGAAGAAACTAACACACCATTGTAAAGCAATTATACTCCAATAAAAACGTTAAAAAATAAAATAAAAATAATGTTAATACAAAGATTTTCACTTTGCAGAAAGTTGGTGTCCCTTAACTCTCTCCTCCCTGCCCCACCCGTCTGGTTCAAGGATTCAATTGTATATGCTGAGTTCATAGTTGAATTTCATCCTTTAGTCAAAGATGCACTCTTCCATCCAAAGTAGTTTATTTATAATTTCCTTCTGCAAATTTATTCTGATTTGTTTTCACAAAAATGAGTCTTGATAATCTTCCTTTCTCCTTTGTATGCTGCCTGATTTGGCCCACCTCTGACTGATACATAAGTCAACAACCATTGACTCTGATTTTCTCACCTGTTGCCTTCACAGGCAACTAACTGCAATAATAATGCTTGTCTGAAACCAGCCATAATTTAATGTTGGGTGTAGATATATCTGAAACTGTCCAAGAGAAGCTTATTTTTCTACCTGGTGTCAGGGAGGTGGAAATTTCCTCCTCTACTTCTCTTGAGTTCTTGTGGCTGGATTAATACTAAAATTGACACAAGAAAGATTAATAGGAGAAAAAGAAATTTTAATCCATGCACATGGAGATCTCATAGAAATGAGACCTAATAAGTAGCCAAAGAATGCAGCTTTTATACTTTTCAGACAACAAAACAATAAATTTGTGAGGAATTTACAGGGAAAAGAAATTTAGGTTTTGGGTGCTCAATTAGTGAAGGATCTAAACAGAATTTGGCCTTGGGGTGGTAAATTAAAGAGGTAATGAGGTTTGTTTGTTTACACAGGCTTCTCGGCCTAAATTCCCTATCTCTGGGGATAAGGGTATCCTTCTATCTTCAGATGCAGGGAGTATAACTTTCACATGAGAGACTTATTTCCTGCTTTCAGGGAGAGAGAAAGGAGGATCAGAATGTTTCTTTTGCATTGGCCATTTCTTAAGTAACTTTATTTCAGAATAGTCAATATGCAATTGTGGCATATTTGGGAGGAGCCTACCCTGAGCCCCAACGCTGATTATTGAAAAGCACACAACCTTTGCTTCAGTTAATGTGTTTCTCCATCCTATTCATATTAGTTATCTACTTTGTATAACAATTACCCTAAAACTTGGTGGTTTAAGACAGCAAACATTTATTATCTCACAGTTTCTGTGGGTCAGAACCTCCTGGATGCAATTTAGCTGAATGTCACTGCCCCAAAGTCTTTTAGAAGGTTTCAATCAAGGTGTTGGCTGGGGCTGTAGTCTTATCTGAAGGCAAAGCTGAGAGAGGATCAGTTTCCAAGCCTACTCACGTGGTCGAGGCCAGGATTTGATTCCTTCTGGGTTGTTGGACTACAGGCCTCAGTTTCTTACTGGTTTTAGCCAGAGGCCTCCCTCATTTGTTTGTCATATGGTTCTCTCCATTAGGCAGCTTACAACATGGCAGCTTCCTTCAACAGAGCAAAGAAGTGAGAAGAGCCAGAGAGTGCAAGCAAAATATGTTGCAGTGTTTATGTAACCTAGTATCAGAAGTGATATTCCATCACTTTTTCCATAGTTTATTTCTGAGAAGCAAGTCAATAGGTACAGTCCACACTCAAAGTGAAAGTGCATGGACATGAATACCAGGAGGTGGGAAATGTTGGGAAATATTTCAGAGGCAGTTTACCATGTTATCCCATTATCCTGTACTGTATACACTATATACATTATAGATGCTTGCCTTGCTCATGCTTTTTCCCCAAAATCTTAAAAACACTTTGCCCCTCCTCTGTGTCTATCTAAATTCTACCCATTCTTTCCAACCCCAGTCAAGTTCTACCTCCTCCAGAAATGTTTTCCAAATGTATGTTGAGCTCACTTCCCTGAACTCCAATTAAATTCATAAGCAACACCATTTATTCTCTTATTGTTTCATTGTGTATTATTGTCTCAGTTAGCTTGGAAGTTCCTTGAGAACAAGGGTCACGCTTGTCTCTTTTCTTCCATACTTAGCACACATCACTTAGCATGGGATTGAACACAAAATGTGTACCCAATGAATACATGTTTGGTAGTAAATTAAGTTAGAATAGTTAAGGAAGAATAATATATATTAGGATTTCAGGGGGAGCTGCTGGGATGACTATTTTCTTCTTTTCAGGAAGTTGAAAAGAATGACTCCACTGTGAATTTACCTGTCTGAGCATGTAAAATTAGGTTGTCTATACATCTGCTAGTTTGTAATTATCCCTCCAATTTACGTGGAGTAACACTTCCACAGAAATGTTAGCTTAGGGAAAAATTTGAATGATCAAGAGAAGAATCTGGTTATTAGTAGCAGAGAGGTACTTGAGGCATGGGAAGAATAATAATTATTGAGTTCCAATTACAGCAGGATTTTATATTTAATCGCATATTATTGTATCCTCACAATTCTGTTAGATGTTCTTTCAAAAATAAGAAAAGAGAGGATAGGAAAATTTAAGAATATGGTCTGAAAGCTACTACAGTGGTAGAGATGGAAATCAAACCCAGTTCTAATTATAAAGACTCTCCATTTTCCATTGTACCATGTTGCCTCATAAGAATTATAAAAGTATTTTAATATTCCTAATATTCAGACCATTGCTGGTAGAATTTATTGTAATAATAATAACTCTGCTTCATATTTGTATAGTGCCTAAAACATTCTTTTCTAGCTGTTTTCACAACATAGCATACTGATTATGCTCACAGACTCTAGACCTAGAGTGCTTAAATTTGAATTTTGACACTATCACTTAAGTGTTGTGTGACCTTAAGTAAATTGTTTAATTTCTGTGTGTCTCAATTTTCTCACCTGTAAAATGGTGATGATTAATATTATCATCTCATAATGTTGTTGTGAAGATTAAATATATTTGTAAATCATTTGCAGCAATTCTTGTTAAATAATGAATGTTAAATAAAATTTTAATGCAGTATATTATGAGAGGAAGTGTAGGGTAGTGATAACTGACTCTGAACCCAGATTACTTGTGTTCATAATCCTGACTGCCACTAACTAGCTGTATGACTTTAGGAAAACGATTTGACTTCTCAGTGCTTTGAATTTCACATCTGTAAAAGTGAGATAATGGCAATAGATATCACAGGACATTTTTGTGGGGATTAAATGAGTTAATAATACATACCAAGTGCTTAAAACAGTACCTGGACCTTGATAAGCACTATGTAAATCTCAGCTGTTATTTTTATGTGGAATTTCTTACAGTTTACAAAGGCACCTTAAAGTACATTATTTTCTCACCTGATACAAAACAATCTCCTAAGATGAGGTAACCGAGCCACAGAAGAGTGTGATTTGCCTGAAGCTACACAGCTAGTAAGTGGCAAAGCTGTGAGAACAATCTTGGCTTTCTAACTCCAAATCCAGTGTTCTTTCATCTTACTCTGTCCCTCACATAATACTGTGGACAAAGAATGTTGCCTGCCATTTCAGTAAACAAAGGATATTGCAGCCATAAAGCCATCAGCCACTGCAGATGCCCCAGATGGTACAACCTGAGGGGAATCCAGGATAAAGAGAAACAAGATACTGGCCCTAGATAGCTAAGGTGCATATCAAAGGAATGAATTCAATCAGCCCAGACTCTTGGATCTTCCCATACATAGAAAACCACTAAAGTCATTTACTTGAGATGTCTGTTTTTTGTGATTAGCAGTAATATTTTGATGTTCCACTACATGTTTCTTTTTTCAGCAAAAACTTATATATATATATATATATATATATATATATATATATATATATATATATCCTGACTCCTCCCTTACTTCTTTGGAACAGTCCCTCAGAGATATCTGAGAGGCTGCCATCCCAGGCTATGGTCCTCAGTAAGGCTGCCAAATAAACATAATTCTCAACATTTAGGTTGTGAATTTTTTTCAGTTGACAATTTTGGCGATCAACGAAGGGACCCAAAACAGACTTCTCTCCTTCACCTGAACTCAATGAGGAACCAGAGCCTTGGTACCAGCAGAGGCCTCTTGCTCTTGACTGCCTCCTCAGAGACTCCAGATAAATTTGGGTGAGTCTCTTCTGGTTTTCAGATGTCCTGTTATTGGCCAATGATCTTAAGTTTTATTCAGTTGTGTTAAACGCATCTCTGGAGGTATAGGTTGTCCTTGAAACTTAGTTTCAAGAAGAGGTAACTGGGTTATCCTCAGTTGAAAGGCACTGGGAAGATTTTCCTCAGTTGAGAAGCACTGTGAAGATTTTATTTTACTTACAAGTACTTGCTTAATTGAGAATTAAAAGATATCTTACCCTAAAAATGGCAAAATTTGGGTTCGTTTGACATTCCAAAATTAATATTTTTTGTGTGTGAAGCTAGAAAAAACTGGCTTGTTAAAAGAACTTTTCAGAATTCTGACCTTAAAGGAGCAAAAGCACTTTAAGGAAGAACTTGCATTTTTCTTCCTGTGTCTTTGAGATATAAATATTCTACATGATCTTCTTAGGCATTTTTTGAGAGTTTTGTCTCTGCCATTAAGAAGGTACACATATGGGGTACATTTGGCAGCCAGTCGAATAGACTGGGATTCTGAGCAGTTTTTTGTTTGTTTGTTGTTTTGTTGTTTGTTTTTCTTTTCTGTCTTGCTCTGCCAATTCTCAGGGAAATTTGACCTAAGGGGTCCCAGCCCATAAAGGGGCCTTTGACATCTTAACCTTGATTATGTCCACCTGTGCAACAGGGAGTCTCTGCTTCCCCTCAATGGATCTTACAAAGGCTAACGAAAACATTAGGATAATTAATGTTAATTAGGTTGATTAACAGGGAAGTAAGGAAAAAAGAACTGAAAGTAAAGTCTAAAGATTTCTTCCCAACAAAGGTGAAAAATTTAAAGGGACTCATCCCAAAAGGACAAAAATCTTTAGATGGTTTTTAAGGAATGGGATAAATAAAATGGACGTTAATGGGATTAAAACAAAGGTTTTGATACAACACTACCTAAGGTTGACTGGGCCAAAGGGACCCCCTTATTGGTCGCCAACATTAAAGAGCCCCAAAGTTACATATATATATTTAAAAAGCTAGAAGAAAATTACACTGAGATACATAACCAACAATTACTTGGGGCAACAGTTAGGTCAATTAATCAAATTAAAAGATTGACTAAAGGTTTTGTTTCTCTTGGCTCAACCTCTCACTTGGGGATCCCAGAGCCTTTTGTACAAAAGTAGATAAAATGGATTGTCAGGAGATAAAAAGAAAGGAAAGCTTCTAGGACTCCTTGTAAGAAAAAGGCTTGTTGATGGGGTGCTAATGGAAACTAGTTAATGGTATAAAAGTTGATAGAATTGAGATGAAATTTTATAAAAAATGATATATTTAAATGGGCTTTAGATAAGATGGTTACATCTCTTTTGCCTGATTATATTGTGGGATAGACATTATGTCTCACTAGGGAATGTTTCCCCTGCTTGGTATTATAAGACAGGGCATAAAAATCTGCCTTTCAGGAAATATTGATATTAATTTAACATACTAAAGGAAACCAACAGGGTTTCCTGAGCCCACACAATATAAAATAAAACTGGGAGCTAATGTTGAGGGAATAATAAAACAATAACAGAGGTTTTTTTTGTTTGTTTGTTTGTTTTGTTTTTTGTCTCTTGCTCTGGGTTTAATTTGTGCACTCACACACAGGGCCTTTGTTGAATACCTTGTGCAAATTTTTGATGGTATGATAAATTGAGCCCTAAAGTTCTAGAACACAGAACTCTTGATTTTGAGTTGAGTTGGAAATATTCTCATTGATATAAAAAAGCAAATTTAAAAAAATATGTAGTTGGGCAAATCAATCTTTGAAAATCATTTAGGCAGCAGACCGGTTCTTTGAGGAATTAAAAGCAAGTGTCTCTGTCTTGCGTATCTCTACAAATCAGAAATGTAAATACAACTCACAGTTACCTCAGACTGAGCCTAACTGAGGTCAATCTGGTAGTACCTGAAATCAAAGGGGAAAAACTAGGAAAAAAAGGGCCTTTTTATACACAGACCACTGGAAAGGTTCCCTCACCCAAAATCTAATTCACAGCTTCTTTAAGGATTTATTGAGGACAAATTCAAATCTTAAAAACCTTTCCCACAAAAAATAAAGCCTTTGTCATCTGAGCAAACAAATTTAACTTATTCCAACTCTTATTCATAAACTAGTAAGTTTATATTGCAATATGTGATTCATAACTAAGTTTTTATTTATTTATTATTTTTATTTTTGGCTGTGTTGGGTCTTCGTTTCTGTGTGAGGGCTTTCTCCAGTTGCGGTGAGTGGGGGCCACTCTTCATCGCGGTGCGCGGGCCTCTCACTATCGCGGCCTCTCTTGTTGCGGAGCACAGGCTCCAGACGCGCAGGCTCAGTAATTGTGGCTCACGGGCCCAGTTGCTCCGCGGCACGTGGGATCTTCCCAGACCAGGGCTCGAACCCGTGTCCCCTGCACTGGCAGGCGGATTCTCAACCACTGCGCCACCAGGGAAGCCCCATAACTAAGTTTTTAAAGTGAAGCCGTGAGATCTCTAGTTTTGTCTGTTTATATGTCTGTGCATACATTATACATATGATATCTCTACCTCTGGATAATATTATCAAAATTAAATTCATGAAAGAGCTCTATGTAATTGACTTAAAAGTAAGCAATTACAAGTTACGTATTTCTAAATATAAAGGAACCTTCCCAGAATGAATTTCAGGTTCACATGGTCTAGGAATATTCAGTATTAAATTAATATCTGGTATTAAAGCTAGCTTAAGCTTCTTGGTTTAATCAATACAGACATGTCTTACTTTTATTGTACCTAGGTTTACTGAAGGTCAATAAGCTTATATTAAATCTTTCTGTTGCAGAGTTTGCCAGCAAGGAAACAAAATTAACTTGGCATGATGATATTTTCATAAGTTAAAAAACAAAGGTAAATGAGATAAAAGTTTTCAGGTGAACTCTTTAGGAATAATTATGTTCTGCATATGTCTATCTAAAAGAAGTTCTCCAGGCTGTCTGGTAAAAATTTAGAGTTTTCTAAGTTAAATTATGGAATTCATTGAATATCCAAATCATTTCAAATAAGATAAAATACTGGAACATTGACTGCTAAACGGGTGTAAGTTTACCTATTTTTGTCTTCTTACAAGAAGAAAACTAAAGATATTGGGTGTACTAGACACATGTCTTGTACCATACTGAGGAAAGTATGCTATGAGAAGATGTATATTTCTAGACATTATGGAATAGTCCTAAATTTTCCAGTCAGGAAATGCTAATATGACAAACAGTTCACAATTAGTTGCTTGTCGGTTTTTGCTAGAGATTAAGGTTTTTAAGGGTTAAAATTGTAATATGTAATTAAAGCTACTGGGATAATAAGGGAAACATTTCCATATGCAAGAAAAGTAGGATGTGTGTTTTCAGCAAAGGAAGGTACAGGGAATGGAATTGCATTTTGTTAAGGGGAAATGAAATGATTTTTCTTTGTCCTAAAACTGGTTATTTCTAAATGGAAAAGAAAAATAAGACATAAACTAATATAGATAGAAAAAGTTGTGGAAGAATTGTAAACAGGGAGCCCTGAGACAAGAGTGTTGTACAAGGTCAAGCTGCAATTGGATTGAATTTAGTTAGGTAAATGAATTTTGTTACTAACCGTGGGCTGATGCAGGACTGGAGTTTAGTTCTTTCTGTTAAGAGAACAACGATTTCTTGGATTGTTGACACCCATGGGAACCTCTGATCTGTAGTCAGTTGATTAGAATCACAGTTTAAGAAACCTGGACTTTTGGCTAGGCTCTGAAGTAGCGGCGGGTTGGCGGGGGTGGGGAGGGTGTTGGGTGTCTTTTAAAGCTGAGCCCTTAACCTGTGGGATCTGATGGTATCTCCAGGTAGATTGTCAGAATTGAGTTGAATTTTAGGACATCCAGCTGGTGTCTCAGAATTGCTTGGTGTTGTGTGGGAAACCCTTGCTACACACACACACACACACACACACACACACACACACACACGTATTGAAATTGGGTTCAGGAACCCCAAAGACTACAAAAACCTTTTCTTTTTTTCTTTCTTTCTTTCTTTCTTTCTTTCTTTCTTTCTTCTCTTCCTTCCTTCCTTCCTTGCTTTCTTTCTTTTCTCTCTTTCTTACTATTTAGCTATGTATCCAACTGTAGGCAGATAGAGTAGGAGATCCCTGAAGAAAAAGAACCAGGCATAGCTTTCTTGACATAAGAGACGCTATTTTAGGCCTAGGCCAATTTGTGATCTAAGCCTGGCCACAATGCTTGCCCATGAAGAAAAACATGTCTCAGTAGTTAATGATTGTAAGGAACAAATGAATGTAGGAACAAGCAGCTATTACCAGGCCAGGGGAATAACCATATCAGAGACAATAAATCAGTCACTAAGACTCCCAGTTCTGTTTCAAAGTTAAAGAATAGCCTGACACACATTCTTGAGCTGTTTTACAGGGTCCAAACCCCCTTAAACAATCAGCCACCAGACTAACTGGAGCCAGAGAATTGATAATGCTGCACTTTGCTGGCCTTTGTGACTTCAATCAACTAAAACCTTAACTCCAACCTAAGATGGCTCTTGCCCCAATTCTATGCTAAATTGCTGTTTGAGCAAGTCCCCTAATGGATATGCATGAACTTAAAACTTCCTCAATTTTACTGTTTTGTAGACAGTAGACTGCTTTGGTGTTCTCCTTACTTGTTGCAAGTAATAAAATTTTTCCTTCTTCTGTTCTTTGGCTTGGTTGTGTCTTTTGTTTTGACATCCACCAACAGGCAAACCGAGGTCTTGGGTAACACAACTATCTGTCTAATTAAAATCCATGAGTTCATACTGATTCTTCCAATACCATTTCAATAACACTTCAAGGTTTGTTCTAGCCTTCCCCCTTTCTTTGTTAGTTCTTTCTCTGAGAGTGAGAAATGAGACCTTTGTTATCTACAGTATATTTACATATTTGTTCAACTTTAATATACAAATAAATTAGTTTCAGAATCTCTAATCCATAAGCCAGTGAGAAGTAACTTTGTCCCCTGGGGTATAATGTTTGTGTGCAGGGTTTTTTGTACTTTTTTTTTTTTTTTGGTATTAGAGTATCTAGTCAAAGCACTGTTTCCCAAAGTTATCTAGGTCAGCTTCATTCTTCTCTATGTTTTTCAATATAATTATGTGATTCACTTGTAATACAATTGGATTTATTTTTTACAGTCTACTTTCCCCACCTCATTTTGGTTGACTTTTTAAATTAATATATAATAAAATTCACTTTTTGTTGTGTATAGTTCTGTGCATTTTGAAATGCATAGAGTCATATGTCCATCAACAAACTTCCATATAGAAGAGTTTCATCACCCCAAACTTCCCCAGTACTATCCCCTTATAGTTACCCCTCCCCATATGCCCAAACATTGGCATCCACTGATCTATTTTCCTCTCCATAGTTATGGCTTCTTCAGAGTGTCATACAAATGGAATTATACAATATAAAGATTTTGAGTTTGGCTTCTTCAACTTTGCAAAGTACATTTAAGGTTCATCTATGTTGATGCATTAATCAATAGCTCATTCCTTTCTATTGCTATGTAGTATTCCCTTGTATGGATGTACCATTGTTTTTTAATCACTCAGTGGTTAATGGACACCTAAATTGTTTCCATTTTTTGACAATTATGAATAAAGCTGCTGTAAATGTTTGCATACTGGTTTTTGTGTAAGCATAAGTATTCAATTCAGTTGAGAAGATACACAGGAGTGGGACCTCTGGGTTATATGGTAAAGTGTATGTTTAACTTTAAGGAACTTAAAAACTATTTTCCAAAGTGGCTCTACCATTTTGGATTTTCAGCAGAAATGTACGAGAATTACAGTTTTTCTGCATCTTCAACAGCACTTAGCATTGACAGGGATAGGTTTTCTGTTTGTTTTATTTTGGTTTTATTTCCTTTTTTGTTTTGTTTTGCTTTAAGATATTTTTGAAAGTGGATAGTGATATTATTGTGGGTTTCATTGAATTTTCAAATGATTGATTAGGAATGATTAACATCTTTTCATGTGCTTATTTACTACCTATATATCTTTGTTGTTGAATTCTCTTTAGATCTTTTGCCAATTAAAAAAAAGTGGAGGTTGTTAGTTTTCTTATTTTGTTTTTTATGTATTATTTAGTTATTCTTTATGTAAGCCCTTTGTCAGAAATGTGGTTTGCAAATGTTTTCTCCTAGTTTGTGGTTTGTATTTTATTTTATTAATAGTGTAGACCAAAGGACAATGGTATTTTAAAATTTTCAGTGAAGCCCAATTTATAAACTTTTTACTGCGTTAGCCAAAGAGTTCAGGAAAGACCTGAATAAGCACTTTGGCCAACCCAATACTTTATGGATTTTGCTTTCTGTATTGTATCTAAAAGCTCTTTTTCTTAACACAAGTTTCACAGTTTTTCTCCTGTGATTTTATCTAGAAAGTTTATAGCTTTATATTTTGTATTTCAGTCTATGATCCATTTAAAGTTAATTTTGTATAACCTGTTAGATCTAGGTCAATGTTCTTTTTTTTTGCATATAATCCTTCAATTGTTTCAACACTATTTGTTGAAAAGACTATCCTTTGTCCATTGAATTGCCTTGTTGTTTTGTCAAAAATTAACTATGTTTGTGGGTCTATTTCTGGCCTCTCTATTCTGTTCTATTAATATATGTGTCCTTACTTTCACTAAAACCACACTGTGTTAATTATTATGGTTTTATAATAAATCTTGAAATTATAAAATTCAAAGAACCAGCTTTGGGTTTCATTGATTTTGTATACTGTTTTTATGTTTTCAGTTTTATTGTTTGTTGCTGTTATCTTAATTATTTCTTTCTTTCTCTGTGCTTAGGGTTGAATTTGCTATTTTTTTGTAGTTTAGATTATTACTGATTTGAGACTTTCTTTTTTATAATATAGACATTTAACACAATCAATTTCCCTCTATACATTCCACAAATTTTGATATGCTGTATTTTGTTTTCATTCAGTACAATTTTTTTTGACCTTTCCATTTGTATTTCTCTTTGACCTATACTTATGTAAAATGGGCTTTTCAAACTTCCAAAAAATGGACATTTTACAAATATCTTTCTGTTATTGAATTCTAGTTAAATTGCACTATGATCTGAGAATCTACTTTTATGATTTTTATTCTTTCAAATTTGTAGATATTTCTTTTATTACCCAAAATATTATCAATTTTGCTCAATGCTTCAGGTTCACTTTGTTGACCTGAAATAAATCATCTGCCAGATATTTCTCTAGTAAAGATGGGTTTATTTGGGATCAGTAGAGAATTGCAATTCAGGGTCTGCAACCATGGCCAGCCACATGCAGGTCCCTGCACAGCAAGGTAATGAGGACTCTTTTATAGAGATAAAATGGAATTTGGGAGGTCTATAATAAACAGAGAGTCCATGACTTTTTATTGGCTGAGTCCTTGCCAGGAAAGAAGAGAAGTCTTCTTCCTGTGGAGTTCTGCTATTATCTCAGGGCATGAGAGTTCCCCCATCTGGTCTCATGACTATTTAATTAAATGTTTTTATCAATTTTTTCACATTTCCCCCTTTTGATCAAGGTCTTTCTCTGAATGCATGCTGATCAAGAGTCAGGTTTTTTTAATTGCAGCAGCTTTTTGTCCCTCAGTGTCAGGAAAGACCTTTCCAGGGTGTAATGTCTCATGGAAAGGAAAGTGCACAGATTGGAAACTTATTAAGGTCACATTCAAGTAATAAGAAGGGCTAGGAAGGAGAACTCTTGGGCACTTTTTATCTAAAGTCCATATGTTATCAAGATGATAGACATTGGAGATCATCTGAAATATTGTGTCATCATCAATGGTTTGGTAACAGACTTCCAATAGGTGTCATATGCTTCAATTCCAAGAAATGTTTAATTTCAGGTCACCAGTTGAAGGGCAGGTCCAATCAGGTTTGGCACTTTTTTTAGGTGTGTCATATGAATCCAAGAGCCCATTTCTTGGAGTTTGGTTATCAAGGGTTTGGTTATAGGGGTCTTTCCAATGAGGTTGAAGAGAGTTCTTCTGGAGGTGTATTTTCCAATAGGTGAAATTTCTAGGTTGCAAGGTGTGATGCTTAAAATCTTCATCTCCTGAAGCACACAGTGAAAAGATTGCTTTATCAAAGCATGCTTATTTTTAGTAGAAGCAATTAGGCCTTTGCAATATTGGAGTATATCTCCTTTTATCAGATGTGGATAAAAGGAAACAGAAGCCAAGTGCATTGGGTGTACTGTGACTATCTTAATGGGTGAGAGTTTGTGAGTACCAAAAGGAGTGGATCTGAGATTTAGAAGGACCAACGGTAATGTTTTTGGCCAAGGTATTTGGAGGGTGTCTACAACTTTCTCCATTTGAGTCTTAATATTGCTGTTAGTGCGTCCACCTAAACCAGAGGATTGAGGATAGTAAGCATAGTGAAAGTGTTATAAAACTAGCCAAATAGTGCAGACTTGTTGAAGTACCTGGCCAGTTAAATGGGTTCCTCAATCACTACAAAATTTAAGAAGAGTTCCCCAGGTAGAGATAGTCTTTTCCAAAAGGACTTTATCCACAGAAGAGGCAGTAGCCTGTCTGCAAGGGAAAGTTTCAGTCAATGTGAAAGCATACAGACCATGACCAAAACATATTTGTATCCATAAGACAGAGGAAGTTGTATGAAGTCAATTTGCCAGATCTTGAATGGTCCATTAGGCAGTTTAAAATGTCTGGGAGCAGTACAAACAAGTTTCCCTGGGTTGTATTTAGACAAGTGGGACAAGTGAGGTAGGCACTTTTGCAAATTTGTTAATGTTTTCCCACCAATATTGATTCATGAGGCTATCATTTTGTCAGTAGACTAATGGTTTAATTCAGGTACAGAGAGGAGTGAGAATTTTAGAGTTTCTGGTAGGACTGGGTTTTTATTTGGTCCAAACCAGAGCTTTCTCTCTTTATCAAACAAACAATCGTTGAATTTCAGATCTTGTGTTTTTTTCTTTTCTGAGGCCAATTGTTGGGTTTCTCTAGTTAGTTTTTCCAAGTTATTATTTGGGCAAATATTCCTTTGGACCATGACAGAGGTTTGACTGCTGTTGGTTCCTTTAAAGGCAGCAACATTCTTTTTGGAAATGTCAGCAAGTTGTTTTCCCTTAGCTTCCAGAGAGTCAAGTTTAGAATGCCCCAGAATTTTAATAATAGCAAAAGTGGCAGGTAAAAGTATTGTTTCCAATAATTCCTGAACATAGGGGCCATTTTTAATTTTATTTCCTCTGGAAGCAAGGAAACTACTTTACTTCCACAACATTCCAAAATCATGAGCTACTCCAAAAGCATATCTGCTATCAGTATAAATATTGATAGTTTTGTCCTTGGCTAAAGTACAAGCGTATGTAAGAGAATATAGTTCAGGTTGTTGGACTGAAGTAGCCATAGGTAAAGATGCTGCTTCAATCAAAAGGATGTGTAAATAGCATACCCAGAACAATATTTGCCATTGTCACTTTTTAAATAAGAACCATCAGTTAACCATGAGAAGTCATCATTACCTAAAGAATTTGCTACAGATCATCACGAGGAGTCAGGAGGTGATCCATCAGCATTAAGCAGTGGTTAGTGACTTCATCAGTGCTGGGAGGGAATAAGAGTGGCAGGGCTAAGATTATTGATATTATAATGTAAAATAGTTATAAGAAGAGCATTTAACAAAAGGACTTCATAGGAGGTAAAGCATCTGACTGAGAAATGTTGAGTTGAGAATTCAGGAGGGCTTCTACTACATGAAGTACAAAAATGGTTAAAGAGGATCTCACAACGATTTTTTCAGTGGCCTTAACCAAATGGGCAGTGGTCATAATGGCTCTAAGGCAAGGTGAGTATCCCTGTGCCACAGGGTCCAGTCACTGGCTATACTATCCTCTGGGTGGATGGTGGTCCCAGTGTTTTGGGATGAGTAACCCAAGGGCATTCCTTTCCCTTTCATATTCAAAAGAGAAAAGGGAAATCTTATAATTGGGATTCCTAAGGGCAGGTGGGTTTCTCAAACTCTCCGTTAAGGCCTTGGAATCTATGTCATCTGGTTCTTCCCATAAAAATGGGTCAGTGTTGTTATAGTCGAGCAAAACATACAGAAGTTTGGCCATAAGAGAGAAATTTAGAATCCAACTTCAACAATAACCAAGTAGCCCAAGAAAACCTTGCAGTTGACACTTAGTTTTGGGTTTGGGGAAACTTAGGACACCATGAAGTCTAATTAGTGCAGCTTTTGTTCTAATATAAAGTGCCTTAATATTGAACCTGTGTTTGGGCAACTGCAATTTTTCTTTGGTGACCTTTATATTACTTTAAGGCTAAAAGCTTTAGTAAATGGACACTGTCTCTCTGTGAGGAGACTTGAGTAGAAGAGAAAAGAAGCAAATCACCCCCATATTGCAACAAAGTAGAATCTCTAGGAAACTTTATGTCATCCAGATCAGCCTTTAAGATTTGATGAAGAAATAAGGACTCTCAGTAAAACCCTGAGGCATCACTGTCCTGGTGAATTGTTTTTCTTCCCAAGAGAAGGTAAAAATGTATTGACTAATTTCATCAACTGAAATACTAAAGAATGCAATTATAGTTATATTATTATAACTATTATATATTAATATTAATATATAACTGGCCAAGGACAAAACTATCAATATTTATACTGATAGCAGATATGCTTTTGGAGTAGCCCATGATTTTGGAATGTTGTGGAAGTAAAGTAGTTTCCTTGCTTCCAGAGGAAATAAAATTAAAAATAGCCCCTATGTTCAGGAATTATTGGATGCAATACTTTTACCTGCCACTTTTGCTACTATTAATATATAGCTATTATATATATATATTATATATATTATTATAATTATATTATAAAGCAATTATAGTAAATAATTTACTTCAGGTGGAATGGATGTTAGTAACATATGAGGGTTAGAAACAACAGGATGTTGAGGAATAACAATATTGTTTATTACTCAGAGGTCCTAGACAAACCTCCTCCCTCGGTCCTTAGGTTTTTTCACTGGTAAAATGGGAGTATTACAGAGGCTAGTGCAAGGGATAGTAACATCTTGAGTCTTGTCATCTTCTATTATGGGCTTTATTCCTTGAAAGGCTTCTTTACATAAAGAGTATTGATTAATTCTGGGGAGAGGTTTTGAGGGATCTATTTGAATCTTGATGGGAGGTGCATTGTGAATTTTTCCAATGTCAGTTGGAAATTTTGCCCATAAAGAAGATAGCAGCTGATTCAATAAGGACTAATAATCAGTGTTTCCAGAGTCAGTTCTAGTACCATTAGAGACGGAACAAATAAAATATGTCCAAGAGTTATGTCCTTCTCCTAGTTGGTTACTTTGGCTACTGTCAAATTATAGAATTATCCCTCCATTTTGGGAGAAAGAATTTCTGGCATGATATTTCTCTAATTCTCAGTCTAATAAATGTGTAGGGGTGGAGGAACTAAGGAGAAAAGTGTATGTATCTCTCAAAGGGCCTAAACAAAAGTGAATAGGTTCAGAGACAGGAACCTCTTGAGGTTCATTAGAGATCCCCACTATTTGAACTATTTTAGTACCTCAAGGCAGGGGCTATTTTATAGCAGTGGGGTTGATCACTGAGAGTGTGGCTGTAATGTCAATTAGAACTGGAAGAGATTCATCCCCCATCTGGAGAAATGTTTCTTCAAGCTGATTAAGAGGGAAGATTGGAAAGAGCCCCTGTAGTTCCTTGGAGTTCCATCACTGAGAATTGGGAGGACAAAGGAAGGCTGGTTAGAGGGCTGAATGCACCTAAATCACTTTAATTTCTAACAGTCTCTGTTCCAATATCTTGCCTGTTTGCAATAAGAGCAGAAAATAGGAGGGTTTTTATTTTGTTTAGAAGCCTTCATTTTCTGGAGTTGAAGATTAAGAATTTTTGTGGTCTTCCATGTGAAGCCAAATCTGGCCTCTCTACCCTGACACAAAATTAAATCTTGGAGACAGAGTTTGGGGTGAAGTAGAAAAGAATAGCTTTATTGCTTTGCCAAGCAAAGGGGGTCATAGTGGGCTAATGCCTTCAAAACTGTGTGTCCCTACCTGGAGAGAGTAGTGAAGAGTTTTATAGTAATAGTTCAAAGAGGGTATGATCAGCTCATGGACACTCTTCTGATTGGTTGGTGGTGAGGTAAGTGGGAGTCAGCATCATCAGCCTTCTGGTTCCAACTGGTCTAGGGTCCACGTGCTTGTGGGCAGAATGCTGTTAACTTCTCCCACTTGGTGAGGGTTTCAGTATCTGCAAAACAGCTCAAAGATATTGTTATGCATATCCTATGAGGGGGAACCAGGACATTATCCCAAGGCTGCACTATCGTTTCTTGACTGTTCCTTGTCTCTGAATCCCCTCCCTTCCCTAATTAGCAACTGTTTGAATCTGCCAGTTTGAACTCAGGGAAAGTCATGGAGACTGAATGAAGCCTATTTCTTGTAATCAAGAAATAGGGGACACAGAAAGAATTTTATACTCAGGAGCCCCACAGGGTCCCACTTGGTTTTACTTGGTGGTGACTCATCTAGAGTGTGAGAAAGCTGGTTCTCCAGATTAACTAAATCTGGAGTGAACATGGTTTCCCATTCAATACTGGTCTTTTTACAAGAAGGGAAAGGTCCCAGTTCAGCCTATTAATATACATAGAGTTAAAAGCTAGTTAGGTGAAATAAACATCTGAAGGAAGACCAGAATTTTCTTTAAAAACAATCTGAAGTCAATTGTAATAATCATGAACACATTCATCAGATTTTTGTGTACAAGCCTGAATTTTGTTCCAATCATCAGGCTTTGGAAAAGCCCTAGGAATTGCTCAATGAATTCACCTAGTGATTGCTTGAGCCTGATCATACAAGTTAGTGGGTTGGTCTCCTGGTTGTAATTCTAGAGACCTTTCAGGATTTTCCCAGTTAGTGGGTTGTATTCAATGCTGGACTTGGCCTTCATTGTCAAGCATATGAACTAGCTGTCATAAGCTGGAAAACCAGGCTTATAAGTTTTAATCATTATATTAAATTCCTCAGCAAACCTGTGAGAATCTTTGGTTACTTTGAGAAAATCTTTGACTATGGCTCACAGTTCAGCTTTAGACCAGGGAATATAAGAAATTAAGATTTTAGCTTCTGAATTCTTAAAAGGCTTAATCTTAAAAGGACATGCTCTGACAAGTTCAGAGGAAAAGGGAATGAGGAGAATTTCAGAGAAAAGGGGAAGTTAGGTGAGAAAATTCATATGGGGGAATTTAGAGTATAAGGAAGCTGTAGGCAGAATAGAAGGGAAGGGGCTTCCCTGGTGGCGCAGTGGTTGAGAATCTGCCTGCCAGTGCAGGTGACACGGGTTCGAGCCCTGGTCTGGGAAGATCCCACATGCCGTGGAGCAACTAGGCCCGTGAGCCACAATTACTGAGGCTGTGCATCTGGAGCCTGTGCTCCGGAACAAGAGAGGCCATGATAATGAGAGGCTCGCGCACCACGATGAAGAGTGGCCCCCACTTGCCACAACTAGAGAAAGCCCATGCACAGAAACGAAGACCCAACACAGCCAAAAATAAATAAATAAATAAATAAATAAAAACCCAAAGTTAAAAAAATAAATAAAAAAGAATAGAAGGGAAGGAGGAAGATGGTGCCAGAAGTGGAGTCTGACCATGAGGAGCTGAGGGAGAGAGATAAGATGGTGTCAGAGGTAGAGCCTGAGACAAAGAAGCTAGAATCTAAGTATGTCTTCAGGAGACATTAACTCTTTCTTTAATTGTTTGTTAGCCTCAGTTAATCTTAAAATCTTATTTTGTAGAGAGGCAATTTTAGACTCTTCATAACATTGGGAAGCCTTAAAATACTAATAGAAATAAGCATTCCACTCAGTTCTGGAGATTTTTTAACTATTGCAGTCCAATTCAGTTTTAAGAAAATTAAGTTTGAGAGGAACCAAGATAGCGGAGTAGAAGGACGTGCTCTCACTCCCTCTTGCGAGAACACCAGAATCACAACTAGCTGCTGGACACTCATCGACAGGAAGACACTGGAACTCACCAAAAAAGATACCCCACATCCAAAGACAAAGGAGAAGCCACAATGAGACGGTAGGAGGGGTGCAATCAGAGTAAAATCAAATCCCATAAATGGTGGGTGGGTGACTCACAGACTGGCAAACACTTATACCACAGAAGTCCACCCACTGGAGTGAAGGGTCTGAGCCCCACATCAGGCTTCCCAACCTGGGGGTCTGAAACGGGAGGAGGACTTCATAAAGAATCAGACTTTGAAGCCTAGTGGGAATTGATTACAGGACTTAGACAGGACTGGGGGAAACAGAGACCCTACTCTTGGAGGGCGCACACAAAATAGTGTGCGAATCAGGACCCAGAGAAAGGAGCAGTGACCCTGGGGGAGACTGAACCAGACCTACCTGCTAGTGTTGGAAGGTCTCCTGCAGAGGTGGGGGGGTGGCTCTGTTTCACCGTGGGGACAAGGACACTGGCAGCAGAAGTTCTGGGAAGTACTCCTTGGTGTGAGCCCTCCCAGAGTCTGCCATTAGCCCCACCAAAGAGCCCAGGTAGGCTCCAGTGTTGGGTTGCCTCAGGCAAAACAACCAACAGGGAGAGAACCCAGCCCCACCCATCAACAGTCAAGTGGATTAAAGTTTTACTGAGCTCTGACCACCATATCAACAGTCAGCTCTACCCACCACCAGAGCCTCCCATCAAGCCTCTTAGATAGCCTCAACCACACGAGGGCAGACAGCAGAAGTAAGAAAAACTACAATCCTGCAGCCTGTGGAAGAGAAACCACATGCACAGAAAGATAGACAAGATGAAAAGGCAGAGGGCTATATACCAGATGAAAGAACGAAATAAAACCCCAGAAAAACAACTAAATGAAGTGGAGATAGGCAACCTTCCAGAAAAAGAATTCAGAATAATGATAGTGAAGATGATCCAGGACCTCGGAATAAGAATGGAGGCAAAGATCATGAAGATGCAAGAAATGATTAACAAAGACCTAGAAGAATTAAAGAACAAACAAACAGAGAAGACCAATACAATAACTGAAATGAAAACTACACTAGAAGGAATCAATAGCAGAATAAATGAGGCAGAAGAACGGATAAGTGACCTGGAAGACAGAATGGTGGAACTCACTGCTGCAGAAAAGAATAAAGAAAAAAGAATGAAAAGAACTGAAGACAGCCTAAGAGACCTCTGGGACAACATTAAATGCAACAACATTCGCATTATAGGGGTCCCAGAAGGAGAAGAGAGAGAGGAAGGACCAGAGAAAATATTTGAAGAGATTATAGTTGAAAACTTCCCTAACATGGGAAAGGAAATAGCCACCCAAGCCCAGGAAGCGCAGAGAGTCCCATACAGGATAAATGCAAGGAGAAACACGCTGAAACACATAGTAATCAAATTGGCAAAAATTAAAGACAAAGAAAATTATTGAAAGCAGCAAGGTAAAAACGACAAATAACATACAAGGGAACTCCCATAAGGTTAACAGCTGATTTCTCAGCAGAAACTCTAGAAGCCAGAAGGGAGTGGCATGATATACTTAAAGTGATGAAAGGGAAGAACCTACAACCAAGATTACTCTACCCGGCAAGGATCTCATTTAGATTTGATGGAGAAATCAAAAGCTTTACAGACAAGCAAAAGCTAAGAGAATTCAGCACCACCAAACCAGCTCTACAACAAATGTTAAAGGAACTTCCCTAAGTTGGAAACACAAGAGAAGAAAAGGACCTACAAAAACAAACCCAGAACAATTAAGAAAATGGTCATAGGAACATACATATCAATAATTACTTTAAAGGTGAATGGATTAAATGCTCCAACCAAAAGACACAGGCTTGCTGAATGGATACAAAAACAAGACCCATATATATGCTGTCTACAAGAGACCCACTTCAGACCTAGGGACACATACAGACTGAAAGTGAGGGGATGGAAAAAGATATTCCATGCAAATGGAAATCAAAAGAAAGCTGGAGTAGCTATACTCATATCAGATAAAATAGACTATAAAATGAAGAATGTTACAAGAGACAAGGAAGGACACTACATAATGATTCAGGGATCAATCCAAGAAGAAGATATAACAATTATAAATATATATGCACCCAACATAGGAGCACCTCAATACATAAGGCAACTGCTAACAGCTATAAAAGAGGAAATCGACAGTAACACAATAATAGTGGGGGACTTTAACACCTCACTTACAGCAATGGACAGATCATCCAAAATGAAAATAAATAAGGAAACAGAAGCTTTAAATGACACAATAGACCAGATAGATTGACTTGATATTTATAGGACATTCCATCAAAAAACAGCAGATTACACTTTCTTCTCAAGTGCGCACGGAACATTCTCCAGGATAGATCACATCTTGGGTCACAAATCAAGCCTCAGTAAATGTAAGAAAATTGAAATCATAGCAAGCATCTTTTCTGACCACAATGTTATGAGCTTATAAATGAATTACAGGGAAAAAAACATAAAAAACACAAACAAATGGAGGCTAAACAATACGTTACTAAGTAACCAATAGATCACTGAAGAAATCAAACAGGAAATCAAAAAATACCTAGAGACAAATGACAATGAAAACACGATGATCCAAAACCTATGGAATGCAGCAAAAGCAGTTCTAAGAGGGAAGTTTATAGCTATACAAGCCTATCTAAAGAAACAAGAAAAATCTCAAGTAAACAATCTAACCTTACACCTAAAGGAACTAGAGAAAGAAGAACAAACAAAACCCAAAGTTAGCAGAAGGAAAGAAATCATAAAGATCAGAGCGGAAATAAATGAAATAGAAACAAAGAAAACAATAGCAAAGATCAATCAAACTAAAAGCTGGTTCTTTGAGAAGATAAGCAAAATTGATAAACCATTAGCCAGACTCATCAAGAAAAAGAGGGAGAGGACTCAAATCAATAAAATTAGAAACGGAAAATGAGAAGTTACAACAGACACTGCAGAAATACAAAGCATCCTAAGAGACTACTACAAGCAACTCTATGCCAATAAAATGGACAACCTGGAAGAAATGGACAAATTCTTAGAAAGGTATAACCTTCCAAGACTGAACCAGGAAGAAACAGAAAATATGAACAGACCAATCACAATCACTGAAATTGAAACTGTGATTAAAAATCTTCCAACAAACAAAAGTCCAGGACCAGATGGCTTCACAGGTGAATTCTATCAAACATTTAGAGAAGAGCTAACACCCATCCTTCTCAAACTCTTCCAAAAAATTGCAGAGAAAGGAACACTCCCAAACCCGTTCTATGAGGCCACCATCACCCTGATACCAAAACCAGACAAAGATAATAAAAAAAAAGAAAATTACAGACCAATATCACTGATGAGTATAGATGCAAAAATCCTCAACAAAATACTAGCAAACACAATCCACAACACATTAAAAGGATCATACACCACGATCAAGTGGGATTTATCCCAGGGATGCAAGGATTCTTCAATATAAGCAAATCAATCAATGTGATGCACCATATTAACAAATTGACGAAGAAAGACCATATGATCATCTCAATAGATGCAGAAAAAGCAGATTCAATGGTGCTTGAAATGGCAGTGGCAGAAAGTGATGCTTTTTGGACCTTTTGCAGTCCCCTATAGGTAAATCACAGTGCAGGCTCTTAAGATTTTGAAGCAAAGTCCTGTCATTTTCTGTGGATAATTACTTTCAAAAGCCATTGAGAAATAGCTTTGGGCTTGCTACTGGGCCTTAATACAGACTGAATGCTTAAGCACAGGCCATCAAGTTACCATGTACCTCAGCTGTCTATCATGAACTGGGTGTGTCTGACGCACCAAGCCATAAAGTTGGGCATGCACAGCAGTCCTCCACTATCAAATAGAGTGGTTTATATGACATTGGGCTTGAGCAGGCCCTGAAGGAAAATTCAAGTCACTTGAGGAATTGTTCCACATGCTCATGGTCCTTACTCCTGCTACACTACCTTCTCTTTCTCATCCTGTATCTACTGCCTCATGGGGCTTTCCTTACAATCAGTTAACAGAGGAAGAGGAAATGCAGTTCTGTTTTACAGATAATTCTGTGTTATATGCAGGCAATATCTGTAAGTGGATGGCTGCAATACTACAGCCTCTTTCTGGGACATTCCTGAAGGAATGTGGTAAAAGAAATTCTTCCAGTGGGCAGAAATTTTATATGTACCTAGCTGTTCATTTTCCGTGGAAGGAGAAATGGGCAGATGAGCAACTATATACCTATTCAAGGGCTGTGGCCCATGGGTTGCCTGGATGGTCAGGGCCATGGAAAGATAATCATTGAGTAATTGGTGACAAGGAGGTCTGGGTGAGAGGTATGTGGATTGACCTCTCTGAATGGATGAAAAACATGAAGATATTTGTGTTGCATGTGAATGCTCACCAAGGGGAGCCCTCATCAGAGGAATATTTAAATAATCAAGTGGATGGGATGACCTTTTCTGTAGAATCCAGTCAACTTTTTCCCCCATCCACCCATGGCATTGCCCAATGAGCTCATGAACAAAGTGGCCATAGCGGCAGTTATGTACGTTATGTATGGGCTCTACAACACGGCTTCCACTCACCAAGCCAACCTGGCTATAGTCACTGCTGAGTGCCAAATCTGCCGATGGTGGAGACCAGCACTGAATCCCCAACATGGCACCATTACCTACGGTAATCAGCTAGCTACTTAGTGGCAGTTTAATTATATTGGGGTGCTTCCAAAGTGGTGTTGTTTCATTTTTACTGGAATAGATACTTACTCTAGATACAGATTTGCCTTTCTGGCATGCAGTGCTTTTGCCAAACTACCATCTTTGGACTTACAGAAATTTTTTTTTTTTGGCTGCATCAGGTCTTCGTTGCTGCATGTGGGCTTTCTCTAGTTGCAGTGAGCGGGGGCTACTCTTCACTGTGGTGTGCGGGCTTCTCAGTGCGATGGCATCTCTTGTTGAGGAGCATGGGCTCTAGGTGCGTGGGCTTCAGTAGTTGTGGCACGTGGGCTCTAGAGCACAGGCTCAGTAGTTGTGGCGCATGGGCCTAGTTCCTCCGTGGCATGTGGGATCTTCCTGGACCAGGGCTTGAACCCGTGTCCCCTGCATTAGCAGGCGGATTCTTAACCACTGTGCCACCAGGGAAGCCCTTACACAATGTTTTATCCACAGTCATGGTGTTCCACATAGCATTGCTTCTGATCAAAGACCTTACTTTACAGCAAATATAGGTGGCAATGAGGACATGCTCATGGAATTCACTGATCTTGCCATGTTCTCCATCGTCTTGAAGCAACTGTCTTGATTGGATGATGAATGACCCTTTGAGGACTCAGTTATAAGGCCTGCTAGGTGGTAAGACCTTGTAGGGTTGGGACAAATTTCTTCAGGGGGTCTGTATATGCTCTGAATCATTGTTCAAAATGTGATGTTATTTCTCCCATAGCTATGATTCAAGCCAGGAATCAAGGAGTGGAAATGGATGTCTTACCACTCACTATTACCCATATTTATGAACTGGCATTTTTTTTCTTTCTGTTCCTGTGAACTTATGCTCTGCTGGCCTAGAAGCCTTAGTTCCAAAAGGAGAAATGATTCCACCAGGAAACACAACAATGATTTCATTGAACTGGAAGTTAAGATTGTTTCACAGCCACCTTGGGCTCCTCATGTGTCTGAAACAACAAGCAAAGAAATGAGTTACTTTGGTGACTGTATTGACTGATGCTGATTACCAGGGGAAAATTGGACTACTACTCCACAGGTAGATGTATAGAAGAGTATGTCTGGAATACAGAGGAACCTTTAGGACATATTATCATGCCCTGTGATTAAAGTCAATGGAAATCTACAATAACCCAATTTAGGCAGGACTACTAATGGCCCAGACCCTTCAGGAATGAAAATTTGGGTCACCTGTTTGGATAAGAAAACCACCTGTAGTGTTTACTAAGCGCAAAGGGAATACATAATAGATAGTGGAGGAAGGTAGTTTTATTTTATTTTTTGGAAGAAGATAGTTTTAAATACTAGATACAACCATGTGACCAGTTACAGAATCAAGGACTATAATTGTCATGAGCATTACTTCTTAATATTTATGAATAGGTATATATATCACAAATATCGTTGTTTTCTTCCTTGTCTTATTCCCTCATCATAGAACATAAACTGTATTGACTTTTAATCACACAGCATTTAAGTACTGTTGACTTTATCCTAGTGTTCTAGTTAACAGGATATCAGGATATCAAAGGGAAGAGAGGATATCACTAAAGAAATTTGTCATTTTCTGGAGAAGGAGTAGTATAATGTATTTTTGATTATACTCAGGATATTTTTTTTATCACATTAGGCAGCTGTACCACCTTGTTATTGTTTCTATTTGGGAATTAAGCATCATTTTAAGAGATGTGTATGGATGCTAAGTTGACAACAGTATTACTTGTGATGGTTAATTTTATGTGTCAACTTGGCTAGGTCTTGGTACCCAGATATTTGGTTAAACACTAATCTAGATATTGCTGTGAAAGTGTTTTTTCTTTTCTTTCTTTCTTTCTTTCTTTCTTTCTTTCTTTCTTTCTTTCTTTCTTTCGGCTGTGCTGTGTGGCTTGTGGGATCTTACTTCCCTTACCAGGGATCAAACCTGGGCCCCCTGCAGTGGAAGCATGGAGTCCTAACCACTGGACTGCCAGGGAATTCCTGAAAGCATTTTTCAAATGAGGTTACTACTTAAATCAGTTGACTTTGAGTAAGTCAGATTGCCCTCCATAATGTGGGTAGACCTCATCCAGTCATTGAAGGCCTTAAGAAATAAGAGACTGACATTACCCAAAGAAGTGAGAAATCTGCCTTTAAATTGTCTTTGGACTGAAGTTGCAAAATTAACTCTTTCTTGGGCCTACACTCTACTAGCCTCCCCTGCATATTTTTAACCTGCCAGCATCCACAACTGTGTGAACCAAGTCCTTAAAAATCTCTCTCTCCCTCTGTCTCTCTCTCTCTCTCTCTCTCTATATATATATATATAAATAAAATAGAATATATATATTCTATAATATATAGTATATATATATTCTATAGTATATATATTCTATAGTACATAGCATACATATAAAATATATGTTATATATTTTCTATTATATATATATATATATATATATATATATATATATATATATTTCTTTTTTTTTCTCCCCTAGGGAACCCTGACCAATACACAGTCACACCGGTAAAAAGGCATAAGTACAATTGGCGAAGGTTGGGAGAAAGATTACCAACATTAAGTTTTTGGCACTGTATCAGAATCCTTCCTCTACGGAAGCCAGCTTCCTCTTCATCCAAGGAGTTTTGGAGCTGTAAACTGTCTCAAGTCTGGGAATTTGTTTAGGGGTTCCCTCACAAATTTATTTCTCATAGTCATGGTGAGAAGATGTGTCCTCTACATCCTTCCAGGTTGTGTCAGCTGATCCTAAATGACAAATGTACACTAACATTCCTTTCTCTCAAAGCCTTTGAATCCCTTCTTCTGTAATATACCAAAGCAAGTCTTTTTTCAACTGCATTTAGTGTAGTTTACCTTTTTGTCCACATTGCAGCTAACCAACCAAACTGTTAGAGCCCTCTCTAACTCCAGAGCTGTAATATTAAATCCAGACTCTCTGCTTAGTGGGCTCATATTAGTAAATGTGACCTTATCCAACTTTATGTTCCTTCCACTGTTATCCTACATCCATAATATTCATTCCCACACAGATTCCCTAAATTTTTATTCATCAATGTTGGAAAAAATCATGTAGTTCTTTTTTTTTTTTTAATTTATGTATTTATTTATATTTATTTTTGGCTGTGTTGGGTCTTCGTTTCTGTGCGAGGGCTTTCTCCAGCTGTGGCGAGCAGGGGCCACTCTTCATCACGGTGCGCGGGCCTCTCACTGTCGCAACCTCTCTTGTTGCGGAGCACAGGCTGCAGACGCGCAGGCTCAGTATTTGTGGCGCACGGGCTTAGTTGCTCCGCGGCATGTGGGATCGTCCCAGACCAGGGCTCGAACCCGTGTCCCCTGCATTGGCAGGCAGATTCTCAACCACTGCGCCACCAGGGAAGCCCTCATGTAGTTCTTTTGGTTGTGTGCCTCATGAGTCACATTTTGTACCTCATACTTCCTCATATTTAGGGGCCTGCTGTGACTTGAGTCTAGTTATATGTCTAAAAGCAAAGAAGTATGGTAGGTGAGGGTCCTGAGGAGAATCAGCTCTCTCTTGCAAGGTAACTAACTCTGTGTTGGCCATTATAGTTTGGCAGGCAAAGTAGGTTTAATCTCATCAGATGTGGCAGGAACAGCTGCTTCTACTGGCAAAGAAGACTCATTAGAATTTAGGGGTCCATTATCCCCAGCTTTATTAGAATTTTCCATTTTGTCCCTATTCCAATTTTCTGTGTCTCCTTCCTTCCCATTCTATGCCCTTGCTTTGACAGTAGACACCCTGTGAGGTTGTAAATTCAACTTGTATTGTAATTCAGCAATTCATAGGGTGAGACTCTGAGTCTGATCTTTAGCAATCTCAGCTCTGAAGCTACAGGAGATAAAGCTTTCTTTCAAGGAAAACCTAAAAACTTTCAAGTCATTTATGTGTCACTTGAGCTGGGAAATTGAATCCTGAGCTCATCCTCTTCTTTCTCCACTTTGTCCAGAGCAATTAGGAGAAACCAGCAATCTCATTCTTCATCATTTAGATCCTTGCTTCTTATGTGTGTTTGATTAAGAATATCTGATGGTGATATATATTTATTTTGAAGAATTGACACAGGCAATTGTGGGAGCTCTAATGTCTGAAATCTGCAGGGAAGGCCAGCAGCCTGGAGACCCAGGGAAGTGTTGATTTTGCAGCTCTATGCTGAAGTCAGTCTGGAGACAGAATTCCCTCTTCCTCAGGGAACCTCAGTCTTTTTCTCTTTAGTCCTTCAACTGATTGGATGAGGCTCAATCACTTTGTGTAGGGTAAACTGCTTTACTCAAAGTATACTGATTTAAATATTAATCTCATCTTAAAAAGAGCTTCACAGAGACATCTAGACTGATGTTTGACCAAATATCTGGGTACAGTGGCCTATCACAGTTGACACATAAAATTAACCATCACACACAGTGTCTCACCTGCCCATATTTTGTCTTAGGAAAGTTGTCAAATATTCTAGCTGAACTCTTCTTACCAGTGTCTGCTTTCATCTCCTTCAGGTGAGCACATGATAACCTCTCTCCACTTCTCTCTTGGTTTTGTCTCTCCTTTAATTTTGGTGTGGGTAGCTCCTCTGAAACTTCAGCTTCTTGGTAGGTTTGAAAAAATTCATGAATTTAAGTTAATACAGCTCATGTTGGGAGCAATGTTTGTTCTAACTGCCTATATCCTGAGAGGAACCAAGATGTCAGCACTATATGTAAAAATCCATCTATGTTTCTATGTATACTTGCCTGTTGCTTCCACTTGCAGCATAAGACTCTGAGACAGGAAGACAAGTGTACAGTCATTTTGGGAAAGGACTGGGGAACAGCCTTGGGAAAAACAGGCCTTGCAAGCTAAAGAACAAAGGTCCTGGGGATCTGAGTCCTAGAGACAAAAACCAGGTTGGCAGGAATAAAAGATTAACTTTATCTTTGTTACACTGAGTATACCTAGTTGCCACAAGGCAAGAAACTCAACTATAAATTTTAACCCTATCTGTCCCTGTGCTTTCTTGCAGAAAATTCTCATGCATTTCTTTCCCCTCACAGAAGCACTCCCTATTCCTGATAGCCACCATGGAGCCAATTGCTACTGATCAAAGATGTATGACAATTTCTGGAAATTATCAATGATCATGAGACAAGCCCCCCTTTTGTTATAAAAGAAACTTGCCCCTTCTACTCCGGGAGCTGGCTTTTATTTTCTGCCTTCTCACTTGTGCACAAGCTATCTCTTTTAATAAAAAGATTTGCTTGCCTGGACTTCCCTGGTGGTCCAGTGGGTAAGACTCCATGCCCCCACTGCAGGGAGCCCTGGTTCAATACCCAGTTGGGGAACTAGATCCCACATGCATGCCGCAACTAAGAGTTCGCATGCTGTAGCTAAGAAGTCCTCATGATGCAAAGAAGTCTGAATGCTGCAACTAAAAGATCCCACATACTGCAACTGAGACTTGGCGCAGCCAAAATAAATTTTAAAAAAGAAAGAAAAGAAACAAAGAACTCTTCTTAAAAAAAATAATAATTTTTTTAATAAAAAAATTCAAAAATTAAAAAGTTAAAACATTTTTTAAATTAAAAAAATTTTTAATTAAAAATTTTTAAAAATAAAAATTATAAAATTAAAAAAAAAACTTTGCTTGCCTAAGAGTCTTGTGGAAGTGATATTCATTTCTATGGTATCGCTGTCCAAGGATCTGGAAAGGGCCCAGTAACAACTCCATGATGTACATTCACTAAATTTTGTTTAACTATCGTGAAAAACACTGCTTGTATGCATGAACTTATAGACATGTTTGAGAATTTCTTTGCATATAAATCCAGAAGTTTTTTCAAACTTTGAAAAGGACCTATATAGAGACATAATTTAAAGTGGACAAGATAAAAGGATAATAAAAATGAAAGCTTTTTGTTGTTGTTCTTTTTTTTTTTTCCAACCCTTCCTTTGCCATTACTACAATTATTATTAGGCTGGTGGGTAGAAACTAATAGCAATATCTATATATGTATTTGTATATGAAAGAATTATAACCCACCAAACAGTTGGGGAAATCCTAGAGAAAAGTCTTTCAAAATATGGGCTCTGATGCAGGTCACGTGAAGGATCAGAGATTTTACCCTATTTGTAAGCTAACAATTTAGCCTGCCACAGTTCTGTAGATGTTGCCAGAATGGCACAAGTTTTCTGGGTCAGAGACAAAGAACTTTATTACACATAGCACAATAGGCAGCATGAGCTTCATGTTTTTATCAGTTCCTCTTGTCACCAAATCCCACAGGAAAGATGCAGAGAAGTGCAGGTCAATGCTACACACACAGTGGGTTTGTGTCACAGCTGAGAAACCAGGAACTTAGGAAACCCCTTGATTTTATAAGGGGGCTGCTAGAAAACTTGTCCAGTGTTAGCCCCAGAGGAAGACATTATCTTTGTTATACTGGTCAAGAAATAAACCAGCTCTCCACCCAGGAAGGAGATTCTACATCTTACAAGACTTCTTTCTATACAATCATACTTGAAATGATAGTTTAAAACAAACTATGGTCTGAATGTTGTTGCCTCCTCCCATTCATATGTTGAAGTACTTCCCCTCAAGGTGATGGTATTAGGAGGTGGAGCCTTTGGGAGGTGATTATATCATGAAGATGGAGTCCTCGTGAATGGGATTAATGCCCTTATAAAAGAGGTCAAAGAAAGCTCCCTTGTTCCTTCCACCATGTGAAGTTACAGTGAGAAGACCATCTATAAGGAAGCAGTATCTCACCAGACACCAAATCTACTGGCACCTTAATCTTGGACTTCCCAGCCTCCAGAACCATGAGAAATAAGTTTCTGTTGTGTATAAGCCACCCAATTTATGGTATTTTGTTATAGCAATCAAATGGACTGACAATGCCTACACTCATGGAAACATGAGATAACATGGTGAATTGTTTCTCCATTATCCATTAGTAGGTCAGGAAATCTTTTTAGTGGGTCACAACTAGCACATTAATACATATATACACATATATGTAATTGGTCATGATGAACAATGTGTTTCTTATTGTGGGTTATTGTCACAGAAGTTTGAAAGCCACTGCCCTAGCACAGTTTAAATTGCAAAAGTTTTATTGAGCTAAGAATTCATGAAAGAATTAGGGGTCTGAAGTGTATCTTACCCTGGAACTTTAATGAGATATCTGGAAAATCTTTATTAATATTTGTAACAGGAAAGATCCAATTCTGACTCCATGTTGGATCTGTTCCTTTTACTTTAACCTTTGCTTTTCATTGCTTTTGTTATTATATTCACTGTCTACAGCTGTAAGCACACATAATGGCCTGCTACTGGGAACTCTGCCTCTCTGTCTGACTGTTAAACTAAAGTGCTTTTGTTCAGCTCACAGAGAGACATTCTGACCCTGCCCACCTGTGAATGCCTGCAGAAAAGAAGAAATTAACACATCCCCTCCCCGATGCAGGCCATGGGAGGAGATGTTTTGCAAGATAAATGGCCTTTTTATTTTACTTCCTTACCTCCACCCCGTCTCTGTTCTATAAAAGGAACTGGCATCTAGACCCCATAAGATGATTTTCTGGGGACTCTAGTCTGCCATCTTCTCCATCTGCTGGCTTTCCAAATAAAGTCTCTATCTCTTGCCTCAACACCTCATCTCCCGATTTTTTGGCCTGTCGTGCAGTGAGCAGAGCGATCTTGGACTTGGTAAAAAATTTGGCTTAGCCAGTCAGGAGCCTTGCTTCTCGTGGCTAGCCAGCACCAGTCAGGGAATATTGGGGCAAGGCCCTAGCAGCTGCCAGGATTATTTGCCTGAGGATCTTCCCTTCAAGATTCCCTGAAGCAGCACCCGCTACCCCAGCACCTGGCAGTTGAAGCAAGGAACCGACAAACTTCAAATTGATGGACTCGATTTTAGAGGGTAAGTCGCTCCAGTGTGCACAGTGAGAACATATCCCCCCCTCAATTTGGGCTTTTCCTTTACGGGACAAGCCAGTTTGTTTGGTTGGGGTACTGTGTTGGAGAGGAGAATTATTGTTGGACTTCATCTGATTTGGGAACCGGTTCGTTGGTTTTGGTTTTGGTTTTGTGTGCGTCGATGTTGGAATTTGTGCTTTTTGCGTTGGAATTTGTTTGCGTGTTTTGTGTTTTGGTGTTATCAAACTTATAAAAATGGGAAATACTCCATCTATCTAAAAGGAGAGTCCTTTGGGGCATATATTAGAGAAATGGGCAAAACATAGCCGTGAGCCTATGACTAAGAAAGACATGATATACTATTTAATAGGGTGTGGACCCAATATATGTTAAGTTCAGAAGAGCGATGGCTCCTGAATGGCTCACTCAATTATTATACGATCTTGCAATTAGAAGTGTTTTGTGAAAGAGCAGGGAAAAGAGATGAGATTCCGTATGTAGAAGCATTTGTGCTATTGCATCAAGAGGAAAAAGAGTCAGAGGACTGTCACCTTATGGTGTAGCGGTCTGAAAGGAAACCCAAGGGAGAACCTGTTCTACAAGGGGAAGAGGGAGAAAAATGAGAGTGGGCACATGTTACGTCAAAATCTGAACCCCCCCTCCGGCCTATCCAGCTCCCCCACTGGCCAAGCAGGCTGCACCGGTGGTTGTTCCAACTGCCCCCTCCCCCATATTCATTACTTTCACCATCTCCTGTTTCCCCTACCCACGGGGATCGAATAGAAGTTTCTATGTTAACTCCTGGAACACAGAGACCTGGTTTAGTATTACCATCTAAGATCTAACAGGGAACCCAATTTGGACTGGGAACTAATTCTGCATCAGGGCAATTTCCCTTGGGCCAATATCCTGTAAGAGGCCAGGGGACTCCCTTAGACTTGAGGCATCCGATTCTAATTTCCCCACAGGAGCCCCAGGTAACTTTGACAGTGGGGAACAAGTTGATTGACTTCTAATAGATATGGGTGCCACATATTCTGTGGTAAACACCAAGGTGGCACAGAAAACATCTCAGTCTATTACTGTCACAGGAGTTTCTGGAGAAATACAAAACCATCCATTCTTATAGCCTCTAGAATGCCAACTAGGGGACCTCACCCTGAAACATAGCTTCTTATATATGCCAGTGTCCAATCCCCTTTTTTGGGATGACATCTCCTTTGTAAATTAAATGCTCAAGTAACTTTTTTGCTAGAATATCTTGACGTCAGGGTCCCACCAGAGCACGCTTTAAGCCTACAAATGGTGCTCATGGAAACCCCAGAGAAGGAAAAAAGTCATCCAAGGAGAAACTTGCCTGTATCTTTGAGATGCAAATGTCCTATCTGGTCTTCTCAGGAACACTCATCTCTGTCATCCCTTTTTTTTTTTTTTTTGTATTGAATGTCTCTATTGTTTTCTCTATGTCATTAATTTTCATTCTGATTTTTATTATGTCTTTTCTTCTGCTTGTTTTAGGTTCAGCTTGCTTTTCTTTTTCCAGTGTTTAATAGTGGAAGGTTAAGATATTAATTTTAGATTTCTCTTTTTTAATACAAGCATTCACAGCCATAAATTACTTTCTCAAAACTACTTTACCTGAATTCTATAAGTTTTACTCTTCTGTGTGTTTTTTCATTCAGTTGGAAATAGCACATAAGCTTATTTATTTAAATTATTTTTTATTCGAGTATAATTGCTCTACAATGTTGTGTTAGTTTCTACTGTACAGCAAAATGAATCAGCCATACATATACATGTAACCCCTCCCATTTGGACTTCCTTCCCATTCAGGTCACCACAATGCATTAAGTAGAGTTCCCTGTGCTATACAGTATGTTCTCATTAATTATCTATTTTATACATAGTATCAATAGTGTATATGTATCAATCCCAATCTCCCAATTCCTCCCACCCTCCTTTCCCTCTTGGTATCCATCCATTTGTTCTCTACACCTGTGTCTCTATTTCTGCTTTTCTGCCATCCTTTTAAAATGTAAATTTTGAAAAGAGGGTAAAGTAATATAGAAATTGACTTGTCAAGGGTAAATAGAAATCTTAAGTGTCTTTTCTGTAAATATTGAGCCAACTAGACAAGTGAGCTTGATTGTTCCATCTGCCAGAAACCTATTTTAATCCAACCTCTTTTGTAAACTGATGGGTTTTACATTGCTGTACCTGATTCAGGGCTGAAATTTTGAAATGAGAACTATGAGGTCTCTCTGTCTGTCTGTTTGTATGTGTCTTTGTCTTTGGATAACATTGCTGAGGTTAATCTGTAAATGAGCTCTATTTAATTGGCATGAAGAAAAGTAAGCATTTACGAATCAAACAATTCTAAATACAAGAGAAATTAAGCTAAATGAGTTTTAGGTTCACGTGAACTGGGAAATATTTAGTATTAAATAATACCTGGTATTAATGTTTAAGTTTGTTGATATAATTAATATAGATGTGTCTTTAGAGTCATCAACATTAAGTATAATACTTTCACTGCACCTAGGTTTAATAGAAGTTAAATGAAATCTTGTTATACCTGTTGCAAATTTGTCAGCAAGAAAAATAACTTGATATGATGAAACTTTAAAGTAAATGTAAATGAGATAAGAGCCTTTAGGTTAGCTCTATAGGAATAATTATGTTCTGAAAAATTATCTAAAATAGTCTCTCCAGATTTTGGTAACTATTACTTATCTCTTGGTTTTCACTAGAAATTAAGGTTTGTTTTTTTTTAAATTTATTTATTTAATTATTTTTATTTTTGGCTGTTTTGGGTCTTCGTTTCTGTGCGAGGGCTTTCTCTAGTTGTGGCGAGCGGGGGCCACTCTTCATCGTGGTGCGCGGCCTCTCTTGTTGCGGAGCACAGGCTCCAGATGCGCAGGCTCAGTAGTTGTGGCTCACGGGCTCAGTTCCTCAGCGGCATGTGGGATCTTCCCAGACCAGGGCTCAAACCCGTGTCCCCTACATTGGCAGGCAGATTCTCAACCACTGCACCACCAGGGAAGCCCCAAAATTAAGGTTTTTAAGAGTTGGGGATTCTAATTTAAATATATAATTAAAGCTACTGAAAATAATTTAAAAAAACATTTCAATATGGTAGAGTGTGTGTTTTCAGTTAAGAAGGTATGAGGAATGGAATTACATTTTACAGATAAAGTTTTATAAATGGTCAGGATTAACTAAATTTAGATTGAAGTTAGCTAAGTAAATGGATTTTGTTAAGTAAGCTAATACAAGACTGGAATTTGATCTCTCTCTCTGTTAGAAGTGCTCCTTTTTGATAACAGATTGTATGAATTTCTCTGCCCTTAGTTGATCCATATTTGTTTTCTTTTAATCGGTTTGTGACTTTGGTTAAATGAATAAGTATTGTTTCACAGTGACCTATGATCCTGTTGTGTTTTAAAACCTTTTTGATAACAGATTGTATGAATTTCTCTGCCCTTAGTTGATCCATATTTGTTTTCTTTTAATCGGTTTGTGACTTTGGTTAAATGAATAAGTATTGTTTCACAGTGACCTATGATCCTGTTGTGTTTTAAAACCTTTTTGATATTTTTAACAAACTTTCCAAATATCAAAATCTGACTAAAGTTTTTTAGCTTCCAGCTGATTCTGGGATACTTTGAAAGAACATCTCTGAGACATCTCAGAGAGGAATGTCAAACTATGTTTATTTGGTATGTTAAATTACTTCAAAAACATTGTCAAGTGATTGGAGATGAACCTTTGGTTATAGAGTAAGGATAAATGTCATTAATATAGATATTCCAAAATTTATATGGCATCCCTAACATCTGATATGTCCTAATATGTTATCAATCATAATTCTAGTTATTCTAAAATGTTATATGTAACAGAAATATCCACATTTCCTGCTAATTGCATTGTACTCAAATCTTTAACCAGACTATTTTGTTTTGTCCTGATGCTTTTACAAAATGAAGATTTTCAAGAAGACTCATAGAAAGGATAAATATGAGTTTCTGATGGCCTTTAGATAATATCATGGGACTGGGTAACAAATGACAAAACTAGTGGAAAACCTGATTACTTCAACCAGATCAACAGGAATTAATTACATAGGACTGAATGAACTGGTAAATACGATTTATAACTTTATGTCTTTGGGAAATATACTGGCTTTAATCTTTGTTTTTCTGAAACAAAACAAAACAAAACCTTTTCTCTTATGCTATGACATACGACAAGTTGATAAAGTACTTCTTTGTAAAAAAAGAGGAAACATTTACCTTTTTCTCTCTACCTGGTTGATCCTGCCAGTAGCATATGCTTGTCTCAAAGATTAAGGCCATGCATGTCTAAGTATGCATGACCAGTACAGTGAAACTGTGGATACCTCATTAAATCAGTTATGGTTCCTTTGGCTGCACATTATTGCAACTGGATTACAACTAGTTATACTAATCATTGTTTAATTTGTTCTTTGTTTCCAAATTGTTTGTGTTTTGTGTTTCCCTGCTGCACGGTGACTTTGTCAATGTTACTAGCTGCATTAATTTTATCCTGTCTATTTTATAAGATTGTTGTGTCTTACAGTACCTAGTGTGTAACCAGGACTCCAACAAAATATATGATGGCTAACATCTTGAGGAAATAGATCACATTTATAACATAATATAACTGTAATAGTGTGATTCTAGGTATAGGAAGAGGCAACAAGGGAAAATATCTCCTGGATCATATTAGATTAGTAAGAGGATCCAAAGAATCTTTAATTATCAATAGGACCTAATCAGAAAATTAGCACCTGGTGTGGCATATTAAGAATTTTCGCCTGATCTGGGATGAGCCTCCAAGCGCTGTGGGACAAAATTTGATCATGGAATGTCTCCCAAATATTGGTGAAATTCCTTAACAAGAGGAGAGGATCTGAGAAATGGAATATTTCCTGCCATATCAGTCATCAGCAATTGCAGCCCCCCAAAGTGAGCCGGTGAGCGCTAAGGAAACTCAGGAAGGAGAAGAATACCTGCCATTTAGCAGCCATCAGACTGCAGTCACTCCCTATGGTGAGCCCTGAGGAAACTCAGGATATGAGAATACAGGATACAGGCCACCAGATAGCTGAGGTGCATATCAAAGGAATGATTTCAGTGAGCCCAGATTCTTGGGAAGATCCCATACACAGAAAAACATTAAATTCCTTAACTTGAGAAGTGGCTCTCAGGCTTGAAGTCCTCAAAATTCCCAGTAACTCTCAAAATTAGGTTGTGAATATTTTTAAAGTCTACAGGTGTAAAGTAAACACTTTTCAAAGAGGAAAAAAAGAGGACAAATCTCAAAATTTGGAACACTGGCACTGATGGCAGACAGTCCCAGAAAGATCCATTTAATGAAGCAGTTAGAATGGTTGTCACCCCTTTTTCCACAAGATTGCCAAATGGACATTGACAGTGGGGAATTGTAACAGGAAAGAGCCAATTCTGACTCCATCTTGGATCTGTTTCTTTTCCTTTAACCTTTGCTTTTCGTTGCTTTTGTTATTATAATCACTGTCTATAGCTGTAAGCATACATAATGGCCTGCTATAGGGAACTCTGCCCCTCTGACTGTTAAACTAAAGTGCTTTTGTCCAGCTCACAGAGAGACATTGTGACCCCGCCCACCTGTGAATGGCTACAGAAAAGAAGAAATTAACACATTCCCTCCCCGAGGCAGGCCGTGGGAGGAGATGTTTTGCAAGATAAAACGGCCTTTTTACTTTACTTCCTCACCTCCTCCTCCCTCTGTTCTATAAAAGGAACTGGCATCCATACCCTGATAAGGTGATATTTTGTAAGATGGTATTTTGGGGACCCTAGGCTGTTAACCCAAGTTCGTGTGCTTGACTCACAGTGAGGCCAAACAAACTGAAACATCAGACTTTGGGGCAGAGAAAGGTTTATTTCAAGGAGACGAGGTGGCTCATACCCTGAAAAGCCTCGAGCTCCACAAAAGGTTTCAGCAAAGCATGTTTAAAGCCCAGGGGTGTGGGGAGCGTCACAGGGTACGAGATCAGCTTGTGCACAGTTCTCTGATTGGCTGATGGTGAGGCAGCAGGGTGGTGTCACTGCTGTTAACTTTGTCAGTCCTTAGGCTCCAGGAAGCCAGGGGCTATGTGCTCATAGTCATCAAGTAGTTCTTCCTTTTGGTGTGTGCGTCTGTGTGTGTGGGGGAGGGGGGGTTCACATCTGCAAAACAAAGCAGGAAATTTGCATCAAACATTATCTAGGTACTTCAGAGAGGAGCTAAAGCAGAGGATATGGAGGAAGGCCTGTCCTGGGAAGGCCACATAGGGTCCTGTTCAGTTACAATTCCCCCCTTTTCTTTGTCACTGCTCAATCATGAGGAGAACATTTTTTTTTTTAAATATCTTTATTGGGGTATAATTGCTTAACAATGTTCTGTTCGTTTCTGCTGTATAATAAAGTGAAACAGCTATATGTATACATATATCCCCATATCCCCTCCCTCTTGCATCTCCCTTCCACCCTCCCTATCCCACCCCTCTGGTCGTCACAAAGCATGAGCTGATTTCCCTGTGCTATGCAGCTGCATCCCACTAGCTATCTATTTTACATTTGGTAGTGTATATATGTCCATGTCACTCTCTCACTTCATCCCAGCTTACCCTACCTCCTCCCCGTGTCCTCAAGTCCATTCTCTATGTCTTCATCTTTACACCTGTCCTGCCCCTAGGTTCTTCAGAACCGTTTTTGTTTGTTTGTTTGTTTTTTTAGATTCCATATGTATGTGTTAACATACGGTATTAGTTTTTCTCTTTCTGACTTACTTCACTCTGTATGACAGACTCTGGGTCATCCACCTCATTGCAAATGACTCAGTTTCGTTTCTTTTTCTGGCTGAGTAACATTTCATTGTATATATGTGCCACATCTTCTTTATCCATTCGTCTGTCTACGGACACTTAGGTTGCTTCCATGTCCTGGCTATTGTAAATAGAGCTGCAATGAACATTGTGGTACATGACTCTTTGAATTATGCTTTTCTCAGGGTATATGCCCAGTAGTGGGATTGCTGGGTCGTATGGTAGTTCTATTTTTAGTTTTTTAAGGAACCTCCATACTGTTCTCCATAGTGGCTGCATCAATTTACATTCCCACTGACAGTGCAAGAGTGTTCCCTTTTCTCCACACCCTCTCCAGCATTTATTGCTTGTAGGTTTTTTTGATGATGGCCATTCTGACTGGTGTGAGGCGATACCTCATTGTCATTCTGATTTGCATTTCTCTAATGATTAGTGATTTTGAGCATGCTTTCACGTGTTTGTTGGCAATCTGTATATCTTCTTTGGAGAAATGTCCATTTAGGTCTTCTGCCCATTTTTGGATTGGGTTGTTTGTTTTTTTGATATTGAGCTGCATGAGCAGCTTGTGTATTTTAGAGATTAATCCTTTGTCAGTTACTTCATTTGCAAATATTTTCTCCCATTCTGAGGGTTGTCTTTTCATCTTGTTTATGGTTTCCTCTGCTGTGCAAAAGCTTTTAAGTTTCATTAGGTCCCATTTGTTTATTTTTCTTTTAATTTCCTTTACTCTAAGAAGTGGGTCAAAAACGATCTTGCTGTGATTTATGTCATAGAGTGTTCTGCCTATGTTTTTGTCTAACAGTTTTATAGTGTCTGGCCTTACATTTAGGTCTTTAATACATTTTGAGTTTACTTTTGTGTATGGGGTTAGGAAGTGTTCTAATTTCCTTCTTTTACATGTAGCTGTCCATTTTTCCCAGCACCACTTATTGAAGAGGCTGTCTTTTCTCCACTGTATATGCTTGCCTCCTTTATCAAAGATAAGGTGACCATATGTGTGTGGGTTTATCTCTGGGCTTTCTATCCTGTTCCATTGATCTATATTTCTGTTTTTGTGCCAGTACCATACTGTCTTGATTAGTGTAGTTTTGCAGTATAGTCAGAAGTCAGGGAGCCTGATTCCTCCAGCTCCATTCTTCTTTCTCAAGATTGCTTTGGCTATTCGGGGCCTTTTGTGTTTCCATACAAATTGTAAAATATTTTGTTCTGCCTAGAGAATTTCCTTTAGCGTTTGTTGTAAAGCTGGTTTGGTACTGCTGAATTCTCTTAGCTTTTGCTTGTCTGTAAAGGTTTTAATTTCTCTGTCGAATATGAATGAGATCCTTGCTGGGTAGGGTAATCTTGGTTGTAGGTTTTTCTCTTTCATCACTTTAAATATGTCCTGCCACTCCCTTCTGGCTTGCAGTGTTTTTGCTGAAAGATCAGCTGTTAACCTTATGGGGATTCCCTTGTATGCTATTTGTTGCTTTTCCCTTGCTGCTTTTAATATTTTTTCTTTGTATTTAATTTTTGATAGTTTGATTCATATGTGTCTTGGCGTGCTTCTCCTTTGATTTATCCTGTATGGGACTCTCTGCACTTCCTGGACTTGATTGACTATTTCCTTTCCCATATTAGGGAAGTTTTCAACTGTAATCTCTTCAAATATTTTCTCAGTCCCTTTTTTTTTCCTCTTCTTCTTCTGGGACCCCTATAGTTTGAATGTTCTTGTGTTTAATGTTGTCCCAGAGGTCTCTGAGGCTGTCCTCAATTCTTTTCATCCTTTTTTCTTCTGCTCTGCGATAGTTATTTCCACTCTTTTATCTTCCAGGTCACTTATCCATTCTTCCGCCTCAGTGATTCTTCTGTTGATTCCTTCTAGAGAATTTTTAATTTCATTTATTGTGTTGTTCATCATTGTTTGTTTGCTCTTTAGTTCTTCAAGGTCCTTGTTAAACGTTTCTTGTATTTTCCCCATTTTATTTCCAAGATTTTGGATCATCTTTACTATCATTACTCTGAATTCCTTTTCAGGTAGACTGCCTATTTCCTCTTCATTTGTTTGGTCTGGTGGGTTTTTACCTTGCTCCTTCATGTGCTGTGTATTTCTCTGTCTTCTCATTTTGCTTAACTTTCTGTGTTTGGGGTCTCCTTTTTGCAGGCTGCAGGTTCGTAGTTCCTGTTGTTTTTGTTTTCTACCCCCAGTAGGTAAGGTTGGTTCAGTGGCTTGTGTAGGCTTCCTGGTGGAGGGGACTGGTTCCTGTGTTCTGGTGGATGAGGCTGGATCTTGTCTTTCTGGTGGGCAGCACCTCGTCTGGTGGTGTGTTTTGGCGTGTCTGTGGCCTTATTATGATTTTAGCCAGCCTCTCTGCTAATGGATGGGGTTATGTTCCTGTCTTGCCAGTTGTTTGGCATGGGCTGTCCAGCACTGTAACTTGCCAGTCATTGAGTGGAGCTGGGTCTTAGCGTTGAGATGGAGATCTCTGGGAGAGCTTTGGCCAGTTGATATTTTGAGGAGCTGGGAGTTCTCTGGTGGACCAATGTCCTGAAATTGGCTCTCCCACCACAGAGGCTAAGGCCTGACACCTGGCTGGAGCACCAAGACCCAGTCAGCCACAAGGCTTAGAAGAAAAGGGAGGAAAAAAAAAGAAAGAAAGAAAAGAAAAGTAAAATAACATAAATTTTTTTTTTTTGGTTTTTTTTTTTTTTAACATCTTTATTGAAGTATAATTGCTTTACAATGGTGTGTCAGTTTCTGCTTTAAAACAAAGTGAATCAGTTATACATATACATATGTTCCCAGGTAAAATTTTTAAAATAAAAAATAAATATTAAAAAAATAAATAAAAAACTAATAAAAAAAAAAGAAAAGAAAGAAAAGAGCTACCAAACCAAAAAACAAATCCACCAATGATAACAAGTGCTAAAAAGTATACTAAAAAAAAAAAAAAAAAAGGACAGACAGAACCCTAGGACAAATTGTAAAAGCAAATCTATACAGACAAAAATCACACAAAGAAGCAAGCATACACATACACACTCACAAAAAAGAAAAAGGAAAAAGAAAATATATATATTAAAAAAAAAGGAAGAGAGCCACCAAATCAATAAATAAGTTGACCAATAATAATAACCTCCAAATGCTAAACTAAAATAAGCAGAAAACCAGAAACAAATTAGATGCAGAAAGCAAACCCCAAGTTTACAGTTGCTCCCAAAGTCCACCACCTCAATTTTGGGATGATTCATTGTCTATTCTGGTGTTCTAGAGATGCAGGGTACATCAAGCTGATTGTGGAGATTTAAACCTCTGTTCCTGAGGCTGCTGGGAGAAATTTCCTTTTCTCTTCTTTGTTTGCACAGCTCCTGGGGTTCAGCTTTGGATTTAGCCCCACCACTGCATGTAGGTCACTTGAGGACATCTGTTCCCCACCCAGACAGGATAGGGTTAATGTAGCAGGTGATTAGGGGGCTCTGGCTCACTCAGGCTGGGGGAAGGGAGGGGTATAGAATGTGGAGCGAGCCTGTGCCGGCAGAGGCCAGCATGACACTGCAACAGCCTGAGGCGTGCCATGTGTTCTCCTGGGGAAGTTGTCCCTGGATCATGGGACCCTGGCAGTGGCGGGATCCACAGGCTCCTGGGAGTGGAGGTGTGGATAGTGACCTGTGCTTGCACACAGGCTTCTTGGTTGCTGCAGCAGCAGCCTTAGCGTTTCACGCCTGTCTCTGGTGTCTGCGCTCATAGCTGTGGCTCACACCCATCTCTGGAGCTTGTTTAGGCGCTGCTCTGAATCCCCTCTCCTCATGCACCCCAAAACAATGGTCTCTTGCCTCTTAGGCAGTTCCAGACTTTTTCCTGAACTCCCTCCCTGCTAGCTGTGGTGCACTAGCCCCCTTAGGCTGTCTTCATGCAGCCAACCCCAGTCCTCTCTCTGGGATCTGAACTCTGAAGCCCGAGCCACAGCTCCTAGCCCCCGTCCGCCCCAACGGGTGAGCAGACAAGCCTCTCATGCTGGTGAGTGCTGGCTGGCACTCATCCTCTGTGCAGGAATCTCTCCACTTTGCCCTCTGCACTCCTGTTGCTGCACTCTCCTCTGCTGCACTCTCCTCCATGGCTCTGAAGCTTCCCCCCGCCCCCCCCCCACCCCCGTCTCCACCAGTGAAGGGGCTTCCTAGTGTGTGGAAACCTTTCCTCCTTCACAGCTCCTTCCCAGATGTGCAGGTCTTATCACTATTCTTTTTGTCTCTGTTTTTCCTTTTTCTTTTGCCCTACCCAGATACGTCGGGAGTTTCTTGCCTTTTGGGAAGTCTGAGGTGTTCTGCCAGCGTTCAGTAGGTGTTCTGTAGGAGTTGTTCCACATGTAGATGTATTTTTGATGTATTTGAGAGAAGGGAGGTGATCTCAATGTCTTACTCCTCTGCCATCTTGAAGGTCATCACCCCCTGCTGCAGGAGAACAAACTTTGATCAAGAAAAGGAATAAAGGTTCAGATAGAGAGGTTAATCATAAACTTGACAGAGGGACCCATAGTGTCCCTCTTGGTTACAATTATTCCAGCAGACACTGCTTTGAGAATGGCTGGTGGCTTCTGAGTCTGACACAGCTACTCCATTTTTACTTCCAAATGCATTTCTCTCCTCAATGGTCAAAGCAGATGTCACCATTAGTGATTTTAATGCTTTTCTAAATATGAGAAGGTGCAAGAATTTGGGCTCATAAAATCTGAAAATATCTAAGGCCTGATCTGCCAGCTTTTTCCAGAGCACAGAGTGCCTCATTCCTGATCTCCACCCTGACATCCTTTTAGGGGGTGTTGAAGGTCAGCAGCTGCAGTGGAGAGGTAGATGGCAAGTGTCAATTTCCAGCTGGTCCCTTCCTGGTCATAAATTTGATCATCGTTTTGGGGGCTCTTCATGACCATTTTGTCCCACAGTGCTAGGAGTGCTCATTCTCAGGTCTGGCGAAGATTTCACTGGTTGGCCACTCAGTGTGCTATCACTGGACTAGGCCTTAGTGCCAAAAGTCTCAGTACCTCCTGTCTTACTAGTCTCTTATGTTCCAGGAAAATATTCCTTCTTGTTGCTTCTTCTCATACCTAGAGTTTCACTATTAAAATCATTGATCATATATGGAACTATATATTATTTTATCAGAGGCTCAATCACACATTTGTTAATGAAAGAAACAACAAAATAGGCAATATAGGTTATAAGTTGTTGCAAATATCCCCTGGTTTCAGCCAGACTCAGGAGGAGATATGTTAATTTCTTCTTTCCTGCAGCCATTCACAGGTGGGCTGGGTCAAGATGTTCCCAGTGAGCTGAACAAAGTATTCTAGTTTAACATTCAAGCGTGGGGACAGGGTTCCCTGAGATGGGCCATTTATGTATACTTTAAGCTATAACCAAATCATTTAGTGATGAACTTGTAGCAAAAGCAATAGAATACAAAGATTAAAGTAAAAGAAACAGGTCTAATAGGGGTCAAATTTGTTCTTCCCTATTACAATTCCTGACTGTCAATGTCCATTCCACAATCTTTTGGGGAAAGGCGCAACAACCGCTCTTAGCTACTTCCTGCTGTACGGGGCAATGAAGGGTGATTGTGGAATGGAATTGATCAGCCTTGGGCAGGGAATATTAAATCTTTTAGCCTTGTTATCTAATTTGTAATTGGACCTACCTATTAATTTTAACTTTCTCACTGTGTCATAACTATACTTAGGGGGAGAGATTTCCTTACATCTGGATAAACACAGATTAAAAGCCAGTAATATTTCAGGCAGTATCAAAAATTACAACCATATTCATCAGTTTACTCAGTCCTATATAATTAATCCTTTTTACTAACAGTTTTATGAAATCAGAGTTTCCATTACACTTTTAAAATATCTTACCTAGTTCACCAGTATGATTTAAAAGTTATCAGAAACCTGTTTTTGTCAAAACACCCTTTTATGGCTTTTCTTGAAGATGTGGCAGTTTTGTAAAGCATCAGCTTAGCTGCCTATGAATGATAAAAGTCTTAAAAAGGCAAGGTTAAAGATCTGATTACCATTCTTCCTGTCAAAGATGCTTCTGCAAGCTGTTGTGACATGCAATATTTTAAGATAACTAAAATTATAACATTATACCAGGACATATACAAATTTCAGAAACTTTATATGATTTCTACAATGTCTGTATTAATAACACTTATTCATACTGTATAATCTGAGGAGGCTTATCACTCATTTGACAATGTGTTCTGTGTAATTTAGCATACCAACCAATTCTAGTCAGTTTAATATATATATATATATATCTTTTTTTTTTTTTTTCTTAAGGTGCCTCAGGGACCCTCTGAAGTATCCCAATGCTAGCTGAAGTCAAAGGAACTTTACTTAGGATTTGATAGGAAGGTCGTCAAAATATCAGAAAGTTTAGTTTTTTAAAAAAATTTGGTCAGATAGAATATTTAAGAACAAATTCAGATCAGTTAAATGCAAGATAGTTCACACAATCTGTTGTCAAAAGCAGTATTCTAAGTAAACTTGTTCTCCTAACAAAGAGGAACCAAGGCTGGTCCTGCACCAGTCTACTTTTAATAACAAAATTCATTTTCCCAATTAAGTGTAATCTAATGTCAGTCTGACCAAGCATAAAACTCCTTTTTTACTCAAAATATATATCCCACTTTCCTACTGGATCGTGAAGTGCTTTATTATTTTTAGTAGCTTTAATTACATATCTAAATTAGAATCCCCAACTCTTAAAACCTTAATTTCTAGTGAAAACCAGGAGGCAAGTAATAGTTACCAAAATCTGGAGAGACTATTTTACATAATTTTTCAGAACATAATTATTCCTATAGAGTTAACCTAAAGGCTCTTATCTCGTTTACATTTACTTTAAAGTTTCATCATATCAAGTTATTTTTCGTGCTGAAAATTTGCAACAGATGTAATAAGATTTCATTTAACTTCTATTAAACCTAGGTGCAGTGAAAGTATTATGCTTACTGTTGATGACTCTAAAGACACATCTATATTAATTATATCAACAAACTTAAACATCAATACCAGGTATTAATTTAATACTAAATATTTCCCAGTTCACGTGAACCTAAAACTCATTTAGCTTAATTTTTCTTGTATTTAGAATTGTTTGATTTGTAAGTGCTAACTTTTCTTTAAGCCAATTAAATAGAGCTCATTTACAGATTTACCTCAGCAATGTTATCCAAGGACAAAGACGCAGACAAACACACAAACAAACAGAGAGACCTCATAGTTTTCATTTCAAAATTTCAGCCCTGAGTCAGGTACAGCAATGTAAAACCCCTTAGTTTACAAAAGAGGTTGGATTAAAATTAAGTTTCTGGCAGATGGAACAAATCAAGCTCACTTGTCTAGATGGCTAAATATTTGCAGAAAAAACACTTACGATTTCTATTTACCCTTGACAAGTCAATTTCTAAATTACTTTACCCTCCCTTCAAAATTTGCATTTTAAAAGGATGGCAGAGATGAGGGTTCCTGAGAAGACCAAATAGGACATTTGCATCTCAAAGATACAGGTAAGTTTCTCCTTGGATGACTTTGTTTCCCCTTTGTTGGTCTCTGAGGTGTCAAAGCCATTGCCATCATGGGCCTTTTGCATATTTCTCTGGGTGCATTCAGCCTTTTCAACCATATCCCTATTACTGAAAACCAAATAAGCCAATTGAAACAAATCGTTCATTGGAGCCTGAGGACCAGCAGTTGCTTTCTGAATTGTGCGCCTGATGTCTGGGGCAGACTGGGCTATGAAATGCATAGCCAAAAGGGCCTGTCCCTTGGGGGAGGAGGGATCCACGTTTGTATACTTCTTAAAGTGTCCACTAGTCTCCCTTGGATGACTGAAGGATTTTTGTGCTGTCCCTGTTGCACCTCTTTCACCTTTTTATAATTAATAGATTTTACTGTAAGTTTCTTCAGACCCTAATGAAACTTATGAATTAAAGTTTGGCTGAGGGAACATTCCCAGCAGTTTTGAATGTTATTCTTGCACCCCCTTTTTTCTTCAGTTCCAAGCAACACAGATTGATTAGATCAGCTCCAGAGAGCCCAGGTAGATCATTTATATCTCAAGGCACAGGAAGAGAAATGCAAATTCCTCTTCTAACTACTTATACAAAACCCAGCCATCTCAGGCTATTTTCAGGGAACTTTCCTTTTTCTCAGTTCCCAAATATTCACCTCAGTTTAAACAAACAAATACATACATATCCTCCACTCACATTCGCATGCCCCTTTTCCAGCAAAACCAGGAAGAGAAAAAGGGATTCGGACCCAGGTACCAAGACACCCATTCACATACACACACATACCCCCAAGATAAAAGCAATTGCAAAAGACCCACTTTGACATAGTAGCCAAGCCATTAGGGGGCTTTGCCATCCAGATCTCAGGGAGTATTGAAGCATTTTCTTTCATTTAGGGAACATAGCTAAAGATCTCTTAGTTTTGCAAAAGCACCCAAAGGGACGATAAGACGGAACAGAGCTCTGATCATCCATACTTAATTATTCACGGCCAGTGTTGTCAAATATCAAGCAAACGGCAATTCAAATCGGTCTCTCAGGTTCACAGTTAGTTCCCTAGCCCCTAAAAGGAAGAAAGTCCTAACCAATGTTCTGCCACAGGCAAAACCAAGGCAATAGGGAAGGATACCCTGGTGTCGTCACTCAGGAGCCCCGTTACTGACCAAAATGTCTCAACTGGCCAATGCAAGTACTAACACACATACAAACAACAAACACATGGTCCCACAAACAAAGAATCAGACGAGGCGTAGCCCAGCAATTCCACCTCCATTCCCAGACAGAGGCTCCAGAGAGGCCTGCCTCCTGAAAAAGAATGGACCATGAGTGGCTCACCCCAAAATGGTACACACAAAAACACAAACAACAACTAAGTTACAGTCACACAGACAGAAAATCAGAAGAGGTGTAGTCTAGAATTCCCCTTTCACTCTCCAATGGATGCCAAGCCTGGCTCTCGTAAATGAACCGGTTTCCAAATTGGGTAGAGTCCAACAACAATTCCCATCTCCAACAAGGTACCCCAACCAAACAAATTGGCTTGTCCCGTAAAGGAAAAGCCAGTCTGAGGAGGGAATATGTTCCTGGTGTGCACACTGGAGCGACTTACCCCTCGGGTGGCTCACTTCCCGCAAGGGAAGCAGCCCAAATGGAGTGGAGAGAATTACAAGCCTGCACAAGCTGAAGTGACTCACCCAATGACACCAAATGTGGACTGCAGCTCCAGACATTTCTCGGCTCCAAACAGCCTCATGCCATGGGTGACCAGCGCCTGTCGGGGACAGTCCCTCTAAGATCCCAGGAGCGAAATGGACTCCAACAGTTGCTGGGGGCTCAGGGAAGGTGATGCCCCAGGCTGGGGTTGACCAGCCATGGACACGAACTCCTGGCTGACTGGCCAAAATTCTTAATGCACATTCATGTGCCCAACGCACAGTGAGGCCAAACAAACTGAAACATCAGAATTTGGAGCAGAGAAAGGTTTATTGCAAGGCCATGCAAGAAGACGAGATGGTTCACGCCCTGAAAAGCCTTGAGCTCCCCAAAAGCTTGAGGCAAAGCATTTTTAAAGGCCAGGAGAAGGGGGGGGGGCGTCGCAGGGTACGTGATCAGCTTGTTCATGATTCTCTGATTGGCTGTTGGTGAGGCAGCAGCGTGGTGTCACAGGGGTTAACCTTGTCAGTCCTTAGGCACCAGGAGGCCTGGGGCTATGTGCTCATAGTCATCAAGTAGTTCTTCCATTTGGTGTGTGTGTGGAGGTGGGGGGGTTCATATCTGCAAAACACCTCAGGAAATTTGCATCAAATACTATTATCTAGGTACTTCAGAGAGGAGCTAAAGCAGAGGATATGGGGGAAGGCCTGTCTCGGGAAGGCCCCATAGGGTCTTGCTCAGTTATAGTCCTCCATCTTCTTAGTCTGCTGGCTTTCAGAATAAAGTTGCTATTCCTTGCCTCAACACCTCATCTCCCTAGTTTGGACTCGGTAACATATTGTTGACTTAAAAAATATTCACAACCTAAAAGTTGAGAGTTATGTTTTATTTGGTGGGAATTTTTAGGACTTCAAGCCTGGGAGGCAGCATCTCAAGTAACCCTGAGAAAACTGCTCTGAGGAGGCAAGGGGGGGAGCCAGGATGTATAGGAGTTTTGCAACAACAGGCAGGTAGTAGGAACATCAAAAGATTACTGTTAATTAAAGAAAACCATACACCTTTCTGTGTATGGGAAGGTGCAAGAGTCTGGGCTCACTGAAATTATTCCTTTGATATGCACCTCAGCTATCTGGGGCCCTGTGCTTTATATCCTGAGTTCCCTCAGGGCTCACATTGGAGGGCTGCAATTGCTGATGACTGTGACATCCTTTGTTTACTGATATGGCAGGAAATATTCCATTTCTCAATATCTTCCTGTATCATGAATGCCATGAGTTGGAAAATAATTTATTTACTTTTATTTGCTTGTGCATAGATTTTATAGTTGCTCTGTTGGAACTGTTCATCTTCAATATCTAATTTTAGAAAGCAAACCTCATGTATGATCTAGACAAAAGTAATCCAGCTATTGAAAGATTCAACTATTACTTAATCCAACTTAAAATAGCACTGATGCTCATGGTCCCTTTTCTTGTTTATCTTGAGGACAAAACTGATAGCTCAAGTAATTGAACTTAGAAATCGTTAAGAATGCTCAAAGAGCAGAGTTGGAGAATTGTAGCTCTGGTATTTTTGTTTGTTTTGTTCTCATGGTGAATAACTCAATTTTGCATTGTTAAAAGGAGTCTTTCATTTCTTAATGTTACTTGTTATTCTTTCATCCAAATAATATACCTTAGCAGACCAATGCTTTCTTGATTTTTATTTTTTTAGGCTTCACAGCATGTGGGATCTTAGTTCCCCAACCAGGGATCTAACCCCCACCCCTTGCAGTGGAAGCTCAGAGTCTTAACAACTGGACCACCAGGGAAGTCCTGACCAATGTGTTCTTTAATTGCTAATTGAAAACAAAGAAAACCAGTCATTGACATGACTTCTGGCAGTCACTTATTAGTATTCTAGTATTATGAGGAAACTAATGCTAATTCTTTTTTAAAAGACAGCACATTTCCCCCTTCATTTTTCTTGTTAGAGAAATCTCTAAGAGATGAGAGAGACTTAGCTTTCCTAGTGTCATCAGGACCATTGTATAAATGCTAATAACTCCAATTTTAGCCTGTATGCCAATGACTTTCAAAACTATATGCCCAGCTCAAGCTTTTTTCCTAGACCCCATACCCAATAATCTGATTGATAGAGGAGTCATCTAAATGTCTCACATAAAAATCAACTCATTCAACATATCCAGCTCAACTGAACTCCTGATCTAACCGCTACAAACCTGCTACTGTTCTGTGTCACTTTTTTAGGAAAAGGCAGCATTCTCCTGGTTGACCAGTTCAGAAACTTGGAATTAATTCAAGATCACTGCATTTCAAACTTTTGGTCTCAGGATTCTTTTACACTCTTAAAGATTATTAATGACCCTGTGGGCAGTGGGGAATAATTTTTCCTCTATCCTTCTGGATTCTTGGTTGATACCACCCTGTAATAAAAAGACAGATTAACAGCAGAAAAATAAATTTAAAAGCATACTCATGGGAGTCCCACAAAGATATGAGACCAAAGGCAATCAGGCAATTGAGGCTTATATACCATCCTGAGTAAGGAAAAGTGGATAGTGGTCTGGGGCTTCAAAGGAGAGGAAGGCAATTCACAGGAAGTTGAGAAGAGCAAATGTTTGGTAAATAAATATTTGCCCTGCCATGTAGATCACTTTCTCAGATATAAAAAGTTATCTCTTGTAATAGCTCTTTTCCTGGTACAAGCTCCCTTTTCTGATTTCTTTTAGGCAGTTAAGGGGGAGGTAAAAACTTTTCTTGACTCTGATGGGTCTTTTTTTTTTTTTAACAAATTTACTTATTTATTTTTGGCTGTGTTGGGTCTTTGTTGCTGCTTGCGGGTTTTCTCTAGTTGCGGTGAGCGGGGGCTACTCTTTGTTGTGGTGTGCGGGCTTCTCATTGCAGCGGCTTCTCTTGTTGCAGAGCACGAGCTCTAGGCTTGTGGGCTTCAGTAGTTGTGGCACACGGGCTCAGTAGTTGTGGCTCACAAGCTAGAGTGCAGGCTCAGTAGTAGGGGCGCACGGGCTTAGTTGCTCCGCGGCATGTGGGATCTTCCCGGACCAGGGCTCGAACCCGTGTCCCCTGCATTTGCAGGCGGATTCTTAACCACTGTGCCACCAGGGAAGCCCTCTGATGGGTCTTGATTGCCTTCAGCTCCACATGGTAAAGTGGCATATTTGGAGTGTTACATTCTGCTAAAATTCAATCCCAAACAGATTTTATTTAAGTGGTTCATATGTGTTGATATTTACATATTAAAAATTAAAGCAGAAATTTCAAAACTATTTTTCCAAAAATAACAATAAACACTTTACATGTTAAATAACCTATTTTTAAAGGTTTTATCATAATTTTATTATTTTTCTTTTTTTCTTATTTTAATTGAAACATAATTGATTTACAATATTATATTAGTTTCAGGTGTACAACATAGTGATTCAATGTGTTTATAGATTGTACTCCATTTAGAGTTATTACAAAATAATGACTATTTTCCCTGTGGTGTACAATATATCCTTGTTGCTTATTTATTTTATACCTGGTAGTTTGTATCTCTTAATCCCATACTTCTCTCTAGCCCCTTCCCCCTTCCCTCTCCATACTAGTAACCACTAATTTGTTCTCATATAAGTGATAACATAGAGTATTTGTGTTTCTCTGTCTGACCTACTTTACCCTAGACCCTGCCATGAAACCAATATCCTAATCTTCTATATTTGAAAAATCTTTCCTGTCTGTCCTGTCTTCTGCATCCTTATTAACACTGCTTTCATTTAGACCCTAATCATCTCTCATCTGGATTCTCAAAATACCTTCCGATCTGGTCTCTGTATTTAACCCATCTCTTGCAATTTGTTTTCTATTCTGTCCTTAGAATGATTTTTCTAACATGAAAATCTGAACTTACCATTCTCCAGTTCAAATTATTGAATTGTTCTTTATCACTCATAAGATCAAGTGTAATTGTCTTTAGGTAGGCTATAAGACCACCCACATTCAGGCCTCTTCCTGCCTCTCCAATAATTTGTGGTGTAGTCATATTGAATATGAACAAAAAGTTATTTCTTGTTTACCATATACTTTGTAATGCTTTTGTACCTTTGTGTTATGTTCCTTCTATCCACGATACCCTTTTTGTCCCTATCTACCTGTGAAATCCTACTCATCTGTCAAGATTCAAAGGAGGTATAATTACCTAACAACGTACTCCCTTCCCATCTCCATGCCAGAATTGGGTAGTTTTTGATATCTCCAGCTGAATAGGACCAAAGGAGCCATGTATTAACACTTCACAAAATGCTCATCAAATAAGACACACTCAATGAACATTTAATTTTCTTTCTGTAGTGTGGAAATCCCTGCTTCTTTTTGTTCCCTTACTAGAAACACTAAATGCTTCATTCACACAGTTATCTAAGGTAAATTTTAGGGGGAGGAGGGAAAAGGTTAATGTAATAATAGTATTTTGTAAATGTTGTCTTAATACAGCTTTGAAGTCATGCCTAAAATCTCTCAGTTGCCTTTTGCAGGCAGTTTACTAAGCTCCCACACCAACAGGGACAGCACTTAGGCCCATGAACCTGTAAAATTTTTCAGGTAACCCAATCTACAGGGAACTTGGGAAACCTAGCTCACCCCATCCCCCCTTGCCATACATATGTTGCCCCTTGTTCCCTGTCCCCTGTCTCTGGGTGCAACTCCCTGTGCGGCAGTCTTGTCTAGTTTGCAACTGTAAGTAACAAAGAGTTCTGCCTTTCAACTATCTAAGGTTAATTTGTTCTATCCCACCATCAAGAACCTTTAAATTTTATAAAATAGTAATGTAATCTGTAGTCTAAATTCTTAGAATAATCTTGTTGAAGAACTTCCAAACATAACTTGAGTTACATGTTCACAGATTTAGCAAAGAAATGCTACTTCCTTTAGTAAATGGTGATAAAGAGAACTCAGAATGATATTTTAAGTGGAAAGCAATATTTCTTTAAGAGCTCACTCAGAAATTTTCAAAATGATTTAAACATTTATTGCATTCATTATTTGATGAATCCAATGGTACATTTAATTCCTACCTTTTATGCAATCTGTAATGAGGCTGAATAGCTCAAATTCTCTTATTTGCAAAGCTATGAAGTATTTAAGCTATGTCTATAACCATAAATGGGTTTGAATATTGCCAGTAAAGTTAATCAAAACATTTTTATGTAAAAAATAAAATCACTTGGGGAAGAGGTATGCTGGTAACTAAGTCAAAATACGTTAAACCTTGGCAATCTGCATTAGTACAGAATCTCACCCTCTTTTGTTAACAAATAATAATTCAAGTGGTGCAGTGAAATACATGGTCTATTAAAGAGTGCTCATTTCCCACCTGCTTAAAAATCATTTTTGATGATTGCAAATGCAGATTACTGGGCCCTCCTATAGGTGAGATTCAGGAATTTGCATTTTTAACAAGGCTTCAAATTGATTTTTTTTGTACTCTAAAGTTTGTGTGTATTTCTAAAAAAAAGCTGGAGGGGGATACTTCGTGTGACAGACATCCTTGTGAATGCACCCTTTCATGAATTCCCAAGTTCCCAATTAAACTTACAGATTCTCTTAGCCCCTGCCTTCTCCCCCAGCCATCCTAAGAATATCAGAAGTACAGATTTGACCTGTGAAATCATCTTGCTGGCAGCCCAGCACAAGGTTATCCTAAAAGGATAAATATAATGAAGCGAAATAATAAATACAACTCCAATTATTGAATGTGTACTCAACGGTACAGGTTAAGTGTTTTTCATATATCATCTTATTCTTAAAACTAGGAAGTGTTATAGACAATATTCCAATTTAGTATTTGAAGAAACTAAGGTTCATAGGGGTTAGGTAACATATTGAGAGTCACACAATTAGATATTGGTGGAGCCTGGATTAGAACACAGGGTTTTGCTCCGAACTCCCATTCTTTCTCCACGCTATCTCTGATCATAAAAAAATTAAATCTATAATTAGGGGGAAAAAAGATAAAAGAAAAAATGTCCCCATGTCACCAAATCCTCAATTTCTTTCATGATACAGTAGTGACTGGTTGTACATGGCTATTCCAATGTAATTAATTTAATATTTTAATTTAAAATTAATTAAAATTGAATAAAAATCCAGTTGCCTGATCACACTAAACTTCAAGTGGTCAATAGCTACAGTGGCTAGTGGCTACTATATTGGATAGTGCAGATATAGAACATTCCTATTTGGCATCACTGCCTGAATGTATAGGTAAAAGGAAATTTTATATTTGAGGTGTTAGTACTTTTGATAAATATTTTTGACTTATTTTGATAAATGTTTTTTAATGTTAAGTCATTAATATTTTCATGTTTTTACTTAAAATTATAATCCCTCTCTGCCATTAAAAAGAGTAGATTATAGTGTTTTTTAAAGGTTTTAAGTAATCTGCTTATTTCACTGGTTAGACATCCCTGAATGTACAAGTTCTAAAGGGAAAATTGGATCTTTTTCAGCACACACAAGTATTTTCATAAAATTAATTTTTACCTTTACAATCAGATAGATCCAAGCAGTTAAGACTGTTGGGGTGCAATTCTCCATGGTGTTTCTACACATCTTGCGACAGTATTTGTCCTAGACTATCCTTTCAAGGACATTTGTATAGCAAACAGCCTTGGAAGATAGAGGGCCCTCCAGGGTGGAGGATGGATTTGTTTCCTCAGCAGGTTAATAAAGATGGCATTTCCTTCTGAGGCAAAAGTTGGTCAGGTTTGGTAGAATTTCCCTTTCTAAGACTGGGGGTTTCCTTAGCTTGGGGTAACTTGACTGTTACAGAAACCCACTGTATGTGCAGCACCCTCCTGGTTGAGTTGAGTGTTGGGGGGCAAGGGTAACTGATGTCAGTGAAGCTCATGCTGCCTGCTGGGCCCTGACTAAGTCCTGTCTCTAACCCAAGAGTCTGTGTCATTCTGCCAGCCTCCATTGGCTCACATGTAGGCTTGCAAGCTGGGTAAAATCTTAGACCATACACAGTTCTTGAGAAAGCATAAGACAAATGAGTGCTAATAGGTATGTCCTGAGAAGCAGCCTACAATCCAGAGTGGGAGAGAGGCAGAGTGACAACAAAGATAGGGATTGAAGGAGTGGGAGGTGGAGAAGACTGGGAATAAAACTCATCATTTTATTTTGTAACAACTCCAAATCCATTTAATTTTGCTGGTTAAATATGGACCTCAAGATAGAGGATGTTACCGAACCAAACTTGGGGCTGTTCTCCTGCTTGCAGTAAAGCCAGTCTACTGTCACCAGGTTGCAGAGAAGGAAAGTGCAGCCTTTATTTTAAGGCTCCAGACAAGGAGTCTAGGGTAGCTAATGCTCAAAAAGCTGATCTCCCCAGTAGGTTTCAGGAAAGCATTTTTAAAAGCAAGATGAAGGAGGGGAGTCGCAGGATGTATGATCAGCGCACAATTAACAAAATTACACAGGCCATTTTTTTTTTCAAAGCTGGATATATTTTATTTATAAATAACATTTAGATACAGAGGTTAATCAGATAGTCTCCAAGATACCCAACGTACTAGCACAGACACACCAGAGAGGAAAGAGAACGTGTTTATGTGTTTCTGACATACGGCAGCAAAATCCAAGGCTGGTTATATCCAGACATCTCAGTAAACAGAGTGCCAGATCACTTGCAAACTACAAGCATTGGGTTTATTTTGTTATTTGTTAATTAGGATGTATGATCAGCGCACAATTGGATGTATGATCAGCGCACAATTTTTTTTTTAGGTCCTTGTTAAAATTTTATTAAATTTAAATATGGATCTTCTGGATGGATACCATGATAAATGCACACTCTTTTAGAGGTGTAATTCCTAAGTATGTTAGAGGGAAACTATATTTTAACATTGTTAAATCTGAGGGAAGTACATTTATTTTGGAAGACATATCAAACAAACTTCTAGGACTTTTCATATCAGCTACACATGTAAAGTTTATAAGTCATCACTCAGGTCTCTAGAAGAAGAAAATGAACAAAATGAAAAAGATCATCTTTTCTTGGACGCATTAGAGAACTGAGGTCTAAGCGCAAACAGATTCATCAAATTCTGGAGGGACAGATGGGTACAGAGTCACAGATGAGACTTGCCAACCTGAAGCACAAGCTTCTGGAGCCATCACAGGGTAGCTCAGATTAAATGGTAATTTTGCCAAATTCTTGGAGGTGGAGTGTGGACTTTGAGAAGGAAAACATCCTGGTAACTAAAGTCAGGTGTCCACACATCTCCATAGGTTGTGTCTCCAGGAACCCTACCAGGTTTTCACAGTGAAAACCAAGAAACTTCCCACTGTGGCTCTGTCAAGAGTGAGGAAGAGATTTGTTGATGGTGAGGTAACAGGGTGGTGTCACAGAGGTTAACATCAATCCTCAGGCTCCATTAGGTCTGCGTCTACATGCTCATGGCCAGCAAGTAGTTAACTTCTTCCATTTGGTGGGGGTTTAGCACCTGTAAAACAACTCAGTGTCTGCCTCAGATACTGTTATCTATGTATTCCAGGGAGGAACTAAGGATTCCATGACTGTCATGGCTGATTTACTGTTTAAATTGTTACCAGTTCACCTGGCCCAACTGCTACTTTTGTCACTACATGGTCACATCCTTTCAATCATTAATTCTTGAGTCAGGCTTTTGTGACTCAGGTGAGTCCTGAGAAACTATGGCTTTTCTGTAGACAAGAGGCAGGCAGAGGACCTGGGGGGAGGGTCTTGCCCAGTTACAAGGATATTGGTTAATACTAATCTTGGTCAAAATCAACACCCAAAGTTTCTTCAGAATAAAGTGGATACCTGACTAGCTTTGTAATCTTCATTGTTTTTCCTCACCATTGTCAGTTCTAAAAGACTCACATTAAAAATTATCTCTCTGGTTGGTGGAACTGCTCTCCTTATCCTAAAGCCACCACCCCCTTGTTCTTGCTTTCCTAATGCTAAATCAATAAAGAAATCTTTTAGTTAAAACTGGATTAAAACTGGTCTCACACTCACCCAAACCCCAAACATTACCCCCATTCACTAATCCCTCCTCCACCCTTGCCTCCACCTGCAGACTTGCTCCACCGCCTCCACACACCCTGATATATAGGAGGTGTCACCACATATGCCCAGAGGATGGGGAGCCCTCCTTTCATAGAAAGCCAACAAAAGGTAACCAATTAAACTGCCAGCTTTAATAAGGCAATGGGATTATCATTGATTTTTAAATTGCATGTCGTATTTCTTAGTCCATTCCCGAGCAATTCTGTCATACCTCCTCCTATCCTTTGTGTAGATCTTAGCAATTTCCGGAACCAAAGGATCATCTGCGTTGGGGGCGCACAACAGGGAGTAAATGAATAACAATACTTTGGAAATTGTCAGTGCTGGCGACCACTCAGATCTAAGGATGTCCAGGCAGATGTTTCCGTTTCTGTTAATGTTTGGATGGTAAATTCGGGTGGTGAATGCGATTTTGGGTGGTTTGAATGGTTAATCGGAGGGAAATTGGACCTTTAGGAAGAAGACTCCTCCCTGGTAGGGGTTGTCATTGGGCCCCATTATGGTCGCTTGCCAGTGGAACATATCATCCCCCACTACCCCTGCTGAGCTCTGGGCGGGGGGTGGGGGTGGTGGGGGTGGGGTCGCGGGACAGGTCGAGGAGCTCCTTGTGGATGCGCTTTAAGGCCATCATCTGTGACATGTGGCCAATCCTTGGCGCTGGGCCTGGCGACAGGTAGAAGGCGACGGCGGTGATCACGGGGTGGGAGGAACGGTGACAGACGCGCAGGTAGATGGGTGGACTGAAGGCCGGCTGCGGGGTCGAGGGGGGTGTCGTGGGAGGTGGATGGTGGCAGAGAGTGGGAGAGTGGGACTGAGGAGGGAGTCGGGCGCTCGACCACACTTGATGCACTACTGGACGCTAGTAGCTCGTGGCCACCGCTTCCTCCTCGGCGCTGTCCTGAGCTGGAGGGCACGCAGCCCGGAGGCCGCGCCGCCCTAAGACACGGCCGCCCGGAGACACTGCCGCCCGGAGACACCGCCGCTCCTGCCCTGGGCCGCCAGGCGGGGACCCGCTTAGTGAGGTCACAGGGGCCACGTTGATGAGGCGGCGCGGCGTCTCCCAGGACGGGTACCGCAGGGGCGACAGGGGGTGGGGTGGGCAGGGTTTACGTTAGAGGGGGGAGGGGCAGGGAAGTGAAGGAGGAAGGGACGGGGTAGGGGGGCGTGGAAGGGGGCGGAGGCATGGAGGGGGGTAGTGGGTACAGGGGTCTGGGGAGGGATTGGGGGGGTGGAGGGGCCGGGGCTTTCCCAGCGCCGGCACTCTGGGCTGGCATGTTGAGCCACACCCACTGTCCACCAATGAGAGTTACCTGAATAAATAAGAGCGGTTCAAGGAATCCCTCTCCAGCCCTCAATAACACAGATTCAGCATCCCTTAACATTTTACCCCGTCAGCTTTATATTAATGAATTCGCTGTCTCTCTCTCATATATGTATGTATGCACACACACACACACACACACATATACACATACACTTCTGAGTGAGTTACATACATCCTGGCCTTTACTTCCAGATACTTTGTGTATTTCCTAAGAGAGACATTCTTTTATATGCTCAACTTTTTAGCAAATTTAACATCATTACAATACTTTTATAATTTTTTTTTAATTGAAGTATAGTTGATTTACAACATCATGTTAGTTTCAGGTGTACAACATAGCTACTCAACATTTTTACAGATTATACTCCATTAACTTTTTAAAGTAATGTTTCATAACGTTTTGGTAAATTCATTTTTTATGAAGAAATAAAGCCTTCAAAAATTCACTGTGGGGCTAAAATCTCTTTAATTTTTGAAAAACTTCTCACAGGAAAAGGAGGAAGGAAGGAAACCAGTACTCTATCTGGTATATATAATCATTAAATTTAACATCTATAAAATACTTTAATATCCATATTCCAGTTATGTCAATTGACATGTAGTGTCTTTAAAACTAATTTTTAAACCCCTCCAGTACAGAATCCAACCTAGGATCAAGTATATTGCGTTTAGTTGTTGTCTCTATTTAGTCTCCTTGAGTCTGGAACATTGCTGCAGCCTTTCTGTCTTTTATGACACTGACACATCTGAAGAATTGCTGAGGGGGCGGGGAACACACCTTTCCCTAGTCACACTTCCCAGTCTTAAAACTGTAACTTCAGTAAACCTAGATAATATGGGAGAGAGCAGGAGGAAAAAGGGGAAAGAATGACTGCTCAGATTTGTATTTTGAATGCTGTAGTAAAGTTGTTTAAATACTTTACGATGTGTGTTATATTAGGATGCATTCTCTATTGCTTTTTGTAAGATGAAAGAACTTATCTCACCCACAGGAAGTTTGTATTCTCTAATCCTCTTTGAAAAGATGAGAAACTGACAAGTCTTTTGTTGACAATGGTTACATTTCCAAGAAACTAAGAAAGAAATAGAAGGCCATGTTGTATGGATTAGTTGATTCTGATTTTAGATTAAGATGTATCTATATATTTATCTTAATCTGAAATTAGAATCAATTTATGTGTGTATGTATTCTCACCATTGAAAGAAATGTTATTTGAGTAAAATTGTTAATGTGAAGTACTTTACAGACTTACACCTTCTTTTTTAGTTTCCTATGCTGTTATAACAAAATTACATAGACTGGCTTAAAACAACAGGAATTTATTTTCTTATGGATCTGGAGGCAAGAAGTCTGAAATCCTGGTGTCAGCAGAGCTCTTTCTCTCTTGAAACCTCTAGGGAAAAACCCATCCTCACCTCCTCCTTGCTTCAGTGGTCCCAGCAATCCTTGCTGCCCCTTGGTTTGTGGCTGCATCACTCCAATCTCTGCCTCAGTCTTCATGTGGACTTATTCCCTGTGTGTGTTTTTGTGTTTGTCCAAATCTTTCTCTCCTTATAAGGACACCAATGTTTGGATTTAGTGTGCACCCAAATCCAGTATAATCTCATTTAACTTTATTACACCTACAAATACTCTATTTCCAAACAAGATCATATTCTGAGGTTCCAGGTAGACATGGATTTTGGTAGGATACTGTTCAACCTAGTACAGTATGCGCTCTACCTCCCAAAATTCACATCTGTCTCATACAAAAATACAAAATACAAAATATACTCATCCCATCCCAACATCTCCAACAGTCTTAAACCATTCTGGCATTAACTCTAAAATCTCATCTAAATATCAAGTCAAAAAGTTCCAAATCTCATTTAAGGACACTAATTCAGGTATGGGTGAGACTCTGGGTATGATTCACCTTGGGACAAAATTCCTCATCATCTGTGGACCTGTGAAACAGAAAAGAAGTTATTTGTTTGCAAATACAATGATAGTACAAGCATAGGATAGACATTCCCATTATGATAGACATTCCCATTATGAAAGGGAGAAATTGGAAGGAATAAATAAGTCAGTAGTCTCAAGCAAATGTGAAACCCAGAAAGGAAGAGTACACTTGTTTTTGTGGCCTGAAAATAAACTTCTTTTACCCAATCTACCCTTTGGGCCCAAGGAGGCCCTGCCAGGACCTGCCTCTGTTCCTGTCTCTAGCTTCTTTGCCTCTGCACCCATGACTCTGCCCTTATAGTCATTCTTTTTCAGCTCTTCTTCAAGAGCTCATGTTTGAGTATTTCTATCAGTCTGTTTCTACCAGTAGAATCTCTGAAATCTGATAGCCTTTCTGCATTTCATCCTGTCTCTGGCTCCTTCAGTCACAGCTTTCAGTGTTCCTTCTGATATAACATTCTCAAAAACCTTGTCAGTTCTTCCGTGTATGTCAAGGGGATCCATGCCATTACAGAACTGGATAACCCACCTCTATTCCTGGCTTCTACTGAGATGGTTGACTGGATCCATGAGTCACAGGCATAATCTCTTCAGGAAAAGTTTGTGCAGTCACACACTTAGCCCAGAAAATGCTATCTGGACATGCTAAGAATTTTCCAAATAATCAAGTCTGGCTCCTTTTTTCTTAACAGTTCTGTTCTCAGTTTATCTCATTCTTCTCACACTTTACTGTAAGCAAGGAACAAGGAGAAACCAGGCTGTACATTCCACACTTTGCTTGGAAATCTCAGCTATATGTCTCAGAACTTACTTAGAAGTTCTACCTTCCCACTAACAGCAGAGCACAATTAAGCCAAGTTTTTTGCCACATTAAAATGAGGATTGCCTTTTCTCCAGTGTCCAATAGCACGCTCCTCACTTCCTTCTGAAATCTCGCCAGAAACTCCTTTAACACCATATTTCAATCAAAATTCTGTTCATGGTGATATATGTATTCTCTAAGATAATAGAAATTCTCTTTACCATACTCTTCATTTCCTTCTGAACTCTCACCAGAATCACCTTTAACATCCATATTTCTACCAATGTTCTCTTCTACACAATTTAGGCATTTTTTTATTATGTGCCTCAAAATTCTTCCAGCTTCTACTTATTACCCAATTCCAAAGTCACTTCCACTATTTCATTATTGTTACAGTAGCACCTCACTTCCCAGTACCAAAAGCTCTATCAGTCAGGGAGTCAGGGTTCTCCAGAGAAAGAAAAACGGAATAATATATATATTATAGAATTGTGTGTGTGTGTATATATATATATATATATATATATATATATATATATATATATAATTGTATGTATACAATTAGTTCTGTTTCTCAGGAGAACCCTGACTAATACAGATTTTGGTACCCAGAGTGGTTCTAGAGAGACAGAATTTTAAAGATGAGGTTTTTTGAATTGGGTTCTGGGGTTTCTGGAAATGGCTCTCTAATCTGATTATATTTAAATGTGCTAATGACTCTATTTCTAGTAGTAAAGAGAACACTCATAGACCATGGCATAATCTGACAATATAGATACACAAAATATCACCGTTAGATACTCCTAATCAACCACTTACAAGAAGTAAGGATCTGAGTGACTGTGTATATGATACTTTGGAACATTTTTGACAAGCTAACTAGTGAAGTGATATTGGCTAGTTGCTCCTAATGTTGCTGGACAAAGAAGAGAAAGAAAAAGATGAGTGCAGGGATTTGAATTCCCAACTCAAGCACTGCATAAATGACCTGAAAATTTCTATGTGTACCATGAAGGAGACCCTTATTTCCTATAGCTGCTGGAACAAGATTGCTGAAAATCAAACCCAGAATCTCATCCTCCTACTGTCTGAATTACAATGCAAATTGAATTCTCAGTCTTGTAGGATGTTTAGAGTCAATGTGAAGACATTTATTGGGAAGAAATGGGATACTAAATGTTGGATTTGGGACTTGTAGGAGACCCTGTTGAACTTGGAGACATTGAGCTCCTACATTCTGATGAGTCTTCTTTTCCTGTGGAAGAGGCTTCTCTTATGCATTGACTCAGCAACATGGACTTCACCAAGGCTGACTTGGTTACAGCAACCACTGAGTATCCAATGCCAGCATCCATAACCAACAATGAGTCTCCAGTATGGCACCATTCCCCAGCGTGATTAATTAACTACTGGTGGCAGGTTGGTTACATTGGACCCCTTTCATCATGGAAAGGGCATCATTTTGTTCTTACTGGAACAGACACTTACCCTGAATATGGATTTTCCTTCCCTACTCATAATGCTTCTTCCAAAACTGCCATCCATGGACTTACAGAATGTCTTCCACTGTCATGGTATTACACACAACATTGTTTCTTTTTTCTTTTTTCTTTTTTTTAAATTTATTTTTGGCTGCATTGGGTCTTGGTTGCTGTGCACGGGCTTTCTCTAGTTGTGGAGAGCAGGTGCTACTCTGCATTGTGGTGCACGGGCTTCTCATTGTGGTGGCTTCTCTTGTTGCCTAGAGCAACAAGAGAAGCCTAGAGCATGGACTCTAGGCACGTGGGCTTCTGTAGTTGTGGCTCATGGGCTCTAGAGTGCAGGCTCAGTAGTTGTGGCGCACGGGCTTAGTTGCTCCGCGGCATGTGGGATATTCCCGGACCAGGGCTCAAACCCGTGTCCCCTACATTGGCAGGCAGATTCTTAACCACTGTGCCACCACGGAAGCCCCACAGCATTGTTTCTGATCAAGAAAGTCACTTCACAACAAATGAAGTGTAGTACTAGGCCCGTGGAATTCACTGGTGTTACCATATTCTTTACCATCCTGAAGCTGCTGGCTTGATACAATGGTGGAATGGCCTTTTAAAGACTCAGTTACAGTGCCAACTAGGTGCCAATACCTTGAAGTACTGGGCAATATTCTCCAGAAGGCTGTGTATGCTCTAAATCAGCATCAAATATATGGTGGTGTTTCTCCAATAGCTAGGATTCACAGGTCCAGGAATCAAGGAGTGGAAGTAGGAATGGCACCACTCACTGTGATCCCTTAGTGACACACTAGCAAAATTTTGCTTCCTTTTTTCCAGGACCTTATGTTCTGTTGTCCTAGAGGTTTTTGTTCTGAAGGGAAGAATGCTTCTACTAGTAGAGACAACAATGATTCCATTGAACTGGAATTTAAGACAGTTGCCTGACCACTTTAGGCTCCTCATGCCACTGAATCAACAGCAAAGAAGGGAATTACTGTGCTGCTGGGGGTGATGGATCCCAACTACCAAGAAGAAATTGAACTACTCCATAATAGAGGCAAGGAAGAGTGTGTCTGAAATACAGAAGATCTCTTAGGGTGTCTATTATTATTACCATGCCCTGTGATTAAGGTCAATGGAAAACCACAACAACCTAGTCCAGACAGGACTATTAATGGCCCCAATGTTTAGGATGAAGGTTTGGGTCACTCTACCAAGTAAAGAACCAGGACCAGTTAAGGTGCTTGGAGAAGGCCATGGGAATACAGAATGGCTAGTAGATGAAGGTAGTTATACTTACCATGTGGCCAGTTATATAACCTGGAAGAGTAACTGTTGTGAGTATTTCTCCTTATTTTGTCATGAATGTATGTGTGTGTGTGTGTGTGTGTGTGTGTGTGTGTGTGTACACGCCCCACATCCATGACTATATATATATATAAAATAAAATATACATATATATTTATAATTATATATATATATAACTTACATTATTGATGGTGAATTTTCATTACTTAAAGGCAACTGATTTTGGATGCCATACAAAACAGCCATCACAGCAATACCTAGATTAGTGTCTGATTATATAACTCAGTGTTATAGCCAAGCCATATTAACACATAAAACTAGCCATCACAACTTCCAATGCAATATTTTCCACTTTTAACTAGTTAAATTTGTAGAGAGATAGATGTTTTACCCTTTACAAACTCAAAATTTATTTTCCAGTTTCATAAATGCTAAACATAAATCATAATGGAAACTTATGGAAGTGACTCATATGCATTTTACACAGTGGCATTGAGACTAATCTCCTGATGTGTGTGTGTGTGTGTGTGTGTGTATGTGTGTGAGAGAGAGAGAGAGATGAATGATGTTAATACTTACAATGTAATCAAACCAAAGGTACATGTATTTCTTCCTTTTGTACCATTTACAATTCATTTTTAGAATTTTCTATTTCACTCCCACTTAGGTGAGAAGAAAGATTAATTTCATAAAGAAAACAACAAGCAAACAAATAAAAACCAAGCTGAGTTGAGATATTATTGGGTCTTACCCAATAAGGTCTGATACTAAAGAAAGTAAAATAACCTAAGTTTCTCTTTATTAACTTTAAGATGAAATATTATACATTGTGAGTTGTGCTCATATTGAAAGAATATACTATATAGGGCAATTTTACCATACTCATGCTTCTAGTAGAAATAAAGTTAGGCATACTTACCTGAAGGCAGAAATGATCTATGTAATACTCATTGGTCATAACACATTTCTATTTTAGAATTTACAGGGAAGTCATATCCATATTAAATTGATTGGCTCTGAACTTTTAAAATGACTGTAAGCTCATTTCATACAATTACAGAGTTTAATTATCCCAAGCTTCTCATTTCAATCATGCACCAAAGGTGTTGTACATATCAGTATATAGTAGTAGGCTTAAAGCCTATGAAATATAAGCCCAACACTAAAGAAAACAGGTCTTAGATAAGCATGGCTTTACTATTTTAAAATTTCATTCTTTCAAGTTATTCTTGGTCATTTTCATTAGGTGTGTTGCCCTGTGATCTTGTGAAGTACAAAATGACTAATGGCTACTAATGGCTCATATTTTCCAGCTTGATGGACTTTCCTTGTGGTATTGAAATTGAGAATAGATGTATGTATCTAGCAGAATCTAAGAATGTAGCATGCTATGGAATTAACAAAGAGAATAAAGGTGGAACTAGTAGTGAATCTCTAGTTTAATCATTCAAGCTTGCACTCATATAGTGCCAACAATGTATGTTTAGCCTTTTTCCCTCTTCTCTATTGGGTACTATGTTAGTTAAATATTGAAAGAAAGTTTTAGAACATCCTTCCTTGAAATCTAGCTTACAGTGAGTATATCACATACTTTAGTTCCTCATTTCCTTCAGATGTTTGCTCAAACCTGTATAGGTCAGCCACTGTGCTCCATACTAGGGTTACAAAGAAGAGTAAATGCCAGGTGATCACCGAGGGGCAATTAAGCCATTTTCTGTGAATATTTCTCAGCTGAATAAATGAATGAGTGAGTGAATAAGTGAATAAATGAATGAATGAAAGGAATTAATCCTTAATCACTAATCCTAAGGGATATCAAAATACATTTTGTAGAACTACTACTTGCCACAAAATAATTTCTTTCTGACAGTTCCTTACCTGCCTCTCTATACCATATTCCTGGAGAATTTTCCTCTGTAGGGTTTAACAGTTTTCCCTCTCTTACTTCAATGCTAAGAGTCAACCCTATTCTTTTTATGTTGGATAATTCAATGTCAGATATCATACCCTAGAGCAGATATTTGTTGCCTTATCTTTTCCTCTGAGCTATTCAAATAAAGATACTAAGTCAAAATTAATCCAATCATTTTGGGGATGTCATTTGCATTATCTACTCCGTCAGATCATGTTTAGATAGCTTGGTGTCTTACCTTAGGTTTACTAATCATTTAGCTTAGTGGAGCTAATATTAGTTTTCCTTTGAGTTTCAGATGAAACAAGAGATGATATTGTCAGATATTTGTTGCCTTTCTTGTTGTCTTTCATTTCTGAGGTTTGCTATCAGTGTGCTCTTAGCATACATTTCAATGAGAAAATCAAATCTTCTCTGCGTCACATAGTTTAATAGTGTTTACATATTTGTCTTTCTTCACTTGGATGCTTTATATGATGGCAAAGATAGATATGGTGGAATAAATATCATGGGTTGTAGTTGTTATTATGGGGAAGAATAGAGACATTGTAGAAATCCAGTTATAAAAATCTAATATATAAGTGAAAAAAATCATAAGCAAATTGAGGAAGATTCTGGAATATAGTACATATGTTATCACAGCTCACTCACTTAGCCTTGGTCTTTCTGAAAAAGTAAGTGTAGGATTTCTGGTTTCTGGTCCACATGAAAGGAGCTTGGAAGTCACCATTCTGTCCTAACAACAAGTAAAAAACTGAACAGACTGAAAAATCAACAACTCTTCCTGGATTTGTAAGAGAGGGGAGGACACAGGACAAACTGCTCTGCCTAAGATTGTAGAGAGAGAAAGGCAAATAAAGAGAGTCACTTTGTATTGGAGCAGAGACTCACCAGCAGAAACTGGCTCAAGAAACAGTGACAGGGTAGAAAAACCTAAACTCTAATTTACGAATTGCCAGAAGCTCAGTATGGACAACCCTGAGAGTGAAAAACTCCAAGAGGACCCAGTCATACAGTGTCCTTCAAAATATTGTGAGATTTACCTCTAGGAGCTTGACTTGGCTCAACAGTAAATATTGGAAAATATCTCCTTCTGCTTCTGCAGGGTGTCAAGAAAAGGAACCATTTTCAAAACTGCCAGAACACACTGTTTTTCTTTTAATTTTTATTTTTTTAATTTAATTTTTTTAATACAGCAGGTTCTTATTAGTTATCTGTTATATATATATTAGTGTATATATGTCAATCCCAAGCTCCCAATTCATCCAACCATCACTACCACCCCCCACCCTGCTTTCCCCCCTTGGTGTCCACAGCTTTGTTCTCTACAACTGTGTCTCTATTTCCGCCTTGCATATTGGTTCATCTGTACCATTTATCTAGATTCCACATATGTGGATTAATATACGATATTTGTTTTTCTTTTTCTGACTTACTTCACTCTGCTTGACAGTCTCTAGGTCCATCCACGTCTCTACAAATGACCCAATTTCATTCCACTTTATGGCTGAGTAATATTCCATTGTATATATATATATACCACATCTTCTTTATCGATTCATCTGTCGATGGACACTTAGGTTACTTCCATGACCTGGCTATTGTAAATAGTGCTGCAATGAATATTGGGGTGCATGTGTCTTTTTGCATTATGGTTTTCTCTGGGCATATGCCCAGTAGTGGGACTGCTGGGTCATATGGTAATTCTATTTTTAGTTTTTTAAGGAACCTCCATACTGTTCTCCATAGTGGCTGTATCAATTTACATTCCCACCAACAGTGCAAGAGGATTCCTTTTTCTCCACACCCTCTCCAGCATTTGTTGTTTGTAGATTTCCTGATGATGGTCATTCTGACCAGTGTGATACCTCATTGTAGTTTTGATTTGCATTTCTGTAATAATTAGTGATGTTGAGCATCTTTTCATGTACCTCTTGGCCATCTGTATGGCTTCTTTGGAGAAATGTCTCCTTAGGTCTTCCGCCATTTTTTGATTGGGTTGTTTGTTTTTTTTAATATGGGGCTACATGAGCTGTTTATATATTTTGGAGATTAATCCTTTGTCCATTGACTTGTTTGCAAATATTTTCTCCCATTCTGAGGGTTGTCTTTTCATCTTGTTTATAGTTTCCTTTGCTGTGCAAAAGCTTTTAAATTTCATTAGGTCCCATTTGTTTATTTTTGTTTTTATTTCCATTACTTTAGGAGGTGGGTCAAAAAAGATCTTGCTGTGATTTAAGTCAAAGAGTGTTCTTCTTATGTTTTCCTCTAAGAGTATTATAGTGTCCAGTCTTACATTTAGGTCTCGAATCCATTTTGAGTTTATTTTTGTACAGGGTGTCAGGGAGTCTTTTAATTTCCTTTTACATGTAGCTGTCCAATTTTCCCAGCATAACTTTTTGAATAGACTGTCTTTTCTCCATTGTATATCCTTGTCTCCTTTGTCATAGATTAGTTGATCATAGGTGCATGGGTTTATCTCTGGGCTTTCTATCCTGGTCCATTTATCTATATTTCTATTTTTGTGCCAGAACCATATTGTCTTGATTACTGTAGCTTTGTAGTATAGTCTGAAGTCAGGGAATCTGATTCTTCCAGCTCCATTTTTTTCCCTCAAGATTGCATTGGCTATTCAGGGTCTTTTGTGTCTCCATACAAATTTTAGGATTTTTTGTTCTAGCTCTGTAAAAACTGCCATTGGTAATTTGACGGGGATTGCATTCAATCTGTAGATTGATTTGGGTAGTATAGTCATTTTCACAATATTGATTCTTCCAATCCAAGAACATGGTATATCTCTCCATCTGTTTTTGTCATCTTTGATTTCTTTCATCAGTGTTTTATAGTTTTCTGAGTACAGGTTTTTTACCTCCTTGGGTAGGTTTATTCCTATGTATTTTATTCTTTTTGTTGCAATGGTGAATGGGATTGATTCCTTAATTTCTCTTTCTGATCTTTCTTTGTTAGTGTATAGGAATGCAAGAGATTTCTGTGTATTATTTTTGTATCCTGCAACTTTACCAAATTCATTGATTAGCTCTAGTAGTTTTCTGGTGGCATCTTTAGGATTATCTGTGTATAGTACCATGTCATCTGCAAACAGTGACAGTTTTACTTCTTTTCCAATTTGAATCCCTTTTATTTATTTTTCTTCTCTGATTGCTGTGACTTCCAATACTATGTTGAATAGAAGTGGTGAGAGGGGACATCCTTGTCTTGTTCCTGATCTTAGTGGAAATGCTTTCAGTTTTTCACCATTGAGAATGATGTTTGCTGTGAGTTTGTCATATATGGACTTTATTATGTTGAGGTAGTTCCTTCTATGCCCACTTTCTGGAGAGTTTTTATCATAAATAGGTGTAGAATTTGGTTGAAAGATTTTTCTGCATCTATTGAGATGATCATATGGTTTTTATTCCTTAATTTGTTAATATGGTGTATCACATTGATTTTCATATATTGAAGAATCCTTGCATCCCTGTGATAAACCCCACTTGATCGTGGTGTATGATCCTTTTAATGTGTTGTTGGAATCTGTTTGCTAGTATCTTGCTGAGGATTTTTGCATCTATATTCATCAGTGATATTGGTCTGTAATTTTCTTTTTTTGTAGTATTTTTGTCTGCTTTTGGTATCAGGGTGATGGTGGCCTCATAGAATGAGTTTGGGAGTGTTCTTTCTCTGCACTTTTTTGGAAGAGTTTGAGAAATATGAGTGTAAGCTCTTCTCTAAAAGTTTGAACAGAATTCGTCTGTGAAGCTATCTGGTCCTGGGCTTTTGTTTGTTGGAAGATTTTTAATCACAGTTTCAATTTCAGTGCTTGTGATTGGTCTGTTCATATTTTCTATTTCTTCCTGGTTCAGTCTTGGGAGATTTTACCTTTCTAAGAATTTGTCCATTTCTTCCAGGTTGTCCATTTTATTGGTATAGAGTTGCTTGTAGTAGTCTTTTGTGATGTTTTGTGTTTCTGTGGTGTCCATTGTAATTTCTCCTGTTTCATTTCTAATTTTATTGATTTGAGTCTTCTCCCTCTTTTTCTTGATGAATCTGGTTAAAGGTTTACCAGTTTTGTTTATCTTCTCAAAGAACCAGCTTTTAGTTTTATTGATCTTTACTATTGTTTTCTTTGTTTCTATTTCATTTATTTATGCTCTGACCTTTATGATGTCTTTCCTCCTACTAACTTTGGGTTTTGTTTGTTCTTCTTTCTCTAGTTCCTTTAGGTGTGAGGTTAGATTGTTTATTTGAGATGTTTTCTTGTTTCTTGAGGTAGGATTGTATTGCTATAAACTTCCCTCTTAGAACTGCTTTTGCTGAATCCCATAGGTTTTGGTTCGTCATGTTTTCGTTGTCATTTGTCTCTACATATTTTTTTTATTTCCTCTTTGATTACTTCAGTGATCTCTTGGTTATTTAGTAATGTATTGTTTAGCCTCCATGTGTTTGTTTTTTACGTTTTTTCCCCTGTAATTTACTTCTAATCTCATAGCATGTGGTCAGAAAAGATGCTTGACATAATTTAAATTTTCTTAAATTTACTGATGCTTCATTTGTGACCCAAGATGTGACCTATCCTGGAGAATATTCCATGTGCACTTGAGAAGAACGTGTAATCTGCTGTTTTCTGATGGATTGTCCTATAAATGTCAATTATATCTATCTGGTTTAATGTGTCATTTAAAGCTTGTGATTCATTATTAATATTCTGTCTGGATGATCTCTCTGGTGTAAGTGAGGTGTTAAAGTGCCCCACTATTATTGTGTTACTGTTGATTTCCTCTTTTATAGCTGTTAGCATTTGCCTTATGTATTGAGGTGCTCCTATGTTGGTTGCATATATATTTATAATTGTTATATCATCCTCTTGGATTGATCCCTTGATCATTATTTAGTGTCCTTCCTTATCTCTTGTAACATTCTTTATTTTGAAGTCTATTTTATCTGATATGAATATTGCTACTCCAGCTTTCTTTTGATTTCCATTTGCATGGAGTATCTTTTTCCATCCCCTCACTTTCTGTCTGTATGTGTCCCTAGGTCTGAAATGCGTCTCTTGTAGACAGCATATATATGGGTCTTGCTTTTGTCTCCATTCAGCAAGCCTGTGTCTTTTGGTTGGAACATTTAATCCGTTCACATTTAAGGTAATTATCAATATGTATGATTTGATTATCATTTTCTTAATTGTTTTGGGTTTGTTTTTGTAGGTCCTTTTCTTCTCTTGTGTTTCCTGCCTATAGAAGTTCCTTTAACATTTGTTGTAGAGCTGGTTTTGTGGTGCTGAATTCTCTTAGGTTTTCTTGTCTGTAAAGCTTTTGATTTCTCCATCAATTCTGAATGAGATCCTTGCCAGGTAGAGTAATCTTGGTTGTAGGTTTTTCCCTTTCATCACTTTAAATATATCATGCCACTTCCTTCTGGCTTGTAGAGTTTCTGCTGAGAAATCAGCTGTTAACCTTATGGGAGTTTCCTTGTATGTTATTTGTTGCTTTTCCCTTGTTGCTTTTAATAATTTTTCTTTTTCTTTAATTTTTGTCAATTTGATTACTATGTTTCTTGGCGTGTTTCTCCTTGGGTTTATTCTGCCTGGGACTCTCTGCACTTCCTGGACTTGGGTGGCTATTTCCTTTCCCATGTTAGGGAAGTTTTCGACTATAATCTCTTCAAATATTTTCTCTGGTCCTTTCTCTCTCTCTTCTCCTTCTGGGACCCCTATAATGCGAATGTTGTTGCATTTAATGTTCTCCCAGAGGTCTCTTAGGCTGTCTTCATTTCTTTTTGTTCTTTTTTCTTTATTCTGTTCTGCAGCAGTGAGTTCCACCATTCTGTCTTCCAGGTCACTTATCTGTTCTTCTGCTTGTGTTATTCTGTTATGGATTCCTTCTAGTGTATTTTTCATTTCAGTGTTTGTATTGTTCATCTCTGTTTGTTTGTTCTTTAATTCTTCTAGGTCTTTGTTAAACATTTTTTGCAACTTCTTGGTCTTTGCCTCCATTCTTTTTGCAAAGTCCTGGATCATCTTCACTATCATTATTCTGAAATCTTTCTCTGTAAGGTTGCCTATCACCACTTCATTTAGCTGTTTTTCTGGGGTTTTGTCCTGTTCCTTCATCTGGTACATTGCCCTCTGCCTTTTCATTTTGTCTATCTTTCTGTGAATGTTGTTTTTGTTCCACAGGCTGCAGGATTGTAGTTCTTATTGCTTCCGCTGTCTGCCCTCTGGTGTATGAGCCTATGTAAGAGGATTGTGCAATCTTCCTGATAGGAAGGAGTGGTGTTTGGTATAGCTGGTTGTTGCTCTGGTGGGCAGGGCTCAGTAAAACTTTCATCTGCCTGTCTGCTGCTGGGTGGGTCTGAGTTCCCTCCTGGTTGGTTGTTTGGCCTGAGACGACCCAGCACTGGAGGTTACAGGCTCTTTTGTGGGGCTAATGGCAGACTGCGGGAGGGCTCACACCAAGGAGTACTTCCCAGAACTTCTGCTGCCAGTGTCCTTGTCCCCACAGTGAGCCACAGCCACCTCCCACCTCTGCAGGAGACCCTCCAACACTAGCGGGTAGGTCTGGTTCTTTCTCCTATGGGGTCACTGCTCCTTCCCCCTGGGTCCTGATGCTCACACTACTTTGTGTGTGCCCTCCAAGAGTGGAGTATCTGTTTCCCTCAGTCCTGTCAAACTCCTGCAATCAAATCCCACTAGCCTTCAAGGTCTGATTCTTTAGGAATCCTCCTCCCATTCCCGACCCCCAGGTTGGGAAACCTAACGGGCTCAGAACCTTCACTACAGTGGGTGGACTTCTGTTGGTACCATTGTTCTCCAGTTTGTGTATCACCCACCCAGTGGTTATGGGACTTGATTTTGTTGTGATTGTGCCCCTCCTACCATCTCATTGTGGCTTCTCCTTTGTCTTTGGATATGGGGTATCTTTTTTGTTGAGTTCCATGTCTTCCTGTCAATGATTGTTCAGCAGTTATTTGTGATTCTGGTGCTCTTGCAACAGGGAGTGAGTGCACATCCTTCTATTCCACCATCTTGAACTGATCCTCCAAAACACTCTGTTCTTAACAAGGCTTCCTCTTAAGAGGAAACTAGTTAACCAGAGCCTAGCCTGCCAGTGTGTTATCTGAGCCTAACTGACCTGAGGGAAAGGAAATATCCAACTCCAGCTGGATCTAGTCTACCAACAAGGATAGGGGAAATACCCAATTCCAGCCACTCTAGCCATCCTGTCCCACCTAATAAGGGAGAAAAAAGGTAAGAAAAAAATCTTGTAAATTTCACAGTCCAGAGGCATAGGTGCACTAAAAGACTGAGACCAACTCATAGGATTATAGAACACCTCACCCCACACCTTATCATCACATTGCTAAAGGCTTATTTACATCAGTTTCTTTTACCTGGTACATCATGTCTAGCTATCAAGAAAAAATTACAAGGCATACCAAAAGGCAAAAACCACAATATGTAGTGAAAGAAGAAGCATCAGAACCAGACATGACAGAGATATTGGAATTATCATACCAGGATTTTTAAACAACCATGATTAATATGCTAAACAGTCTAATGGATAAAGTACACTGCACACAAAAAGAGATGGATGATGCAAACAGAGAAATGGAAATCTTAAGAACCAAAAAGACATGCAAAAAATTATAAAACACTGTAACAGAAATGAAGGTTGCCTTTGATGGGCTCATTAGTTGAAAGAACAAGCCTGAGAAAAGACTCTCTGAGCTGCAAGACATATTAATACAATTCTAAAAACAAAGATTACAAAATTTGAAAGCAGCACAACAGAATATCCAAAAATTTTGGGACAAATACAAAATATGTAACATACGTGTAATGAGAATACTAAAAGGGGAAGAGAAAAAGGAACAGAAGAAATATTTAAAACAATAACTGAGAATTTCCCCAAATTAATGTCAGACACCAAACCACAGATCCAGGAAACTCAGAGAACATCAAGCTGGATAAATGACAAAAAACCCTACTTATTGGCATATCATTTACAAACTACAGGATATAAAGGATGAATAAATATTTAAAGTGTTGAGAGGAAAAGAAAATCACCAACCTAAAATTTTGTACCCTACCAAATTATCCATCAAAAGTGAAAATACTTTCTCAGACAAACAAAAATTGAGGGAATTTATTGTTATTAGACTTGCCTTGCAAGAAAACAAAAACTTCTAACTGATAACAGTTAATAGATAGCAGATAACACTTTGTTCAAAATAATAATAACAACAATGTATTTGATTATGTATGTATATGTGTATTATGTATAAATGAATTATATATATATATACACCTTTATTGTGATATTTGCTTTATTGAAGTGGTCTGGAACCAAACCCACAATATCTCCAAGGTATATTATGATATATTATATTATATTATATTATAATATATAATAATTATATACATTATATTATACTTTGGAGATATTGTCAGTTTGGTTCCAGACCACTTCAATAAAGCAAATATCAAAATAAAGTGAGTCACATGAATTCTTTGGTTTCCCAGTACATGTAAAAGTTATGTATGCACTATACTGTAATCTATTAAGTGTTTAATAGCATTATGTCTAAAAAGCAAGTGTACAGACCTTAATAAAGAATACTTTTTTGCTAAAAAATGTTCACCAACATCTGAGCCTTCAGCGAGTCATAATTTTTTTTGCTGAAGGAGGGTCTTGCCTCCATGTTGATAGCTGCTGACTGATAAAAGTGGTGATTACTGAATGTTGGGGTGGCTGTGTCAATTTCTCAAAATAAAACGACAATAAAGTTTGCTGCCATGACTGACTCTTCCTTTCATGAACAATTTCTCTATAGCATACAATGCTGTTTAATAGCGTTTTACCATAGTAGAACTTATTTAAAAATTGGAGTTAGTCATCTCAAAACCTGCCACTGCTTTATCAACTAAGTTTATATAATATTCTAATTTTTTGTTGTCATTTCAACAATTTTCACAGCATTTTTACCAGGAGTAAAAGGAGAGATGTTCCATGTTGATGGATGGGAAGACTCTATATTGTCAAGATGTCCGTTCTTCCCAAAATGATCTATAGATTCAAAGCAATATCAATAAAAATTTCAGCAAGTTATTTTGTGGCTGTCATTACAGTGCTTTGAAAGTTTATATTGAGATGAAAAAATCAAAAAACAAAACTAAACAAAACAAAAAAACAGAATAGCCAACACAATATTGAAGGAAAAGAACAAAGTTGGAGGACTAACACTACTCACCTTCAAGACTTATTTTATAGCTACAGTAATAAAGACAGCACGGTATTGGTGAAAGAATAGACAAATATTTTAAGGGGCCAGAAAAGGAGTGCAATAATAGACCCACATAAATATAGTGAATTATCTTTGAAGAGGAGCAAAGGCAGTACAATGCAGCAAAGATAGTGTTTTCAACCAAAGGTGTTGGAATAACTAGACATCCACATGCAAAACAGTGAATATAGACAGATCTTATATCCTTCACAAAGATTAACTCAAAATGGATCACAGACCTCAGTGTAAAACACAAAACTATAAAACTCTTAGAAGATAACATGGGAAAAAATTTAGATGATTGTGCATATGGTGATGCCATTTTAGATACAATGCCAAAGACATGATCTGTGGAAGAAATAATTAATAAGCTAGACTTCATTAAAAGTAAAGACTTCTTCTCTGAAAAAAACAATGTCAAGATAATGAGAAGACAAGCTGCAGACTGGGATAAATATTTGCAAAAGACACATCTGATAAAGGACTGTTACACAAAATATACAAAGAACTCTTAAAACTCAACAATAGGAAACTAAACAACTCAATTATAAAGTAGGCCAAAGAACTTAATAGTCACCTCACAAAAGAAGTTATACAAACTGCAAATAAGCGTATGAAAAGATGTTCCATACCATATTTCATCAGGAAATTACAAATTAAAACAATGAGATACAGCTATGTATCTATTAGAATGGCCAACATCCAAAACACCAGAATGCCAAATACTGGTGAGGGCTTGCAGCAGCAGGAACTTTAATTCATTGCTGGTAGGAATGCAAAATATTATGGCTACTCTGGAAAATACTTTGGCTGTTTCTTACACAACTAAACATACTTTTACCATGTGATCCTGCAATCACACTCCTTGGTATTTACCCAAAATTATGTCCACATTAAAACCTACATGCAAATGTTTATAACAGTTTTGTTCATAATTGCCAAAACTTGGAAGTAACCAAGATGTCCTTCAGTAGGTGAATGTATAAACACTGGTACATCCAGAAAATGGACTATTATTCAGCACTTTAAAAAAATGAGCCATCAAGCCATGAAAAGATATGGAAGAACCTTAAATACTTATTACTAAATGAACGAAGTCAATATTACAAGGTTATATACTATATGACTCCAACTCTATGACATGGAAAAGGCAAAACTGTAGTGATGCTAAAAACATCAGTGGTTTCTACAAATTTACAGGGGAAGAAAAGAATGGTGGAGCACAGAATATTTTTAGGGAAGTGAAAATGCTCTGTATAACATAATGATGTATAAGGTGTCATTATACATTTGTCCAAAGTCATAAAATTTACAACACCAAGAATGAACCATAATGTAAATTATGAACTTTGGGTGATCATGATATACCAGTGTAGGTTCATCAATTTTAAAAATGCATCAGTCTGGTGGGGTCTGTTAATAATGAGGGGGTCTATACATGTGTGGAGGCAAAGAGGCATACGGTAAATCTCTGTAACATCTCTTCAATATTGCTGTGAACCTAAAACTACTCTAAAAAAGTAAAGTCTTAATAAAAGAAGAACCTTGTTGCTTAATTATCCTAGAACTCAGTGCTATCAAAGGTACTAATAAAAAAAATAACTGTAGGTTTAATAATCAGGTAATTAAAATGGAAATTTCAAAATAGTATCCAGATTATGTACTATATATAGTTTATTCAGCTTCTTTTATTCTGAGTAATGTGAACCATGAAACAAATATTACTTCTGTTATTGTATCAGGTTGTTGTCTATTTGTCTTTTTGTTTCTTTGCTTAGTATGGAAATCTGACCACATTTTTTTGAGGTAGATTTCATTAGAGATACCAGGTTAGGCTATTGTTGCTTGAAAATAGTATTAAGAATATGATACTAGTTTAATGTATTCTTACTGAATAATTGGAACTACCGGCATTTACATGACCAGCACAGAAGAAATATTGTTAGATTAGTCAGAACTTTAGTAAGATATAGTTATACCAGTCATTTAGGTAAATGCAGAATATGTTCAAATAGCTTTTTGGTAGAAAAATGAATTAATTATTCAAAGACCCAGCCTTTCATATTACGGTCATTGAGTTCAATCTCTCCAGCATAAATTTTGACTAAAAGGCATTGCATGTTTGTCCTGTATCATTGAATGCTTAATATGTGTCAGGCATTGTTTCAGGCCTTAAGGCCCCATGATGAACAAGACAGATGCAGTCACTGTCCTCACTGAGATTCTATTATTGTGGGGGGACAGACCTAAAATCAAGTAAGTATCCAAACAACCTAATTATGGCAATTTGGAATGAATACTATAAAGAAAACAAACAAGAAACTGAGATGGAAAAAAATAAAAGGGAATCTATTTTAGATAGTTTGATTAGAACAGATCTCTCTGAGGAAGTGATATTTAAGTTGAGAATTAAAGTGAAGGAACTGGATTTGGGAAGTGAGGGGAAAAAATTTACTTTAGGCAGAGAGCAAAGTGTATGCAAAACAGAGATATAAAAAAGGTTTGTTGTATTAAGAGCTAAGAGATCGGTGAATGGAGTGTAGAGATCAACAGAGTACCCAGGATTAAAATGTACCTGGGATTTGTTGAATCAGGCATGCTAAGGACAACAGATCAGGAAACTTGACTGCAATTGAGAAGATATGTTATGCATAGTTGCCAAGGTGTGTGTGTGAGGGCATGCCATACCCCACCAGGGCTGGTCAGGAAGCATAAGGAGTTGAGGGGAAGTTATGAGCCAGAGCCTTTATTGGGTTTATTGTGGGAAGGAATGGGTGAGGCAAGGTAGATACACTGAACACATTTAGGATTGGAGAGAGTTTGAATAATTTCAGCAGGCTCTGGGCTATAGAGGTTATCTCTAGTTGTCCAGTACTTGACCCTTGGGTGCATTAGATTAAGGGGAATATTCACTTGTAGTATGAATGTTTGACATAGGAGGTGGTTGCTGGTATGGGCTCTCTAGGAATTAGCTAACTCTGGGAGTGCCAGTATCTGTTAAAAATTGAGATTTCTGAACCATGCTACAGGCCTAGTAAATCAGGCTCTGGAATTTTATTTTTAACTAACTCCTGGATGATTCTTATCCATTCAGCAAGGCAAAGGAGTAAGGACCAGTATCTGGGAACTACTGTACTGGATTTATATTGCAATGGATTTATATTCTATCACTCACCTGACACTTTTGTGAGATGTGTAATCTAATGGTCAGTCTCGTCACCTTGTATATTCTAGTGAAAAGTGCAAGTGTCATTGGGGACATTGAATATTATAACCTATAATAATTAATTCATTATTATATGGTGGATTTAATTTAACCCTTCCTCACATACCCACCCAAATACTCCAGGTGCCAGTGCCAGGACAACTCCAATTCATATAAAAAAGAATGACTCACAATTAATTATTGAGTAAGTCAAGTACTCAAAATACAGCAAGCATTTTCTTTTCTCGTAACAGTGGTTAAAATTAGAATTTCCAAATATTGCGATACTTTGAATATTTATGTTGTTGAACTTTATAGGCTTCATTATCACTTATTTTTAAGGACTGATTGTACAGTTCTTTTTTCTTTTGGTGTAGGCAAGTACCTCATGAATATTTATGAAAATCGGATTTAATTACACTATTTATGAATGGATTGAACGTGGCTAGAGATGTACTAAAATAAATCTTTTGTTGTTTTAATTTCATGGGGGAGCTGATTCCCAAATGTTCCAGCGTTCAGAAATAACTTACTGCACAAAAAAGGAATTTCTATATTTACATCTGTCTGGATATTTCAGCTTCACCTGATAGAAACACTAAATTATTTGTACAAGAAAATCAGTTGTATATAGTTCTCTCTCTTTACTCTTTAGTCTAAAAGAAAAGTTCGCTAAGTGATTCTCAAGTTCCAATTTAAAAAGGACTACAGATGTTAATGATAGAATGTAAAAATTTTGTTTCAGAGTATTTGGCAAATAATGTGAAATTTCAGAAACTAAATTAATCATAGAAAGACTGACTTTTCTATTCGCTTTAATCATGCTGCATATATTTTGGGGTGAAAATGCTCTAAAATAACTTAGAATGGAAATGGACTTTTAAAACCCTAGAAATACTTACTGTTTTCTGTGTTCCTGTATTGTCCATCTCAAGGTTGCTTTCTTTGCTTATAATAACACTCTTATAATAACACCCTTCACAACTATTGATTCATGCAGCATCTATTGATTCAGAAATCATACTGTACATTTCTGCAATATACTTCTGCTGCTAAGCAACCCAGAATAAAAGTCATTTTTCATTTCTAAGGGGTATAAAGATTTTTTTATTAATATACAGATATGTACAATGAATTTAGGACTAAAGAAGAGGATTATTTCTAAATGAAATGAATAACCACAATTTAAGGATCAGATGGAATCAAAGAGTTGTCTCCTCTCTTCCCTGATTAGACTTAGAAATATATTTTCTATGACCTTCAAAGAGAAACAATCGATGAATCTCCAGTATATTTATTCAGTGTTTTGAGTGAGGAGCTAAGTGTATTTGCCTCAGAACAAGGTAAAATGGTACTAACCCTATCAGTTTTTCTTTTTATGAACAAGTAAACCCCATCATCTTTATTATTCTAAATAACTCATCTCTTAGCCACTGTTGTAATAACCTGATAAATCCATTTTCTTTTTTGGGGTGACAGCACTGTTTACACAGAATGGAGAGATCAGGATTTGTAGGCAGAGTGGAAAAAGAGACAATTCTGTCACTAACTAGCTGTGTGAGTGTTGGGAGATAATCTGACCTCTGTGATTTGATTTCCTCATCTGTTATAGTGTTTCATGAGCCTGGACTTTGGAGCCAGACTGTTTGGGTTCCAAGCCCAGCTCTACCACTGACTAGCTGTGAGACCATGAGCAAACTCCTTAAACTTCCTGTGCTTTGTAACTTTGTGTTGGGATCCACACATTTGAAAAGACAGTCGCTCCTCCCAGTCTTTATGAGCTTACTTTATACAGGTAAAGACGTTCACCTTCTGGGGGCTTCTCAAACCCTTTTTGTGGATACATTTTCTCTGGACTTGTGCCTATAAACTTCCAATTTGAGGAAGTTGCTGGCTTCTTTTTTAGGTCTTGTAATCTTGTGCTGTCTCTGGTGTCCATCTGTGTTGCTGCAAGTTCCCTGAAGATTCTGCAAGCCACCCAACTTTCTATTTTCTTAGCAGAGAATGGGCTTCTACAGTAGGCCTGGTTCTGTTAGTGCTCCAAATCAGTTGAGACAGAACTCAGTTCCTCAAGCAAGCATCACCCCCACCCCCGCCAAAAAAACAAAACCAAATCCAAAACTGTAACACTGGAGCATGCTCTATTCTTTTATTCCTTCCAAATGGGAGGCCATCAAGCTATATTGTTCTTTGTCTTCTATACTGCAGGTCTTCTAGAGAAGCAGCAAGCTTCCCGGTACTCTATTGCTTTCAGTGGCACCTAGTAACTCATAGTATGCTGCCCTATCAGTGCTCTGAGACACTGAAAGCAGTCCCTTAGGCAGCTCCCTGAAAAACCAGAATGTTTTACACATGTTCCAACTCCTTCCATATCCAGGTAGAAGCTGGGAGTTGGGTTTTTTCCCTGCTCCTTCCATGTTGAACCAGGGGAAGAGACACACTCTCCAGAGTGTGTGCTAGTCCAAATCATTGCCTTTGTTCCTAGCAGACCCCAACTGGGTATCCTTTCCTCTCAGGATTTAGATACAGGCAAGACAGAAGCCAGCCCCTCAGACGAAGTCAGGATGTTGGAAGTATGGTCCAGTCTTCTCTTTTCCTCCCCAGGGAGAAGGCAGGAGTTTGGAGTTTTCTCCCAATTTCACTATGCTGTGCCACAGAGAGGGACTATGGTGAATGAATGCCATGAATTTTCCTATTGGATTCAATGTGTCTGATTTTACTCACCTGGAGTGCAGGAGCCTCTTAGCTTGTTTCCAGATTTCTAACAGAGAATTGGTTCAAGTATTTTCATTGAGTTGGTGTCTTTGTCAGAAGAAGGAGGCTCTGGGACTTCCTATTCCACCATCTTTCTGATGTCATAATTCTCAGTAATCTATGTTTTAGCAAGATGATTCCAGTGCACGTGGAAGCTTGAGAAACACTGATCTAAGTTTTCTTCTAGCTTAAGCATTCATCAGTACTCCTCGTCTTCAAATTCTAGATATGCCACCTATAAGCTGTATGACTTTGTGCAAGTTCTTTTACCTCTCTGAGACTAATTTGCCCCATATACAAAGTGGGTATGATAGTTGTAGTTTATTCATAAGGTGATTATAACATTAAATGAGTTAATATATACATTAGTTTTTTTTTTTACTGTTATCAATGTATTCATCATAAGTCTCAACTCTCTGTGTTTTAAGGCAATGTTGCAGTCCTCAGGGAAAGCAGGAGTTTACTTTATACCCCTGGAAATTATAGAAAGAAGATATACTTAAGTATAAAATAATAGGAAGCAAGAATCATAAAACATAAAAAGTGAACTGTGAATAAAAAGACTAATGAAGGTGCCATAACAGACCTTAGAGTTCTTCATCAAAGAAGAAGTAATAACAGAGGGAGTTAGAGATTCTTAAGTCTGTATTAAAAAATTGCTTCATATTTCTAAGTTGGCCTGTAGTTGGGCATGTTTGATTATTGAACTTGGAATATTGTATTTTGGAGAACGTTTTGCAGTGTATTTTTGATAACAGTAAAGCTATTTTAAGACTAGCTCTTTTTTTTTTTAAGTAGAGGGAAGGATTGTTTACTTATTTACTTATTTATTTATGTATTTATTTTTGGCTGTGTTGGGTCTTCATTTCGTGAGAGGGCTTTCTCTAGTTGCGGCAAGCGGGGGCCACTCCTGATCGCGGTGCGCGGGCCTTTCACTATCGCGGTCTCTCTTGTTTGGGGGCACAGGCTCCAGACGCGCAGGCTCAGTACTTGTGGCTCATGGGCCTAGTTGCTCTGCGGCATGTGGGATCTTCCCAGATCAGGGCTCGAACCTGTGTCCCCTGCATTGGCAGGCAGATTCTCAACCACTGCGCCACCAGGGAAGCCCAAGACCAGCTCTTTAACGGTAAGTTTACCGTGTCCTTACTTGCACATTCAGTAAATAGTCCTTGTTTTTACTCCCTGTCCTCACCCTCTTCAAATGCAAATAACAGTTGGGCTTTAGAGAATGAGAAGGTGACAAAGTGCAAAGTTGATATTATCTTTAAAGGACATAGAAGCTTTGGCTTGTGGTTGGGAAATGTAAAATGATAATTTATTAACTGAGAAGATCTACTTATCAGGAAATTTTGGAGTGGGGTGAAAGTAGAAAACCAATGGTACTACTTGAGTGGCAATGATAGGTCAAGGAAATCTAGAAGACATATTTAAGTCCAGAAAACTGGCATCTGAAAAAATTTTACAGCAATCTGAACCCTGACTTTAATATTTCATTGCAAAAGTATGATTTAAACATACTATCAATTTTTGGCTGATTTATACTTGAAGAGACATCTGAAAATAGTAAAAAAAAGTAAAATATTTTTAAAGAGCTTAAGCTATATTTTCTGTTTAGTCAAACATAATGTTAATATATTACAAACTCCTCTAATTAAAACATGTCTGCTTCTTGATTGATGATTAATAATAGTCAGATATGTCAATATAAGATCTTAAATGATTGGAGCTGTGACCTAAGTCTATAATTCTTCCAACACTAAAATGATGGTAATATATTCTGTAATTATAGAAGAATATGTTAATATCACCATTTTTGTCTCAATTTAAAGTATGTGTTTCCATAAATGCCCTAAGATAATATAGGTCCATATTTATTTATGGTCTGTGGACTTCATCTTTTATAAAAAGAAATTCTTCTTAAATTTGTATGCTGTTTTGTCCTCACAACAATTTTGTGATGCTGGTGGTGCAGAATTATTCAAGCAAGTGATAGAGCCAGAACAGAAATACTAGCAAGTCTTCATTCTTGTCATCTAGTTACCAGGACAGTTAGGAAATTCACATGAGATATTACATATTAAGTGCTTATCACAGTGCCCGAGACATAGTAAGCACTTAATAAATGCTATTACTACTACCACCACCACAACTACTACTGCTGCTGCTGCTGTTACTACTACCACCACCACAACTACTACTGCTGCTGCTGCTGTTACTACTACTATTACTGCTGCTGCTGTTGCTGCTACTACTACTACTGCTACTGCACAAAACAAGCTCAAAACTAGAAAGAATAGAATAAATGGTAAACTGTGGAATTAAAAATTTTTGGTAACAACTAGTAGTTTGGTCGCTAATAGAAGGCTTTTCTAAAGCACAGGCAGTATATTATTTATTTTCTGATGATATCAGAAATTATTTCAAAATAACTTGAGGGGAATGGGTGAGGGTCTCTTCTATAAAAGCCATCAATCCTCAGCACACTTCTCTATGATAGAGACCTCTACAGTGATAAGAAAATATATGCATGTGAAGATACCAAGGGTAGAAAAAGAACCAAAAAGCACCCTGGAGGATTTAGAGTTAGAACTAGTGAGTAATTTAGTGTCTATCTGATACTCTAACCAAAGTGAATATCTTGAATTTTAAATAGGATTAAGTTGAAAAGGTAACCAATTTACTTAAAAATATTTTGATAAAAATGGACAGTTTAATGGTTCAAAGATGAACTATATGTGAAGCAATATAGTTGCTAGAAAGTTTAATGAATATGTAAATTCAAATTAAAAGAATATATGATGGATTTATTATAAAAAGTAATGTTTATATAGAGAAAAAAGAGTGGTTGTGTTTTCTTGTCTTCTGACAATTCCAAGGAAACCTTTTTTTTTTTTTTTGGTAGCAGCGTGATGACTTATAATTCGTTATGTAAATTTACTGTCAAAAATATGTATGCTCTTTAATAATGTAATATTTTCAGTATTAAAATCTAACAACTCTGTTATTAATAATTCTGGCATACACATAATCTATAATAAGGAAAACAGTGAAATTTACAGTGTTGGGATGTATAATATTAGTAGTCATTGCCTTTGACTGTAGCTTCTGACTGTCTCTTGTTTTTATGCGCTAAGCTTCTGTTCACTAATTGGATGCAATAATATAATATGATAATTCTGGCTGTAGACAGTCATCATTCCCTTTGAGTACCATAGATGAACTTAATTTGGATGGATCCAATCAGGAAGACCCTTAGGAAGCCAAGTGTTTCTGGGTCTGAGCTGGTATTTCAGGTCTGTGCTATGATTTGGATCTAAGGGTTCATGATGGACTTCCTTTTATAATAGGCCTAATATTCTCTTAAGCAGGCAACCACTTAAACAAATAACAGAATTAAATAAGACTGAGGACGCTGAGATGCAAACAGAATGAGTATGGCATCTCACAGCTCCATAATACTGTTAGAGAGCTGTTTCTTGCTTTCCTGAGCACATAGAAAAAGACTGGAGGTTGCTCCTCACTGGGTCAATAATCTTATCGAATTTAATATTTGCTCAGAAACCTTTTCTATATAACAGGGAGGACAGTGTAGGAAGCATTTGCTGGCAATGCCATCTAGTAATATAACAAGAGTACTACTGAACACATTTCTAAAAACATGCAATACAAATTGGTTTTTTCCTCATACAAGGATAGGTTATACTAGGTTAAATATAATCTTATTTAGACTCTCTTGCAAGCAAGAAATCCATTGTTAAATATCTAGCCAGAGGTTAAGATGTAGCTGTGTCTCCAAACCTGGTTTTTCATCAGAATTAGTTGAGGAGATTTGCAATAATACTTATTCCAAGGCCCTTTCTCCACCCAACATCTGATTCACAAAGTCTAAGCTAGGGGCTAGACATCACTCTCTATTTTTAAACTCCTCAACAATTCAGAAACAGAGATAGAGTTTCAAACCACAGATGAGTCTCTGGCCATGGTATTATTAGTACTTTCCTGGGATGTGGAAAGTACTAATGTGAACTGAAGGATTCATCTTTCTTCATTATGTATGTCAATAACTTGCTTGGATGGGGGTCTGGGGCATTTAACTCGTTGGGTTAGAATTTTTGGTAGAAGAAATAAAGACTTTACAGTTCTCTATATAAGTAGTTTTCTGCAAATTCTCCCTCCTCCTTATCCTTAAAATAATGTGGTAAAGTTGGCTTTGGGTTCTCCTCTCTCCCAGCTAAACCTAGTATGCTCAAGTTAGGACTCAGGTGAAAACCAAGGTGAGGGGGACAGAACTTTCCTAACTGCAGAATGAGAATCTCTCTTAATCCACTCCTCTATAAATAAAAGCAATAAAAAAACAGGAAAATTTTGTAAAAATAAATGCATTAAGAACTCTAGAAACTAACCAAAATCTTGCAAAAAAAAAAAATCTAAGGCGAAGAGAGAGGAGAAGATGGTGGAAAAGTAAGACGCAGAGATCACCTTCCTCCCCACAGATACATCAGAAATACATCTACACCTGGAACTGCTCCTATAGAACACCCACTGAACGCTGGCAGAAGACCTCAGACCTCCCAAAAGGCAAGAAACTCCCCACGTACCTGGGTAGGACAAAAGAAAAAAGAAAAAACAGAGACAAAAGAAGAGGGGTGGGACCTGCACCAGTGGGAGGGAGCTGTGAAGGAGGAAAGGTTTCCACACACTAGGAAGCCCCTTTGCAGGCGGAAACTGGGTGGCGGAGGGCAAAGCGGAGAGATTCCCTCAAAGAGTAGCGGTGCCAACCAGCACTCACCAGCCATAGAGGATTTTCTGCTCACCCGCCGGGGCAGGCGGGGGCTGGGAGCTGAGGCTCGGGCTTCGGTCGGATGCCAGGGAGAGGACTGGGATTGGAAGCGTGAACACAGCCTGAAAGGTTTAATGCACCACAGCTAGCTGGGAGGGAGTCTGGGAAAAGGTCTGGACCTGCCAAAGAGGCAAGAGACTTTTTCTTCCCTCTTTGTTTCCTGGTGCGCAAGGAGAGGGGATTAAGAGTGCTGCTTAAAGGAGCTCCAGAGACGGGCACGAGACGCGGCTATCAGCGCGGACCCCAGAGACGGGCATGAGACGCTAAGGATGCTGCTGCCGCCACCAAGAAGCCTGTGTGTGAGCACAGGTCACTCTCCACACCACACCTGCCGGGAGCCTGTGCAGCCTGCCACTGCCAGGGTCCCGTGATCCAGGGACAACCTCTCCAGGAGAATGCACGGTGTGCATCAGGCTGGTGCAAAGTCATGCTGGCCTCTGCCTCCGCAGGCTCACGCCGCATCCGGACCCCTCCCTCCCCCCGGCCTGAGTGAGCCAGAGCCCCCAAAGCAGCTGCTCCTTTAACCCCGTCCTGTCTGAACGAAGAACAGATGCCCTCAGGTGACCTACATGCAGAGGCGGGGCCAAATCCAAAGCTGAACCCCGGGAGCTGTGTGAACAAAGAAGAGAAAGGAAAATTTCTCCCAGCAGCCTCAGAAGCAGCGGATTAAAGCTCCACAATCAACTTGATGTACCTGCATCTGTGGAATACCTGAATAGACAACGAATCATCCCAAATTGAGGAGGTGGACTTTGGGAGCAAGATATATTATTTTTTCCCGTTCTCCTATTTTTGTGATTGTGTATGTGTATGCTTCTGTGTGAGATTCTGTCTGTATAGCTTTGCTTTCACCATTTGTCCTAGGGTTCTGTCCGTCTTTTGTTTTTTAAACTTAAAATTTTTTTTTCTTAATACTTATTTTTTATTTTAATAACTTTATTTTATTTTATCTTTATTTTATTTTATTTTATCCTCTTTCTTTCTTTCTTTATTTTCTCCCTTTTATTCTGAGCCGTGTGGATGAAAGGCTCTTGGTGCTCCAGCCAGGCATCAGGGCTGTGCCTCTGAGGTGGGAGACCCAGCTTCAGGACACTGGTCCACAAGAGACCTCCCAGCTCCACGTAATACCAAACGGTGAAAATCTCCCAGAGATCTCCATCTCAGCAGCAAGACCCAGCATCACTCAATGACCAGCAAGCTACAGTGCTGGACACACTGCCAAACAACTAGCAAGACAGGAACACAGCCACATCCATTAGCAGAGAGGCTGCCTAAAATCATAAGACCACAGACACGCCAAAACACACCACCAGATGCAGACCTGCCCACCAGAAAGACAAGATCCAGCCTCATCCACCAGAACACAGGCACTAGTCCACTCCACCAGGAAGCCTACACAACCCACTGAACCAGCCTTAGCCACTGGGGACAGACACCAAAAACAACAGGAACTACGAACCTGCAGCCTGCGAAAAGGAGACCCCAAACAAAGTAAGATAAGCAAAATGAGAAGACAGAAAAACACACAGCAGATGAAGGAGCAGGGTCAAAACACACCACACCTAACGAATGAAGAGGAAATAGGCACTCTACCTGAAAAAGAATTCAGAATAATGATAGTAAAGATGATACAAAATCTTGGAAATAAAATAGACAAAATGCAAGAAACATTTAACAAGGACCTAGAAGAATTAAAGAGTAAACAAACAACGATGAACAACACAATAAATGAAATTAAAAATACTCTAGAAGGGATCAATAGCAGAATAACTGAGGCAGAAGAAAGGATAAGTGACCTGGAAGATAAAATAGTGGAAATAACTACTGCAGAGCAGAATAAAGAAAAAAGAATGAAAAGAACTGAGGACAGTCTCAGAGACCTCTAGGACAACATTAAACACACCAACATTCGAATTATAGGGGTCCCAGAAGAAGAAGAGAAAAAGAAAGGGACTGAGAAAATATTTGAAGAGATTTTAGTTGAAAACCTCCCTAATATGGGAATGGACATAGTTAATCAAGCCCTGGAAGCACAGCGAGTCCCATACAGGATAAATCCAAGGAGAAACACGGCAAGACACATATTACTCGAACTATCAAAAATTAAATACAAAGAAAACATATTAAAAGCAGCAAGGGAAAAACAACAAATAGCACACAAGGGAATCCCCATAAGGTTAACACCTGATCTCTCAGCAGAAACTCTGCAAGCCAGAAGGGAGTGGCAGGACATATTTAAAGTGATGAAGGAGAAAAAACTACAACCAAGATTAATCTACCCAGCCAGAATCTCATTCACATTTGATGGAGAAATTAAAAACTTTACAGACAAGCAAAAGCTGAGAGTTTAGCACCACCAAACCAGCTTTACAACAAATGCTAAAGGAACTTCTCTAGGCAAGAAACACAAGAGAAGGAAAACACCTACCATAACAAACCCAAAACATTTAAGAAAATGCGAATAGGAACATACATATCGATAATTACCTTAAATGTAAATGGATTAAATGCTCCCACCAAAAGACACAGACTGGCTGAATGGATACAAAAACAAGACCGGTGTATATGCTGTCTACAAGAGACCCACTTCAGACCTAGGGACACATACAGTCTGAAAGTGAGGGGGTGGAAAAAGATATTCCATGCAAATGGAAATCAAAAGAAAGCTGGAGTAGCAATTCTTCTATCAGGCAAAATAGACTTTAAAATAAAGACTATTACAAGATACAAAGAGGACACTACATAATGATCAAGGGATTGATCCAAGAAGAATATATAACAATTGTAAATATTTATGCACCCAACATAGGAGCACCACAATACATAAGGAAAATACTAATAGCCATAAAAGGGGAAATCAACCGTAACACAATCATAGTAGGGGACTATAATACCCCACTTTCACCAAGGGGCAGATCATCCAAAATAAAAATAAAAAAAGGAAACAAAAGCTTTAAATGATACATTAAACAAGATCGACTTAATTGATATTTATAGGACATTCCACCCAAAAACAACAGAATACACATTTTTCTCAAGTGCTCATGGAACATTCTCCAGGAAAGATCATATCTTGGGTCACAAATCCAGCCTTGGTAAATTTAAGGAAATTGAAATCATATCAAATATCTTTTCCGACCACAGTGCTATGAGACTAGATATCAATTACAGGAAAAGATCTGTTAAAAAATACAAACACATGGAGGCTAAACAATACACTACTTAATAACGAAGTGATCACTGAAGAAATCAAAGGGGAAATCAAAAAAACCGAGAAACAAATGACAATGGAGACACGACGACCCAAAACCTATGGGATGCAGCAAAAGCAGTTCTAAGAGGGAAGTTCATAGCAATACAAGCCTAACTCAAGAAACATGAAACATCTCAAATAAACAACCTAACCTTGCACCTAAAGCAATTTAGAGAAAGAAGAACAAAAAACCCCCAAAGTTAGCAGAAGGAAAGAAATCATAAACATCAGATCAGAAATAAATGAAAAAGAAATGAAGGAAATGATAGCAAAGATCAATAAAACTAAAAGCTGGTTCTTTGAGAAGATAAACAAAATTGATAAATTGTTAGCCAGACTCATCAAGAAAAAAGGGAGAAGACTCAAATCAAGAAAAAAGGGAGAAGACGCAAATCAATAGAATTAGAAATGAAAAAGGAGAAGTAACCACTGACACTGCAGAAATACAAAAGATCATGAGAGATTACTACAAGCAACTCTATGCCAATAAAATGGACAACCTGGAAGAAATGGACAGATTCTTAGAAATGCACAAATTGCCGAGACTGAACCAGGAAGAAATAGAAAATATGAACAGACCAATCACAAGCACTGAAATTGAAACTGTGATTAAAAACCTTCCAACAAACAAAAGCCCAGGACCAGATGGCTTCACAGGTGAACTCTATCAAACATTTAGAGAAGAGCTAACACCTATCCTTCTCAAACTCTTCCAAAATATTGAAGAGGGAGGAACACTCCCAAACTCATTTTACGAGGCCACCATCACCCTGATACCAAAAACAGACAAAGATGTCACAAAGAAAGAAAACTACAGGCCAATATCACTGATGAACATAGATGCAAAAATCCTCAACAAAATACTAGCAAACAGAATCCAACAGCACATTAAAAGGATCATACACCATGATCAAGTGGGGTTTATCCCAGGAATGCAAGGATTCTTCAATATACACAAATCAATCAACGTGATACACCATATTAACAAATTGAAGGAGAAAAACCATATGATCATCTCAATAGATGCAGAGAAAGCTTTTGACAAAATTCAACACCCATTTATGATAAAAACCCTGCAGAAAGTAGGCATAGAGGGAACTTTCCTCATCATAATAAAGGCCATATATGAGAAACCCACAGCCAACATTGTCCTCAATGGTGAAAAACTGAAACCATTTCCACTAAGATCAGGAACAAGACAAGGTTGCCCACTCTCACCACTATTATTCAACATAGTTTTGGAAGTGTTAGCCACGGCAATCAGAGAAGAAAAAGAAATAAAAGGAATCCAAATCGGAAAAGAAGAAGTAAAGCTGTCACTCTTTGCAGATGACATGATACTATACATAGAGAATCCTAAAGATGCTACCAGAAAACTCCTAGAGCTAATCAATGAATTTGGTAAAGTTGCAGGATACAAGATTAATGCACAGAAATCTCTTTCATTCCTATACACAAATGAAGAAAAATCTGAAAGTGGAATTTAAAAAAACACTCCCATTTACCATTGCAAGAAAAAGAATAAAATATCTAGTAATAAACCTACCTAAGGAGACAAAATACCTGTATGCAGAAAATTATAAGACACTGATGAAAGAAATTAAAGATGATACAAATAGATGGAGAGATATACCATGTTCTTAGATTGGAAGAATCAACATTGTGAAAATGACTCTACTACCAAAAGCAATCTACAGATTCAATGCAATCCCTATCAAATTACCACTGGCATTTTTCACAAAACCAGAACAAAAAATTTCACAATTTGTATGGAAACACAAAAGATCCCGAATAGCCAAAGCAATCTTGAGAACAAAGAACGGAGTTGGATGAATCAGGCTCCTTGACTTCTGACTATACTACAAAGCGACAGTAATCAAGACAGTTTGGTACTGGCACAAAAACAGAAATATAGATTAATGGAACAGTGTAGAAAGCCCAGAGATAAACCCACGCACCTATGGTCACCTTATCTTTGATAAAGGAGGCAAGCATATACAGTGGAGAAAAGACAGCCTCTTTAATAAGTGGTGCTGGGAAAACTGGACAGGTACATGTAAAAGTATGAAATTAGAACACTCCCAAACACCATACACAAAAATAAACTCAACATGGATTAAAGAGCTAAATGTAAGGCCATTCACTATCAAACTCTTAGAGGAAAACTTAGGCAGAACACTCTATGACATAAATCACAGCAAGATCCTTTTTGACCCAGCTCCTAGAGAAATGGAAATAAAAACAAAAATAAACAAATGGGACCTAATGAAACTTAAAAGCTTTTGCACAGCAAAGGAAACCCTAAACAAGACCAAAAGACAACCCTCAGAATGGGAGAAAATATTTGCAAATGAAGCAACTGACAAAGGATTTATTGCCAAAATTTACAAGCAGCTCATGCAGCTCAATAACAAAAGAACAAACAACCCAATCCAAAAATGGGCAGAAGACCTAAATAGACATTTCTCCAAAGAAGATATACAGATTGCCAACAAACACATGAAAGAATGCTCAACATCATTAATCATTAGAGAAATGCAAATCAAAACTACAATGAGATATCATCTCACACCGGTCAGAATGGCCATCATCAAAAAATCTAGAAACAATAAATCCTGGAAAGGGTGTGTAGAAAAGGGAACACCTTTTTAGTTCCTTAAAAAACTAAAAATAGAACTATCATACGACCCAGCAATCTCACTACTGGGCATATATCCTGAAAAAACCATAATTCAAAAAGAGTCGTACCAAAATGTTCATTGCAGCTCTATTTACAATAGCCAGGACATGGAAGCAACCTAAGTGTCCAACATCGGATGAATGGATAAAGAAGATGTGGCACATATATACAATGGAATATTACTCAGACATAAAAAGTAAACGAAACTGAGTTATTTGTAGTGAGTTGGATGGAGTTAGAGTCTGTCATACAGAGTGAAGTAAGTCAGAAAGAGAAAAACAAATACAGTATGCTAACACATATATATGGAATCTAAGGGGGAAAAGAAAAAGGTCATGAAGAACCTAGTGGCAAGACGAGAATAAAGACCCAGACCTACTAGAGAATGGACTTGAAAATATGGGGAGAGGGAAGGGTAAGGTGGGACAAAGTGAGAGAGTGGCATGGACATATATACACTACCAAACTTAAAATAGATAGCTAGTGGGAGGCAACCACATAGCACAGGGAGATCAGCTCAGTGCTTTGTGACCACCTAGAGGGGTGGGATAGGGAGGGTGGGAGGGAGGGAGATGCAAGAGGGAAGAGATATGGGTACATATGTATATGTATAACTGATTCACTTTGTTATAAAGCAGAAAGTAAGTCACCATTGTAAAGCAATTATACTCCAATAAAGATGTTAAAAAAAATCTAAGGAGAGTTTATCCAATAAATACTTCTGAACATTGGTAAGAATAGTAGGGTTTGTGATATTTTAACTTGGCCTACTCCAGTTGTTCTCTTCCCAGCTCTGTGGTATCCTTGAAGTTGAGAAACCTCACAATCCCATTCGTTGTGAAAATCATCAGCCCACCTTTGGAGCTAATAAAGAGTCCCATCCTCAGATAGTCATCAGTATTTGACCTGTGTTGCAGCCCCTGGGAGAAGACCCATTCACAGGGCTTGTTATTTGAGTTGACTCAGAGCTAACTCAGTGGAAAGCTCTATCTCTAGTGCATTTGTCCAAACATTTTAGCAGGAATTGTGTAATATCTCAGCTGTCTGAGTCTACAAGTAACAGTTGGGGCCAACAAGATGCTGGCCAAAACCTTAAGAGGAAAAATGGGAAATGAAATGTATACAGGAAGCTTTGAAAACCTCCCAAGAGATTCTGAAAGTCTAAGATGCACATTTGTAGGGCTATGCCAAGCCCCAGAAATACATAAACAATTATCTGTGCTGACTTTGAGACATTGTACAAGCAGCAAGTGAAGGCTAAGGCTGAGTTGTAAGCCTCCAGAGTGCTGAATGCATGTGAACAAACACACGTAGAGACTGTTGGCAAAGGGTGGGAGACGTGTTGATTCCAGGCATGTAAGGAAATCTCTGTCCAGTATTCAGCTGTGCATTTGAGAATAAGGTGCATTATACACTTGCCGAGTGGAGTGTTATATGTAGATCCCGGCTGTTATGCACTGAATTATGTCTCTCTAAAATTCATATGTTGAAGTGCTATCCCCCAATGTGAGTATATTTGGAGACAGGGCCTTTTATTTGGAGAGTTAATTAAGGTTAAATAAAGTCATAAGGGTGAGGCCCTAATCTGATAGGACTGGTGTCCGTATAAAAAAAGGAAGAGACAGCAGAGATTGCTTTCTTTTTCCATGGTCACAGAGTAAAGGCCATGCGAAGATACATCAAGAAGGCAGCCATCTGTAAACTTGGAAGAGAGGCCTCACCATACACCAATCCTGTTGGCACTTTGATCTTGGACTTTTAGCCTCCAAAACTGTAAGAAAATAAATTTCTGTTATTTAAGCCACCTAGCCTCTGTTGTTTTGTTATGGTTGCTCAAACTGACCAATACACGTCTGAAAACCACAAAATTCTTATAAGAAAACATAGGGGTAAAACATTCATGAGTCTTGGATTTGGCAATGGAATCTTAGATATAACACTGCATTAGTTTCATAGGACTACAATAACAGACTACCATAGACTGGGTGGCTTAAGTGACAGAAATTGATTCTCTTACAATTCTGGACACTACAAGCCTGAGACAAATGTGTCATCAGGATTGGTTTCTTCCGTGGTTTCTCTCCTTGGCTTGTTGATAGCTGTCTTCTCCTTGTATTTTCACATGGTTTTCCTCTGTATGTCTGCATCTTTGTATTTTCACATGGTTTCCTTCTGTATGTCTGCATCTGAATCTCTTCTTGAAAAGACATCACTCATATTGGATTAAAGCCCATCCTAATGACATTATTTTAATTTAATAACCTCTTTAAAGACTCTATCTCCAAACTTAGTCACATTCTGAGGTACTGGGGTTGGAACATCAACATAGGAATTTTAGAGGGAAACAATTCAGCCTATAGCAGGCACCAAGATTGCGCAACAAAAGAAAAAAAATAGATAAATTGGACATCATCAAAATTAAAAAGTGTGTTTTTCAAGATTGCTTTGACCTTTTGGGGTCTTTTATGTTTCCATACAAATTAAAAAATGTTTTGTTCTAATTCTGTGAAAAATGCCATTGGTAGTTTGATAGGTATTGCGTTGAATCTGTAGATTGCTTTGGGTAGTATAGTCATTTTGACAATATTGATTCTCCAATCCAAGAACATGGTATATCTCTCCATCTGTTTGTGTCATCTTTCATTTCTTTCATCAGCACCTTATAGTTTTCTGAGTACAAGAATCATGCTCCCTGACTTCAGACTATACTACAAAGCTACAGTAATCAAAACAGTATGACACTGGCACAAAAACAGAAATATAGATCAATGGAACAGGATAGAATGTCCAGAGATAAACCCATGCACTTATGGTTAACTAATCTATGACAAAGGAGGCAAAAATATACAATGGAGGAAAGACAGTGTTTTCAATAAGTAGTGTTGGGAAAACTGGACACCTACAGATAAAAGAATGAAATGAGAACATTCCCTAACACCATACACAAAAATAAACTCAAAGTGGATTAAAGACCTAAATGTAAGGCCGAATACTATAAATCTCTTAGAGGAAAACACAGGCAGAACACTCTATGACATAAATCACAGCAAGATCCTTTTTGATCCACCTCTTAGAGTAATGAAAATAAAAACAAAAATAAACAAATGGAACCTATTTAAACTTAAAAGCTTTTGCACAGCAAAGGAAGCCATAAACAAAATGAAAAGACTACCTACAGAATGGGAGGAAATATTTGCAAATGAAGAGACTGACAAGGGATTAAACTCCAAAATATACAAATAGCTCATGCAGCTCAATATCAAAAAAACAACCTAGTCAAAAAATGGGTGGAAGATCTAAATAGACATTTCTCCAAAGAAGACATACAGATGGCCAAAAGCACATGAAAAGATGGTCAACACTGCTAATTATTAGAGAACTGCAAATCAAAACTACAGTGAGGTATCACCTCACACCAGTTAGAATGGCCATCATCCAAAAATCTGCAAGCAATAAATGCTGGAGAGGGTGTGGAGAAAAGGGAACCCTCCTATGTTGTTGGTGGAAATGTAAAATGGTACAACCATTATGGAGAACAGTATGGAGGGTCCCTAAAAAACTAAATATTGAATTATCATTTGATCCAACAATCCCACTCCTAGGCATATATCTGGAGAAAACCATAATTCAAAAAGATACATGCACCCCAATGTTCATTGCAGCACTATTAACAATAGCCAAGACATGAAGCAACCTAAATGTCCAAAAACAGAGGAATGGATAAAGAAGATGTGGCACATACGTACAATGGAATATTACTCGGCCATAAAAAGAATTTAATAATGCCTTTTGGAGCAACATGGATATACCTAGAGATTGTCACACTGAGTGAAGTAAGTCAGACAGAGAAAGAGAAATATCATATGATATCACTTATATGTGGAATATAAAAAAAATGGTACAAATGAACTTATTTACAAAACAGAAATAGAATCACAGATGTAGAAAACAAACTTATGGTTACGGTGGGGGGGAATTGCAATATTGGGATTGACATATACACACTACTATATATAAAATAGATAACTAATAAGGACCTACTGTATAGCACAGGGAGCTCTACTCAATGTTCCGTGGTGACCAAAATGGGAAAAGAATCTAAAAAAGTGTGGATATATGTATATGTATAACTGATTCACTTTGCTGTACACCTGAAACTAACACAACATTGTAAATCAAATATAGTCCAATAAAAATTAAATTTAAAAGAAGGAAAAAAAAATAAAAACTTTTGTATGTCAAAGAACATTATTCAAAAAGTAAAAAGACTACTTACATAATGAGAGAAAATATTTGCAAATCATATATCTCATAATGGCTTAATATCCAGAATATATAAAGTACTCTTACAATTCAACAAGAAAAAGATGAAGAACCGAATTTAAACATGGGTGAAGGATCAGAATAGACAGTTCTTTAAAGACGATAATAATACAAATGGCCAATAAGCACATGAATAAATCCTGAACATCATTAGTCATTAAAAAAATGCAAATTAAAACCATAATGTGATGCCACTTCACACCCACTAAAATACCTATAATTTTTATTTTATTTTTTTTTTTACAAAACACACAAAATATGTGCTGGCAAGAATATGGGGAAATTTGAACCCGCTTATATTGTTGGTGGGAATATAAAATGGTTTAGCTGCTGTGGAAAACACTTTGGTGATTCCTCAAAAATAAAATATGGAGTTACCTCATGACTCAGCCATTCCAATGCTAGGTATATACCTTCCAAAATAAAAACATATCTATAAAAATCTTATACATGGATATTCATAGCAGCATTATTCATAATAGCCAAAAAGTGGAAACAAACCAAATATCTATAAATTGACAACTGGATAAGTAAATTGTGGTAGTCATACAATGGAGTATTATTCAGCCATAAACAATAATGAAGTCCTGTTACATGTGAAAACATGGATGTACCTTGAAAACATTATGCCAAATGAAAGAAGACAGAAACAAAGGATCACATACTGTAGGATTTCCTTTATATGAAAGCTCCAAAGTAAGCAAATCTTATTTTTTTATTTTTAAAAATTTTTAATATTATTTTAAAGGTTACTTTCCATTTACAATTATTACAAAATATTGGCTATATTCCCCATGTTGTACAATACTTCCTTCAGCCTATCTTACACCCAATAGTTTGTACCTCCCAGTCCCCCACCCCTACATTGCCCCCCCACACACCAAATAAGCAAATCTTTAGAGGCAGAGAGAAGATTAATAGTTGTCTAGGTCTGAGGTTGGGGTTGGGGAAAGTTTGAGACTGACTGCTAATGGAGATGGGGTTTCTATATATTTAGCATAATTTAAATGTTCTAGGGACTTCCCTCATGGTCCAGTGTTTAGGAATCTGCCTTCCAACGCAGGGGACATGGGTTCAATCCATGGTCGGGGAACTAAGATCCCACATGCCATGGGGCAAGTAAGCCCATGTGCTCTAGATCTGTGTGCCACAACTAGAGAAGCTGTGTGCCACAACTACTGAGCCTGCACACTCTGGAGCCTGCACACCACAACAAAAGAGAAGCCCATGTGCCACAACGAAGAGCCAGCATGCCACAATGAAAGATCCCACATGCTGCAACAAAGATCCCGTGTGCCGCAACTAAGACCAGATGCAACTAACTAACTAACTAAATAAATAAAATGTTCTAAATTGTGGGAATGGTTGCAGAACTCTGTGACTATACTAAAACTACTGAAGTGCAAATTTTAAAATGGTTGATTTTATGATATGTGAATTATATCTCTAAAAATTTTAGAATAGAAGTTCATGTTATAAAAGACTCCCTCTGTTGGCTACCTGATTCATAGCATGAGACTACTCTGGTAGGAAAGGCCAAGTGAAAGCCCTTGGAACTACATGCTCACAAAATAAATAAGGAACCAAAACAATACTATATTGCTGAGTTGTAGAGATTAGTATCATCATGGGAAACTTGCAAAATGCAAGGGATGGTGATTCCCATTCTACTCAATTATTTCAAATGTGTGGAAGATATATTGGCTTATTGCTACTGGACTCGTATAGAAACTAAATGCCTGACCATGGATGTCATATGACCTCAAGAATTGAGCTTTCTCTAATAAAATGGATGTCATTTTGATACACCAGACCATAAAATTGGGTGTGTTTAGTGGCACTCCATTATTATCAAAATAAGGCATAAGTAAGGCTCAAGTAAGCTACGTGAGCAGGTGGCTCAAACTCCCAGTGTACCTACTCTTGTTGCGTTGTCATATTTTCCTCCACACCTACAGCCTCATGGGGAGTTCCTTATGGACAATTAACAAAGGATGAAAGCATGAGTTGATATAAAGATGATTCTGCAGGATACATCAACAACTGCTGTAAGTTTATTGCTATAATATCATATTCAAATAGTATATCCAATATAGTATCAGCCTCCAAAGAGGATGAGAAATTTTCATGGTAAGAAGGACTTTGAGTACTACATCTGATTGTTTACTTTTATGAGAAAGAGACATGGAGAGAATGAAAAATCTATGCCACTTCATCAGCATCATTCAGTAGTTTGACTGGATGGCAGGGAGGCTTAGAAGACACAAGATAGGAGAACTGGTGAGAAGGAGTTTTGAGAAAAATGTATGATGTATGTGGATGGACCTCTTGGATTGATCCCAAGGGTGAGAGTATTTGTGTTCCATTTGAATACTTCCCAAAGGGAAGCCACTGCAGAGGGGGGTGTCATTGATAAAGTGAAAAATTTGTCTTGGTCTTCAGAGGTCTTTGACTGTCTTTCTCCATCTATCCTTATGCTTGTTCAGTGGGCTTGTGTGGAATGTGAAAATAGCACAAAGGATTGAGGCTTTACTTGTGCTAAAATACATGGTTTAACCTTCATTAAGGCTGATGTAGATTCTGCCACTGATGAGTACTTTGTCAGCAGCAGGGGCCAATGTTGAGCCCTATTATGCACTATGGCCTGAGGTGATCATCCGTCCACGTTGTGGTGAGTTTATTACTTTGAGGCTCTTCCACAACAGAGAAGGCAGCAATTTTTTTCTCAGCGGAGCAGACAGTTATGTTGTATGAAAATTTGCCTGCCCTGGCCATCAGGCTTCTGCTAACATTACTATCTACAGATTAATTAATACCTTATTCACCATCAGAGGATTCCATGAAAGTTTGCTTCTGACCAAGGAATTCATTTCCAGGGAAACAATGATGCAATTCACTGATATTCTTGGGAATGAATGTTCTCACCATATAGCCCATAATCCAGAAGCAGCATCTTGGACCTAGCCAGCTCCAGGCCTTAGACTGAATCAACATGTTTCTCTGTGTCTATTTCTGTGCCCATCTTTCTTTGTCTTCCTATCTGTTTCCTTAACTCTTACCTCTTACCTCTTTCCTTATGTCTTACTTCCTTACCCCCACCTTTATCCCCTGTTTTCTGTCTGCCTTTTCTCTACACCTATCCCTTCTCTCATGCTCTTTTTGAGATGCATATTCCTCTGTCTTCTCACTAGAATTTGGAGTGGTAGGAATCTGAAGGAAAGGACTGGGATATAGACCCAGAATAATGAAAATGGCCAAGAAGCTGGTAGGGCTTAGCCAGATCTTAAGTTTGAAGGGAAAAAGTAGTTTATTTTTGGACAAAATAAAAATAAACACGCAGTGATACCAACATCTAGCTACCTGGAGATTTGGAATCCCTATTCCTACCTAATTAGTACCTCAATCTATCTGAGCTTATGAAGGCTACTGCTGCCAATTAGCACTGAAATTCAGATGACTTTTACTTCAACAATTTTATAACTGCATATGGATGACAATTACCTAAACAGTGCTTAAACCAGAATGGTAGAATTTCAGATTTAGAAAGCATCTTATTCACCACTTGAATTTTTTTTCTATTTTTTAAAATTAATTTTTATTGGATTATAGTTGCTACCACTTGCATTTTAACAAAAAGGAAACTAAAGTTCACAGAGGTTAAATGATTTGCCCAAGTGTACGTAGTTTGTTAGTGGCAGATCTCAGAATGGAATTCAGTTCTTCTGGCCATAAGTGCACCTCCCTTTTTGTTGTACTGCACTGCTTTGGGCCTAAACATTAATTATCTTATACCATTTCCAATTTCTGTCTTGTGCACTACCTTCAGATGCCAAAACTGCTGGTAACTATCTTCCTGACAAGTGCTATTGGAATAGAAAAACTATATGCAAACTAGTAGGAAATACGAGTAAGGTAACATGGACAACTCTAGTTAATTGTTTCTAGTTAAGTATGATAGTTGTAAGACCAAAGTTGAACCAAAGTTTATTAAGTTCAGTCTTTTATTTCCAATTTTAAAATATCAGAGACTCAAGAGTTTGCAAAGCAGGTAGTAAATCCAACAATGCACGGCAGATTGCAGAAAGCCTGCACATCACAGAACAATTCTGACTGAGCATCTACACAGGATCCAAAAGCCAATTTGCACTCTTTTGTTTTCCCTGCCAAAATTGGACTTTGGAATCAAGTCATAGATCTGTGCATGATCTTACATGCAATAGAATACTGAACCCCAAAGGCTAGATCAGACATCAAAGAAACATGGAATGATTTATCTTTGCTACTTGCTCTTCCAGCTTTTCTTTTGCTTTCTGTTCAGAAGCTGTAGTATGGATAAATGACTTTTGTAGCTAGGGTGACAAAATTAATTTTGCAATGGGCATATAACTCTCACTACTGAAAGCCAACGTGCTCTGGCTTCCCTCCAGGAAGGGAATGGTAGCAGTCCCTAGTAGAAGCAATTTATCTTCACAGAAAGCATTGGGTAGCAGAGACACGGTTCTAGTGTGATCTCTGCCTTCAGAGTTGTCGTGGAAAGGCAACTTGGCCCTCTGACCCTCAGTATCATCATGTGGAAAGTAAGAAGTGTGACTCCATAGGGGATGGAAACTCAAATGGCTACAGGGCCAGGCAGATAAACCTACATAATTGAAGCAGGCCTGGTGAGGACTGTGGCAGGCAGAGTGCTAGCCTGACCTAAATGGGCAGTTGCTCTTGAATTCCAGCTCATTACTGCCTTAGGGAATGCAGGCTCATTATTTCTAGATACTTGGATTTTTTTTAAAACCTGGAAATCCCAAGTTTAAAATATAATTGCTGATTGTTAATGTTAAGCCATGAGCTCAAATAAGTTAGCACTGGGCAAGTTAAACAACACATACATGGCTCATATTTGTCTGTGAGTTTACACTCACACCAGATTACATATTCAGTCATTTAGACCTTCAGATTCTGACATTCTAAAAATGTTTGATTACCCAAAGCCACGTAAGTTACTTTGTGTGTGTGTGTGCGTTTGTGTGTGTGTGTGTGTGTGTGTGTGCGTACATGCACATTGTGCTATAGTTCTTCAAAATGAAATAACCTTTAGCAGTGAGTCTGAATTAGAAGTAATTTTGTGTCAGTAATGCATCACTGTAGATCACTCACCAAGCACAAAGCACAAAGTCATGTAGTCTTTTTTGAAAGAAATTACCAGACTTTTTACATGAAGACAATTCAAGGCAGATGGTATATATACTATTTTTTTAAATTTTTTAAAATTTGGCTGCATTGGGTCTTAGTTGTGGCACATGTGATCTTCGTTGCAGCATGTGGGATATTTCACTGTGGCACACAGGCTCTTCATTGTGGCGTGTGAGCTTCTCTTTAGTTGTGGCACGTGGGCTCAGTAGTTGCTGTGCATGGGCTTAGTTGCCCCGTGGCACGTGGGATCTTAGTTCCCTGACCAGGGATCAAACCTGCATACCCTGCACTGGAAGGTGGATTCTTAACCACAAGACCACCAGGGAAGTCCCATATGAACTATTAAATAATAAACTTTTGGAATCAATTTCCTGATGAGCATGTACAGAACTATAAAATAGTCTGTGAATTAATACTAGCCCCCTTGCTCCCTGGCACAGAGATTAACAAACTCCATGTAAATTCCTTATTTGAGTTAAGAATTCTGAGAAAAAGATATTAACAGATGGAGACAAGCCAAATATCAAAGAAAAACAACTTCTTACTAAAAGATTGCAGTAACTACTTTACACAAGCCCACCAAACCAAACATACTGCTGGTACTTTGACAATTTTGTCTCTTTTTTCTATAAAATTCCTCTAAATTTTCCATGTTTGGAGACAAAATCCCTCAAGGTGTTCTCCCTGTTGCAACAACATGAATAAGTTATTTATTCTTTTGCATTTGAATCTCAGAAAATTTTTGAAAGTTTGAGAAGCAGAATTAAGAATTGCAACAGATTCGGTAAAGTTGCAGGATACAAAATCAACATAGAAAAAATATTTGCCTTTTGATATACTAAAAATGAATCATCTGAAAAGGAAATTAAGAAAGCCATTCTATTTACCATGACATCAAAAAGAATAAAATACTTAGGAATAAACCAAGGAGAGGAGAGACTTGTACAATAAAAACTACAAAATGTTGCTGAAGAAAGTTAAGAGACAAAAGTAAAGATATCCTGTGTTTATGAATTGAAAGACTATTTTGCAGATGTTATTACTACCCAAAGTGATCTACAGGTTCAATGCAATCCCAACAGTATTTTTTCAAATGTAGAAAAATCTATCCAGAACTCCATATATAATCTCAAGTTACCCCAAATAACCAAAGAAATGTTGAAAATGAAGAACAAACTTGGAGGTCTCACACTTCTTAATTTCAAGCTTACTATAAAGCTAGAGTAATCAATACAGTGTGGTAGTGGCACAAAGATAAATGTATAGGCCAATGGAGCAGAATAGAGAGCTCAGAAGTAGACCATTGCATATATGGTCAAATGATTTTTGACTAGAGTACCAAGACCATTCAATGGGGTAAGGATAGCCTTTTCAATAGTTTTTGAAACACTGGATATCCACAAGCAAAACTGAAGTTGAACCCATACTTTACACTATATCCCAAAATTAACTCAAAATGGATCAAAGATTTAAGGGTAAAGCTAACACTATAAAACTTTTAGATGAAAACAATGGGGAAAAGCTTCAGAGTATTGCATTTGGTGATTATTTCTTGGTTATGACTCCAAAAGCCCAGGCAACAACAACCAAAAATGTAGATAAATTGGACTAAATTAAAACTAAAACTTCTGTGCGTCAAAGGACACAATCAACAGAATGAAAAGTAACCCATGGAATGGGAGAAAATATTAGTAGATCAAATATCTAATAAGGGCTTAATATCCAGAATATATGAACTCCTATAACTCAACAATAAAACCCAAAGAACCCAATTAAAATATGGGTAAAGATCTTGAATAGACATTTCTCCAAAGAAGATTTATAAATGGCCAATCAACACATGAAAATATGTACAACATCACTAATAATTATGGAAATGCCAATCAAAACCACAGTGAGATACAACTTCACATTCATGAGGATGGCTACTATCAAAAAAAATAAAAAAATTAAAAAAACAGAAAATAACAAGTATTGGCCATGATGTGGAAAAATTGGGACTCTTTTGCTCTATTGCTAGAAATGTAAAATGGTGTATTTTCTATGGAAAATAGTATGGGGATTCTTCAAAAAATGAAAAATAGAAATACCATATGATCCTGCAATTCTACTACAGGGTATATATCAAAAATAATTGAAATCCAGGTCTCGAAGAGATATTTGTATGTCTATGTTCATAGTAGCATTATTCATAATAGCCAAAAGGTGGAAGCAACCCAAGTATTCATCAATAGAGGAATAGATAAAGGAAGGAAATCCTACAATATGCAACAACATGTATTAGCCTTAAGAATATTATGCTAAGTGAAATAAGCCAGTCACAAAAACACATATATGATTCCACAAATATAGAAGCTTCTTATATGAGGTACCTTAGAATAGTCAAATTCATAGAGAGAGAGTAGAATGGTAGTTACCAGATACTGCGGGAAGAGGAAATGGGGAGTTTTTGTTTAATGGTAGAGTTTCAGTTTTTCAAGACAAAAAATCTTCTAGAGGTGGTTGGTGGTTATGATTGCATAACAATGTGAATGTACTTAATACCACTGAACTATACATTTCAAAATGGTTAAGTTGGTAAATTCTATTTTATGTATATTTTAGTACAATTAAAAAAGGAAGACATAGGGGATACTTCACTGGTGTCTGTGTGATGTATCCATTTAGACTTTTGTCAATATTATACTGTACTTGAAGCCTTCTCTGAGTGAAGTTTTGTGGGAGGTTCATGGAGGATATTGACAATGCAGATTTTCTTTGTGCCAGAAAAAAGAAAACTGGGATTTGATTGAATATACAAATTGTCACTGCTACACAACTTGGTGTCAGTGCTTTCTGTTGACAGGCATGTTTTTGGAATGCTATGAAGGTTATCCAGATAGCCTTTCAGAGCTGACAGGCTCTAAGACCTTCTCAAACAGGTATTTGATATGTAAGTAAAGCACAAAGTAAAGATCATATAAAAAATCTGGGAGACATTTCTGAAAAGCTTCTTAAATATGCTTTTTCTAATCAATAACATTACAAGAGCTGTTATTATATTAGGGAAAGTTATTATAGAAGTGGAACAAAATGGAAATCTGGCTCTTTTGAACTTTGTTGAATGGCTTTCAAAGTGAAGTGGGGCATTTATTCCTCAAAGTCTTTACTTATTTTCCAAAGTTAAAAAAAAAAAATCTTACCTCAAACGGTTGTTTTGTCTTTTTAAAAATTTCAGTAACTTTCACTTCAGTTACTTCAATTTCATTACTTCAAAGCTTCTAACAGGAAGGGGCCATTTGGCCAGTGGAGGGGGATGTGGGAAGATGCGACGTCTACTCAGCATGGTGGAGGGGATAAAACCACGCCCCCAGAGACAATGAAATCTGTTATCAATCAAAATGAGAATGTATTCATTTGTTATTATCAACAGACCAAACAAGTTGTACCCGAAGAATGCCAACATGAATTAAAATGTCTTGGAATGAAAATTAAAGTTCAATTAAGGCACATAATCTGATAATTAAAAAAGTAACCATGTGGTACAAAGAGTTAATTACTTATACAAGTTATAACATAGCATTTGAATAGTAAGGTATATCTATAAGCTTATGTAAACCATACTTCTTTTGTCTTTGGATCATTTTACTTCACCTCTGAAACACATTCTGGACCAGTTTCTTCAATAAGTGGTGCTGGGAAAACTGGACAGCTACATGTAAAAAATGAAATTAGAATATTCTCTAACATCATATACAAAAATAAACTCAAAATGGATTAAAGACCTAAATGTAAGACTGGGAACCCATAAAAGTCCTAGCCAAAAAGCAGGCAGAACACTATTTGACATATTTTGTAGCAATATTTTTCTGGCTCTGTCTCCTAAAGGAAAGGAAATAAAAGCAAAAATAAACAAATGGGGCATAATTAAACTTAAAAGCTTTTGCATAACAAAGGAAACCACTGACAATACAAAAAGACAACTTACAGAATGGGAGAAAATATTTACAAATGATATGTCCCATAAGTGGTTAGTATCCAAATTATATAAACAGTGCATACAACTCAAAATCAAAAAAACCAAACAACCCAACTAAAAAATGTGCAGAAGACCTGAACAGGCATTTTTCCAAAGAAGACATACAGATGGCATAAAGGCACATGAAAAGATGCTCATTGGAGAAATGAAAATCAGCACCACAATGAGATATCACCTCACACCTATCAGAATAACTCTCATCAAAAAGACCACAAATAATGAATGTTGAGCATGTGGAGACAAGGGAACCTCTGTACACTCTTGATGGGAATGTATGTTGGTGCATCCACTATGAAAAATAATGTGGAGGTTCCTTAAAACAATGAAAAATAGAGCTACCACATGATCCTGCAATAACACTCCTGAGCATATATCTGGAGAAAACTATAATTGGAAAAGATACATGCACCCCAATGTTCATTGCAGCACTATTTACAATGGCCAATACATGGAAGCAACCTAAATGTCCATCGACAGATAAATGGATAAAGAAGACGTGGTGTGTGTGTGTGTGTGTGTATACACACACACACACACACTATGGAGTATTACTCAGCCATAAAAAAGAATGAAATAATGCCATCTAGGTGGATGGACCTAGAGATTATCATATTAAGGTAAGTAAGCCAGAAAAAGACAAATATCATATGATGATCGCTTTTATGTGGAATCTAAAAAAATGATACAAATGAACTTGTATACAAAGCAGAAATAGACATAGAAAACAAACTTATGCTTACCAAAGGTGTTAGGTGGGGGAGAGATGAATTAGGAGTTTGGGATTAAAATGTACACACTACTATGTATAGAATAGATAACTAACAAGGACCTACTGTATAGCACAGGGAACTATATTTAATACTTTGTAATAACCTATAAGGGAAAAGAATATATATATATATATATATATATATATATACACACACACACACATACATATATATGGATGTATAAATGAACCACTTTGCTGTACACCTGAAACTAACGCAACATTGTAAATCAACTATACTCAATAAAAAATAAATAAAGATAATCTCACTCAGAATCAATAGTCATTTAACTAGTCCCAGGAGGATATTAGGGTCTGAATTATACTTACTCTCTGAGTACTTTTCTTAGTAAATGGATTCTGCTTTACAATCATTTTCAATTTTCCTATTATTTCAAAGCCAGGAGTGTTCTCTGAATGTCTTCCTAAAAGAAAATGCTAAATGTGCTGTTGCCTCAATAGATACATATTTAGAATTCCAAAAGCTTTGATTTTATATAAAGTTTTACAACTTGAATTCCTCACCTTTACATTTGGGGAGACTGTCTTTCTATGAAAGAGTATCTAAGAGCTACATTTTAAAGTTATAAAACAGAGCCAGAGCTTTGTTATTTATACAAAAATTTTTATACAATTTTTTAACATGTTTATTGGAGTATAATTGCTTTACAATGTTGTGTTAGTTTCTGCTGTATAACAAAGTGAATCAGCTATACATATACATATATCCCCATATCCCCTCCTTCTTGCGTCTCCCTCCCACCCTCCCTATCCCACCTCTCTATGTGGTCACAAAGCACCGAGCTGATCTCCCCGTGTGATACAGCTGCTTCCCACTACCTATCTATTTTACATCTGGTAGTGTATATATGTCAATGCTACTCTCTCACTTTGTCCCACCTTTCCCTTCCCCTTCCCCATGTCTTCAAGTCCATTCTCTACATCTGCATCTTTAATTTCCATTTACAGTTATTACAAAATATTGGCTATATTCCCTGTTTTGTACAATACATCCTTGAGCCTATCTCACACCCAATATTTTGTACCTCCCGCTCCCCCACTCCTATATTGCCCCTCCCACCCCCACTGGTAACCACTAATTTGTTCTCCATATCTGAGACTTCTTCTTTTTTGTTATATTCACTAGTTTGTTGTATTTTTAAGATTCTACATATAAGTGATAACATACAGTATTTGTCTCTTGCTGTCTGCTTATGTCACTTAGCATAATGCCCTCCAGAGCCATGCATGTTGCTGCAAATGGCAAAATTTCATTCTTTTTAATGGCCAAGTAGTATTCCATTAAATATCTATACCACATCTTCTTTATCCATTCATCTGTTGATGGATACTTAGGTTGTTTCCATATCTTGGAGAATTGTAAATAATGGTTTGATGAACATTGGGGTGCATATATCTTTTTGAATTAGTGTTTTTGTTTTTGATGTATACCCAGCAGTGGAATTTCTGGGTCATATGGTATTTCTTTTTGTAGTTTTTTGAGAAACCTCCATACTGTTTTCCACACTGGCTGGACCAATTTACATTCCCACCAACAGTGTACAAGTGTTCCCTTTTCTCCACATCCTCGTCAACATTTATTCTTTCTGTGTGTTTGTTTGTTTGTTTTGACTATAATCATTCTGACAAGTGTGACATGATATCTCATTGTGGTTTTGATTTGCTTTTCCCTGATGATTAGTGATGTTGAGCATCTTTTTATGTGCTTCTTGGCCATCTTCATTTTCTCTTTGGAAAAAATGTCTATTCAGTTTTTCTAATCATTTCTTATCTTATTGGGTTGCTTGTTTTTTTGATGTTGATTTGTATTTTGGAGAGTAATCCATCATTGGTCACATAATTTGCAAATATTTTCTCCCATTCAGTAGGTTGTCTTTTTGTTTTGTTGATGGTTTCCTTTGCCTTGCAAAAGCTTTTAAGTTTAATTAGGTCTCATTTGTTTATTTTTGCTTTTATTTCATTTACTTTAGGAGACAGATCCAAAATATATTGTTGTGACTATGTCAAAGAGTGTTCTATGTTTTCATCTAAGAGTTTTATAGTATCCGGTCTTACATTTAGGTCTTTAATCCATTTTGAGTTTATTTTTGTGTATGGTGTTAGGGAATGTTCTAATTTCATTCTTTTACATGTAGCTGTCCAGTTTTCCCAGCACTACTTATTGAAGAGACTCTATTTTCTCTATTGTATATTCTTGCCTCCTTTATCATAGATTAATTGACCATAAGTGTGTGGGTTTATTTCTGGGCTCTCTCTCCTGTTCCATTGATCTATATTTCTGTTTTTGTGCCAGTACCATACTGTTTTGATTACTGTAGCTTTGTAGTATAGTTTAAAGTCAGGGAGCATGACTCCTCCAGCTCTGTCCTTCTTTCTCAAGATCAATTTGCTCTTATAGTTTGCCTTCTTATTTAGAAATCTCACAAGAAATTAAAATGGAATATTTAAAATATTCTACTGACACGTTACAGATCTCCAGTCATTTGTCTGCATATCAGAAAAAACTGTTCTGGAATATCTATTGTTTCAATCATATTTCTACATCTTTAAGAAGCTTGTGTTAATTTAACATATATAACTCTTATTTGGCTACATGAAATCAAACATTTCTATTATCCTTGTAGTCATTCTGACAGTCGCTAAAATGTATATGGATATTAGCTAAAATTTGAAGAAATACTGTAGGAGTGTTTTTTAACATATAATATTTGTTTTGTTTTCACCTTTCCTTCTGGTTTTTCTCTCCTCTTGAATATATGCTAAAAATGCTAGGGTTATAGTGTAGCTGAGTAAGCTTTACCAGGGCCAATTCATACAGCATGCCACTGTTAGATGGAGCTTCCTGAGACAGCATATTCATCGTCATATCAATATTTTGCTCAGTAACATTCATTGGTCCTCATTACATGTGGCAAATTCGAAACTCATAAATTTAATGTACATCCATGAATAATCTTGTTCAAAGTGACCTTAGCAACCTTATAAACTAATATAATTTTCTCCTCTCTACCTACCATCATAATTTCAGGTTAAAGCTTTCTATTTTGAGGAGAAGGGAAGCAGTGCTGTGATTTTTGCTGTGTATAATTATAAGTAAAACTAAATAAAAACCACAAATCAGAAAAATTTAAGGCAAAGAATAAGCAGTTTCTATAAAATTACAACTAATAATGAAGTTGAGTTTTTACTATGTTCCAGTTACTGATCTGAGCAAGTTACATGTGTTATCTCATTTAATAATAGGTACCATTATTATCTCCATTTTATTTTTTTATTGTTTTAAATTTATTTATTTATTTATTTATTTATTTATTTATTTATTTATGGCTGTGTTGGGTCTTCGTTGCTGTGCGTAAGCTTCCTCTAGTTGCGGGGAGCAGGGACTATTCTTCATGGCAGTGCACGGGCTTCTCCTTGCTGTGGCTTCTTTTGTTGTGGAGCACAAGCTGTAGGCATGCAGGCTTCAATAGTTGTGGCACGTGGGCTCAGCAGTTGTGGCTTGAGGGCTCTAGAGCACAGGCTTAGTAGTTGTGGCACACGGGCTTAGTTGCTCCACGGCATGAGGGATCTTCCCAGACCAGGGATCAAACCCATGTCTGCTGCGTTGGCAGGCGGATTCTTAACCACTGTGCCACCAGGGAAGTCCCATATCTGCATTTTAAATTGAGATAACCAAGACCCAGATATATAAAATGATTTGCCCAAGGTTATACAATTATGTAGGGACTATTACTGGGTTCATCTGAACTGAAAAAATTACTGTATACTGCCATAAAATAACTCTAAAATGATCAACATATTAGCATTTATGAGTACCATTCCTTATCGTATATAATACGTACCCCTTCCTCTAAAGCTGATAAAATATTATAAACAACAAATGCAGATGTACAAAGTCTCTGAGTTATATTAATGAATTTATATACATAGGTTATTCCATTGGTGGCTGTGACCTAAGAAAATGTTGAGTATTTTCATTATATGGAGGTAGGTAGAAAAATGATGGGCTTAGGGGAAATCAGAAAATCCTAGGTTCAAATCCTGACTAGACCATTTATCAACTGTTTTACTTTGGGCAATAACATACTGTTTTTGAGCCTCATCCTCCTAAGTTTGTCAAATAACAATAAAACTTTCATTGCATTATTTTTGTGAGAATTAAATGATATAACATATGTGAAGTGCTATGCACAATTAATGTAACATAGTATATAATCAATAAATTGTAACAAAATAACTTACACTAACAATGCCTTGGTGTATTCTATGAACATGGAAAGTCAGTCAAATAGCAATAGAAGTTCTAAATGATTTTGCTCTCATCACTGACCAGCATGGTATTTATATATACTGCATCTTCTATGACACATATTTCCATGGCCTTAATTATGGTCTCTTACTTTATTAATCGAAAATGCATAGTTTCTAACAGAAGCTTTCTCATTTAAAAAAAATTGAAGAGACACACATGGCTGCAATCAGAAAGTTTCATGATTAATTTGTCATGTATTTATGGACACAGGCAAGGTGAATGGTGTTCCACTCAGCTCTAAAGTTTTATGAAGTCTAAATCTTGAATTGTGTTTCCTTTCACAAGCCAGCAGAATTCACTCCTGTAATTGGAATTGAGATAACACCTTGGGTAATGAGAAGCTTGGCAAGTCTTATTAGCTGATCTCCTTCAATAGTCAACTTCAGAATATCTTTAACAGTGTGCGTCATTCCTTTAGCCTAGCCATTTGCTTGAGGGTTCTGGGAAATAATTATGACAGCTTGGGAAAATATCTGTCAACAAATTGCTTAAGTGCAACTGAAATAAATGTAGATCTGTCAAAAAAATGATAGCACCATTAGAGTGGCATCATCAATATGGTGATGTAGGTCATTCACAACTTCAGTCTCCCCATAGAAAAAACACCACTGTGAAAATCCCAGAACCTAGGGGTGAGGCTGAGGAAGCCTCCTGGATCACAGAGACTGAGAAATACTGCATTAGAAGGAAAGAGGAGAGGCTACATTGTATTGGCCTTCTACAGGCCTGCACATCACTCCTCCAAGAGGGGCCCCTGGAGCTACACTTCCCCCAGTAGAAAAAAAAAAAGAGGGTCAAAAGTGGACATAAAGCTCCCTCAGTATTGTAGAATGCTTCCCAGGAAGCCCACTCAGGTCTTACCTCATGGTCAATATCGGGGGAATCTGCAGGGTTTGGCCACTCAAGATCAGACAGAGAAGGGGGTGGGCTTACATAAAATGGTGCTAACCACTTGGCAGACCACATTCCTTCTTGCAGTATCAGAGAGATCCAATCCAGTGGATCTGCCCATCAACAGAGATGAACCAGTAACCCAGCCTTTCCAGAGAGATTGGTTGGCATTTCTGCCTGATATGGATCACCAACCAATGAGCTGTAACACCTGTGTAGCCCATATTATAGCCCTGCCCATGCAGGGAAGCAGATTCAAAGCCCCATCCAACTATTTAATACAGGCTTTAGTCCTGTCTGACCAGGAAGCCTGGCTAGAAAACTCAAGCAGTTGTGGAGCCCATCCTACAGCCATATTTGGGCAAGAAACCAAGCCAGCATCCGTACCCAACTATTAAATATAGCCTCTGGCCCTGAAAACCAGGGAGCCTGAAGAGTGAACCTGGGTTGCCTTGTAACCCAACCTTCAGTAGAATCCAGTTGTAAAGCTCATCCTATAGCCTCACCCTATAACAGAACTCAGTCTATGGCCTTGCCTATTGCTGAAAACAGCCTATGTCCTCACCCAGGCTGGGGATTGGGCAGGGTTCACCCAATGATCCTGCCCAATCATGGAGTACAGTCCCTAGCCCCACCCAACTGCAGGATTCAGCTGGAGGTCCCTCCCAACCAGAGAGCCTGGCTAGTGATCTTGCAGAGCAGAGCCAGCAGCTTACCTTATCACAAAGCCCAGCCTGCAGCCCTGCCTCACATTGTGACATAGTCTGTAAGCCCACCTGACTTCAGAGCATAGCCTGAGAACTTTCCAACTGTGAAGCCCTACCTGTAGCTCCACCTCAAAAGGGATTGCAGCCAGCAGAACCATCCAGTCAGGGAGCACAGCCTGAAACTCCACCTGATGAGTAGTGATTGCAGAGTCCAGCCTGTAGCCCTATCCAGTTGTGGAGTTCAGCCTGTGGCCCACCTGGCAAGGGAAGATGGCCAGCAAGGTTGCCTGACCAAAGGTGATTGCAGAGTTCAACTACTGGCCCCACCTGACCATGGAGCACAGCTAGCAGCTCTGCACAATCAGGGAGCCTGGTAAGCAGTCCCACTTGAATGCAGAGGCCAGCCAACAAGCCCATCCAACCACAAAGCCCAACCAAGAGCACAGCCTCTGAGCTCAGAATATGGGCAGAATTCTCACACAACTAGAGACCTCGATAACAAACTTCACCTATCAATGCTACCAGCTGACCTATCCAGTATCCAAGCTGAGCTGACTGATGAAGGTCTTTCCTCACAAAAGTGAACCTGTAAGTCTGGAAGAGGAAATCATTTACTCAAATATGCAGATACTGACTGCAAGTTTGGGGGTACTGGAGCAGCTCGCTTTGCGGCCTGAGATATCTTAGGGCTGGTGCTGGCCTGCTGCTGGGTGGGATCAGGTCCTGGCACAGCTGGCTGTGGGGTCTTTGTGGTTCCAGGGCTGGCGCTAGCCTGCTGTTGGAGGGGCCCATATCCTGCATCAGCTGGCTCTGAGTCTCAGTGGTTCATGGGGCTGGTCCTGATCTGCCAATGTGTGACATCTGATTCTGAAGCAGCTGGCTGTGGGACCTGTGGGAATCCAGGGCTAGTTCCTGCCTACTGGTGGGCAGAGCAGGGGCCCCACATGAATGGCTGCTTGGCCTGAGGGAACCTGGTACTGTGCCTTCCAGTGGTGGGGAGAGTCTATTAAGTCTAGAGGGAGGACTCTGAAATGGCACTTGCCAGCACCAGTGTCCTCATGGCAGAACAAGCTCCCCAAAATGGCTTCCTCCAGTGTCTATGTCCCTGTGGGGAGTCCCAGTGGCCTCCTGCCTTTCCAAGAGGCTTCTCCAAGATCAGCAAGTGGATCTGGCCCAGGTTCCTCAAATTATTGCCTCTGTGCTGTGTCTTGGTGCTCTTGAGAGTTTGCGTATGCCCTTTAAGAGTGGAGTCTGTGTTTCTATGGTGCTCCAACTCTCTCATACACAAGCCCCTTTGGCCTTTGAAACCTGACATTCTGGAGGCTCACCTTCTCGGTACAGGACCCTCAGGCTGAGGAGCCCAATGTGGAGCTCGGACCCCTCACACATTAGGGAGAACCTCTATAATTGTGATTATCTTCCCATTTGTGGGTCACCTACCTGGGGGTGTGGGTCTTGACTATACCCTGTCTCTGCCCCTCCTACCTATCTCATTTTGGTTCCTTCTTTATATCTTTAGTTGTGGAAAATATTTTCTGCTAGTCTTCAGGTCACTCTCATTGATAGTTGCTCTGTAAATATTTGTAATTTTGATGTGCCCATGGGAGGAGATGAGATTCCTACTCTGCCATTTTGGCCCCTCTTTCAGTGTTTCTTTTTGGAATAACAAAAATGTTTAAACTTATACTGTGGTGATGGAAGTTAAAGTCTGAATATACTAAAAACCAGTTAATTGTACACTGAATGCGTGAGTTGAATGGGGAATGAATTATATTTCAGTAAAGTTATTAAAATATATACCATTTACAAAAGAAATTCTAACATACCTAAGAATAAAGCTAACAAAAACTGGCAATCCATGTGTTGTAATCACTGACTTAGAACTTTGCTTACTTCAAAGAGAGTTGAAATACAACTTAGAGCATTTTGAGGAGTTTTGAAAAGGGGCAGAGCACAGTATGTAAGTTTTTCTCCTAGAATAATCCTGCAAAGTCAATACAAGACACGAGTTCTTGGTCACTTTACATAAATAAGAAAGTGTCTTTTGCATATATTCCAAGAGTCTTGGTGGATTACACATTCTTTTATATTGCTATAAATATTGGACTTTGCTCTGAGCTACTAGATCAGAGAGATTTAAGCTGAGCCCACAGAGAAGATTCAAGAGTTTTATGAACCTCCCAAAATAATATGCAAAAAATTGGATATACATGCACATGTGTATTTTTCTAGAGAGATTTTTTTACCTCTCCTGTTTCTTTTTTTTTATTTTTTAAATTAAAGTAGAGTTGATGTACAATATTATATGTACATGCATGTAATATAATGACTCATAGTTTTAAAAGGTTATACTCCATTTATAGTTATTATAAAATAGTGGCCATATTTCTCCTCTGATTTTTAATAAAGTATACAACTTGGATATTTAAAAAACACTTCTCTAATTAATACTCTCAGTTGGATCTAATACTGTGGTTCTCAAACCTAATGACTCACCAAAATTATCTGGGTAGTTAAGAAAAAAATTATACAATCCCAGTATCTACCACCTATAAATAGTGACAGAGGTAGATCTGAAGTGGACTCCAGGAATCTCTATATTTTGGGATAACTTCACTCTAGAATCACTGCAGCATGCATCTATTGAGCTTCTAATATGTGCCAGGGACTATTTTAAGGGCTATAGATATATAATAAAACTTATCTTCTTACTTGATGTTCATATTCAAATGGGAATAAGAACATTTATTATATAATAGTATAATAATAGAGCCATATGCAGGGTTTCACAGGATCAGAGAGAAGAGATGGCCTTAAATTATCTTTCTTTTTATTGAGTTAACATTGGTTTATAACATTATGTATGTTTCATGTGTACAACATTATATTTTGACTTCTGTATATACTACAGTATGCCCACTACTAAAAGTTTAGTTTCCATTCATCACTATACATACAGTTGACTCCCTTTACTCATTTCACCTCCTCCCTCCTTCAATTCCCATCCCCTCTGGTAACCACTATACTGTTTTCTGTATCTATGAGTTCTGTTTGTTCACTTTTTAAAAATTCCACATATGAGTGAAATCATATGGTATTTGTCTTTCTTTGTCTGACTTAGTTCACGTAGCATAATACCTTCAAGGTCCATCCATCTTGTCTTGACTGGGGACAGGAGTGGGGAAATTGGGTGAGTGGGAATGGGGAGGAGAATTGGTGGTTATAGGAACTGGTGTCCATTAATTGCATACATACTCTTTTTGCCAGAACCTGAATTCATTGCCCCATTGAATTTCATGAGAGGCTGGAAAATGTAGTGTATGTGCCTAGGAGGAATGGGATATGAGTTTCCTGAATAGGTAGCTAGTCTCTGCTATGGCATACTGTCTAGTATACAGCTGGCTATTCATATCTTCATTCAATAGAACAATTTCAGTGCTTATTATATGCAGACATTGTTCTGGGTACTAATGGTACAGTTGGGAGCAAGACAGATATAAATCCCTGCCTCTATGTGTCTAAAGTTCATGAAAGAAATCTAGGCTGATTATTTCTATTTAGGAGGGGTCAATAAACGACAGAACTTACTGTGTTAAGCATGTAAAGGATTAAAATCTATTAAAGAATACATTTTAAAAGGATGTAATTATGACTCCTATACAAATATAAAATGTTGAAGATTTTATTTAAATTAGTAATTAATGAGAGAACCAGTAAGCCAGGTAGGGAATGGTAACAGTCCTTAGTAGAAGCAATTTATCCTCACAGAAAGCTTTGGGTAGCAGTGACGAGGCCCTAGTGTGATCTCTGCCTTTGGAATTGTCATGGAAAGGCAACTTGGCCCTCTGACCCTCAGTATCATCATGTGGAAAGTAGGAAGTGTGACTGCATAGAGGATGCAAACTCAAATGGCTACAGTGCCAGGCAGATAAAACGACATAATTGAAGCAGGCTGGGTGAGGATTGTGGCAGGCAGAGTGCTAGCCTGACCTAAATGGGCAGTTGCTCTTGAATTCCAGCTCATTACTGCTTTAGGGAATGTAGACTCATTATTGTTAGATACTTGGATTTTTTTTAAAACCTGGAAATCCCGAGTTTAAAATATTAGTAATTAGTAATTAATGAGAGAACCAGTAAGCCAGGTACCAGGCCAGCTTCCCTAGAGAGCTCTGTAGGCTTTGATTCCATAATTGAAGTCAATCTTAGTTCCTTAAAAGTAGACTGCCATACCTGATAAAATGAGCATCATCCTCAAATAGGGCATTCTCAGCAAGTTCTTGGTGGCATACTTTATTTCTCTGAATATATCCTAGTAAAAAGGAATATAGTATCCGACTGAATCTATACAAATAAGTATATTGCCATGAAAAGTTTAGAGACTTAATAAGAGTATCTGAATTCTGGGTAGTCAGTAAAAATCAGATATTATTGAAAAATGTTTCTTTTCAGTTTGAAAGAGCAGAGTCTACTAAATTGTTAGGCACTCTAGATAGTTCAACAAAAAAGAAGGCACTTCTTACATATCATGGGTATAGAAGAGAGGATAGTAAACTGTATCCCATGGGTCAAATCCAGCATGTAGCCTGGTTTTGTAAGGCCCCTGAGATAAGAATGGTTTTTGCATATTTAAATGGTTGATAAAAAAGAAAGAAAATAAACATATGTCACAGAGAGTGTATATAGCCAAAAAGCCTAAAGAATTTATTTAATACCTGGCCCTTTAGAAAGAAAGTTTTTGAACCCTGATATAGAACATTAAAATAACATTAACTATATTCCAAATAAATAATCATAGTAAGACTTATTTATTAGTTCATTCAATCCCATGTAACTATAAAAAGTGACAAACTGTTTTCCAGAATGGCTGTACTATTTTACATCCCCACCAACAAAGCTTTTTTGTATTCTCACCATCAAGGTGGGTTCTGCCATGATGCGTGATCTAGCCCCAGAAGTCTCTTTGTTTCTCCAGGACAGAGAATCCCATAAAACTTTTAGAAAAAAATGTAAGCAAAAGCCTCAGGATCTAGAGGTAAGCAAAAAGTTTGTAGATTTGACACAGCATAATCCATAACAGGAAAAGAAATTATAAACTGCTCACTATCGAAATGTAAAAAAACAACAAAAAGTTTGCTTTGTGAAAAGACCATGTGAAGAAGGTGAAAAGACAAATTATAGACTAGGAGGAAATATTTGCAAATCATATATTTGACAAAGGACTAGTATCTAGGGTACATAAAGAGTACAGAATTCAACAGTAAAAGCAACAAACAAGCAATCCAATTAGAAAATGAGCAATAACTATATCACCAGTATGCAGATGGCAAATATGCACATTAAAAGATGTTCAACATCATTAGCCATTATGGGAATGTAAATTAATACCACCTGAACTATCTCTAAACACTATCATAATGGTTAAAATAAAAATAGTGACAACACCAAATGCTGGAAACAACCTAAAGTCTTTCAAAGGTAAATGGTGGGACTTCCCTTGTCGTCCAGTGGGTAAGACTCCATGCTCCCAATGCAGGGGGCCCGGATTTGATCTCTGGTCAGGGAACTAGATTGCACATGAATGCCACAGCTAAAAGTTCACATGCCGCAACTAAGAGTCTGCATGTCACAACTAGGAAGTCCACAAGCCGCAACTAGGAAGCCTGCATGCCACAACCAAGAAGTCCGCATGCAGCAACTAAGATCCTGCATACCGCAACTGGCACCTGGCACAGCCAAAATAAATAAATAAATAAATAAATAAATTTTTTTTTAAAAAAGGTAAGTGGTTAAACAAACTGTGGTACATCAATACCATGGAATACTACTAAACAATAAAATGGAACAAACTATTGATACACACAAAACCCCAGATGAATCTCCAGGTAATTATGCTGAGTACAAAAAGCCAATCCCCAAAGATTGCATACTGTATGATCCAATTTATGTAACATACTTTAAATGACAAATTATAGAAATGGAGAAATTAGTAGTTGTCAGGGCTTAGAAGTGGGCCTTGAAGGATGGAAAAGAGGTGAGTGTGGTTATAAGTCAACAGAAAGGATCGTAGTGGTGATAGAACTCTTCCATATCTTGATCATGGTTGTGGGTACATAAAAATACATATATAATAAAATTGTATAGAACTGAATGTATTCACACACACACACACATGTACAGTAAAACTGGTGAAATCTGAATAAGGCCAAAGGATTTAGTCAATATCAGTTTCTTGGTTGTGGTATCGGCCTATAGTTTTGGAAGATTTTACCATTGATTGGAACTGCATAAAGTGGGATGAACACAAGGTCTCTGTATTGTTGTGTACAACTGCATGTGAATCTACAATTGTCTCAATATAAAATGTTTAATAAAAAAGTAAATATAGAGGTAATGTAATTGAAAAGAATCTTAGCTCTTTTACCAATTACAGAAAATTATTCTGGTAGGACACAGAATCTTTGCTAACTTTGCAGATTATGCAGATAGTAAAGGATAACTTTTCATACAGTAGGCAAAGTCATTAATGAGTAGTCAAGGAAACATTCATCAAAATTGAGCAAAATTTGTTAATATTTTAATTCATTCCACAGTTTCTTTTCAGACTCAGCTATGATGAACTAAGGCAAATAACATTCATTTACAAATTTTGTTCTTTCTTATGATCTTTATATCCAGAACAAAGTGACAATTTACTGTAGGATAGAGTTGCTTCTCTCAGGGTGTCCATGAGGTCAAAACAATTTTCAAATTAATACTAAGACGTTATTTATCTTAACATGCAGTGTGCTCATCATAACTATCTTCAAATGAAGCAATACAAAAAATTTTAATTTTTACTTTTTGAATACAGGAAATATCAATAGTTATAATCCACAATAAAAAAAAAAATCTTTGGGTTTTCTGTATATTTGCAGAGTCTAGACCTTCACATGCTGTGTTCTCCCCAGACTGATTCTTCTTCCAGCCAAGATGGAATAACAGGGTTGAAATTTACTCTCTCATCTAAATAACAACAATTAAAAAAATAGACGAAATAAATGAAAAATTTTTTAACACAGCAATCTTTGAGAGACAGGAAATAAATGAGGTGAGCCTTAAAACGTCCCCAGCTTATTGCCTTGAGAGTGTTTCTAGGCTGCAGCACAGTGAAAAGAAACCCAGGTGAAGCCCAGCAGACTTGCAGTTAAGGAGATGGACCTGAGAGTGCAGGGAGACCAATGTAGCTAGGGTTTGTATGACAGAGTACAAGAAGAGAGAGAATTTCACAGTGAGAACTCTAAACATGCAGAAGATCTCCACAATTACACAGCAGAGTACTGATCAGTACATGTGTGTGAGTAAGCTACTTGAGGCTAACAGAAAAGCATCAAATTGGTTGAGAGGGAAAGGTAGCCTGTGCTCCAACAAAAAAAAGAATAATACCTGTTCCCATCAGCCAGACTGGAAAGTCTCACAGGGTATTAAAAAGAGTTTTCGGAAGTGTCTTGCCTGGATTCAGAGCTCAAGATGGTAGAGTAGAAGGATGTGAGCTCACCCCCTTCTTACAAAAACACCAAAATCACAACTAACTGCTGAACAACCATCGATAAAAAAACGCTGGAACCTACCAAAAAAGATACCCTACATCTAAAGTCAAAGAAGAAGCCACAATGAGACGGTAGGAAGGGTGCAATTACCACAAAATCAAATCCCATACCTGCCAGGTGGGTGACTCACAAGCTGGAAAAAAATTATACCACAGAAATCCCACAGGAGTGAAAGTTCTGAGTCCCATGTCAGGCTTCCCAGACTCGGGGTCTGGCAATAGGAGGAGGAGTCCCCAGAGAATCTGGCTTTAAAGACCAGCAGGGTTTCATTGCAGGGCTTCCAAAGGACTGGGAGAAACAGAAACTCCACTCTTGGAAGGTGCACACAAAGTCTCACTCACACCAGGACACTGGGGTAAAAAAGCAGTGACCCTATAAGAGATCAAGCCAGACTTACCTGCTAGTATTGGTGGGTCTCCTGAAGAGGCAAGGGGGCAGCTGTGGCTCACTGTGGGGACAAAGACTCTGGCAGCAGCAGTTCTGGGAAGTACTCATTGGCATGAGCCCTCCTGAGGCCACAAACTGCCCTGCCAAACAGTCTGTAAGCTCCAGTGCTGGGTTGCCTCAGGCCAAACAACCAACAGGGTGGGAACACAGCCCCATCTATCAGCAGACAATAGGGTTAAAGATTTACTGAGCACAGCCCTGCCCACCAGAGGGACAAGATCCAACTCCACCAGTCCCTCTCATCAGGAAGCTTGCACAAGCCTCTTAGATAGCCTCATCCACCAGAGGGCAGACAGCAGAAGCAAGAAGAACTACAGTCCTGCAGCCTGTGGAATGAAAAACACAATCACAGAAAGTCAGACAAAATGAAATGGCAGAGGAATATGTCCCAGATGAAGGAACAAAATAAAACCCCAGAAAAACAACTAAGTGAAGTGGAGATAGGAAACCTTCCAGAAAAAGAATTCAGAATAATGATAGTAAAGATGATCAAGGATCTCAGAAAAAGAATGGAGGCAAGGATCAAGAAGATGCAGGAAATGTTTAACAATGACCTAAAAGAACTAAAGAACAAACAAACAGAGATGAACAAGACAATAACTGAAATGAAAAACACACTAGAAGGAATCAATAGCAGAATAACTGAGTCAGAAGAACAGATAAGTGACCTGGAAGACAGAATGGTGGAATATAATGCCATGGACACAATAAAGAAAAAAGAATGAAAAAAATGAAGATGGTATAAGAGACCTCTGGGACAACATTAAATGCACCAACATTCACATTATAGGGGTCCCAGAAGGAGAAGGTAGAGAGAAAGGACCTGAGAAAATATTTGAAGATATAATAGCTGAAAACTTCCCTAACACAGGAAAGGAAACAGTCACCCAAGTCCAGGAAGTGCAGATAGTCCCAGGCAGGATAGACTGAAGGAGGAACATGCCAAGACACATAGGAATAAAACTGACACAAATTAAAGACAAAGAAAAAAATATTAAAAGCAACAAGAGAAAAATGACAAATAACATACAAGGGAGCTCCCGTAAGTTTATCTGCTGATTTCTCAGCAGAAACTTTGCAGGCCCGAATGGAGTGGCAGAATATATTTAAAGTGATGAAAGGGAAGAACCTAAAACCAAGAATACTCTACCCAGCAAGGCTCTCATTCAGATTTGATGGAGAATTCAAAAGCTTTACAGACAAGCAAAAGCTAAGGGAATTCACTCACCACCAGACCAGCTTTGCAACAAATGCTAAAGAAACTTCTCTAGGCAGGAAAGAGACCAGTAACTTAAAACAACCTTGTACATATATAGACTGCTATATCAAAATCCCATGGGAACTGCAAACTCAAAAACTACAATAGATACACACACAAAAAAGAAAAAGCTACCCAAACACAACACTAAAAATGGTCATCAAAGCACAAGTCAAGAGAACAAAAGAAGAAGGGAAGAAAAAGACCTACAAAAACAAACCCAAAACAATTAATAAAATGGCAAAAGAAACATACATATTGATAATTACCTTAAATATAAATGCGTTAAATGCTCCAACCAAAAGACACAGACTGGCTGAATGGATACAAAAACAGGAGCTGTAAAAAAGCTGTCTACAAGAGACCCACTTCAGTTCTAGGGACACATACAGACTGAAAATGAGAGAATGGAAAAAGATATTCCACACAGATGGAAATCAAAAGAAAGCTGGAGTAGCAACACTCATATCAGACAAAATAGACTTTAAAATAAAGACTGTTATAAGAGACAAAGAAGGACACTACATAATGATCAAGAGATCCATCCAAGAAGAAGATATAACAATATTAAATATATATGCACCCAAAATAGGAGCACCTCAATACATAAGGAAAATACTAACAGCCATAAAAGGAGAAATCGACCATAACACAATAATAGTGGGGACTTTAATGCCTCACTTTCATCAATGGACAGATCATCCAGACAGAAAATCAATAAGAAAGCACAGGCCTTAAATGACACATTATACCAGATGCACTTAATTGATATTTATAGAGCATTCCATCCAAAAGCAGCAGAATACACATTCTCCTCATGTGCACATGTAACATTCTCCAGGACTGACCACATGCTGGGCCACATAGAGAGCCTCAATAAATTTAAGAGAACTGAAATCATATAAAGCATCTTTTCTGATAAGAACGCTATGAGATTAGAAATAAGCTATAAGAAAAGAACCCTAAAAAACACAAAAACTTGGAGGCTAAACAGCATGCTACTAAACAACCAATGGATCACTGAAGAACTCAAAGAGGAAATTAAACAAAAACCTAGAGACAAATGAAAAGGAAAGCACAATGATCCAAAACCTATGGGATGCAGCAAAAGCAGTTCTAAGAGGGATGTTTATAGCAAAACAATCTTACCTCTGGAAACAAGAAAAATCTCAATTACACAACCTAAACCTACACCTAAAGCAACTAGAGTAAGAAGAACAAACAAAACCTAAAGTTAGTGTAAGGAAATAAATCATAAAGATCAGAGCATAAATATATGAAATAGAGAAAAAGAAAACAATAGCAAAGATCCATGAAACTAAAAGTTTGTTCTTTGAGAAGATAAAGAAAATTGATAAGCCTTTAGCCAGACACATCAAGAAAAAAAGGGAGAGAACTCAAATCAATACGATTAGAATGGAAAAAGGGGAAGTTACAACTGACACCACAGAAATACAAAGGATCATAAGAGACTATGACAAGCAACTGTATGCCAATAAAATGGACAACCTGGAAGAAATGGACAAATTCTTAGAAAGGTAAAATCTCCCAAGACTGAACCAGGAAGAAATAGAAAATATGAACAGACCAATCACAAGTATTGAAATTGAAACTGTGATTAAAAAAACTCACAACAAACAAAAGTTGAGGGCCAGATGGCCTCACAGGCGATTTCTATTGAACATTTACAGAAGAGCTAACACCTATCCTTCTGAAACTGTTCCAAAAAATTGTAAAGGAAAGAAAACTCCAAAACTCATTCTATTAGGCCACCATCACCCTGATACCAAAACCAGGCAAAGATACCACATAAAAGAAAATTACAGATCAATATCACTGATGAACATAGACCCCAAAATCCTCAACAAAATACTAGCAATCCGAATCCAACAATACAGTAAAAGGATCATACAGCCTGATCAAGTGGGATTTATCTCAGGGATGCAAGGATTCTTCAATATCTGAAAATCAATCAGTGTGATACATCACATCAACAAATTGAAGAATGAAACCATATGTTCATCTCACTAGATGCAGAAAAAGCCTTTGATAAAATTCAACATGCATTTATGATAAAAACTCTCCAGAAAGTGGGCATAGAGAGAACATACCTCAACATAATACAGGCCATATATAACAAACCTAGAGCTAATATCATACTCAAGAATGAAAAGCTCAAAACATTTCCTCTAAGATCAGGAACAAGACAAGGATGTCAACTCTCACCACTTTTATTCAACATAGTTTTGGAATTGCTAGCTATGGCAATCAGAGAAGAAAAAGAAATAAAAGGAATCCAAATTGAAAAAGAAGAATTTAAATGGTCACTGCTGATGACATGATACTATACATAGAAAATCCTAAAGACACTTCCAGTAAACTACTAGAACACATCAATGAATCTGGTGAAGTTGCAGGATACAAAATTAATACAGAGAAATCTCTTGCATTTCTATACACTAATAACACAAGATCAGGAAGAGAAATTAAAAAACAATCCCATTCACCATCACATCAAAAAGAATAAAATAACTAGAAATAAACCTCCCTAAGGAGGCAAGAGACCTGTACTCCGAAAACAATAAGATGCTGATGAAAGAAATTGAAGATGACACACACAGATGGAAAGATATGCCATGTTCTTGGATTGGAAGAATCAGTATTGTCAAAATGACTATACTCCCCAAGGCAATCTACAGATTCAATTCAATCCCTATCACATTACCAATGGTATTTTTCATAGAACTAGAACAAAAAATCTTAATATTTGTATGGAGACACAAAAGAGTCCAGATACCAAAAGCAATCTTGAGAAAGAAAAACGGACTCCTTGACTTCAGACTATACTACAAAGCTACAGTCATCAAAACAGTATGGTACTGGCACAAAAATAGAAATATAGATTGATGGAACAGGATAGAAAGCTCAGAAATAAACCCCACACCTTTGGTCAGTTAATCTATGACAAAGGAGGCAAGACTATACAATGGAGGAAAGATATTCTCTTCAATAAATGGTGTTGGGAGAACTGGACAGCTACATGTAAAAAAAATAAATTAGAAAATTCTTCAACATCATACACAAAAATAAACTCAAAATGGATTAAAGACCTATCTGTGAGACTGAACACTATAAAACAGAGGAAAACATAGGCAGAACACTCTCGGACATAAATCGCAGCATGTCTTTTTTATCCGTCTCTGAGAGTAATAGAGATAAAAACAAAAATAAACAAATGGGACCTAATTAAACTCAAAAGCTTTTACACAGCAAAGGAAACCATACACAAAAAGACAACCCACAGAATGGGAGAAAATATTTGCAAATGATGTGACCGACAAGGGATTAGTATCCAAAATTTACAAACAGCTCATGCGACTTTATCATCAAATAAACAACCCAATGAAAAAATGGGCAGAAGATCTAAATAGGCATTTCTCCAAAGAAGACATACAGATGGCCAAGAGGCACATGAAAAGATGTTCAACATTACTAATTATTAGATAAATGCAAATCAATACTATAATGAGATATTACCTCACAGCCGTCAGAATGGCTATCATCAAAAAATCCACAAACAATAGATGCTGGCGAGGGTGTGGAGAGAAGGGAACCCTTCTACACTCTTTGTGGGAATGTAAATTGGTATAGCCACTGTGGAAAATAGTATGGAGGTTCCTTAAAAAACTAGAAATAGAGCTCCCATATGATCCTGCAATCCCACACCTGGGCATATACCTAGAGAAAAACATGGTCCAAAAGGATACATGCACTCCAGTGTTCATTGCAGAGTTGTTTCCAATAGCCATGACATGGAAGCCACTTAAATGTCCATCAACAGAGGAATGGATAAAGAAGATGTGATACATATATATAATGGAATATTACTCAGCCATTAAAAAGAATGAAATAACGCCATTTGCAACAACATGGATGGACCTAGAGACTGTCATACTGAATGAAGTAAGTCAGAGAGAGAAAGACAAATATTGTATGATATTGCTTATATGCGGAATCTTAAAAACATGATACAAATGAACTTACTTACAAAAGAGAAACAGACTCACAGACTTAGAGAATGAACTTATGGTCCCCAAGGGGGAAGGATGGGTAGGAGGGATAGTTAGGGAGTTTGGGATTGACATGTACACACTGCTATATTTAAAATGGATAACCAACAAGGACCTACTCTATAGCACAGGGAGCTCTGCTCAGTGTTATGTAACAACCTAAACCCACCAAGGGGGGAAGGGACAGCTGAGTTCCTGCCCCAGGCTGGTAGGACTTGCTCCCTTTCCTGACCTCAAGGCACTCTTCTGAATCTGAGAAGGAAGCAGTTGGGGGTACAGTGCCCGTGAGCTGGGGTGCATGCTACAGACATCTTCCGTCCCCTGGTCCCTCCCTGAGGTTGCATTCAGAACAGAGCTGAGAGACTACAGAAAGGAAACTCACCCTCAGGTTAATGCCCATGCTGGGAAAGCTCTGGCTGACTCTTCACGGGGCAGGCATCTCCATCTTCATTTTGCAGCCAGCTCTTCAAGGCTCAAGGACAGCTCCCCGTTCTGCCTGACTGCTGTGGCCCCCACCTGTTGCCCTTTCTCTGACCTCTGCACACCCGCAAGCAGCCTGCACTTTCAGAGACCTGCAGTCACCTCTTTTAAAGAGCCTATCTTGTTTGACACTACAGCTTCCAAAACACTTTTAATAATAATAATATCCACCTTGTATTGCTAAAAAAAGAAAGAAAAAGAATAGATACACGTGTATGTGTATCACTTTTCTGTACACCTGAAACTAATACAACATTGTTAATCAACTATATTCCAATATAAAATAAAAAGTTAAAGGAAATAAAAAAAGATCTCTTGCCATTTGTGACAACATGGATGGACCTAGAGGGTATTATGCTAAGTGAAATAAGTCAGACAGAGAAAAACAAATACCATATGATTTCACTTATATGTGGAATCTAAAAATTAAAACAAATGAACAAACAGAACAAAACAGAACAGATTCATAATACCGAAAACAAACAGGTCTTTGCCAGAGGGGAAGTGGTTAGGGGGATGAGTGAAATGCAAGAGAGAGATTAAAGGGATACAAACTTCCAGTTACAAAATAAATGAGTCATTGGGGATGAAATGTACAGCATGGTGAATATAGTCAATAATATTGTATAACTTTGTATGGTGACAGATGGTAACTAGACATATCATGATGATCATTTTGTAATGTATAAAAGTATTGAATCACTATGTGTGCATTTGAACTAACATAGTCTTGTAGGTCACTTATACTTCAATTTGAAAAATATGTAGGGACTTCCCTGGTGGTCCAGGGGTAAAACATCTGCCTTCCAATGCAGGGGACACAGGTTTGATCCCTGGTCAGGGAACTAAGATCCCACATGCCGTGGGACAACTAAGCCCACGTGCACCTCAACGAGAGAACCCACGTGCTGCAAACTACAGAGCCCATGCACTCTGTACCCCATGTACCACAACTACAGAGCCTACACGCCCTGGAGACCACACGCCACAACTAGAGAGAGAAAACCCACACGCCACAACTAGAGAGAAGCCCACGTGCCTCAATGAAGACCCCACATGCTGCAACTAAGACCCAATGTAGCCAAAAAAAAAAAAACTTAGAAAAAAATTTAAAAATAAAAACAAATTGAAAATATGTAGACACTGGGAGGAAATGTATCAAAATGATAATGGGTGACTTATTTTTTACTTTATACTTTTATGTATTTCTAGTTTTCTGCAATGAATATGTATTGCTTGCAAAATTCAAAAGAGAAAAATAAATGTCATTAAAAAGGGGGAAAAAGTGTCTTGCCTTAGTAGTGTGGAATAATGAGCCTTAGACTAACACTGTCGTGGTTCAGCCTAATAAATCTTAAAAGCAGGGACTAAGCCTCCCATGAGGTACAATCTGGCAGCAATGCAATATACCTGGCTTGGTCAGGTGAATCCATTAAATATTTCTGTGGAACCTCCAAAACTATAAAAGGATAAATTATTAAAGATTATGATCACGAACCTCATAGAAATATAAAATGGATGCAGGTTGAAGGTTTTATTTTAATCATTAATTAATAATGAAACCAGTAGAGAATACACACACACACACAGTGTGCACGCACACACACATAATTAGCCATGGGGCAATAAACAACTGCATTAAACAGGATAGAATTTGCATTTTCAAGGAAAAGAAATACTTGTATTATTGTGGGTGTTCTATAACTTGAGTTATACTACAGCTCAAAGAGAAGAAAAAGCATAGAATCTCCATAAAACCAGACAAGCCAGAAGGGTGTGCTGGAAAACAGATTATTTTCTACTGAAAACACCCAATAATGTTTTATTTTTTAATAAAAATTTTATATATTTAAGGTGTACAGCATGATGATTATATATATATATATACACACACATAGTGAAATGATTAATACAGTAAAATTAACATATCTCTTCACTTAGTTACCATTTTTTAAATATGATGAAATCATTTAACATCTATTCTGTTAACAAATTTCCAGAACTCAATACAGTATTATTAACTATAGTCATCATGCTGTAAATTAGATCTGTAGACTTTTTCATCCTATATAACTGCAACTTTGTATGCTTTGACCACATCTCTCCATTTACCTCTCTTCCCTGCTCCTGCTAACTACTGTTATGCTCTCTGTTTCTATGTATTCAACTTTTTTAGATTCCACATATAAGTGAGATTATGCAGATTTTTTCTTTCTGTGTCTGGTTTATTTCACTTAGCATAATGACCTCTGTGTTCATCCTTGTTATTAAAAATGACAGAATTTCTTTCTTTTTATGGCTGAATAATATTCCATTGCATGTATAAATCACAATGTCTTTAGCCATTCATCCAAAGACTGTCACTTAGATTGTTTCCATTTTGAATATTGGGAATAATGCTGCAACAAACACAGGAGCCCAGATATCTCTTCAAGGTAGTGATTTAGTTTTCTTTGGGTATGTACCCAGAAGAGGAATTTTTGGATCATATGGTAGCTATATTTTTAATTTTTTGAGGAACATCCATGTTTTCCATAATGGCTATACCAGTTTACATTGCCACCAACAGTTTACAAGGGTTCCATTTTCTCCACATCTTTATCAATACTTATCTTTTGTCTTTTGGTAATAGCCACCCTAATAGGTGTGAGGTGATAATTCATCATGGTTTTGATTTTTTTTCCTGATGTTAGTGACCTAGAGCATTTTTTCATATACCTTTATGTCTTCTTTTGAAAAATAAAAATGTTTTTTCAGATTCTTTGCCAATTTTTAAATTGTTTTTTTGTTTTTGCTATTGAGTTGTATGAGTTCCTTATATATTTTTGATATTAATCCCTTATTAGTTAGATGGCTTGCATATATTTTCTCCCAATCTCTATGTTACTTTTTTTGTTTTGTTGATTTCTTTCTTGCTGTGCAGAAGCTTTTTAGTTTAATGTAGTCTGATTTATTTATTTTTGCTTTTGTTGCCTGAGCTTTTGGAGACACCCAATAATCTTTTAGTCCATTTCAAAGTATTTTATAATTTTCCCCTATAGTTCTTTTTTGCAATCTCTGCACCAAAATTTGCACAGCCCCAACCAGTGATTTCTTGTCAAACCTAGAATTGCAAATATAGTTGTTTATCCATAAACAATTTATATCTGGGACCTGATAGGGAACATTTACTTTGTCCTCTATGTCACATGCTTGTTTCTTTTTCTTTTGTTTATTCTCCTGACCAATCTGAGTGCCTGTAACATATGGAAACTTGCTAACTTTCAGAAGGCAGAAAAGTTTCACTTCAGAGCTCTACCCAAAGAATGAATTCAAAATAAAAAGATCAAATATGTTTTTTTTCTGTAGGGCATTCTTGTAATATGAGGACTTGGAAAGAGTTTTTGTGAGATTCCACTAGAAAAGTAATGATCCTTGAGGCTCACTTTTATGAAAGAATGAAAAATATATGGAATTTAGATATTTAATATTTTTAAATGTCCAAAGCACTGGGATTATTTATTGAATTTTCCTAATTGTAACAACCATACATTTTAGTAAAAAAAATCCAGTTATTTTGATAAACATAAATTTAATCATGTTTGGTATTTTGGAGACTATACACTTAATAAACGCTTATTGCATTAATTCAACATATATTTACTTAATAGTCACTATTTAACAGGTATTGTACTTTGTGCTGGAGTGAACAAGATAATCTTAACTGAATAAAAACATTTTGTTTACCTCATGAACATTATGTAAGAATAAAACAAATCTCTATTTTCTTTAAGGCACTATATTTTCAGCCTGTATTAAATCAGTTTACCCTAATGCATCCAGGGATAATGACCAATTTGATAAGCTGAATCAATGAAGGCAGACATTAGTCATCACAAGCCTAGACTAGATATCTGTTGTGTTCATTGAATACAGATGAAATAAGATGCCTTATCTGCTAACAAGAAATTAAGGTCTTGTCTTAGTCCTGCCAATGAAAACCCATAGGAAGCTATTTATTTGTCAATTGAAAGAAAAACACACAACATAAGAGGGGGAGAGGCCAGTTTATATGTGATTTTTGGCTAGGGAATATGTGTAGTCAAGTATATACCTTGGTAAAAGCTTACCACTAGTCACACAAAAAAACATATCTCAAGTTAATTATTTTAGTGCTTTTCTATATATAAGATGAAAAAATCTGGTTTTATTAAAATTCTTCCTGAGATATACATCTGACTATCTAAGGGGCTTGCTTGTCCAAAGCACAGACTATCCTATTATCATATTAATTTCCTCTGAAGCACAGAGTCCTTCATCCTGTTATGGTTTTAATTTCCTCTCAGAGTGTACTGTCTGTCAGTGACTACAGCAGGTTACCACTTAATCCTTGCAAAGTTGGGTGGTGAGCAAAAAGCTCTTTGTTCTTTGTTTACATATTTACAGAACCATCTATTTCCCCTTCAATATTCATTTAGGATTCTTGGGAGATCTGGAGCAGCCCTGCTTGAGAAAGAGAAAGAATGGAAGTTAGTGGAAAAATTGGAGTTTTGGCAAGATATAAGGAGTAGATAAAAGCAGAGAGTGTTTCTTGCTTATTTAAAAATTGACTGAAAGGTTAGCTTTCTAGCAAATTAAGGAGATAATATAGGTTTAAATTATTTTATTGATTCACCACCTTTGAAAAGTATTCATTGTCCCATTTGTTTACATATTTTCTCATCTAATGCAAAATGACTTTTATGTTTTCCTTTGTGGAAAACTGATTTTTTTTCTTTTTTTGTTGGAGAAATTCATAGTAACTAATGTATTAATTGCTGTGAGGTTTGGTCTCATTAAGGATTATCTATCTACTATCTCTCTCTCTCTCTCTCTCTATCTACCTATCTATCTACTTACCTACCTATCTATATATCTATCCATTCTCATCTTCAAATAGTGAAGTGAAATAGCAGAGCAGATGGGTATATGCCAGTCATAGGCAAGGTGTTCAATTGAATTCAGGTAGAATTCACTCTGAGCCAACAGTCTTTCCCCTAGACTATACATCTAAGTTCTTGGAACAAGAGGAAGGAAACTTTTTTTTTTTTTTCTATTTTCTGTACTATCAAATTACTGTTCCCATTATTAGAGAATGATTAGCAGTTGACTTCAGTTTCTCCATTTAATTAAATGAGAAACAGCAGACATAATATGACCCACAATATTACAGGGAAACTAAACAGCTGCCACTATAATACTCTTTTGTATGCTGAAATGGAACTTCCCTACCCCCTTAAACATTTCCGGAAATAAGGACTCTCTTAAATTAGCAGATAATAGCAGATGTCATCTAATAAAGGCTTGGGTTATCCAGATGAGCCAAACAGATGAGAAAAAAAAAATGGTTTTAAAACTCTTCCATTTATTATATGCTTCAAATTCTTTAAAAACGGCTCCATATTTCTAAGATGTTTTTCTTGTAATTTATAACCTTGAAATTTATGATAATGTCTTGGAATAGGATGGTTTGAAACCCACTTTGTTAGGACATTTCTTGGCATGGAGAGAAACAAGCATCTTGTTTCTTCCCTGCTGCTTGAGTAATTGAAGGTCTGAACCCAGCGGGGTCAGTTAGCCGCAAATGAGGCAATTATGACGCATGACTTATCTCAAAGTACTTATCTTCCCTGAAATGTCAAAATATCTCAAGAGCATGCAAGCTTTCCAACTTTAAGGTGAAACTTGCCTATCATCACAACTTTTCTTTTCCCTCGAGTGAAAAGTATATGTGCAAGTACCAATGATTTTTTTACTAGCTTGCAGCAGGATGATAAAATGGGAAAGACATTATCATCCATTCCAAAGCTTAAATTTGATTTTACAAGGTTACCTCCTGTTTAGTTCTGAATACTTATTTATAAATGCTTTTTAAAAAGAAAGTATAATTTGAAAATTCTTATTCATATAAGAAAAATATATAATTTTTGGTCATGACTCATTACTTTCTCCAGTGTTCCTTTTTGATATTACTGATCCTATTATCTGAAAGGCTGGGACGAAACTCTAAGGACTTCAAAAATTACCATGTTGAGTTCTATACAGCTATTATTTATTTACTACAATGAATTTCTCAAACTGCATGTCACAAGAAGCATTCTTTACTTTTCACATTTAAACCTATGGCATTTAATACACAGATTGGGACTGTTAGGGCCAAACTTGACATCTTCATCTAGTAGGAAATGAGAATTACATACTAGAGCCTAATCCCATCTCTATGGGATTGAGTTTCTGAAGTGAATGAAGAACTGGGTTATAACAGGTCTTATCTATCAAGCATTATGGAGATATACACTCTGGGAAAAGGCTTACATGGAAAATGTTAGTGCTATAAATAAAATTCTCTTTAAAATTCATTTCACTATACTTTTTCTCTATTGAAATTCTTCCTACTAGTCATGGTGGAGTTTTTAGCAGATGCAACCAATTAGATTTGAAAATTTTTTGTTGCCATAAATTTTCTTTTTCATATTTAAAATACTGAGGTATAATTCACATAACACTAAATTTACCATTTTAAGTATAGAATTTAGTGGCTTTTAGTATATTCACAAATTTGTGTAATCATCTCCATTATCTAATTCTGGAACATTTTTATTACCCGAAAGTGAGACTGTGTACTCATTAGCAATCATAAAGCAGAACCCTCTCCCCCAAATCCTGGTCACCACTAAACTATTTTCTGTCTCTATCGATTTACCTATTCTGGACATTTTATGTATATAGAGTGAGACAAGACGTGCTCTTCTGTGTTTGCCTTCTTTCACTTAGCATAAAGTTTTCAAGGTTCATCTGTGTTGTAGCATGGATCAGTACTTCATTCCTTTTAATATATCACTGTATGGATACATCATATTTCATTTACCTACTTGGCAGTTGATAGATATTTAGGTTGTTTCCACAGTTTGGTTATTATGAATAATATTGTCATGAACGCTGGGTACAAGTTTTTATGTGAACATGTTTTCAGTAATTTTGGATATATACTCAGGAGTGAAATTGCTGTGTCATGGAAAATCTATGTTTAACTTCTTGAGCACTACCAACCTGTTTTCCACAGCAGCTAAAGCATTTTGTATTCCCATTGCAATATGTGTGGTTTCTACTTTCTCCACATTTTTGCCAACACTTGTTGAATTTCTTTTTGAGTCCAGCTATTCTAGTGGATGTGCTGCCTCATTGTGATTTTGATTAGCTTTTCCCAAATGACTAAAGTTGATAATCTTTTCAAGTACTTATTGACCATCTGTATATATTCTTTAGAGAAATATCAATTCACATCCTTTGCCCATTTTATAATTGGATTATTTGTCTTTATATTGCTGATGTGTAAGAGTTCTTCTGGATAGTAGACCCTTATCAGATATATGAATTTTCAAACACTTTTCCTTTTCTGTGGGTTGTCTTTTCATTTCCTGGTAGTGTTCTTTGAAGCACAAAAGTATTTAATGTTGAAGAATCCAATTAATCTATTTTTTGATTGCTTGTGCTTTTGATCTTATCTAAGAAAGCTTTGACTAATCCAAGATCATGAAGATTTACAACTATGTTTTCTTCAGAGTTTTATAATGACTCTTACATTCAGATCTATGATGCATTTTTATTTCATTTTTGTATATAGTGTGTGGTAGTGGTCCAGCTTCACTCTTATTTGCATGTGGATATTCACTTGTCACAGAATCACTTGTTGGTTTTCCCATTGAGCAGTCTTAGCACTCCTTGTCAAAAACCAATGGACCATAAATGTGAAGGTTCATTTCTGGACTCTCAGTTTAATTTTGTTGGTCTTTATGTCTCTATTCTTATACCTATACCACAGTCTTCATTACTGTAGCTTTGCTGTAACCATTGAAATGGGGAATTGTTAGTACTCCAATTTTGTTCTTTTTTCAATATTGTTTTGGCTGTTCTGTATCTCTTGCAATTCTTTATGAAATTTAGGATCAGCTTGTAAATATCAGTAAAAGTTTACCTGGAATTTTGATAAAAACATTGAATCTGTAGATCAATTTGACAGTATTGCCATCTTAATACTTTTTTTTAAAATTAATTTACTTTATTTATTTATTTAGGCTGCATTGGGTCTTTGCTGCTGTGCACAGGCTTTCTATAGTTGCAATGAGCGGGGGCTACTCTTTGTTGCGGTGCACAGGCTTCTCATTGTGGTGGCATCTCTTGTTGCAGAGCACAGTCTCTAGATGTGCGGGCTTCAGTAGCTGCAGCACGCAGGCTCAGTAGTTGTGGCTCATGGGCTTAGTTGCTCCGCGGCATGTGGGATCTTCCCGGACCAGGGCTCAAACCCGTGTCTCCTGCATTGGCAGGCGGATTCTTAATCCCTGCACCACCAGGGAAGCCCCATCTTAATAACTTTAACTCTTCCAATCCATGGACATAAGATGTTTTTCCGTTTATTTATTTTAAATTACTTTCAATGATATTTTGTAGTTTACAGTGTACAAATCTTGCATTTCTTTGGCTAAAAGTATTACTAAGTATTTTATTCTTTTGATGTTCTTGTAAATTGAATTTTTTTTCTTAATTTTCAATTTCCTATTATTCATTACTGGTATATAGATAGACAGTGGATTTTTAATGTTTATCTTGTATCCTGCAAACTTACTAAAATTATTTATTAACTTTAATAGTTTTTAGTATATTCCTTATGATTTTCTATGTACAAAATTATGCCATCTGCAAGTAGAGATAACTTTGCTTCTTCCTCTCCATTTTGTATGACTTTTTATTTCTTTTTCTTTCTAAATTGTTCTGACTAGAACTGCCAGTACAAAGTTGTGTAGAAATAGACATCCTTCTTTTTTCCTGATCTTAAGGAGGAAATCTTTCAGAATTTCATCATTAAATATGATATTAGCTGTGCACTTTTTGCAGATGCTCTTTATCACGTTAGGGAAGTTCCCTTCTATGTCTGTATACCTGGTTTGTTGAGTATTTTTTAAATCATGGAAGGGTGTTGGATTTTGTCAGATGCTTTCCTACCCTATTGAGATGATCATATGGTTTTTATCTTTATTCTCTGAATATGGTATATTACTTTGAACTTATATGTTGAATCAATCTTGCAATGCTGGCATAAACTCCACTTGGTCGTGAGGTATATTTTTTTAAATATACTGCTGGATTGTTTTTGGCATTTTTCTTTAATAAGGATTTTTATATCTATATTCATAAAGAGTATTGATCTCTACTTTTCTTATAAATAATTCGTCTGGTTTGGTTTTTCCCCAGTGAAGCCATTAGGCCCTGGTATTTTCCTTGTGTAAAATTTGATTATTTATTCATTCTCTTTATTTCTTATAGATCTATTCATATTTATCATTTCTTCTTCAGTTAGTTTTAGTATTTTGTGTTTTTCTAAGAATTTGTCAATTGCATCTAAGTTATTTAATTCATTGGCATACAATTTTTCATAGTATATATTTACATTCTTTTTTTTTTTTAAACATCTTTATTGAAGTATAATTGCCTTACAATGGTGTGTTAGCTTCTGCTTTATAACAAAGTGAATCAGTTATACATATACAATATGTTCCCATTTCTCTTCCCTCTTGCATCTCCTTCCCTCCCACCCTCCCCATCCCACCCCTCTAGGTGGTCACAAAGCACCGAGCTGATCTCCCTGTGCTATGCGGCTGCTTCCCACTAGCTATCTATTTTACATTTGGTAGTGTATATATGTCCATGACACTCTCTTACCCTGTCACATCTCACCCCACCCCCTCCCCATATCCTCAAGTCCATTCTCTAGTAGGTCTGTGTCTTTATTCCCGTCTTGCCACTAGGTTCTTCATGGCCTTTTTTTTTTTTTTTCCCTTAGATTCCGTATATATGTGTTAGCATACTGTATTTGTTTTTCTCTTTCTGACTTACTTCACTCTGTATGACAGACTCTAACTCCATCCACCTCATTACAAATACCTCCATTTCATTTCTTTTTATGGCTGAGTAATATTCCATTGTATATATGTGCCACATCTTCTTTATCCATTCATCTGTCGATGGACATTTAGGTTGCTTCCATGTCCTGGCTATTGTAAATAGAGCTGCAAAGAACATTGTGGTACATGACACTTTTTGACCTATGGTTTTCTCAGGGTATATGCCCAGTAGTGGGATTGCTGGGTCGTATGGTAGTTCTAATTGTAGTTTTTTAAGGAACCTCCATACTGTTCTCCATAGTGGCTGTATCAATTTACATTCCCACCAACAGTGCAAGAGTGTTCCCTTTCCTCCACACCCTCTCCAGCATTTATTGTTTCTAGATTTTTTGATGATGGCCATTCTGACCGGTGTGAGATGATATCTCATTGTAGTTTTGATTTGCATTTCTCTAATGATTAATGATGTTGAGCATTCTTTCATGTGTCTGTAGGCCATCTGTATATCTTCTTTGGAGAAATGTCTATTTAGGTCTTCTGCCCCTTTTTGGATTGGGTTGTTCGTTTTTTTGTTATTGAGCTGCATGAGCTGCTTGTAAATCTTGGAGATTAATCCTTTGTCAGTTGCTTCATTTGCAAATATTTTCTCCCATTCTGATGGTTGTCTTTTGGTCTTGTTTATGGTTTCCTTTGCTGTGCAAAAGCTTTTAAGTTTCATTAGGTCCCATTTGTTTATTTGTGTTCTTATTTCCATTTCTCTGGGAGCTGGGTCAAAAAGAATCTTGCTGTGATGTATGTCATAGAGTGTTCTGCCTATGTTTTCCTCTAAGGGTTTGATAGTGTCTGCCCTTACACTTAGGTCTTTAATCCATTTTGAGTTTATTTTTGTGCATGGTGTCAGGGAGTGTTCTAATTTCATACTTTTACATGTACCTGTCCAATTTTCCCAGCACCACTTAATGAAGAGGCTGTCTTTTCTCCACTGTATATGCTTGCCTCCTTTATCAAAGATAAGGTGACCATATGTGTGTGGGTTTATCTCTGGGCTTTCTATCCTGTTCCATTGATCTATATTTCTGTTTTTGTGCCAGTACCAAACTGTCTTGATTACTGAAGCTTTGTAATATAGTCTGAAGTCAGGGAGCCTGATTCCCCCAGCTCCATTTTTCGTTCTCAAGATTGCTTTGGCTATTCAGGGTCTTTTGTGTTTCCATACAAATTGTGAAATTTTTTGTTCTAGTTCTGTAAAAAATGCCAGTGGTAGTTTGATAGGGATTGCATTGAATCTGTAGATTGCTTTGGGTAGTAGAGTCATTTTCACAATGTTGATTCTTCCAATCCAGGAACATGGTATATCTCTCCATCTATTTGTATCATCTTTAATTTCTTTCATCAGTGTCTTATAATTTTCTGCATACAGGTCTTTTGTCTCCTTAGGTAGGTTTATTCCTAGATATTTTATTCTTTTTGTTGCAATGGTAAACGGGAGTGTTTTCTTAATTTCACTTTCAGATTTTTCGTCATTAGTGTATAGAAATGCAAGAGATTTCTGTGCATTAATTTTGTATCCTGCTACTTTACCAAATTCATTGATTAGCTCTAGGAGTTTTCTGGTAGCATCTTTAGGATTCTCTATGTATAGTATCATGTCATCTGCAAACAGTGACAGCTTTACTTCTTCTTTTCCGATTTGGATTCCTTTTATTTCTTTTTCTTCTCTGATTGCCGTGGCTAACACTTTCAAAACTATGTTGAATAATAGTGGTGAGAGTGGGCAACCTTGTCTTGTTCCTGATCTTAGTGGAAATGGTTTCAGTTTTTCACCATTGAGGACAATGTTGGCTGTGGGTTTGTCATATATGGCCTTTATTATGTTGAGGAAAGTTCCCTCTATGCCTACTTTCTGGAGGGCTTTTATCATAAATGGGTGTTGAATTTTGTCGAAAGCTTTCTCTGCATCTATTGAGATGATCATATGGTTTTTCTCCTTCAATTTGTTAATATGGTGTATCACATTGATTGATTTGCGTATATTGAAGAATCCTTGCATTCCTGGGATAAACCCCACTTGATCATGGTGTATGATCCTTTTAATGTGCTGTTGGATTCTGTTTGCTAGTATTTTGTTGAGGATTTTTGCATCTATGTTCATCAGTGATATTGGCCTGTAGTTTTCTTTCTTTGTGACATCTTTGTCTGGTTTTGGTATCAGGGTGATGGTGGCCTCGTAGAATGAGTTTGGGAGTGTTCCTCCCTCTGCAATATTTTGGAAGAGTTTGAGAAGGATAGGTGTTAGCTCTTCTCTAAATGTTTGATAGAATTCACCTGTGAAGCCATCTGGTCCTGGGCTTTTGTTTGTTGGAAGGTTTTAATCACAGTTTCAATTTCAGTGCTTGTGATTGGTCTGTTCATATTTTCTATTTCTTCCTGGTTCAGTCTCGGCAGTTTGTGCATTTCTAAGAATCTGTCCATTTCTTCCAGGTTGTCCATTTTATTGGCATAGAGTTGCTTGTAGTAATCTCTCATGATCTTTTGTATTTCTGCAGTGTCAGTGGTTACTTCTCCTTTTTCATTTCTAATTCTATTGATTTGAGTCTTCTCCCTTTTTCTCTTGATGAGTCTGGCTAATGGTTTATCAATTTTGTTTATCTTCTCAAAGAACCAGCTTTTAGTTTCATTGATTTTTGCTATTGTTTCCTTCATTTCTTTTTCATTTATTTCTGACCTGATCTTTATAATTTCTTTCCTTCTGCTAGCTTTGGGGTTTTTTTGTTCTTCTTTCTCTAATTGCTTTAGGTGCAAGGTTAGGTTGTTTATTCGAGATGTTTCCTGTTTCTTGAAGTAGGCTTGTATTGCTATACACTTCCCTCTTAGCACTGCTTTTGCTGCGTCCCATAGGATTTGGGTCGTCGTATCTCCATTGTCATTTGTTTCTAGGTATTTTTTGATTTCCCCTTTGATTTCTTCAGTGATCACTTCGTTATTAAGTAGTGTATTGTGTAGCCTCCATGTGTTTGTATTTTTTACAGATCTTTTCCTGTAATTGATATCTAGTCTCATAGCGTTGTGGTCGGAAAAGATACTTGATACAATTTCAATTTTCTTAAATTTACCAAGGCTTGATTTGTGACCCAGGATATGATCTATCCTGGAGAATGTTCCATGAGCACTTGAGAAAAATGTGTATTCTGTTGTTTTTGGGTGGAATGTCCTATAAATATCAATTAAGTCCATATTGTTTATTGTATCATTTAAAGCTTGTGTTTCCTTATTTATTTTCATTTTGGATGATCTGTCCATTGGTGAAAGTGGGGTGTTAAAGTCCCCTACTATGATTGTGTTACTGTCGATTTCCCCTTTTATGGCTGTTAGTAATTGCCTTATGTATTGAGGTGCTCCTATGTTGGGTGCATAAATATTTACAATTGTTATACCTTCCTCTTTGATCAATCCCTTGATCATTATATAGTGTCCTTCTTTGTCTCTTGTAATAGTCTTTATTTTAAAGTCTATTTTGTCTGATATGAGAATTGCTACTCCAGCTTTCTTCTTATTTCCATTTGCATGGAATATCTTTTTCCATCCCCTCACTTTCAGTCTGTATGTGTCTCTAGGTCTGAAGTGGGTCTCTTGTAGACAGCATATATATGGGTCTTGTTTTTCTATCCATTCAGCCAGCCTGTGTCTTTTGGTGGGAGCATTTAATCCATTTACATTCAAGGTAATTATCGAGATGTATGTTCCTATTCCCATTTTCTTAAATGTTTTGGGTTTGTTATTGTAGGTGTTTTCCTTCTCTTGTGTTTCTTGCCTAGAGAAGTTCCTTTAGCATTTGTTGTAAAGCTGGTTTGGTGGTGCTGAACTCTCTCAGCTTTTGCTTGTCTGTAAAGTTTTTAATTTCTCCATCACATCTGAATGAGATCCTTGCTGGGTAGAGTAATCTTGGTTGTAGGTTCTTCTCCTTCATCACTTTAAGTATATCCTGTCACTCCCTTCTGGCTTGCAGAGTTTCTGCTGAAAGATCAGATGTTAACCTTATGGGGATTCCCTTGTGTGTTATTTGTTGTTTTTCCCTTTCTGCCTTTAATATGTTTTCCTTATATTTAATTTTTGACAGTTTGATTAATATGTGTCTTGGTGTGTTTCTCCTTGGGTTTATCCTGTATGGGACTCTCTGTGCTTCCAGGACTTGATTAACTATTTCCTTTCCCATATTAGGGAAGTTTTCAACTATAATCTCTTCAAATATTTTCTCAGTCCCTTTCTTTTTCTCTTCTTCTTCTGGGACCCCTATAGTTCGAATGTTGGTGTGTTTAATGTTGTCCCAGAGGTCTCTGAGACTGTCCTCAGTTCTTTTCATTCTTTTTTCTTTATCCTGCTCTGCAGTAGTTATTTCCACCATTTTATCTTCCAGGTCACTTATCCTTTCTTCTGCCTCAGTTATTCTGCTATTGATCCCATCTAGAGTATTTTTAATTTCATTTATTGTGTTTTTCATCATTGCTTGGTTCCTCTTTAGTTCTTCTACGTCCTTGTTAAATGTTTCTTGCATGTTGTCTATTCTATTTCCAAGATTTTGGATCATCCTTACTATCATTATTCTGAATTCTTTTTCAGGTAGACTACCTATTTCCTCTTCATTTTTTAAGTCTAGTGTGTTTTGACCCTGCTCCTTCATCTGCTGTGTGTTTTTCTGTCATCTCATTTTGCTTATCTTACTGTGTTTGGGGGTCTCCTTATCACAGGTTGCAGGTTTGTAGTTCCCGTTGTTTTTGGTATCTGTCCCCAGTGGCTAAGGTTGGTTCAGTGGGTAGTGTAGGCTTCCTGGTGGAGGGAACTAGTGCCTGAGCTCTGGTGGATGAGGCTGGATCTTGTCTTTCTGGTGGGCACGTCCACGTCTGGTGGTGTATTTTGGGGTGTCTGTGGCCTTATTATGATTTTAGGCAGCCTCTCTGCTAATGGATGGGGCTGTGTTCCTGTCTTGCTAGTTGTTTGGCATAGGGTGTCCAGCACTGTAGCTTGCTGGTCGTTGAGTGAAGCTGGGTCTTGATGTTGAGATGGAGATCTCTGAGAGATTTTTGCCGTTTGGTATTACGTGGAGCTGGGAGGTCTGTTGTGGACCAGTGTCCTGAAGTTGGCTCTCCCACCTCCGAGGTACGGCCCTGATGCCTGGCTGAAGCACCAAGAGCCTTTTGTCCACACGGCTCAGAGTAAAAGGGAGAAAAAATAGAAAGAAAGAAAGAAAGAGGCTATAATATAGTGAAGTAAAATAAAGCAATTATAAAGCAAAGCTATACAGACACAATCTCCCCCAGAAGCATATACATATACACTCACAAAAAAAAAGGAAAAGGGGAAAAATTAATATATCCTGCTCCCAAAGTCCACCTCCTGAATTTGGGATGATTCGTTGTCTCTTCAGGTATTCAACAGATGCAGGCACATCAAGTTGTTTGTGGAGTTTTAATCTGCTGCTTCTCAGGCTGCTGGGAGAGATTTCCCCTCCTCCTCTCTGTTCGCACCGCTCCTGGGGATCAGCTTTGGATTTGGACCCGCCTCTGCGTGTAGGTCGCCTGAGGGCGTCTGTTCCCCGCCCAGACAGGACGGGGTTAAAGGAGCAGCTGCTTCGGGGGCTCTTGCTCACTCAGGCCCTGGGGAGGGAGAGGTACAGAGGAGGCGGGGCGAGCCTGCAGCGTCAGAGGCCGGCGTGATGTTGCAGCAGCCTGAGGTGCGCAGTGCGTTCTCCCGGGGATGTTGTCCCCGGATCACGGGATGCTGGCAGTGGCGGGCTGCACGGGCTCCCGGGAGGGGCGGTGTGGAGAGTGACCTGTGCTCGCACACAGGCTTTTTGGAGGCGGCAGCAGCAGCCCCAGCGTCTCACTCCCGTCTCTGGGGTCCGCGCTGATAGCCGCGGCTTGCGCCAGTCTCTGGAGTTCGTTTAGGCGGCGCTCTGAATCCCCTCTCCTTGCGCGCCGCGAAACAAAGAGGCAAGAAAAAGTCTCTTGCCTCTTCGGCAGCTGCAGACTTTTTCCCAGTCTCCCTCCCAGCCAGCTGTGGTGCACTAACCCCTTCAGGCTGTGTTCACGCCGCCAACCCCAGTCCTCTCCCTGCGATCCGACCGAAGCCCGAGCCTCCGCTCCCAGCCCCACCCGCCCCGGCGGGGGAGCAGACAAGCCTCTCGGGCTGGTGAGCGCTGCTCGGCGCCGAGCCTCTGTGTGGGAGTCTCTCCGTTTTTCCCTCTGCGCCCCTGTTGCTGTGGGATCCGCGCTGTTAGCCGCGGCTCGCGCCCGTCTCTGAAGTTCGTTTAGGCGGCGCTCTGAATCCCCTCTCCTCGCGCACCAGGAAACAGGGAAGAAAAAGTCTCTTGCCTCTTCGGCAGCTGCAGACTTTTTCCCGGTCTCCCTCCCAGCCAGCTGTGGTGCACTAACCCCTTCAGGCTGTGTTCACGCCGCCAACCCCAGTCCTCTCCCTGCTATCCGACTGAAGCCCGAGCCTCAGCTCCCAGCCCCACCCGCCCCGGCGACTGAGCAGACAAGCCTCTCGGGCTGGTGAGTGCTGGTCAGCGCCGAGCCTCCGTGCGGGAAGTGCGGAAATCTCTCCGCTTTGCCCTCCACACCCCTGTGGCTGCGCTCTCCTCCGTGGCTCCGAAGCTTCCCCCCTCTGCCACCCGCAGTCTCTGCCCGCGAAGGGGCTTCCTAGTGCGTGGAAATCTTTCCTCCTTCACAGCTCCCTCCCACTGGCGCAGGTGCCGTCCCTATTCTTTTGTCTCTGTTATTTCTTTTTTCTTTTGCCCTACCCAAGTACGGGGGGAGTTTCTTGCCTTTTGGGAGGTCTGACGTTTTCTGCCAGCCTTCAGTGGGTGTTCTGTAGGAGCAGTTCCACGTGTAGATGTATTTCTACTGTATCTGTGGGAAGGGAGGTGATCTCCGCGTCTTACTCTTCCGCCATTTTCTCTCCTCCCTCTCTACATTCTTTTTTATTTCTGTAACTAGGTAGTAATTTAATACATTTGTAGGAATAGAAGGAATGCAACAGAACTAGAATTTTATAATATATTTATATCATACATCTATGTAAAAGATATTTCATTTATAAAAGAAGTTTCTCCTATTTCCCTATCTTTTTTATCTTCCTAAGAGCAATAAATAGTAATTACTACTCATAGATGAGCTGCTTCATTGTGTTGAACAGTAATTATATCTTTATGTTTCAAGTCATTATCATCTCCAAAAACTACCCTTTATTTCATTGCCCAGTTTCACTGTACTAAAATTGCACTCTATTAAAATTAGAAGAGCCCAAAGTAACTAGAGCAAACAGCAGACAAATTCATTTGAATGAATGCTAGAAGCCCAACAATTTTTAAGTACTGATTTAGTAACAGAGTGTCTACTGGCACAGACCATGTATTTATTTATATTATTAAAATTATAATAATAGAACTGAAAACTTCTTTAATAAAAATAAACTCAGGCTTGAGATATTTAAATGTAACTAAATATAATTAATTAATTATATTGAGTTTTAATTGATGTATAATATTATATTAGTTTTGGGTGTACAACATAGTGATTCAATTTTTTATACATTATAAAATGATCATTACATTAAGTCCAGTTACCATCCATTACCATACAAAGTTGTTACAATATTATTGACTATATTTACTAAGGGTATATTACAATCCTGTGACTTATTTATTTTATAGCTGGAATATTGTACCTCTTAATCCCCTTCACCTATTTCGTCTGTTCCTTCACCTCTTTCCTCTCTGGCAACCACCAGTTTGTTCTCTATATCTATGAGTCTATTTCTGTTTTGTTTTGTTTTTAATTTTTTGTTCATTTATTTTGCTCTTTAGATTCCACATATAATCAAAATTCTAGGGCCTTTGTCTTTCTCTGTCAGATTTATTTCACTTAGCATAATGCCCTCCAGGTCCATCCATGTTGTCTCAAATGACAATATTTTATTCTTTTTTCGTGGCTGAGTAATAATCAATTATATATATATATACACATATGCCCATTGATAGATGAATGAATAAAGATGTGAGATCTATCTATCTATCTATCTATCTATCTATCTAATCTCACATCTTCTTTATTCATTCATCTACCAATAGGCAATTAGGTTGCTTCCATGTCATGGCTTCTGTAAATAGTGCTGCAATGAACATAGGGGTATATACATCTTTTTGAATTGTTTTTTGTTTTCTGTGGATAAATACCCAGATGTGGGAAATGCTGGATTGTATGGTAGTTCTATTTTTAGGTTATTGAGGAACTTCCATACTGTTTTCCAAAGCGGCTGCACCAATTTACATTACTATCCACAGTGCACCAGGGTTCCTTTTATTCCACATCCTCACCAACACTTGTTGTTTCTTGTTTATTTTTTTTTTTAATAATAACCATTCTGACAGGTGTGAGATGATATCTCATTGTGGATTTGATTTGCATTTCTCTGATGATTAGTGATGTTGAGCACTTTTGCAAGTACCTGTTGGCCATCTATATATCTCCTTTAGAAAAATGTCTATTCAGGTCATCTCCCCATTTTCTAATTAGGTTGTTTGTTTTATTTAGATATTGAGTTGTCTGAGTTCCTTATATATTTTGGATATTAACCCCTTATCAGACATATTGTTTGCATATATTGTCTCATTCAGTAGGTTGTCTTTTTGTTTTGTTGGTGATTCCCTTTGCTGTGCAAAACCTTTTGTTTTGATGTAGTCCCATTTGTTTATTTTTGCTTTTGTTGCCTTTGTCTGAGGAGATGTATCCAGAAAAATATTGCTAAGACTGATGTCACAGAGGTTGCTGCCTATGTTTACTAGGTCTTATGGTTTCCGGTCTTATATTTAAGTCTCTAATCCATTTTGAGTTTATTTTTTATATGGTGTAAGAAAATGGTTCTGTTTCATTCTTTGTATGTAGCTGTCCAGTTTTCCCAGCACCGTTTATTGAAGAGACTGTCTTTTCCTCATTGTATATTCTTGCCTCCTTTATCATAGATTAATTGACCATATGAGCATGGGTTTATTTCTGTACTCTATTCTGGTTTCGTTGAGCTATATGTCTGTTTTTGTGCCAGTACCATATATATATATGTGATTATAGATTATAGATTATAATATATATATATAATCTATGTATTCCTTTTTGGCTGTGTTGGGTCTTCTTTGCTGCATGCGGGCTCTCTCCAGGTGCAGCCAGCAGGGGCCATTCTTCACCATGGTGTACAGGCCTCTCACTGCAGTGGCCTCTCCCATTTCAGAGCACAGGCTCCAGGCACATGGGCCTGAGCAGTAGCAGCATGTAGGCTCAGTAGTTGTAGCTCCCGGGGACCAGAGTGCAGGCTCAGCAGCTGTGGTGCATGGACCCAGCTGCTCTGTGGCACGTGGGATCCTCCCAGACCGGGGACCAAACCCATGCCCCCTGCATTGGCAGGTGGACTCTCAACCACTGCACCACCAAGGAAGTCCCCATACTGTTTTGATTACTATAGATTTGTAGCATAGTCTGAAATCAGGTAGCATGAAAACTCCAGCTTTATTCTTTCTTTATCAAGCTTTCTTTGTTTATTCGGGGATTTTGTGATTCCATACAAATTGTAGAATTATTTGTTCTAGTTCTGTAAAAAATGCCATTGGTATTTTGATAAGAATTGCTTTGAACCTGTAGATTTGATTTGGGTAGTATGGACATTTTAACAATTTTGATTCCTCCAATCCATGAACACAGTATATCTTTTCATTTATTTGTGTTACCTTCAATTTCTTTCCTCAATGTCTAATAGTTTTCAGAATACATGTATTTCATCTCCTAGGTTGAATTTATTCCTAGGTATTTCATTTTTTTTGATATAATTGTAAATGGAATTGTTTTCTTTATTTCTCTTTCTGAGAGTTTGTTGTTAGTGTTTAGAAATGCAAGAAATTTCTGTATATTAGTTTTGTATCCTGAAACTTTACTGAATTCATTTATTAGTTATAATTGTTCTTTGGTGACATCTTTGGGATTTTCTATAGAGTGTAATGTCATCAGCAAATAGTGACAGTTTTACTTATTTTTTTCTCAATTTGGATCCTTTTTATTTCTTTTGCTTGCCTAATTGCTTTGGGTAATACTTCCAATACTGTGTTGGATAAAAGTGGTGAGAGTGGGTATCCTTGTCTTGTTCCTGATCTTAGAGGAAATATTTTCAGCTTTTCACTGTTGAATATGATGTTAGCTGTGGGTTTGTCATATATGGCCTTTATTATGTTGAGGTACGTTCCCTCTATTCCCGCTTTGTGGAGAGTTTTTTTTATCATAAATGTATGTTGAATTTTGTCAAATGCCTTTTCTGCATGTATTGACATTATTATATGATTTTTATCCTTTGTTTTATTACTATGGTATATCAAACTGATTGATTTATGGGTGTTCAACCATCCTTGTATCCCTGGAATGAAACTCACTTGATCATGATATACAATCCTTTTAATATATTATTGAATTTGGTTTGCTAATATTTTGTTGCTTAAATTACTCATATAATCTGTATTTTCTTCCTTCTTTTTGCTTTACTTTGTTTGATATTTTTCTAACTTCTTAAGATCAAAAGTTAGTTTATTGACTTGAGATATTTCTTTTTTTAGCATAGGTGTTTGTTGTCATAAACTTCCCTCTAAACACTGATTTAGGTATATCCCATAGTTTGGTATATAACATTTGTTGTTTTTTTTTTTTGTTTTGTTTTTTAACTTTTTGGCCACCCCCCGAGGCATGTGGGATCTTAGTTCCCCAACCAGGGATCGAACCCACGCCCCCTGCATTGGAAGCTCTGAGTCTTAACCACTGGACCACCAGGGAAGTCCCCTAAAATTTGTTTTTTAATTCATCTTAAAGTATTTTCTAACTGACCCATTGATTTCCTCTTTGAGCTAGTAGTTAATTAAGTGTGTGTTGTTTAATTTCCATTCATTTTTTAATTTCCCACATTTCCTTTTGTTATTAATTTCTAATTTGATTTTATTGTGGTTGAAGAATATACTTTGTATGATTTTAGTACCCTTAAATTTTTTGAGAGTTATTTAATGGTAAATATATGGTTTATCCTAGAGAATGTTCTGTGTACTGGAGAAGAATGTGTATTCTGCTATTATTGGGCAGAATGTTCTAAACATATCTGCTATGTCTATTATTTTATAGTGATGTTCAATTCTTTTATTTCCTTGTTGATCTTCTATCCATTATTTAAAGTAGAATAATGAATCTTTCAACAATTACTGTTGAATTTTCGATTTCTCCCTTCACTTCTGTCAGTTTTTTTCATCGTGAGTTTTGGGGTCTGTTTTTACATGCATATATGTCTATAATTGTTATGTCTTTTTGATGGAGTCATACATTTATAATCATGAAATATCTTTCTTTTTAGCTAGTGACAATAATTGTCTTAAAGTCCGTTTTGTTTGATATAAGTATAACTATCCCAAGTCTCTTTTGCTTGCATGGTAAATAATTTTTTCCATTCTTTTACTTTCAACTTGTTTGTGTTTTTGGTATGAAACTGAGTCTAATGTAGATAACATATAGTTTGATTATATTTTAAATTGATTTTTCCATTCTCTGGCTTTTAATTGAAGAATTTAGTCCTTTTATATTTTTCGCAATGACTAATAAAGTAAGATTCATGTCTGCACTTTTGTTATTTCCTTTCTCTATGTCTTATAACTTTTTTTTCTCAATATCTTCATTATTGCCTTTTTTGTGTTAGATATATTTAGTGTGCCATTTTAATTCCCTTGCTATTTTTCAATGATTACTTCATGGCATATCATTAACATCTTAATTTATAACAGTCTATTTCAGACAAATAGCAACTTATTATCAGTAGCACACAAAACCTTGCTCCTATATAGCTTTACTCCCCCTCCCTTTGTGCTATTATTGTCACAAATCAATCTTTATAAATTGTGTGCCTATCAATATAGATTTATTATTATTGCATCATACAGTTGTCTTTTAAATGAGATAGTAAAAAAGAGTTACAACCAAAATATATTTGTACTGTCTTTTATATTTACCTAAATATTTACCTTTACTGACACTCTATTTTTTCATGGGGATTTAAGTTATTCTTGAGTGTCTTTTTATTTTAGCCTAAATGACATCCTTTACTACTTTTGTAGTGCAGCTTTGCTAGCAATAAACTTTAAAAGTTTCTGTTCATATGAAATGTTTAATTTCTCTTTAATTTTTATTGCTTTTTTTCCAGTTTAGTTGAGATATTATTCACATATAACATATATAAATTTAAGGTGCACATTGTGATGATTAAGTACATGTATATATTATAAAATGATTACCACAATAATGTTAGTTAACTCCATCCCTTCACATAATTATGATTTGTGTGTTTGTATGGTGGGTGATAAAATGTAAAATTTACTGTCTTAACAACTTTCAAATATATAATACAGTATTGTTAATTATAGCTAGGAGTTTGAACCCTTTGACCAACATCTCCCCATTTCTCCCCCACCATCCTCTAGCAACCATCATTCCACTCTATTTCTGAGTTGAGATTTTTCATTGATAGATTCCACATATATGTGAGAACACACAGCATTTGTTATTGTCTGTCTGACTTATTTCACTTAGCATAATACACTCAAAGTCCATCCATGCTGTTGCAAATGGCAAAATTTCACTCTTTTTGTGGGTGAATAATATTCCATTATATATGTAAATATACCACATTTTATTTACTCATTCATCCGTTGATGGACATTTAGGTTACTTCCATAGCTTGGCTATTTTAAATAATGCTGCAGTGAACGTAGGGGTACAGATATCTATTTGAGATAGTATTTTCATTTCCTTTGGATATATACCCAAAAGTAGAGTTGCTGGATCATACATTAGTTATCTTTTTAATTTTTTGAGAAATCTCCATACTGTTTTTCATAAATGCTTTATCAACTTAAATTCACCAACAGTGTACAAGGGTTCCCTTTTGTCCACATGCTCACCAACACTTGTGATTACTTGTCTTTTTTTTAAAATATTTATTTATTTATTTATTTTTGGGTGTGTTGGGTCTTCGTTTCTGTGTGAAGGCTTTCTCTAGTTGCAGCAAGCGGGAGCCACTCCTCATCGCAGTGTGCGGGCCTCTCACTGTCACGGCCTCTTGTTGCAGAGCACAGGCTCCAGATGCGCAGGCTCAGTAGTTGTGGCTCATGGGCCCATTTGCTCCGCAGCATGTGGGATCCTCCCAGACCAGGACTCGAACCCATGTCCCCTGCATTGGCAGGCAGACTCTCAACCACCATGCCACCAGGGAAGCCCACTTGTCTTTTTGATAATAAACATTCTTACAGGTGTGAGGTTATATCTCATTGAGGTTTTGGTTTGCATTTTCCTGATGATTAGTGATGTCAAGCATCTTTTCATGTACCTGTTGATCAATTGTATGTCCTCTTTGGAAAAATGATTATTAAAGTCGTTTGCCTATTTTTAAATTGGATTGTTTGTTTTTTGTTATTGAGTTGTATAAATTCCTTATAAGTTTGGATATTAACCCTTTATCAGATAGATGGTTTCCAAATATTTTCTCCCATTATGTAAGTTTCCCTTTCATTTTGCTGATTACTTTTTTTGCTGTGCAGAAAACTTTTAGTTTTGTGTAGTCTCACTTGTTCATTTTCGCTTTTGTTGCTTGTGCTTTTTGTGTCATCCAAAACATCATTGCCAAATCAGTGTCAAGGAGCTTTCCCCCTAGGTTTTCTTCTAGTTTTACAGTATTGGGTCTTTCATTTAAGCCTTTAATCTGTTTTGAGTTAATTTTTGTGAGTGATATAAGATAGGGGTCTAATTCCATCCTTCTGCATATGGTTATCCAGTTTTCCCAACACTATTTACTGAAGAGATTGTCACTTCCCCATTTCATCTTCTTTACTCCCTTGTCAAATATTAGTTGACTGTATATGAGTTGGTTTATTTCTGAGTTCTGCATTCTATTTCATTGATCTGTTTGTCTATTTTTATGTCAGTACCATGCTGTTTTAATTACTATAGTTTTGTAATGACGTTTTAAATCAGTAAGTGTGATGCCTCAGGCTTTGTTCTTCTTTTTCAAATTGCTTTGGCTATTTGGGGTCTTTTGTGGTTCCATACAAATTTTAGGATTATTTTTCTTTCTGTGAAATATGTCTTTGGAAATTTGATAGGGAATTCATTGAATCTATAGAAGTATTGAAAGAGAGTATGGATATTTTTAAAATGTTAATCCTTCTGATCCATGAACATAGGATATCTTTTCATTTATTTGTGTCTTCAATTTCTTAAAATTTTCTGTACAGATCTTTCACTTTCTTGGTTAAATTTTTTCCTAAGTGTTTCATTTATTTTGGATTTGGTTGTGAATGGGATATTCTTTATTTCTTTTTCATATAGTTTGTAGTTAGTGTATAGAAATGCAACTGATTTTTGTATTATGATTTTGTATCCTGAAACTTAACTGAATTCATATATTAATTCTAATAATTTTTAGTGGAGTATTTAGGGTCTTATATAATATATATAGGATCCTATCATCTGCAAACAGAGACAGTTTTATTACTCCCTTTCTGGTTTTGATGCTTTTTATTGACTAACTGCTGTGGATAGGACTTCTCAGTATTATGTTGAGTAGGAGAGCTGAGAGTGGGCACCCTTGTTTTATTCACAGTCTTAGCAGGAAAATTTCAACTTTTCACCATTGAGTAAGATATTTGCTGTGGGTTTGTCATACATGGCATTTATTATGTTGAGATATGTTCCTTTTATACCCAATTTGTTGAGAATTTTTATAGGAAAGAATATTGAATTTTGACAAGTATTTTTTCTGCATCTATTAACATGACCATAAAATTTTTATCCTCTATTAATGTGGTGTATCACATATATTGATTACTGTATGTTGAACCATTCTTTTATTCTAAGGATAAATCCCACTTAATCATGGTGTATGATCCTTTTAATGTAGTGTTGAATTTGGACTGCTGATATTTTTTTGAGAATTTTTGCACCTATGTTCAACAGGAACAATGATCTGTATTTTTCTTTTCTTGTAGTGTCCTTAGCTGGCTTTTGTTCCAGGGTAATGTTGGCCTTGTAAAATGAGTTTGGGAGTGTTTCTTTCTCTTCAATTTTAAAAAGTTCTTCTTTAAATATTTGGTAGAATTTACCAGTGAGACCAATTGATCCTGGGCTTTTCTTGGTTGGGAGGTTATTGATCACAGATCTTATCTGTTTCTTCATGATTGGTCTGTTCAGGTTTTCTATTTTTTTCATGATTCAGTCTCAGTAGGTTGTATGTTTCTTGGAAGTTATCCATTTATTCTAAGTTATTCAATTTGTTGGTATATAATATTTCATAATAGTCTTATGGTCATTTGTATATCTATGGTATCAGTTGTAGTGTCTTCTTACATTTGTGATTTCATTTATTTGAGTCTTTTTTTTTCTTAGTCTAGCTAAAGGTTTGTCATTTTTTTTATCTTTTCAAAAATAGCAGCTCTTAGTTTCATTGACCTTTTTATGGTTTTTCTGGTCTCCATTTATTTCTGCTCAGATCTTTGTCATTTTCTTCCTTCTGCTAACATTGGGCTTAGTTTGTTCTTTTTTTCTAGTTTCTTGAGTTGTAAAATTAGATTATTTATGATCTTTCTTCTGTCTTGATTTAGGCATTTATCACTGTAATCTTCACTCTTAGAACTGCTTCTTACTACATCTCATAAGTTTTGATCTGTTTGTTTACATTTTTGTTTCAAGATATTTTTATTTTCCCTTTTGGTTTCTTATTTGACCCATTGATTGTTCAGGTGTGTGTTTCATTTCTACACATTTTGTGAAATTTTCAGTTTTCTTCCTGTTTCTGATTTCTAGCTTCATACCATTTCTGTTGGAAAAGATACGTTCAATTTTCTTTAATTTTCTAAGGCTTGTTTTGTGACTTAACATATGCTGTATCCTGGGAATGTTCCATTTGCACTTGAGAAGAATGTGTATGCTGCTGCTGTTAGGTGGAATATTCTGTATATGTCTGATACAATCATTTGGCCTAAAGTATAGCTCAAGTCTAGTGTTTCCTGATTGATTTTCTTTCTAGATGACCTTTCCATTGTTGAACATGGGGTATTGATTGAAGTCTTCTACTACTATTTTATTATTATCTACTTCTCCATTCAGGTCTTTATTCACTGTTTGTTATATCCTCCTGATACATTGACCCCTTCATCATTATGTAATGACTTTGTCTTTTGTTACAGTTTTTGACTTAAAATCTATTTTGCCTAATATTAGTATAGCTACCCATGCTCTCTTTTTTCCATTTTCATGGAATATCTTTTTCCATCCCTTCACTTTGAGCTCATGTGTGTTCTTGAAGATGAATTGGTCTCTTGTTGGCAGCATATAGGCTGGGTCTTATTTTTAAACCATTCAGCCACTCTATGCTTTTTGATTATAGAATTTAGTTCATTTACATTTCAAGTAATTATTGATAAGTAAGAAATTTACCATCTTATTAATTTTTTTCTGGCTGTTGTGCAGTTGCCTGTTCCTTTCTTAGTCTTTTGTTGTCTTTCTTTATGGACTGATGATTTTCTGTAGTGGCATTCTTTGATTCCCTTCTCTTTTTCTTTTGTGTCTACTGTAAGTTTTTACTTTGTGATTACCATAAGGTTTACATGAACCATCTTATAGATATAACAATCTATTTTATGCTTTCTATAATTTAACTTCAGTCACATACAACTCTATCTTTTACTTCCCTCTCAATAATTTCTTTTCAATTTCATAATTTACCTCTTTTTATACTGTGTATCCATTAACAAATTATTGTAGTTATACTAACTTTTAAACTTATGTCCTTTAAATATTCATACTAGAGTTACATTATTAACACACCAACATATTACAGTGTTAGTATATTCTGAATTTAACTGTATACTTACGTTTACCATTAAGTGTTATATTTTCACATGTTTCGTTGTTACTAATTTCATTTCATTTCATTTCATCTTGGAGAACTATTTTCAGCCCTTATTGAAAAGCAGGGTTAGTGGTGGTGAACTCCCTCTGCTTTTGTTTGTTTGGGAATATCTTTATCTTTCCTTCATTCCTGAAAGACAACTTTGTAAAGTATTCTTGGTTGGCAGTTTTTTCTTTCAGCACTTTGAATATATCATCCCACTCTCTCCTGGCCTGCAAGGTTTCTGCTGGCTCCTCCGCTGATAGCTTTATGGGAGTTCCCTTATATGTGAGAAAAAAAAATTGCTTATTTTAAAATTATCTCTTTATCTTTGATTTTAGACAGTTTTATTAAGATGTGTGTTTGAGAAGATTGTTTTTTAGGTTAAAACTTTGGGGTGACCTCTTAGCTTCATGGTCTTGGGTATCTAAATTTCTCCATAGATTAAGGTAGTTCTCAGACATTATTTCTTTAGATAAACTTTCTTTTCCTTTTTCCCTATCTTTTTCTCCTGGGACTCTAATAATGTGTAGATTACTTATTTTAATAGTTTTCCATAGCTCACATAGCTTTCTTCTCACTTTTTTCATTCTTTTTTTTTTTTTTTTTTTTTTTTTGCTTCTCTGACTGTATGACTTTATATGACCTGTCTCCTACTTTGCTAATTCTTTTTTCCGCTTGGCCAAGACTTTCTATTGAATTTTCAGTGCAGTCATTGTAGTGTTCAACTCTAGAATTTCTGCTCAATTTTTTTAATGGTTTCTATTTCTTTGTTGAACTTATTTTGTTCATGCATTGTTTTTCTAATTTCATTTTGTTGTCTATCTTTGCATTCTTATAGTTTACTGAATTTCTTTAAGAGGATTATTCTGACTTCTTTGACAGTTTAGAGATCTTCATTTATTTAGAGTCAGCCATTGGAATTTTATTAGTTTCCTTTGGCGCTGTCATGTTTCTATGATTTTTCATAATCTTTGTGGCCTTGCATTAATGTCCACACATTTGAGGATATAGGCACCTCTTCCAGTATTTACTGGCTTCAGAAGGCAAAGCCCTTCACCAGTCAGTCCATCCAGAGATTCTAGGTGGGCAGTCTGGTGGTGTCTCCAGGCATGTTTGATGTTGGAGTCCTTGGGCAACCTGGTGCTAAGGAGGATTAAAAGCCTTGGACAGCAATACTCAGCTGGGTGCTGAGCCCTGTTACAGGTGCCTTCATGGAGCCTAGAATTGTGGGTGTTGAAAGAGAACCTGAGTCCTCAGGAGTGTCCAGGACTGTGGGGACCAGCCAGTCTTGTGATGTGTTAGGAACCTGGGTTTGATGGAGCACTCTGGGAGCCTCTCAGGGACACAGGATCCAGCTGGTGCTGGAGGGAACTGGTAATATGGGTTCATGAGAGCCCACTAGGAGCCTGGTGCCATTGGCAGGCAGAGGGTGACCTGGGGCCTGTGTTTGCAGAACCCCATTGAGAATTTGGAGCCAAGGATGCTGTTTAGAACTGTTTGGTTTCCTTTAGCAAAGGAAACCATAAACAAGACGAAAAGACAACCCTCAGAATGGGAGAAAATATTTGCAAATGAATCAATGGACAAAGGATTAATCTCCAAAATATATAAACAGCTCATGCAGCCCAATATTAAAGAAACAAACAACCCAATCCAAAAATGGGCAAAAGACCTAAATAGACATTTCTTCAAAGAAGACATACAGATGTCCAAGAAGCATATGAAAAGCTGCGCAACATCACTAATTATTAGAGAAATGCAAATCAAAACTACAATGAGTTATCACCTCACACCAGTTAGAATGAGCATCATCAGAAAATCTACAAACAACAAATGCTGGAGAGGGTGTGGAGAAAAGGGAACCCTCTTGCCCTGTTGGTGGGAATGTAAATTGATACAGCCACTATGGAGAACAGTATGGAGGTTCCTTAAAAAACTAAAAATAGAATTACCATATGATCCAGCAATACCACTACTGGTCATATACCCAGAGAAAACCATAATTCAAAAAGACGCATGCACCCCAATGTTCATTGCAGCACTATTTACAATAGCCAGGTCATGGAAGCAACATAAATGCCCATCGACAGACAAATGGATAAAGAAGATGTGGTACATATATACAATGGAATATTACTCAGCCATAAAAAGGAACGAAATTGAGTCATTTGTTGAGATGTGGACGGATCTAGAGACTGTCATACAGAGTGAAGTAAGTCAGAAAGAGAAAAAGAAATATTGTATATTAACACATGTATGTGGAACCTAGAAAAATGGTACAGATGAACTGGTTTACAGGGCAGACGTTGAGACACAGATGTAGAGAACAAATGTATGGACACCAAGGGGGGAAAACACCGGTGGGGTGGGGATGGTGGTGTGCTGAATTGGGCGATTGGGATTGACATGTATACACTGATGTGTATAAAATTGATGACTAATAAGAACCTGCAGTATAAACAAACAAACAAACAAAAAAACAATAAAAACAACTAATAATAAACTCTTTGGGTTATTTGTATGGAAATATGTTAATATAAATGTTTCAGATATTACATGAAATTTCTAAAAATCTTATATATTCTGGTATAATGTTATAAGTCATAATTCTAGTTATTACTTTAAAATGTATATCTCAGAAATAACTAAATTTCCTTGTCAATTGCATTATTATGAACTTTCATCAAATCTTTAACCATGGTCATTTTTAAGTCCTTTGTCATTTGCAGACAGTTCTGGGTGTACTCTGATGCTTTTGCAAATATATTCCTATAAAAGGGTATCATCTTCAAGGAATTCATGGAAAAGACTGACAAGTACAGGTTTCTGGTAACTGACTATACTGTTGACCTGAATGAATATGCGTTTTCAGAACTCTAATGGAAAATTGATGAATTCATAAAAGTGCTAATAAAAGATCAAGATGAAAAAAAAATTAATTACATGGGACTGAGTGATCTGATGAAGATGATTATAATTTTTGTGACTTTCTGTTTGAATAAAAAAAATAAAATAAAATCAAAAAAAAATTAAAAAGAACTGTTTGAGCTGCCTGGAGTCACTGGAGCTAGCAGGCACTGGGTTGAGAAGTCAGAGGTGGCCTGTATTTGTAGGATCCAGCAGGGAGCCACTTAAAGTTGTGTGAGTCAGCCTGGTGCTGGGGCAGGCTGACTCTGGGGTCTGTGGTGAAGTAGGACACTCACTCTACTCTCTTTCTGCCACAGGAATGTTTCTCTGTCCACACTGGGTTGCCTGGGTTTGGAGGAGTAATGGTGGTAGTTTGAATCTATCTTTTCTACTCTCCCCAATGAGTCCTTTCTTATTTCTGTGCTTTACCCAAGTGCTGTACTCTTTCACCTGAAGTACTTGGCTTATGTTAAGGCATTTTCAAGCACAGATAGTAGTTCAGATTGATGTTTTTGGGGGGATGAGTGGTAGAAGTTCCTATGCTGTCATTTTTCTCTTATTCATTTTTGAAGAATTGTTTTGATGGATATAGAATACTTGGTTGACAGTTATTTTCTTTCAGCACTGTTAATATGCTATCCCAGTGCCTTCTGGCCTCCATGGTTTCTGATGATAAATCAGCCTTTTAATCTTATAGAAGATCTTATGGATGTGATGAGTCACCTGTCTCTTGCTGTTTTCAGGATTTTCTTTGTCTTTCAACAGTTTGATTATGGATTATGGTATATCTGAGTTTGGATTTCTTTGAATTTATTCTACTGGAGTTCACTGAGCACCTTGGATGTGTATATTAATGTATTTCATCCAAATGAGGAAGTTTTTTGCCATTATTTTTTTCAAGTATTTTTTCCTCCTTTTTCTCTCTCCTCTTTCTGAACTCTCATTATGTGCATTTTGGTATGCTTGATGGTGTCCCACAGGTTTCTTAGGTTCTGTTTATTTTTCTTTAATTTTATTTCTTTTCTTCAGATAAGATATCTCAATTAACCTACCTTTGAGTTTCCTGATTCTTTCTTCCCCTTGCTCAAATATGCTATTAAGCCTCTTAATAAAATTTTAATTTCAATTATTCTATGTTTTAACTCCAGAATTTCTATTTGGTTCCTTTTTAAAATTTTCTTTCTTTATTAATATTCTCTGTTTTTTGACACATTGTTCTCCTACTAACTTTTATTTCTTCAGACATGACTTCTTTTTCGTTTTTTGAACATGTTTAAAATAGCTGATTAAAGTCTTTTTTTAGTAAGCCCAATGTTTATGCTTCCTCAGGGACATTTTCTATTGATTGCTTTTTTTCTTGTGTATGGGCTATACTTTTTAATTTGTTTGCATGTCTAGTATTGTTTTTATTGAAAACCAGACATTTATTTTTTTAATTTTTTAAAAAGAGTTTTATTGAGATGTAATTAATATGCCACACAATTCTCCCATTTAAAGCATACAACTCACTGGCTTTTGGTGTATTCACAGAGCTGTGCCTCCATTACCATAATCAACTTTAGAACATGTCCATCATCCCAGAAAGAAACCCTGTACTTCTTAGCTGCCATCCCCCACCTCCTCCATCCCTCCCAGCCTTAGACAACCACTAGTCTACGTTCTGTTTCTATACATTTGCCTAACAATGGGGGTTTTGCTCACCGAAATTCTTGGGTCCTCCATCACTTGGGTCACTCCTGGGTGCTGATTCCCTGGCACATCCGGCCTGCCCAGAGTGCAGGCTCACAGGCTGAGCCCACCCAGAGAACACAAAACACCCTGAGGCAGAGAGGCCTGGAAGCTGAATACATCAGTGTGTGTGTGTGTGTGTGTGTGTGTGTGTGTGTGTGTGTGTGTTGGGGGGTGTTTCAGGGCTGTGGGCCAGATTCTGACAATATCTGCTTATCATGCTGCTTCTCTATGCTGGTCCTCTTCCCATCCAAGTATCTTCTTTGCTTCCCTCCATTAAATGGCACCTCTTTCTTCCAAGATCCAGGACCAGTATTGTGAAAAGTCTCTCCTCCTAATCCTCACCTCATTTACTGCATCCTCTTCTCGGATGGGAGGGACTGTGGCTTTAGAAATGATGGTCAGGGCATGTGTTTCTGCTCTGAGACCTAAAGATGGAGATTGGACAGCTGAACAGAGTTCTGGTGGAGAGCATCCACAGGCAAATGGGGGAAGCAGAAATAGGCTTGGAGTTTGCATGGATCAGTTAGCAAGCCTGAGGGCCTGGAGTGGGACTCCTGAGGGTAAAGGCCATGATGAAGTGGGGAGAGAGGGTGAGAGCAAAATCCTGCATGCAGGCTCTTGGTGACCTTGATAAGGAAAACCAGACATCTTAAATAATATAGTATGACACTTCTGGAAATCACATTCTCCTCTCACCCTAGTGTTGGTTGTTTTTGTTGACTTTGCTTTTGTTGTTTGCTTGTTTGGTGAATTTTCTGAACTAATTTTGTAAAGTCCATATTCTTTGTCATGTGTGGTCACTTATGTCTCTCTCCAATTAATTTGCTGGTCACCTAATGATTTAACAGAGATTTTCTTAAATATCTGTAACCAATATGTCTCCCAATCTTTGCTAAGAGACCTATGTTCATGTTGGGACACACTTTGAACACTCAGCTAGGCATTTTACCACTTTGCTTTAGCCTTCACTTCCTGCTAGCTCAAAGCCTCAAGGTTAGCCACTAATGAGGCTTAGTGCCTGCTTAGGTCTTTGCTGAACATCCTGCATAGCAATAGGTGAGTACATGACCATTTAGATTTCCAAGAATATGTTTGAGCTTTTCAAAACCCCATATATATCTCTAATTTCTCAGTTTTTCATTCTAAGGAGTTTGATTAGCTAAATGTTTGCCTCAAGTTTTAATCATCATCCTAGTTACTCACAATGCTCAACAATTGCTTCTGATTGTTTTTGATGTGCTCCCAGAGAAAAGACAATTCACACTGAGTGAGCTCTGAGGCCAAGTAAAGACAATCTTGCAAGTGAGGTCTTCCAGGGTAATCCAGCCTTTTCAAATAAAAATAATTCTCTTGGAATGGGGCTCTGCAAGAGTTACAACCTCATTCTGCTCCCTTCAATGCCAGGCTGCTTGCTGGTTTTCGCTGTGACTATGGGCTTTTGGTATTCAAGCGTATCTTGTTGCTGTCAAAGGAGTGATGGGATTAGGCCAAGTTAACCTGCCACAGATCCCATTGTTCTTATCAGGATTCAGATATATTTCTTGAACATAGGCTTCCCAGATTGGTGTAAGCCTTTGATTAATTACTAGAGTTGTGAGTAAATTTATTCTGACAATTTTTGCCAGTATTCTCATTGTTTTTATAGAGGAGTGGGTTTTCAGAGGTCTTCACCCTGCCATTTTTGCTGATGTTTTTTGTTACCTGAAATTTGTACTTTTAATTTTTCTATTTTAAATTGAAACATTAAGGACTCACAATTGTGAGGCCAAAAAAGGTAATTTTTAAAAGTGACTTTTATTAAAAACCTTACTGTAAAAATGAGTCTTTTCTTTGACAATGTAACTTTCTTCAAGGAGTAACAACAATACAGTGTAGTAAAAATAGCCTGGTCAAATGGAAATGTATGCATATTTTCATAGACATCAGGAGAGCCCCATTAATTTTTATTTCTTTTGATCTTATATTTATATACTACCATGATGTAAAATTAGACCTAACAAAATTAGACTTTTCATCAACAAAAAATTGTTTTGCATGACTTGACTACTCCTTGCCTGTATTAAGTTACATTACACAAAAGACCCTTATTTATTAGATTCAAGAATAAAGAAGAAATATGACACCTAAATAAAATTTCGCATAACAAGCATTGGTTATTTATTGTTTCATCAACATTTAAATAACTGGAATCGCACACAAGAGAAAGATGATTTGGTGAACGTGACAGGTACAAAGTATTATCTCTCTTGTAAATGGGACTAAAAGGAACTGAAATGCAAGGCGCAATATTAAAAGTGTGAATTATGATAGTTTTATATTTTTTGAAAAGCAATGTCTATCAAGATACTGCTAGTTTCCTGGCACTAGTGACTTCTACTATTTCAAATTCTCAGAATACTTATCAGAGCAATTAGCTACTATGTGCCAACAATGAAGGCTCTGTGTTTAGATGACTCATCTCCTGTTTTAATTGTTCTAGTTAATTTCCTATTTACCATCCTGCTTTCTTTGCTGAGTATTCTCAGTGTGATTTATTTCTTCTCATCACATATGCCCTAGGTCCTAAGGCCTAGTTAGTAACTTAACTTTGAGCTTATCTCCACATAAATTTTTTTAACATCTTTATTGGAGTATAATTTCTTTACAACGGTGTGTTAGTTTCTGCTTTATAACAAACTGAATCAGCTATACATATACATGTATTCCCATATCTCCTCCCTCTTGCATCTCCCTCCAACCCTCCTTATCCCACCCCTCTAGGTGGTCACAAAACACCGAGCTGATCTCCTTGTGCTATGCAGCTGCTTCCCACTAGCTAGCTATTTTTCATTTGGTAGTGTATATATGTCCATGCCACTCTCTCACTTCATCACAGCTTACCGTTCCCACTCCCCGTGTCCTCAAGTCCATTCTCTACGTCTGTGTCTTTATTCCTGTACTGCTCCTATGTTCTTCAGAACCATTTTTTTTTTAGATTCCATATATATATGTGTTAGCATACTGTATTTGTTTTTCTCTTTCTGACTTACTTCACTCTGTATGACAGACTCTAGGTCCATCCACCTCACTACAAATAACTCAATTTCGTTTCTTTTTATGGCTGAGTAATATTCCATTGTCTATGTGTGCCACACCTTCTTTATCCATTCATCTCTTGACAGACACTTAGGTTGCTACCATGTCCTGGCTATTGTAAATAGAGCTGCAATGAACATTGTGATCCACATAAAATTAATATGATGATATTATTTACTATCCAGAGCAGGCAGCTCCAGGTATTTTCCATTTGTCCTTATAACACTTGAGTGAGAAGGAGTTTATATGAAGTGTTCTTGCCTAACAGGGGTTCTGTGTATGACAGGAATGTGGCAGTGTGTATTAAAAAAGAAGTGGTAGGTGAAGAATCTATGGTAACTGCTTCATCCAAATAGGTTCTCAGCTCTCAGTAGATAGGTTTATTTTCACCTTTCTCTCGATACCCCTGTATCTACTACAATTTTACCAAGGCAAAGAGAAATTAAATTGTATTTTTTAAGGATACATTGTGGAGAATGTTTTTGCAGTTCTGATAGAAATATTACTTAATCCATTCTTAACCCAGGAAAAAATATTAAAAATACAATGATACAGAATATTTCTCTAATTTGAACCAGCATGGAAGTATAAAATAAATTGTTTCTTTTAAGTAATGATCTTATTAGTTTCAACTGCATATTATTCCTAGAACTGGGCTAACAGTGTTACAAATTTCAGATTCTCAAGATATTTGCCTTAATGAAGTGTTTATTATAACTGTTGTATCAGGTATTTGTATGTATATTAGTACTTGTAAAATGGTATACATTTAAAATAGTTAATGCTCATCTTAAACACATTCAGAAAACTACATCTGACTCTTATTAATCATGTAGAGTGTTCCACTTACCATGTTATTACTGGAAATGGAGTTAAGTAAAAATGATCCTTACTCTCTAAGCACTCTCAATCTACTGTGAAAGACTAAAAAAATGAAAAGTAAGGGGTGCTACTAAAGCTCAGAAGAGAGGCATGTAACCCAGGCATAGAGGACATTTAACCCAGAGAAATACCTGGAGTTGCCTGCTCTGGATACTAAATAAGATTATTATACGAACTCTTATAAAGAGATAAGCTCAAAATTCGTTATATTCTAGTCAAAAGGAACAATATGTGCAAACGCCCAGAGATCTAAGAGAACATGGCCCATTCAGGAAGTACAAATAGTTCAGTATGGTCAGAGCATAGATGGAGGGAAGGTTGATGCCAAAAGGCAGACATATGTGTGGGGTATATGTAGGGCAGTGGTAGAGGATGTGTCTGACCAGGTAGGCAGTATCTAGGAGATAATGAAGGGTTTTGTATATCATATTAAGGAATAACGATTCATACTGAAATTGATGTAGAGGTATTGAAATGTCTTAAGCAAGGGAGTATTCTAATCAGACCTGAGTTTTAGAATGAGTGTAATACAGTTATTCCAGAGTAATTTGTTATAGAAACCCAAGCTAAGACAGAAATTGGTACCAAGAAGTAGAGTGCTGCAGTAACAAATACCTAAAAATTTGAAAGTGGCTTTGGAGCTACAGAACAGGTAGAGGCTGGAGGAATTTTAAGGTGCATGTTAGAAAAAACTGATATTGCAATGAAGCGACTGCTAAAGGTGATAGTGGTGAGGACTCAGAAAGAGGCAAGCTGGAAAGAAAGCTTACATTTTCTTAGAAAATGCATAAATCATCAGGAAAAGAATACTGCTAAAAATATGGATGGTAGAGGCCATTCTGATGAAGTCTCAGAAAGAAATGAAGAACCTGATGGAAACTGGAGTAAAGGTGGCCCTTGTTATAAAGTAGCAAAGAATTTGGTTGAATTGCATTTGTGTTCTAACGTTTTGTGGAAGGTAGAACTTGTGAGTGATGAAATTGGATGTTTAACTGAAGAGGTTTCTAAGCATAATGTTGAAGAAGTGGCTTGGTTCCTCTTGGCTGCTACAGTAAAATGCAAAAAGACGAACAAGTTGAAGGCAGAATTGTTAAGCAGAAAGAAAGCGGAACTTAAAGATTAGGAAAATCTGAGCCTGTCCATATTAAAAAAAAATGATAAAAACATGTTTGGAAGAGAACACTAATGATGTGTGATCAACTGATAAGAATTTTAGCGCAAGTGTGAACCACAGAACTAATTAGCTCTCCCAGTAGGAACATGTCAGTTTCAGCTAAAGAGGACAGAGAAAGCAGGATGAAATGAAGGAAAGCTGTGAAATTTCTTGGATTTTACAGGATGAGATCATAGAGCCATTTAGGTGTTTAAGTGGGCTGTTGAGACAGGGAAAGAATGATCCTGAAGGCAATTCAGAGATTATCAAGGCTGCCGTCCTAGTTTTTAAAAGAGGGTGTTGGTAACATTTTGGTTTCAACAGGCCGAATAGCCTCTGCCCAAAGCCTTGGGAAGAGGACCACACAGAGCTATGGTAATGGGGTTGCTCCAAGTCTGGGAGGCATAAACCCTACCTGGCAGAGCTGCAGGGGAAGAACTGCCACCTCAGTGGGTCCAGAAAGTGAGACCTCCACCCCAGTGGGTCTGAAAGACAGAGCATAGAGCCAAAGCCAATCCTCTTTGATCTCATAAAGTTTGCCTTGCTAGGTTTTGGACTTGCTTGGGACCTATCACCCCTTTTATCTTTCCAAATTATCCCATTTGGAATGGGAAAATCTAGCCTATGCTTGTCCCACCATATATTTTGGAAGCACATAACTTGTTTGGTTTCACAGGTTCATAGCTGGTGAGGAATTTTGCCTCAGTATTAATTGTACCTCTCAAGTCTCACCCATACCTGATTTAGATGATATTTAGGTGAGACTTTGGGCTTTAGACTTGAGAGTTGATAATGGATGAGTTAATACTTTGCGGGCTGTTGGGATAAAGTGAATATATTTTGTATGTGAAAAGCACGTAAATTTTTAGAGACTATGGATGGAATGCTGTGGACTGAATATTTGTACCCCCCCCAGTTCATACGTTGAAGCCTTAATCCTCAATGTGATGGCATTTGGAGGTGTAGCCTTTGGGAGGTAATTAGTTATGAAGGTAGAGCCCTCATGAATGGGATTAGTACCTTTATAAGAAGAGACATGAGAGAAATGATCTATCTCTCCACTATGTGAGGATACAGCAAGAAGCTGGCTGTTTGCAGACCAGGAACACAAAATCTGTTGGGACCTTAATCTTGGACTTTACAGACTCAAGAACTGTGAGAAATAAATGTTTGTTGATTAAGCCACCAAGTCTATGGTAATTTGTTATAGCAGCCCAGACCGACTAAGACAAATAGTGAACCCACCCATGTGTAGCTCATTTTGCTCATCTTTCTAAAAATTTCCTGCTTAGGTCCTTCATGGTTTCACATTGTCTTCAGCACAAAACACAAATTCCTAACCCAGACTGTGGGTGGTAGGGTAATCAAGGAAGGCTTCTGAGAGGAGATATTGCCTGAGCTGAGTCATGTAAGAAACAGAGGAGCTATTTGTGCTAAGAAGGATGTTTTGACATAGAAGAAGCAGCACGGGCAAAGGTCCAGAAATATAAGGAAGCAAAACACAGAGAAATGTATGATGGGAGTATAGACTGGTGAAGAACATGGCAAAAAGTGAACATGGGGTGCATGTGGGAGAGTTGTGGGATCTGGAGAAATTGGTACATGTTTCAGAGATTTTTAGAAGATAATATTGACAAGACTTTGTGTCTGACTTGATGAGTAGGACTCACAGGGATGAAGAGGAAGAGATTGAGATGATTTTGATTCTTCTGTTTTGGGCCACTGGATGGATGGTGGTGGCATTCACAGAGACCACAAGAGGGCAAATGAGCAGATTTTAGGTAGAAGATACTGAGTTCAATTAGGGGTATATTGAGTTTGAGGTGTTCAAGTAGAGATTTCCAGTGAGCCTAGGGCTCAAGGAACTATCCTAGGGCAAAATTGCTTAGACTATTAAAACACTTCAAACTGTATTTTGATACTACAAACATAAGTTTACATAAATTTTAACTTAGAGCTTACCTAGTCTATTAAATGTTTTAGCAGTAGCAGCCCATTTGGTAATCATTCACTCTATTCTATACAGTATACATTAACTAGAAACTACTTTTTAATCTGTGACTTCAGAGGTTTAGATATTATAAACTAGCTTTTGACATTTATATTTATACTTACTTATGCATACTCCATTAGACTGTAGAGGAGAAGAGAGTAGTTGACAAAGAGAAAGTAAAGATATTTGTTTTTATTAATTCAATTTGCTTAAAACTGCATTTTTAATAAGCATAGTAGAGTAGTAGTAGAGTCTGGAAGCTGAATTTTTTTTTAAGATTTATTATTTATTTATTTATTTAATTTATTTTTGGCTGGGTTGGGTCTTCAGTTGAGGCACATAGGATCTTCGTTGAGGCATGCAGGATCTTTCGTTGCAGCACACAGGATTCTCTCTAGTAGTGGTGTGCGGATTTTCTCTCTCTAGTTGAGGCACGTGAGCTCAGTAGTTGTGGTGCACAGGCTTAGTTGCCCAGTGGCATGTGGTATCTTAGTTCCCTGACCAGGGCTCGAACCCACGTCCCCTGCATTGTAATGTGGATTCCTTACCATTGGACCATGAGGGAAGTCCCTGGAAGCTGAAATTTATTAGAATAATTTCAAGAATAGACTAGAAGTTTGAAGATGCATGTACTCTATTTTACTTGCATTTTATTTATCATTTCCTTTAAGGAGAAAGAAACTAAAATAAAAATTTATAGAGTTGTTATACTAATGAGGTGGCACTATCATGATTAGGATCATAACAATAATGATGTCTTTCTTTTCATCACATTTATATCTGCTTCTTACCAAATAATTCTGTTAATATTGTAATTGTTAGAAATAGCTCATTCTAAAACTTTATTTAGGCTCATAAATATTTGACATTAGGGAATCTTCCATTACAGAGACTTTTACAAATAATGCAGGTGGCTAAATATCAAGGTTTACTTAACTAGCCATTGCAAGAGAGGGGAGAGTTGACACAAGATCATCCCAGTGACAGCTTTGGAGGTTGATGAATACCAATGGATATCATTAAAATTTTCTCCCTAACTTGCTTTTCATCATAATAAATGCACTATGGAAAAAATGCTGCAATTGTATAGGCCTTATTTCCTCTAAATCATATCTTGTAAAATGCTTTAAAATATATCCATCTTTTATGGAATGGATGGCTGCTCTTCAAAATAAAATATGCATTATAGAGGCAGACAGGAAAGGGAAGAATTTTCTCAGAAATTTAAACTTATGAAAGCCTGGATTTGTGATAACTATGCATTCTGTGCTCCTGAAACAATAGCATCCATCTGTAATTGTCAATATCAAAGGCAACAAAGCAAGAGGTAATCTGAAAAAAAAAAAAAAAGGCTTGAGAAAAGCAAGAGAAAGTCTGCTAGTACCCACTTAACAGATATTTGTAGCTAAGGGAAACTCATGTGAGGCACTTTGAAATGAAAGAAATCCCATTTTGTGGGTTTTAATGTCCTCTGCTGGTTTCTTGTGTGTAGTAAATTAATGTGCCCACTGGTATGGAACCTAATGCGCTTGTTAGCAGGCTCATATTGCTTATTTGTGCCCAGGGCCACAAAGAATTCAAATTGAAATGAGTGAGAAAGTCATGTAGATCAGACTTTCCTTTTTACTTTCATTTTGTTTAGTTTATTCATTCATAAAGTCCCTTATTTATTGATTGCCTACTATTGACTTCTGTGTTAGGTAGAGGTAGCCAGCAGGTACTGAGACAGTTAGTTACATAAATGAACTGGACAGTTCCTGCCCTGGGAGGAACTCAGTCTAATACTGGAGTAGCTCATTTAAATAAATAAATGCACAGTGTAAAGAGTTCTCTAACAGATGTCTAAACAAAAATAAAAAGAAGCACAGAAGACACAGCAATTAGCTTCAAGGGAAAGTGGAAGAAGAGTGGCATAGGAAGAATAAATAATCTCCAGATCAATGTAATGTGTTTGCATCTTCTCTCCCTATGCTTTGCTTGCCATCATACTAGAATTTTCAAAAATTAGCATTTCTATTGCTCTTAGGGACTAGCAACTGGAGTTCATGTTCCTATCTGCACTCCCTTTACATCACCCCTATGAAGTATGCATAGTGGGTTTGACAAGATGTATTTGCCAGGAGAAAAAGATATTTAATTTATTATGTCTATGAGAAAAGTATATTTTCTTCCTGTAACTCATATTATGAAAGATCTGCCTCATTTCTGAGTGTGGTATTATGTCTTTAGGCCATATTTTCTGCCAGAAGTATCTATTTCCCCTTTTGTGAACATAAAAGTTGATTATAAATGTATTCAATTTAGAAATTTGTAGTTGGGTTATTTTTTCAGGATCAGAAATTTTCAGTTAAGTGAATTCAGCCATGCAAGGAGCCACAGGCAGACAGGAATGATTCTTGTTCAGGTACTGTTGTGTTTACCTGGCCTGCCAAATCTGGACTACAGATGTTGCTTGAGTTTATCTGTTTTCAATTTTTAACTTAACAACTTATGAAGAGGTCCTATGAAATCACCAATTAGTTGAAAGAAACCAAATGCTTGCACAAAAATATTTAAAAGATGAATAGTTCCATGATTGAATCTGTAATTACAAAAAACACTGAAAAGTTAAAGTGTTTTTCTTTTTAAATTGGTGCCAAAATTCATTTAGTGGTGGACATGATCTGAACTGATTTATGACTGTTTATTATCTTTACTTATACACCTAATGTAAATATTTATATACTTCATGACAGAAATATTTATCGATTTGATTATGGGATGCTGTTCCAGATAGTGATGGGAGTGTTAATATATGTAATATATGTCCCATTACATTTTTAAAATATGAAGTGTCCTGATTTCTGAAGAACATCTAAACCTAAGGAATTGAAAATATATAATAGCATTTGTATATCTAAGGTGATTCCTAATCTTTAGCTCAAAAGTATACTTCTGTACGAGATCATTAAACAGTACTTCTCTCATGCAACTGGTAAGATTCTACTCGTCCTTAGGAATTCCCCTTAGATGTGACCTCCTCTGTGAAGCCTTTTCTTATTCTCATAGTTAATAATTACTTCCTCAATACTTGATTTATATGTCTAAAATACTTATTATATTGTATAGATGTTATTTCTTTGCAAGATGTCTCTACAATTAGACTATGAGTTCTCAAAGGGCACTACTTTTTTCTGTCACTGTGTTTAGTAGAGTATTTGTCACTGACTAGATTTTCAGTAAATTTTGAATAACCTTCTGGTAGATGGCATACAATTTAAAAATAATTTAAAAACTTGATATTTGCCTAGGGATTTCTTGATAGCAACCAATCATCTTATTCATTCATTTATTATTCTGGAGCATGTGCTATGTGTATAGAAAGCTGATATTTGCTATGAAAGAAATAAAATGAAGTTTAAATTTATTTCTTATTGTTCAAGATCTCACAGTGTCATTAGCTATCAATAAATCCACATGCAAATGTAATAGGTTATCTGTTCTGTTTAAGGGCTAAAATAATGCACAGACATTAAATGCTAAAGGAGATCAGAAAAGATATAGAATTATAGGGTAGAGCTTGCATAATCCACATGGGCCAGATATATGCATAGACCTTAGTAGAAGATGAAATCTACTGGAAATGGGCAAGGCTAAAGTAACTAACTGGATATAGGACCAAGCGTCATAAAAGAAGAATGGCAACATCAGTCAAAATGCCCAGGGGGCTTCCCTGGTGGCGCAGTGGTTGAGAATCTGCCTGCCAATGCAGGGGACATGGGTTCGAGCCCTGGTCTGGGAAGATCCCACATGCCGCGGAGCAACTAGGCCCGTGAGCCACAATTACTGAGCCTGCGCATCTGGAGCCTGTGCTCCGCAACAAGAGAGGCCACGATAGTGAGAGGCCCGCGCGCCACGATGAAGAGTGGCCCCCACTTGCCACAGCTGGAGAAAGCCCTCGCACAGAAATGAAGACCCAACACAGCCATAAATAAATAAATAAATAAATAAAATTTAAAAAAAAATGCCCAAAAGGTCATAGTAGAATCATAATCCTGCTTGGTGGGCACTCAAGAATTCAATATGGTGGGTCAGCCATGGTCAAAGGAATCTCTAGCTCATAATTTTTTCACAAGGTATGGCCAATTGACCTACATGTATCAAAGTCACTAGTTGAGTTTATTTAAACTGCAGAGGCCTAGGCCCAATTTCAGACCTTTGAATTAGAATCCTTAGGAAATTAGAATTTGCTTGTAGTTTTATTTGCTTGTGTATTAGTTTTCTATTGTTATATAGCAAGTTACCTCAAAAATAGCACCTTAAAACATCATTCATTTATTATCTCACATTTTCCATAGGTCAGAAGTCTGGGCATGGCCTGTTTGCAAAATGTTAAATGAGGCTGCTCTCTCATCTGTGGCTCAGGGTCCTCTTCTAAATTCATTCAAGTTGTGGACAGAACTCAGTTTCTTATGGTTGTAAGACTGAGATTCTCATTCTCTTGCTGGCTGTTGACCAGGGGCAACTCTCAGCTCCCAGAGGTTGCTCCAAGTCCTTGCTGTTGGGGCCCTTTCATCTTCAAGTCAGCAACAGCACATTAAATTCTTCTGGTGCTTTGAATCTCTGGTTTCCTCTTCTACAACCAGCCAGCTAAAAATTTCAGCTTTTTTTTTTTTTAATGAAAAATATAAAAGCAATTTATTCATGAAAAGAGAAATAAGCCTCACAGGGTGTTCTAGTTTATCTACTTGTATGTCTTAAAAAAAATACATATACAGATTTCTAACAGAATATTAATAGAGTATAATTAATAGTTGATATTAACAGAGTTAATTAACAGCATTGTAATATAGACTTTGATTTACGATATATCAACATTGGTTTAAAAAATCACTTATGTCAACAAAGTGAAGAAACCAGAACAAGTTGTATCAACATTAAAAATCATAACAGAAAAATATAACATTTTTTTGTTTATTGACTTACTCCATTTCACAGAACTACCAAAATATCAGTGATCTCAAAATATGTAAATGCAATTAAAATATCTAGTAAAATATCCAGCATTTTATCCAGTAAAGGTCAGAGTAGGGAAGTAACTGAGGTCAGGATATTTATTTTCCCATTTCTCTGCTCACTGATTTGCAGTGGGTTGACTGTCTCCCTATACAGAAGTCATAGTTCCATTAACAGAACCCTCATACGATCTATACCATCTTTATGTTTTGGAAACTGATCTTTTAAAACTTTCTGCTTTTAAAGGGTTTATATGATTAAGACAGACCCCCCAGATGTTCTCTGTATTTTAAGGTCAACTGATTTGCGACTTTATTCACAACTTCAAAATCCCTTCACTGTAGTACCTATATTAGTCTTTATTTGAATATCACGGACCAGGAATCTTGTGGAGAGCATATCAGAATTTTGCTTCCCACAGTTTGTTTTTAAAGTAATACATGCATATGACAAAGACATTCAAAAAGTATAGAAGGGAATGTACTGTGAAAAGTAAATCTCCCTCCCATACCTGATCCTGAGTTTCCCAGCTCTTTTCTCCATAGTCATCTGTTGAGATCAGTTTCTTCTGAATCATTCCAGATCTAGTCTTGTCAAAAATCTTGTGTTTTTTTTTCTCTACACTCATTAAAGTGTACTATACATATTATTATGCACTTAGATTTTTTTCCACTTGACAATGTATCTTGAAGCTCTTTAAACATCAGTACATCTAGACCCACTTTATTCTTTATACTGGCCATGTATGCACATTTTGTGAAATGTTCTTCTAACCAGACTCCTCCCCCACTCACCCATGGCTCACTTTCTCACTTCACTCAGCTCACTGTTTAATTTCAACTTTTTGAGAGTCTTTTTCTGATCACCCAATAACAAGTAGTTACACTCTCATCATAGCACACTATTTAATTGTCCTCAACCTTTACTATTTGAAATAATCTTGTTCATTTATCTGTTTACTTGTTTTTGTCTATTTTCCCACCATACAAATAGAAGGTAACCTTAATGAGAACAGAGATCTCATCTATCACTGCTTTATCGTTAGCTCCTGAAATAGTGTTTGGCACATGGCAGATGTGTTATAATTCTTTGCTAAGTATGTAATTCCATTATATTAATTCCATATTTCATTCAGCTAATAATTCGTTTAGTTTGTTCGCTACTATAATGCTGAAATGAAAATCAATGTTCATTGTTCCTGTATTTGTGAATGTAGCTGTAAGATATATCTGTAGAAGTGTAATTATTAGGTAAAATTATATATGCACTTATTATTTTGATAAGTATTCCCAAATTACCCAACATAAGTGTTTTTTTTTGTTTTATTTTTAAACTTTGGGTTTATTTATTTATTTATTTATTTATGGCTGTGTTGGGTCTTCATTTCTGTGCAAGGGCTTTCTCTAGTTGCGGAAAGTGGGGGCCACTCTTCATCGCGGTGCGTGGGCCTCTCATTATCGCGGCCTCCCTTGTTGCGGAGCACAGGCTCCACACGCGCAGTCTCAGTAATTGTGGCTCACGGTCCTAGTTGCTCCACAGCATGTGGGATCTTTGCAGACCAGGGCTCGAACCCATGTCCCCTGCATTGGCAGGCAGATTCTCAACCACTGCGCCACCAGGGAAGCCCAAGTTTTTTTTTAATTAATGTGGACTCCCAATAAAAATGTAAGAGAAATATGTATTTCCTTCAAATCTTGCACAAAAAAATTTATTGTCAAGCTTTCAAAAGTTTATTTTCATGTTTATTGTTAAAATTAGGAGTGATACTGAATATTTTTTATGTTTATAGCAATTTTTTAGTTTATTGTTACTGTTATTTATCCATGTCATTTTCTATTTTCCTATTGAGATTTTTGGGTTTTCCCCCTATTGTATTGATTTCTAAGGGCTATTTGTACATAAAGGAAATGAACTTTTTGCCTGTCATATGTGTTGTTAATATTTCCCCCAGTTTGACTTTTATATTTTGACTTGCTTTATGATATAATTTGCTATATATTATTTTTTATAAAATTCATGTAGTAAACTACATGAATCATTTTATGTCTTCTGGACTTCTGTTTTGTATTTTGCTCAGGCAGTCTTTTCTCATCCCCAGAGTTTCTAAGAAAAACAATCTCATGCTTCTTACTCCTTGAATTTAACTATTTATTTTTGAAAATATATCTTTGATTTAAGGAATTATTTTTCAAATAATTTATCTTTTTTACTCTGATTTGAAGTTTCATCTCATCAGACACTTAATTTCTATATGTATTTGTATCCATAGCTGATCTCTCCTTTCTATTCCATGTATCTTTCTATGTATTCATGTGTCTGTACCAATATATTTAGAATACTGTAGCTTTATAATATGTTTTAATATCTGGTAGTTCCAATTGACCTCCACCTCTAATACTTTCCTTTTCCAGAATATTTCTACCTATTCTTGTATATTTATTTTCTCCACATGAATGATCACATTGAATTTATGCAGAGAACTAACTTCTTTACATTATTGAATCTTCCTCCCAAGAGCAAGGTACAGCATATGTTTTCTATTTTATTAGGCCCTCTTTTATTTACTTTTTTTTTTTTTAATATTTGGTAAAAAATAAAATTTATGTCTTGAATTTTTCTTGAAATTTAAGCATGGCTATCAAATGCTTCCTGATATTCCTGAAGCAATAATTTTATATATATATATATGTACACATACACATATATATATATATATATACACATATATATGTGTATATATATGTATACATATATATATATATATATATATATATACTTCCTTCTATGCTTCTATTCTTGCAAAATTAATAATTATCTCTTAGCAACCTGTGCTTTGAGCTCTTAAGCTCACTGGCTATTTGAGAAAGCATGTGACAGAGCTGAATCAAGCTGGCAGTCATTCACTAAATATCTGTGAATATAGTCAGCCAGTAAATCATCCATAAATATTTTCCTTTATTACAAAATCCCATGCTATTCTACAGAATTGTCTTATTGACAGTAAAAGTTCATACTTACCATGCTAATATCTTTATAAATTTGGTGATTAACCTCGCTATACTCAACAGAAGCGCTTTCAAACAGAATAATGCACTTAAGGGGACCTTTAAATGCTGGCTGTACATATTCTTATGATTTTCCTCCTTGAATATCAATAGTAGAAAATTTTGGGTTCTTTGATTAGCAAATGGATGTGTATCAACTTCTACCACTTTTCCCATGAGGCACTGGTTGCACATATGTCAATTGATTCTCTGATGACAATAAACGTTGCTGTTGCTATTGTTGTTGGTGGTGCTGTGTTTGTTTCATTCCTCTATGGCCGGTTTTATACTGTTTTGTAGCCTCTTTCAACTATGCCTGGGTCATTGGCTTGACCCAGAATTGATGGCTTCAGTTCTTGTACAGCTAGATTGAAAATCCCTGCAAATTCAAACCAGTTATCTTAATGAGTATGCTTTCAACTTCTCCATCCATATATGTTTTTGAACTCAGTGATTCCTGATTCAGCCTCAGAGTTTAACTGACAACCTTGGTAAAATTCCTGTAGGAGTCCAAGTCTGGGTCTTGTTCAGCAGACTTTCCCTTAAGCAGATCTCTTCCATTCCTGAAGAGCCTGTCTGGTATTTCCAGTTAATAGTGTTTTAAAATTTGCTTTCATGTGCAGGTTCTTTGAATTTTTAATATAGTTTATTGTAGGCATTTGAAATTGCTATTTTAAATAGTAGTTTCATTTTATTTATGTTAGAATTATTATTTTCAGAAGAGTGTTTTAAGTGTGCACTAAAGATTGAGAGCCAAGGCTTAGGAGTAGGGGATGGCTTTAGGAACAGAGTGCAGGTCCTGAATCTAAGATGAACTCAAGATCGAAATCAGTAAGTTGTGGTTCAGGGCCAGGCTTGAATCTAGCAGGAATATTGGAGTACATATAAGAAAACTCAGATCTTAGCTCATAGATGGCCTTACAGGAATTCATATATAATTGTATCTAAACCACCTGTCACATCGTGATTACTTGTATACCTATTTTTCTCTCTTACTAATTGTGAACTCCTTTAGGTTAAGGGTCACATCTAGTTTATCTCTGAGCCTCTAACGCAAAAATCCAGACATAGCCTGGCCATTGAATGAATTGTTTTCACTACTTATTTCTGCTGTGCTACCTTGTGACAACTACCCAATATTTCTTCCATGTGCTCTTCAATGTCAAGTGATACTGACTAGGTAATTCAGCTACTTCCAAAATATCTAAAACTTCACTGGAAAGGAAGTTGATGAACCATGATTTAGATGTATTGAGTTTGAGGTAATTGTAAGAGATTTAAGTATAAATGCCTTGGAGAAGTAGAGAGGAGAAGATCAAAACTGAAATCTTTTTCTATATAATTGTGATTGTCCCTGCAAATGGTTCCATAACATTGCCATGCCAAAAAGGATGGTTTAAAAAAATTTTGTACTGTGGAGTGTTACAGCAAGTGGCAATACTGACTTACCTCCTCAGTTGAATCAAACATATGTAAATGTCATCAGACTGTACATTTGCAATGCTATTACCATAGGGTTTTTTTTTTCATATTTAAGCAACTTTATTATTATTTTTTTAAAGTTATTTATTGGAGTATAGTTGATTTACAATGTTGTGTTAGTTTCAACTGTACAACAAAGTGAATCAGCTATGAGTATACATATATCCCTTTTTTTTTGTATTTCCTTCCCATTTAAGTCACCACAGAGCAATGAGTAGAGTTCCCTGTGCTATACAGTATGTTCTCATTAGTTATCTATCGCATACATAGTATCAATAATGTATATATTTCAATCCCAATCTCCCAATTCATCCCACCCCCTTTCCACCTTGGTATCCATACATTTGTTCTCTACATCTGTGTCTCTATTTCTACTTTCTAAATAAGATCGTCTATACCAATTTTTTCAGATTCCACATATATGTGTTAATATACAACATTTGTTTTCCTCTTTTTGACTTACTTCATTCCGTATGACAGTCTCTAGGTCCATCCATGTCTCTACAAATGACCCAAATTTGTTCCTTTTAATGGCTGAGTAATGTTCCATTGTATATATGGACCACATCTTCTTTATCCATTGCATTGTTGATAGACATTAAGGTTGTTTCCATGTCCTGGCTATTGTAAATAGAGCTGCAATGAACACTGGGGTGCATGAGACTTTTTGAATTATGGTTTTCTCTGGGTATATGCCCAGTAGTGGGATTGCTGGGTCACATGGTAGTTAAATTTTAATTTTTTTTAAGGAACCTCAATACTGTTCTCCATAGTGGCTGTATCAATTTACATTCCCACCAACAGTTTAAGAGGGTTCCCTGTTCTCCACACCCTCTCCAAAATTTATTGTTTGTAGATTTTTTGATGATGGCCATTCTGACCAGTGTGAGGTGATACCTCATTGTAGTATTGATTTGCATTTCTCTAATGATTAGAGATGTTGAGCATCTTTTCATGTGTTTGTTGGCCATCTCTCTATCTTTGCAGAAATGTCTATTTAGGTCATCTACCCATTTTTTGATTGGGTTGTTTGTTTTTTTGAAATTGAACTGCATGAACTGTGTGTATATTTTGGTGATTAATCCTTTGTCAATTGCTTCGTTTGCAAATATTTTCTCCCATTCTGAGGGTTGTTTTTTCATCTTGTTTATGGTTTCTTTTGCTGGGCAAAAAGTTTTAAATTTCCTTAGGTCCCATTTGTTTATTTTTGTTATTATTCTCATTACTCTAGGAGGTGGGTCAAAAAAATCTTGATGCAATTTATGTCAGTCTTCTGCCTATATTTTCCTCTAGGAGTTTTATAGTGTCTGGTCTTACGTTTAGGTATTTAATCTATTTTGAGTTTATTTTTTGTGTATGGTGTTAGGGAGTGTTCTAATTTCATACTTTTACATGTAGCTGTCCAATTTTCTCAGCGTCAGTTATTGAACAGGCTGTCTTTGCTCCATTGTAAACTCTGGCCTCCTTTGTCACAAATTAGGTGACCATAGGTGCGGGGGTTTATCTCTGGGCTTTCTGTCCTGTTCCATTGCTCTATATTTCTGTTTTTGCACCAGTACCATACCGTCTTGATTACTGTAGCTTTGTAGAATAGTCTAAGTCAGGGAACTTGATTCCTCCAGCTCCATTTTTTTCCTCTCAAGATTGCTTTTGCTATTCGAGGTCTTTTGTGTTTCCATACAAATTGTAAAATTTTTTGTTCTGCTTCTTTGAAAGCTGCCATTGGTAATATGAGAGTGATTACACTGAATCTGTGGATTGCTTTGGGTACTATAGTCATTTTCACATTATTGATTCTTCCAACCCAAGAACATGGTATATCTCTCCATCTGTTTGTGTCATCCTTGTTTTCTTTTATCAGTATCTTATAGTTTTCTGAGTACAGTTCTTTTGCCTCCTTTGGTAAGTTTATTCCTAGGTATTTCATTCATTTTGTTGCAAGGGTAAATGGGATTGTTTCCTTAATTTCTCTTTCTGATCTTTCTTTGTTAGTGTACAGAAATGCAAGAGATTCTTGTGTATTAATTTTGTATCCTGCGACTTCACTAAATTCATTGATTAGCTCTAGTAGTATTCTGGTGGCATCTTTAGGATTTTCTGTTTATAATATCATGTCAGCTGCAAACAGTGACAGTTCTACTTCTTTACCAATTTGGATTCTTTTATTTCTTTTTCTCCTCTGATTGCCATGGCTAAGACTTCCAAAACTATGTTGAATAATAGTGGTGATAGGGGGAAACCTTGTCTTCTTCCTGATTTTAGAGGAAATGCTTTCAGTTTTTCACCATTGAGAATAATGATTGCTGAGGGTTTGCCGTATATGGCGTTTATTATGTTGAGGTACGTTCCCTCTGTGCCCCCATTTTGAGAGTTTTTATTATAAATGGGTGTTGAATTTTGTTGAAAGCTTTTTTCTGCATCTATTGAGATGACAATATGGTTTTTATTCTTCAGTTTGTTAATATGGTGTACCACATTGATTGATTTTGCATATATTGAAGAATCCTTGCATCTCTGGGATAAATCCCACTTGATCATGGTGTATGATCCTTTTAGTGTATTGTTGGATTGGGTTTGTTAGTATTTTGTTGAGGATTTTTGTGTCTATGCTCATCAGTGATATTGGTCCGTAATTTTCATTGTTGATGATATCTTTGTCCGGTTTTGGTATCAGGGTGATGGTGGTCTTGTAGAACAAGTTTGGGAGTGTTCTTTCCTCTGAAATTTTTTGAAAGAATTTGAGAAGGATGGATGTTAGCTTTTCTATAAATGTTTGATAGAATTCACCTGTGAAGCCAGCTGGTCCTAGATTTTTGTCTGTTGGAAGATTTTTAATCACAGTTTCAACTTCATTACTTGTGATTGGTCTGTTCATATTTTCTATTTCTTCCTGGTTCAGTCTTGGAAGCTAGTACTTTTCTAAGAATTTGTCCATTTCTTCCGAGTTTTCCATTTTATTGGTCTATAGTTGTTTGTAGTAGTCTCTTATGATCCTTTGTATTTCTGCAGTGTCACTTGTAACTTCTCCTTTTTCATTTCTAATTTTATTGATTTGATTCCTCTCCCTTTTTTCTTGATGAATTTGTCTAAAGGTTATCAATTTTGTTTACGTTCTCAAAGAACCACCTTTTAGTTTTATTGATCCTTGCTACTTTTTTTTTCATTTCTATTTCATTTATTTCTGCTCTGATATTTATGATTTCTTCTAGTAACTTTGGGTTTTGTTTGTTCTTCTTTCTCTAGTTGGTTTAGGTGTAAGTTTAAGTTGTTTATTTGAGATTTTTCTTGTTTCTTGAGGTAGAATTTTATTGCTATAAACTTCCCTCTTAGAACTGCTTTGCTGCATCCCACAGGTTTCAGGTTATTGTGTTTTTGTTCTGATTTGTTTCTAGGTATTTTTTGATTTCCTCTTTGACTTCTTCAGTGATATCTTGGTTATTTAGTAGCAGATTGTTTAGCCTCCATGTGTTTGTATTTTTTACAGGTTTTTTTTGCCTGTAATTGCTTTCTTATCTCATAGCTTTGTGACCAGAAAAGATGTTTGATATGATTTCAATTTTCTTAACTTTATGGAGGAGTTATTTGTGATCGAAAATGTGAGCTTTCCTGAAGAATGATCCCTGTGCCCTTGAGAAAAAAGTGTATTCTGCTGCTTTCGGATTGAATGTCCTATAAATATCAGTTAAGTCTATCTGATCTAATGTGTCATTTAAGGCTTGTTTTTTCCTTATTAATTTCCTGTCTGGATGATCTATCCTTTGGTACAATTGGAGTGTTAAAGTCCCCCGCTATTATTGTGTAACTGTCAATTTCCCCTTTTATGGCTGTTAGCATTTGCCTTATTTATTGAGGTGCTCCTATGTTGGGTACATAAATATTTATAATTGTTATATTTTCTTCTTGGATTGATCCCTTGATCATTATGTAGTGTTCTTTTCTGTCTCTTGTAATAGTTTTTATTTTAAAGTCTATTTTGTCTGATATGAGAATTGCTACTCCAGCTTTCTTTTGATTGCCATTTGCATGGAATATCATTTTCCATCCCCTCACTTTCAGTCAGTATGTGTCCCTAGGTCTGAAGTGGGTCTCTTGTAGACAACATATATGTGGTTCTTGTTTTTGTAGCCATTCAGCCAGTCTGTGTCTTTTGGTTGGAGCATTTAATCCATTTACATTTAAGGCATTATCGATATGTATGTTCCTATTACCATTTTCTTAATTGTTTTGGGTTTGTTTTCGTAGATCTTTTTCTTCTCTGTGTTTCCGGCCTACAGAAATTCTTTTAGCATGTGTTGCAAAGCTGGTCTTGTGGTGCTGAATTATCTTAGCTTTTCCTTGTCTGTAAAGCTTTTGATTTCTCTTTCAAATCTGAATGAGATCCTTGCTGGGTAAAGGAATCTTGGTTGTAGGTTTTTCCCTTTCATCACTTTAAATATATCCTGCCACTCCCTTCTGGCCTGCAGAGTTTCTGCTGAAAGATTGGGTGATATCCTTATGGGGACTCGCTTGTATGTTATTTGTTGCTTTTCCCTCATTGCTTTTAATATTTTTTCTTTGTATTTAATTTTGTTAGTTTGATTAATATGTTTCTTGGCATGTTTTTCCTTGTGTTTATCTTGTATGTGACTCTCTGTGCTTCCTGGGCTTGATTGATTATTTCCTTTCCCATGTTAGGGAAGTTTTCTACTATCATCTCTTCAAATATTTTCTCAGACCCTTTCTCTTTCTCTTCTTCTTCTGGGAACCCTATAATTCGAATGTTGGTGCGTTTAATGTTGTCCCAGATATCTCTGAGACTGTCCTCAATTCTTTTCATTCTTTTTTATTTTTCTTCTCCATGGCAGTTATTTCCACCATTCTATCTTCCAGCTCACTTATCCCTTTTTCTGCCTGTTATTCTGCTATTGATTCCTTCTAGTGTTTTTTTTTAAATTTCATTTATTGTGTTGTTCATTGCTGTTTGTTCTTTAGTTCTTCTAGGTCCTAGTTAAATGTTTCTTATTTTCTCCATTGTATTTCTGAGATTTATTTGGTCTTGTGGGTTTTTACCTTACTCCTTTGTCTGCAACATATTTCTCTGTGATCTAATTTTGTCTATCTTACTGTGTTTGAGGTCTCCTTTTGGCAGGCTGCAGGGTTGTAGTTCCTCTTGCTTCTGTTTTCTGCCCCCATGGGGTGTGTTTGGTCCATTGATTTGTGTAGCCTTCCTGGTGGGAGGGACTGGTTCCTGCGTTCTGGTGGGTGGAGCTAGATATTTTCCCTCTGATGGGAGGGCCACGTCAGGTGGTGTGTTTTGGGGTGTCCGTGGTGTTAGTATGACTTTAGGCAGCCTATCTCCTGATGGGTGGGTTTGTGTTCCTGTCTTCCTTGTTGTTTGGAACAACAACAGGAGACTGGAGACTGCAGGCATTTGGGTGGAACCAGGTCTTGGAGTTGAGATGGAGACCTCTGGGTGAGCTCTTGATGAATAATATTCCTTAGGGCCGGGAATTCTCTGGTGTTCCAGTGTCCTGGACTTGGCGCTCCCACCCCAGAGGCTCAAGACTGATGCCTGTCCTGGGATCCAAAACCCCACAAGCCACACGGCTCAGTAAAAAAGTGGAAAAAAAAAGAAAAGAAAAAAGGAAAAGAAAGAAAAAGGGCGGGAAGAAAACAAATGAAAACAAAAAGACAAACAAGACCCAAGACAAATAGCAAAGACAAAAACAAGCAAACAGCAATAGCAACAATTAAAAAGAAATGAACAGACAAACAAAACCCCAGACAAATGGTAAAAGCAAAACGAAAAAAAAAAATCCAAAGAAACAGACACACACAAAGTAAGAAACAAAAACAAAATCAGAGACAACAAAAAACAAGAGAGCAACCAGACATACAAAGAATCCCAAAACGAAATCAAACAAAATCAAAACTAACAAAAACAGAAAAACAAAATGAAAGCAGAATGCAAACTGAAGGAAAAAGCAAAGAAAACAAAACAAACACATGCAAATAATGGGAAAAAAATGATAAAAAAAGAAGAGCAAATAGAACAAAGAAAAAAGGTAAAAACAAAATAGAACAAAGGAAAGAAAAAAACAAGGAAAAAACACAGAAGAAGAAGAAAGTAACACAGAAATAGAAATATACAAAAATTAAAAAATATATTGAAAAATTAAAATAAATAAATAAAAATAAAAGTAAAAACAGATTAAAAAAACAACAGAACAAAACAAAACATTAAAAAAATAGTAATAATTATATTTTCCTGGGGTCTCATCTGTCAGTGTCCTTGCCCCCACTGTGAGTTACAGACAACCTCTGCCTCCCTAGGAGGCCCTCCAAAATCTCTAGGTAAGTCTCTGGTCCCTCTATGGGCACTGTGGGGGCAGCTCAGACTCTGATCTGGTCCAACTCCCACGTGTACTTGTCCCCAAAGTCCACGGCTGCTAGAGCTAGATTGTTTTCAGTTGTGGGAACGTTTGCTGTCCATTCAGATATTCCGTAGATGCAGGGTTTGCCAAGCTGATTGAGGGGGTTTAATCTGCAGTTTGTGCAGCTTCACAGAAAGATTTTTGTTCCTCTTCCTTAGTCACCCTGCCCCTGGGGCTCAGCTGTGGTTTTATCCCCACCTCTGTGTGTGGGCCACTCACTGGAGTCTGCTCCCAAGGCTGCCCTGGAGCAATTGAGTCTGCCCTGGTGAAGACAGGACATGGAGGTGGCACGACTGCCTGGGTCGCAGGTCCCTGGCAGTGACAAGTGCACAGGAAAGCTGGGAGCCACAGATGGGATAGATTTGGCTTTAGGAGGAGCCTTTCCTAGTTTCTGGCAGCTGGCACAAGATAGTCAGCCCTGGTGAGGGCTTTTTCTAGTGCCTGGTGGGGCAGAGGGAAAGCACGTGAGGAGAGAGAGGCTACAGTGGTGGCTCCACCTCCTGTGCATCACTCAACTGTGGCACCTTGCTTCTATGGCAGTCTCTGTTTCCTCCACAAGCATTCCCGGTTGTGGATTACCTCCCTCCCTTCCCCTCAGACTGTCTCCTCGCAGCCAACAGCAGTCCTCCCCCTGAGTTTGCTCTCCAATCCCCATGTTCCAGCTCTCAGTCCCCGTGTGCACTGCAGACACACATCCAGGCTGGGGCATGCAAGGCTGTGGCATGCACCATTTGTGTAGGTCTCACTCTGTCCTGTCTGCCACAGACCATCCATTTCACCCTCCTCTGACAGCCTCAGATGCTCCCCTTCTGTTCCAACTGATTTCCCTGTTGGTGAGGGGGCTTCCTTGGATGCAGGAACCTCTCCTCTGCTTTGGCTCCCTATCAGGGGCACAGATCCTGTCCCATTTCCTCTCCTCTTCTTTTTCCTTTCTTTCTTTCATCCTACCTGGTTATGTGGAGATCTTTCTTGTCCTTTCTGGTGTCCAAGGGCTTCTGCTAGTGTTCAGTCAGTGTTCTGTGAGAACTGTTCCATCTGTAGATGTATTCTTGATGCATTTGTGGAGAGAGATGGACTCCAAGTCCTCCTACTCCTCTGCCATCTTGGGTTTTTCTACCATAGGTATTAAAATTTTAAAATACACTGCAGGTCACGGCCAAACAAAATTTTATTTTTCATTTTATCTGAGAGTCTGTTTCAGGTTGACTAAAATTATAATAAACTTCATTAGGCACTGATAGTTACCATTAAATATTGTTACCTGATATTCCTGAAAAGATTTCTTCCTTAATAAACTAACAAAAATGTCTTTCCTAATTCAAACTTTATTAAGCTTGTATCCCAGATATGTTCTTTAATGGTATAGACTAGTTTTTTTTTCTCTATGACCATTCTGTAACGTGCCTTTGGTGAGTCTACAGAGATGCACTTCACCTAAGTGTTCAACCAGTTCTTAAATGAACATTTTTTGAATATAGTAATTATAAACTTAGAAAGTGGTAAGCCTGCATGATGGATATATGAGCTATAAGTAAAAATGCTGTGAAGGTGTTTCCTAATCTTTAATTCCAATAAAAAATTTAGATCATATATAACTAATGCCATAAATAATTAATGACAGAAAGTTTTAGTAAAGGGGATGTTATTACTGGTGTAGAGTTTGGTGCTTTTTGACCACCTAGAGGGGTAGGATAGGAAGGGTGGGAGGGAGATGCAAGAGGGAGGGGATATGGGGATATATGTATATGTATAGCTGATTCACTTTGTTATACAGCAGAAACTAATACACCATTGTAAAGCAATTATACTCCAAAAAAATGTTAAAAAAAAATAGTCCCCACCATATTGGGTCATTAAATTAGGCATTACAGTCTTGAACTTTTCTTACTTTACTTTAGTTGTACACCCATATCATTCAAAAATTTGTTTAAAAGTAGCATGACTTTATGACACTTCATCTTTTTCCAAAATGTGTTGTCTTTGTTATGCTTAGATTTCAGTAACTAATGAAAAAGTAAAGTAAATAATCTGATTATAAGTAAGTATTTGCAAAGATTATTTTTAAAAAAGTACTGGTATAGAACAATGGAAAGTCCATTCTATCCCTGTGGAAGGTCTTTCTTGGCAATTAAAATATTTTTTTAATAATTTTCACTATAGCCTACTTTACTGAAGATCAACCCTGACTTCAACAGTTATCTAATCTAAAACTGGACATTTGAGTCAGGATTGCATAATGGTTAAATGGTATATGAGTTCTGAAGGAAGATGAATCTGGGTTTTGAATTGAGGCATCATTGTTTACTAGTTATGTGGCCTTCTGCAAGTCATTTAATCCTTCTGAGTTTCTATTTCTGGTATTGTAAAATGAGGACAATTATTGGACCTTTTGTTATGGAGAGAAATGAAATAATGCAAGTAAAGTCTTTGGAATGGTTCTGGCATATAGTAAACAATAAATTGTAATATTATACAATTATTACAATGAAATCCCCACAGATGTTTTCAACTCTGTTTTTATTGTTTTGATACTCTATAATTTGATCACATCAAAAACTTAAAAACTCTTGAAAATATCCTATATTAAAATGAATCCCATTGGCATTGTAGAGCACCAGTAACACATAAATAAGGCTGGCTACAGTGGAAGACAATACACATTTTAAACTGTTTTAAAAAGCCAGGAATTACTTACATATGACACATATGTAATTTGAACTTGCTGGAAAAATTCTAGCTTTAATTAGCTTTTCAGCAGCTTCTAAACAGATATACATTTTACTTTTTATTAAAAATGAAAATGATTCATTCAACTTTTAATTGAAAGTGAGAGTTGACACAGACATGGTAACAGTGAAAGTGGTAATTAAATGGCAGCTACTTTAATATTCAATGCTCTACAGATTGGAAGGCAGGAGAAAGGAGCACCAAGGCACAGATCTCATTGAAAACATGCTAGTATCCAAGGCCAGTCTCTGCTATTTCACTTACGGTAACTTGTCAATAGCTGTAAGAGAAAGGAGAATGACTTGCAACATATTGGTAATGATAACCAGTTGTTCCTGGTGCATTCAAGAAGTGATTATAACATTTTACAAATGTGTAAAAATTAAAAAAAGATACATGGATATATATTTTTTCAAAGAACAGCATGGCTTAATTAGAGAAAAAAGTATAGCATGTTCATGTAAGAATTACCAGCAGCTGAATTTTTTCAGCTCAGTTAAATATGTAATTTTGTATTTTGAAAATTCAATTAGGAAAAAACAAAATGAAATCATGCACAGAGATATTATTTCTACTCTATCATCATGAAATCTAGAGTTGTGAACACTCTAGATTCAGTTGAACATATGGCTATTCAATGACAAACTCACTGTATGATATGCTAATCTCAGGAGAAGTTAAGACACTCAATTTACTACAGTCTTTCTTAGAATATTTTCATGTGGAGAATACCCAAAATATTTTCATACAAGTACTCCTGCTTGATTTTGGAATGTATGTTTTCTAGTTATCCTATTATCTATGTCCCACAATAGTCTGCTCCCAGGGCAGGAAATTTACATGGAACTTGTCACTGTCATATGTGCTTATCAATTTTCTTTACCCTTCCTTCCTTTCTGTGATCACTAGTCTTATTCTACTCTTTTCCCTCTTCTATTTATCATAGAAACACATAAAATTAGAGCTGGAAAGTTGTTTGAGATCATTAGATACAACTACATCATTTTACAGATTAAAAAGAATGGTAAAAACACTTAACTCAACGTTACAAGATAAGTTGAAGGCAAAGTCAGGCTTTGGACCCATATCTACAAACATCAATGTTTTTTGACATACAGTTTTCAACTATAGCTTGAGCCTTCTAGAATCACTTGATGATAATATACAGGCTTCAGATACTGTTTTTAGTTCTTCATTCATTTGGGCACTCAGCAAATATTCATTGAGTACTATGTATTAATGTGGGGAGGGAGGATACATAGTGAACAAAAGCAGATATTAAACATGGTCCCTGCCTCCAGGAAGGCTACAGTCTAGTGAGGGTGGCAAACATTTACTAAGTTATATATACACTCATATAAAATTAAGCCTGCAAAGATCCTAAGAGAGTCATCGTGCTATGAAAGTGTGTAAAAAATAGAACCTAACCTATGGGACATGTATAAGGGAAAGTGTCAGGTATGGATTCCTTGAGGATGAACTGAGATTGAGCTGAGAGCAAATAACTGAAAGCATTCAAAAGGTAGAAAGGGAGGAGAAGGGGAAGGAAAGAACATTCAAGGTAGCAAGCAGCATATGTGATAGCCCTGTGCAGGAGAGAGCACAGGGTACTGAGAGATGTCTACTGTGATCATGAGAGAGAGAGAGAGAAGAAATATTGTACACCCCTAGCTGCAGGATTGGGAAGGTCGGACTATTTAGGGCCAGCTTTCTGATATTGATACTATGTATAAAATAGATAACTAATGAGAACCTACTGTACAGCACAGGGAACTCTACTCAGTGCTCTCTGGTGACCTAAATGGGAAGGAAATCCAAAAAAGAGAGGATATATATATACGTACAGCTGATTCACTTTGTTGTATAGTAGAAACTAACACAACATTATCCAGCAACTATACTCCAATAAAAATTAAAACAAAAAAAGAAACCAAAAGATAAATGCTAGTCCTCACTGATCTGTGGTAGACAATTCTTTTCAAATAAGTACCATCCATTTAAATGGTGTGACAAAAATATGGGGAGTAAGGAAAAGAAGAAATATCAATAATGGAAAGGGGAATTAAAGGAGTGCAAAACAAATTAAATAGCTTATGAGTAATTTACCTAATGAAAAATACAGTTAGTTGCCAATTTAACTAATTTTCACCTCTTTTCCACCAGACTACATACACAGGCATATGAAAAAGGAGTTTTTTTGAGGGGGAGGCTGTAACATGCTAAATTTTGTGTGCCTGAAAGCTTAGTTTATTCAGTGGCAAAATGCCTGGACCAGTATAGTCAATTCAGAAATATTTTAATACTTTAATAACTAGGGGGCTTCCCTGGTGGTTCAGCGGTTAAGAATCTGCCTGCCAATGCATGGGATACGGGTTCGAGCCTTGGTCTGGGAAGGTCCCACATGACGAGGAGCAACTAAGCCCATGCACCACAACTACTGAGCCCACTTGCCACAACTATTGAAACCCACACGCCTAGAGCCCGTGCTCCACAACAAGAGAAGCCACCACAATGAGAAGCCCACGCACTGCAACGAAGAGTAGTCCCCGCTCGCCGCAACTAAAGAAAGCCCGCATGCAGCAATGAAGACCCAATGCAGCCAAAAATAAATAAACAAAATAAATACTTTAAAAAAATAAAATAACTAGGGACTATTATCATATATCCGTAATAAGCACTGTTCTGTATAGTGAGGAAAGCAAGGTCACTGCCTAAGTATCATGTATTAGGTAGAATGGAGTAGGAAGTGTAATGTGCAATTTGGGGAAGGGAATATCATAGAATAAAATCTGTCTTCTGCTTACAGAATTAGTATAGGTAGTTCTCTATTTTTGTGAGCATAAATGTACTTTATTAAATCCTAGCTTAATCTAAACCATTGATAAATTTGGACTAGCTGTATTACAGAATACATCTCAGAAAACTTCAAAAGAGATTTAAACTAGAGTATGATCTCAATAGGAAAAATCTGTGCATAGAGAAAAGAATAACTGGCTGGAACTGCACCAAAATGTTATAGAGTGATTATTTCTAAGTGATGATATTTTAGGAATTTTTTTCTTTTCTGTACTTATTCATATTTCCAAATTTTTACATAAGCATATTTTTCACATAACCTTCATTTCCTTTTACAAAGTTATTCACATTTAAAGAAAATATAGAGTAGCAAAATGAAAAAAACAAAAATAACCCAGAGATAACTAATTTTAACATGTACTGTATTTCTTTGTGGTTAAATTAAAAAAAAAACATTTATATGAGTATGTTTTAGCAAAAATGGAACTGTGATATACATACTATTTTGTAACTCCCTTTCACTTAATATGTTGTGAATATCCTTCTGTGCCCTTACTTTTCTACTCATTCTCCTTAATGGTTGTAAATATTCTGTTGTATGAGTATGGCTTTTCCCCAAAATTATTTTTTTAAATAAGACAAAGATTTCAAACAGTATAGGAAAACTACATATTAATGCTTGTACAAATCAAGATTTTTTGACATCATTTAGGAAGGACATCATATATTTTGTCTCTTTCCTATGCCTTTCTCTACACATACGATATTCACTCACACTTTAACAACTCATCAAATATATAGATTGACTGTGTCTCAAGTTCAGCTCCAATGGTACAGATTCCAAACCTGATTTACATGTGGTAGTATTTAAGATCTATCATTGAGAGAAGAGGGTATTGTGCAATTTCTTTACAATAGGGGCATGTTTCATGTATTTAAAATATATGGCAATATTTGAAGAAACAAAGCACACAGTCCTAAGGAGACCTCTTTTAGAAATCTCATTTTGTTCTGAGGTAAAGTAAACCTGACTAACAGATGTTTGGGGGTTTCAAACCCTCAAATAAAGGTCTTTTACCTATTCTTAAAATTTGCCAGGTCTAAACCTTGCAGATAAGTGCTAAATTAACTGGTAATGAAGTTGGTAGTGGAGGTTGGGGTGGTGTAGGAGCTGAGTTTCTGAGAAATACATGAGAGAACCCCACATTTCTGTTATATACCAACAAATAGTATGTGGAGTATAAAAGAAGGGGAAGAGACAATGGGCAGTTGTGGTTTTCTTACTGCAATTTGAGGTTGGAAGTTGGAGAGACCAAATGTGATTTTGATGCTAAAAGTCGTTCCAACTGGCTTGGTATATATACAAATGACAGTACACTTCAGATTTCTTCATTAAAAAAGTACTGCTGGGCTTCCCTGGTGGCGCAGTGGTTGGGAGTCCACCTGCTGGTGCAGGGGACAAGGGTTCGAGCCCTGGTCCAGGAGGATCCCACATGCCGCAGGGCAACTGGGCCCGTGCGCCACGACTGCTGAGCCTGCGCTCTAGAGCCCCCTAGCCACGACAGCTGAGCCCGTGTGCCACGGCTACTGAAGCCCGCACATGTAGAGCCCAAGCTCTGCAGCGGGAGAGGCCACCTCGGTGAGAGCCCCGTGCACCTCGGTGAGGAGTGGCCCCCGCTCGCCGCGGCTGGAGAAAGCCCGCGCGCAGCAAAAAAGACCCAAAGCAGCCAAAAATAAATAATAAATAAATAATTAAATTTAAAAGAAAAAGTACTATTGTAGCCTGTCTGTTGAATCTAGGAAATTTTTTTTATTTTTCTTTGATATAAAGCAAAGTGTTTACTGGTACATAATCCAAAAATATTAACCTAGATTAGATGACTATAAAATCTATTAAATATCAAATGCTATGTATATCAGCTGAACAGTTGTTTCATTTTACATTGATTATTTGCTATTTTTATTTTCCTAAATTTGGTGATTAAATAAAAATACACAGCCAGAGCTGATTAAATAAGAGTTAACACTTTTATTTATGAACTTAGATTAATTTCAAAGTCTTAGTTATAATTTTGAATGAATTTCCCTTTAACAACACAATTGCATTCCATTCAAAAGGGAAAAGTATTCTCTGAAAGGCAATTGATCTATTTGAAGAATTATGGTTCCTTTGAATCTGTGGGTGCATCATGGTGTTTCTTTGATTCTTTTGATTGTACTCTTTCCAAAAACAGCTAAGCCAAATTGATGAAGGAAAAAGATGCTTTTTGTTCCTCTACAACCCCATCATAAGAGAAACAGTCAGAAATTAGACTTAATAGCTCATAATGGAGGCTAAAAATATAATTAGCACTTACATGAATGACTGCTTTGGAAGTACTGGTCAAACTCTGTAGAGTGGCCAGATATGCGATTACCATGTTGGTTTGGTTTTCAAACATAGATTAGACAATAGTCCAGATTAAAAAGGTGATTCATATGAGAATTTACTGAGGGATAGAACTTCTGGGGCTGGAAAGAATCAGAGGCAGTGTTTTACAAAGTGTGGTGTTTAGGCCACCTGCATGAGGGAAATTGAATGAGGTTTTATTTATTTACTTACTTTTTGTTTCTTTTATTTTCATCGTGGTAAGAACACTTAACATGAGATTTACCTTCACAAATATTTAAGTGCACAATAGAGTATTGTTAACTATAGACACCATGCTGTACATCAGATGTAGTAGAAACTTTATACCTATTGAACAGCAACATCCTATTTCCACCCAACTTCCAGCCCCTTGCACCTACCGTTCTACTCTCTGTTTCTGGGAGTTAAACTACATTAGATACCTCACAAAAGTGGAATATTTGTCCTTCCATGACTGACTTATTTCACTTAGCATAAAATCCTCCAGGTTCATCCTTATTGTTGCATATGGTAGGATTTCTTTCTTTGTTTTCAAGGTTGAATAGTATTCCACTGTATGAATACCATTTTGTTTCAGGAGTCCGTGAGGTGAGACAGAACCCGTGATTTGGGCAGTGTACCAAAAGGCTGGGGACTTAGACATTTTACTCTCTTTTCTCCCCACGCCTATCCCCCAAGGGAGAAGTCACTGACTAAGAGATGTCTCTCACTCTGAGCAATGCTAGCTTGAGGGAAGGGTTGACATGGGTAAGGCAAAATTGCTCTTACCTGTTTCAATGTGGTTGTTCTTGCTTTATGTGTTTATCTGGGATAATGCAACTTCTTAACTCTATTCAGGCCTTCTTATAAAGGTATTTTGGTCTTTTTAGTCTACATGTTATTGTTTAATTAGTGTTTCTGTGGGGAAACAGGGCTGGGACTTGCTAATCGTGACAAGATTCTGCTATCTTGCTGATGTCATCCTTGGGATGCTTTTAAAAATGCAGAATAATAGGTCTCTCCCCAGACCTAGTGACCAGGGGACCACTGTGGACTTGGCCGGGAAAATGCATTTTAATAAAGAGGTACAAAGTGCTTCATAGTCTGACGCTGGCTGGATGGGGGCAAACAGTGTAGGTATGATTTTTAGATGGACCTGGACAAAATCCCAGCTCCCTCACATCCTAGCTGTACCATGCTGCACATCCCTTCTGTGTACTATGCTCCTCCTTGCTCTGATATATCCCCTCTTGTTCCTCTTCTATGTAACTGTCCTCTACCTGTTCAAGCTCAGCTAGTTTCCTGTTATCCTCTTTCCCTTAGCAACAAGAGACCCCTCAGTGTGTATTATTACCCCCAGCCCCCCAACTTCCCCTGTCTTCTGAACCTGTGCAGGGTAGTTATCCAATTGGCATTCATCTTGTCACTTCTTCCCCCACCTATCTTCCAACCTCAGCTTCCTAACCAACATGACCTCTGGTCTTTCTCCCTGGTTATGGTTGTCATCAGGTAGGCACTCACTGCTCTGACCTTTCAGAGGCATCATACTGGGTATTATGTAAATTCCCCAACTTCCAGTCCTGGTTGTAACTGGAACTAAATAGGAACAGAAGGTCAATGCAAGACTTGAGTGCTAACCTGATAACCCTCCCTGCAGCAGCATACATGGCTGTCCCATTCCATCTCCCCATGTGCCCTGGATTCCCAGTACCAATGCCTGTCCACCTCCTGTCCCATAGCAGCAGGAGAGATCACATCTTGTAGGAGTGGATGACATGGGTCACAGATGCCTTCACTGGAGGCTGATGTAAGCCTAGCCTTAGAGGGAAGGCAGAATTTCCATAGACAGAGATGGAGGGACCAGACATTGCCAAAAGAGGCAACAACAGGATTGAAGGCATGTCCTGGGGACCAGTATAGTGCTAGAAATGCTAATAACATTATCTCATTATTTCTCCAAGTGTTGCCCTTGCAACAGTTGATTGGAATTACCAGTAGTGCTTATTAAAAATTCATATTACTGCACCTTACTTCAAATCTACTGCCCCAGAATCCCGAAGGTTGGGTTCAGAGAATCTACCTTTTCACAAGCTTTCTATATAATTAAATGGAACTATAAATTTTGGGATCACAGGACTTGAGGAGAACTTCTAAACAATGCAGGTTTACACTCCTTTGGATGTAAGACAGAAATCGTACAATCTATTAAAACAGAAACAATTTATTAAAATAAAATTTTTTTTAACTAGGTATAAAGTTAACTTAGTAAAAAAAAGGCCTAAGAGGGAGCTCAAATGAAGCAACTGCATAAAGTAGTTACTACCCTTGGGGCTGTAGGAACAAAGGGATGATATTAGAATTATTAAAACTTAGAGAAGGAGCACTGTGCAGCTGAAAGTCAGACTGCTGAGGAGAGAACAGTCCTTGGCTGGTGCTGGTTTCTCTGAACTCTAAGGAGAACCTTATGCAATTGGGACATCTGGGGAAAAGATACCTGTTGGCTGTTGCTAATGTCTTCAAGAGGGGATGATGAATCTGGCTTTGCAAATAATAAAATTTTGCACACAGGATTCAGCAGCTACTACAGGTAATAATGTTGTTTCTAAGGTGACGTGTGGCTGTGGCTCCGTGCTATAGGAACCTCAAGCCAACTGGAAACTGAATGGAATAAACCTTGCAATTTCCCTCTAATGCAGCCTACCAGAAGACTTTAATAAGGAGTCAACTGGTAAAGTAAAATTCAACACACAGAGTACCAGTTCCAGCAACACAAAATGGAGAGAAGGCTGTGGGGCTAACAGACAATAGCTTGATAACTGGTTCAAAGTCAAACCAAGAAATAATAATTTTCCCATCTGTATTTGTGGAAAACTCATGAAGCAATTTTCTCTTTCTCTCTCTTCTCTCCCTTCTTCACTTCCTCCTTCCCTTCCTTCCTCCCTCCCCCCCACCCTTCTCTTTTTGTCAGGCTCACACTTTACCTCGGTTCTGGATTACCTTATAATTCTTATGGTTTTACATCAAGTTGAACAAGGAAATTGGCTGGATGTTCTATTCATAGTTGCAGAAATGTCATTGTGAGAACATGAATAAGGAGTCAGGAGGAGGTGGTGTCCAGTCAAAGCAGAGCCATTAGTCAGAGGACAAGACTTAAATTCAAGGGTTGGAAAAAGAATCAGACAAGTCCCACTCTTCATTGTTGAAAGTGAGAGAGAGAAAAGACACTCAGATTTTGAAAAATGGTTAGCAGATGCCCGTTACCTCTTTTACAGGCAGTATGAATTAGTATTTCAAGAAACACCTGGCTGTGAATAAATATCCAACTAGCCATCCTGAGTAGGAGTTTTCGATACCTAGCATTTCAATACCTTTGAGTTTTAATGAAAAGTATAAAACTAACTTTTTGTTTGTTAAAATTTGTTACCTATCCTTGTCCATGCTAGCTTCTTGCTCTAAAGGTAACCATATTTGATTTGCTGAAAAGTTTAAAGCAAGATCTTGGAGTTGTATACTTCTGGGTGAGAATCTCCACTTTTACTAGCTGTGTAACATTGGATTAGTGATGTAATCTTCCTGAGCATTAGTTTATTTTCTCATTTGTAAAAATATGATAATAATCCCTACGTCTTATGGTTATCATAAAGGTTAAAAGAAGTGATGATGCCAAGCATATTATTGAACACAACACTAAATAAATGGTAGCTATCAATTCTTATTTATATTCATAAAGTTCTAATTGTTTTAAGGCATCTTGACCCTCATACCATCATGGAATTTTAGACAAAACAAAGCATATGGTTTCCAGGTTAAATAGGTAAAAAATAAGTGATTATTGTGGCCTCACAACTGGATAAAAAAGAAAAAAAATATAGTCAATTTTCGAAGTTTCCACATGAAAAGATGTATATTGAAAAAATCCAGAGATTTGAAAAATAGTTTTAGCTTTCATGAAGAAGCAGATGGTACAGAAGCCATTTGTTAATGAATTCATCTTGTGATGCACATATTTCACCAAGACACTGGGAGAAATCCTGGTTTGGGCTAAGGTGTAGCTTTTAAGAAAAGTGAAAAACGTTAAGAACACATTAAATCCATGGGTGACTTTTAATCAATGAAGGCATCAAAATTAAGGCTATACATTTACCTTCAATTTTAGTTCAAACACAGTATGCACTGTAAAATGGTCCCATATAGAATTAGAACCAAAGTATGTTAAGAGAAGTGTTAATAACAAGCTTAATATACATCACCTGAAAACAGCAATGAACGGCTCACTCTACCATATGAAAAGGTGTAAGGGGAGTAATTAACATAGACTGTATATTAGTAACAAATTGCAAACCTGAGCGATTTCTGTAGCAAATCTTATTGCATTGTGAACAAGGTGGCAAGTAAAAATTACCATTTGTGCATCATTAGCTTTTGGAAATACAGTTTATAATCCAGTAGAAATATGCAAATGATTTAACAATAGATTAAGATATGTAAAGCTTCATAGCTGAAGCTTCACACTACCTGTTTGCCCCAACTTTGCTAATAGTATTGTGTGGATGAAGCTATGTCCAACTGCTACAAGAAACCATGGTAGAATTTGATGAAAGATTTGCTACAGAGGTTCAATATAGTTATTGTTACTAAAGTACACAACAAATACATAATTAAACTCTAGTTATGGATAGGACCAAATTATAAATGGCAAATAGCCACATAGTTAAATATATAATCAGAAGATGAATCATGTTTAAGTGACATGGATTAGAATTTCTCAAAATGGAATACTCAAACCATCTGTCCTAATCATCTGAAGTGCTTGCTTAAAACACAAAGTCTGGAAATGCCATTGAATTCAAGCTTATTGAATTAGAATATTTTGGTGAGAATCTATGAATCTGCATCTTAAACAGCATCCCAAGTGATTTTTATGATTACTAAAATTTGAGAGCTAAAATTACACAAAACTCCATTGTTACAGCTCTTCAAGTACATTCCCAAGATTATTTTAGAATATATTTGCTAAAATATATGTAGGGAAAAAAACATAAAAATGAGTAAATAAATATTGGAGAATAAAACAAATAATCTTTTTGATAAAAATTAACAGCAGTGGAAACATGTCAATGTTTGTCCCAATTGGTAAAACTACTAAAATCTATATAGTAAAGATAAAGAAAGCACATAAGCCTAACAAGAAGTACTTTTGTGTAGTGGGTTAAAATCTCTGCTCTCCAACTCAACACCTGTATGACTTTGGGCAAATTACTGAACTGCTCTATACTTCAGTTTTCATATCATGAAGATAAAAATGGACCTATCTCATAGGATTGTTTTAAGCTTAAAACATATTAATGTACATAAAGTCCTTAGAACAGCACTTGAACATATTATTGGGTGGGCCAAAAAGTGCCTTCAGTTTTTTAAGTAAAAATAAAAGACACATTTTTCATTTTCACCAAGAACTTTATTGAACAATGTATTCACCCTTTCGTTCTACTACCTTCTGCCATTTTTCAAGCAACTTCATAATTCCATTTCCCCAAAACTTTTTATCTTTTTGAGCAAAGAACTGTTCCAGGTGCCTTTTACAGTCTTCCAGGGAACTGAAATTTTTTCCATTAAAAAAATTGCACAGGGAGATCAGCTCGGTGCTTTGTGACCACGTAGAGTGGTAGGATAGGGAGGGTGGGAGGGAGATGCAAGAGGGAGGGGATATGGGGATATACGTATGCATATAGCTGATTCACTTTTTTATACAGCAGAAACTAACACAACATTGTAAAGCAATTATACTCCAATAAAGATGTTAAAAAACAAAATTTGTAAAGACCAAAATAAATGGAAATCGGAAGGTGCAATGTCTGGTGAATACGCAGATGAATCAGAACTTCCCAGCCAAGCTGTAACAGTTTTTGCCTGGTCATCAAAGAAACAAGTGGTCTTGCATTATCCTGATGGAAGATTATGCATTTTCTGTTGACTAATTCTGGACACTTTTTGTCGAGTGGTGCTTTCAGTTGGTCTAATTGGGAGCAGTACTTGTTGGAATTAATCGTTTGGTTTTCCGGAATGAGCTCATAATAGAGGACCCCCTTCCAGTCCCAACATGTACACATGGTGTATATGGATAGATGAAGACTGGCCTTTGGTGTGGCTGGTGGTGGTTCATTTTGCTTGCCTCATGATCTCTTCCATTCCACATTGTTGTACAGTATCCACTTTTCCTTGCTCATCATAATTTGTTTTAAAAAAGGAACGTTTTCATTAGGCCCCATTTGTTTATTTTTGATTTATTTCTTTGGCCTTAGGAAACAGATACAAAAAATATTGCTATGATTTATGTCAAAGAGTGTTCTGCCTATGTTTTCTTCTAGGAGTTTTATGGTTTCAGGTCTTACATTTAGGTCTTTAATCAATTTTTGAGTTTATTTTCACATATGGTGTGAGGAAATGCTATAATTTCATTCTTTTACATGTAGCTGTCCAATTTTCCCAGCACCACTTTTCAGAGAACAGATTTATCCATTGTACATTCTAGATTATTTGACCATAGGTATGTGGGTTTATTTCTGGGCTCACTATTCTGCTTCATTGATCTATTTGTCTGTTTTTGTGCTGGTATCATGTTGTTTTGATTACTGTAGCTTTGTAGTATAATCTGAAGTTTGGAAGGGTGATACCTCTAGCTTTGTTGTTTTTTCTCAAGATTGCTTTGGCAATTTGGGGACTTTTGTGGTTCCACATGAATTTTAGGATTATTCGTTCTAGTCCTGTGAGAATATCATGAGCATCTTGATAAGTATTGCATTAAACCTGTGGAATGCTTTGGGTAATTCGGTAATTTTAACAATATTAATTCTTCCAACCCAAGAGCATGGGATATCTTCCCATTTTTTGAATCATCTCAAGTTTCCTTCATCAGTGTTTTATAGTTTTCAGAATATAGGTCTTTCACCTCCTTTGTTAAGTTTACTCATATATATTTTATTCTTTTTGATGCAGTTTTAAATGCGATTTTTTTTTTACTTTTCTTTCTGATAGTTCATTATTAGTGTATAGAAAGACAACAGATTTCTGTATATTAATCATATCTTGCAAACTTTGCTAAATTCATATACTAGTTCTAATAGCTTTTGCATGGAGACTTTAGTGTTTTCTATATAATGTATCATGTCCTCTGCAAATAGTGACAGTTTTACCTCTTCCCTTCCAGTTTGGACACCTTTTTTTCTTCTTTCTTTTGGACACTTTTTTTTTTTTTTGTCTGATTGCTGTGGCTAGGACTTCCAAAACTATGTTAAACAGAAGTGGTGAGAGTGGGCATCCTTGCCTTGTCCCTGAATTCAAAGGAAAGGCTTTCAGCTTTTTACCATTGAGTATGATGTTGGCTGTGGGTTTCTCATAAAAGGCTTTTTTTATGTTGAGATATGTTCCCTCGATAACCACTTTGATGATGGTTTTTATTGTGAATGAATGTTGAATTTTGTCAAATGCTTTCTCTGCATCTATTGAAATTATCATGTGATTTTTATTCCTCCTTTTGCTAATGTGGTTTATCACATTTATTGATTTATAAATGTTGAACCAACCTTGTGACCCTGGAATAAATACAACTGGTCATGGTGTATGATCCTTTTTATATATTGTTGGATTTGGTTTGCTAATTTTTGTTTATGATTTTTGCATCTATATTCATCAAAGACATTATTTGTTGTGTCTTATTCTGGTTTTGGTATCAGGGTTATGGTGGCCTCAGAGAATGAATTTGGGGGTGTTCCATCCCCTTTAATATTTTAGAGTAGTTTGAGAAGGATAAGTATTAGTTCTTCTTTATATGTTTAGTAAAATTCCCTTGTGAAGCCATCTGGTCCTTGACTACTGTTTGCTGAGAGTTTTTAATTACTAATTCAACTTCACTATTAGTAATCAGTCTGTTCAAATTGTCTTTTCCTTCTTGATCCAGTCTTGGCAGTTTCTATGTTTCTAGAAATTTGTCCATTTCTTCTACATTGCCCAATTTGTTGGCATATAACTGTTTGTACTATTCTCTTATGGTTTTTTGTATTTCTGTGTTATTGGTTATTATTTCTCCTCTTCATTTCTTATTTTGTTTATTTGGGTCCGTTCTCTCTTCTTGGTGAGCTGGCTAAAGGTTTATCAATTTTGTTTCTCCTTTAAAAAAACCAGCTTTTCGTTTCATGGATCTTTTCTTGTGTTTTTTAATCTCTATTTTATTTATTTCCTCTCTGATCTATATTATTTCCTTCCTTCTGCTGACTTTGGGCTTTATTGGTTCTTCCTTTTCTACTTCCTTGAGGTGGTAGGTTAGGTTGTTTACTTGAGATTTTTCTTGTTTCTTGAGGAAGGCCTCTATCATTATAAACATCACTCTTAGAACTGCTTTTGCTGCATCCTATCAGTTTTTGAGTGTTGTGTTTCCATTTTCATTTGTCTCAAGGTATTTTCTGACTTCCTCTTTGATTTCTTCATTGACCCATTGGTTTTTTAGTAGCATGTTGTTTATTCTCCATGTGTTTGTTCTTTTCCCATTTTTCTTTCTATAGTTGATTTCTAGTTTCGTACCATTGGAGTTAGAAAAAATGTGTGATATAATTTCTATCCTCTTAAATTTGTTGAGACTTTTTCTGTTGGCTAGCATGTGATCTGTCCTGGAGAATATTCCATGTGCACTTGAAAAGATTGTGTAGTCTCCTGTTTTTCGATGGAATGTCCTGTAGATATATATTAAGTCCAAATGGTCCATTGTGCTGTTTAATACCACTGTTGCCTTATTGAACTTCTATATGTATGATCTGTCCACTGATGTAAGTGTGTGTTAAAGTCTCCTACTATTATTTTATAATTGTCAAATTCTCCTTTTATGTCTGTTAGTATTTGGCTTATGTATTGAAGTGCTCCTGTATTGGGTGCATATTTGTTAATGAGTGCAATGTCCTCTTTTTATATTGATCCCTTTCTCATGATATAATGCCCTTCTTTGTTTTTTGTTATAGCCTTTGTTTTGAAGTCTATTTTGTCTGATGAGTATTGCTACTCCTTTTTCTTATTTCCATTTGTGTGAAATATCTTTTTCTATCCCCTCACTTTCAGTCTCTGTGTGTCTTTAGTTCAGAAATAAGTCTCTTGTAGGCAGCAAATGGAAAGGACTTTACTTATCCAATCAGCCACCCTATGTCTTTTGATTAGAGCATTTAGTCCGTTGACATTGAAAATAATTATTTACAGGTATGTACTTATTGCCATTTTATTACTTGATTTCTGGTTGCTTTTCTAATTCTTCTCTGTTCATTTCCTCTTCTTTTTGTTTTTCCCTTGTAGTTTGATGATTTTATTTAGTAATATTTTTGTGTTCCTTTTTTTTGGTTTTTGTGTATCAATTGTGCATTTTTTTATTTTTGATTACCATGGGGTTCATACGCATTGATGCATAATTTTATCTACTTGTTTTAAACTAATAGCCATTTAAGTTCAAGTACATTCTAAGATATCTACATTTTTAACTCCTCTCCCCTACTTTTTGTATTTTTGATGTCATATTTTACATCTTCATGTTTATCCCTTAATTATTCATTGTAGTTATTGTTTCTTTTACATTTTTCTTTTAATCTACGTACTGTATTATTTAAGTGGTTAATCCTTAATTCTCACTACTATATATTTGCCTTTCCTAGAAGTATTTCCCCTTTCCTATGAATTCTTACTCCTTTTGCATTTGGAGAAGATTCTTCAACATTATTTTTTTAGGGTAGTTTTAGTATTGATGAATTCTTTTAGTTTTTGCTTATCTGGGAAGTTCTTTATCTCTCCTTCCGTTGTCAATGATAATCCTGCTCAGTAGAGTGTCCTAGGTTGAACGTTTTTCCTTTTCAGCACATTGAATGTATTATGTCCCTCCCTTCTGGCCTGAAAAATTTTTGCAGAGAAATCAGCTGATAGCCTTATGGGAATTCCCTTGTATATGACTGTTTGTTTTCTCTTGTTGCCCTTAGAATTCCTTATCTTTGACCTTTGCCATTTTAATTATGATATGTCTTGGTGTTTGCCTGTTTGGGTACATCTTGTTTGGAACCCTCTGTCCTTCCTGTGTCTGGATATCTGTTAGTTTTTCATGTTTGGGATGTTTCCAGCCATAATTTCCTGAAATACATTTTCATTCCACTTTTCTCTCTCTTCTCCTTCTGGAACCCCTATAATGTGAATGTTGGGATGCTTAATTGTATCCCAGAGATCTCTTAGATTGCTTACAATATATTTTTTTTCTGCTGTTCTTATTGGGTGATTTTCATTGTTCTATCTTCCAGATGACTTATGTGTTCTGTATCACGTAGTCTGATATTCATTCCTTCTCATGTGTTTTTTTTTTTATTTTAGCTATTGAATTCTTTATTTTTGATTGAGTTTTTTTTTATACTTTTTAATTTTTGTTAAATTGTTCAGTATTTAGATCAATTCTTTTTCCTAATTCATTAACACTTTTATTACCAATGTTTGGAATTCTTTATCTGGTAAATTGGTAGTTCTGTTTCATTATTTATTCAGGGATTTTCTCTTGCTCTTTCAATTAAAAGTAGTTCCTCTGCCTTTTCATTTTACTTAGCTTTCTCTGCCTCTATGAATATAGGTGAAACAGTTAACTATTGTGGTCTTGAAGGAGTGTTCTTATATGTGAGCTTCTCTAATCAGACTGCATGTGCCCAATGCCTTTAGTGGGAGAGCTGGATTTGATGTGGATGCAAGTCATGTCTTTCCTTATGATTTGCTGGCCACTATCACCTTGGTATGGGATGGGGCTAGAGATTGAGAAGCTAGAGCTGGTGCTGGATATAAAGCTGGATTTCCTTTCTGTTTAGTGGTCATCACTGCCCTGTCAGTTGCATGGTCTATTCCCAAGTGCTGGAGTAGAAGCAGTGAGGTTGGGCTTGAGCTGGCTCTGTCCTCTTAAAATGTGTGTTTTCCCCTTTCTCTGAACCAGGACCTTTGTCCCAGAGGAGGGGAATGCTGAAGCAACTGGGGTCCTTACACATTCAGAGGTCTCATGCCCTGAATGTGTAGGCATCTGCAGCTCTGCTCAGATGCAGCCCATGGTCATGTCTTTTCCCAGGCCATGACTGCCCCAGATCCAATGCCACATTGTGGCTTGTTCTGAGCAGGGATGGAGTGATCATTTGGCTTGGGCTGGGTCACACTGTGCTGGGGCATAAGACAAGGTGGTGTTGGGTAATCTGACAACTGCTAGAGCAGAGCTTTCTCTGCCCTACCTCAGGGGCAAGACCCCTTTGCCCCTACAACTGATCACCGTCCCAAGCCTCTACCACTCCCACCACTCCCCTGTTGTGGGACTACTCCACAGGGGAAGTTGGGCCTGTGTGTTTTCTCTGCATGTATTGGGGGGAGGGGTTGAGCTATGCTGGAACAGCTGCCATCAGAAGTTTGGGATTCATCTGGAGCACCACTTGAGTAAGCACAAACAATGGCCATGGGAGTCCCACCCAGGTTCTGCCCTGGGACCAGGTCACCTCTTTGTCCCAAGGTCAAGCCTTTTCCGTGGTCCTGGCTGCCCCAGATCCAGTGCTGTGCTGTGGCATGGAGTGAGTGGGGCTGGAGAGTTTGCTCTGCTCAGTGTGAGGCCTGAGGCAGAACAATCACAGCAAACCTACAACTTCTAAGGAAGACCTCCCTCTGCTCTACCTGGGGGCTAGCCAGCATGTGCACACTCCTCATGAGTGGAGTCCAGGCTTCTCCAGCCTTTTTGTCTCTCCCAGTAGTCAGTCCTCCAACCAGCCAAGGGGGCTTGTCTCCTCTGCATAGGACCCCAGGACTAGGATGCTTAGTCTGTGGTTTGACACATTCACTCCCCATGGTGGGTGTCTGCTGGTGTAATCTTCCTTTTCCTCTGAGTCCTCTCCCATGTCCCAACTCAACTGCTTTTCTTTCCTTCCTACCCAATTACTTGTGTATCCTTTTTACAGCCTTTGTTATACAGGAGTCCTTCTGCCACTTTCCAGTTGATTTTCATTGAGAATTGTTCCAAATGCAGATGTATTTTTGAAGTGTTAGTGGGGGGAGGTGAGCTCCATGTCCTCTTTCTCTGCCATCTTATCTCCACCAATATGATTATTATTAATAGTAGTAGTATAGAGTGGTTAAAGCTCACTATGAATCAAAGTAAAGTTAAATCATTTCAGCAACCATAACAGACCCCACTTATAGAATTTTTATATTTTGACAACCAAACAAAAATACTTTAGATATTTAAATTATCACCAGAATTTTAACTCAAAGAGACTTGTGTTTAATATGTTTGGCTAATATAATTCAGACAATTGTACTGAATTTAAATCACATTCATCTATGTAAAAACTGAAATTTTATTCTCTATCTGGATAGCACTTTGAAATATTCTTGATGCCTTACCCCATGTTTACCATCTTATTTTAAACTCTTAGCTAGTGCAAAAGTTAAGTAAGAAATGTTTATACCTGTTATAAAGGTGAATAAAAACACAGTGGTATGATATAGTGAAAAAGATGGAATCAGACTGGTGTCAGGCTCCCAGTTACATTGCTTATGTGATGTGTGAGCTTTGGCAAGAGATATAACCCATCTGAACCTTGGTTTTTCTCACTTATCAGTTGTGGACTATACTTCAAGAAGGTGTTGTAAGATAAAGTATTTGAAGTACCTAGTACAGGGCCAAATTTGTAAATGATATATAGGTGATATACCCAAACTCACCATGTTTTCTAATAGGTTGACCATATAATTTATCACTCAAATGGAAACATGTTTTTTTCTATGCCAAATGTTAAACTATACAGGTCTCAAAGACAAGTATAAAATAAGACTGTACCAAACAAACTGGGACATATGTCCAGTTTACTTCATGGTAGAGCTGGAAATCTAACCTAAGGGTCTTGAACTCTCCAAATAATGTTCTTCCATCTAACTCTCTCAATTTGTCCTACTGTTAACTGAATGGACATTTCTGCATTTATTCTATTTTCCTTTTCCATTTCTCTCTTCTACTGCCACAGCAACCTTGGAGGTCCAAAGACCATAGTCACAAGGTAGAACAGGGCCACTCAACTCACATGTGACTTTATATGAGCAACAAATAAGCCTTTATTATATGAAACTACTGAGATTCCAGGATTTATTTGGTACAGCAGTAAGGCCTATCTTGTCCTGATTAATAATTAAATCACATAGCTCTCTTTATTATTTATTTATTTATTTTTTAATTAATTAATTTAGTTATTTTTGGCTGTGTTGGGTCTTCGTTTCTGTGCGAAGGCTTTCTCTAGTTGTGGCAAGTGGGGGCCACTCTTCATCGCGGTGCACGGGCCTCTCACTATCGCGGCCTCTCTTGTTGCAGAGCACAGGCTCCAGACGCGCAGGCTCAGTAGTTGTGGCTCACGGGCCTAGTTGCTCCACGGCATGTGGGATCTTCCCAGACCAGGGCTCGAACCCGTGTCTCCTGCATTGGCAGACAGATTCTCAACCACTGCGCCACCAGGGAAGCCCTCTCTTTATTATTCTAAATGAAATTTGAAGATACTATAATGTATTCCCAACTCTGAATTTAAAAAATTCAATTAAATTCCCTATTTCTAATATAAAATTTAAAAAAGAATAATTCTTAACAGAATAGTAAGTATCTCAATATATAAATGATTAGTCACAACACTAGAAGTAACGAAGTGATAAAGTAAACCTGCATGTATAAATACAATAACTGTGAATTTGAGAGTTAGAAATGCAGACTGATATAGCTGTGTTGCATTGACAACTTAAGTATCACATATGGCATTGCATTTAGTGATGTGATTTTCTATAATAGTGAACAGCTCTTGGTAAAGCTCTGAACAAAACAGAAAAACACACTCTTTTATTTATAAGGCAGTTGCATCTCTGGAAAATTCAGTGTATATTGAAATCTTGCAAAAATATTTTGCATTTATATGTAAAGAGTTAGTTTTTAGGTTCTGATAATTATAAGGTTTTACACTTATATCGAAGCCATGTGACATACGGGAAAGTGATGCAAGGTATGGGACAGTTGTCTATTGAGTGGAACTGCCTCATATATTTTGGGAAGTCTAGTATCCCCTGTACCCCACCTAAATGCCCAGAGAACCACCTCCATCATACTTTGAGCAAAAAACACCCTCATGAATTTCTAAAATAGCAGTGTTGAGAACCATTGCCAATCATAGTTGGGAAAATGAACTTGAATTTGCCAAGGACACAAAGTTTTAGTGAAATAAAATTAAAAAGAAATAAATATAAAGAAAATATACACTATATTTATTTCATGCTTACCACCTAAGTTTTTTTCCAGGTCTTCTCCCACCTGGTTTTATCATTATTAATATTTACAGATAGTTTCTCTTTAACATTTTATATTTTTCAACAATCCTGTGAGGTAGGCAGGCCTAGTGTTATGCTCTCTATTCTAAGGAACCCAGCTTCAAAATTATAATAGAGGTCAGAGTAAAAGTTATAGTTTGGTGAACAAGTGATCACTTTACTACTATTTTTTTAAAATTACAAATGTGTTCAATGCATAAAATGAGCTAATTTTATAATACATTCTAAATAGATGAACTTTTTAGATGATTTACTCTCTGGGAAGTCTGCAGAATTTGACCAACTCCATTCATGGATCATTAAATTGGAACTAACCAATGAATTTGGTAAGGTTGCTGGTTACAAAATTAATGTACAGAAATCTCTGGCATTCCTATACACCAACAATGAAAAATCAGAAAGAGAAATTAAGGAAACAATCCCATTTACCATCACAATAACAACAAAAAAATACCTAGGAATAAACCTGCTTAAGGAGGTGAAAGACTTGTACTCAGAAAACTATAAAACACTGATGAAAGAAATCAAAGATGATATAAACAGATGGAGAAATATACCATGTTCTTGGATTGGAAGAATCAATATTGTGAAAATGACAATAGTACCCAAAGCAATCTACAGATTCAATGCAATCCCTATCAAATTACCAATGGCATTCTTCACAGAATTAGAACAAAAAATTTTACAATTCGTATGGAAACATTAAAGTCCCCGAAGAGCTAAAGCAATCTTGAGAAAGAAAAACAGAGTTGGAGGAATCAGGCTTTCCGACTTCAAACTATACCATAAAGCTACAGTAATCAAGACAGTATGGTACTGGCACCAAAACAGAAATATAGATCAATGGTACAGGATAGAATGCCCAGAGATAAACCCATTCACATATGGTCACATAATTTATGGCAAGGGAGGCAAGAATATGCAATGGAGAAAGGACAGCCTCTTCAATAAGTGGTGCTGGGAAAACTGGACAGGTACATGTAAAAGAATGAAATTAGCACACCGCCTAATACCATACACAAAAATAAACTCCAAATGGATTAAAGACTTAAATGTAAGACCAGACACTATAACACTCTTAGAGGAAAACATAGGAAAAACACTCTTTGACATAAACCACAGCAAGATCTTTTTTCACCCAACTCCTAGAGTAGTGGAAATGAAAACAAAAATGAACAAATGGGACTTAATTAAACTTAAAAGCTTTTGCACAACAAAGGAAACCATAAACAAGACAAAAAGACGGAATGGGAGAAAATATTTGCAAATGACACAACAGACAAAGGATTACTCTCCAAAATATAAAAGCAGCTCATGCAGCTCAATATCAAAGAAACAAAAAATCCAATTAAAAAATGGGTGGAAGACCTAAATAGACATTTCATGAAGGAAGACATACAAATGGCCAAGAGGCACATGGAAAGATACTCAACATCACTAATTATTAGAGAAATGCAAATCAAAGCTACAATGAGGTATCACCTCACACCAGTCAGAATGGCTATTATCAAGAAATCTAGAAATAATAAATGCTGGAAAGGGTGTGGTGAAAAGGGAACCCTCCTGCACTGTTGGTGGGAATGTAAATTGATACAACCACTATGGAAAGCAGAATGGAAGTTCCTTAAAAAACTGAAAATAGAACTACCATATGACCCAGCAACCCCACTACTGGGCATATACCCTGAGAAAACCATAATTCAAAGAGAGACATGCACCACAATGTTCATTGCAACACTATTTACAATAACCAGGACATGGAACCAACCTAAATGTCCATTGAAAGATGAATGGATAAAGAAGTTATGGCACATATATACAATTGAATTTTACTCAGCCATAAAAAGAAACAAAATTGAGTTATTTGTAGTGCGGTGGATGGACCTAGAATCTGTCATACAGAGTGAAGTAAGTCAGAAAGAGAAAAACAAATACGGTATTCTAACACATATATATGGAATCTAAAACAAAAAAAAAAAATGGTACTGGTGAACCTAGTTGCAGGACAGGAATAAAGATGTAGACATAGAGAGTGGACTTGAGGACACGGGATGGGAGGGGGAAGCTGTGGCAAAATGAAAGTAGAATCGATCTATATACATTACGGAATGTAAAAGAGTTAGCTAGTGGGAAGCGGCAGCAAAGCACAGGGAGATCAGCTCTGTGCTTTGTGATGACCTAGAGTGGTGGTGGGATAGGGAGGATGGGAGGGAGGCTCAAGAGGGAAGGGATATGGAGACATATGTATGCATATGGCTGATTCACTTTGGTGTGCAAGAGAAACAAACACAGTATTGTGAAGTAATTATACTCCAATAAAGATCTATTAAAAAATAAATAAGTTGGAACTGCACTTGAGTAAATTATAAATCATTGAATTCTGGCAAGCAGTGTACTAAATAGTTTCACAGAAAATTGGGACTTTTGGAATAACTTGAGAAATTTTTGACTTATGAATGGTTCTTATTTACTTTTATTTGTCCTACAGTAAAAACATACTAGAATAGTGATAATAATAGCACTAAGAATGGACTGTTAAGAGATTTCTGGTGATCTTTGATTGAAAACTTGAAACATTTTAATTTACCGCTTCTCATGAACTCCATGAATATTTTAAGTAATAATTTGAATTTGTTAAGTAATATTTCCATTCTCATGGTAGTTCATCAAAGACCTATGAAATCTCAGTTTTTAACTTTAGATTACTATGACATAATGTGTGGGACTTGTAACTTGATATAAGGTGATAAAATTTGAACCAATAGCAAATAAATTCAATATATTAGTTTAAAATATGTCTTGAGGGCTTCCCTGGTGGCGCAGTGGTTGAGAATCTGCCTGCCAATGCAGGGGACACGGGTTCGAGCCCTGGTCTGGGAAGATCCCACATGCCGCGGAGCAACTGGGCCTGTGAGCCACAATTACTGAGCCTGCGCGTCTGGAGCCTGTGCTCCACAACAAGAGAGGCCGCGATAGTGAGAGGCCCACGCACCGCGACGAAGAGTGGCCCCCGCTTGCCACAACTAGAGAAAGCCCTCGCACAGAAAAAACGAAGACCCAACACAGCCAAAAATAAAATAAATAAATAAATTAATTAATTAAAAGTTAATGGGTTAATAAAAAAAATAAAATAAAGTCTTTAAAAAAAAATATATGTCTTGAAACTGATGGTAATTTTTGTCAGACTTTTAAAATGAGTAACGTATTTGGAAAAGGTTGTATAAATACTAGAGGGGTAGATTAGTATGTAAGGTTCAGTGGATGTTTAAGTTTAGTAAATCATATTATAATTTTTATAGGGCCTTATAATAATAGATATTTTTCAAAGACATATGTATTTGATTACTTTCAAGTTACATAGTCACAGTTGTACACACACACATGCACACATACACACAGTCATCCACTTTCTCAATTGTTAGAATGAGAAAGGCAATCTTTAAAGTTTTTTGAACTCACCAGGCACATGTATCAGAACAGCAGCCAGTCTGGCAGCTATAGAAGTACAATTATGCAAATTAGATATGTGTTCCCTGAAGAGGCCTAATAGGAAGATTGACCTATATACAGCTTAATTTGTTCTCATGCTTCCTCTTTATTGTCTTCCAGCTGCACAAGAAATTAAAACTTGTTAAATTGTATTGCTCCCCAATTATATATCAAAGGTGCTCTGTCCTTCCATGACAAAACCAATCAATAGGGTTTTTAAATACTATTTCTCTCTGTTAATTTATCCATGGTGCTGGAAAATTTTAAACAATGTGTATGAAGCACCTTTTAAAATCAACATATCACTTATGAACTGATGACAGTGAGTTTTAAGTTGTGTGATTGAGAGATTGCAGAATATCTGGGTTATGCATGGAAACAATTTATTCTCTATTGTTTTTGATGATCTGTGTAAAATGACTCTTATTTGGAAATACGTTCTTTTCCAGGTAGGTAAGTATATGTGCAAATCGCCATTTGGGCCTTGCACTAGTTTAGATTTTTATTAACACTAAAAACCTTCATAATAAATTAGGTTTCAGTTTGTTAAGCAGACCAAAGCTTAGTGAAAATGGAGAATACCTTGGCTTCATGGCAATCATGAAAACAGCTTTCTGACTTCTCCAATAGAGAAGACATATGTCTTCTTTAAATTTTTCATTAACTTTTTTTTATTATGCTGCTTAGCTAATATTTCTGTGTACATGGTATTTATGTTTCTAATGCAGTTGTTTCAAAAATAATTTTGGAAATAGACACACGTTGAGTACTTTTAGATACTCTTCCTCTTCACCTCACTACAATTTTGGAAACTTTAATATTTGTTGAGGAATGGGTCTCGTATTCTGGAATTTGATTGACCTATGACAGGATTTCTTATAAGGTCTCTTCCCCATGCACACTGATAAAAACAAACAAACAAACAAAACTGGGTTGAAAGATGTCCTTGATCTACTGTTTGCTGACTTAATTGTTATGATGCAGAGTGAATATAATTAGAAAATATGTAGCTTGTATCATGACCTACTGATGATGGTAGGTCAGTGCTTCCCAATGATAATATCTTACTGAACACTGTGGCAAATGGCTAATCCTCTGTGTTCAGAGGCTGCTGGTCCAGGGTTCCATACTCTACTCAACGATTATAAGGGCTAAGGGAATCAATGTCCCAGCATACTCAGGGTTCTTATGGGGAATAGGAAGATTTGTGCTAGATATTAGGCAGATCAGTATCCTGTTGCCAACCTTAAAGTTGGAACACTAATAGGTCTAGTGAGGGAAATCTTTTTAGGAATAATCATCATCTCTTACAACCAGTCAAGTTGTTTTGGCACTTGGGAGAATAACCAAGTTATTTAGTCACAAATGGTGCTCTTCCACAAAATTACCATCACCTCACCCACTAAGAGGCTCCACAATTCTCAGTTTTTTTAAAACTGATTTCCAAACAACCAAAATCTATATATTACAACAAATAGTCTTATTTTGTTTATTTGCTTTATATGAGTAACATAATAAGTGGGTTGTCTCCAGGCTGCATTCAAAGGGCTGAAATAACCATCCTAATGAGATCAACCCATTTGGCCATAAGTAAATTGCTCAGCCTTTGACAACTAGGTGGCCTAAAACACTGAAATGAAGGTCAAATGACAAATTCATTGGAATCATGCTTTAATAATCACAGAGTATTCCTTTAACGTGTGCCATCTGAAGCATCAAATCAATTTTTTTCTAGTCATACTCTTAACAAATGAGAGTTTAATAATAAACACACTGTTTGCATAAATATATTTTTTGGATACTAATTCCAGAGTAAGCCTTTTCCCTCATGAAACATTTGATCTATTAATTACTGTCCTTGCTAAACAGTGATTGTTTCTGAAAGTGATATTATTTCTAACATGTATTATTTTCCTATTGGGTCAATGTTATACACCTTCTGCCAAAAATATAACTGAAGAACAAGATTAAAAATTAATTCAAAAAAAAAAAATTAATTCAACAGGTCTTTCATTGACTTGTTGACTTTTTGTTAGTTTCTGTGGCTATCTGGTATAAGTTCAAAAACTCCAATAATAACTCCTGGTTAAAAACAACAACAACAGCAGCAACAAGAATAACACATCTTCCTGAGTGGCTCACTGGTGTTTAGAATTCTAGTTATGGATTCACTTTTTTGTTTCAATTATATTTAATTAGGTATGTCCAATTTTATGTAAATGCATAGGCAATATGAATGTCAAATAACAAGTCTTATTTGGTTTATTACACCTATTTGCATCTGTTTCTTAGATGAAGTACAGATAAGCATTTTGATAAAATGCTTTGCGTGTAGACTATTGGTTAAGAGTACACTCTTTGGAGTCAGACATAAGTCTGAAATGACCCATTACCACTTATTATTTGTGTATTGACTCACTGACTGTCTCTGAGTTGTGTGGATTAAATGTGATCTCACTCAAGACAGATACAAAAACCAAGCATTCTTTAGCGGACTCTGGCCACTTTCCAGTAGATTCAACTTATAGTAAATTCAATAACAACTGTGTATTTGTGAGCATGGGACAAATTTCATTTCTTGTCAGAATAAACTGAATAAGGGCTTTTGCAGTTCTCCTTAGAGGCAATAGTTTAATTGAAATGGTGCACGTTTTCTTTTTTTCTTGAAAGAAAGTGTGTGTGTGTGTGCGTGTGTGTGTGTACATATATGCATAATGATCTAGGGAATGTTGGAAATATTTTAACATAAGAGAAATGTGTTAATGTAGAGAGGTAAAAAGTATAAAAGAAGATTTTTACATAACAGTGTAACTGTGTAACTCTGTACACTGAAAATTTTCTTTATTTGTATTTTAGACAAACTGTACTGGAAAAACTTTCCATAGTGGCTGTAATGGTGAAATAGACTCCTGACATTTGGCAGAACATTTGAAATATCACAGTTATTTTTCAGTATGAAATAACAGGTAAACATTTATATCTATTAAGCTATTCATATCTGAGATTGTCACCACCTCATGCCATGCCTCAGTCCTGTCAAAGTTCCATCAGCAGCAAAGACATGGATTTCAAGAAGCAGCACCTAGGAGGATCAAAACTTTTGTTACGGTTAGACATATGCCCAACAATCATCATTGCAGTAATTTAGGAACAGAGTAAATGATTTTCATTGGAATTTTGCCATTAGGTGATGTAGGGAAAGCAAAGAACTAGTGGATCCATTATTATTGTGCTATGAATAATATGTCTTTCACTAGGCACTGAAACACAGTAGTTAGACATACCTCTAAAACTGGCCAGAAATATCTCCTTCAACTCAACAATGATTAATGAGGCCTTATTAGAAAGCAAAAGTTCTCAAGATTCATGAAATCCTCTACATAGGTGCATGTGATCACCACTTCTATGTAAATATTGCCTTCTTTTAAATATTTTATGACATATTTAATATATTAAGACTTCTTTAATTGTCATTAAAGTGTGATATGACAAATACCATCAAACACTAATATAGTGTTATTCTTTGAAAGAATTTCTAAAATATTTTAATTTCTTGACTAAGAAAAATAATGAGATTATTCAGGGAAGAGAATATATTATAGTCTAGTGCTAAAGCTTGTAAAAAGGAATGGATCAAGTTAAATGAAAAAGCAGAGAAATTTCAAATAAATATATTGAACATTATGCCAGGTTCATTAGAACATGGGACAAATGAGGCCAAGTTTGCACATTTTAATTCCTCTTCATGGCAATTAGCTTTGCAAAAGTCAGAGGCTATACTCCAGACCCTTGAGTAGTTGCTTTGAAAACATGCACCTTTGGTCATAACTAGAACTAGTTTAGCACTTCAGAAAAATTACAACAGTGAATGACCCAACATAATAGCACTCTACATTGCCTTACACAAAAGGAGTTTATCCTTTTAAAGTAGCAAAATACCACCATCATCTCAAGTTTTATTTTATAGTACATCTAAAAATGAGTTTTGTTTAGAAGCATTACAACAGAGTATTCTCACTAAAACAATACCTTATCCCCTGAAACCATGACAACATCCCTGAAATCACAATGAGAGGTCAAGGAAGTGACTGCCATCTTAAGAGGGCCCTGTGGTGAGAATAGAATACACAGAAAGAGCTGTGTCTAACAGGACTATATTGGACATTTGATTTTACTAGGTAAAGTCAGCAGGAGCTTCTTCTCAAGCTTAGCAATGAGTTCATGGTTTTGAGAATACACTAGCTAGCTGAATTTCACTCAGCTAAAAATAATATGAAGGTTAAACTTCTATCATTCAGCTTATATTTACCCTTCCCAAGTATTACTTTAATCTTTAAAATTTCCTGTAAATGATTGTTTTCTACACAGAAAATATTTATTTTTTCACAGTATCTAAATTGTTAAAGTAAATGTACATTTCTTTCCAGAATTTTATGTAAATTCTCCTCAGTATAAGAAGACTTGGACATTTCTACTTGAGATTGGGAAAAGAGTTAAAATATAATTATGCAGAGGGATTTTTCTCAAACAATTCTTATTTTGGTACTATATATCTTAGTGGATATAGACTATGTCTTATTTAAGTTTGAACTCTCAACACCTACCATATAGTACACATTAGTTCACATTTAAATTAAGGTAAAATAAAATATCTTTGATATATAAAATGTAATTTATATATAGTATCATATATAGTATATACTTATAGAGTATATACTATATATATAGTCTATAGTATATAATTTATATAGTATAGTAAAACAGCAAGTGTACAGAAGTAGACCTTACTACAAAATATTTTTAAGCCTTTACAATGTACTATCAACAAGATATATTGCTTTTCTTCACATACTTGTTGGGAAAAGTTATAGACAGAAGTAGTTAGATTTAAGAACACTAGTTCTCTTGTTAAGTAATATGGTTTATCTAATTGGCATTACTGCTATTCCATAATTGTTAGACATAAAATGGACCAAGAAAATCTAATTAGCTCTTTAAACTCATTATGTGCCACATTTAATCTTGTGCTTGTCACATTCAAATTTGTTTAAGTTTATTAATATTCAAGTTCATGTATTTGTATTAAAGGCCACATGTGCTTAAGTATAATGAATATTTTAATCTCAGTAATTCATTATTTTTCTAACCATTTTTAAATTTGTCTAGGTGAATCGTTTATCTTTCCCATAAGATTTGTGAGACATTAATTCAAAGTAGCAGAAAATTGAGCCTTATCATTTATTTTTACATTTATTCATCAGTCATTAATTCAGTAATGTCTCTGACCACTTAGTCTCTCTCATTTTAATGAAGAAAATGAATCCAACTGAAAAACAGTACTTTACTCAATATACAGGCAAATATTTAATTTATTTCAATTTTTGATTATTTAATTTGAAACAACACATTGTTTACCAGTGAAATTAAATTCTTAAAATCTAGAAAAGTTTGATGATAACACTTAAAAGTCCAAGTGCAGGGAAATATTGATTGTGTACTTGATTGAACAATTGTGTAATTGATTGACGTTCCATTAAAATTTGGCTAATACGCCTTTCTTCCCTTTTGTCCTTATTTGATGTTTGTTCATACTCACATAAGGCTTTCTATAGAGGGTTAGATCAATTATCTACAGTTCTAATTTTGCCAACTCTCTTTTTTATCACTCAATTCTAAAGGAGAGGGGTGCCAAAAAATGAATGTGCATGGGTCAGTACAAATTTATTATCACTATGATAGCAAGTATTTAGAGACTATGTTCTTTTTGATGTGAACTGGTAGAAACTTTTCGTATATAATCGGCTGCAATGTTTCTTAAATGTTTTCCCCTCCTGTTTCAGATTTTTGTTTTCTTTGTCTTTTAATTTTAGAGTATGCCAAAATCACCTAGGGAGTTTGATGAAAATGTTAATTCCAGACCACAAATAATTTACTCTTTTGTAATTTAGAGTTTGAAGACTGCTCATGTGCATTGAGCATAATATAGTGTGTAAGAGCCTGAGTTCTGGCATTAGAGTATTTGTCTGGCTTCAAAGCTTGCCTTGCTACTTACAGGCTGTGTGATCTTGCTGAAGTTACTTAAACTTTCTAAGTCTTAATTTACTCATTGATAAAATGGGAATTGTAAGAGTATCCACTTCACAGGGTTGAAATGAGAGAGTGTGTATGAAATACTAAGCATATAGCCTATCATATAATAAGCAATAAATACTAGTCATAGCACTAGACTATAAACACCACAAGGAACATAACTGTCTGTTTAATCACAAATGAATCTGCTCAGTGACAGAGTGTCTGGCATAGAGTGCACAGTTAATAATTGTTGAATGAATATACAAATGACGGCGTATCCTCTTAATTTTAGACATTATCTCTCTTGTATCATGGCTGCATAATACAATATTAAAAACTCACTTCTGTAACTTCTCTAAACACTGCAGTAAAAAAAGTTTGTATCTATTTCTGTGGTATATTGGTCAGAATAAACAAGGTTTTGCTATATTAACAACAACCACAAAACCTCAGTGGCTCAACAACAAAGCTTAATTCTCCCTCATGCCATATGTCCCATGTGGATTAGCAGGAACCTCTCCTTTCTAACCACTTAGGAAACCAGGGTGACAGAGGCTTCACTGTTTTGTAGATACAGTACCAAGAACAGATGGTCCTAACCATCAACACAAAGTAAAGAAAATGTATGGAATGGGAGAAAGTATTTGCAAAAGATGCAATTGACAAGGGGTTGATATCCAAAATATACAAATGACTTATATAACTGAATATCCAAAAAACCAACAGCCCAATCAAAAAATGGGCAGAAGACCTAAATAAACATTTTCCAAAGAAGATATACAGGTGGCTAACAGGTACATGAAAAGGTGCTCAGTATCGTTAATTATTAAAGAAATGCAAATCAAAACCACAATGAGGTATCACCTCACACCTGTCAGAATGGCTATCATAAAAAAGTCTACAAATAATAAACGCTGCAGAGGATGTGGAGAAAATGAAACCCTCCTACACTGTTGGTGAGAATGTAAATTGTTGCAACCACTGTGGAAAAGAGTATGGAGGTTCCTTAAAGAACTAAAAATAGAACTACTATAAGATTCAGCAATTCCACTCCTGGGTATATATCCAAAAAAAACAAAAACTCTAATTTGAAAAGATACATGCATCCCAGTGTTCATATCAGCACTACTTACAATAGCCAAGACGTGGAAGCAACCCAAGTGCCCATCAACAGATGACTGGCTGAGGAAGGTGTGGTATATATATACAATGGAATATTACTCAGCCATAAAAAGAATGAAATAATGCCATTTGCAGCAACATGGATGGACCTAGAGAATATTATGCTGAGTGAAGTAAGTCAGACAGAGAAAGACAAATACTGTATGCTATCACTCATATGTGGAATATTAAAAAAATAATGCAAATGAATGTATATACAAAACAGAAACAGACTCGCAGACGTAGAAAACAAACTTATGGTTACCAAAAGGTAAAGGGAGAAAGGGAGGAACAAATTGTGGTATGGGATTAACAGATACAAACTACTATACATAAAATAGATAAGCGACAAAGATTTACTGTATAGCACAGGGAATTATACCCAATATCTTGTACTAACCTATAATGGAATATAAAAAAAATGAATCACTATGTTGTACACCTGAAACTAACACAGAATTATAAATCAACTATACTTCAATATAGGAAAAAAGAAAAAGAACACATGGCCCTCCCATTTTCTCAGCTGCTGTGGTAGGGGCAGAAAAAACTGGAGTTCTGTATGGGGAAACACATTCTTTGGTAAGTAAATAACACACATCTCTGTGATTACATGTGACTTCCCCTCAGAAACTATTGGCTGAAAATAGACACCTGATGAATAATTGCAGAGGAGAGGGAAATGTAATTCCTCAGAGAGCTTGGAGGGAAAGGAAAACTAGTGATGCCTGAGAATTTAGAAATGTCTACCACAGAGGAGAATTTTTGTGCACATTTTCAAAGATAATTTGTCTTTTCATATCAAAATCACACTTGTAGTCGATGGAGACTGTATCTTTATTCATTTTTTCTGTGATATTTGTTAGGTGGCTCTACTCATTGTAAAACACTCACTGAATATACCAACACTTTGAATATCCATTTTTTTGATATTTAAAAAATGTTGGAAAATATACATACAATAACATTTACAATTTTAACCATTTTTATATACAGTTCAGTGGAATTAAGTATATTCACATTATTGCACAACTGTCACCACTATCCATCTCTTGAACTTTTTTCATCTTCCCAAATTGAAACTCCATGCCCATTAAACAATAACTCCCAATCTCTCCAACCTGTCCCTGGGAATCATGATTCCACATTCAGTCTCTATGAGTTTATCTACTCTAGGTAACTCATATAAGTGAAATCATCCAGTATTTGTCCTTTTGTGACTAGCTTATTTCACTTAACAAAATGTTTTCAAAGTTTATTGATGTTGCATCATGTGGCAGAATTTCTTTCCTTTCTAAGTTTGAATAATATTCCACTGTATACATATATGTATGTATATACCACGTTTTGTTTATCCACTCATCTATCAATGCACCGTTGGGTTGCTTCCACCTTTTGGCTATTGTGATTAATGCAACTATGAACATGGGTGTACAAATATCTGTCGGAGTTCCTGCTTTCAATTATTTCAGCTATATCCTCTGAGCTTTGGCAACAGCTTGGAGTGAAGGCTTAAAGTCTTAAGTCTTTTCTGGGCATCTGTCCTCCCTGGGCCTATATATGTGCTTCCCCCATCCCACTCCACCCCCAATTTCTTCCATATTCAAGGCTGCTTCTAAATGTTTAAGTTTCCCAAAGAATCTAATCACATTTTCTTTGAAGGGCCTTAGATATTCTATTGCATTCCTCTACTGTAATCTCTTGCCCCTATACATCCTCAGGCCTGCCGTTCCCTTGCAGCTTTTACATGCCATGGTGGGTTCCATCAGCCTGAGAGCTAAACTATACCACCATTCCCCATGTAAGCTCTGAGTTAGCCCAGACAGAGACAAATCATTCAGTTAGCTCAAAAGCATGTTAGAATGTTGTAAATATGTTCTACTTTGCTCCTTATGGCCTAAGGGAAAAAATCAGGAATTGGGCTACATCTTCCTGGCTGCACTGTGCCAGGAAAGGCATGGGGCAAGAGTGAGTAAAAATGCCACAAAAGCAGTTTTGAGTATGACTTTTTCTTGATTTGTTATTTCCCTGGTTGCTGTAGATCTTTGAGTAGTTCCCAGAGCTCCTGCAAAGTTATTTCAATCAGTCTATAGTTTTGTTTGTTTGTTTCTTTTAACATTTCTATGGAGGAATGAGGGCCTGGAGCTTCCAAATCTGCCATCTTGCTGATGTCTGAATATCCATTTTCAAATTTATCACTCAAGTGATATCTTGTAAAACAGTCACTGAGGCTTGACAATAGCAATCCTAAATTATTCTGCATAAGTTGATAGAAAAACATTGTTCATAAAACCTATTATACAAGAAATTAAAGATCAATCTTTAACACATTGGCAATTATTAAATTCTGCACACAGCCTGTGATTGTTAGTACATGCCCAGAATTTCATTTCTTTTCACTTGGTAATTACAGCTGAGTGACATGGTAGCTTTCTCTCAAGTCTTTTCCCTTTACATCATGGCTGCTTTTGCGGGCCTTCTTACTCTTTAAGATAATCTCCTGATCTTTACCAGTCAACTGAAATGAACTTGCAGTCTGGCAACAAAAGAAAAAGTTAAGAGGTTCTAGTATACTTGCTATGTCAAAACCTTCTTTTCCTTTACTAATTTTTAATGTTTCTATTTTTTCACTGTAACAAATTTATTGCATGAGAACCTCTCAGCAATATAAATTTCATGGACCTTGGATTTTATCACTTCTCTTGTTAGCTTTTCTTAAGATAAGATAGAGACTAATTTCTGCAGTTTTGGGGGGTTCTATGTTGCTCTTCTTACTGCTGTGTTCCTCATCTAATGATATCTTCCTCTTATGTTGGAACTATGGTAAAAACTATTTGTTCTCAGCAACTACCACTTTATTGTTGTTTGTCTTGTTTTCATTGACTTACCCATGTCTCATGTTGTCACATACACTGTATGTGAAGACTTCTTTTTTAAAATTTTCTATAATGTCCAGCACGCTATTATGACTATCGCAATGAACCATTTATATTTATTTTTTCTTTTATTTATTCATTTTTTATTTTGGTCCTTTGCACACTCTTTCCAAATGTTTTTATTTATTTAATCAATTAATTTATTTTATTTTTTTACTTTATTTTCTATTGAAGTTACTTGATTTACAATATTATATTAATTTCAGGTGTACCACATAGTGATTCATAATTTTTACAGATTATACTCCATTAAAAGTTATTACAGGATAATGGCTAATTCCTTGTGCTATATAATACATCCTTGTTGATTATCTATTTTATACATAATAGTCTATATCTCTTAATACCATACGTCTTTTGTCACTTTTCCCTTTTGGCTAAACATTGGTAACCACTAGTTTGTTTTCTATATCTGTGAGTCTGTTTCTGTTTTGCATATACATTCATTTGTATTATTTTTTTTAGATTCCACATACAAGTGATATCATACAGTATTTGTTTTTCACTGTCTGACCTATTTCACTAAATATAATATCCTCTAGGTCCATCCACGTTACTGCAATTGGCATTATTTCATTTCTTTTTATGGTTGAGTAATATTCTATTATATATATATATATATATATATATATAATAACTATTGGCTATTATAAATAGTGCTGCTATGAACATTGAGGGAAGATGTATCTTTTTGAATTAGTGTTTTCATTTTTTTCTGGATATATGCCCAAGGGTGGAATTGGTGGATCATATGGTAGTTCTATTTTTAATTTTTTAAGGAACCTCCATACTGTTTTCCACAGTGTGTACAATGATTTACATTCTCCCAAACAGTGTACAAGGCTTCCATTTTCCCTACACCCTCTGCAGAATTTATTATTTGCAGACTTTTTGATGATAGCCATTAATAGGTGTGAGGTGACACTTCATTTTTGATTTGCATTTCTCTAATAATTAGCGATGTTGAGCATCTTTTCATGTACCTGTTAGCCATCTGTATATCTTCTTTGGAAAAATTTCTATTCAGGTCCTCGGCCTATTTTTTTGTTTGGATTGTTTGCTTTTTATGACACTGAGCTGTATGAGCTGTTTATATCTTTTGGATATTAACTACTTGTTGGTCATGTCATTTGCAAATAATTTCTCCCATACCGTAGGTTTTCCTTTTGCTTTGTCAAGGGTTTCCTTTGCTTTGCAAAAGTTTTAAAGTTTAATTAGGTCCCATTTGTTTATTTTTGCATTTATATTTTTTGTCTTAGGAGACAGATCCAAAATAAATTGGTGTAATTTATGTCAAAGTTTGTTCTGCCTATGTTCACTTCTAGGAGTTTCATGGTGTCATGTCTTACATTTAGGTCTTTAATCCATTTTGAGTTTATTTTTGTATATGGTGTCAGGAAATGTTCTAATCTCATTGTTTCACATGTAGCTGTCCAGTTTTCCCAGGACCACTTACTGAAGAGACTGTCTTTTCTCCATGTACATTCTTGCCTTGTTTGTCATAGAATAATTGACCATATAAGTGTGGCTTCATTTCTGGGCTCTCCATTCTGCTTCATTGATCTATGTGTCTGTGTTGGTGCCAGTACCATGCTGTTTTGAAGACTGTAGCTTTGTAGAATAGTCTGAAGTCTAGAAGGGAGATAACTCCAGCTTTTTTTTTTTTTTTTCTCAAGATTGCTTTGACAATTCAGGGTCCTTTGTGGTTCCATATAAATTTTAGAATTATCTGTTCTAGTTCTGTGAAAAAATGTCATGTGTATTTCAATAGGTATTGCATTAAATCTGTAAATTGCTTTGGGTAGTATGGCCATTTTAACAACATTAATTCTTCTAATCCAAAAGCATGAAGTATCTTTCCATGTATTTGTACCATCTTCAATTTCCATCATCAGTGCTTTATAGTTTACAGAATATAGGTCTTTATCCTACTTGGGTAAGTTAATTTCTAGTTATTTTATTGTTACTAATGCAATTTTAAATAATTTTTTTTAATTTTCTTTGTGATAGTTTATTATTATTGTATAGAAGCACAACAGATTTCTGTATGTTAGTGCCTAACAGGAAGCACATCACACCTCTGTCTACACAATAGCCCCATGAGAGGGTGGTGAGAGCCACTGGGCAGAGGGGAAGTTCCAGTTCACAACTGTATCCAGCTGTAGCCCTTCCATTCACAGCTCCACTCCCTATCAAGGAAGTAGTTGCCAGCAAAACCTGAGGAAAGACTCAAGTTGCATGTAAGTTAAATCTAGCTCTCCCATCAAAGGCATTGGGCACACACAGCCTATATAGGATGCTCCCACATAAGAACAGCCCTTCAAGGCCACAATATGTAACTGTTTTACTTGAAATCATATATGCAGAGAAAGTTAAGCAATATAAAAAGGCAGAGAAACTGCTCTCAATTCGAAGAACAAGAGAAAAACCCTGAAAAAAAATAATGAAACAGAAATAAACAATTCACCAGATAAACAATTCAAAGTATAGGTTATAAAAATGTTAACAGAAGTAGGGAAAATAATAAATCTGCACAGTATTAATTTTAACAAAGAACTAGAAAACATTAAAAAAGAAACCCAAACAGAAATAAAGATTTCAAAAGCTGAAATATAAAAACACACTAGGAGGAATGAAAAGCAGACTAAAAGGGATACAGAAGAATGCATACATGATCTGGAAGATAGAATATTGGAAATAACCCAATCAGAACAGCAGAAAGAAAAACAAAATTAAAAAAAAAATGTAAGCAATCTAAGAGGCCTCTGGGATAACATTAAATATCCCAACATTCACATTATAGGGGTACTAGAAGGAGAAGAGAGAGAAAAGGAAATCAAAAATATATTTGAGGAAATTATGGTTGGAAATGTTCCAAACATGAAGAAGGAAACAGATATCCAGACACAGGAAGCACATAGTCTCTCAAACAAGATGAACCCAAACAGACATACACCAAGACGTATCATAATTAAAATGGCAGAAGTCAAAGATAAAGAGAGAATTCCAAGGCCAACAAGAGAAAAACAAAGAGTCATATATGAGGGAATCGTCATCAGGCTATCAGCTGATTTTTCTGCAGAAATACTTTGCAGGCCAGAAGGGAGTGGCATAATATATTCAGTTTGCTGAAAGGGAAAAACCTGCAACCTAGGATACTCTACCCAGCAAGATTATCCTTGAGAATGGAAGGAGAGATAAAGATCTTCCCAGATAAGCAAAAACTAAAAGAATTCATCAATACTGAAACTACCCTAAAAGAAATGATGAAGAGTATTCTCTAAATGGAAAAGAAGTAAGAACACATAAGAAAGGGGAAATCCCTCTAAGAAAGACAAATATATAGTAAGAATTGAGGATCAACCACTTAAATATAACAGTACATAGACTAAAAGAAAAAAATGTTAAAGAAACTATAACTACAATGAACAATTAAGGGATAAGAATGAAGATGCAAATATGAGTCTTATTTTTATAGACTCCATCCCATGATGGAGTCCTTTCCCCTGTCCTGGCTACCCTAGATCCAGTGCTGTGCTGTGTCATGTAGTGAACTGGTTCTGCATGTTCCCTTGGGTCAGGCTGGGGCACAGTGATGTGGTGGTGGGAAACTTGGCAGCCACTAGGGCATACCTCTATCTGCCCTTCCTTGGGGCTAGTCAGTGTGCATGCACGCCTCACAAGCTGATTCCAAGTTTCTCCAGCCTTTCTATCAGTAGTTTTCCAACAAGCCAAGGGGGTTTGTCTCCTCTGTGTATGACACCAGGACTGGGATGACCACTAGGTGGCTCAACTTGCTCACTGCCCAGAGCAGGTGTCCACTCATGTAACTTCCCTTTTCCTCTGAGTCCTCTCCCAGGGAAAGATGTCATGACTTGATCACTTTTCTTCCCTTTCTACCCTATTACATGTGTATTTTTCTTACAGCCTTGTTTGTACAGGTGTCCTTCTGCCAGTTTCTGGTTAGTTTTCAGTCAGAATTGTTCCACAGGTAGGTGTAATTTTCATGTGTTCATCGGGAGAGATGAGCTCCACATTCTCTTATTCGGCCATCTTCATCTCCAACCTCATAACCATTGTTTATTGAAGTCATACAATGGGTGAGGCATTCTGCTTTGCACATTTTTCATTTATTATGTAGGCAAAACAAGTCAGGAGAGGCTAAGTGACTTGTCAAAAGGCAGTACCTGGATGGAAATCTAAGTCTAGCTGACCACACAGCTAGTGTTTTTAATCACTTTGCTGTGCTAGGTTTACTATAGGTACTCAAAGGTTTATTCTGTAAGTTATATAACCAACAAAAGAAACAACAAGCAGAAATCTCCACATTGAACTCAAGCTCCCTCAAATAACAAAATAAACACAAGTGTAAAAGTCTAAATTTATTATGAGCATTTTTTTTCCTTTTTAAATTGATTTTCATTGTAAAATTGAGATACAGAATGAAGAATATTGCTTAGTAAGATCATCTGCTTTGGTCATTTTACTGGCTTGTCCCTTTCTTTACATTTTGGGGTGTGTGTCTGTACCTGTTCAGTTGATATCCACTATATCCAATCCTTCATGAGAAGTGTTTCATGGAAATAAATTAATATTTTCATAACATAAAATATAACTTTTTCTTCATTTAGTCCAGAGTTTTGGGACATAGGCTAATCTCTCCATCTCCTACAACTCATTTATAACCCTATGGTGCTACTGACTTGAAAATTGATGAAGAGAATTTATAAGGATATTTTATCACTTATTAAATATCTCATTATAATAGGGAAATACATGAAAAAAAACTGTTATACTATTAATTTACAGGGAACTTAGAAGACAGAGAAGTAGTTAAACCATACCATGGGAATGCAATAAGCAAAATCCATGCTGTAGGACATTACAGAAAAAAATAATCCAGTATCTTCAACTGCAATGAGGAAAAAGAGGAGATAGAAGTCTATAGATTAAAAGAGAGTTAAAAGAAGTATTAAAAATAGGTAAAACTGAGCTATAGTGTTTATGGATGAAAACTTGTTAGATAAGTGTATAAAGATAAATAACAAAGTGATTAATTGTTCAGGTTAGCAGTTACCCTTAGGGGACAAAGCACTGGGGAGTGCTTTTAGGGGTGTATGCTAGTTTTATAGTACTACTGCAACAAATTTCCACAAATTTGAGGCTTGGAATAAGATAAATTTATTATCTAAATTTCTGAAGGTTAGGTCTCCAAAATGGGTCTTATGAGGCTAAAATCAAAGGATCAACAGTGTCATGCTCCCTCCAGAGGTTCTAAGGGAGAATCTGTTTCCTTCCCATTCCAGCTTCTAGAGGTTGCCGGCATTCCTTGGCTTGTGGCCCCTTTCTCTGTCTTCAAAGCCAGCGGTGCAGCATCTTCTTTTCTTCCTGAACTTCTGCCTCCCTCTTGTAAGGATCCTTGTGATTACATTGAGGTTATCTAGGCTAAACCCTGGATTATTTAGGATAATATCCCTTCCCATCTCAAGATCCTTAACGTCATCACATCTGAAAATCCCTTTTGCCATGTAACTTAACATATTTATAGGCTCTGAAGATTAGAATATGAACCTTTTTAGGGAGATGAGGAGCATTATTCAGCCAACCACAGTGGCTAATAAAATTCTGTATCTTAACCTGGTTGGTGTTTATGAGTACATCAGAATTGGAAGATATATCAACACACACACACACACACACACACACACACACACACAGAGCACACCCAATTAAATTTGAATTTCAAATTTCAAATAATATATCATTTTTTGTATGAATATGTCTGATGCAATATTTGGTATATACTTTTCATAAAAAAGTGTGACTCATTGTTCATCTGGAATTCAAATTTAAATGGGTGTCCCGACCTGAATGGGAAGGAAGTCCAAAAGGGAGGGTATATATGTATATATATGGCTGATTCATTTTGCTGTACAGTAGAAGCTAATACAAAATTGTAAAGCAACTCTATTCCAATAAAAATTAATTAAAAAAAAATTTAAATGGGAGTCTCATATCTTTATGTCAATACTGCTTAAAATAATTAAGGTGGACATTTGTTTTATGTGTGTTTGTTATTTTTATTATACCTAACAATAAAGAGCTAAAATATTTATACAAGTATATGTATTGTGTATGTAACCAGAATATACACCCATGTGCTCTCTATATATACCACTCCAGCTCTATTTCATCCTTTTGTCAAGAATGATTTTCTCCATATAACTGCATGAATGCCTCCTTGTAATTCTGTAATTATTTGCCTTTATGGCACCCCGTCAGGTACACCATACTCACAAAGCAAAATTCATCTCTCATCTCTATTTATCAAATTGTTTTCTTTTTCTTCAGGGAACTTATCACTTTTGGAAAATATTTTTTAAATTATTTGGCCACTGATATACAGATGTAGCTTAGCCAAATTCTCCCTCTTTGTTTCCTGTTGGTACAGCAGACATCTTGCTGTGATGTGAATGAAAGCCATATGACAATGTTTGCTGAGCAAGATGAAGGAATAAACCTAGGCCCTGATGATTTCCTTGAACAGCTGTAAACAGACCTGTTCTGCCTGATTTCGAAGTTTCTATTTATTGTGAAAAAGAAACCTTTAAGTTTTAACAAAATATGAAAACCTGTAATTAAAAAGTTCATTCCTTAAAAGGTGAAAATTCTCTAAGACAACATCCTAAATGTATTATCACGTGGGATTTTAAAGGAAAGGAGAGCTCACGTTTGCCATGTTTTCTCAGTTGAAAGAACTATGTTGTGCATTCTAGAAGGTCAGACAGAGATAAAAGCAGATAGTGCCATAGGAAAAAGGAAACAAAGCATATGATATGCATGCTTGAGGTAATGGTAGTCTATATCCTTTGATTTACAAATTACTTGAAAGTTTGTTAATTAGTTATACTTCAATACATCTATCTATAATTAAGTCTTGACTATGTGGTTTAAGGAAGTTTGACATTTATGATATATTTTCTTAGTTTCTCATATTGCTTCTAAGTTATTTTTCATAATGCTTTATATTTCATGTGGCTGTACTTTGAAAATAAATGTGCATCAATCTGAATATCTCATCATTTGACAGTTGCCATTTTGATAAGTCGACAGTTTGTCGTCTATACACAGTTAATAACATAACCACAGACTCACTGTAATATTCTTACAGTGTAATATTCTTACAGTGCATCTTTTATGACGGAATAATTTTTACCAAATTACTGTTAACAAGTATGACTGATAAGTTTCACTTTTACATTACTTAAAAGTAATAGTAACACTTTTTAGATTAAATTTAATAGTGAATTTTGTCATGTATTCCTTCCCTTGCTCAGTCTATGATGGTAGGACAAGAAAAAAAACTTTTTAATGAAATATAGTTTTAATAATAGAAAGATAGGCACCCAATGTCATGTTCTAAGGTTTCAATTCTTATGAATTTACATATAGATTTTTAAAGGCTTGTCAGTTTCACTGTCATTTTTTTCCTAAGTAAAAAATTATTCGTAGAATATCACCAGGCATTGTAATTTGCACATGATAATTCTAAGTATATCTTACTTATACTTCCCTTCATAATAAGATGCATATTTAGTGTTAAAATAAGCTCTTGAAAATTTACAGGACTCTAAGAAAGGAAACATGCATTAATGTTTCCTTCAAGTTGGGTACCAAATAATTACCTTTTAGGTCGTTGTCTTGGTATCTGCTTGTGAAACTACCACTAACATGAGTATTTTCCTTTTATAAAACATGTTGTATTTATTTTATAAAATGTTTGCTGGTTCAGAATGGAAGTAGGCCCAACAGCTTCAGAAAGTGATATACTATAGAAGCCCATCTGTTTGGTAAGTATATATAATAAAATCTTGATCCAGGTACACAGCATGAATATCCCTAGTAAGATTAGTGTTGTGGTTAATATTTAAGTTCCTAAGACCAAATACTTCTGTTTTGCTGTGAACAATGTAGGTAGATTAATAATACTAGTTATAATGGTATGCCTTTCTATAAGACCTTTGTAGCATTATGGAAAAACTAGAGTAACAATAAACTTACAAGTAAAGATCACTTAAAAATTCTTCAGTGATGTAGGTACTAGATCATAAAAGTTTTAAAGAGCAATTTTGAAAATAAGAACTGAGAAAGGACAGCTTACCTAGACAAGACATAAAAATATACTGGAAAGAGAAGCATGAACCAGACTTCAGTGAATTGAATAAATTACTATGTTGTTTCCAACTTTACTTGCTATTATTAATTATACTTAGGATTGACCTATACAAGGAATAACTCCATGAATCTATGTTACAATTTGGCATAGTAATGAAATGTGAAAAGTAAATCAATATTCCTGTCTTGAATTATCTCTACGACTCCAAATTGGTTATAGGGAATATGTCTACTCACTTAACTTAGTTTAAAAGAGTTCACTTACTATTATTCTCATGGCAATTGCAATAAAACTGAAAACAAGGAGACACTACAAACTCAAGGTGAAGCATATTACATAATAAATATAAAAATAAGACTTTACCAGCAAATATTTGATAAAGCTGTTGAAATTTTAGTGATCATCTTCTGAATACACAGCTTGAGTTATCTAAAAAAGGTAGATTAAAGTATATTTCAATGAAATTATATCTTGACTTAGTTAGTTACTCACCATATGGATCTTCACAGTACCTCACTATACCCAGTAAGACTAAGAATGTTTGATGCTTCTAAAAAGAATGAGTTCAATCCATGAAATGCAAAGTTTCATTAAATAAGTCATGCTGGGTCCAAATTAGGTGGTAAACACTGATAGCAATAATTTGTGCGTAAAGGTAGAAAATAATGATTTGAACTTCTAATCATGAGCTTAAGGTTACTGGAGATGTGAAAAAAGAATGCTATTAGAAAGTCACTTATGTTTTGGCGATTTCTGTCTCCTTTTGCACCCAAGATATTAAGCTTGTGTAACTGTGCTGTCCTTTCTCCAAAATTACGCTCTTTGTTGTATTGAAATCAGATGCCAAATGGGGTTTGTGTCTACAAGATCCATAACACTAGCAAACAAAGAAGCATTTCTTTATGGGTACACTAGCACTTGCCACAGCCACTCCCCCAGGGTTCAGTGCAGAGGAAGCAGGCAAAGGCACCCATCTCCCAGTCTCCCTGAAAGAGGTTTAACTGCATATTTTATAAGCTGCTGCCTGAGGGTCCAGCTTCTAATTTAGCGTGCATCTAGGGATTGGTTGCAATCATCCCTGGAGACTGAGGACACCAGCAGACATTGTTCATCACCAAGTGACCAGTATCTACCTGGAAGGAGCATGTGCACATGTTTGGTGTCCCAGCTTCTGTGGCTTTTACCTGAGGAATGAGTCCCAGATATCCTGTCTCTGATAGCCAACAAGGCTTGCATTCATGAGTCACACAGGACTGTAGCATACAAATAAGTAGTTCTTAACAGGCACACATGTAGACCAAAATATGCATCATAGATGTCCCAGAAGGAGAAGAGAAAGGGATAGAAAGTTTAATCAAATAAATAATGACTAAAAACTTCCCTAACCTAAGGAAAGAAACAGACACCTATGTCAGAAGCAAAAAGAAAAACACAAATAAAATGAAATCAAAGAGTTCCATACTGAGACACATTATAATTACATTGTTTAAAGTTAAAAACAAGGAGAGAACCTTAAAAGCACCAAGAGAAAAGCAATAGTGTCACACACAAGGGAATTCCCATAAAACTACAAGCAGATTTTTCAGCAGAAAATTTGTAAACCAGAAAGGAGTGGGATAATATTTTCAAAATGATGAAGGAAATTAACCAAAAAACTCCTGCCAAACATGAAAACTCTACCTGGCAAAGCTGTCCTTCAGAATTTAAGGACAGGTAAAGAGTTTTCCAGACAAAAGCTGAAGGAATGCATCACCACTAGACCAGCCTTACGGGAAATGTTAAAGGGGGTTCTTCAAGCTGAAGTGAAAGGATGCTAAATAGCAACATGAAAACATATGAAAGTATAAAACTCATTGGTAAAGTAAATATATAGCTAAATTCAGAATACTTTCATATTTTAATGGTGCAGGGTAAATCACTTATAACTAGTATAAAGGCTAAAAGAATATTAAAATAACTATAAATATAATAAATTGTTAGTGGATACACAATATTAAAAAGCATAAATTGTGACTTCAAAGATGTAAAATGTGTGAGTGTACAAATATAGATTTTTAGTATGTGTTCAAAGTTAAGTTGTTATCAGCTTAAAATAGACTGCTATACCTATAAGATGTTTTAGGTAAGCCTTATGGTAACCACAAAGAGAAAACCTATGGTACATACACAAAAGATAAGAAGAAAGGAAACCAAGTATACCACTATGGAAAGTCATGAAATCACAAAGGAAGAGAGCAGAGAGGAAGAGAGGAACAAAGGAATCACAAACAACCAGAGAGCAATGAACAAAATGGCAATATTAAGTACATACCTATCAGTAATTACTTTACATTTAAATGGACTAAATTCTCCGATCAAAAGAAGTAGACTGGCTGGATGGATAAAAAAAAACAAGATCCTACTCTATGCTGCCACAAAAGACTCACTTCAGCTTTAAGGACACAAATAAATTGAAAGCAAAGAGGTGGAAAAAGATATTCCATGCAAATGGAAACCAAAAGAAAACAGGAGTAGCTTTATTTATATCGTTCAAAATAGACTTTAATCCAAAGACTGTAACGAGACAGAGAAAGTTATTATATAATAATAAAGGTGTCAGTTCATCAAGATGATATAACAACTGTAAATATTTATACACTCATAGGAGTAAAATATATCATATCACCCTGATACCAAAGCCAGACAAGAACACTACAAGAAAAGAAAACTATAGGACAGTATCCCTGATGAGCATAGATGCAAAGCTCCTCAGCAATATATTAGCAAAACAAATTCAACAATACATTAAAAGTATCACACCACATGATCAAGTGGGATTTATTCCAGAGATGTAAATATAGTTTGACATCAGTAAATCAATCAATGTGACATACCACATTAACAAAATGAAAGATAAGAATCAGAGGATCATCTCAATAGATGCAGAAAAAGCATTTGACAAAATTCAACATCCTTTCATGATAAAAACTCAAAAAATTAGGCATAGAAGGAATATACCTCAACATAATAAAGGTCGTATATGAGAATCCCACAGCTATCATCTTACTCAATGATGGATAGCTGAAAGCTTTTCCTTTAAGATAAAGAGCAAGACAAGGATGCTCACTCTTGACAGTTTTATTAAACATAATACTGGAACTCCTAGCCAGAGCAATTAGACCATAAAAAGAAATAAAAGGCATCCAAATGTTAACTGAAGAAGTAAATTGTCATTATTTGCGTTTCACTGGCATTTTTCGCAGAAATAGAACAAACATAAAACATAAAATTTGTATGAAAATACAAAAGATTCCTAATAGCCAAAACAATCTTGAGAAAGAATAAAGCAAGGAGTATAATTCTTCCTGATTTCAAACTACTTTACAAAGCTATAATAATCAAAGCAGTATGGTATTGGCATAAAAACAGATGCATACATTAATGAAACAGAATAGAGAGCCCAGAAGTAAACACATGCATATGTGGTCAGTTAATTTTCAACAAAGTAGCCAAGACCATACAATGGGGAAAAGATTGTCTCTTCAATAAATGGTGCTGAGAAAACTGGAAATCCATATGCAAAAGAGTAAAAGTGGACCACTATCTTTTACTATACACAAAAATCAACTAAAAATGGATTAAGGATTTGAATGTAAGATTCAAAACTATAAAACTCCTAGAAGAAAGATAGGGGGTAAACTCTTTGACATTGTCCTTGGCCATGATGTTGTGGATTTGACACAAAAACAAAGGCAACAAAAGCAAAATAATCAAGTGGGACTGTACCAAACTAATAAGCACAGCAAAGGAAACCATTAACAAAATGAAAAGGCAACCTACAGAATCAGAGAAAATATTTGCAAATCTCAAATCTGATAAGAGGTTAATATCCAAAATATACAAGGAACCCATACAACTCAACAAATAATAAAAACAAATAACAAAATTAAAATATGAGCAAAGGATCTGAATAGACACTTTCCCAAAGAAGACAGACATATAAATGGTCAATAGGTACATGAAAAGGTTTTTAATATCACTAATCATCAGGGAAATACAAATCACGACCACAATGAGATATCACCTCATACCTATTAGGATGGCTACTATCAAAGGACAAGAGATAACAAATGCTGTGGAGGATGTGGAGAAAAAGGAACCCTTTGCACACTGTTGGTGAGAATGTAAACTGTTACAGCCACTACAGAAAACAGCATGGATGTTTCTCAAGAAATTAAAAATAGACCTGCCATATGATCCAGCAATCCCATGTCTGTGTATATATACAAAGGAAATTAAATAATTATCTCAAAGAGATATCTGTAATCCCATGTTCCACTGCAGCATTATCCACAATAGCCAATGCATGAAAACAGCCTACAACCTAAGTGTTTGCTGACAGATAAATGGATAAATGAATTATATATATGTGTGTATATATATATATATATATATATATATATATATATATATATATATAATTCAGCCTTAAAAAAGAAGGAATTCCTGTGATTTGCAACAACATGGATGAACCTGGAGGGCATTATGATAAGGTTAATAAGCCAGAAAGACAGCATGGCAAAGACAAATACTACATGGTATCACTTACATGTTGAACCTAAAAGAAACACACAAAAAAATGAACTCTTGGAAACAGAGAGTAGAAAGGAGTTGAAAGAAATAAGGAGAGGTTGGTAAAAGGAAGGAAAGTTTTTAGTTATGAGATGAATAAAGTCTGAGAATCTAATGTATATCATGGTGACTATAGTTTGATAACACTTTATTGTATAATAGAAATTTGCTAATAGAATAAAACCTAAATGTTTTCACCAAAAAAGTAAAAAAAAAAGGTAAAAAATAGTTCAGAAGTCAAATGAGAAAATTAATTTTACTACTTTTTTCTAGTGACATGTATTATCAAATAGAAATAGATTCTCATGAAATGATAAAACAAAGTCACATTTATTTAATAGTAATTATAAAATTCCAATATGAAACACATTTCTTTCTTTAGGGGAAGGTTTATATTTCTAATTTTATAAGGCTCAGTGGATTCAAAATGTTTTCAATCATCTCCATATGAGAATATATTCAGTAATAACTTGAATTAACTCAAATTGTATTTTCTGCTTTTTTAGCCACAGTATACAATCCTCATCTGCTGTAACAAAATGATTGTTCATTTCTTTCCACTTTTGCTGCAAATAGACTCTTCCTGAAGCTTATGCAGAAAGTGTCTACTGTGGTATTTGGGGCTGGGGTGGGTACTGATGATGATCCTTTAATAACTTCATTACTACGTTCTAATTCTCAAATGAATTCAAAAGTGAAACTTTTAATAGATTATTGTCCAAAAGATCTGAAATTCCTGTAAATCCTGCTTTGAGATATGGGCAAATTTGGATATTAAGTCAATTGTTGTAAAGCTCATTTTATTTTCCTAAATTTCTCTGTTATTATACCATACGACATGGCTTCTCCTGTTCTAGTTTACCCTTAAGTTGACAATACCGCCTCAGAAAAAATCAATACTTGTAAGTTATTCTTTACTAGAACACGGGAAACATTCAGAAACTAGGAACTGCTATTTCCCAGAATTTTTCAGCTCCGCTTGTTTGTTATATTCTGTTTTACCCCAGGCATTCAACATTTTAGAGTCCCATTGTAAGCTTCTTCAGAACCCTGATGAAAATACTGACAGTTAAGAAGAGCTGGGAAGAATAAAAGAAAAATAAAACCAAACTCACTGTATGACATTGGGCTTAATGAAACCTCTACCTGAGAACCAATATTCTTTTAGAGAATTAAAAATATATTTCTGAAGAGAAACCAATTTATAGTTCATATCGTTTCCTTTTAGAAAACGCCTAGTAACATTTTATTTCCATTTCTTTTTTTCAGGAATGACTACCTTAGACTTTTGCATATGTAGTCTTCTTGGGAGGCCTGAAATTCCCAGGAATCTTTAATGAAGGGGAAATTATGCTTCTGTCTAAATAAGATTTGGTAGGTTGTATCACCATAATATTAAAGTGACCACAGACACATACTACAAACTCCGTCATTAAACTTGACACTAGTTAGTATAATCAAATGAACATGTTCTGAACGTTGAAAGTAAAAAAAAAAAAAAAAAGACCATTTATTGAAAAATTTCTATGTAGTAGTTACTACAAACCATATACTAGGTGCTTTATATATGCTAACTTATTGAATTCTCCCATCAACTCTATATGGAAGATATAATTGTTCTATTTAACCCAGGATTGTAGGAGCAATTGGGTTCAGAATGTCAAAAATAGATCTAGCTACAATTTTAATTAACTTAGTCTTCAGGGGTTTTGATTGGAATTAGTGGGAAGATATTTTTGAATGCTTAAGCAGTAGAGCGCTAGAGCCAAAGCTGCTTTGGGCTTTGGCTATATATTCTCCTATGTTCTCTAAGATTAGGCACAGTTACAATCCTGTGTCACTCTGAATTTCTGTATATTTTAAATGTGTTCTCTCAGTCTTGTCTCCAAGTCAGAATAATCTTGATAGTTTTGTATAAAAAAGGGTGGGGGGGGGGTTACTCAAGAGACTAATAATTCTCAGGCTCTGGAGCTCTGGAGATGCCATGACATATGTATTTGGAAAAAAGCTATTGTGATAAATAGCCAGTATAGAGAACCACAGTGTTACCATAGTCAGCTGGTGATAATCTACACACCATTTTCTCATACTATTTTGCATAGTCCTCTGGTCCAGAGTTAATTAAGGTATTGTTCACAGGCTTCTGACAACAAAAACTCCTGGAGTGCTATTTTAAAATACTGATTAGGACCTCAACTCAGACATGCAAAATCAGACATTATGGGGAAAAAGGAACCTAAAAATTTGCATGTCAAATAAGCCCACAGTGGTTCTTATGCTCACTTAAGCTTGATAAAAATGAATGTAGTTAAGGTATGGGTTTTAAAGTCATATGACTCTGAGTTTGAATTTCAGTTTTATTGCTGATCTGTTCCCAAGGCCATTATGCCCCTCATGTATTATTGCCAACTATTTGCTCATAGTGGTCTTTTAAAACACCTCCCTCTTGGTTATATAACCTTCTACTTACTAAAAAGCTCAAGTAGGTAGTTGTCCATTACCCACTGGATCAGGAAAATAAAAGTCCCCTTAATGGGTATTTCCATACCCTAACATCATTCACACTGCAGGGATGAAGTTGTTGAAATGACAGATATTTTGCCTAGTTTTCCCACACGTGTCCTGCCAGGACATATTCCTCAATCTTTTTCCAAAAACATAGTTGAGATTTCTACACTGCCTAAACAGACCTCTGATGTCAGCATTTCTTTGATTCTTTTGCTTATACTATCTTTTAAAAAGCAATAGAGAAAAATCAATTAAAATGTGCTTTTTATTCCTATGCTAGTCCAGTCATAAGAGAGACCATCAGGTATGAGATTTAATAGCTTTTCATGGAGGCTAAAAATATAATTAAAATTTATATGAATGTCTGCTTTGAAAACACTGGTCAAACTTTGTAGAGAGGCCAGATTTTCAGTTAGCACATTGATTTGGTTTTCAAACTCAAATTACCCAATGCTCCAGCATATTAGGAGTTATTGGGGGATACATATACCTAGCCTGACAAGAATTAGAGGCAGTGTTTTTCAAAGTCTGACTATTAGGCTACTTGCACAAGGGAAAATTAATTGAGGTGTTTTTAAAAATTCAAAATAATGGGCCCCTCCCCAAACCTAGTGAATCCAGGGAACCACTGTGGACTTGGCCTGGAAACATGCATTTTAATAAACAAGTACAAAGTATACTATAGTCTGAGCATGGTTGGATAGAGGCAAAGAACATGGGTATGTCTATTAGATGGACCTGGACAAAATCCCAGCTCTCTCACTTCCTAGCTGTACCCATGCTGCACATCCCTTCTGTGTACTATGCTCCTCCTTGCTCTGATTTTCTCTCTTGCTCCTCTCTATGTAACTGTCTATCTACTCAAGCTCAGCTAGATAGTTTCTTGTTATCCTCTTTTCCTTAACAAGGAAAAGCCCCTCAGTGTGTATTATTACCCCCATCTCCCCAACTCCCCCTGTCTTCTGAATGTGTGCAGGGCAGTTATCCAACTGGCATTCATCTTGTCACTTCTTACCCAACCTACCTTCCATCCTCAGTTTCCTAAACCAACATGACCTCTTGTTTTTTTCCCTAGTTATGGTTGCCATCAGGTAGGCACTAACTGCTCTGGATTTTCAGAGGCATCATACTGGATATTTTGTAAATTCCCCAGTTTCTAGTCCTTGTTATTACTTGAACTAAATGGGAACAGAAAGTCAATGCAAGACTTTAGTACTAATCTTATAGCCCTCCCTCTAGCAGCATATATGGCTGTCCCATTCCATCTCCCCTACCATGTGCCCCTGATCCCCAGTACCAATGCCTCTCAACCTCTTGTCCCATAGCAGCAGGAGAGATCACATCTTGTAGGAGTGAATGACATGGGTCACGATACCTTCACTCGAGGTTGATGTAAGCCTAACCTTAGTGGACAGGCAGAGATGCATGGAGGCAACAGCAGGAGTGAGGGCATGAAGATTGTCCTGGCGACCAGTATAGTGATAAAAATACTGTCAACATTGTCTCATTGTTTCCCCAAGTATGGCCCTTGCACCAGCTGCTTGGAATTACCAGTGGTGCTTAGTTAAAATGTATATTCCTACACCTCACCTTAAGTCTACTACCCCAGAAACCCTAAGGGTGGATCCAGAGAATCTGCCATTTCATAAGCTTTCTAGTTGATTGTGCTGAACAGTAGTGATGGATAACACTCTTCTAGTTTATAAATAGTTTGAAAGGTAACTACAGGACCCTAGAGAACTGATATCACAAAGTGTTGAGAGCTGATAAAGTAGATAGTATTTAAGTCTATCAAAACAACTAAAATCATGCCTTGGTCTTAAATAAATCATAAGCCTTTTATACATTACACAAATATATATATATGTGTATATGTATATATGTATATATATAGATATACATATATATATATCTAAATATATTTATCTATCTACCATTCGTCTAGATAGATAGATAGATAGGTAGATAGATAAATATAATTACAGTGCACTTGGAGGAGTATGCATACATCTACTTCAAGTAACCACAAATACACCCATTGTTCAGATTTTAGTTTCTAAATACCATTCTCCAATAAAAGGAACCAGAGATCCTAGGAGAAATTAATGGTTCCAGGAGTAGAGGAGGAAAAATACAAGATGAACTTGGAGCATTGTGTTGTGCCAGAAAGTAATGAAGGGCTAAGAAATTAAAAGACTGGAGGGTGTCCAAAGGACACAGGAACAAACCTGAAAGAACTCCCAATGGGCAAGACTGGAACAATTGGAAAAAGAAAATAATGAATGATATTATTAGATTATAATTAAAATAATAAATATCCATGAATCCATTCTGAAATAAGTAAATGTTTGAATAACATAAATATGGGTGAGAATGGACAGATATTCCTTATATGATGGTTCTGATTAATAAATGTAGACGGTCAGTACCATACTGTTTTGATTACTGTAGCTTTGCAGTATAATCTGAGGTCAGGGAGCCTGATTCTTCAAGCTACATTTTTCTTTCTCAAGATTACTTTCACTATTTGGGGTCTTTTGTGGTTCCATACAATTTATTAAAAAATTTGTTCTGGTTCTGTGAAAAATGCCATTGGTAATTTGATAGGGATTGTATTGAATCTGTAGATTGCTTTGGGTAATGAAGTCATTTGGATAATATTGATTCTTATAATCCAAGAACATGGTGATTCTTTCTGTCTGGTTGTGTCATCTTTGATCTCTTTCATCAACATCTTATAGTTTTCAGTGTACAGGTCTTTTGCCTCTTTAGGTAGCTTTATTCCTAGATATTCTATTCTTTTTGATGTGATGGTAAATGAGATTGTTTCTTTAATTTCTCTTTTTGATCTTTGGTTGTTAGTGTATAGAAAGGCAAGAGATTTCTGGGTATTAATTTTGTATCCTGCAACTTTACTGAATTAATTGATGAGCTCTAGTATTTTTCTGGTAGTATCTTTAGGATTTTCTGTGTATAGTACCATGTCATCTGCAAACAGTGACAGTTTTACTTCTTCTTTTCCAGTATGGATTCCTTTTACTTCTTTTTCTTCTATGATGGCTGTGGCTAGGACATCCAAAATTATGTTGAATAAAAGTGGCAAGAGTGGACAGAAATACAGATCAATGGAACAAGATAGAAAGCCCAGAAATAAACCCACATATCTATGGTCAATTAATCTATGACAAAGGAGGCAAGAATATACAATGGAGAAAAGAGAGTCTCTTCAATAAGTGGTGCTGGGAAAACTGGACAGCTACATGTAAAAGGATGAAATTAGAACATTCTCTAACACCACACACAACAATAAACTCAAAATGGATTAAAGAGCTATATGTAGGACTGGATACTATAAATCTCCTAGAGTAAAACATAGGCAGAACATTCTTAGATATAAATCATAGCAATATGTTTTTGGTTCCATCTCCTAGAGTAATGTAAATAAAAACAAGCAAATGGGACCTAACTAAACTTAAAGGCTTTTGCACAGCAAAAGAAACCATAAACAAAACAAAAAGACAACCTACAGAATGGGAGAAAATATTTCCAAATGATGTGACTGACAAGGGATTAATCTCCAAAATATACAAACAGCTCATACAGCTCAATACAAAAAAAAAAAAAAAAACACACACACACAAAAAACAACCCAATCAAAAATGGGCAGAAGACCTAAATAAACATTTCTCCAAAGAAGACCTGCAGATGGCCAAGAGGCACATGAAAAGATGCTCAACGTCGCTAATTATTAGAGAAATGCAAATCAAAATTACAATGAGGTATCACCTTACACCAGTCAGAATGACCATCATCAAAAAATCTACAAATAGTAAATGCTGGAGAGGGTGTGGAGAAAAAGGTACCCTCCTACATTGTTGGTGAGAATGTAAATTGGTACAGCCACTATGGAGAACAGTATGGAGGTTCCTTAAAAAACTAAAAATAGAGCTACCATATGATCCTGCAATCACACTCCTGGCCATATATCTGGAGAGAACCATAATTTGAAAAGATTCATGCACCCCAATGTTCACTGCAGCACTATTTACAATAGTCAATACATGGAAGCAACCCAAATGACCATCAACAGAGGAATGGATAAAGAAGATGTGGTACATAAATACAATGGAACAGTACTCGGCCATAAAAAAAGAATGAAATAATGTCATTTGCAGCAACATGGAGGAACCTAGAGATTATCATATTAAATAAGCCAGACAAAGACAAACATCATATGATATTGCTTATATGTGGAATCTAAAGAAATGATACAAATGAACTTATATACAAAATAGAAAGAGACCCATAGATACAGAAAACAAACTTATGGTTAACAAAAGGGAAACGGGTGAGGGAGGGATAAATTAGGAGGTTGGGATTAACATATACACACTACTATATATAAAATAGATAACAAACAAGGACCTACTGTATAGCACAGAGAACTATACTCAGTATTTTTTAATGATGGAAAAGAATCTGAGAATGTTTATATATATAAACTGAATCACTTTGCTGTGCACCTGAAACTAACACAACATTGTAAATCAACTATACTTCAACACAAAATAAAATAAATAAATAAATATAAATAAATAAATAAAATAAACATGAAAAAAATAAATGTAGAAGGAATGAGAGAAAAGGAAAGCACTATTAGAATAGCCTAGTAATAATTGCTGCAGGCAAGAGCCACAGGTGAATGCTAAAATTAGAGGGTGAAACTTTAAAGGGGAACATTCTGTTTCTGTAGCCTTATGATATCCCGCTCCTACACGTATTTGCTAACTACTATTGTGCTTTTAACATATGTCCACAAAATCTTTGATACTCCTCCTTAAAGGAGGTGGAACCTAATTCAAAACCCCTTGAGTGCTGACTAGATTTAGTGAGCTGCTTCTAATAAATAAAGAATGGAAGAGGAAAATAGTAATTTTACACTGGGAAAACTACTAAACAAGGATCAATTTTAACATCATAAGTGATAAGTAATGTTGATATCATGTAGCCCAGAAATAATGCAATGAGAAGGGAATATTACATATATGTTCTTCTTCCTAATAATCTATAATGTAAGTCCAAACATGACAAAATGTTAGCCTAATCAGACAAATCCAAATTGAGCAACATTGTATAAAATACCTAACTACTACTCTTCCAAAGGTCAAGGTCATGAAAGACATGGAAATCCTGAAGCACTATTGCAGATTGGAGGAGACTAAGGAGACATGAAAACTAAATGCAATGTGGGTTCCAGGATTGGATCTTGGAACAGAGAAAGGGCATTAGTAGAAAGACTGGTGAAATCTGAATAGAGGCTGAGGTTGAATTAATAGTAATGTAACAAGGCTAAATTCTTAGTTTTGATAAATGAGCCATGGTTATGTAAGCTGTTAACATTAGAAGAATTTGGGCACAGAGCATACAGTAACTTTGTGTACTGTCTTTGTAACTTACGTAAGCCTAAAATTATTTCAAAATAAAATGTTAAAAAAGCATCATAGGAGAAGCATGCAACTCAGTAACAAAAAAGTGAACTACTGATACATGCAACAACATGGATGGATTTTAAGGACTTTTCCTGAATGAAAGAAGCCAGATTCAAAAGAAAATTATATTAACATGAAATTTTAGAACAGACTAAACTAATATGCAGTTATGAAGATCGGAATAATGATTGCCACTGCAGATGGGAATTGGCTGAATGAGGGTATAAGAGAACTTTCTGGGCTGTTGGGAATGTCTTATATCTTGATTAAGGCATTGGATACATGTGTGCATATATCTGTCAAGAAGCATCATCTGTACTCTTAGTATACGTGAATTTCACTCTGTGTAAATTATACATCCATTAAAAAAATGCTCTGCTTTTTGAAAAAATATGAACTTTACAAAGTGTTGAAATGGTTGAAATCCAGATTTATTGCTATATCTTGCCTCTGTGTATATTTGTCCTTTTCTATTAGGAAACATAATCTATTCTTCACATCTATTTTGTTGATCAGGAGAAAATATATTCTTACAGCAGTATATATCACTCCAGTTCCTCAGACTACTAAACTTCTTTTAACTGAATGACTTCTACTGTGTTTTTACCCTCAGATTTATTTATGTATTTCTATTCAGACAAATGCCTTCTGAACGTGCACCTTACTTCTGTTCATTTGATTTCCCCTGACCACAGCAAACCTTTCCATTGCCCTATTCCAATCACCAAGTGCTTTATCTCATCAAATTAGTATGATATAATGTCAGGTTCACTTGGCTAACAGTAAGTTATAATAAGTCACTATCATTCGCAATTGCATTTGTCAACAAGTATGTTAGGAGACTATCGAGTTCTATATATAAAAAAGAGATTCAGGTCACAACATCCCTGTAAATTTTGGCTTTTCAGTTAAATATTTGTATATGTTAATATACCATGCTTCTCTTTATATGTTACAATAAAACCACACCAAAAAATATGGTAAATCAGCATTATTATTGTTCATTTCCTCCATTTGTACACTTGAAAATATCTCAATAGAGAGATGCAATGGGGCAGCAATAATAGGAATCATGTTTCTCAGACAATACCATCATAATTCTTCATTCATTTTGAGACATTCATTTATCTAAAAGCAATTAATGTTTAATTGCTGCATAACCTAATTTAGAAATGCAAATTAGTACAGAAAGCAAACAAGTATGTGTTCATTAATATCTTTGTTATCACCATCTGTTTAATTTAAAAACAGTTTTACTGAATGACAGCTCGCTAAATTTATAAATGGTTTTCTTAGTGGAAAATATCTATTGCAAGTGAGGTCAGCATCTGATAAAATTTCAGTTTGTACATAAACATGTTATCTAAACAAATTCTAGTATTTTCTAATTCATGAAAAAATCATTGTCAATATAAGTAATGCTATTTAGTGGAAAATAGATAATTTTATATAAGTCCCTTTAAGTAAAATACTGTGTATTTTACAAAAAAATATTGCAAATACAATATATTACTGCAAATTTAGTCTTTAATATTTTCAGTTACTTTATTCTTATTTGTTTTCGTTTTTATTTGCCTTTTTGCATAATGTTTTTTTTTGGTTTATATAACTGAAAATTCACTATTTAAATTTTGCAACTAGAGAAAGAAAAAACAATAAGTATTTTATAGTCCTGTGATTTTAAAAATATAGATTATATTATCTAAGCTATTTTAAACCTTGTAGAAATGATTTACACTTGGTATTTCTAATAGTTAATCTTTCAGGAACCAAAGTAGAAAGAAAATGTCTTCCAGGTTTATGATGTATTAAGTAGGGGATTTAAAAAAGAAGAATCCAGAAGCATTAAATTGAAGCAGATGTTCATATGTGTTAGATGATTTGTAATTGATCTTGTTAATGTTATAAAACAATCAGGTTATTTTTCTTATTATCATGAAACCAAACAATGTACATTATGAAAATTGATGTAGCAAATAGGTATAAAATTAGGTCAAGTCCATATAAATATCAACATACCTACCTGTAGTGTATGTGTATGTGTATGTTTGTGCAGAGCTCTTCTTTATCTATTTTATTCACTTGATGAAATGTAGAGAGAGATTTTAGTATCAACCCATATATTTGTATCTACATCATGTCTACATAGTATTCTGTTGTGTGGAAGTGTCAAAAGTTATCAGTCTGTACTTTATTGATGAGAATTTCACTTATTTCCATTTTTTGGCTATTACAAAGGTTAATATCATTCATGTATAAATATGTGTGCACATGTGATAGTGTTCCTATAGAACAATTCTCCAGAAAAATGAAATTACTTGGTCAAATGGTAGGATGGATTTAAAATTTTGATAGATATTTAGGAGTTTTCCTATAGAAAGCTATCACCAATTTAACATTTTTCCCCAACCTTGCATTTCAAGCATTTCAAGCATTTTCAATGCATTTTCAAGCATTTTATTTTTTGCCAGTGTGAGAGGAGGAAAATGCATTTCATTGTGGCTTTATTTTTCTTTAATTATGAATGAGGCTAATCATCATCTATTGACCACTTATATTTCTTTTTGTGAAAACTGTTCTTCTCCTTTTCCCTATTGAACTATTCACTTATTCTTAACAGTTTTGTCGGAGTGTTTAGTCGTTTTTTTTAAATGATATAATTTTCTATAAAACTTTGCCTCTTTATTCTTATAAAAAATAAAGCCAAAATCTGTGCTTCATGTCAGTTGTCGAAATTGATGCACCCTGATTTTTCCTGATTGGACACAGGCATGTTTAATAAATCTTTGCTGTATATATTGTAGTCTTAGTATTACTTTCTTGATTTGCATGGAGAGGGGAGATAAAATGATTTGAACCTAATTATGTTTCAATATGCAATGTGAAGAATGATAGTGTGTATGATATTTTATGTTATATAAGTATGCATGCATATATGTATTTTGTATGCATACATGTGTGTATTAATATAAGTGTTTCATGCAGGAGTGAATTCTGCATCTTATAATTCCTGTATCTGCAGTCTTTGGTGGTCTTAATCTGAAGTTTGTTATTTCTGTTGATTTTTCTTCAGCGTCTTATTTCATTGTGTGTTCTGCAATTTTTTTTATTTTGTCTCATTTTTTATTTGTTAGTGGGGACACTTTGAGGTCTGAGCTTAAAGAGTATTCTGCTAGAGAGAAGCTGCATTTACTTCATTTGCACATCTGGGGACACAATCATTTCAAGACCTTTTTCAAAATAAATTTGTGGTGTGGATATTGTTTGGCAGGATAAACAACTACGTGAACTCTGATTCCAAATCCACATGAGCATTAGCTTATAGTTAGGAATTTTTATGGGGTGATTTCTATTTCTCTCTTTCACCTAGAACCATGGCTAAGACAAGAAATTATCTTTACTATCTAGTTTTGTGGGAAGGGTTTGGAAAAAAATCACATTGACTTCTAGGTCAGGCAATATATCACAGTTTTTCCGGGTAACTGGTGTGAGACATGCCAGAAACAGAAATCCAGGTGCTATTTCTGAACTAGTGATTCTCTACTCTGGGTTTGTACCAGAATCCCCTGGAGAGCATTTTTAAACTAGTAATGTTCAGGCCTCAATTTAGGCTTACTGAATTAAAACTTCTGGTGGACAAAGAGTTTAAATTTTTTGGTTTTAAGGCAGGATAATGAGCAAAATTGGGTGTTCAGTAGATTAAGGACCTTGCTCAAGAACACATGGCTACTAAGGGACAGTTTGGGGACTAGTTCTGGATCTTTGTCCAGTATCCTTTTGTTCTTTCTCTTATGCATTTTAGTGCACTATTGGTATTTCTCAATATATACTGAATAGAGACAGACAAAATTTGGAATTTTTTTTGGTATTCTGCATATTTTCTTTTTAATTAATAGTTGTAAAAGCGTTTCAGGTAAAACACAAATATATATTCTTTCTATTTTTAATAAAACTCAGGATATACCCTCATGTTAAATATCTAATCTATATAAGTAAAATAGCCTGAACTCTTGGTTTACTGCTAATATACTTTACAATGCTGTAAACTATTATAATGTTCATGTGATTAGACATTCAGAACTCCAGGATACCTATTTACAAGAATACCAATCCTTTGCTATAATATTTTATTTTATAATATTAATATTTTATGTATAGCTACATTAAATTTGTATTAGTTTTTAGGTTCTCATTCAAGCAAAACAATTTTTTACTTAAATAGACAGGAGACTGAAGAATTGAGGCAGCACACATGAAGATATGATACAGAGTATTACATATCTTCTACTGGGAAAGAAAATTATAATTTTTTCATCTCTAAATATTATTTATTGGTCATAGTTGCTGACTTTTCACTAGATGGCAATATTGCATTGCATTTACATTAAAATAAACACTTCTATATGATCATAATTCCCCTTTTCCAAGAAAATAATCCTCACAGAGAACATTAAATGCAATATGTTCTGTAAGCATGTATTGCTCTTTTTAAAAAAAATCTCATTTGAATCTGTCAAAATTTTCTGTTTTTCCCTCTTAAGAGAGCCAATATACCTAAAATTTTTGTGTTTTGTTTTCATTCTCAATGTTCAAATTCCTTGAACTATATTTTATATTATTTTTATATGAAAGTCAAACTGGTATTTTATTAGTGGCATGATATTATTATGCTATTCAAGAAAAAATCTTTTCTCTTTAAAACCTGATTTACACTAACTAGTCTGAGCCACTTAATGGCCTTCCTCATCTTCATTGACTCTGTCAGTAGCATTTAAAACCAATGACCCTTCTTATAAAGATTCTCTCTTCCCTTGGCTTCTAAAACAGTACAAGCTCTTGACTTTTTCTTCCTACTCCTACCCAGTACTCAATTACTTTTGCTTGTTCTTCCTCCTCTACCTTATAGCTTTAAAGTTCCAAACTTTCCTCAGGTGATTGTATCTACTTTCATGACTTTAAATAGCATCAGTTACAACTCCCAAAATATAATCCCCAGCTCATGATGTTTCTATGAATTTCAAACCTATTGCTACCTTATTGTCACCTTCAATTCAATATATTACTGAAATTTCAGACTATATGTTCAAAACTGGACTCTTGACCCCTACTCCCACCCCATCCCGCTCCTTCCCAATCCTAGTAAAAGACATCTCCATTCATCCATTTACATCAGAAGTCTGGAAGCCATTCTTATCGCCTGGTCTTCGCTTATAAACTTACATACAATCCATCATTAGGTACTTTCTATTTTACTACAGTAACATATCCTAAATATGTCCACTTCTTTTCATCTCCACTACTACCACCCTAGTCCAAGAAATCAGCCTTCCCCACCCAAACTTTTCCAATAGCTTCCTAACATTTCTCCCTCTTTCTCTATTAGCTTCACAGTAGTCCATTTCCCCACACATTAGAATGATCTTTTAAGAAATATAAATCTGGATAATCATCCCTTGCTTAAATTTTTTCATTGATTTTTCAATACTTAATAAAACCCTCAAGTCCTTTTATGATCTGGTCATTGGCCTTTCCAATCCTATCCTCTTCTTTTTTTCCTCACTATGTTCCAGTGACACTGTTCTTAGAATTCCTTTATCCCCAAGACTTTGCAGCATGATAAATACTCTGCCTCTAAGACTCTTGTCATAACTCTGCCTTGCTCAATCCTTATTCTTCAGATTTCATCTTAAGCCTCACTTGGGGAGGCCTCCCCTTACATTCCTGTCTGGATGAAGTCTACCTGCTATTTACTATAATAGAGACTAGTTTCATAACAATTACTCCCACATTAATTATATATTTTGAGTGATTACTTATTTGAATTCTATATATGTCAGTAGACTATTTGTTCCAAGGGAGCAGGTACTGTTTATTTTGTTTATCAGTATTTATCACTTAGCACCTAGCATAGTACCTGACACTTGGTAGGAGTTCAATAAATATTATTCAAATGAATGAATGACCCCTGATGAGATACTTTTCCTTTCCCTAATCTTTCCATACTTCATGGAAGTTTTCTGAAGAATGAATAATATGTGGCATGTAAAATGTTTAGTAAGCACACAATAAATATCATTTATTATCATTTTCTTACAACCCAAGCTGATATAATCACTTATGCATAGCATAACCTGACATAATATTTTGCCTTTTAAATATTTCATTTTGTCCAGTTTCTAACCAGTGTTAGTGTTTTCCCATTTCTTTTGTTCTTACTTTTTTTAAAAATTTCACACAAAGTACACAGAAGCTAAAATTCTATGTGATGTGTCACAACATTTTAATTCAAAAAGATGAATCTTTTCTACTACTATGAATACTTACTTTTCCCCTTTCTTTTAGAAGGTTTGGTGCTACCTTTAAGGAAGTGTGCTATGCTTATAATTTTTTGTTATAAAACATGCAATATTTTAAATGTTTTACAATGTCAAGAACAAAAAAACAAACCAGCAAACAAAACTCCTAAGCTTCCATTAACTGTAATGTTGCCTCCTAAGAGAGTAAATAACTCCTGGATTGGCTATTATTGTAGACTTGGAGAAGTTGTACTAAAATAAAAGTGGGCTTTAATGAACCAATGTGTAATTTTCTTAAACGAGTGACATTATTATCACTCAAATAACACCCCTTGAATTAGATCTGCATCACTGTCTCTGGGACAATCAACACATTAATTATTTAGGAAGTATTAATGAATCATCAAAAGCCATTTGATTACCATCCTTATCAGGTCATTAAAGTGGTCAGAATCCTTTTCATAAAAGAAATTTCATAAAATTAGTGTACTGTAAAATCAAGTCCTCAATTGTCTAGAACCAGCAAATAGTTCACTTCAGAAAATATTATATGCGAATGCATGAAAAATTTTTGGACATAAAAATGTCTCTGAAATCTAAGATGTCTTTTAATCATGTTAAGTGAACATGAGGACACATTTTTGAACAATAGTAACTAGCAGACTGATGGGGAGTCAGAAAATACTAACTTTGGAACACACTTTTTGGATCATTTTAAAAATCTTATTTTATAGTTAAGGACATTGAGGCACAGAACACATAAATGACTTGCCCTTATTCACACAGATCATCCTCCTCCTGTTTCTCAAGTCAGTGAACTTTCCATTTCACTGTCTTGCTTTTTTTGTCTCTAAGGAGTTTATAAACAAGTTCACTGCATACAGTTGTTTAGGTTGTTCATTGAACAAAGATGCCCGTCTTAGGGGTTAAAATCCAGCCTTCACACCACTTGCCGAGTCATGTGCCCATGGGCTACATCCATCTTTTTTTTAGGTCACTAGAAGTTTCTATAAGGGCTAGCAAAGGCCTTGTTTCCAAGTTCTAAGAGAATTCCTTTTTTTTTTTTTTTTGACACATAAGAAGCAGTGGGCCTAGGTTGTCCTTATTCTCCCATAGAAAAGCAGTAGTCCTTAAGGAGTATCTACTATGTGTATAGTGGAAAGATAAAGATCCACGGTTTCACTTCGCTAATGAGGATTATGAGAGCTAAGGATTATGCTCAGGTTCTTATGTCTTGCATAGGCAATATATAGCAGCGGCTAAAGAGTAGATATGTTTTCCCTGAACTTGTGAGGAGGTATTACTCTCTGGTGAGGAAATAATTGAGACTTCAACAAGCATATCAAAATAAAATCGTGATCAATCTAATGTAGATTCAGTAGAAAAATTGTCAATTTGCATGAAGTTTCTGTCTCAAATAAGTTTTTAGAGACTACTTTTTCAATTCTCTGAGATTTAAAAATAGATAAAATTCTCACTTGGATGTTTCTAGAAAGAAAGACAGATAAAATAAAGTTTCAAAATGACATGGATAAATTTTGTAGTTCATTAGGGCCAAACCAATTTTATAAATTGGTAGTTTTTAGGGGAGATAAGTGGGACCTCATAGAATTAATTACCTCTTTTTTTATCATCATCATCATCAACATCATAGTCATCTCTCATTGACTTCCAGATTCATACATGCAACTGCTTATTTGTCGTCTCTACTTGGATATCTCATATATCTCAAATTAATAGTCCCTTATAGACAGAATTCTTGATTCCCCACACTCAGTCTACTTCTTCCTTACTCTCCCATATCCCATCTAGTTGTGCAGGCCCATATTCTGCACATCATGCTTGAGTCATCCTTTTCTTTTCCCATCCACATTTAATTTATTATCAAGTTTCATAGGCATCATCTTCAAAATATACCTTAAAATCTCCATCACATACTCCAATATACCATTATCATTTGCCTGGACCACTGTAATAATCTCCCAATTGGTCTCCTTGTTTTCACTCTTCACTGCCTTTAAACCCATTATCACACTGTGGACAGAGTGATATTTTTAATACAAATTAGATAATGTCAACACTGCTCCTAACTCTTCAGTCACATTATAATAGCGTGCCCACTTCTACAGACTCATCTTCTATTTTCACCTCATTCTTTAAGTCACACAGTCCTTCTTTTAATTCCCCAACTGTACCAAACACTTTCCCACACTGGGGCCATTACACACGATGGTTCCACTGCCTGGACTCAGTTTGCCTCCTTTCTCTGCCTTGCTACTTCCTACTTATCTTTATATCACAGTTTGTGTCACATCCTCAGAAAGGCTTTATCTGAACCCTCCATTCCAAATTAGATTAATTCTGTTATTTTCTTTTATATCACTTAACACAATTTGTGCTCCATATTTACTTGAGATTGTTTAATGTGTATTTCCCCCAGTGTATTGTAAGTTTTATTGGCACTGAACTTATAAATAGGGCACTTTCTTCTCAGAAGAGTAACCGTATTCTTTGATTATTTTTCATTGTAAATTCAAACCTTCTTGTCTGCTTTTTAAACCTCTGTAAGATTAACTTTCCCCATCTGGCAGTTCTTACTTCCAAGGGAGAGAAGCAGGAAAGATGAAAGCCAGTATGGGGTGAGAATCTTCCAAATGCCAGGCAATGTGCTGGATGCTTTTAGACCTATGTGATCTAAATTAATCCTCACCACAATATTTCTGAGAGATGCATTATTGTCCCTACTTTTACAGATGACAAAACTGAGTCTGAGATGATAAATGTCTTGTGTGAAATCTAGGATTAAACCTAGATATAACTCATATCCTATGGCCTCTTTCCTGAATTCCAGGCGAACTCTCTACCTGCCTTATACATACATACATTACTCATATATGCCCCTCTTGCTATCCCACATATAAAAATCTTTGTGCCTGAAATATCCTTCTCCTCCTATCAACCCACACTCTGACTTCTGTCAAAATCCATTAAAAGTTTCTAAAATATGTTTCTAAAAACAGACCCTAATTAGCACAACACTTAATATGTTTTATTTAATCAGTGCTTATATTCCTTTATCAGTCTTTTCACCTGGTTGTAGAAATGATAATACAAATATTTAATGGCAAGTGTATTGACCAATGAGTAAAACTTCTGGGTGTTTTTATGTTCTTCCTGAATATCCACCTCCCACCCCCACCCCCCATTTGTGTTTCTGAGCTCAACAAACCCTGGAGAACAAGAACCAATTTTTCATCAGACTGCTGAAAACAGTAGGTATCTTTCTTTGTCCAAGAGCTTCCTGAATCAATAGTAAATTGATTCTAAGTGTTCTTCTTCATCAAATACTGTCAATATTACAAGTCCACCTTGCCATATTATACACTGCTGAGATGGTATTAATATATAAACAAAGTGCTAGTCATTTGATCTCATTTTTCTCCCACTAAATTCTCTGGTTGTATGGTAGCACACAAGTAGAGCTATGGTTGAGGTTGCCTAACTATTCAATTTTATTTCCTCATTTTAAAGCTAGCTAAAGGCATATCAGTTACCTGCATCTAAAGTCCTTGAATATTAAAGAAATTATTATAGCTCAGCATGTAATTTCTTGGATGTGAGAATGATCTGTGTCCAAAAGTCAGTGAAAATCAGGGTTGATATGGTCAATATATCTAAGTAGGAAATTTCCTTTTCCTGCTTTTTAGGATACTCAAGAGACCTTCCCTGGAGTTAGAAGAAATGTTTTATCAAGTGTATCCATATAAGCGTGCTTCCTATTAGCACTGAATAACAAATTCAGAAGAGTCATTTGGAGGAAAAGGAATGCTGGGGATATGGCAGCTCAGGATAAGATCAAGACATGTTCATATTAATAAGGTATAGTTTCTTTTTAAATAACTGTCTCAGTTGATTCTCTGAACTAATAGTATACAGACTCTCACATTTTATTATTTGTCCTGCTTTTTCAATTACATTGAAGTAGCATCATTCCTCACGATGTTACTGACAAAAGTGTAAGCCAGGGGTACTTTGAGTCCCACACACCTCATTTCCATTTTCTATCCTTTCAAGCAGTCAGTGCTTTAATGAGTCTTCCATCTATACATATGCTTTTTTGGGAGTAATGCCTGCTTTAGAATTTTCCCTTTCTATTCTTTCTCAAAACTAACCCATTCCCTTAGGCTCTGCTCTCAGTTAGCTAAATGAATAAACTATTACTATTAAAGGGTGCGGGAATTAATGAGTTACTCCTTCCAGAATAACTGTTTGCATTTTGACCTGGGTCTCTAGTACTTTGAACCCAGGAAGTTATTGATTTGGTGCTCTAGGCCTTACTGGGGAGAACCCACAAATCTCAACCCAATAAGATTAGCCTTGATTGTGGAGTGAGGATATTTATAGGCTTAAGAGTCTCTTGCTTTGAATGGAAAGAAAACATTTAGAGAGTAACATGTACAATGATGAAACGTTCACTGTTTTTAAAAATGTGCTATTACTATAAGTTTTTGCAGATAATTTGATTAATTCACAATTATTGTGTCACATTTATAACTTTGTCTGATTATCTCACTTCACCTGTATCTTTAGCTTTTCTAAATCTTACACAGATTTATCAGGTTCAACAGGATGTCAGCCAATCGTCCTTTCTGAAATATTGAAAAATAATAATTTTAGTAATAAAAATTAGTCTCTTTACATTGATGTATATGAATGGGAAATAAACATTCTTCTTGTGACATAAAAGATGGAAACCAAGTATGTATTGCATTTTTCAGAAATGGCAAGCCCAAGTAGGGAATTGAGATTTGCAGTATGTAGCATTCTTTAGTTCATGCTTGAATTTTTTTTCCCATTTATTAGTTCCTACTTTAAAAATTCCCAACTGTATATATATTTAAAGAAAATGAACAGACCAATTTCAGAATTTCTTTCCCCTAATGGTATTATTACATAAGAAGATGACCTTGTTCTTAGCAGATATATTCTGAAGAATTAAAGGAAAAAGCATCATCGTGTCTGAAGGCTACTTTGCAATGACTGAAGAAAAATGAAAAAGCGTATGTGTATATAATATTATATGTGTATATATATATATATATATGGATATATAGGTGTTTATTTCACTATGCTTCTGAATTTTTCTGTGTGTGTGAAATTTTTTAAAATTAAAATGTTAGGATGGAAAAGAAAAGACTCAAGATATATATTAACCAAAAGCAATAGGTGAACCTCTTTAAAATCTAGAGTCAAACCAAAGAATGATAAGGAAATCAGATTTGAGACAATGGGAAATTTGAACATTGATAGGACATTAAGAATATTAAGGAATTACTTTTAATTTTGTTAGGTATGATAATGATATTGTGGCTATGTTTTAAAAAGAGGATCTTTACCTCTTAGTGATAACTTTTAAAATATTCAAAGATGAAACATGATGACTGGGATTAGTTTCAAAATAGTCTACTGTGGAAGTGGGGAGTTTATTTAAGATTGGATAATTTTCAATACACTTTGAACCTTGGTGATGGGTCTCTGAGGTTCATTATATTATATTTTCCTATTTTTGTAGATATCAGAAATTTTCCATAATAAAAAGAAAAGATTCCTTTTTCCTGAACCTCAAATAATTTGAAGATCCACATAAGCTCACAATTTTAGACTCCTTATTAAATTGCCAACAGCATGAAACTAATAGGCACAATTTCCACATTGTATTTGGCAACATGAAGAAAACATCAGTGCAGTAGTAGTGATGTTTTTCCAAGAAAAGGTGGTATATAAATTGAATTTGCTGCTGTTAAACAAACTGCTGTTAAATAAACTAGTAGGGGTTATTTTCACTCATCTGAAGTATATAGAAAAAATCAATTTTTGAAAAATGAGAAAAGAAGGTATAGGGCAGGGGCAGCCAAGTTTCTTCAGCAGTTAGCCAGAAGATCAGTAATCCATATGTGTGTAGGCACATAGCTTTTTCTATTGATAACAGTAGTGAGGAATTTCTTGTCATCTTGTAAAAGTTGTATAGATTTTAGCAGAAATGTAATGTCACTCAAAAAATAAAATCAATCAACTTTATTGCATAAAGTTCAAATTATATTTATTGATCAATTTGGGTCAAATCGATGAGAATACTGGAATATATAAGCATGAATTATTCTCAAGTTAGTGAGTTGTATTCAGTGAGGCTACATCTCAGTTTAGATCCAAAGTTAAGATCCCTGATAGTGGATTGATCTAAGATTTGATTTTAGCAGTTTCATGAATAAAGATGTTTCACAGGGCCAAGTGGACCAAAATATTGCCCAGTGTTTGTCCACAGACTTGGAAATATCAGCATATATACAGGACTCACATATTAATTTATACAATTCCAAGATTATCTTGTGTGTGTGTGTGTGTGTGTTTGTTGTTTTATTTATTTATTTATTTTTGGTCAGGAAATTTGGCTTTCAGGTCCGTTAGCTCCTCAAGAAACTGCAAACTGAAAGGACAAATTCTTGATAACTTCAATACATCCTGGAGTTTACAATACAAAGTTTCACTCATAGAATATTAAAGCATAATTCATACTCATAAATGCCTCTGAATCTTCACTAAAACTGTGACAATTTCTAACAAATAGCTCTGTATATTAAAAATATCTTATTTTCTTTGGACTCAGTGCAGTTCTGCAAGGGAAAATAAGTAGTTTCTGGCTGCCTTCTGATCAACCTTCTGGATTTAGTGAATTCCTACCCTTACTTGTAGAGATAAACAATGTTTTAAAATCCTATGTATTCAGATGTCTTGTCATATGAGTAAGAAAGTTTGATGCTGTGAGTCATGAAGGAGACCTGACAAATTTGGTTCTGCTAATATGTTATTTTTTTCTGCTTGAAGCACTTCCTCAACTATTTGTTTTCTTAATTTCTACTCATCCTTCAGGTTTTAGCCCAAATTGTTACCTCCTCAAAACATTCTCTACTCTAAGATACTTCACATTTCATATTTCTACCATTATACTTAGCAAACTCTGCTATAAATACCCATTTATGTATCTATATCTTCTACTGGACTGTGAGCTCATTGAGGACTGTTTATTTTTCTTATTCTTTCCTTAATCTCTTGTTTCTAGCTGAGGTTGAAAAATAGCAAGTGCTCAATGCAATTTGAGAAGTTAATGCTTTTTATGCCATTGGATTGACAGATAATGCAAGTTTCAGACATGGTAGTAGCAGATACATTGAAAAAATATTTCTGGATAAGCAGGCACATCTTTTAGTGTTCTTCAAAACATATTATTTATGTGGATACCTACTCTACCTGTGACTAGTGCCAGTCCTCGTTAATTCTACATCACATGACCATTAGCAGAATACTTGTTATTCTGGCTATGTCACCATGTTGACTGACAGCACTGATGTTACCATGTTTACTGATAACACCATACATTTTTCACAGAATAATTATCTCTTTACACACTATTATAGAACTATTATAGAACCCAAAATGATAGGTCCTATACTAAGTTCTAATATTCAACTGAGTGCTGCTGTTTCACTGTCTAATCATATCAAAATATTAAGGCTTAGATCTGGTCTTATACTTTAAGGATTTAAAGATTTTATAGGATTTAAACATTTTTTTGATGGTGGGACACAACACATTGACACTTGGATAGATGAAAGGCAGAACTCTGTTTTTTCTTAGAGCTCCAAATTTGAGAAGACTAGCATACAGTGCCACACAGAGGGCTGCACCCAGGGATAGGGTAACAGCAAGCTGGAGCTATAGGAGGTGGTTTATGTATGGCAAATTGGGTGTGGTTAGCTGGTTTTCCAGGCTCCGATGTAATGGCTAATTTGAATACTTTCACAGGATCTAAGACATAGGGGCTGTCCCTAGTTATCTGGTACCTGGCCCTGGGATTATTAGGGTAGGTGCACAGTGGCCAGGAGTTTGAGTGTTTGCTAAGGGGAATGGTTGAGGTGTAGACTTAATCAGCTGTTCAAAAAAAGAAACTGGTCTCTAGCCAGGGCCTCAAAACTGAGTCGAGGCAATAGTTAAAGAAAAAAAAAATATATTGCACCTTAGATTAATGACTTATATGGAATTGAAGTTGATTGCATACTGTATAATCTGATTAATCAATAAAAACTACTTACACAGAGAGTAAAAAACAATAGGGTATAACAAACTACATATTAATGGCTAAATTTGCTGAGAGGATTTCTCTTTAATGTTCTTCAGTAACTTTATAGCAAACCATTTTACATTCATATTTGAGCTTGGTTTTATGTAGCTATTAGGTCAAGATGTCACTTATATTCCTATGCATTTTAATTCTCTCTTTTTGCTTCAGGGAAGCTACCTTCCTCTTAGCCCTACCATCTTTTCTCTTATAATGTTTTATTCTTGGTTTAGGCAAATGTTCTCTCAAACTTTAGTGTGAATATAAGGGAATTGAGAACTTGTTAAAATTACAGTCTTGTGCCAGACTGCCAGATATTTTGATTCAATACATCTGTGACAATGCTCAGGAATCTGCCTGAACATATTATCAACTTTTTATTCCAGAAATAACAATATTAAAGAAACCTAAACTGACATCTATTATCATTATCAGTTCATGAAACAAAGGACATTTTAGCATTAATGAAATTAAATGAAGGAAATTTATTTAATTTAAATATATTTAACAATGAAAAACTTGCTATATTTTGTTCCTAAGTGAGAAAAATAAAGAATATGCATTTAAACAATTGTTCTAGAAGATTATAATGCAGGTGGTCTGTTCTAGATCTCATCCTTTGCCATCTGATGCCAGTAACAACCCTTATACCACATCAAGAAATTATTTGATCTATACTCATACATTACTATTGTCAGAAAACTTTCTGTATTACCTAGCTACCTTACAAGGAGTCAGAACCAGAATTTTGGCTGGAATCCGTAATCTAGGTACAGCTGTCAGGTCAAATAAAAGTAAGATGTGTGACTAGAATAAGGCCAAATGATAAGTTCTTTAAGAGACTAGAAAACAGAGCTTCTAATTGAAAATTACAATAAGTAAGGGGACAATTGTGGAAGGAACGGACAAAGGAGACATAAGTACCATCGCTAAATGACCAAAATCCACATTGTTATTTCACGTGTAGTAAGCCGACAGAAATTCAAGCAGCAGATAGTCCACAAAGTAAGGAAGAAAGCCCTGAAAACCAATATTGGTGACACATTCATGAATGTACAAAGGACTGGTAGCAGAAATCCAGATAGAATGACCATTTTAGGAGAACATGATAGGAATTTAAAAAGTTAGATGTCAATATCAGAGAAGGTTCAACAGCAAGACTGATGATACTGATTGGTTAAACAGTTGTCTCATGCTTTATAGGATTGGTCCCAGATTTTTCAAGGAGAATGAATATAGACTGGGACAAGGTAGCCCCAGCTTAGAAAATTGGAGTACTATAGGAATGGGGTGCCAAACACGTGTTTACAATTGCACTCAATATATTCCAGGCTGTCACATATATTATTTCAATTGGTCAAAATATAACCATTGAACTTTTACTGAATGAAAAACCCTGTGTTAAGAGATTTGTGATATACACAGAATAACATTCTAGCAGGGGAGGTTTGAAATGTTCAATAATAGTTACAATGACAGGTAGGGGTGAAAAATTCTGAGAGAGGTACAAATAAAATTGTATGGGGGATGAGAGATCGACAATAGTCAAAAATACTTTCATACTATAGTAAATGATAAGAATGCTGCCTTATTTAGTGTTGTGTATTGATATATGCAACTCAATTTGAAGTGCTTAAAAAATTAAGATGGATTGATGGAAAAATAGAGGCATGAATAGATGGATACTTGTGTGATAAAACAAATATAGTCAAAGGTTAATTGTAGGATCTAGAAGGTGGGTATATGGTTGTTCACTGTACAATTTGTTTCTACTTTGAACATTTTCATAATAAAAAGGTGGAAAATGGACCTTCAAGGGATGGTACAATTTAAACATGCAGAAACAGGTAGGAAATGTAGTAAGGGAAAATGAGGGAAAGGAAGAAAGAATTCTCTGCAAGGGGAAGAGTAAAAGCAAAGGAAAAAAGTTGGGAAATTTCAAGTGTGTGTAGGGATCAGAAAACATCCAGAATATTGAGTAATGTAGGAGAGTAGGACAGAGGGTGGTAGAAAAGTTGGCTGAGAGTAGATCATATTCAATTTTGAATTCTTTGATAAACAGGTTATTCTTTAGAAATTGGGGAGTGAAATGATTATCTCAGTGGCAATGGCTGACTGATCTACCCAATATTGTCCTTCCCCCACCTCCTTCTTGCTACTGAATGAGCTCTTACGTGTCATGCTTTCCAGTGCTTATTCCTCACCCGATAATCAGAGCACCTCAGCTTTCTTCTGGTTATATTACAAAATATAAGCTTCCCAGCTGACCATTTCAAGAAAATGTTCCTTTGAGTCCTTTATCTTCCTGACTCCCTTATTCTTCTAATGTTCTGCCTTGCCCGTCTTCAGTGATGTATGATTTGCCTTATCTGCTTTCTCATCTCTGTTTTTGGACTGTTGAAAGTCAACATAGACAATTAAGGCAAAATATTCCAATTTCAAACCTATGCTTTTCAACCTCAAATTTACCATTGCTGCTTTTCAAGAGTACTTTTGTACATCTATAATTAATATTATTTACTGTAACTACCCTCTTTCATAACTTTCAAGTCCTTAACCTTACTGCTTTCACTCTATTCATGTGGTCATGCCTCACATTTTTACTGAAAAAAAGAGATAAACTGCTAAAACCTATTTTACTATCCTACCTGTCCAACTGTATTTTCAGAATCCATTAACATGCCTAGGCCTGAAAAGCCAAAGGAAAAAAACATCATTACCAGAGCAATTTGAGAATTGCAGCTGGAGAAGTACCTGCCTCCGAAGAGCTATAGTCTGGAGGAATGCAGCCAGTGCTATCAAATGTGACACTGAATTAGGGAAGGAGTGAGGCAGAAGTATCTCACTTTCCTCTCTATCTGTCTTCCTAATGGCTGGTGCATGCTCTTAGGACAATTTCCAGAGATTTTAAATGATGTTTTTTTAAAATAATTTTCTCCATTTAAATGATATTTTATTGAACAGAGGTTTGACCATGCTCTTTATTACTCGATTCTGGAAGTCAGTCTATCAATTTTTAGTTTGCTCTCTACTTGATCTGTTTGTTTTATGTAGAGATTCAGAAAGATTTATGAACTATGCTACCCAGGTGCCATCTTCCCAGAATCTTTCTGCATCCCTCTTTTTAAGAGGGAAAATATTATGCTTAAAATCTAGGTGAAATAAATTTTGTCTTAATGAAGAATCTAAGAATCTCAATCAAACTATTGAAAAACTTTAAATGTACAAGGATAGTTTTAGTTTGAAACTTTATGGCCATGAATACTTCTGAATCCCTAACTTTCCAGGCTACATAAATGTTTTATGAATGACATTTATTTGGTGATGTTCCACAACATCACACTGAGTTGCATTTTATAATGGCTAAGGGAGCCTAGGAACAACCTGTGAGCAATAAATGGCTATAGTGACTCAGAATTGATCACTGACCCCTAGGTACACAAACCAAAAATAAAAACAAGAAAAAATAACTGAGTAGGGACATCAGAGGTTGCACACTGCAAGAAAAATATTCACATAATCCAACAAAGTCAATAAACAAATAAATAAACAACAAACCAAGCAAAAAACAACATTCATTTTTGGCAGGATCAGTTTTCAGAATTGTTACAATATATTATCTAAAATGTCCATTTTCAACAAATAATTTTGAGACAGGCAAAAACAGAAAAGTGTGACCCATATACATTTAAAAAAATCAGACAACAGAAACTGCCTGTAAGAGGGCTCAGATATAAGATTTAACAAAGATTTCAAAGTAGCCATTGGAAATATGTTCAAAGAACTAAAAGAAATCATACTTAAATAAGTAAAGGTAAGTATGTAGACAATGTTTCAGCTAACAAAGAAATTGATAGATTAAAAAAATAATTTAAAAAGAAACAAAAAGAAATTCTAGAGTCAAAAAGTACAAAAACTAAGACAAAAAATCATTAGAGGTTCTCAACAGTAGATTTGAATTGGCAGACAAAAGAATCAGTGAATTCTGAAAGACAGCAATACAGATTATGAAATCTGAAAAACAGAGAGAAAAAAAGAATGAGACCAATGAACATCATCTCAGAGAAATGTGGGACACCATCAACTACACCATCATACATGTAATGGGAATACAAGAAGACAAGGAGAGAAAGGGACAGAAAATCATACAAAATAACAATGCCTGAAAACTTCTCAAATTTCAGAAAAACATTAATTTACACATCCAAGAAGGTCAACAAACTCCAAGTAGGAAAAATACAAAAAGATGCACACTCAGAGTCATCATAGTCAAAATGTTTTTTTAAAATAATTGACAAATATAGTTGCATATATTAAGCATGTACAGTTTGATGATACATATGCATTGTGGAATAATTATCAAACCCAACATAATTAACACATACATTAAAAAGTATAGTTGGGGGCTTCCCTGGTGGCGCAGTGGTTGAGAATCTGCCTGCCAATGCAGGGGACACAGGTTCGAGCCCTGGTCTGTGAAGATCCCACATGCTGCGGAGCAACTAGGACTGCGAGCCACAATTACTGAGCCTGCGCGTCTGGAGCCTGTGCTCCGCAACAAGAGAGGCCGCGATAGTGAGAGGCCTGCACACCGCGATGAAGAGTGACCCCCGCTTGCTGCAACTAGAGACAGCCCTCGCACAGAAATGAAGACCCAACACAGCCATAAATAAATAAATAAATAAATCAAATTTTAAAAAAAAGTATAGTTAACTTTTGCTTTTTTTTGTGTGTGGTGAGAATACTTAAGTTCTACTCTAAGCAACTTTCAATTATAGAATACTGTATTATTAACTATGGTCACCAGGCTGTACATTATATTCTCATAACTTATTCTTCTTGTAACTGTACCCTTTGACCTACATCATCCTATTTCCTCCTCCTCCCAGTCGCTGTGCCCTGGCAACCACCATTCTCTTCTCTGTTTCTATGTTATGTATCTTTTTTAGATTCAACATGTAAGTGATACCATACAGTATTTGTCTTTGTCTGACTTATTTCACCATGTTGGGACAAATGGCAGAATTTCTTTCTTTTTTTATAGATAAATAATATTCCATTGTATATGTATACACTCATCTCTTGAAGGACCTATAGATTGTTTCAAAATCTTGGTTATTGTGAATAATGATGCAATGAAAATGGGAATGTATATATCCAGGAATGGATTGCTGTATGCTGTATAATCTCCTCTGATTGGATAATATCAAGAGATCAATCTTCAAGGTCACAGATTCTGTCATCTGCCTGACTGAGGCTGCTGTTGCAGCTTTCTTTCTATTGAATTTTCCATTTCATTCATTATATTCTTCAGCTTCAGAATATCTGTTTGGTTCTTTTTTATGATTTCTATCTATTTGTTGAACTAGTTTTGTTAATACATTATTTTCCTGAATTCATTGAGTTTTCTGTGTTCCCTTGAATCTCGCTGAGCTTCCTTAAAATAATTATTTTGGATTCTTTTTCAGGTAACTTGCAGATCTCCATTTCTTTTAGGTCAGTTATGGGAAAATTATTGTGTTCTTTTGTGGTGTCACGTTTCCTTGCTTCTTCATTTGTCTGATGGTTTTGCATTAATGTCTGAACATTTCAGGGAGCAGTGACCTCTTCTAGCCTTTTCAGACTGGCTTCGGTGGGGAAACATTTTTACCGGAAAGTGACTGCAAGGCATAAGGTGGGTGGGGTGTAGTATTTCTGGTTCCTGGGATGGCACAGCAGTGTAGTCTTTGTGCAGCTTTGTCAGCTGATGTCAATGTCACAGTAGACTTCAGGGGTCTTCTGTGACCAAGTCTGAGGAGATCCTGTGGGTGGCAAGGACTATTGAGATCTTCAAAGGTGAATGCTACTGGGGACCTTATGTTCAAACTTTTTCCCTGTGGGAGGAAGTTCTAGCAAAAGATATTCCTTGTGGTGCCTGGTCTGGGATGCAGGCACTCAGAGCACTAGTAGACTGGGGATCCTCAGATCAGGCACACATAGAACCACCACAGAACCTGTGTCTTGGGGCACCAATACACTTGCTGTGACAGTGGTGCTGTGTCTAGGATGCAGAGATATGCAGATCTTCCATGGAACCAAGGTCTTGGTCTCTTGGGTTTGTCATAGTGACTGAGGCTGGGGGAGTGATGCAGTAGCAGAAGAGGCCCTGGGTTGGCATAGTACAGTGGTGGCTTGAGCTTAGGGTGTATGGTGCAATAGCAACACAGGTTGAGGATGGTGGGTCAAAATTTCAACTCTGGATCAAAGGGGCAGTCACAAAATAACAGCAATATGTCCCTGGTAGTGTCTTGTTAAAGCCACATGTTGGAACCCATGGGCATGTTGCTGAGAAGCAGCATCTTGGCCTTGGTAGTGATGTATCAAAGTTATTGTCCTGGGGGGTGGGACTCAGAGCAGTTTGGTGCTAGTAATGATAGTCAATTCACGACTTGGGACTCAGGGTGCAAGGCTTAGAGCAGAGATGGCCAAAGCTGTGACATGAGACTGGGAGTGGGGCATAGATAAGTGGTATTACCAGTCCCAAGGTGCTGAGGCGTCTTGATCCCAGAGTGGTGCAAAGCAGCAACTTGGGCCCCTGGAGGCAGGTTTCATCACAGTGTATCCTTAGTATCAAAGGCTGCAAATGACCACTGCAGTGAGGCTTGCTGGAGTTCTCCTGCGTTTCCTTTCCCCATGGGACAAATTCTTTTGAGGGGATCTCTCCTGGTGCTGAAATGCCCTGGACTGAGGAATGAGGTGATGCAGGTAAAATGCTTCCTATGCTTTTCCATGCAGCCATCTCTAGTTTTGAGCTCCACAGTGTTTTTGTTACTACTTTGTTGTAGTTCAGAGCTTCCCCTGAGCTATTTTCATCAGGTGATAGTTGTTTATTTATTGTTTTTGTTGTTTTTGTGGGGGAAATGAGCATGGGGACCTCCTAGCCTTCCATCTTGCTGACATCACTGCAAAAATGTTGAAAGATGAAGAGATAATTTTGAAAGCAGCAAGATAAAAATAACTCATTACACATATGGAACTCCAATAATATTAACATATGACTTAAAAGAAACAATAAAGGCCAGAAAGCAGAAGAAAAGCATATTGAACATTTTCAAAGTAAAACAACAACAAAAAAATGTCAAACAAGAATTATATCCAGCAAAATTATCTTTCAAAAATGAAGGTGAAATAAAGACATTCTTAGATAAGAAATAAGAGCTGGAAGAATTTGTTGCTAACAAACCACCTTACAAGATACACTAAAGGGAATTTTTCAAGCTGAAAACAAGTAACACCAGACAGCAAGTTTATTCTACATGAAAAAGAACAAGTGCCAACAAGGTAATTATGTAGGTAATTATAAAAGACAGCTGTATTAATCTACTCTGGGTGCCATAACAAAATACCACAGATTGGGTGGCTTAAACAACAGAAATTTATTTTTTCACAGTTCTGGAGGCTAGAATTCCATAATTAAGGTGCCAGCCAATTTGATTTCTGAGAGGGCTCTCTTCCTGGCTTGTAAAAGTCTGTCTTTTCTCTATGTCCTCACATGGCCTTTCCTCAGTGCATGTGCATAGGTAAAGAGAGAGAGTGAACACTCTGGTGTCTCTTCTTATAATGATACTAATCCTATAAGGTTAGCATCCCATACTTATAATCTTATTCATCTTTAATTACTTCCTTAGAGACTCCACCTCCAAATACAGCTTCTGTGAGAGTCAGGGCTTCAACATGTTAAGTGAAATGAGCCAGACAGAGAAAGGCAAATACTATATGTTCTCACTTACATGTGAAATTTGAAGAAGCCAAATTCGTAAAAATAGAGAGTAGAATGATGATTATCAAGGGCTAGGGGCTGAGGGAAATAGGGAGATGTTGTTCAAATTCTAACAATAAGATAAATAATTTCTGGGAATCTAATGTAGAGTATGGTGAGTAGAATTAACAGTACTCTATTATGCACTTGAAAATTATGAAAAGAGTAGGTTTTAAATATCATGATCACACAAAAATACTATGTGAGGTGATGGAGTTATTAAGTAACCTTATCATTGTAATTATTTCACAACATATACATGTATCAAAATCAAGTTGCAAACCTCAAACTTCGATATGTTATGTGTCAATAATATTTCAATAAAGCTGGAAAATAAAATATAAAATAAAATGTGTCCCACTGGGAAAAAGACATTCAATAATTGCAAATCAGAATTAGAAAAACTCAGAAATGAACTCAGAAAGACTTGGCAAAAAATTAGGAGTAACAGAAAGAAATTCGTAAATGGACAGGATACTAAGAAAAACAGAAAATAATGCTTTATCAACAGACAATGCCTTAAGAGTAACAGAAAAGAGAAAAGGAGGTTTTTTTAAAAAAAATGCAAAAAAATCTTGAGAAAGTCAACCCAGAATTATCAATATCAAGACATGTTTTATTAAATTTAGTGATCTTTCAAGAAAAAGAAAATAGTACATAGGCATCTAGGCAAAAGTGAAAGTGGCTTATAAAGGAATGAAAGTTAAATTATCATCCTGATTTTAACCATAATTCCACAAGGAAATGTAGTAACATATTTAAATCATTAATGCAAAGAAAATGTCACCCAAAGAAATTATATTCAGCAAAACTGAGTTTTAAGTGCAAAGGGAACAGGAAAACATATTAACATGAAAGAACTAAGGGAATATTTTTCCATGAGCCTTTTCTGAAGACTCTACTAGATAATGAATTTCCAAGAACTAAAATGAGTAGGTAAATATTGATATTAAGAATTACTACTAAACATGCAACATATAGTTACATATAGAACTAGGAGTAAATCAAGTTTAAAAGAAAGAAATGTTGCAGCACATAACAGCTATATGATTAGACAATGTATATTTAGTACAATTATGAAAAAAGAAAATTAACAAGGATAACATGCAAATTAAAAAAAATGTTCTCAGTAATTACATTAATTGTGATAGTATTAGCATTGATAATCTGATACTGTTTTTTATGTGTGAAAAAGTAAATGAATAATTATATGATGTTCAAATTGTATAATCTCCCATGATTTAAAGAACCAGGTTTCTCAGTTTGGAAGAAAGAAGATACAGATATAACACAAAATAATTTAAGTAAAAATCCCTGAGTCCTTAATTTAAATTGGAAGTATCAACATGAACTCATGAAGTACTTTCTCTGTGTATATGTGTGTATTGAGAAATATGAAAATATTGACTATAGACTAACACAGTAGCAATAATCATCCTTAGTGCCCAGATTACAGTCTTGAAATACCATTTTCTACTAAAAGAACCCAGTATTTATTTCTTGGAGAAATGACTGACTCTATGTTTGGGACAAGATATATCCAGCATGAGCAGGGAACACCTGTCTAAACAGAAAATAAGGAAGCTATCAGTGACTACTAGGTATGTCAAATGGCCTCAGAAATAGACTTGAAGAGAACTTTGCTGACCACAGGTGGAGCAACTTAAACTGCAAAAAGTACGTTTCTCACTTCAAAAAGTGTAATTGCAATTGATTGAAACCCATAAGAATGTTTAAATTCATGTGAAAAAAAATAATAATATAAAAACTGAACTGCTACTTTTGCTGGATGATAAACAATACACTATCTTGAAAACTGGTAAATAAAAGTAAAAAAATAGGCGTATACCTATATATATCCTTTTATATGTGAACTGCATCCCTGGATAACCAAATAGTAGGCTAAGAAATGTGTCTTTTAAAATACATTCCAAAGTATAAATGAGAAAGAGGTGATGGAATTAAAATATCAAAATATTGCAATCTCCAATGAATTAATGAATTTAGGTATTGGGCATCAAGGGTTGCTAACATTACAAAATGAGACAGCCAGCATTCATGTGTCTCTTAATTAAAAATCTCAGTATCACTTTAGCATTGCCAAAAGGTTTAAATTTAGTCTAATAAGACTGTATTCAGCTGCCAATTCACAAGAAATACATAAGACAGAGGAACATGTAAACGTGCACCATAAATATACAAACATCAATATTCAGGCTGTGGGAAAGTACAGGTCTAATGTCCCAAGTTAATAAAAAAAGTAAATTGTAAATTGTAAGGAAAATGAAAAGATAAAGTAAGACTATATTGCTTAAAAGAGACTTTGAAGACATATAATTATTATTTTTTTTAATTAGCAAGACTAGATAATTGTGTTGGCACACTTGAATGATGAAAAGCAATGCAAGGAAGTCATTACTATAGACGTTAGATGTTACAGTGATTACTTTGGGAGGTGCAGTTGAATTTGGAACAGGAAGGGGCTTCTGTGTTGGCTGGCAAAATCCTATGTTTTGAACTGAGTTGAATTTACAGTTCATCTTATAATAACTCATTAAGCTCTAAATTTGCTTTATCTTCTCTATTTGTGTTTTATTATCTACTATAAACATATATTTTTAAAATATATTGCTTGTGAGTAGTTATACAGTAAAAGAAAAAGTAAAGGACATGGAGAATGAAAAGGGGCATAATAATACTTGACAACTAAGGAAAATGTGAAAAAGGTGAACATGAAGAAAAGCACCTAGAAAAATCCTGTGAATCCAACAGAGAACACTCACCAGAATAAAAACATCCTTCTCACATGCTGGACCAATTATACACTAAATATTTAAGGGCATATTAGAAAAATAGCATTTAACTGAATTCATAATTACAAAGAAATATTTTTTGTCTCCATTTACCTATATGGTAAGCTAGCATATTAGTCAGGATAAGCTAAGTCATTCTACATTAACAAACACCACCAAATGATCAATGGCTTAAAGTAGGAAAAAATTTATATTTTGCTAACACTAATATAAATATAAAATTTATATTTTGCTAATTTAATTATAAATTAGCCAGAATCTCTGCTCAACATAGTCATTATCCTTACTCTGGAATCCAGACTAACAGAGGAGATACTATCTGGAACACTGACAATCACCATGGTAGAGCTAAAAGATACCATGATAGCACACATACTAACTCATAAACTTCTGCCCTGAGGTGACACATAGTACTTCTGATCTCATTTCATTGGCTAAACCAAGTAATATGCCCTCATCTAACTTTAAGTGGGTAGTGAAGTAAAATATTTTCATGTGCCTAGAGGGAGATAGCATCATAATAATTATGAATAGCCTTAATTGACCTCCATGTCTATTCCATCACAATTATTCTTATGTACTTTGCAATACAAAACAATGATATGTCAGTGAAATTCTTTAATACAAACTAAGATTTTTACCTAAGAGAACTTAACAAATGAAGAAGGAGGAATAAGCATTGATGATCATCAAGTAAATGGCATGAATAGAACTTTATACCATCTTATAAATTTCTAGAAACTTGTACCCAGAATTTTTATCACTTTGCCAGAGATACACAGGCTCATCTAGTTAGGTTTTGTAGAAATAATAAAGATAAAGAGAACTCACAAGTGGAAAGGACTGGTGCAGATTTCTTTACATTGGATAGTGACCAATTCAAATGCATAAAAATATGTCATGAGTTTAGCAATTTGAATTCCTACAATTTCTATTTGATTTTATTATCTTCCCAAAGACACAAAAGTTCATTTGGTCCACCTTAAAAGAAAAGTAAAGGAAAAGTTAATTCACTTGTGAATTCCTATTATATGTTAGACTTGTGATATATGTTTTATATATAGTTTATTTTAACACTTCTGTTAAGTTTTCAGGATGGGCAAGATTATTCACCTCTTATAGATAATAGAACCAAGGTAAAAGGAACCAAGTAGCTTACCCAAAGTCAGTTACACAACTTGTAAGTGTAGAGTGAGAATAAACCCAATTGGTCTGACTTGAAAGTCTGTGTTTTTTCCACACTCAGTCCATGATGTGGAGGTATAAATAGAAGTTTAAAAGTAAAAGAGGTGTTAAAGCTCAAGTAGTTGACTTCTTTATTATATAGAAACAAGGACCCAGAGAGGGATATTTAAACTATTCCACAATGATAAATTTTATTACATTAAAACCATGAAATATTTTAGACATTCAACTTCATTCTGGTCTCAGTATGGAATGTTGATGTGGTAGTCTAACATGCCATGTGAAGAATGGGACTTCTAGGAGTCGAAATCAGAAAGATGACACTAGACCCTAGGGTACATAGCACAATAGATAGAAAAACATTATTTCCATCAAGAGTTAGCAATCATTCTGTATTCAAATTTTACCTTCTACAAATGTCCTAGGGAAAAACTGTTAGATGTTTAACTTATTTATTAAAGTATCTTCCACATCATGAGTTTAAGGACAATCTCCTGATGTACAGACTCGTGCTTCTTGAATGTGTTGGTTCTTTGCTCACAACTGTGGATAAGATGAGGAGATTGTTCATTACTTAATGGAGAATTTACAATATTACGTATTAGGAATTGTAGGATTGAGATGGGCCCTTTTATCATTCCAGTAAACTAATCTTTTATAGCAGTTTAAACTTTTATTCGTGTATTCACTCAGCCATATATTAAACTCTAACTATGTGTAATGCAATGGCAATGCAGAAACATACTCAAGTTGTTATAAAATAGTGTGCTAAGAGTTATGAAAGAATATGCACAAGGTTCAATGGTACCTAGAGGAGAAAATTCTGCATAAGAATGTGGTAGAGGAAGATTTCAGAAAGGAAGTGATTTCTTGAAGGATAGAAGGAATTTGCCAGAGGCACAGGGGTGAGGTGTTTTTTAGAGACAGAGGAAGTAGGAGGAAAAGAAATATGGATTTACCAGATTAAGAGGAATGTTTCTAGAAAGCAAATGTGGAGAATTCCATTTCTAACTAAAAGAGTAACTATTACCAGACTAGTCGTCCTGCTATAAATAAGCATAAGACTTGATAATTGTATGAGTCAACTGTTTTCAGGTTTTGGACAACAGAACAAGACTGTAGTTTCTAAGAGAAGTGAATGAGATCAGGCAGGTATTCCAGTTGTCTGTCAGCAGACAACTTTCTGACTGTGGTGCAGCAAGTTGGAATCCAATTAGAACATGGAGGTCCTTCTGAGCTGAGAAGGAATAGAATCAATTTTGGAGCATTCAACACAGTTAGAATCTGTGGGATAATGTACAAAAAAAGCGGGAACTATTTGGTAGGGAGAAGTCAGGCAGATATCTGTGCAGTTCCCCCACTAGTATGTGGCTAATATATAGTTTGTACATGCACTGGGAGAGAATACCTGAGACTGCACAGAGAACGATTGCTACAGAGCTGAGAGTAAGAAGGAGAGATTAGAGGTTTAGCTATACTGGACATTGGAATTACAGTTCCTCCAGAATGGAGAGATCTTATTAATATTTCCTTAACACTCTGGTAATCATGAAGAGCTCCACTTTCTGAGTAAGGCCATGCCCTAAAGTAATACTCAATTTATCCAAATACTAAAACTAAGTTCTGGTTAGATCCACAGAGGGAAGCATGTGCAGGTTTAGTCCTACCAAAGAAGAGGGGCTTTGGAAACACAATCAATTTGGTTTAAGGAAATGTAAGATTGAGCCTACACAAGTTCAAGGTTGACCAGCCAGTGATTGAACTGCCTGCTAGAATAAAAAGCATCACCTTCAGAAAATGATATCAGGATCCATAATATCTACAATGTATTATCTACAATGTTCAATATATATTAAAAAAATTAAACATGCAAAGATAATAGAAAATGAACATAGAACATAGAATCTATTCAAGAAAAGTGTAGCCAATATAAACTGACCCCAAGATGACCAAAATGTTGGATTGATCAAAATTTTAAAGTAGCTAGGATAAATATATTTAAAGATTTTGAGAAAATGATATGTTCAAAGAATTAAAGATGTAGGTGGTACTAATAAATAAATTGATATGGAATCAAAGCAGACAAGTGTAAAGTACAAAGAAGAACCTAATGGAAATCCTAGAAACAAAAAGAACAGTAAACACAAATTTAAAAGTCACTGCCTGTGCTTAACAATAGACTGGAGATGGCTGAACAAAAGTCAGTCAACTTAAATCAATAGATACTTTCCAATCTGAAGAACAGAAGAAAAAATATTGAAAGAAATTAGAGCTTCATGGGTATGTGGGGCAATATAAATCACCTAAATCATTATTAAAATCGAAGAAGTGAGTCAGAATAAGGGAGAAAGAATATTTGAAGATATAATGGCTGAAAATTTCCCAAATTTGGTGAAAAAATATCAACTTACATATCCAAGATGATCAGAGAATCTTTGGATTTACTTAGGATAAATACAAAGAAAACTACACTTTGGCATTTCATGTAAAACTACTGAAAATCAAAGATAAAGCAATAATCTTAAAAACTTCCAGAGGTAGGGAGGCAGCCATTACATTGAGGAAAACAGTGATACAACTGATGGACAACATCTCATGAGAAAAACGGCAATAAGAAAATAATGGGATGACATTTTAGAGTGCTGAAAGCACAAAAGTAATTAATAGTACAACTAAGAAAAAATCTGTATGGATAGTGAATATGTGATCAATAGTATCGACCAACTTGCCCAAATTGGCATTTATAGAACATACACTACATAAAACAACTGAAGAAGAAATATTATTTTCAAGGACACATGGACTATTCAGCAAATTAATATATTAGTCTGTTAAAAAGTGTCACAGTAAATGTCAAAAGATTGAAACCTTACAAAGTAAATTCTCTGAACATAGTGGGATTAAATTATAAACCTATCAGTTTAAGATACATAGAAAATCTCTGCACATTTGGAAATTAAATAACACACATGTTGTCAGTTGGTCAAAGGGTAAATCACATGGGAGATTGAATTGCATTATAAGAGAAGCCCGATATATCAACATTTGAATGATGCATTTTAAATCTTGCTTACAAACAAAATAATACTTTCAATGTCTGCATTAGAGAATAATTTTCCTGTCTTAATCAATTTGGGCTGCTGTAACAAAATACCACAGATTGAGTGGCTTATAAACAACAGAAAGTTATTTCTCACAGTTCTGGAAGCCTGAGATCAGGTTGCCAGCTTGGTCAAGTTCTGGTGAGAGCTCTCTTCTGGTCTGCAGATTGCTGAATTCTTATTTTATCCTCCATGGTGGAAAGAGCATGCTAGCCCTCTGGCCTCTTCTTATAAGAGTACAAATCCCATTAACAGGGGGTCCATTCTCATGACTTAATTACCTCCCAAGAGCCCAGTTTCCAAATACCATCACATTGGGAATTAGATTTCAAAAAATGAATTTTGGGGGGAACACAAGCATTCAGTCCATAACATTAGTCCACTTTTAAAAAGAACAAAATCAGAAGACTTACACTAACTGATTTCAAGAGGCTACTATAATAAAGACAGTGTGATATTGGTGTAAAGGTGGAGCTATAAAAAATGGAACAGAATAGACGCTAAATATAGATCCTCATATGTAGCCAATTAATATCTACAAAGTTGTCAAGGTAATTCAATGGGAAAATAATATCCTTCTCAACAAATGTTACTGGAGAAACTGGGTATCTATATGAAAAAAGTAAACATCAATCCTTTACATCATTCACAAAAATATCTCATAGTTCCAAATGCACTATAAAACTTCTCAAGAAAATAGATTAAAATCTTCATGATCTTGGATTAGCCAAATATTTCTTAATATAGGACACACACATAACTAACCTCCCAAAATAATAAATCGTGCTTGATCAAAAATAAAACTTTCTACTCAAAAAGCTACTTAAAAATCCAAAGACAAACCAGGGCTTGCAAAGAAATAGTTGCAATACATATATATGACACAGAACTTGCATCTAGTCTATACAAAGAACTCAATAAACTCATTAAATGATAATAACGTGACAAATGAGCCATTAAATGGGTCAAATATTTGAACAGACACTTCACAAAACAATATATATGAATGGTTAATAAACACATTAAAAAATGCTCCACAACTACAGTGACCTACCAGTAAACAAGCACTAAAATAGCTAAAATTTAAAAGAACAATTTATATAGTGATGGTGAGGATGCAGGGTAAAGTGCACTCTCATTTATGGCTGATGGGAGAGTAAAATAATACAATAATTTTAGAAAACACTATGCCAATTTCTTATAAACTTAAATATAAAATTCACGTATGATCAGTAATTCCATTCTTATGTATTTTATTAATAGAAATGAAAGCAAGTAGATTTGTATATAAATGCTCATAGCAGCTTTACTCATAATGGTCCCAAAGTGAAATCAACCCAAATGCCCATTAAAAATTGAATGGGTTAGTAATTTGTGGTATATTTGTACAATGGAATACAATTTAGCAATAAAAATGAAAAAACTACTGATAAATGCAAGAACAAGGGTAGACCTCAAAACCTTATGCTATGCAAAAGAAGCAAGACAAAATAGTGTTTACTATATGATTTTATTTTTATGAAATACTAATATATGCAAAGCTAATCCATAGTGATATAAATCAAACCAGTGTTTTCCAAGGCAGATTTTAGGAAACTTGACTGGGAGGAGACATAAGAGAAACTTTCTGAGTTTCCTGTTTGTGTTCATAGTTACATGTGCGTACACATTTACAAAAACTCATTTTACATATAGTACACACATGTTCATTATATTTTATATGAATTATACTACAATAAAAATGATTATAAAAGCAATGGCTACTATACAACTATTTGAGAGGCAAACTAACTAACTAACAATACCAAATGCTAGTAAGGATGTGGAAGACAGTTTGGACCTGAAACAATTTATACACTGACCATGAGACCCAGCATCTTAGTTCATTTGGACCGCTATAAGAAAATACCATATGTAACCAAAATATCATAAACAAAAGAAACTTATTTCTTAGAGTTCTGGAGACTGGGAAGCGCAAGATCAAGATGCTGACAGATTCCATGATGGGGGAGTGCCCACTTCCTGGTTCATAGAAGGCCATATTCCCACTGTGTCCTCACATGGCAGAAAGAGTGAGGAAGCTCACTGGGTTCTCTTTCACAAAGATGCGAATCCCATTCATAAGAACACCACCTTCATGACCTGATCATCTCCCAGAGACCTTATCTCCTAATACTCTCATATTGGGGGTTAAGTTTCAGCATATGATTTTGTGGGGGACAAAAACACTCATTGTCTAGCACAATGTTTTCACTGGATACTGTAAAGCTGACGACAAAAGGAACAATACATAAACATTGTATTCTATAATAGTTGTTAAATTTGTGTCTCACAAGATATGAGTTAGCAATTCTGAAACATTACATGTATACTAGGCTTGAAAAAGTAAGTAAACACATTCTAGATAATGGGGGTTCTCACAGTGAGAGAAATTACAAATAAGCAAGGGGGAAAGGCTAAAACAAATCCAGTGGTGTTGAATTAATGTCAGATATATTGATAAAAATTCATGATTATTTTAGGGTATCTATAGATGGCTAGATATAGAAATACATATAGATATGTGTGAATATATATGTGGCTTATCATACATACATGTTTTTCTTGTTTTGTTAGGTGGGATGGCCTAAAATAAATGATTCCTCAGTGGCAACAAGTATACCTAGCACCCATATCTTGTTTTCTAATATTCTCCAATAAAAAGACACAGGGATCTGTGAATAAATGGCTGATTAAGGGCTAGGACAGGAAAAATACAAAGATGGTTCTGAAGAATCTTATATTGCCAGAAAAAAAGTGCTAGAAAGAAAGGAAATAAGGAAGGGGCAGAGGGAGGGATGAAGGGAGGACAGAAGCAATGGAAAGAAAGAATGAATGAAGGAATGAAAAGGAGGGAAGGAGGGAGGGAGGATGGAAGGGATGAAGTCAGGGAGGGAGGGAGAAAAAAATGTGAAAATAGGGCATATCAAATGTCCTTAAGGGCCAACTAGAAGAGCCCTTAATGAGCACGTCTGGGACAATCCATACAATATAATAAAAAATAATAGTATTGGACTTTAAAGAATAAAATAAATATCCCTGTGTTCAAAACGAAATAAATGAATTATTAAATAAAGAAATGAGAATGAGGGAAATCTTCATTAAAGAAGAATTCCAAATAATAAATGTGGAAAGAGTGAGGGAAATAGAAAATCATCATTAGAACACTACAATAATAACTGCTACAGGAAATATCCATGAATGAATTAAAAAAAAATTAATATGGTAGACATTTTAAGGAAAAATGGGATATTTGCATAGCCTCAAAGTATCTTCCCCAAAATATTACAAAAAAAATTAATGGGTAGTTTTAACATATATTCCTAAAACATTTGAAACTCTTCCCTGCAAAAGAGTTTAATTCCCCTCCTTTTGAGAGTGAGGTGGACTTAGTGACTCATTTCAAATAAACTAGTTATAAAAAGGAAAAAATAGTAAATTTTAAAGTGAAGAAAACTGGGAAATGCCACCTTAAACAAGGATCAAGTTTAACATCACAAATGATAAATCATGTTGCTATCATGTACACCTGATATGAGGCACTGATAAGGGCATATCACCACTCTGATATTCTTCCTAATAATCCATAGTGTCAGTATAATCATGAGAAAACATCAGATGAACCCAAATTAAGAGGGATTCTATGAAATAACTGACCAGTACTTTTAAAAAATGTCAAGAAAATGGAAAACAAGATAAGATTGAGAAACTATCAAGAGGAACCTAAAGAAATGTAATAACTAAATGCAATGTGTATACTGGATTAAATCAGGAAAAGAAATAAAGGACTTTACTGGAAAACCTGGTGAAATCTACTTTAGTCTGTAGTTTAGTTAATAGTATTGTGCAAATATTAATTTCCTAATTTTGACAAATGTACTATGGTTGTGTAAGGTGTTAACTTTGGGAGAAACTGAGTGAAGGGTATAAGGGGACTTTTTGTGCTATTTTTACAACTCTTCTTTAAATCTAAAATTATTTTAAATTAATGCAAACAAAGTCTGTTACTGGAGTTGTATAAACAAAGACATTGGAAGTGGGGATGAGGAAGAGCATACAGGTTAAAAAGAAATTCAGAGGGCAGAGTTGGATATGGTTGATTAGATGGGAGATAGAATGGGATAGAGCTAAAAGTATGGAATAAAGATGACTCCCAGGTTTCTGAATTGGTTAGATGATTGTACCATTGACTGAAAAAGTGAATATTTTGATTTTGGGTGACACCGAATTGAATTATATTCATGCTAATTCTTGAAGTATTAGCAGCACTAAGTAGAGAAGACTACTAAGCAGACAGATTTATGAAGCTAGAGTTGAGAACAGCAGTCTGGATGTGAGATAAAGACTTTTAAGTTTTCTGTATAAAACTTCGGAATTAGGTGAGATTGCTCACTGTGTTTTGGTAACACATTTCTTGGAGTATAGACCATATATTTTATATTATGCTTTTCTTTAAAAATCCTTATAGAAAACTAATTGAGTATTCTTGAAACCAAAATTAAAATTTGTGGATGGCATGCTTTGCATTACCACTTTGTGATCAATCTTCCAATTTGCTTCCACAGTCATAAATGTGGGCTGGTGTGGAGGATTAATGGATGAGTGATTGAAAGTCATGAATTTTTAGATTGCCAATTTTCTTGTAGAGTGAATTATTTTCCCTAGATATAAGAAACAACTCCTGAGCTGTCTTTGTTTTTGATATCCTAGGGATAAATTTTAGAAGGCAAATCCAGTGACGTTTTCCAGACCATTAATTTGAAACTCACACTGGAGTCAGGTGAAATAACAAAGTGAATTTGTTACAAGAATTTGTTTATTGACAGGTTTTAAAGATTTTTTTTTTTAATTTTAAGTAAATATAGGCTAGATAATATGGGTTATGGAACTCATCCAAGAACTGTTGATTTTACCCCAGAATCTCAGTTGATGTTTGTTTATTTATTTTTAATTGAAGTATAGTTCTTTTACAATATTATATTAGTTTCAGATGTACAGCATTGTGATTCAGTATGTTTATAGATTGTACTCCATTAAAAGTTATTACAAGATAATGACTACAATTCCCTGTGCTATACAATGTATCCTTGTTGCTTATCTATTTTATACAAATAGTTTATATCTCTTAATCCCATACCCTAATTTGCCACTCCCCTTTCCCTCTTCCCTTGGATAACCACTAGTTTGTTTTCTATATCTGTGAATCTGTTTGTTTTGCATATATCAATATATTTGCTTGTATTATTTTTAGATAGCTCATATAAGTGATATCATGCAGTATTTGTTTTTATCTGTATGAGTTATTTCATTAAGCATAATATTCTCCAGATCTATCAACATGGCTGCAAATGGTAGATTTCATTTTTTTATGGCTACATAATATTCCATTGTGTATGTGTGTGTGTATATATATATACCACATCTTCTTTATCTATTTGTTGTTTGATGGGTACATGTGTTGCTTCCAAATGTTGACTATTGTAAATAGTGCTGCTATGAACATTGAGGTGCATGTATCTTCTCAAATTACTGTTTTTGTTTTTCTTTTAAGTTATATACCCAAGATTGGAATTGCTGGATCATGTGGTAGTTCTATTCTTAGTTTTTTGAGGAACTTCCACGCTGTTTTCTATACTGGCTGTACCAATTTACATTCCCAGCAACAGTGTACAAATGTACCCTTTTCTCCATATCCTCTTCAAAATTTGTTATTTGTGGTCCTTCTGATGATAGCCATTCTGACAGGTGTGAGTTGATATCTCTTTGTGGTTTTGATTTGCACTTCTCTAATAATTAGCGGTTTGAGCATCTTTTCATGTGCCTGTTAGCCATCTGTATGCCTCTTTGGAAAAAATGTCTATTCAGATCTTCTACTCATTTTTTGATTGGGTTGTTTGTTTTCTTGATATTGAGTTCTATGTGCTATTTATATATATTGGATATAAACACTTTGTCAGTCATATCATTTGCAAATATTTTCTCCCATTCTGTAAGTTGTTATTTTTTTCATTTTATTGATGATTTCCTTTGCTGTGCAGAAGCTTTTAAGTTTAATTAGGCCCCATTTGTTTATTTTTGCTTTTATTTCTTTTGCCTTAGGAGACAGACCCAGAAAAAAACATTGCTAAAATTTATGCCAAAGAGCATTCTGCCTATGTTTTCTTCAAGGAGTTTTATAGTATCTGGCCTTACATTTAGGTCTTTAATCCATTTTGAGTTTATTTTTGTATATGGTATTAGAGAATGTTCAAATTTCATTCTTTTACATGTAGCTGTGCAGTTTTCCCATTACCAGTTATTGAAAAGACTGGCTTTTCTCCATTGTATATTCTTGCCTCCTTTGTCATAGATTAAGTATATTTAGTGTGGATTTCATTTGTAATTCTGAATGGTCATCATAGTTTTTTTTCCTTAATAAAATAAGCTCATTAGTAAATGTTACTTAAATAGAAAATACTCTTTTGTGTTAAAAGAATCTGTAATTTCTCCTTTACTCCCTTAAGTAAATATTTTTCTGATTTATTCAAATTAGCCTCAGAATGACTTAATTGTCTTTGCACAACTACCATCTACAAATCATTTAGGTGCTTTCTTTTGGTGTGTGATTTAAGTTGGTCACCATTACTCTTATTTTCCAAGGAAGAATAGGTGATAAAAAGTTCATGTGCTGAAGGAACTATGTAATCTATTTCAACATTATTACTTGCATTAAAACACCTGTAAAATTCATTAATTTATTCAGCAAACGTTTATTCAGCTTGAGTCAAATATGCTAGAACATTGGGATACATAGATGGATAAAGCCAGTCCATCCCTTCAAAGAATTTACATGATGGCAGGAGATGGGGACATACAAACAAGTAAACAAACTAGTTATTACAGATTGATAAGAGCTATGATAGATGAACATATGTAGTGCTTTACAAACACTGAGGAAGGAACAACCAATCTGTTTCTTTTCCACATATGAGCTGAGACCTGACAGATGATTAGGAGTTCATCTAGGTAGATAGGGGACACTGAGGAAAGAACTGTAAAGAGGAAGGGCATTCTAGGTAGAAAATAATATAGAGACATAGGGAGGAAAAAGAGCAAGATCAAAATTGTTAAAGCTTAGGTTTGGACCACCAGTCTGTCCCTCCGAATTGTTATTATTGTGACCATAAAGTATTATTACTATTATTATCAATAGTAATAGTAGTAACTTTGATTACATTTGTTGAGCACTTACTATGTGACAGACATTCTTCTAAGCATCTTTACTTGCATTAGCTTTTTAAACCCTCAAAATAACTCTTTTAAGCAGATTCTAAAGTTTATCACATTTTATGGATGAAGAAATTGAAGCATCCAGATATAAGGAACATGATCAAACCATTTAACTAGTAAATGGCAGGATTGAGATAGGAGCTCAAGCAGTTTGCATTTGAGTCATGCTGAGAACTATTGAGCTATGCTTTCATTGTACAAATGTGACATGAAGAAAGATAAATAAATAGAAATTATGATGATTGTAACTCACTGGTACTCATTTCAACTAGCTTGCAAAAACGTCTTTCCATGATCTAGAGTGCAGAATCATATTATACTGTGAACTCATTGAAGCAAGGGGTGGTATATGAAAGTGGTCCTTGAATGAAAGGACCCACGTAAGATCTTTCTCCTATTAAGTGGTAAAACCAGGACTGAAATTGCTTCTCCTAAAAGTTGAGTGTTTTTTCTGATTTTGTTTAATTTGTGTGTAAGTAGGTACTGTTGACTTAACCATTTGTACTTTACTTTTAGGTTAGAAAATTGTTCGACTATACATGTTTTTTTATATTATATCTGTAGTTCATACTTTGAAATAATTACCCAGTATTATTTTGCAGTTCACAGTTGATTGAGTAGATATTGTTCAGTGCAATTACAGCTAGGATTTGCCTAAATGTGAGTATCATTTGCTGGATTCTTAAACTTCAGTAGAAAACTAGTGTTATAATAATTAATACATGTTCCACTCAAATATTAATTTCAGAAGAAAGTATAAACTTAATAGATATATTTAATAGGGCTAGTTTGAATCAATCTGCCTTTATGTTCCCTCCCCCCCCTCCAAAAATGATGTTACATGGAAGGTAATGCATGACACACACTGATCCTTTAGCCATGTTTGTTAACACATTGTGTTGTGTGTTGGTTGACCACTGGCCTGTTCTACTGTCAGTTTTCTTCATTTACTGTATTAATATAAATGGTAAAATAGTCAATTTAAAAACTTCTGTAATATGGGACCCTTTTCTACCTTTTAAATTATTGTTATAAAGTTAATCCTGATTATATGGTCCTTACACTTGTGCAACACAAAAATAAACACTTCCTGGTGTTGTCAGGTACACGTGGCAGTTGGAAGCATATTTTAGGATTCTACCTCCCATTAGCTGTGTGATACAAGCATTAGCTTCTGCCAACTAGGATTCGGTTTTTTAATCTGTTAAAAGGGAAACAGATTTTGTCTAAAGCATTTCAAAGTCCTAATATTGAGTACTCACAAGTTTTCAATGATTTAAATAAAACCATTCTCATGTCAGTTCCTTGATAAAATTTGCATTTCAATTCAGAAAGAAACAAAACAAAAAACAGAAAAACAAACATACATTCTAGTTTGTACAAAAAGATTCAAAGAGCTATGCTTCAATTTTTTTTTTTTTTTTTTTTAGAAAAACAAGTTTTCTATTTGTAGTTACTACATTGCAGGGACAGGAATTCTTACACATACATTGTAATTTGTATAAAAGGATTAAAATAATTATGCTTCAAAATTATTTTTTTCCATTAGACAATAGAATTATTTTTTTCCATTAGACAATAGAATTATATTTCATTAGACTTTTTTATAATTTTTGCAGAATTAGAATCTTATAAATGCTTCTACTTTTTTTGCTACTTAACAATATGTTATGAGCCTCTCATGCCAGTACATACAGTTCTACCTAATATTTAATGGCAAAATAGTATTCTGTTTTAGAATGTATGTTAGTTTACTTAAATAGCCCCCTATTTAGGTGGTAATCCAGTTTTAGCTGTTCTACACAGTGCTGTGATGGATATTCTTATACATACTTTGCATTCTTTTCTGATTATTTTCTTAGGATAAACACTGTTGGGTCAAAGTGTACATGCATTTTTAACCTGGTTGCCAAACTGCTTGTCAGAAAGGAATTACAAATTTATTGTTACATCCAAGATAAGCTAAGCCTATGCCCCATTGTGTGCTGTATTGCATCATTAGTATGACTGCAATAATTACACAAAGCCAAAGCATTGAAATTTGTATTACAGTGGAGTTCCTTATGTCTTAGAATTCTACATATTAGAGGGGTTAAGTCCAGCAGTGAGGGAAATGTTTACATTCGCAACTTGGATGGCGTGGTATTCATTTTGAAAAGGAGAGTTCTTCAGCCAGCAGTTAAATGGTGACAGAGCATGCGTTGGTATTTTGTCTTTTCTGGGACTTGGTCACAGGGCATGATCCTTTCTCACCTTAGATGAGTGACCGAGGAGGTGGTGTTCCTCTGAGGAAAACTGACCGACTCTTCAACTACATGTATTCAACTGCACCCCGGCCTTGTGTTGAGACGTCCTGAGCAGTGCCCCTGTAATTCTGGAAAAACTCTTGTTCTTCCAGGCTTTGAAGCATCTCTGCGCAACATGAAAATATATATATACAGTTTCACTGTCCTCAAGGAGCTTGTCTGTACCCTGGGTGGGGAGACATGAAATAATTTAAACCTTAGATGTTGGACTGGCTGTGAATGAATATACTAGGAGATAAAAGAAATGAAGATTAGTGGGTATTGTAATAGCCAGATAGGTTTTTCTAATGTATGGGTAGGACTGTGGATAGACATGAGAACAAGTGAAAGAAGGCATTCTATAGAGGAAAGATAAAAAAAACAGACATTAGGATACCATATATGAGAGACAGAGGGGAGCCTGGCTTTCTGGAATAGAGAGTGTATACTGGAGGAAAGTTGAACACTAAGTATTAAGTAATAAGAACTTAGGAACTAATGGTCTTAATAGCTTTGGGCATGGGGCAATAAAGTAAGTATTCTTGTCATTGTGTGGGTGGTTACCATGATGAAACTGAGCTTTTCTTTTTCTGTAAAATACTATGTATTCTTGACTAAAACGGAGGGAAACTGGAATCAGGAAGATTAGAAGGTACATTTGAAACACTTTTAAAGCAAGATTCCTTGATATAGGTCCCTGGATCACCTGAATCAGAGCAACCAGATGATCATTAATATACAGATCCAGGATGCTCCACTCTACTGATTCTGAATCCCTTGAGTAAGATCCAGAAAGCACATCTGTAACAAGTGCCTCAAGTAATCCTGATCTGGAAGCTGGTTATTCTGCTTTGGGGTTTCTAATATCATCAGCTCCTGGGCCTTTTGAAAGTTACTTTTGATAATTATTAATAATCACTCAGAGAACAGTCAGAGGGAGAGCAGGCAACAAACCAAGTGCATTGTTCCTCTTTCACAGGTGGCAGGAGATTTTTCTTTTGTAGATGTATTCCCTGCACATTGAATTGAATTTGCCTATTTATTTATAGTGGTTTAATTCCCCTTTTATTATGCCCCTTTTTATTTGGTCCACTAAGTGTTTCTCCAAATTAGTGTTTTGTTTTGCTTTAATTAAAATAGCTGTTTATCAACTGAATTTGGCACTTCTAGACACTATGTGAAAACAGAAGCAACCAAAAGTCCATTTCTGATATTTTGAGTAGTTATTCAATTCTACTGAGAAATGCCTTTTGTTGACCACTGTATTTTCTGAATCCTGCCTTTTTTAATGTTTCAATTGTCAGTCCCCAGATTAAATACAAGTTAAACAATGAACAAACTACAAAATGAGGGATAAACAAAATAATGATTAATGGCATTGTAATTTTATAATTATAATTGCATGCATTCATATGTAATATAGAAAGCATGCTTTTCAAATCTACTATTGTTAAATTTCTGGCAAGTATCATAATACTAGTTTTCTGAGATAAATTATAGTAATTTGACTGCTGATAGTCTTTTTCTTCAAAATTATATTTTAGAAGATTGTATTGTATTATAATCAGTTAACTCTCCAAAAATTAAGACTTGGTTTACCAACACTTCTGTTGGAAGAGAAGGGGGATTTTACATGCTAGATATAATTCACCGTATATAGTTATTTAAATATGATGATAAACATTACTTTAAAACTTAGTTTTACTAGAACTTTATTTTAAAATGATATTGCATCAAAAATTAAAACTTCCCACCATTTGTATTAGGTAGCATTTGGTTCTCACCTAACTTCATGTAGTAAGAAGGGAAATATTATTTTTACCATTTGACCCATGAGGAAACAGACCACAAAAAGTGATTTGCCTAATGTTATGGAGCAAGTTAAGGAGAAACTGTAATTCAAACCAATGTTTCTTGGCTCTTAATACAATATTTTTGGAACTAAAACTTGCTACCTTCAGTAAAATAGAGGATTTTATAGTAGCCTTGAATTTTAGTAAGTAGGGAGTTAAATCACTGAGTGTTCCATTGACAAAGTGAATATTACTATAGAATTAAAGATAAATGCTTCATGCCATAACCAAAAACTTTAAATATTATGTTCTTGTAACACGCAATTTAGCTAAGAAATAGTTTTGGGCCAAATAAATGCCCTGTGCACATGATACATCTCATACGATTTAAGAAATATTGACTCATTCCTTACCATGTATCAGGCATTATGTAAGGAACTAGGAAAAATGAGTTGATTAAGAAATAGCCTTTACCTTAATATGTTCACAGTAGGAAGGGCAGATATTCAAACAAATATGTTATTATATATTGTAATAAATATAATCATAGGAGCAAGTATAAAAAAGTGGGACATACAGAGAGTGTTATGAACATTATTGGGATTAGCAAAGGTTTCTGGAGAGGTGATAATTTCTGAGCCAAATATTGTGGGGCCAGTAGAAGTATTGCGATAAAAGGCTAATTGGCTATATGAGATAATTTTAGCTTATGAGGAATGGAATATTTATAAATGGAATGGAATATTTATAAATGGAATATTTCCTGCCATATCAATAAACAAAGGATGTCACAGTCATCAAGGATTGCAGCCCTCCAACGTGAGCCTGTGAGCCCTGAGGAAACTCAGGGCTGAAAAGTATACCTGCCATCTAGCAGCCATCAGACTACAGCCACTCCCTGCAGTGAGCCCTGAGGAAACTCAGGATATGAAAACACAGGATAAAGGCCCCAGATAGCTGAGGTGCATATCAAAGGAATGATTTCAGTGAGCCCAGACTCTTGCATCTTCCCATACATAGAAAGGCACTAAATTCCTTGACTTGAGATATCTGGTTTTCTTTAAGTAACAATAATCTATTGATGTTCCCGGACTACCTGCCCTTTGTTGCAAAACTCCTATATATACTAGCTCTTCCCCTCACCTCCTCGGAGCAGTTTCTCAGAATTATCTGAAACGCTGTCTCCCGAGCTGCAGTCTTTATTTTGCCCCAAATAAAACTTAACTCACAGTTATCACGTTGTGCATTTTTTTAAGTCAACACTTACAAATTTTCACAAAAAATTTCCAAGATAAATGAAATGGAAATAAGTAGAATCATAGAATATAATCACACTTTCTCATTTTTGATTATTCTACTATAGCATCTGAGTTCTCCTGGCTGTGTTATAGGTGACACTCATTTTGGAAACAACAGAAGAGAGCCCACTGGGTAAGTTTGAGCTTGGACCTAAGCTAAGTCAACACTTAGGTCATTTTTCTACTAGGGATCCTATCTCTTTGGGCTTGGAAATAATGACTTGAGGAGGGCAAAGAACTCTCAAGTATACTGAATGTTCTGCATAAACTCAGATCTTTTTATTATCAGCATTCCAGGCACCAATGGTACAATGGATGGCAAATGTAAATTATGTATTCAAACACAAATACACAGAAAAGATATGATTTTCTACCTTCCTTAAAATTTTGGTAAACTAACAACAGTGGATTTACATGTTTTTGAGGGTAAGAAACAGCTGGATGGATTAGTAGCTGCTCACTTGAGGCAGAGTATGTACTCTTCACCTGACTGGTGTCATACATTGTGAGTCCCAGCTTGGCCCTTGAAGACATTGAATTTAGATATTAAATACAAAACCATTCTCATTTTTGAAACTCCTCTCTTTCTCATTAATAGTATCACATTTCAGTAAATTTTAAATAACTTACCCATTTTTGCTTGGCCAATTATATGCATTTCTATTCTGCCCTAATAGTGATTTAGACCTCATAACTCTCCATAGCAAAAGCCTAAAAATGTCCACCAAATTGTTCATATTCCATAGGCTACTTGAGAGACAAAAATGATTCCAGGACCATTCCGAGGATTCTGAGTAATCTGAGGTTTCTAGTATCCTCTTCAGAAAGAAAAATGCTGAAAATCAGGTTATTTATACACTGTTGCTCAGGGCCATAGTGTTTTATCAGCAATCTTTGTGTTACTTATAAAAACAATTTCTACTTTTCAGTGGCTTGCAGTGAATTTGAGCAAATATAAATTTATGTTCAACTTTGAGTGAGTTTCTAGAGGAAGAAATAAAGTAAAACTATCATAAAAACAATAACCAATCTGTGGTATCAAAAATACTGACTTTGAACTTTGAACTAGAGCATGTAAGAGTAAAGTTATGAAAAGATAATATGCCTTCTTAATCCTGAAAAGACATCTGACTGGCAAAGCCATAAGCACGGGGAAAAAAAAAATTTGAAATAGCCACTTTTCATTTCCTTGTTGAACTTGAAGTCCAATTTTATGTTCTTCACCTAGCACCACAAGCCATTTCCTCAGGCTTGAGGTCATTTTAATAGTTCAGATGTTATATATTGTTATAGAACAGAGAACTGTGTTTGAGGGAGATTATGACTTGTCTATGGCAAATGGCAAAGTATAGTATATAACATTTTTTGGTGATGATATTGTTGTTTAACTTATAAAAATCAGTTCTTTCCACTATCTCCTTTTGATATAAAAGTACTTTAACAAAAATTGACAGGGTGAGAGAGTGTCATGGACATATATACACTACCAAATGTAAGGTAGATAGCTAGTGGGAAGAAGCCGCATGGCACAGGGAGATCAGCTCGGTGCTTTGTGACCACCTAGGGGGGTGGGATGGGGAGGGTGGGAGGGAGGGAGATGCAGGAGGGAAGAGATATGGGAACATATTGTATGTGTATGACTGATTGACTTTGTTATAAAGCAGAAGCTAACACACCATTGTAGGGCAATTATACTTCAATAAAGATGTTTAAAAAAAAAAAAAATTGAAAGACGACACAAGTCTGATTTTTTTTTTTAGCTTTGTTTGGTCATGCTAGCTAAATTAGATTAAAAGTAAAATTTAGAATAGTATATCCCACAATGTTCTATGGTAGTTTTTTGTAGCTACTTTTGGTAGCTATCAATAGGTGTTTGATGATGAATAGAATCAATAATCAAGAAGTTGTGAAAAGCTAGGTTCAATTTAGTTTTAAGTACCTAGGTCTTAAAAGCCTTTATTACGTAAATAAGCACTGTTAACATTTAAGAGGAGAATAATTCTTCTTCTAATTACTATTATTATTATTATATTGATAGACCCAAAGTTGCCTATGTAGCTAAGCTTTGGAAATATTGCATTCAAATTTTGTTTCCTTTGTTCTATCTACTTTTAAATGTTTTTTTAATCACCCATTTTTAACATTTACAATACCTCTTTCACCCCAAGAAAAATGTGTCAATCTTCTTCAGCAGTTCACATTCTGATTCATTAATAATGGCTAAAATAATTGGTGTGTAAATAGGCTCCAATGGAATGAGTTTAATCAGATTGATAATAATAATAATAACACCTAATATTTAATACTTGTGTGCTAAATATCAAGCACTAAACTAAGTGCTTATCATGAATTATTTAACTTAATCCTTACAACAACTCCAAGGAGTACATTTTATTACTATCCCCATTTTACCAGTGAAGAAATTGATGCATAGAAAGATGATGTCAATTTCTCATGGTAACACATTAAGTGGTCGAGTAGGTATGTGAACCTGGTAGTCTGATTTCATAGTTGTCACTCTTCATAACTTTTATATTGCCTCCCTCATCAGATTTATCTATGAGGTTCCTCTCTAGCTTACTCATTCCTTAACATGCCATCACTTTGTAAAATGGCTTGCTCTTTCTTTGCATGGATCCCCAAGTAATGCAGGAGTTGTTTGTATGGTAGCTTGATATAAACACGTCTCTTTAAAGGGTCTATACCAAGTAGAATGGCATTATGAATATCTGCCCCATGACAGTGACAGAAAAGAAGGATTTATTTTAAGAACTTATCCTACATGATATGATATCTAGTTGGTACCTAATTTTAGTGGCTTTTCTTGACATCAATTTTCCTATCTATGAGTAAAGATCATATTTGTTTCCTAGCTATTAACTTTTTCTATCACAATTCTGATTATATATATGTAAAGGATAATGTGTTAAGAGTGGAAAACTAGCTCCTATTTATTGCCGATCAAACCAACAATAAAATAATTAGTCTCAGTTACACATCCATTGTAATTTATAATATTAAGTGAGAGAATTTGTTTTAATTAAGGATCTTAGTGTCCTCAAGTAAGTGATATTGTTTCCATGTTTCAGTTTCTAGGAGGTACACAGCTGATGTTCAGATCATAGTTCACAGAAGTCATATACACTTTTAAACAGAATCTTAATTATGCTAATTTTTTTCAATTAAGGCTTAAACTTCATTTTAGCAAATATTTTACTTATATGTGTGACTGTGTGTTTGTAACAAATTTGTTTAAATCATTGTTGAATTCTAGTAGACTTGAAATACAGTACTTTTAAATATAGCTTCACCTTGAAGAATGAGAAAAGGCAAAGTTGCCAAGGAGGTCTTTAAATACCTTGCAACTCCTTTTAAAGATATTTTTAAATGCAAGAAAAACTTACCTATCATATGATAGTTTCAGCTGGGGCAACATTCACGTTAGGATAACAAATATAGCAATACAAATAAGATCAAGATTTCAATAATCTTACACATGACAATTGATATTCTGGACTACTGGATAATAAAATATGGAGAAAAATATAGAATATCAAAAGTAGAAAAGTAAAAAGTGCATCATTCCCCTTATAACTGATATAAGTGAAAAACAAATAAATGAAATATATGTTAGTATCTACATTAGATTATTAAAAATATTAATTTCTATTTTTAGCACAATTGTATTTAATGTTCACAGAATCAGATGCCTGTCCTCTTCATAAGTTCTATCTTATGTCAGATAAGCTGCTGGGATATGTACTTACTTAGTGGGCTCCTTTTTTTACTTCTAGTGTACAGAGTATATTCTAAAAATGCAGAATAGAGCATTGTCTGGGAGGAACCTCATGAGATGATGTACTATGTTTCTCTACTGACAAGTGGTGTTCCACCCAAATTATTCTGGGTTGGCTTTCAAAAATTTATGCAAGTACTCTGTTAACTAAGCAGTGCATACCAGTGTTTAAAACTCTGGGTCTACCCTAAATTATTCCCACTATATTTTCACATACTACCTATTAAAAGCCAAAAGCAACTCATTCTTCCCCAAGTTGGTTCTACCTGGTTCCTTTAGCTTTTCTCCTAGGGGATATCACTGGAAATTTTACTTTTTGTTAAAATCGTAAAAGCAGTTTGGGACTCCAGTTGTACATTAAAAAAATGGTCAAGTTATGAGATAAAAATCCAAAGAACTCTATCATCTCCAATGGGGAAAACTAATTTATAAATACTAAAATGATTTCCCCCAAATAAACAGGCAAAAAGAGCTACCCAGAGGCATTTCAAGATTTGATGTGGCTTCCTTAAATGATAAAGCTGCCACCAGCCTTCCTGCCTCAAATGTCAATATTGATATTGATATTGAACATGATTTTCAAAATATGAGGACTCAAGTCAATTATGATGACAGATAATAATCTGTTGGCTGATCTGATTACTTCTGACCTTTTAAAAGCTACAGAGAGCCAAATGGCCTAAAAGAAGAGTACATGCATACACTACATAAAGCTAGAATTCCATATGTGAGCTATAGTCAAGAACATATATAACGTTAGCAAATATCTGACAAGGCTTACAGCAAATAATTTCTTGGATGATTTGGCATCATAAAAACCTGTCATTTATTATAGCTGAGCCGTGACAAGACATAAACTTGGTTAATTTTATATCAGTACATCATATGAGAATCATGGCAAATTATAGCTCATTTTCAAATTTGGGAGCCATTGTCCAAAATAACCATGACTTTCACTCCTGTGAACCTTGGTCAAAAGCTTTAAAACTAGATTGATTTTTCTGTAAGCAAATGTTTAATACCATTTAAGGGCATTGCTTTTTGGTACAAAGGAAATAGAAATGTAGATTTGTCATAGCCCAATTATTTTTTAACTCCAATTTCATCAAGATGTTAATATTTGGAAGAAATAACTCTCCAAACACAAAACCAAAATAAGTTTGCAATATGTAGTTAAGGTTTTGATTAATGGGCCTTTTGCATTGCAAAATAGTTAGAATTGGAGTAGCTGATTGATACAATTACACATTAATAGTTTTCACCACATCTCACATTAGGTTCTTGTAAAGAACTAAATATATTTCTAAATAAGCTGAATTAAATTTAAATAGATAACATTTGCCATTTTGTCAATCTTTATTATGTACCTCACTAACAGACTTCCTTGCTAAATTGAAAGATCAAAATTTTCCCAGCTATATTAACAGTGTAAATAAATTTGAGGAGAAACTGGCCTTCAAAGTGAGCCTAGCTGACCATCTAGTATGAGCAAGGGAATGATAGTGGGGATTGAATCTAGAATATTTTATGCAAATCATACAGCTTGGGACAATCATACCATCACACAGATCTAGCTGAATGTCTCAAAAGTTAAGAAACCCCAGGCTTTCCCTTAAACAGACACCCAAAACTTCCTTAATTTTCCTGCAGGTTTGTCTCCCTAGGGTTCTCTCTTTTTCGAATTGTACACACACACAGACACACACACACACACAACATTTATTTCCTTGAGCATAATCATTTTACTCCAGTAGAATTACAGTCTCGTTTGTTTCTCTTAAGATAGTGGTTCTTTATCTTTTTATGTCACATAGGCCTTTGAGAATCTGACAAAAAATCGATTGAACCTTCCCTGGAAAAACATTGCTCTCCTCTCCTGAAAAAAATGCGAACAATGTACAGAGGTTCGCAGATTCCTGGAAGCTCTCCCAGGGTTCTGAGATAAAATTCCTTATGCAGATGGTATCCCCTTAAGTTTTCTAGAAAATCAAAGAGCTTATGCAGTAACTCTCCATGACTACAGGTGCAGGCCAGTACTGACTCATTTTTGTCTCAAGATTTTTCTTCTTTACTGAGATTTTAATTCAGATAACTTACTGATGAGAGCATGGGTCAAATTAATCATTCTCAAGTTATCCACCGTGCAGTAAAAAGCTTATATATATATACACACAAATACATATATAGCATTTATAAAGATCATATACTCACATGAGTATATAAGTATATATGTCCAACAGCCATCATTAACAACTTTCCCATGACAGTCCATATTTTTATAAATCACAATTGAAAACCATTGTTTCTATTCTCATATTAAACATAAGCTTGCAGAGAGTTTATGTTTTAAACTTCTCAGAGAAAACACCTTTTTTCCTCTGAGAATTAGAAACATATAGTGAATATACACATATACAGTTATATATTAATGTGATTCATCTGAAATGTTCCAGTATACAAAGATGTTCAATGTAGTTCACTAATATCTTTGTATAAAGAAGGTTTAGACTAAGTAATTATTATTTAAATGAACATCAATTAAAATATTCAGTTTTAAAAGTTTATTACCTGGATGTTTTAAAGACTGCACAGTCATTAGACGTCTCCTTTGCAAGAACATAGAGAGGCCGGCATTAAGAAAAAAATATGAAATAAATGAGGGAAATGTAGTAGTCAGCATGGGCAGAACTCCAGTGTATTTTAGAGACAAAAAGATTCATATTCATTTCACATGCTCTGTTAATAAAAGTTTTATTTTTTCCTCTCCTGAATAAAGAAGAAGCAACCGAAGAAGAAAATAACAAACACCTGAGTTCTCAATCATGTCTGGGCCCATAGCAAACAGAATCACAAAGGAAATGTACTTGTGGGAATTGTGAGGCTATTAATAAAAGATCCAATGTTACCAGGACTCAAAAGACATTTTTTTCTCTCCAAAAGAGCAAAGACATCACAGAGAAGGCTTTAATTCTATATATCTGAATAGCCCTGAGCAGTAAAGAACCATTACTTAATGACTGCAGTACAGGAGAATGAGGATAAGTAGACAGAAGGGACACCTGCTGGGAAGAGACAAACATCATTTTTGAAGATACTGTGTTCATTATATATCATCCACTGATTCCCTTTCCATTTGCTCCTTCTAGTAGAAATATGCTTCAGAAGAGGGAGATGATAATAATAACCAATTTTATGGATAATATTTTCTTCAAGGAACAGACAACTTTAAAAAAAAGAATTGCTCAAGATATTAATGTACAGTGAATGAGTATTAGTATTTACTCATTACTTGTTGTTATGAAATTCAAGGACATAGGAATGGTGGGTTAAGCAAATGTCCTGGCCATTGCAGGATCTCTAGATATTTTTAGTTCAAACTTGAAGAAATGCAGGGGATTTTTCCTTTAATGCTTCCATCATCCCTTTAGTTGTGGGCCTTTGAAGGAGGAGTTGTACATACAAGAGTGAGTTAGAATGGATTTGAGTAGAGTCCCGAATAAGTGCCATAACAGCTTATGGATTGATGGATGACATTCTAGCTGGCATAGAATGATGTTCTTCACCAGGTGGTAAAGAGAAGGTCAACTGGGCACTGGCTTTCACATCACTTCCTGCTGTGAGAGATGCTTGATCCTGTGAAAGCTAAAGGTCTCTTAAGCTTTCCCTTTATTTTCTATGTGGCACTTTCTCACTTTCCCCTTTTCTAGCTCCTGGTATCTTTCATATGGTGTGAATATGAGAAAAGTTGTCTTATATGCAAGTTGTGTATATAATATGCATGTGATAAATATGCATTCAATTTTTTCTATTTAACCTCCTAGACAAGTGGTATTTGAACTTTATGATCAAATATCTTCTTTTAATCAATAAGGGAGAGAACTGATTTATATTTCAAAATAGTATGCTACCATACATTATTTATTTATTAAACAATTTATCCGGCTTCTAATATGCATCAGGCACAGCACTTAACACTAGAGACATCAAAGCATGGACCTTCTCCTGAAGAACCTCATGTTTCTGAGGGAGGAGATACAAATGCAATGTATCAAATGCATCAAATTAATTTGGATGCTATTTGTATAAGTGAACAACATTCATTGAGAGCCATAAGAAAGAATTGATGAGAAAAGACTTCATAGACTAGGTAGTTTATGAGATAATTCTTCAAAGATGATTGTGTGTCTGCACCTTATAGATGAGGTGCAAAAGAACATTCTAGGTTGAGAAATCAGAGTATGAGTATGGTTTTCATTGAGGCTGCTCTCATATATTCCAGATTCCACCTTAGGGACCCATGGCAGGGGTTAACTTCCTTACTTCAGTTGATATTAAAAGTGGCAGTTACTGTTTTTGGGTAATTCCTCATGAAATGAAGTGACTGGTGTGAATTCCAGGTGGAAATCTTAAGAGCTAGGTTTTAATTTTCCATGTTGTTTTTACCTCTGTCATGATGACCAGAAATTCTCTGGATGAGGTTTCAGAGTGAGGGTGCAAGAAGCAGACTTCCTAACTAACCTGCCATTGACATATTGCATAAGTAGAAAGTAAACTTTGTTGTTATGAGACACTAAGATTTCGAGGTTGGTTGTTACTACTGTGTAATCTAGCTTCTTGTAACAGATACAATGAGCCAAATTTTGGAGAACAGAAGTGGTAATGTATATCTGGAGGGATAGGCAGGAGACAGATCATCAATGAGTGTTATTACATGTCCTACTAAGAAATTTGAATTTTGTCCAGTGGAAAATAGCAATCAGTGAAAGTGCTTTAAGGAAAGGAATAATGTCCAGATTTGCATTTTTGGAAAGGTCAACTCTGATGATAATGAAAAATAGTTTCAATTGACCAAGACTAGCTGCAGGGATCAGTTAAGGAGGCTGTTTTGAAAGTTCAAGCAAAATATAATAAGGATCTGAAGTAAGGCAATCACAGAAGAATTTGAGAGGAAAAATTTTGAGAAATCTTTAGGAGGTAAAATAGGAAAATCTTCCCGACTTCTTGTGGTACAGAAGAGATAGAGTTTGTGGGTATTATTACAACATCCAGGTAGAAATATCCAACAGGAAGTTGTTAGTGAGAGTTGGGTACTTAGGATAGAAGAGTAACCTAGAGATAAATATTTGAGGGTATTTGGATATCCATGGAAGTTGTAACCATGGGCAGAGATTAGATTGTCTAGTGAGACCATATAAATAGGAAGAAAACAATAATATGACCCTAGATGTCATTAATATTTTATGGTTTCAAAAGGGAGGGGAAATAGAAAAGAAGAATATGAAAAAAATGGTCATAGAATTGAGATGAAGACTAATAGAACTATGTTACAGGAGTCCATGGGAGAGGGACATTAAAGACACAAATAGCTAGATCAAATAAGATGAGGATTAAGAGTCTATTAGGAGATTGCTGTTGGCTTTTACCATTGGACTTTCAGAAAAGTGGTGGTGGAAGCCTTCAGTGTTTTAAAGAGTGGTTGGCAGATGAAGAGACTACATTTCAGAGGATTTTTTTTTTTAATGAAAACATATTTAGTTCACTAAAGAATAAACCAATCATGAGGAGAAAGTTGATTGTGCCAGATAAAGAGATTGTAACTGATAGTGTAGTCTGGAATTAGATGAGACTGTAAGGGAATGATATCAAGAACACAGGTGGAAGGGTTTACTTTAGAAAAAAATATCTCTTCCTTTGAAAATGAAGAAAACGTAGAGGTAGGCAGAAGATATAGATAAGTTGTTGTAGATGTAGGAGATTGAGGTTGTTCATACTGTATGGACTCAGTTTTCTCAGTAAATTAGAAGGCAGCTTAATTTATTGAGAGAGAGATGGTAGAGGATTTTATGACTGAAGTGAAACATAAAAATTTGGAATAGATATTGCAGAGATTCAAAGAAAGTGACCAGGAACATGTTTGAGAATTCCTGAGTGATGCTGAAATCTCAAATGAAATAAGCTTACAAATGTCTGGTTACTTAAAAACATAATTTTGTTATTTTCTTCTGCAGCATTCTGTAGCCTTAGTATATTAATGGAAGAAGTGATTGCTTAGATTAATCCAATGTTTGGGGCTTGTTGTAAAAAGGATTAAGGGCTAAGGGCATTGAGGGTGCTGGCAAAGGAGGGATTGTCATGATGCATCATGAAGTCTGTATTGCATATGGAAGAAAGTGAAGCAATGGAGGAATGATGCACTGGGAAATAAATTATGGGGTGAAAGTATTTCCAGATTCTCAACTTCCATATTCACTCCTTTTCTAAAATAGATCTGCCTGAGAAAGTAAGTAGTAACTCGTTCTTTCTTCCTAAGCTCTTCTTTCACTAAAGTTCTATGCTATAAAATAAGGAGAACCCTCATCCATTCAAATATTATTAAGGTGCTTTCCCCACAGTTTAAAAAAATCTAGGCAACACAGAAAGGGGTAGGTTTAAAGGAAAGATCATCTAACGTTCAAAGTAAATTTAGGGGGAGAAATACTGAAGGGAACTATGCTTTGATTCAGCTAAGGCAGTGGTTCTCACTTGTGGGTGATTTTTGTCCCCCAGAAGATAAATGGAAGTGTCAGAAGACATTCTGGGTTGTCACAACTGGGAGGAAGGGTGCTACTGGCATTTAGTGGATAGAGGGTAGGCACGCTGGTAGACAATCCAACAATACAAAGGAGAGCTTCCCCACAACTAAGAATTATTTGGCTAAAAATGTCAGTAGTGCTGAGGCTGAGAAACACTGATCCAGGGCACAAACTCAAGGAAAGAACTATAATTCAGAAATTAGAAGACTGTCACATGAACATGTATGAATACATTTATTTAAATTAAAAAAATATTTCAGACTTTTTCTGACAAAGTAATTCTGAATTAGCTGATTGATTTGACACTAAGAACTATATTTGTCGATTAATTTGTATGACAAACGTATAAAGTGAAGGAGTTTTAACTGCAACTCCAAGTTTTTACAAGAAAATATATTTCAAGCACATATATATATAGAAAATATTGGAAAACTTTTTTTGTATCTATTTAAACTTATGATACAACAATCTTGAGGTGTCAACTTTAATATGCCACAAGAGACTCCCGCAGAGAATCGGTGCCGGTGCTGACCAGCACTCACCAGCCCGAGAGGCTTGTCTGCTCCCCCGCCGGGGCGGGCGGGGCTGGGGGCTGAGGGTCGGGCTTCGGTCGGATCCCAGGGAGAGGGCTGGGGTTGGCGGCGTGAGCACAGCCTGAAGGGGTTAGTGTACCACAGCTAGCTGAGAGGGAGTCTGGGAAAAGGTCTGGAGCTGCCGAACAGGCAAGAGACTTTTTCTTGCATTTTTGTTTCCTGGTGTGCGAGGAGAGGGGATTTAGAGCACCGCCTAAACGAGCTCCAGAGACGGGTGTGAGCCTCGGCTATCAGCGTGGACCCCAGAGACGGGCATGAGACGCTAAGGCTGCTGCTGCCGCCACCAAAAAGCCTGTGTGCGAGCACAGGTCACTATCCACACCACCCGTCCCGGGATCCTGTGCAGCCTGCCACTGCCAGGGTCCTGTGATGCAGGGACAACTTCCCCAGGAGAATGCACGGTGCTCCTCAGGCTGCTGCAACGTCACATTGGTCTCTGCTGCTGCAGGCTCGCCCCAAATCCGTACCCCTCCCTCCCCCCGGCCTGAGTGAGCCAGAGGCCCCGAATCAGCTGCTCCTTTAACCCCGTCCTGTGTGAGCAAAGAACAGATGCCCTCAGACGACCTACACGCAGAGGCGGGCCCAGATCCAAAGCTGAACCCCGGGAGCTGTTCGAAGAAAGAAGAGAAAGGGAAATTTCTGACGGCAGCCTCAGAAGCAGCAGATTAAAGCTCCACAATCAACTTCATGTACTTGCATCTGTGGAATACCTGAATAGACAATGAATCATCCCAAATTGAGGAGGTGGACTTTGGGAGCAAGATATATTATTTTTTCCCCTTTTCCACTTTTTGTGAGTGTTTATGTGTATGTTTCTGTGTGAGATTTTGTCTGTATAGCTTTGCTTTCACCATTTGTCCTAGGGTTCTGTCCGTCCGTTTTTGTTTGTTTGTTTGTTTGTTTTTTTACTTAAAAAAATTTTTTTTTCTTAATACATACTTTTTATTTTAATAACTTCATTTTATTTTATCTTTATTTTATTTTATTTTATCCTCTTTCTTTCTTTCTTTCTATTTTTTTCTCCCTTTTATTCTGAGCCGTGTGGAAGAAAGGCTCTTGGTGCTCCAGCCAGGCATGAGGGCTGTGCCTCTGAGGTGGGAGAGCCAACTTCAGGACACTGGTCCACAAGACACCTCTCAGCTCCATGTAATACCAAATGGTGAAAATCTCCCAGAGATCTCCATCTCAACACCAAGACCCAGCTTCACTCAATGACCAGCAACCTACAGTGCTGAACACCCTATGCCAACCAACAAGCAAAGCAGGAACACAGCCCCATCCATTAGCAGAGAAGCTGCCAAAAATCATAATAGGGCCACAGACACCCCAAAACACACCACCAGACGTGGACCTGCCCACCAGAAAGACAAGATCCAGCTTCATCCACCAGAACACAGGCACTAGTCCCCTCCACCAGGAAGCCTACACAACCCGCTGAACCAACCTTAGCCACTGGGGACAGACACCAAAAACAACAGGAACTACGAACCTGCAGCTGCAAAAAGGAGACCCCAAACAAAGTAAGCTAAGCAAAATGAGAAGACAGAAAAACACACAGCAGATGAAGGAGCAAGGTAAAAACGCACAAGACCTAACAAATGAAGAGGAAATAGGCAGTCTACCAGAAAAAGAATTCAGAATAATGATAGTAAAGATGACCCAAAATCTTGGAAATAGAATAGACAAAATGCAAGAAACATTTAACAAGGACCTAGAAGGACTAAAGAGCAACGAAGCAATGATGAACAACACAATAAATGAAATTAAAATACTCTAGAAGAGATCAATAGCAGAATAACTGAAGCAGAAGAACGGATAAGTGACCTGGAATAAAAAATAGTGGAAATAACTACTGCAGAGCAGAATAGAGAAAAAAGAATGAAAAGAACTGAGGATAGTCTCAGAGGCCTCTGGAACAACATTAAATAGACCATCATTCGAATTATAGGGATCACAGAAGAAGAAGAGAAAAAGAAAGGGACTGAGAAAATATTTGAAGAGATTATAGCTGAAAAGTTCCCTAATATAGGAAAGGAAATAGATAATCAAGTTCTGGAAGCTCAGAGAGTCCCATACACGATAAATCCAAGGAGAAATATGCCAAGACACATATTAATCAAACTATCAAAAATTAAATATAAAGAAAACCTATTAAAAGCAGCAAGGGAAAAACAACAAATAGCACACAAGGGAATCCCCATAAGGTTAACAGCTGATCTTTCAGCAGAAATTCTGCAAGCCAAAAGGGAGTGGCAGGACATATTTAAAGTGATGAAGGAGAAAAACCTACAACCAAGATTATTCTACCCAGCAAGGATGTCATTCAGATTTGATGGAGAAATTAAAACCTTTACAGACAAGCAAAAGCTGAGAGAGATCAGCACCACCAAACCAGCTTTACAACAAATGCTAAAGGAACTTCTCTAGGCAAGAAACACAAGAGAAGGAAAACACCTACAATAACAAAGCCAAAACATTTAAGAAAATGGGAATAGGAACATACATACCGATAATTACCTTAAATGTAAATGGATTAAATGCTCCCACCAAAAGACATAGACTGGCTGAATGGATTAAAAAACAGGACCCGTATATATGCTGTCTACAAGAGACCCACGTCAGACCTAGGGACACATACAGACTGAAAGTGAGGGGATGGAAAAAGATATTCCATGCAAATGGAAATCAAAGGAAGCTGGAGTAGCAATTCTCATATGAGACAAAATAGACTTTAAAATAAAGACTATTACAAGAGACAAAGAAGGACACTACATAATGATCAAGGGATCAATCCAAGAAGAAGATATAACAATTGTAAATATTTATTCACCCAACACAGTTGCACCTCAATACATAAGGCCAATACTAACATCCATAAAAGGTGAAATCAACAGTAACACAATCATAGTAGGGGACTTTAACACCCTCACTTTCACCAATGGACAGATCATTCAAAATGAAAATAAATAAGGAAACACAAGCTTTAAATGATACCTTAAACAAGATGGACTTAATTGATACTTATAGGACATTCCACCCAAAAACAACAGAATACATATTTTTCTCAAGTGCTCATGGAACATTCTCCAGGATAGATCATGTCTTGCATCACAAATCAAGCCTTGGTAAATTTACGAAATTTGAAATCGTATCAAGTATCTTTTCCAACCACAACACTATGACCAGATATCAATTACAGGAAATGATCTGTAAAAAATGCAAACACATGGAGGCTAAACTATACACTACTTAATAACGAAGTGATCACTGAAGAAATCAAAGGGGAAATCAAAAAATACCTAGAAACAAATGACAATGGGGGCATGATGACCTAAAACCTATGGGATGCAGCAAAAGCAGTTCTAAGAGGGAAGTTTATAGGAATACAATACTACGTTAAGAAACAGGAAACTTCTCAAATAAACAACCTAACCTTGCACCTAAAGCAATTAGAGAAAGAAGAACAAAAAAACCCCAAAGTTAGCAGAAGGAAAGAAATCATAAAGATCAGATCAGAAATAAATGAAAAGGAAATGAAGGAAACGATAGCAAAGATCAATAAAACTAAAAGCTGGTTCTTTGAGAAAATAAACAAAATTGATAAACCATTAGCCAGACTCATCAAGAGAAAAAGGGAGAAGACTCAAATCCATAGAATTTGAAATGAAAAAGGAGAAGTAACAACTGACACTGCAGAAATACAAACGCTCATGAGAGATTACTACAAGCAACTCTATGCCAATAAAATGGACAACCTGGAAGAAATGGACAGATTCTTAGAGGTGCACAAACTGCCGTGACTGAACCAGGAAGAAATAGAAAATATGAACAGACCAATCACAAGCACTGAAATTGAAACTGTGATTACAAATCTTCCAACAAACCAAAGCCCACGACCAGATGGCTTCACAGGTGAATTCTAACAAACATTTAGAGAAGAGCTAACACCTATCCTTCTCAAACTCTTCCAAAATATTGCAGAGGGAGGAAAACTCCCCAACTCAGTCTACGAGGCCACCATCACCCTGATACCAAAACCAGACAAAGATGTCACAAAGAAAGAAAACTACAGGCCAATATCACTGATGAACATAGATGCAAAAATCCTCAACAAAATACCAGCAAACAGAATCCAACAGCCCATTAAAAGGATCATACACCATGATCAAGTGGGGTTTATTCCAGGAATGCGAGGATTCGTCAATATATGCAAATCAATCAACGTGATACACCATATTAACAAACTGAAGGAGAATAACCATATGATCATCTCAATAGATGCAGAGAAAGCTTTCGACAAAATTCAACACCCATTTATGATAAAAGCCCTGCAGAAAGTAGGCATAGAGGGAACTTATCTCAACATAATGAAGACCATATATGACAAACCCACAGCCAACATCGTCCTCAATGGTGAAAAACTGAAACCGTTTCCACTAAGATCAGGAACAAGACAAGGTTGCTCACTCTCACCACTACTATTCAACATAGTTTTGGAAGTGTTAGTCACAGCAATCAGAGAAGAAAAAGAAATAAAAGGAATCCAAATAGGAAAAGAAGAAGTAAAGCTATCACTGTTTGCAGATGACATGATACTATACATAGAGAATCCTAAAGATGCTACCAGAAAACTACTAGAGCTAATCAATGAATTTGGTAAAGAAGCAGGATACAAAATTAACGCACAGAAATCTCTTGCATTTCTATACACTAATGATGAAAAATCTGAAAGTGAAATTAAGAAAACACTCCCGTTTACCATTGCAACAAAAAGAATAAAATATCTAGGAATAAACCTACCTAAGGAGACAAAAGACCTGTATGCAGAAAATTATGAGACACTGATGAAAGAAATTAAAGATGGTACAAGTAGATGGAGAGATATACCATGTTCTTGGATTGGAAGAATCAACATTGTGAAAATGACTCTACTACCCAAAGCAATCTACAGATTCAATGCAATCCCTATCAAACTACCACTGGCATTTTTCACAGAACTAGAACAAAAAATTTCATAATTTGTATGGAAACACAAAAGACCCTGAATAGCCAAAGCAATCTTGAGAACGAAAAATGGAGCTGGAAGAATCAGGCTCCCTGACTTCAGACTATACTACAAAGTGACAGTAATCAAGACAGTATGGTACTGGCACAAAAACAGAAATATAGATCAATGGAACAGGATAGAAAGCCCAGAGATAAACCCACGCACATATGGTCACCTTCTCTTTGATAAAGGAGGCAAGTATATACAGTGGAGAAAAGACAGCCTCTTCAATAAGTGGTGCTGGGAAAACTGGACAGCTACATGTAAAAGTATGAAATTATAATAGTCCCTAACACCATACCCAAAAATAAACTCAAAATGGATTAAAGACCTAAATATAAGGCCAGACACTCTCAAACTCTTAGAGGAAAACTTAGGCAGAACACTCTATGACATAAATCACAGCAAGATCCTTTTTGACCCAGCTCCTAGACAAATGGAAATAAAGACAAAAATAAAGAAATGGGACCTAATGAAACTTCAAAGCATTTGCACAGCAAAGGAAACCAAAAATAAGACCAAAAGACAACCCTCAGAATGGGAGAAAATACTTGCAAATGAAGCAACTGACAAAGGATTAATCTCCATGATTTACAAGCAGCTCATGCAGCTCAATAACAAAAAATCAAACAACCCAATCCAAAAATGGGCAGAAGACCTAAATAGACATTTCTCCAAAGAATATATACAGGTTACCAACAAACACATGAAAGAATGCTCAACATCATTAATCATTAGAGAAATGCAAATCAAAACAAAATGAGATATCATCTCACACCAGTCAGAATGGCCATCATCAAAAAATCTAGAAGCAGTAAATGCTGGAGAGGGTGTGGAGAAAAGGGAACACTCTTGCACTGTTGGTGGGAATGTAAATTGATACAGCCACTATGGAGAACAGTATGGAGGTCCCTTAAAAAACTACAGATAGAACTACCATACGACCCAGGAATCCCACTACTGGGTATATACCCTGAGAAAACCATAATTCAAAAAGAATCATGTACCAAAATGTTCATTGTACCTCTTTTTGTAATAGCCAGGACATGGAAGCAACCTAAGTGTCCATCATCGGATGAATGGATAAAGAAGATGTGACACATATATACAATGGAATATTACTCCGCCATAAAAAGAAACGAAATGGAGTTATTTGTCATGAGGTGGATGGAGTTAGAGTCTGTCATACAGAGTGAAGTAAGTCAGAAAGAGAAAAACAAATACAGTATGCTAATATACATGGAACACATATACATATACATGGAATCTAAGGGGAAAAAAAAACAAAACAAAAAAGGTCATGAAGAACCTAGTGGCAAGACGGGAATAAAGACACAGACCTACTAGAGAATGGACTTGAGGTTATGGGGAGGGGGAAGGGTAAGCTGTGACAAAGTGAGAGAGTGGCATGGACATATATACACTACCAAATGTAAAATAGATAGCTAGTGGGAAGCAACTGAGTAGCACAGGGAGATCAGCTCGGTGCTTTGTGACCACCTAGAGGGGTGGGATAGGGAGGTTGGGAGGGAGGGAGATGCAAGAGGGAAGATATAAGGGAACATATGTATATGTATAACTGATTCACTTTTTTATAAAGCAGAAACTAATACACCATTGTAAAGCAATTATACTCCAATAAAGATGTTAAAAAACAAGATGGCTATTGTAAAAAAAAAAAAGTTAACAGGAGTTGGTGAGGATGTGGAGAATTTTGAACACTAGTACACCATTACTGGGAACGTAAAATGGTTCATCCTCTACAGAAAACAGTTTGGCAGTTCCTCACAAAATTAAATATCATTCTGGTTCTGAGCTCAAGTCTAGGAAGTCATGCACATGTTTGCATTCCCTCTCTTTGAACTCTGGGGAGGCACCCTGAGTTCCACCAGTTTAGCATGTTGGATAATGAGAGACATGGGCCCAGTCGTGCCTGTTGCCTCAACCCACATTTCTAATCCCCAGAATCACATCCACCTAGATGATTAGCAACTGGTCACAAACATATAAGCAAGCCTAAATGAGACCTGAAAAGCCCTCCAGCTGAACCCAGTTCAAGTCACTAACATGCAAAATTATGATAAATGGTTATCATGTAAGCCAATAATTTTTCTTTGTTCTGAGGTAAATACTAACTGATGGAATGCCTAAACTTGAAACTTTTAGAGTACTATTTATTACTCCCAACAGGAACCTCCAATCAGTTTCCAAACTCTGTTGGTTTCACTATTGAATCATATCTCATCTGTAACTTACTTTTCTATTCATACAGTCCTTCACTCTAAACCACTTCCATCACATGAATGCTATCTTCTAGTGACAGCACACTTTTCATCATATCCCAAAATATATCACACAACTGTTAGATCAATGCTCTTTATGAATTGACTTTTTCTCCATTTCTATCCTCATCTCTTTCTACTCTCAACTGTGCTCTCTATACTACAACCACGCTGACTTCTAATGGTTCTTAGGATATTCCAAGCAATTTCTCACTCTAGAAACTTTATACTTGCTATTCCTTTTGTCTGAAATGATTTTCCCTTAGGTCAACAGGGCTGGATTCTTCTTCTCTTCCAGGTCTCAGATCAGAAGCTACCTCCTAAAGGAAGACTTTCCTGACTACTCTATTTCAAGTAAGCTAATGTGGAAAATTGTATTACTTGGTCTTAATTACTTACTTCTCTACTCTTGCTGTGATTTCCTGTTGGTGGAGTATACTTCCCCACTCTACTGCTTTTGGTCTTGACCATGTGATTTAATTTAGCCAAGGGAACACAGCACATACCATGACCAATCAGAAACTTTAAATGAATTTGCATGGTTTGGCTCTACTCTCTTTGAGCTTGTTACCTGTACCTTAAAAAACCAAAAACAAACAAACAAAAAACCCCAGCATGCCCAGGTGTTATACTCATTCAAAGCAGGTTCTAGAATGATAAGACATATAGAACTGAGCCAAGCTGAGCCCAGCAAGTTATCTGGAATTGCCATTTAATGTGACAAAAAATAAAGGTTATTATAAGCCACTGAGGTTTGGGGGTTGTTTATTTCAATACCAAAACTGACTAGTACAACTCTTTATTTCATTATCATATATAAAAACACATGCTTTTCTTTATAGAATTTATCATAATCCCTAATTTTTCCTAATTTCTTCTACTGACTTTTAAAAATATTTCCCCCCAAAACTGTAAGCTTTATAATGGTAAAATCCATGTCTGTCTGTCTACTGGTCACAGAGACCCTTCAATAATTATTTTTTGAACCAATGAACGGATCCTTTAAGGTTCATCTCAAATAAATGTGGCCTTTTTAGATTTCTTTTATGTTATTCTTTGTCTCCCTGATTCTTTCTCCCACCCTCAATAATTATGTGCTTTATAGAGCAGATTATTTATTTTAAAAACCACTATATCATTAGACACAAATCTTAGGGTTTATGAGACAGTCACAGTTTCATAAAATTTTATCATTCTCAACAAAGCAGTTTATTATATGCAGAACTAAAATGGATTTATTCTGTTTAAAAGTATTTTGTAATTCAGAAAAGCAATGTTTGTATGATTACATGTCCAGATTTTTGGTTTAGTAGCTATGGTCATAAATAAATATTAATGCATTTTGATCATTCAAAATTTTGGCTTTCATTAAACACATAAACAGGCACTGACCATATAAATGATAAAATGAGAGCAAATACATGAGCAAAGTCTGATTATTTGGACTTAGAACTTACATGTTCAGATGTATGAGGTAACTCCTTGCCACTTAATACTATTAGTGCTATTGATTCTGGCCATATACCAATATAAATAAATTCTTACTCAATTAGAAGTACATTATCTTTGCAATCCATAAAGCGGAGTTCCAAAAATTTGAATATTCAGTGTGTATCTTAAATTAGATTTCTTTTTCCTCTTTACTATGATTTTCATAATTACAAGAAACTGCACATTTATATAATTTTTAAAATGTCTTAAATGATATTTACTTTTTATACTTGGATTTGGTTGATTTTTATAAAAAAGTTAGTTCCCTTTTGCCAATCATTTTTTATAATATTTCTGAGTTATGTTTCCACAGCTTTCAGTATTCCTCTACTTCAGTCTGTCCTGCACGCTATTTCTAGATTTATTTTTTTAGAAATCAGCTTCATTATATCATCACCAATCATGCCCTTAAATAAAAACTCAAGAGTTCCCCAGTGTATAGAGGGAAATGTCCAAAATGCTTTGGCAAGTCAGCAAGGACTTCTCTAACCTGGCTTCACTTCAAGATTATTTTCTTCTCCCCCTTCTTAACTTCACTACTCTGAGTGCAAACATTTTCTGCTGTGCGACTTTCCTGTCACTTTCCCCACTTCAAATGTTATCCAATGTTTTAAGGTTAACTTATTCAAGTCATAATATTCTTCCAGCATCCAGAACAACTTAATTCCCTCCTTGCTTTGTCCATCCAGGCTGCTATAACAAAATACCACAAACTGGGTACCTTATAAACAGAAGAAATTTATTTTCCACAGTTCTCAGGGCTGGAAGTCAAGCATCAGGGTGCCGGCATGGTCAGGTGAGGGCCCTCTTCTGGGTCACTGAATTACTGTATTCTTACATGGTGGAAAAGAGAAGGGAACTCTCTTGGGAATCCTTTTTTTTTAATAGCTCTTTATTGGAGCATAATTGCTTCACAATACTGTGTTAGTTTCTGTTACACAAAAAAGCGAATCAGCCATATGCATACACATGACCCCATATCCCCTCCCTCTTGAGCCTCCCTCCCATCCACACTATCCCACCCCTCTATGTCATTGCAAAGCACCAAGCCAATCTCCCTGTGCTATGCTGTTGCTTCCCACCAGCCAACTATTTTACATTTGGTAGTGTGTCTACCTCTTTATTTCTGCCCTGCAACTATGTTCATCAATACTATCTTTTTTTTTTTTTTAGATTCCATATATATGCATCAGCATATGGTATTTGTTTTTCTCTTTTGACTTATTTCACTTTGTATGACAGACTCTAGGTCCATCCACCTCATTACAAATAACTCGATTTCATTCCTTTTTATGATTGAGTAATATTCCATTGTATATATGTGCCACATCTTCTTTATCCATTCATCTGTTATTGGACATTTAGGTTAGCACCATGTCCTGGCTATTGTAAACAGTGCTGCAATGGGCATTGTGGTACATGTCTCTTTTTGAATTATGGTTTTCTCAGGGTATATGCCCAGTAGTGGAATTGCTGGGTCATATGCTAGTCTTATTTTTAGATTTTTAAGGGACCTCCATACTGTTTTCCATAGTGGTTGTATCAATTTACATCCTTCCAACAATGCAGGAGGGTTCCCTTTTCACCACAACCTTTCCAGCATTTATTGTTTCTAGATTTTTTGATAATGGCCATTCTGACCAGCATGAGGTGATACCTCATTGTAGTTTTCATTTGCATTTCTCTAATAATTAGTGATGTTGAGCATCTTTTCATGTGCCTCTTGGCCACGTGTATGTCTTCTTGGTGAAATGTCTATTTAGGTCTTCCGCCCATTTTTTAACTAGATTGTTTGTTTTTTTGATATTGAGCTCCATAAGCTGTTTGTATTTTTTGGAGATTAATCCTTTGTCTGTTGTTTCACTTTCAAAGGTTTTCTCCCATTCTGAGGGTTGTCTTTTCATCTTGTTTATGGTTTCCTTTGCTGTGCAAAAGCTTTTAAGTTTAATTAAGTTCCATTTGTTTATTTTTGTTTTTATTTCCATTACTCTAGGAGGTGGGTCAAAAAAGCTCTTGATGTGGTGGATGTCAAAGAGTGTTTTTCCTATGCCTTCCTCTAAGAGTTTTATAGTGTCTGGCCTTACATTTAAGTCTTTAATCCATTTGGAGCTTGTTTTTGTGTATGGTGTTAGGGAGTGTTGTTATTTCATTCTTTTACATGTAGCTGTCCAGTTTTCTCAGCACCACTTATTGAGGAGGCTGTTTTTCTCCACTGCATGTTCTAGTCTCCTTTGTCATAACTTAGATGCCCATATGTGCTTGGCTTTATCTCTGGGCATTCTATCCAGTACCACTGATCTATATTTCTGTTTCTGTGTCAGTACCATACTGTTTTGATTACTGTAGCTTTGTGGTATAGTTTGAAGTCAAGGAGCCTGATTCCTCCACCACCGTTTTTCTTTCTCAAGATTGCTTTGACTATTCAGGGTCTTTTGGGTTTCCATACGAATTGTAAAATTTTTTGTTCTAATTCTGTGAAGAATAACATTGGTTGATTGGTAGGGATTGCACTGAATCTGTAGATTGCTTTGGGTAGTATAGTCATTTTCACAATATTTATTCTTCCAATTGAAGAAAGTGGCATATTTCTACACCTGTTTATGTCATCTTTGATTTCTTTCATCAGTGTTTCATAGTTTTCTGAGTACAAGTCTTTTGCCTCCTTAGGCAGTTTTATTCCTAGGCATTTTACTCTTTTTGTTGCAATGGTAAATGGGAGTGTTTCCTTAATTTCTCCTTCTGGTTTTTCATTGTTGGTGTATAGGAATGCCAGAGATTTCTGTGCATTAATTTTGTATCCTGCAACCTTACTAAATTCATTGATTAGTTCTAGTAGTTTTCTGGTGGCATCTTTAGGATTTTCTATATATGTTATCGTGTCATCAGCAAACAGTGACAGTTTTACTTCTTCTTTTCCAATTTGTACTATTTTATTTCTTTTTCTTCTCTGATTGCTGTGGCTAGGACTTCCAAACCTATTTGGAATAAAAATGGCAGCAGTGGACATCCTTGTCTTGTTCCTGATCTTAGAGGAAATGCTTTCAGTTTTTCACCATTGAGTATGATGTTTGCTGTGGGTTTGTCATATATAGCCTTTATTATATTGAGGTAGTTTCCCTCTATGCCCATTTTCTGGAGAGTTTTTATCATAAATTGGTGTTAAATTTTGTCAAAAGATTTTTCTGCATTTATTGAGAGGATCATATGATTTTTATTCCTTAATTTGTTAATGTGGTGTATCACATTGATTGATTTGTGTATATTAAAGAATCCTTGCATCCCTGGGATAAATCCCACTTGATCATGGAGTATGATACTTTTAATGTCCTCTTGGATTCTGTTTGCTAGTATTTTGTTCAGGATTTTTGCATTAATGTTCATCAGTGATATTGGTCTATAATTTTCTTTTTTTGTGATAACTTTTTCTGGTTTTGGTATCAGGGTGATGGTAGCTTCATAGAATGAATTTGGGAGTGTTTCTCCCTCTGCAAATTTTTGGGAGAGTTTCAGAAGGATCAGTGTTAGCTCTTCTCTAAATGTTTGACAGAATTCACCTGTGAAGCAATCTGGTCCTGGATTTTTTTTTTTTTTTGGAAGATTTTTAAGTACTTTTCAATTACTTGTGATAGGTCCATTTATATTTTCTGATTCTTCCTTGTTCATTCTTGGAAAATTGTACCTTTCCAAGAATTTGTCCATTTCTTCGTGGTTGTCCATTTTGTTGGCATATAGTGGCTTGTAGTAGTCTCTTATAATCCTTGGTATTTCTGCAGTGTCAGTTGTGATTTCTCCTTTTTCATTTCTAATTTTATTGATTTGCGTCCTCTCCCTTTTTTCTTCATGAGCCTGGCTAAGGGTTTATCAATTTTGTTTATCTTCTCAAAGAATCAGCTTTTAGATTTATTTATCTTTGCTATTGTTTTCTTCGTTTCTTTTTCATTTATTTCTGCTCTGATCTTTATGATTTCTTTCCTTCTACCGACTTTGGGTTTTCTTTGTTCTTCTTTCTCCAGTTGTTTTAGTGTAGGGTTAGATCATTTATTGGAGATTTTTCTTGTTTCTTGTGGTGAGATTGAATTGCTATAAACTTCCTTCTTAGAACTGTTTTTGCTGTGTCCCATAGGTTTTGGGTTGTCCTGTTTTCATTGTCATTTGTTTCTATGTAATTTTTTATTTCTTCTTTGATTTCTTCAGTCATCTTTTGGTTATTTAGTAGTGCTCTGTTTAGGATCCATGTATTTGTGTTTTTTACAGTTTTTTTTCCTATAATTGATTTCCAATCTCATAGTTGTGGTCAGAAAAGATGCTTGATATGATTTCAATTTTCTTAACTTTTCTGAGGCTTGATTTGTGACCCAAGATGTGATCTATCCTGGAGAATGTTCCATGTGCACTTGAGAAGAAAGTGTATTCTGCCAGTTTTGGGTGGAATGTTCCATAAATATCAATTAAATCTGTCTGATCTATTGTGTCATTTAAAACTTGTGTTTCCCTATTTATTTTCTCTTTGGATGATCTGTCCATTGGTGTAAGTAGGTTGTTATAGCTCCCTACTACTATTGTGATAATGTCGATTTCTCCTTTCATGGTTGTTAGAATTTGCCTGATGTATTGAGGTGCTCCTATGTTGGGTGAATAAACATTTATAATTGTTATATCTTCTTCATGGATTGATTCTTTGATCATTATGTAGTGTCCCTCCTTATCTCTTGTAACAGTCTTCATTTTAAAGTCTAGTTTATCTAATATGAGTATTGCTACTCCAGCTTTCTTTTGATTTCCATTTGCATGGAATTTCTTTTTCCATCCCTACACAGCATATATATAGGTCTTGTTTTTGTATCCATTCAGCCAGTCTGTGTCTTTTGGTTGCTGCATTAATCCATTTACATTCAAGGTTATTATCTATATGTATGTTTCTATTCCCATTTTCTTAACTGTTTTGGGTTTGTTTTTGTGGGTCTTTTTCTTCCCTTGTGTTTCCCGCTTAAAGAAGTTTCTTTAGCGTTTGTTGTAAAGCTGGTTTGGTGGTGCTGAATTCTCTTAGCTTTTGCTTGTCTGAAAAGCTTTTGAATTCTCCATCAAATCTGAATGAGATCCTTGCTGGCTAGAGTATCTTGGTTGTAGGTTTTTCTCTTTCATCACTTTAAGTATATCCTACCACTCCCTTCTGGCCTGCAGAATTTATGCTGAAAAATCAGCTGATAACCTTATGGGAATTCCTTTGTATGTTACTTTTTGTTTTTTCCTTGCTGCTTTTAATGTTTTTCCTTTGAATTTAATTTTTGTTAGTTTGATTAATATGTGTCTTGGTGTGTTTTTCCTAGGGTTTATCCTGTATGGGACTCTGTGTGCTTCCTGGACTTGGTTGACTATTTCCTTTCCCATGTTAGGGAAGTTTTTGACTATAATCTCTTCAAATATTTTCTCAGACTCTTTCTTTTTCTCTTCTTCTTCTGGGACCCCTATAATTCGAATGTTGGTGCATTTAGTGTTGTCCCAGATGTCTCTGAGATTGTCTTCAGTTTGTTTCATTCTTTTTTCTTTATTCTGCTCCTCGGCAGTTGTTTCCTCCATTTTGTCTTCCAGCTCACTTATTCGTTCTGTCTGCCTCACTTATTCTGATATTGATTCCTTCTAGTGTATTTTTCATTTCAGTTATTGAGTTGTTCATCTCTGTTTATTTGTACTTTAGTTCTAGATCTTTGTTAAACATTTCTTGTATTTTCTCAGTCCATGTCTCCATTGTATTTCTGAGATTCTGGATCATCGTTACTATCATTACTCTGAATTCTTTTTCAGGTAGATCACCTATTTCCTCTTCATTTATTTGGTCTCGTAGGTTTTTATCTTGCTCCTTCATCTGTGACATATTTTTTTGCCATCTCATTTTTTTCTTTTTATGAGTAAGATTGTGTTCCTTTCTTACTGGTTGTTTGGCCTGAGGCTTCCAACAGTGGAGTTTGTAGGCTATTGGGTACAGCTGGTCCTTGGTGCTGAGATGAGAAACTCTGTGAGACCTCACTCTGAGGAATATTCCCTGGGGTCTGAGGTTCTCTGTTAGTCCAGTGGTTTCGATTTGGAGCTCCCACTGCAAGAGCTTTGGCCTGACTTCTGGAGAGTGAACCAAGATCCTGCAAGCCACGTGCGTGGGGTAGCAAAAAAAATAATAATAATAACAAAGTAAAAAATAAAATTAGGCTAGGAAACTAACAGATATGTAGAAAGAATATAAAAATAAAAATATACATGAATCAACAACCAGAAGCTACATTAGTACCAGAATAGTAAAAAAGAGGAGGAGGGAAAAGAAAAAAAAAGGGGGGGAAAGACCTTGTCTATGGAGGGTGGGGCCTAGTCAAGGGCAAAATTTGGGCAGTGGGTGAGGTCTATACTTAGGACCCACAGGTCTAGGAAAGATCCTGTGGGCTGTAGGGGGTGGGGCTTAGGCTCAAAGAATAGAAAGGGCCCAGGCGTGCTTCCCACCCCTAGTCTCAGAGGGCAGGGGACCTCACCTGGGAGCCCAGCAGGCTTCCTGAGCTCGAGTGCGTGGGGCAAACGACCTCCTCTCCTCTCCTGTTCCTCTGGTCTGGCAGGGCCCCTCCTGCCGGCCTCTCCTGATATCCCCAGCCTGCCTCTTATGCACCCAGGACCCACACGTCCTGGAGGGGGCTTTGGAGGGGGAGTACCAGCTTGGGAGCTCAGCAGGCTCCCTGGCACAAGTGGGCCAGGCGATCACCCTCTGCTCCTCTCCCGCTCTTCCTGGAGATTCCCTCCTGTCTGACTCTCCTGATCTCCCCGGCCTCAGGGGCGCCAATCCTGTCTGGCCTCCACTTCTCCCCTCCTGCCAGTTTCTCCACGTCCTACTGGTTCACTTGGGGGTTCCTCCCGTCTCCTTGGGTGTCAGGGTCCCCCACCAGTGGCCAGCAGGTGCCCTAGTTCTGGGGAGATGTTAACTCGGCATCTTCCCACACCGCCATCTTGGCTCCAACTCTGGGACTCTTTTGTAAGGGCATTATTCTTATTCATGAGGGCTCCAACCTCATGACCTAATCAGCTCCCAAAGTTACCATTACATTGGGCATGAGGATTTCAATATATGGATTTTGGGGGAACACAAACATTTAGACCATAGTACTGTTTTTCCAGGAAAAAGTTCTTATTACCTTGGCCCATGGTGCTCTCTAGCTCCTGGAGATGCCTATGTCTGTCATTTCCAAATCTATTCTTTCAGCATGACACCTTTCTAAAAATGTTCCTACTGTTAATATTCACTAGTATATTTAACCCTGGACTAGAACCAGGCAGGTTTGTGGGGGGAAAGGGAATAAATAATTCAATTTGTTCAACTTGGATTTGAGTCACTTTTGAAACATCCAAATGAAGAGGTTAAGTAAATGACTGAATCTGTGGACCTGGACCTCAGAGAACTCTGGGAAGGAGCTATAACTTTGTGAGTCAACCTGTGTATAAATGGTAATTAAAGAAATTGTCATTGTGGTATCCAGCCTCCAATATGGTCTCCAATGATTCTCATTTCCTAAAATTCACTCTGTTGTGTGGTCTCCTTCCACACTGAATTAGGTCTGGGTTGTATGCCTGATAGAGTACAAAGGAGATGATCGTGTTGGAGTTCCTAGGCTAGGTAATAAAGGGATTTGCTGCTTTTATATTCATGTCTTGGATTACTTTCTCTGGAAGCAATCAACCACCATGCCATGAAGACCCTCAATTAGCCTTTGGAAAGGCTATCATGGAGAGGAACTGAGACATCAGCAGTCATCACTAACATACCTTTATGTAGGTGAATCCTCCAGCTCCAGTCAAGCCTGCAGATTAATATAACCCCTTATATCTAACTCTGTCCTTTTAAGAACTGTGAGGGGTCTGAGATTTTACCTTACCTGTAAGGTAATGAGTCAATCTGCCACAATTTCACAGATGCTGTTAAATGATACATGACTCCAGGATGAGAAATAAAGAACTTTATTACTCATATCACAGCAGGAAGCATGAGCTTCATGGTTACATCTTACTCCATAAGTCCCACAGGAGTGATGTTATATGGTCTGGATGGATGCTAATATATGCATCACAGTTGAAGAAACCCAAGTTTGGGGGAACACAAATATTTTATAATGGGCTGCAAACAAACCTTCCCTTTACTTTGGAGAGAGATATTATCTTTATTATGCTGAACTGTAGGCAAATTTGCCCTTACTTCTGGAGGTAGACGCTACCTTGATTTTCCAAGCCTGTTCAATATATAAGCATTATTGGAAGAACAGTTGGGAATATAAGAGCAGTTAATGCCTTACTTGAAAGATAAACGGAAATATGAGAGACATATAGAGGGTTGTTTCTCAATGTAATTTCATGAGAAAAACAAAGCCAGACCCACCTAGACAAACTGCTCTTGAATTCTGAGATACACTAAACACTTACTGTTGTTTGAAGCACTAAGTTTTGGACTAATTTAGTATGCAACAAGTTATAACTATTACAGTCATGAATGAGATTGCTCTGAAAATATGTCTCAATTTTATTATATGGAAGAATTGTGAAGGGAGATTATTCAAAATGCATATTCCCATGTCATACTTGGAGAGATTCCAGTTTATTAGGTCTAGAGTAGGATCTCATAATATGCATTTTATCACTTGTACTTCTAATGCAGATGGTCACTATATGGAGAGGGATTACAAGTGAGGATAAAATAATGCCTAGGACTTCTTCCTGAGGGACTCCATTATCTAAAGTTCAGATAAAGAAAATATTTTCCACAAGAGTAAGGAACAGCAGTGACAGAGGTAGAAAATAAAAGAAGGAAAGCTTGAAATCAAAGTAGAGTATTTTCTTAAGAAGAAGGATGTGATCAGCAGAGTCAAATGTTTCCTAGAGATAAAGTACTAATCTGATTGAAAATTATAAGCAACTCCATGTTTGAAATGTAACTCAAGAAAAATGACCAAATAAATATACACATCTAATTAAGCTCTCTTGGGAAACCCAACAAAATTTATAGTAAAGAGGTATTTTTAAGACATAAATTCACTAGGATAATCGTTCCAGGAGAATAGCCAAAGCCAATACAATTTCAGAAGCTAGAAATGAGAGTAGCTATATCTACTACACCTTTTGGGTGTAAATTTAAGCTGGCAGTGGAAAAAGCAAGGAATAACCTGATTTATAGCACAAAATCCTCAATAAGCTTGGGAACTGGCAGAGAAGGTAATACAAAAGTGAGTTAATGGTTGTTTTATAAACAAATCCAAATCTCTTCTTGCACTTCACTACGCTGAGTGACTGTCCTTTTCCTGTTCAAACAGAAGTTTAGAGGTTTATTTTCTGAAGAGAAAATAAAGTAGAGGCTCTCTGTATTAGAGCAGTGACAGTTGATTGGTACCATACTACAAACATGGGAATAAATGAGCATACATGCATGTGGAATTCTCAGTCCCTTTCCCCACTCAGTTCCAAGAAAACTGGTATCCCAGTATCTACCTTCTCACATGAAAGACAAAGACCAAAACAAGCAAGTAAAGACAAAAGTCAAGCAACTTTGAGGAAACATACTATACAGAAAGAAGATAACATAGGGAGAAAAAAACAATCAGTGTATTTGGTTATATAAGAAAATATATTACAAATACAAATCAAGAATAGGAGGATATAATAAAGGAACATTTTGAAAACAAAAACATTTTTGGAAGTGAAAATCATTATAACAAAAAAAAATTGAAATCAATAGAATACTTGGAATATGAAATAGGTAAAATCTTCCAGAAATCTGAAATTTGAGCAAACAAAGAGACAGATAAAAAATATTGGAGAAAAGTTGTTGTTGTTGTTGTTGTTGTTGTTGTTTTAAGTTGGGGTGCAGTCCAGGAGCTTCACCATTTGAGAAAAAGTTCTAGCAAGAGAAAACTGAGGTTACAGAAAAATAAATAAAGTGATTTAAGAAATTTACCAGAACTGAAGAATATAAGTTTCCAGACATAAAGAACCCATTGATTTTCTGGTACAATGGATAAAAAATAAGAGGGGTTCTCTGCTATCTAGAAATGTGTGTAGATGTGCCTAAATTATCTTGGTAGAGCACATGAAGATGCTAAAAGCAGTTGTATCTGAGGAAGGGATAGGGTGGCCAGGAAAAGGGAATACTTTTCATTGCTTATTCTGGTCCTTTTTCAAGTTTGAATCTTATATGTAGACTTTGCTTTTTACACTTCATTTTGAGAGGAGAATATTTAGTTTTTATAATAATGGCTTACATTTTTTGAACAATATATATCTATTATACATTGTCCAGTTTTCTTTAAATGAATGAAATCATTTATTCCTCATACCAACTTTATGAATTATATAACATTATACCATTTTTATAGATAAGGAAACTGAGTCACAGAGATAAGTAACTTCTCCAAGGTTCATAGTGAGTAAGCCATAAAACGCGAGTATGAAAGCAAGCATCTTGTCTCCAGAGGGAGACACACACACAATATGGAAACTTTAGCTAGCTGTTACTGTTAGAATATTCAGTTGCAAAAGAAAAATTTTCCTAGGTCTGGGATATATTTCAGAATTCCATTAATTTATGTCAGCCTATTATTTATTATTTATTGCTATTATTATTATTTTTTAATGTTTTGGCCACGACAAGCAGCATGTGGGATCTTAGTTCACTGACCAGGGATCAAACCCAAACCCCTTGCAGTGGAAGTGCAGAGTCTTAACCACTGGACCACCAGGGAAGTCCCAGCCTATTTTTATTATAATTGAGTAGGGTCACAAATATATTTAGAGCACGTACATGTCTTTGAGGGAAAAATGAGTTTTAGCATTGCTAGATGGCATGAAAAGTGTCAGTTTTCAAAGGGTCATTGTTATTAAGCAGCAAACACAACTCTTCCTACTATTAAAAATTATTGGCAATAAGTAACATTTATTAAGTAGCTACTCTGTATCAGGCATTATAGGAACTTTAAAGACATCATTATACTTATCTTCAGAACAACACACTACCATTCTTTCTACAATTAGGAAGATGGTATGTATTTTAAAGGTTCCTAGTTCTTTCCTGGTTTCAGAGGAAAAAAAAACTTATTTTGGATGTTATGCTTCCGCCAATATTGCAATCTTTATTAGTTTCTTATTGCTGCATAACAATACGCCACAAACTTAGAAGTTTAAACAATACACATTTATTATCTCACAGTTTCTGAGTCAGTTTTCTGAGCATGACATAATTGAGTCCTGTGCAAGGCTGAAATCAAGGTGTTAACCAGGACTGGGTTTCATCTGAGGCTCTACTGGAAAAGGATCCCCTTCCAAGTTCAAATGGTTGTTGGTTGCATTCAATTCCTTGCAGGCGCCAGATGAGGGCCTCAGTTTCTTGTTGGCTCTCAGCCAGAAGTCATCTAGAATTTCTTGCATGTGACCCTCTCCACAAGGCAGCTCACAACACGTCAGCTTGCTTCTTCATATTTAGTAAGGTAGTGAGAGATTCCAGCAATATGGGCACTACTATCTTACATAAAACAATTATGTACACACAACCAAATACATCCTATCACCTCTGCCATATTCTATTGGTTGGAAGAAAGTCACAGATTATTTTCCCACGCAATGGAGGGAATTATACCAGGTGTAAATACCAGGAAATGGGAGTCATGGGGACTACAGTGAATAAGCTGAAGAACATTATTTAATAAGGAATAATAGTAGTGTTTTCATTTTTGTAGTTTGTGAATTAGAAGTCAGTCTTTTACTTTTATTCATAAATTGTAAATCTAGATTAAATCCATTAGTACAAATTAAAGATAGTATTGAAACTTTCATTCTGATACTCATGACAAGTGAGTGTGGTTGGGTTTGATTTATTTAGTAGGACTTCTAAATGTTAGAATCCATTTACAGTTTTTAAACTGAAGCATAAGAAATATTCTATTATATACGTTTATTCTCTCATCCCACCCAACTACCCGCATACAGACTCTCCTACATGTGTATACACACACAGTTTTTTTCCCATAAATACATAGCTTTTCCCTTAAATTGTTTGTCTCATATGCCATAAGAATTCAAGCTTCTACTCTCTGCCTCAAGTAGCAAATTACTTTTGCTCACTTTGCCCTCTGCTGTGCTCTGTTCATGTTTTAAGAGAGCTTCCCTAAGCATATCAGCATAAAGGAGGAACTAAAAATACAGATTCCTCCTAGTCGGTGAAATGTGTGGTAAGTGTTGCTATATTTTACGGAGAAAAATGAACCTATTTTAAATTAGGATGATTTTCATAATTCCTGGTTAAAATTAGAGAAGATAATCTTTTGAAAAATACAATTATGTTTGGTCCTAAAACCTGAGAAATATTCAAATAACCTCTTTGTACTTAGGATCAACCACTAGTTCTATGTTATTTCATGAAACACAAGAGAATCTGGTAAGTAATGCATATTGAAATTAATTCAATAAGCACTGATAACTTCTATGATGTTATTGATAATTTCTCATAGCATCAAAATAAAAATCTCCAAAAATAATCTTAAGCAACTGAGTAGTAGTTTTTTATTTCAAAGGCCAATAATTGTAAATACTGTAAAAGATTGCTGGATAAATATGATAATCTGAGCTAATAAAGAATTCTCCTCTTCTACTTGAAGTATTGATACATAGAAAACCTAGCAAAATGTAATCCCCAACACTTTTGAATGAATCTTTGAACCTGAAATCAGGAAAGAGAAATCCCCTTGTGCCATAAATAAAGAGAGAAATAAAAGTCATAATGGTTAATAAGAGCTAGAATTGAGGGGCCTGTGAAGGAATTTAATTCAGATATAGGCCTTCTAAAAATCGGATTAGGCTGTATTAATCTAGAATTAAAAATATGACTACAAAAATCTTAGTAGCTTCTAGTAACAAAGTTTTATAATGGTTTTCCATCCAGGAACAAGGAGATAACATAGCTTCTATCAAAGATATTGGCATTCTCATATTAAAAGGAAAAGGAAAATAGAGGAACATGATGGCTTTTAAAGCCTCTGCTTGAAAGTGGCACACATCACTTCTGTTAACATTGTTTGGCTAAAGTAAGTCATATGGTCAGGCCTGACATCAAAACGCCAGTAATATATAATTGCCTAACAGGAGGAACAGTGATATAAAAGCAAAATTAAAGATGGTAATATTTATCAGAAGAAGGCTAGTTAAATATATGTTGTAGTAATATAGATATCAAATAAAATATAATTTAAGGTGAAAAAATAGTGTAAATATATGAAGATGCTACATAATGATAAATCAAAGAAGGAACAAAGATGGTATAACAATAAGAGATTGTAACTTCTAACATCTAGCTTAGAAATATATTAAACTGTTATAATTATAAGAATTGGACAAAACCTCGATTAAGACAGATTTTATTTATTTATTTATTTATTTATTTATTTATTTTCAACTAGTTTTATTGTGATATAATTGGCATGCAGCACTGTACAAGTTTAAGGTGTACAGCATAATGATTTGACTTACATACATCACGAAATGATTATCACAGTTTAGTGAACATTTATCATCTCATATAGATACAAAGTTAAAGAAATAGAAAAAAAATTTTCCTTGTGATGAGAATACTTAGGGTTGACTTTCTTAACAACTTTCATATACAACAAACAGCCTTGTTAATTATATTTATCATGTTGTACTTTACATAAATATACTTAGTACTTACTTATCTTATAACTAGAAGTTTGTGCCTTTTGACTGCCTTTATCCAATTCCCCTCTCCCCATCCCCTGCCTCTGATAACCACAAACCTGATCTCTTTTTCTATGAGTTGGTTTGTTATTTGTTTGCTTTTGAAGTATAATTGACCTAAAACACTGTTAGATCCTGTTGCATGACATAGAGATTCGATATTTTTATACATTTCAAAATGATCACCATAACAAATCTAGTTACTATATTTCACCATACAAAGATATTATATAGTTACTATGCTCCTCACACTGTACATTTCATACCTGTGACTCATTTATTTTGCAACAGGAAGTTTGTATCTCTTAATCTCCCTCACATATTTCTCCCCCCACCACCCTGCCACCAGCCCTCTCCCCTCTGGCAACCCTTGTTTGTTCTTTGTATCTATAACTTTGTTTCTGTTTTGTTATGTTTGTTCATTTGTTTCATTTTTTACATTCCACATATATAAGTGAAAACACAGTATTTGTCTTTCTCTGTCTGACTTATTTCACTTAGCATAATACCCTCTAGGTCCATCCATGTTGTCACAAATGGCAAGATTTTATTCTTTTAAATGGCTGAGTAATATTCCATTGTGTGTGTGTGTGTGTTTGTATCACATCTTCTTTATCCATTCATCTACTGATGTGCACTTATGTTGTTTCTATATCTTGCCTATTGCAAATAATGCTGCAATGAACATAAGGGGTGCATATATCTTTTCAAATTAGTGTTTCATTTTCTTTGGATAAATATCCAGGAGTGGAATTGCTGGATAATACAGTCATTCTAGTTTTAATGTTTGAGGAATCTCTATATTGTTTTCCATAGTGGTTGCAACAATTTACATTCTCACCAAGAGTGGATGAGGGTTTCCTTTTCTCTATGTCCTCATCAACACTTGTTATTTGTTGTCTTTTTGTTAATAGTCATTCTGACAGGTGTGAAGTGATATCTCATTGTGGATTTGATTTACATTCCCCTGATGATTAGTGATGTTGAGCACCTTTTCATACGCCTATTGGCCATCTCTATATTTTCTTTGGAAAAATGTCTGTTCAAGTCTTCTGCCCATTTTATAATCAGGTCATTTCTTTTTTTTTGATGTTGAGTTGTATGAATTCTTTGTATATATTGGATAGTAACCCTTTATTTCATATATTGTTTGCAAATATCTTCCCCCATTCAGTAGGCTGCCTTTTCATTTTGTTAACAGTTTCCTTCACCGTGAAAAAGTGTTTTAGTTTGATGTAATACCATTTTGTTTATTTTTGCTTTTGTTTTTCTTGCCTGAGTAAACATATTTAAAAAAATATTACTAAGACTGATGTCAAAGAGCATACTGCATATATTTTATTCTAGAAGTTTTATGGTTTCAGGTCTTACATTTAAGACTTTAATCCATTTTGAATTTATTTTTGTGTATGGTATGAGAGTGTAGTCCAGATTTTAATACATTTTTTTCTCAGAAATGTATTAATATAGCTGCTGTATACAGAGAATGGTGTTCCAAGAATACGTAAGGAACTCCTACAAATGCATAAGAATAAGCAAACTGATAGAAAAAGTGGCAAATTATAATACTGTTAAATTCACAAAAGGGGAAAATATGCTAACAGAGAAAGATATACAATCATGCTAAATCTCACTTGTAACAGATATGACTTTGGACAAGTTACTTTACTATATCTAAATTTCTGTGTCTAGCCAATGAAGATAAAATCATAAATAACTCACAGAGTAATTATAAGAATCAAATTAGTTAATGCATGAAGGTTTTTAGAAGAGGTCTTAACACAGAGTAAAGGTTAAAAACTGTTAGCCAGTGATGTAATATAAGGGGTAAAAGTAGGACTTATAGTAGTAATCAGAGAACTGTAACTTAAAACAATAATATGATAGAATCAGACTGGTAAACATGTAAAAAAAAAAAAAAGGATCTGACTGTGCCAAGCATTAGTGAGGATGTGGGGCAACAAGAAATCCTGGTGAGAGTGAAAATCAGTGCAATTCATTTGAATTAATTTGGAAATGTCTAGGAAAGCTGAAGGTAAAGTAAAGCTGAAGATGCATATGCCCTATTATCCACCAACAGCTTCAGGGTATAGACTCTGGAGAAAATCTCACATATATGTCCCAGGAGACATCTACCTATGTGTTCTTCATTGTTTATATTGCCAGAAATTAAAAGCAATAGAGGTCCACAATAGAATAAAGACATAATAAATTATGTTACTAAATAGCAGAGTAGATGAATTTAAGTTATCATCATGAATAGATCTGGAAAACGTAATGGTGATTGGAAAAAGTGAGCTGCAGAAAAGTGCAAATGATGTGACAGTGTTTATGTAGATTTTAAAAATACACAAAGTAATTTTGTATAATGTTCATTGATGTGTGTGTGGGTTGTGCACACAGTGAAATTTAAAATAAAGACAAAAATGGACTACAAAAGGCACAAAAATTCATTTTATTGATAGCTCTAAGGTAGAGGTGATAGGAGTGGGATGGATAGGTGTAAGGCTGGGGAAAGGGCAAAGGGGATTTCAGGTTAATTTTGATTGTTCTGTTTCTTTTATACACACATGTGGGTATAAACACAGGAAGCAAAAATAATCAAATGCTAACTTTTATTAATTCTAGATCATAGGTCCTTGTGTGTTTCTTATATTATTCACTGAATTTTTCTATATTTCTAAACTGTCTTTAAAATGTGGAAAGATTTTCCTTTTAACAATGAATGATTTGGATTTGCTAAAGCACAAAATATTTTTCCAAAAGACTTATTAAAATTCCAAACTCTTAGAGTTGAAAAGGACCTTAGAGAGTTTCCAGGAAGCCTATTGAAGTGATATGTGTCATTATAATAAAACAGAATTTTTTATAGAAAGGGTGGAGATGGAGTGCTAAACAAGCTAACATTCCATGTGTAAACACTAAACCCTTGACAACTTTCGAGTATTATGGAACGTGCTATCCCTATGAACATCATTCACATTTTGGAGAAGTGTTCATAGTAGAGAATAGAAATAAAGACACAATGATAACTCATCTGGCTCGATTTCAAGTATATTTTTCCTTTTCTGTAGAATGTTACAACTTCTATTCATTACTGCTGGAGACAGCACAAGAAAAATAACAGTATGATGGAAAGGTAAAGAGGATACTTCCTAGAAAAAAATGAAATAAGAAAAAAAATTTCCACTTATCAATTGTGACTACTTCTCTTTTCATCTACCTGCACTCCCACTTTCTCACCTAGTGCCGCTTTCAATAAGCCACCTATTTTGTCTGCCTCCTACTCGATTTCCTCCCCATCACAGGCTTCACATTTCTTTCTGTATTCTTTATTTCCCAGGCATGGACCATAACTCTCCCTATGTATGCTTCCCAATTCTCTTTTCTCTGTTGATACTGCTACTTCCTCTAATTCTTCCCTTTTTTTACTTTTATTGTATCTACCTGAACTTCTGTTTCTATCTAGGATTGTCCATTTTGTTTGTTTCTTCTTCAACATCCTCTCTTTCTCAGTCTCTTCCTCTCTCTCTCTCTCCCTTTTTAAAGGAATAAGCGTCCTTTGAGTTGATACTATTTTTTTAAAAATGACTTTAAGCTAGCACAATTTCCCGGTGTAATGTGTCTATGTATTAAGCCACTAGAGTAGAACAAACTTTCTCAGGCACCAAAGGAATTAGTCACACATAGACTTTTTTTGTCAATAGTTCACAGAATGCAGACAAATCCAAAACTGCTCACTGTATTAAAAACACTAGGATTGTGGAAAGTTAATTAACCTAAGAATTGTACTGCATGCCAAATATGTTGTTTAAGCCTAAAATCTTAGTGATCGTGAATTTTAGATTTCACAAAATCTAACAAATACAAAATAAGTACATTTCCAACTATCAGTTTTTTGTTTGGGGCACTTTTCTGGGGACAGATCTTCTCCACTTATTTCCAGACTCACTGGACTGACCAGCAGATGGCATTATTGTTGTTTCAAAATGTCCTTAAATAAAAGGGGAAACAAGAGAGAAGTAAATCAATCTGGCAAGTTGCTGGGATTTTTGCAGTGCAAATAGAAATGTGCTCCCTTTTTCTTATGACCTATATTGCATAAATGTAAGAAAGTCCACATCATCACACATTTTAAATCCTGTATAATATATACCCTTTGAAGAAAGCATCCCATGCTGATAAAATTAATGTGCAGCCACACACCCAGTTCAGTACCTAAATTAACGATTTTTCAGTTAGTGTGACAACTTCTTTCTCCCTAAGTGTCATATGTATGTTTGCAAGATGACTATTTTAAACAGATAAGAATTTATTTAGTTGCTACATTTAGAGATATTTAAAATTTTCTATTGCTAACTTTCAGCAATATACTGACCATTAATGTGCTTCTACAAGATGGAGGTGACTATAGGAGTTCAGAGGAGAAAGACTTTGATATAAGTTCCAAACAAACAGCAACCTTCAATAGTCCTGAATAATGTGAACAATCTCTGAAATAGGAGATCTCTGATGAGATTTACAGGGGACATTGAACTCTTGTTATAGTACAGATATACAAAGTGCTGATCATTTCTAACTCACTACCAGGCTTATAACAAAGGCCTCTTATTGCTCTAAGCCACCAGATGTTGTCCCTAAGCCATTGATGCTACTGATGGTACAGATACCTAAGACCTCTCAGGTCACTGGTGCCATGCTATGTTCTATGATGAAAGGGAGGTTATTCTTCTCTTCTGTTTTATTTTTATTTTTTTTTCTTCATCACACTGATACCAATTTGGCATTGTCTTTTTCTTGTGGGTATTTACACGTAAATAGTTCTTTTAATTTCGCTTAGTCTCCTCTCCAAAGGCTTGGGGGATTTGGATAGGAAATCACATAAATGACATACACCTATTCAGAATTTCCCCTGCTTTCATTGCCGGGACTATGATATTGATGAAATTTTTGTGTTTGACTCTCTTCTTTGATAATAGGGACATCATACTTAACACTTTTACTGCTTGAAAACCATATAAAATGCTTTTCATATATATCTCAATTCCCTCAGGGCCTCTGAGACATGAATATTTTTATTAACTGTATTTTACAGATAAGAAAACAGGATCAAAAAATTAAAGGATTAGCACAAGGTTATGTGGCTAGTAAGTGACAAAGTTGGGGTTTAAACTAAATTCTACCTTTAGTGCCTGAGTTTTTAATCACCTCACTAAACTGAGAAGCCACACAACGTGCCTTCTCTGGCAGGTTTCAACCACCCAGTGATCACAGATGTAAAACATCATTTTCTATTTTTAGTGTAAATATTAATAGAAAAGTAGAGCTGGTTAGAACCTTAGAAATTATCTATTCCAGCTCCACATTTTACTGAGAAGGAAATTCAGGTCTAGAAATGAGACGTGAGTGAATTAAATGAGAAGAAAATTGTCCCATCTGTTTACCCAATATTTCTGCAACAGTGCTAAGGTTAGAAAAAACTGTCATTTCTTTTGTGTATGCATTTGGGTCAAGACATAAAATCATTTTCCATCATGCCACATTATTGTTATAATAAACCAAGATAATGCATATGAGGGAGTATCATCTCTGAAGAAGGATGAGAAGGGAGATTTTCTTGACTAAATAGGTTCTATCTACCCTCCTCTACTTGAAACTTGCTTCCAGAAAATGAGTGTATAGGACTTGGTTGCAGGAAGACATCCCTCTGCAGCATGGTGCAACATGCCAGTGTGGAGGGGTTTTGCACTATTCCCTGAAACAGAGCCCTCCACTAATAAGTGTCAGAGAAACATTACTTGAACTGTTCTACTATATCCTGTTAATATATTGATTATTCCTGATCAATACATAATGTACTAAGAAGTAATAACTACAACAAAGGGCGAAATTTATCACTTAATGTTCATATTCAAAGTCTTCTGTGTTTTCTCAGCTCTACTAGACCTCTACATGGACTAAAGGAAGACGGAAACTAACATTTACTGTACACCTATTATGGGGTCAAATACAATGCATAAATCTTCTCACTAAATCCCCATAACATTTCAAAAAAGTAGGTACCATTATTATCTACTTCACAGATGAGGATACAGGCTCAGATAATTTAAATAACTCTCCTAAGTTGTTAGTAAATGTAGAAGCTGTGAATTGAACCTAAATTCATCTCACTCCAAAGTATCATCCACCAGGCTGCCTCTGTTGAAAGGAGATCTTGCAAATTTCTGAATTACAAGTTAACAGGGACTGAAAGGAAGAAAAGCATTACCAGGTAAATACTGTTTCCTTACTATGTAGCCTGTGTAGTCAGTCCTGCAACCAAGCTGCTAATTAGTGGCATGTGTTTGCATTTTAAAGGAAAGTAATTTAACACTGAGGATGCTTTTCTTGTTTACTTCCTTTCTCACAAGATATGCACTTTTTTTTCTAATCACAATTCTGAAATAAACTACAACCTAATTTAAATTCTGCTGTTACTCAGTGTCAAAGATATCTAAGTCATAAAAGAGTTTTTCTCTGTTTGTTCTTCATTTAGGAATTATTTCCTTGACAATATACTGAGTTTACTTATGCCCAGAGCTTTAAATGAAGATTTATTTGTCCTCTTGTTAATCATGAATCAAGCTTCTTTTGGATTAATTAAGTAAATCATTTTGGAGCTAGTCTACTGCATTCTTTATAGATGAAAATCTTTTTTCTTTATATTCTATGAAACATCTCTCTCAACAAAATGCAATTAATAACCTATTAGTCTCTAGAGTGGGTAGCTTTCAAACGTTTGTGGGAGTGAGCAATTCATTTCTTGCACCTTGCTAACAGATACTTAAGTAAAACATTAGTATTAATATGTACTTACATTCCTGTTGCCATTCTTTCAAATATTTGTAGTGAACACAAAGAACTTTTTAACAAAATTACTTATGACACTCTAAATACCTGATTTAAAAGAAAATATTTCATCTACCATTAATGCCATGCCATGGCATGGTAGTTCATGTCATACAAGCAGAGAATTCTTGAAATGAAGATTTTAGGTTAAGTTACAATTTCTTAACACCTATACTTAAACTAGTTTGTAAGAGGTACAGGAATAGTATTACTTGTGGGACAAATTTACTGAGACAACTTCTGGTTGAATTAGAACTTTAAGTCCGGTATTTGGGTATATAGGCATAATGTTTAAGCAACAGACAAAAAAAACAAAAACAAAAGACATTCCAATATATGCTTTAATAATGTTTCAAGTTCAAGCTCAGTCTTGGGATTTAATTAAGCTGCCTTATAACAGGGACTATCTGTATGGATAGCATTAATAAGACTTTCTGATTTATTCATTAGTATTTTGTGTTTTTGAATATTCACATAATAATAATTTTCACTTTAATGTGGGAAATGAATAAACATTCAATAGAAAGCAACACGAGGTGCATTAAAACAAACAGCCAGGAGAAATGCACTGAAGAATAATTACCCTTGGTAAGTAAAGTCTGTTCATTAGGGACAAAGTATCAAAACAAAGGAACTTGACACTAGCAAAATTATAGATTTCATCAACTAGATGATATTCAAATTTTTTATAAGACTTTTCCAAAATGGACAAAAATGGGACACTTTTATTCTTATTGTTATTAAGTGGATACTGTGCAATTTTTAATCATTTCATCTTTGGAACCAGACCTGGTTAGCTCTGACTTTGGGAAATATAATCTCTTCACTTTTGGTTTTTACACTTGCAAATACTGTGTGTACCTTTCAAACTTAGAAATTGCTAATTCCTTTCATTGTTCTTAGCAAAAGAATCCATCCTCAAGTAGACATGACTGAAATAAAAAAATGTGGTGACATTTTCGTTAAGTTATAAAAACTGACAGCCATTTATAGGATATAGCAAACAAGGTGACTTTATTATCAGAAGTTAAACTCCTTGAGCTATTAATTGACATTACAGTTGACATATTATCAACAAAAATATCAATGTAATTTTCAAGTCAAATTGATATTTCTCTCTAGTATTTAATATTTCATAGTAACAAAAGTATTTAAAGGTTGATTTTATGAGCAGGAAGCATCTAAAATATGTTTTTGTTACAACAGTGTTAAATAATTTCTTTGTTAGTGTTAATTTACCTTTAGATTCAATGAAAAAAATGCCTGTCATAGTAAACTTTGTTATACTGCTGTCGCAAAAAGCTATGAAATAGAATATTACTCTGTTCCATCTTTATTTTCAAGTATAAACTACTCAGAGAAAAAGCCATGTAATGGAATAAGGGGTAGAAATAGAGTAGAGGGAGAAAATAACTACAATATCCATTATTTATTTATTGTGTAAAGTCATTTCTACAATAAAAAATAATAAATTACAAAGGGATTTTCAACGTATTTCAAAGTAAATAATTCATTGATCTGGTGAGAATATTCAAGGCATTTCTCAGGCACTATTGTAATTTAGATTTAAAAGAGAGAGAGAGATTCCTTCATTCATGTATTCAACAAGTATTTATTTAGGACCCACAGTGTGCCAGGTACTGCTTTAGGCACTGAGGATATAGCAATAAACAAAGCACATAAAAATCCCTGCCATTTTTAGTTATATTCTAGTGAAGGAAGATATGTAATCATAAATAGATAATAATAAAATAGATAAATAGATAAAACTTAGAATAACACAGAGTAATAAAGACTATGAAGAAAACTTGAGCAGCATAAGGTATTAAGGTACTGGACAGAGGGAGTTGCCATTTGAATAGGGTCATTGTCAGGGACTACATCTCTAAGAAACTAGCATTTGACAAAATAGCTTAAGGCAATAAGCACAAGCCATGCAGATATGTAAAGGAATAGCATTCTAGGCAAAGGTATAAAATTTGTAAAGATCCTGAGACAGAAACATGATTTCTATGTTTGAAAATCAGCAAGTGGTCAGTGTGGCTGGAGCTGAGTAAGCAACCTGGGTTGGGGGAAGAATTAGGAAACTAAATTAGAGAGGTAACAGTAGGCAGATCTTGTAGGGTCTTGAGGGCCACTAAGTGAGATGTGAAAACAAGTGAGCATTTTGAGAAGAAAAGTAACATGATCTGATACATACTTTAATAGAATCATTGCCGGCTGGTTTGCAAATAGACTGTAAGAAGGCAAGCACAGACACAGGACACCGGTTGAGAGACTGTTAAAATAATCTAGGTGAGAGATAATGGTGGCTTGGACCAGGGTTTTAGCAGTGGAATTGCTGAAAAGTGGTAAGTTTCTGGATATAGTTTTAGGTGAAGCCAAAGCATTTTTCTAATTCATTGGATGTGGGGCATGAGAGAAAGAGAAGAGCTACAGATTAGCAAACGGAACAATACAATTTCTATTACATTAAAGGGGAACAACTTTGCAAAGAACAGGTTTAAGGAAAAAAGATCAGGTGATCTGTTTTGGACATGTTAGTTTGGAGATGCCTATTAGATAACCAGGTGGAGTAAGCAGCTGGATATATTGGTCTGAAATTTGGGAGACAAGTGTGGGCTATAAATATAAATTTTGGATTTGTCAACATGTGGAAGGTATATAAAGCCATTAAGCTTGACGAAGTCTTCAAGGGAGTGAGAAGAGATAGAAAAGAAAGTAGATTGAAGGACTGAACTTTTCAGGCCTTTGATATTCAGAGGTAGGGAAGATGAGGAAATACTAACAATAGCTAACTGAAAAGAAGCTACCAGTGAAGTAGTAGAGAAATCAGGGGAGTAGTGTCCTTGATACCAAATAAAGTGTTTCATTATGCAGAGAGTCATATATTGGGTCATATGCTGCTTGATTCATCAAGATGAAGACTGAGAATTGACCATGGGATTTCACAATGTTGAGGTCATTAGTAATTTTGACAAAAGATTTTTCAGCAGATTGGTGAGAATGAAACCTAAATGAAGTGTGTTCAAGAGACAATGGGATGACAGGATTTGAAGAGAAGATCAGACTCCTCTTTGGAAGTTCTATACTGTAAAAGGGAGCATAGAAATGAGGCAGAAGCAACAGGAGGAAGTGAGATCAAGAGAGGATTATTTTTTTTACTTAAGATGGGGGAAATTACAAGATCAGTGTTAAATAGAAATAGGCATGTAGAATGAGAGAGAGGGAGAAATAATGGAGAACAGACAGTATCAATATTATGTAGAATAATTCTACCTTCTTATCTCTTTGTAGATAGTTAACCATATATCCCACTGCTTCAGCAAAACAAAACCTTTCTAAACTTGACCCGTTTTTTCCCATTATCCCAAGCACATTCTATTTTCCTCCTTGACTTTCTCTTCATTGTTCATGTTATTTCTCATTGAAAATACTTTCCCTTTACTGTTCTTATATAAAAGAATTCCTGTCCTTCAAGATCTAGTCCAAGTTCTGCACTTCAATTAAGCCTTCCCTGACTACTCTAGTCATCCATAAATCATTTGTAATTTCTAACCATATAATTTAGTACTTAACCATATATTCTCTAGTACCATTCAACTTTATTTGTTACATGTATCTTGTCTATTCAGCCAGAATGTAAGATTCTTAAGGGTAGAGTCCATGTTATAATTCTGTGACTATTCATAAACTATAGATTTTTCAATACCTAAGTCTGTAGTGTCATGAATATCTAGGCAGATATTTAATAAATTATTATTATTTTACTGTCATATTTCAGGTATTGGAGTTTTAGATTAGTGAGAGAGAAAACTTCATGAATCTCCACTTGGTTAGTAATTCTAAAAAATCTCACCCCACAGTTCACTATTACTGGAGAGTGTGCCAGAAAGAACACTGAAATAGGAGTAAGTAGTTATGAATTATAATCTTAACTAAACCAATGACTTCTGTCTTTCTTTGTGAAAATCACTGTCTCTCCCTTTCTAAAATTAGTAGTGCTCACCAGCTGATCTCTAAAATCTTGTTAACTATAATTAAAAAAAAATTCTAACTCCATCTACACCAGTTATTCTGCTTTTTGAAGCCAAGAAATGATTATTTCTTTCTAAAAGAGAAAACAAAACCTCAGTATTTTTATAACTTTATTTTTCCCTTACTCATATATATTGTTGGAAATTTCCCCCAATAGTCATATTATGAGATAAGGGCTATAAAACAGGTGATCTAGGGACATCAAATAATGAAATTAAAAACCAGTATACTTGAAAAGGTACAAGATAGCAGGAAATGTCTGGAATGTTTTGAAAATGAAATGGTGTACTAGTAAGGATAGGTTAAGTACTGTACCAAATAGATCCCAAAACTCATAATGGCTCAAAAATAGTATAAGTTTATTTCTCACTAACATAAGATACTAATATGGGTTTTCCTGGTTGTCAGATATATCTCCTGTGTGTGTTGAATCAAAGAGCAGTGTTTCTTCCGTCTTCTCTCTCTGATCGTTCCCTAAGTGTAAATAACTGTGAAGGGTCTGAGATTTTGCCTGACTTGCAAGCTAATAAGTTAGCCTGCCACATTTTTATGGATACTGGTAGAAGACACAAGGCTCCTAGGTCAGAGAATATGGAGAAGTTGTTACTCACAGCAATAGTAGTAGCCAAAGTACCAGCATTTTTTGCACTGATTCCTTGAGTTCCAAATTTTACAAAGAGGGCCAGAAGATGCCTGCACATGCAGTGGGTTAGGATACAGGAAAGGTACCCTTAGCTCAGTGAACTTGAATCTTAGGCATAAGCCTGCCTGTCTTTTACTAAGGAGGGATATATTATCTTCATTGTACTGGACAGTGAACATGACAGAGGGAGAATCTATATAATCTAAGGTTGTTAGCTATATAAACATCCTTGAAAAGATACTTCAGAGCAAAGGCAGTCAGTGCCTCATTCACAAAACGTGAATAAATACCAGAGACCCATGGAGAATTCTCTCCCTACTCTAAGGTCTCATTGTTGTCTGCATTCACTGGCAAAACAGAAAAGACAGAATCGATAATGAACATCCACTTCTTCAAAGTCTTGGTCCAGAAGTTGTAATTCAGACCACTTTCACACACATGCAATTGGTGAAAAGTAATCACATGATACAGCTAACAGTAAGGGAGACTGGAAAATATAATGTAGATATAACTTCCTTCTGGAAAAGAATTGTCTTCCTAGAGAAGAATGGATATTGTTGACAAGCTGCTATTATCTGTCACAAATGGAATAATAGCTAAATTTATACAGCATTTACTATGTGCCACTTATCAGATATATAGTTTGCAATATTTTCCATTCCATAGGTTACAGTTTGACTGTTGTGTCCTTTGGTGAACAATAGTTGTTTTTTGTTTTTGTTTTTGTTTTTTTAATTTCATCCCATTCGTTCTCTTGCTTTTGTTGCCTGTGCTTTTTTGGTTATATCCAAGAAATCATTGCCAAAACCAATCTCATGAAGGTTCTCCTCTATGTTTTCTTTTAGGAAATTTTATAATTGTGGATATTACATTTAGGACTTTATTCTATTTTGAGTTAATTTTTGTATGCAGGGTAAGACAAGGTTGCAACTTCATTCTTTTGCATATGGATACTCAGTTTTCCCAATACCATTTGTTAAGAGAGTAACCTTTCTCTATCAAGTGGTCTTTGCATCCTTGTCAAAGATTATATGATTACACATGTAAGGATTTATTTCTGGACCACTATTCTATTCCATTGGTCTATATGTCTGCGTTTATGCTAATACCACACTGTTTTGATTACTGTAGCTTAGTAATACATTTTGAAATCAGTAAGTGTAAGTCGTCTAACTTATCTCTTCATTTCAAAATTGTTTAAGCTACTGAATCCTTGAGAGTCAATGTGAATTTTATGGTGACTTCTCTATTTTTTTAAATGACATTGGAATTTTGATAGAAATTTCTTTCTGCAGACTGCTTTGGTTAGTATCTTTTACTTAACAATATTAATTATTCAAGTCTATGAGCATGGGATGTCTTTCCTTTTATTTGTGTCTTTAATTTCTTTCAATAGTATTTTCACTGTACAAGTCTTTCGTCTCCTTGATTAGGTTCATTTCTAAGTATTTTATTCTTTTTAATGCTATTATTTATAATATTGCTTTATTAGTATCCTTTTCTGACTGTTTATTGTTAATATATAGGAATGAAACTGATTTTTGCATCAATTTTATACTGCAAATTTATTGAATTCACTGATCATTTCTAATAAGTTTTATATGGAATTTTAAAGTTTTTTTTTTTACATATAAGATAATGTTATTTGCAAACAGAGATAGTGATACTTTTACTTCTCTTTTTCCTATTTCTTTGTCTTTAATTTAATTTAATTTTTTTTTTTTTTCCTAACGGCTCTAGCTAGGACTTCCAATACTATGTTGAACAGAAGTGGAGAAAACAAGCATGCTTCTTTTGTTCCTGATCTTAGAGGGAAAACTTTCAGTCTTTCACCATTGAGCATTATATTAGCTGTGGGATTTTCATATATGGACTTTATTATTTTGAGGTAGTTTCCTTCTATTCTTACTTTGTTGACTGTTTTTATTATGAAAGGGTGCTGAACCCTATCAGATGTTTTTTCTGCATCAGTTGAAGTGATCATGTGGTTTTTGTCTTTCATCCCATTAATGTGATATGTTACATTGATTGATTTTATATGTTGAACCACTCTTGCATCCCAGAGATAAATTCCACTTGGTCATAGTGTATGACCCCTTTAATGTGGTACTTTTAATGTGATCCATTTAATTGAATTCTTCTAATGTGAATTTGGTTTGCTACTATCTTGTTCAGGATTTTGCATCAATATTCATAAGAGCTATTAGTATGTAATTTTAATTTTCTGTCATATGTCTGGCTTTAGTATCAGAGTAATGTTGGCCTCATAGAATGAGATTGTAAGCATCCCCCTTGTTAAAATTTTTGGAAGAATTTCAGGAGGATTGATATTATTTATTCTTTAAATGTTTGGTAGAATTCTCTAATAAATCCATTTGGTCTTTGGCTTTTCTTTATTAGGAGGTTTTTGACTCAGTCCCCTTACTAGTTATTGCTCTGTTCAAATTTTCTATTTCTTCATGATTCAGTCTTGGTAGGTTGTCTATTTTAGGAATTTATCCATTTATTCCAGTTCAACCAAATTGTTGGCCTATAATTGTGGATAAAATTATTTTACAATCCTTTTTATTTCTGTGGCATTGGTTGTAATGTTCCCTTTTCCATTTCTGATTTTAGTTACTTACTTGAGTTCTTTCTTTTTTCTATGTTAATCTAGCTAAGGGTTTGTCAACTTTGTTGATCTTTTCAAAAAATCAACTGAGTTTTGTTAATTTTTTTCTATTGTTTTTCTATTACCTATTTCATTAATTTCTGCTTCCATATTTATTATTTTCTTCCTTCTTCTGCTTTTAGGTTTAAGTAGTTGTTCATTTTCTTTTTCCTTGAGGTATAAATTTAGTTTGTAAATTTTAAACCTTGCCTACTTTTTTTGATGCACATATTTATAGCTATAAACTTCTGCTATTGAATGAATGTTTAAGTTGCTTTAAATTTGTATGTTGAAGCCCTAATCCCCAATGTGATGGTTTTTGGAGGTGGAGTCTTTGGAAAGTAATTAGGTAATGAATATAGAGCCTTCATGAATGAGCTTGTCTCCCTTATAAGATGAATCATGAGAGAAATTATCAATCTCTCTTCCTGTCTTATGTGAGGACACAGCAAGAAGACAACCATCTGTAAACCAGAAAGAGGGCTCTCGTCAGAACCCGACCAAGTTTGCACTGTGATCTTGGACTTCCCAGCCTCCCTAACTGTAAGAAATAAATTTCTTTTGTTTAAGCCACTCAGTCTATGGTATTCTGTTATAGAAGCATGCACTGACTAGGGAAACTTCCTTCCTAACACTGCTTTCACTGCATGTCATAAGTTTGGTATGCTGTATTCTTGTTTTCATTTGTCTCAGTGTGTTTTCTAATTTCCCTTGTTACTTCTTTGGACCATTGTTTAATTCAACACATTTGTGAATTTTCCAGTTTTTCTTCTGCTTTTGATTTCTAGTTGCATTCCATTGTGATTGGAAAAGATACTTTGAATAATTTCAGTCTTTATCAATTTGTTGAGACTTGTTTTGTGGCCTAACATATGGTCTATACTGGAGAATTTTCCATGTGCACTTGAATGTATATTTTGGTGCTGTTAGGTGGAGTATTCTGTATATGTCTGTTAGGTCTAATTGGTATATAATGTTTTTCAAGACCTCTATTTCCTTATCAATCTCCTGTCTGCTTCTTTTATCTATTATTGAAAGTGAGGTTTTGAGTATCCTAGTATTATTTTGGTGCTGTCTATTTCTCCCTTCAATTCTGTCAAAATTTGCTTCATATTTTAAGGAGCAGTGATGTCTGGTGCTTATATATTCAAAATTGTCATGTCTTCTTTGTGAATTGACCATTTTGTCCTTTTGATTTGCATTTAAAGTAATTACTGATAGGGAAGGAGTTACTATTGCCATTTTGTTAATTGTTTTCTGAATGTCCAGTAGCTTTTCTCCCCTCCTTTCCTCTCTTACTCTATTCTTTTGTGTTTCACTGATCTTTTTATAGTGCTATTTGATTCCCTTCTCACTTACTTTTATGTATGTTACATAGATATCTTCTTTATGTTACCATTGCTATACATAAAATATCTTAAAGGTAGAAGCATGTAACTCAGATATGCCTGTGCAGAACACAGACTACCTCACCTTTACCCCTACCTCCAATCACCTTTCCCCACACCTAAGACCACTCTGCTTCTTTATCCCATAAATATCTCAAGCTCCTCACTTTTGGGAAGGTGGATCTGAGACTGACTTTCCCATCTCCTCACTTGGCTGCCTTGTGAATAAACCCTTTCTTTTCTGCACCTAAGTGTCTTAGTGTTTTGGCTTGCTGAACATCAGGCAAATGAAACTGGTTCGGTAACACCATTACTTCTTTTTAGCATTTAAGTGTGCTACAGACAAAAACTTACTTGCACTTATACCTACACTTAGGGATTCTTGCCTGAACCCACAACTTTCTTAAGAAACCCTTACCTTTAATCCCAAGAGAGAAAACTCTAGGACTTTTGTAATAGGAAATAAAATAAAAGCTATTGAATCTTTTATTCAAGTACATCCGTTGCTTTTAAGAGCAATTCCAGGTTTTCAGAGCTACTAGGAATAACACTGTCTTTCACTGAAGGGGTTGTTACCCAATTGCTTTTAGGAGAATTTGAAAATATATCTTTCTAAAAGTAACTTGCTGTCATTTAAATTTGGGAGTTCTTTGGAGTTTTTATTAATTCTGTTAATATTTTTTTTACATTGATTCTACATTAATGAGGTATGGATGGGAAAATATTATGAGAATTCTTTTTTTGAATCATCTTGTTTTGGTTGTGGCTTCCCTGACCTTACTTTCTTCTCTCCTTGTATGTGCTAATGTAGATTAATTTGTCTATACATGTAAAGATAAATTGTTCTAAATAAAAATGTAAATGCCTAATTTTTTTTCTGGCAAGATTGTAAAGTTCAGTGCCAGTGTTTAGGATAATTTAGACTATGCTAAATGTCAACATGGGGAAATCAATTCCTATTGCTGCATAAACAGTGACTAGATAAAAAATATACATCTGTTTTTAGATAGGTAGCTAGGCAATTAAAGCTGAAATGTATTTTATCATTGAAAATAACTAGAGTAAAATATACAGGGGTAATAAGTAAAACAAAAAAATCTAGATTAGTCTGGTTCCTCTTTGATTGGCTTCATATTGAGTTGGCAGTTTTAATATATTTAATCATAATACAAATAAATCCCGTTTATGAGATGCACATTGATACACACCTATCAGTTAATAGTTCCACAAAATTAGTTACTTAGCTTGCTAGTCTTGATATAATTTTGGTGCAGAGAAATCTTTTTAAAAATCGTGAATTGTCTTTATAACCTTAAGATAACTATAAATGCATCATTACCTAAGTTAAATTAATTTGAGTAAAAATTCAAGTATTCAGCATGTATTCATTAAATGTTTATAGATTATCTACTACATATCATACAATCTTTTAAGATAAACATATTGATATGGGCACCTTTAAGAAGTCATCTTTCACATTGAAAATATACTATGTTACAAACTTGTGAATAAAACATATTTAGTTGTAATTGAGAGTATCAAACAGTATATGTTTATTGAATACCTACTAATGCCTAGCATTGATTATTATATACTACAGTAGATACGGACAGATATAAGATATGACTTCTAAGTGCATGAAGCTTAAAATGTATTGGGGGAGACAAGAAAAATTCATATCCCCAAATAGGATACAGCACAAGGCAGGGCATAACCAGGTGGTAGATTGTCCAACAGTCTACAATAAGCTTGATAGCTTAGTGGGTTTTGGTATAGAATGGGAGGGCATAGCTTCATTTATGGTAGTGTTCAATAGATATTTGTTAAATGAATAAGTGAAGAAATGTGAGTGCACTCAGATTATTTGATACTAACATTTGTATATGACTTTAATATACACTATTAGGTAAAATTTTCATATTAACATAGCAAGGAAGTATTGTTTATTAGTAAACTATTCATTATGCCAACAAACCTCCTTAGTGTAAATAGCATTCTGAATTTTTGTAAAGCATAACGTTTTATTTATTTAATTAATTAAAAAAGTAATCATCTAAAAAATTAAATTTCATCTTATATGTACATAGTTTTACGAAGGGAAAATGGTAATCCTCAGTTCTACTCCTTCCCACTCTCAATTTACACTCTAAAGAAAAGTATAAATTTTTAATGTAACAGTACTTCATAGCCTCAACTCTGAGCATTCCCTGGATTCAGAAATGCATAAACATGTTTAAAAGGTGGAAGAAATATATTTGCATGTCTATTTGCATGAAAGATAGGTACCTTGTCTAAAGACACTTACCCAAAGGTTAGAGAGGATCTGGACAGGTAAACTTGATCCAAGTAAGATGAGTTTTCATCAAATCAAAAGAATTGTACTTCTCAATTTGTCCTTTACCTTTGTTTTCATCCTTCCACAGACAATGTGAAAGAGCCATGTGAAGAAAAGAATGCAAGAAGAGATGTATATTAAATCCCTAAGGCAACATTATATTTTAGCCTCATAGTCTCCAAGGAATCCAAGTGAACAATATCAGACGTGATAAGTAAACCAAAGAAACCTGAGCAAGAGTAAAACAAGTCAGAAGCATTCTAGGACCATAGTGAACTTGATGCATATACATTTCTATTTTCCTATCCACTCTATCCCCACCATCTAGTGAAATGTCTGGCACTTGTTAGGCACCACTCAACAACTCTAGAACAGATGACCTGAGACTTGTATGGTCATTGGGAGCAACAGGGGAAGATGCTGCCCTGTGAAAGAACAACTGTAATCACGAATATTTACTTGTGAGACATCTTATCAGAAATAATATATTGGGCTGCAGTACCCACAATCTGCATATAGAGGCTGAGCCTGAAAGAATATTATTAGTAACAACTTTTTATGACCTATTAATTCCTCAAGGCAATGTGAATTAGGAAAACAGTTCATTTTCATAAGTGGATGAGGCATTTCAGGTAAAGCTGGTATGGATATCTACAAATCAGCCTGAATGAATTCAGTATTAAAAATATTACTTTTAGTCTAGAAACATATTTTAGATTTAAATAATGAATATTGAATAGAAAATACCTTTTTATTGAAGAAATGGATTTTGCATCATATAGAGCAGAGGTTGGCATTTATTTTTTTCTATAAAGAGCTGGATAGTAAATATTTTCAGCTTTACTTGCTATAGGGTCTCTGTCACAGCTACTCATCTCTGACTCTGCAATGCAAAAGGAGCTATAGATAATACAGAAACAAATGAGTGTGCATACATAAAATTTCATTTTTGTCGACTGAAATTTGAATTTCATACAAATTTTATAAGGCACAAAATATTTTTTGGATTTTTTTCAACCATTAAAAAATGTAAGAAACATTCTTAGCTCAAGGGTTGAGCAAAATGAATCAGAGGGCTGGATTTGGACTGTGGGCCATAGTATGCTGACTTTTAGATTATATCTGTCACTATAAGAATGCTACAAACTATTTTGAATTTGAAAATGTAAATTTAAGATTCATGATTAATGTGCCCCTTTTCTAGCCATGAATCTTCCTTTTCTCTTTAAAAAATGTTATTTCCCTTTATATTTCTTTTCATCCCCAATCCTTCTTTTTCTTTTTCCTCCCTCCCTGCCTTCCTTCCTTCTGTCCTTCCAATCTTCCTTCCATCCTTCTCTCTCTTTCTTGCTTTCTTTCTTTTTGTTTTTGTTTTTATTATCCTCACCAAATAGTTGGTATTATCTGTCTTCTGGGTTTTTTTTTAATGTTTATTTATTTATTTATTTTTTTAACTTATAATTCATCCATTTTATACACAACAGTGTACACATGTCAATCCCAATCCCCAATTCATCACACCACAACACCCACCCACCATTGCTTTCCCCCCTTGGTGCCCATAGGTTTGTTCTCTACTTCTGTGTCTCAATTTCCGCTCTGCAAACTGGTTCATCTGTACCATTTTCTAGGTTCCACGTATATGCATTAATATACGATATTTGCTTTTATCTTTCTGACTTAGTTCACTCTGTATGATAGTCTCTAGATGCATCCACGTCTCTGCAAATGACTCAGTTTCATTCCTTTTTATGGCTGAGCAATATTCCATTGTATATATGTACCACATCTTCTTTATCCATTCATCTGTCGATGGGCATTTAGGTTGCTTCCATGACCCGGCTATTGTAAATAGTGTTGCAATGAACATTGGGGTGCATGTGTCTTTTGGAATTATGATTTTCTCTGGGTATATGCCCAGTAGTGGGATTGCTGGGTCGTATGGTAAGGCTATTTTTAGTTCTTGAAGGAACCTCCATACTGTTCTCTATAGTGGCTGTATCAATTTACATTCCCACCAACAGTGCAAGAGGGTTCCCTTTTCTCCACACCGTGTCCAGCATTTGTTGTATGTAGATTTTCTGATGATGCTGATACTAACTGGTGTAAGGTGATACCTCATTGCAATTTTGGTTTGCATTCTCTAATAATTAGTGATGTTGAGCAGCTTTTCATGTGCTTCTTGACCATCCATCTGTATGTCTTCTATGGAGAAATGTCTATTTAGGTCTTCTGCCCATTTTTGGATTGGATTTTTTGTTTTTTTAATATTGAGCTGCATGAGCTGTTTATATATTTTGGAGGTTAATCTTTTGTCTGATGATACGTTTGAAAATATTTTTTTCCCATTCTGAGGGTTGTCTTTTCGTCTTGTTTATGCTTTCCTTTGCTGTGCAAAAGCCTTTAACTTTCATTAGGTCCCATTTCTTTATTTTTGGCTTTATTTCCATTTCTCTAGGAGGTGGATCAAAAAAGATCTTGCTGTGATTTATGTCAAAGAGTGTTCTTCCTATGTTTTCCTCTAAGAGTTTTATAGTGCTCAGTCTTACATTTAGATCTCTAATCAATTTTGAGTTTAGTTTTGTGTGTGGTGTTAGGGAGTGTTCTAATTTCATTCTTTTACATGTAACTGTCCAGTGTTCCCAGCACCACTTATTGAAGAGACTGTCTCTTTTCCATTGTATATCCTTGCCTCCTTTGTCATAGTTTAGTTGACCACAGGTGCATGGGTTTATCTCTGGGCTTTCTATCCTGTTCCATTGATCTATATTTCTGTTTTTGTGCCAGTACCATATTATCTTGATTACTGTAGCTTTGTAGTAGTGTCTGAAGTCAGGGAGTCTGGTTCTTCCAGCTCCGTCTTTTTCCCTCAAGACTGCTTTTGCTATTTGGGATCTTTTGTGTCTCTGTACACATTTTAAGATTTTTTGTTCTACTTCTGTAAAAAATGCCATTGGTAATTTGATAGGGATTGCATTGAATCAGTAGGTTGCTTTGGGTATTATAGTTATTTTCACAGTATTGATTCTTCCAATCCAAGAACATGGTATATCTCTCCATCTGTTGGTATCATCTTTAATTTTTTTCAACAGTGTCTTATAGTTTTCGGAACACAGGTCTTTTGTCTCCTATGGTAGGTTTATTCCTAGGTATTTTTTTCTTTTTGTTGCAATGGTAAATGGGAGTGTTTCCATAATTTCTCTTTCAGATTTTTCATCATTAGTGTATAAGAATACAAGAGATTTCTGTGCATTAATTCTGTATCCTGCAACGTTACCAAATTCGTAGATTAGCTCTAATAGTTTTCTGGTGGCATCTTTAGGATTCTCTATGCATAGTATCATGTCATCTGCAAACAGTGACAGTTTTACTTCTTTTCAAATTTGTATTCCTTTATTTCTTTTTCTTCTCTGATTACTGTGGCTAGGACTTCCAGAACTATGTTGAATAATAGTGGTGAGAGTGGACATCCTTGTCTCGTTCCTGATATTAGAGGAAATGCTTTCAGATTTTCACCATTGAGAATGATGTTTGCTGTGGGTTTGTCGTATATGGCCTTTATTATGTTGAAGTAAGTTCCCTCTATGCCCACTTTCTGGAGAGTTTTCATCATAAATCAGTGTTGAATTTTGTCTAAAGGTTTTTACTCCATCTATTGAGATGATCATATGGTTTTTATTCTTCAGTTTGTTAGTATGGTGTATCACTTTGATTGATTCGCGTATATTGAAGAATCCTTGCATCTCTGGGATAAATCCCACTTGATCATGGTGTAAGATCCTTTTAATGTGTTGTCGGATTCTGTTTGCTAGTATTTTGTTGAGGATTTTTGCATCTATATTCATCAGTGATATTGGTCTGTAATTTTATTTTTTTATAGTATCTTTGCCTGGTTTTGGTATCAGGGTGATGGTGGCCTCATAGAATGAGTTTGGGAGTGTTCCTTCCTCTGCAATTTTTTGGAAGAGTTTGAGAAGGATGGGTGTTATCTCTTCTCTAAATGTTTGATAGAATTCACCTGTGAAGCCAGCTGGTTCTGGACTTTTTTTTGTTGGAAGATTTTTAATCACATTTTCAATTTCAGTGCTTGTGATTGGTCTGTTCATATTTTCTATTTCTTCCTGGTTCAGCCTTGGAAGTTTATACCTTTCTAAGAATTTGTCTATTTCTTCCAGATTGTCCATTTTATTGGCATAGAGTTGCTTGTAGTAGTCTCTCAGGATGCTTTGTATTTCTTTGGTGTCTGTTGTAATTTCTCCTTTATCATTTCTAATTTTATTGATTTGAGTCCTCTCCCTCCCTCTTTTTCTTGATGAGTCTGGCTAATGGTTTACCAATTCTGTTTATCTTCTGAAAGAAAGAGCTTGTAGTTTTATTGATTTTTGCTATTGTTTTCTTTGTTTCTATTTCATTTATTTCTGCTCTGATCTTTATGATTTCTTACCTTCTGCTAACTTTGGGTTTTGTTTGTCCTTCTTTCTCTAGTTCCTTTAGGTGTAACGTTAGATTGTTTATTTGAAATATTTTTTTTCTTGAGGCAGGCTTGCATAGCTATAAACTTCCGTCTTAGAACTGCCTTTGCTGAATCCCATAGGTTTTTGACCATCGTGTTTTCATTGTCATTCGTCTCTAGGTATTTTTTGATTTCCTCTTTGATTTCTTCAGTGATCTCTTAGTTATTTAGTAAGGTATGGTTTAGTCTCCATGTGTTTGTGTTTTTTACGTTTTTGTCCCTGTAATTTATTTCTAATCTCATAGTGTTGTGGACAGAAAAGATGCTTGATATGATTTCAGTTTTCTTAAATTTACTGAGGCTTGATTTGTGACTCAAGATGTGATCTATCCTGGAGAATGTTTCATGCGCACTTGAGAAGAAAGTGTAATCTGCTGTCTTTGGATGGAATGTCCGATAAATATCAAATCTATCTGCTCTATTGTGTCATTTAAAACTTCTGTTTCCTTATTTATTTTCATTTTGGATGATCTGTCCATTGGTGTAAGTGAGATGTTAAAGTCCCCCACTATTATTGTGTTACTGTCAATTTTCTCTTTTAGAGCTGTTAGCAGTTTCCTTATGTATTCAGGTGCTCCTATGTTGGGTGCATATATATTTATAATTGTTATATTTTCTTCTTGGATTGATCCCTTTATCATTATGTAGTGTCCTTCCTTGTCTCTTGTAACATTCTTTATTTTAAAGTCTACTTTATCTGATATGAGTATTGCTACTTCACCTTTCTTTTGATTTCCATTTGCATGGACTATCTTTTTCCATCCCCTCACTTTCAGTCTGTATGTGTCCCTAGGTCTGAAGTGGGTCTCTTGTAGACAGCATTTATTCAGGTCTTGTTTTTGTATCCATTCAGCCAATCTATGTCTTTTGGTTGGAACATTTAATCAATTCACATTTAAGGTAATTATCGATATGTATGTTCCTATTACCATTTTCTCAATTTTCGGGGGTTTGTTTTTGTATGTCTTTTCTTGTCTTGTGTTTTCCACTTAGGGTAGTTCCTTTAGCATTTGTTGTAGAGCTGGTTTGGTGGTGCTGAATCCTCTTAACTTTTCCTTGTCTGTAAAGCTTTTGATTTCTCCATCAAATCTGAATGAGATCCTTGCTGGGTAGAGTAATCTTGGTTGTAGGTTCTTCCCTTTCATCATGTTAAGTATATCATGCCACTCCCTTCTGGCTTGTAGGGTTTCTGCTGAGAGATCAGCTGTTAACCTTATGGGAGTTCCCTTGTTTGTTATTTGTCATTTTTACCTTGCTGCTTTCAATAATTTTTCTTTGTCTTTAATTTTTGCCAATTTGATTACTAAGTGTCTCAGCGTGTTTCTCCTTGGGTTTATTCTGTATGGGACTGTCTGCACTTACTGGACTTGGGTGGCTATTTCCTTTCCCATGTTAGGGAAGTTTTCGACTATAATCTCTTCAAATATTTTCTTGGGTCCTTTCTGTCTCTCTTCTCCTTCTGGGACCCCTATAATATGAATGTTGTTGTGTTTAATGTTGTCCCAGAGGTCTCTCAGGCTGTCTTCATTTCTTTTCATTCTTTTCTTTATTCTGTTCCACAGCAGTGAATTCCACCACTCTGTCTTCCAGGTCACTTATCTGTTCTTCTGCCTCAGTTATTCTGCTATTGATTCCTTCTCGTGTATTTTCCATTTCAGTTATTGTATTGTTCATTTCTGTTTGTTTGTTCTTTAATTCTTCCTGATCTTTGTTAAACATTTCTTGCATCTTCTTGATCTTTGCCTCCATTCTCTTTCCAAGGTCTTGGATCATCTTCACTATCATTATTCTGAATTCTTTTTCTGGAAGATTGCTTATCTCCATTTAATTTAGTTGTTTTTCTAGAGTTTTATCTTGTTCCTTCATGTGGTACATAGCCCTCTGTCTTTTCATCTTCTCTATCTTTCTGTGAATGTCTCTTTCTTTCTTTCTTTCTTCTTTTTCTTTTGTTTCCTTTTAAGTCACATGAATTGAATTGAAGAAAATAGTGATGGCCTTTACTTGCTCTTTGTGGGAAGAATCGAAGCAAGGAAATCACTTGATAACTTGATAGTTTTTCGAACTGATCCCCATCATTTTCTGAGATTGAGGATAATTTTGGATCCAGAAAAACAGTTTTCCAAATGCAATTCAATGAAGGCTTTATACTGAGCATGCAATGGCTCATTAGTTAGATTCTGATACTTGAGATAATGTTTCTGCTAAGTATTACATGGAGAAGAGAAAATGAATTATTTGGAATATAATAGTAATTATTGTACATGTCATAAATGTGAAAGTGTATTCATTTAAACATGTATGTAGTAAAGTTTAGCATACTTTAATCTTCTGAACAAGTTAGAAGACACAGTATTTTTTGAGCTGTCATTTTACCAGTAGTTTGTCATAAATCAGTATATTTAACAACACTGATAAGTAGCTCTAATGGCATCTAATTCATAGATATTTAGTTGGAGAAAAAAAGCTTTAATATCATATTGATATAATGTATTTTAATCCTCTAAAGTAAGTGTATTATTCTGTCCATTATTTATTCAAAACCTCAGAGCTATTTCTCTAGTTATATTTGAGTTCAGAGATTATTGGAAGGAGAATACAGATTTCAATAGAAAGTTTTATTGTATGAGTAAATATATCTAAACAGTTTGAAATAGTATTAATATATTAATAATAATAAGTAGAATGCATTTACCTTCTTCAAATAAAATGGAATATAACAATGTAAACATTGTATGCTAAATTATTTTTGAAATACAGATTCTTTAAACTTTATTTACCGTTTCTATTACATTAGTTTAAATAATGCTTCTTAAGTTGGGGTCCACAGGTCTATGGATATAATTCAGTCTTTTCATGAAGCTGGATTGGGAAATAATTGGTCTGCAATTATTTTGCAGACCAATTATTGGGAAATAATTGGTCTGCAAAAATAACAAATCTTTATTTTCACTAACTTCTAAGTGAAATTTAGCATTTCCTTCAACTATAAATGTAGGCAACAAGACACAGTGGTATTAGCATCTGCGTCATCATTAGAAATGACATATTTTAAAATCATAGTACAGTTGTTGCAGTTATCTCACAATATCATTTATATTAGTCACTACTTTAAAATGATAGTAATAATAAGAGTTGATGCTAAATATTACTAAACGAGCACATGTATTACTTTGCTGTGTATTTGGAAATATAACTGTATTTCAATATAATTGGATCATTTAGTAATCTTATGTGTTTTGTTTTATGCACTTAAAAATATTATTCTTAAAAGGTATCTATAGCTTTCATCAGGTTGCAGAAGTGTTCCATGGAACAAAAAGGGTTACAAGTTAGTAATGGTCCAAATACTAAAAGTCAGCAAAAAATTGTGCTGGGGACCTTTACAGATAGGTAAAGATCCCTCTCTAGCAGCATACTCTCTAAAATTAGAATGATACAGAAACAATTAGCTTACACATTTATAGTGTTTTATTGATTCCAAACTATTCTGGGCTAACGTCATCCTAAATCAAGGCAATTTACAACTTTAGAATTCAAGGGACTCACACACATGAATATTGATATCTAGTGTCCCAATCTACATAACATATTTTAGATAAATAGGCTATCTCCCCAAATATGAAAGTCCTCATGAAATAAAAGTCAAGTCTCTCCAAGCAGTCAAAAAATGGGGTAGGTAGCTGTTTGGGGTTTCATAGTCAGCAATTATCTAATTTTCTGAAACTGAGTCTCAGTTTTCTTATTTATAAAAAGGAGAATTGGAATAGATAATCTTTAAAGAGGCTTTTAGCTTAAGAATTACATGATTCTTTAATTATAATATCTTTGTGAGTGGTAGGAGGCTTCTGCAATAAGTTCAGAATAGTCGATAATCTATGGTTACTTTAGTTTCTCAAATTTGAAGAGAATATCAATGCAAAAGATTCAGCTCACTTTAAAGATGACCTGATAGCTTAAGTTACCAGCAACAGAGGGACTTAGTTCAATTTCCAAGCTTCCCATGATGGTAGGAGATACTGCCAAGCCACAAAGGCAGACATCCTCTGTGTGGAAGTCCTTATAATCCCTTTCTACTGACAGGTGATAATTAAACACTCTGGAGGGCTCCTTTTTAAGTTCTTAGAAATCTAAAGACATGCATTTTCTTGATTCCAAGAGATAGGAAAAATTTTTCCTACAGTGAATGGGAGTAGTCCTACAGGAGATAACCAGGAGGATGCCAACAAATTAGCTTGGAAGGCTGAGTATGAGAAGGAGGGCAGAGATAGGCTATTCCCTGATGGAAAAGGTGGAATAGAGCCTGTAAAAATAAGTTTTTCTTTATCAGAAGTTTTGTTAAGCAAGTTTTAGACAAGTTTCCTTTCTCCTATGACTTTAAAATCCAAGATATTTGGCATGAACATGAACATATTTTAAAGAATTTAATATAATAATCTAATAAAAGTACAGAAGTCATTATTGGTATTCACTAAATATTTCCAGTTCTCTGCCTCCAAGACATATGGCAAAATTGTAATTCCTGCTACTCTTGTGACTGAGTGGGACCTTGTGCCTGGTCCTGGCCAATAGGTGCTGTGAAAGTACAACATGGGCCACTTGCAGACCAGGGCATTTCACACAAGAGTGAGACCCTTCCAAGTTCTCTTTCCTTATAGTATGGCAACCATCAACATTCAAGAAGTCAAGAAAATGGTTGTTTTGTCAGCCTGGACAATGTAGAACAGAGTGCCCACCCCGTATTTGGAAATAAACAATTGTTATAAATCACTAAATTATTGGGTTGTTTGAAACTCTAGCAAAACTTATATCTTGACCTACACACTAATTAGGAAAATATTAAGTTAACTGCACAGACTCTGAAGAGATGTT